>NC_090267.1:126046709-127512959 GCF_040414725.1 Anabrus simplex | reverse complement strand
GATTCCGGTTTTCTGCCAAATCGTGTGGTCATTGCTACAATATATTCATTCAGAGCGTCCGCCCATTCCTGATTGCTTTTTATTAACCTTACAACTGTGAAACGAGAATAATTATCGATTAAATTTTGTCACCTGTTGTCACTTAGAGTTGCCGTTTGCATTGGTCTACATACGTCAGAGTGAATTAGCTTCAGTGGTTCTTTCTTACTGCTGCTCCTCTGGCAAAAAGGCCCGTTTCCCCTTTGCACATTCTTCACAAATGATGTCGTTCGCACCTTCCACAGCTTTAATTCCGGTGGCAAGTCCTTCTTAGATTAGCCGTTTAATGTCTGCTAAACTTTAATGTCCTAGACGACGATGCCATTGGTGAATGCTTACTGTCGCATTTGGCTCATCGTTCATTTCTAATCTAAACACATTCCCATTACTTTCTGCTCTTGCGATAATTCGTTCAATTCGATAAATGGTGCCAGTGTTGTACTTACAACAAACTACCGTTGAGTTGTTGAACGTACAGCACATCTTTCAATTTTACCTGTTTGGTTCAGCTGTGATCTTTCCTACTTTTAAAGACACCACTCAAAATACGTCTTGCATCCGGGAGATAGTAGGTTCGAATCCCACTATAGGCAGCCCTGAAAATGGTTTTCCGTGGTTTCCCATTTTCACACCAGGCAAATGCTGGGGCTGTACCTTAATTAAGGCCACGGGCGCTTCCTTCCAACTCCTAAGCCTTTACTGTCCCATCGTCGCCATAAGACCTATCTGTGTCGGTGCGAAGTAAAGCCCCTAGCAAAAAAAAAAAAAATACGTCTACTAATGTCATTCCTCTCTACCTTTCCACTGACAGCTCGGAACATACCATTTAGACGACCAGCTCGTCTTCTTTCTCCCAAATCATCCCAGCCCAAACTTTGCAACATTTTTTCAACAATACTCTTTCATCCGAAATCAACCAGAAAAAATCGAGCTGCCTTTCTTTGGTTTTTTCCAACTCTTGAATCAAGTAATCCTGATGAGGGTCCCATACAATGGAACCGTACCCTATTTGTAGTCTTACATGGACTTTTATTCCCCCTGCTTTACATCATTATTACAACCCCTAAACACACTCTTAACCATGTGCAGAGATCTGTATCCCTTATTTACAATCTCATTTATGTGATTACCCCAATGAAGATCTTTCCGCATATTAACACCTAGGCACTTAGAATGATCCCCGTAAGGAACTTTCACGCTATCAACGCAGTAATTAAAACCGAGAGGACTTTTCCTATTTGTGAAACTCACAACCTGACTTTTAACCCCGTTTATCATCATATCATTGCCTGCTGTCCATCTCACAACATTATCGAGGTCATTTTGCAGTTACTCACAATCTTGTAATTTATTTATTACTCTATTACAGAAAACATTATCCGCAAAAAGCATTATCTCCGATTACACTTCTTTAATCATATCATTTATATATATATAAGGAAACATAAAGGTCTTATAATACTACCTTGAGGAATTCCCCTCTTAATTATTACAGGGACAGATAAAGTTTCGTCTACTCTAATTCTCTGAGATCTATTACCTATAAGTATAGCAACCTATTCAGTAATTCTTTTGTATAGTCGAAACTGCACTCATTTTTAAAAGTAGTCTCACATGTCTTAGAAAGGCCTATCGTGATACAGTCCATTTGACCTCCTGAATACAAGACATTTGCTATATCTTGCTGGAATCCTACAAGTCAAACCCGAACTCCCTTCTATCGCACCAGTTATTAATTTTGCAAACATGTTCTCGTGGACAGTCGAGATTTTCTTCTGATGACGCAGAGTATTGTTCTCTGCGAAACGTAAAGAATTTCTCCATATGTTCTTGACACGGCATAACAACAAGAGCTTATACAGTTTCATGTCTTATATAATCTGAAAGAATGCTTTCCCAAAGCTTACATGCAATGCATGTCATACTGACTGGCCTGCAATTTTCAGCTTTATGTCTATCACTCTTTTCTTTATTCACAAGTTCTAATATACCAACTCTCCATTCATTTTGTATAGCTCCTTCATGCAAACAATAATAAAATAAGTACTTCACAAATGTTACTATATCCCAACCGACTGTCTTTAGTATATCCCCAGAAATGTTATCAATTCCAGCAGCTTTTCTAGTTTTCATTATACTTGTAACCAGCAATCTTTACACGCTGCTGACTGAATACTTCTGCCGTTTGAATATCCGCACATACACACTCCCCCTTGTTCAATAATGGTTCCTGAAATGTCCTTCTTGTAACCTGTTTCTGCCATTTTTCACTAAAATTTATATGACTGCCAATTATGCTTGCCATCATGTGATCGTAAGCTGACTTCCTTGCTAGATTCAATTTCCTTTTACAGTAAGTTCATTCTAATTCCACAGCCATTTGTAACTCTATTTCTTTCCAACCTGCAGCTCTTTTTAGTCTCTTTAGTTCTCTGTTATAATAAAGTAGGTATTTACCATCATTCCTTGCCAGGTTTAAAGGTACAAACATGTTTTCACATTCCTCGACAGTTGCTTTAAACCCATCCCAGAGTCTGTTTACATTTTTATTTACCGTTTTCCACCGATCATAGTTGGGTTTTAAAAACTCCCTCATGCCTGTTTTATCAGCCACATGGTACTGCCTAATAGACCTACTTTGAAGATCTTCCTTTTTATCACATTTATTTTTAACTACGACAAAATCAGCTTCGTGTTTACAAATACCATCTATTGCTTCGGTTTCTCTATAAACCTCATCTGGTTTTACCATACCACGTCCAGAATATTCTTCCCATTAGTTGGTTCCATCACTTGTCGTTCGCATTACCTTCCCAATTGACATTTTTTCGTAAATTGACATCTCATGCAACATCACATTCCTTTCCGTGTCGTTTCCCACATAGCTGATTATCAAATAATTCTGAATCAGCGTCAGCGCTACGCTTTCCCGGTTTGTACACTCCAAGGACATCAAGTTGCCTATTGTCCTTAGAAATGAGCCTTACACCTATTATTTCATGTTTGTCATCTTTAACTTTTTCGTAGCTTACAAATTCTTCTTTCACAAGAATGAATGCCCCCCTCCTACCATTCCTATCCTATCTCTACGATGCACAGTCCAGTTTCGTGAGAAAATGTCTGCATCCATTATATCATTTCTCAGCCATGACTCAGCTTCCATTACAATGTCTGGTAAGTACATATCTATTAAATTACGTAATTCTATTCCTCGGTAATGAACATCTTTGCCAACAATCACCAACACCTTCAGCCTTTATCGACGAGCCACCGAGCTCGATAGCTGCAGTCGCTTAAGTGCGGCCAGTATCCAGTATTCGGGAGATAGTAGGTTCGAACCCCACTCTCGGCAGCCCTGAAAATGGTTTTCCGTGGTTTCCCATTTTCACACCAGGCAAATGCTGGGGCTGTACCTTAATTAAGGCCACGGCCGCTTCCTTCCCACTCCCAGCCCTTTCCTGTCCCATCGTCGCCGTAAGACCTATCTGTGTCGGTGCGACGTAAAACAACTAGCAAAAAAAAAAAAAATTATCGACGAGCCATCTGCGGGGGACACTGTTACGACTGTTTTGCGCAGAGTTTTAAAACAATCTCTGTTATCTCTCATAAACTTTGACGCTCCAGAATTTCTGCACCAACTTTGGTTACTCACCTCCTCTGTAATTACCCCAACTTTAAAAATAACATGGGAGTTTCTTGTTTCCCTTACTGAAGATTTTGTCGATTCTGTATTTTTCTTTTTCTCCATTTCGCGTTTATAATGGAAATAATTTTCTTACCAAAATGTTCCTTTTTGTTACTTTTAAAGCTTTCCCATATTTATGGCTATTTTTGTGACCTAATCCGCCCTTTAGTGATGTCGAAGTTGATAGCTCGCATTATCTTTACACGGCTCTATTGTCTCGGCACGCCTCTGGTATTCGTCTAGCATTTTACCAGTTACGTAATCCACTGTTAGATCGGCTTCGTTCCAACCCTGCTGTGCTGTGACGAGTCCTGAAAATGATTCTGGTAAACTTTCGAACAAAATTGCTACCACTTCCTCATCTTCGAGAGGTTTCCCGTGTCCCCGAAGTAATCATGCAATCTGCATAGTTGCGTCGATATCATCAGACATCGGCCCGCTACGATAGCGGATACTTTATAGATTTTTACTTAGATATAAACGACTGTCAAATGCGGAGCGTTCGTAATTCTCTCTCCAATGCATCCCATATATTGTAAGCATTCTCGAAATGTGAGAAGTGTGTCAGCTGATTATCTTCGACGCTCAAGGTTTTGAACGCCACAGCCTTGTTATTTCTTCCTTTCAATTCATCAATTGCCGCTTCTGGTTTAGGCTGAATCACAATTTCCCAAAAGTTATCCCGTATTAATATTGGCCACAGTTTCGCTTTCCAGAAAAAGTAATTTCCACCGTTTAGAAGAAGAATGTTCTGTTTTGCACTTTCTTACATCATGTTGTACATGCCACATAAACTTTCCACTATTTTCCAAGAACGTATGTTGATAAATATGATTCCGTATTTTATCTGTCAATAACTTCATTCAGAGTACTCTGAGCCCATAACCCGTCGTAATTGGGTGACAGAAATAATATGAAAACGTTATGTAGCCTATAACATAAATTTATTAACTTGCGTTGCATCATATACAGTATATTTTCTTCGTGCGTAACAATTGGTCAAAACATAACTTGAGATGAAGTAGATGTTCTTTGATTAGCGTCTATCTCGTTCTTACAGATGAAGCAACAGATACCCCCGGTCCCTTTTAAGCTTTGCACCAAGTACCCGGTGAGCAGAATAAAGCAGAACCGCTCCATCCTGCGCTGACTGAATGAGTCGGCCGGTGACGAAATACAGTGCCGGATGTACTCAAAGCTGTGCTATCGCGCCAGGTTTCAGTCTTTGTTGAACGTTTAGATAAGAAGCACATGTTCCTTTGGTGAGCTTCCTACAGCGTGTTAATTCAGTGAAATGGCTCAGGTGGCACAAGTTGGGTATCGGTATTCTGTTCCGATTTATACGTCCGTACAGAAAGTACGAGGGCCGGAAGGAGATTATATCAAGAGAAGTTTCCTGATGTTCAAGTTCCAGGTCGGATTTCGATTTATAGATTAGAAAATACATTACGTAATACGGGTAGTCTTCTTGATAAGAAACGTAATAAACCATATAGAGTACTCATACAAGAAACTGTACGTAACGTTGGTAACGCTCTGGAAAGGTCTCCTACAAAATCACCTCGACGATTTGCTCAGGAAATGGACATTTCCTATGGTTCTGTTTGAACGGGTACAAAGTTACCGAAATTAAATCCGTATAGCATTACTGAAGTGCAAGAGAGGGCTATGTAAAATTCCATCGATGAGAATAATAATCATAATATCAAAAAATCCAGCAAATATATAGATCTGGCAGGAAGAATCTGTCACAAGTGAACGATGTAGTGCAAGTGGAAAGTGTTGTTTTGAAGACTTTATTTGTAAAGTACGATATGATGTTTCATTAATAATGACCTAACCTGAATTGTGATTTGTAAAGTATGATATAATGTAATGACCTAACCTGTACTGTGTAAGATTTGTGACATATGCATTTGTAAATAGTAGAATTCTGTTCTATATTTCCTGGAAGGATCCAGAAAGTTACGTGAATTGTTGAACAGGGTGTGTTGGTTTGTGGGTAATGTATTCTAGAAAATATTTCTGACTGTTCTGGAAATACGACGTTCGCGATCTTGCGTATTCTAGAATGTTTGTCAAAGTTCGCCACTGAAAGTACGGTTGTGATTGGTGAGTCTAGTTGGCGATAGGGAACTCATGCACGCTGATTGGTTGCTCCAAGGCCGGAGTTTACCTATATATAGAGAGAGAGGCAGTGTTCATAATAATTCGGTATTCTGAATTCGGTCTTGTCTTGGCCTGATCTGCCATTAGTCTGTGTTGGTCTGCGTCGTGTGCGAGGGCTCGCTTTCGGGATGGCGCACCTTTGGGTAAGCACTCTTACTTTCCGTTCCGGTTAAAATATCCGTAATGTTCGTTTGCGATTTCGTATAGGAGTCTGCCCTAGCCTAACCTAGATTCGCCAAATTAATTATTTAGGACGCCCTAGCTTTTCAGCTGGGCTTGCCTGTTTGTTTTCGAGGCATTCCTTTTTCTTATTTCACAAAATATGTAGATTGTAATTTAATATATTACCGGGCGAGTTGGCCGTGCGTGTAGAGGCGCGCGGCTATGAGCTTGCATCCGGGAGATAGTAGGTTCGAATCCCACTATCGGCAGCCCTGAAAATGGTTTTCCGTGGTTTCCCATTTTCACACCAGGTAAATGCTTGGGCTGTACCTTAATTAAGGCCACGGCCGCTTCCTTCCAACTCCTAGGCCTTTCCTATCCCATCGTCGCCATAAGACCTATCTGTGTCGGTGCGACGTAAAGCCCCTAGCAAAAAAAAAAAAAGTAATATATTTACCTTGGGCTTTGTCTCTGGTAGTTCCGTATCACTTGAGGTATGCTAGATTTTGGAGAACCTGTTCACTTCACTGTAAATTGCATTGTACGACTGCATTGGTAACTAGATATATAGTTGATTTGAAATTTTAATTTACACTGCTACGAAGGTATTATCAAAGAACCTCTATGTTATGTATATCACAGAACTTATAGTTCGAAAGTTGGAATTGTATTTGGAATGTATTTGTAAAATTCTTTTGTAAATAATATTTTTCAAATCTAAGAATCACGGCAATTTATTTCGGAATCCGCAATCTAAGTCATGTCCGTGCCTTTGGTAGGTTCCCAGCCTTTTCCACCTTTCCGGTTTGTTGTCCACTAGTTGGCCGCACTGATATTTACGTATATGTTGTTGTTGGAGATCCGCGTAATGCCAGCTAATGTTTTTCTGAGTGTGTAGTGTTTTCTGATATTGTGTAGTTTCTCTTACCTTCCCCCTTTACTGTGTTTGTGCCTTGTTTTGTGTAACCACCGTAGTTAAGGTTACAGAATCGAATGCCTTGAGAAAGTTCAAACAGTTACTATTAGTGCAATTATGGTATCAGTAAATGGCATGGTCTAAAAACAGTTTCAGAACACGATGTGATTCTGCCACACACCATCTATGAAGACCTATAGAAGGCAGCTATGATGGACACCTGTCATGTAATAGGTAATACTGATTCAGCCAGAGTGTACCCACTGAAATTTTATCGGCGGAAAATGAAAGAGGAAAATACAATACTAGTAGTAGTTCTACTAATAAAGCGTTAATGTGGTGAAAAAAATGAGAAAACGGACCTGTTGCAGAAAACAGTCCGGAACGCCGTCTAATCATCCGGAATGGAACCATTCTCCAGGAAAGAGAAGAACAAAGTTTAGCAGAATGCACCACTGATGTCGGTATCTAAAGTAGTTGATACTGAAGAGTTATGGAATCGACCCATCTTAGGTTATCAGAAACGTCCCATACAGACGTAAAATTCTTCAATTCCCTAAAGCAAATCCATCTTCATAAGGCAATGAAGAGGCGTGGAGAAGTAAAGACCTCTACATTCATTAACCTCAGCACTACTTAGGGTAGAGTGGTTAACTCTATGCCCGTCTGTCCTTTCCCCAGAAATTAACCAAGTAATAACTTCAGTTTATGCTGAGCTAACCTCAGAGCCATGCATTTCACCAGAAGTGAAAATATGGTTTTGTAATATTTTCGACTTGCTGACGGGTATCGAATCCACATCCTTGCAATTAAACGACGTACAACTTTAACACCTCGGTAAGGTAAGCCGTTTCCAATCCTCCTATACTCATTTTCATGTCATTCCTTAATATTTGTATATAAATAATTCCCTTGTAAACATCTATACTAATATTATAAAGAGCAAAAATTTGTTTGTTTGTAACGAATAGGCTCAATAACTACTGAACCGATTTTAAAAATTACTTAACCTATAGAAAGCTACATTACCAGTGAGTAACATGGGCTTTATTTTATTTTCGAAACAATTCGAGGTGGGGGGGCATGGGGGGGAGAGATAAAAATAATGGGCTAATATAGGCAAAATATCGAATTTGTCGTATAAGGACGAGACAAAGCTCAATTTAATCCTCTTGACCTAAAGAACAAAACTCGGTAAGCCCTGTTTTAAGGCCCTAAAACCAACCGTTACGGAGATATTGGCACCACACTACCCCTGCTCTAGAAAACGGATAAAGTAATGAACTGCCGTAACCATGGCAACGTCAGCTCTAGGATTCTACAGCAGCGAAATTATCTTATAAATAAAGTTGTAGGGGGTCCGCTGTCTGTAATTCCGTTTGTTTTGCCAATTTTTCAGATATTTATCCGTTTTAGGTCAGCTCAAGTCCGAATCGGTGGTTTTTACTTTCCGTGTCTGTTTGTCTGTTTGTTTGTTTGTTTGTTTGTTTGTTTGTTTGTTCCACCATCACGGCAAAACGGCTGGATAGATTTCAACCAAACTTCATATTTGGAGTATACTCTCCCGGAGGAAGGTTTCTATATGCATTTCGTTTTAAAATCGTTGATTAGACGGGGATTTATAGGAAAACCAGAACGGTTTTCTTCCATTTTCTCTTATACTATTGATTTCCTGTAAACTCCGTGGACCGTATGTAAAACGCCTCTTCATTATAAACAACTTTCGTTATGTTCACAATTTACCTTAATATTCAAATGACGGAGAAATTTACTATTTTCTGCGGGTATCATGGTCTGCGTGTGTGACCGACAGACCGACAACGAACGTATAGGTTGCCATGGCAACGTCTCTGACTGCTTGCCAGCAGGGAAGTAACGTATTGCCATTTTCCTCATCATACCTTTAAATTCATGGTTGTTCCTTGGGTAGAAGGCAAGAGAGGGCGTCAATCGGCCATTCTGCGGGATATTGGCGGAATATCGTTGGAGTTTATAACCGTCCTCGAATAGCTTAAGTAATAACACCATTAGTCACCTTGTCTGTTGACCTAAGAATACCTGCGCCTAAATTTCTCCTCTGTTACCTCTTTCTTATATCCATAACTCACACTAGCATATTTTAGTGAGGGGCATTTGATTTTCCAATACATTCACTTGGTATTTACATATTTGTCGTCATACGGCTGTCCTCAGTTTTAATCCATTTTCTATTAATTTCAACTTTCTTTACTGAATTATTTTCTTCCTTAATTACACCGTATGTATGTGAGTGCTAATCCCGAAAGCTTGACACTCTTTCCTTTGAGGAAATATTCTAAGCTATGCAAATGTATAACATTCGGCCTCGGAAAATATCGAAATATGGATGCAATTTTAACGACGGTGCACACCTTCGTTTCGCGATAATTGGTGGCTAATCTGTAAGTCTTATCACAAATAAGAAAGCACAATCGCGTTTCATTTTGGAGAGATCTACAACTTTGGTCCTATGACTTTTTATCGTATTTCTATTCCTTATACGTTAAATAGAGCTGTATTTCTCGATTTCAAGTTAATTTTGTACTTTCACACGTATATGTTAACATTAATTTGGCACACTTATCACTATCACATTGCCACTGGTCATGCCAATGTGCGTGCCGAATGTCATGATTCTATCTGTCACATGAGTATCAAAAATATAAAGTAGTATGTGAAAACTGTACAAAATTTCACACCCAATGATTCTAACTCAATCTAACCCATAAATATAGGAAATACGAGAAGATGTCATGGGACCAACCACGTAGAACACTGAAAGAGGCGTCTGATGGTGAGGTCCGTTGGCAGATATGTCGCAGAGTTTCAAAGCAGTCACTCTCGAAATAAAGGTCTGCACTTCTAGAGTGTGTCTGTACATTGACTATTTTGGCGACATTTATGTACAGTTATCCGTTTCAGGTGTAATAATGACCATCTGCATACTTTTAGCTTTGGTGTCTGTTATTCTGTTTGTCTGTTTGTCTGTAACTTCTAAACTACTGGATATATTTCCACCAAAATTCATATTTAGAATCCACCTGTCCTTGGGTAGGTTTCAGGGCATATAATTTTTCTAAATCCATGAAATGACTGGGGGGTTTATACGAAACCCAAACCGTGATTTTGCACTCCCATAAAATGTACACAACCAAACTTAATAGAAATCTACCTGACTTAATGGAAATTATTTTTTAAATCTTTTTTCTCATGTGCATCATTTCGGTAAGAGGATGTATAAGGCAGATATCATTAACCAAATTTAACTTAAGAACGGGCGCGTGTTGAGCGTATTTCTTACAACTTGAAAACTATTGAAGATATTTGAACCAAACTTTATATTTAGCATCCACCTTTCCAAAGGTAGATTTTAAAGGTCAATAACATTTCCTGTTCCTGGAATGGACTGGCGGTTTATAGGGAACCGAAATGGTGAATTTACTCTTCCACAATATATACAGTACATGACCAACCTGACTGGAAATCGACCAAATTTGTTGGAAATCCATTTCTAAAACTTTTTTCATGCGTATTTTCTCGACAGAAAGATTAATAAGGGAGATATCATGAATGGTCGGTTTTGCAGGGTAAGTCCAGCAGACATAGACCAAAAGGTGTTGTACGTGGAGCAGATTCCTTATTTATCTATATAAGTAAAATCCTAACGACTCTGTGCCTGTACATTGACTATTTTGGCGAAATGTTCGCACAGCTACGCGTTTAAGGGGTAATAATAACAACCATCTGCATAATTTTTTGGTTTAGTTTCCTGAAAGTCCTAATTTTAACCCTCCTCGCCCAAAATCCACATTGCGGCATAATCTGCCAGACGAACAAGAAAACAGAAATTTGTCAAAATTATACGTTTATAGGCTGTAACGGACAGAACATTTCAAAGAGCTTTAAATTTTTCACTTTTTTCCCCGAAGAATATCGAAATATGGAGGCAATTTTAATGATGGTACAGATCTTCGCGAAGTCCTATCACGTAAGGGAAGGCACAATCTCCGTTCAATTTGGAGTGATCTACAACCTTGTTCTTATGACTTTTTGTTGTATCTGTATCCCTTTTACGTTTGATTTTTGTCTATTTCTCGATGTTAAGTAAATTTGGACTTTTCACATGCATAATTCATACTTTCAATCACTTATAAGAAAGATAGAATCATCAAAACCTACACGAAAATTGGCCCACCCAGTAGCCGTATGTGAGCCAAATGCTATGTATGTAGCTGTCACATAATTATCTGAAAAGTAATGCAATGTGAGATAATCTTACAAAACGTTTACCCTATTCAACGTTTCTAACTCAATCTGACCCATGAATAGATCAGATATCATACGACCAGCCATTTAGGCCGCTAAATCTGACGTCTGATGGTACAATCCTTTGTCGATATGACGTACCATTTTGCAGCAGTCAATCTGTAAATGAAGATCTGCAATTTTTTAAGCATGCATATACTTTCGCATGTCGACCTATATATATTCACTGGTGTCGTGTTGTAGCGATCGAGAAGGGGTGTGTCTGCTAATGTAATCAGTACTTCCCACACCGACTTTGATGGGCAGTAGGAATGGGGTCCTTCTCCAACACCTGTGTAACTGGCATTAGTAAGGTAGGCCTACCATTGTAGTGAATAATTCACTTCTCGATTTGACTTGCAGAAGGCATGGGAGCATGGATTGTTTAAAAGTCCCCTACCCGATTGTGTTTGGCTGTAGGCAAGGGTACCCGCCCTTATAAACAAATGTCATCGTCGAAAATGTGACTGGTATTAGGCATAGTGGCCTGCTATTTTGATGGAAACTCACCAACTTGGTGTGACAGGTAGTAAGCTGGCTGGCTGTAGGAAAAGGGGCATGTCATTATAATTATAACTGCACAACTCAATTTCGACTGGTAGTAGGGAAGTTGCCATACATTCTAATGAAAACTGTAATCTGTCTGGAAGTAGGAAAGGGGGCCTGCCATTGTAACGAAAACTCCCAAATCGATTGTGACAGCGCAGTAGGCGATGGGGCCTGCAGTTATAATGAAAACTTCCACACTCGATTTTGAATGGCAGTAGGCAAGTGAGCCTGCCGTTATCATCACAGATCCGTAACAAGCACTTTACATTGGAAACACCGTATTGGGAACCTCCCTATGCTGTTTCTCGGATAACGCTAAGAGACATGCCATTTTAAAACAATCTTATTTACTGCATGCACAGTATTTACTTCGATATTCGAATACAATGTAGAATACCGCAGCGAAGCACGGGTACATTTGCTAGTCTACAATAAATCACAAAAACCTAACATGTTACAGACATGAAAATTGATATTTGGAATCCATTTTAAAAATAAAAGAACACAAATATTCGTTTTCAGAAAGTCCACTTAAGCGGGGGTGAGGGTGAAAAGAAGCGAGGAAGGAGTTGAATTATTTATATGAGCATACATATATCTCAAAAAATGAAGATGTTACAGACTTTAAAATTCGTACTTGGAATCTCCTTTAAACATGAACACGCTCTTTTTGGGAAATCCACTTAAGGGGGTAAAATAATAATAAGCGGGTGTTTCTTTAAAATGAGTATCTTCTTCTTCTATCGCTTTACCCACACCTGTGGGCTTGTGGGTGCGAACTGTGTCACACATGTGGAGTTGACCCTGTTTTACGGCTGGATGCCCCTCCTGATGGCAACCATATGTGTAGGGATGTAATCTATACTAATATTACGAAGAGGAAAAATTAGTATATTTGTAACGGATAGACTCCAAAACTACTGAACCAATTTTAAAAATTACTTCACTTATAGAAAGCTACATTACCAGTGAGAAACATGGGCTGTATTTTATTTTCAAAACAATTCGAGGGGGGCGACGAGGGGAGTTATAAAAATATAAAAATAATAGGCTAATATAGGCGAAATCGAATTTGTCGTACAAAGAAGAAACAAAGCTCCTTTTAAGCCCCTTGACGCAAAAAACAAAACTCGGTAAACCCTTCGGGCCCGAAAACCATGTTTTAAGGCCCTAAAACCAACAGTTACGGAGATATTGGAACCACACTACTCCTGCTCTAGGAATCGGATAAAGAAACGAACGGCCGTAACCATGGCAACGTCAGCTCCAGGATTCTACAGCAGCTTGATTATGCATGTAACGTTTAGGCATAGCTGCCAACCAAAATTGATACACATATGACTTACTATCTGGAGAAAATAAACTGTTGTGTAAGACTCCCATAGCACTCCTTTGGGCGGGGATGGAAAGGGAGTGAAGTATAAAAATAATAGCCCCGTACGTCTCCGTAGTACAGCGACCAGCGGTTGCCGCGGGCCTCCGTTTTTACGTACTGGCTTAGGTTTCAGCATTTTGCGGAGTCTGTTACCTACAGTTTAAAGTATTTTCTATCAAAACACGGAGTAGTAGGATCACTGATGTTATTAGTTCCGATATTTTGGTCCACTTTTACGATCATTGTAACCATGAAAACAACCTATATACTGTACACAATTGTCAAGATGGTGCGCTCATGACTTGAAAAAAATTCTCAACATTTATACTCAGATTCATTATATGATGTGCGACATGAGTGACAAGCCCTGAGAATTGTAATCCTCGATAATTATAGTAGTTTCTTTTATGCATCGCGTATTTCCTTGATCATTTGTAATAGTTACGAAATGTCGCATCAAACAAATACATTCAATAATATTTATATTTGTGGTCCTATCTAGCGGAAGTATACTTATACTAAACCTGCAGCTTTGTGAAGGAACCAGGTATACCTAGGTGGGAGTGAAGGAAAAACATGGTAGCATAAGATCTTAGAGGTCGACGCTAATTAGGAACTAATATTTTCTTTTTTTTTTTTTTTTGCTAGGGGCTTTACGTCGCACCGACACAGATAGGTCTTATGTCGACGGTGGGATAGGAAAGACCTGGGAGTTGGAAGGAAGCGGCCGTGGCCTTAATTAAGGTACAGCCCCAGCATTTGCCTGGTGTGGAAATGGGAAACCACGGAAAACCATCTTCAGGGCTGGCGATAGTGGGATTCGAACCTACTATCTCCCGGATGCAAGCTCACGGCCGCGCGCCTCTACGCGCACGGCCAACTCGCCCGGTGAACTAATATTTAGAGGCCCCCATGAAGAAAAGAAGAAGAAGATACACTATAATTCCTAACATGACAAATAATTTCTACGTACTTAAGTAAATACACCGGTGATATAAATATCTAAAGAAGTCGCTCACACCGATAGTATGAGTAACTAAAGCCAGTTTCTAATAACCCGTACGAAGAACGGGTACTTCTGCTAGTACAGTATAAAACTAAATAATCTAAATCTTTGTACATCAGCGGTTTCTTTTTTCGTTCTAGTCACTTGTGTCTTTCTCTAGAGGCTTGGCAAGAGGCTGTCACAAAGTTTGGCCGCTGCTGACTTTATTGAGGCTTAAACTGGCAAGCGGATGATGGGGCTTGGCCAAGTCGATACGGCTGAGAAAGACGAGACAGAAATTAGCAGAACCTCGCCTCAAGTAGCTGTAAGACGCTGAAGAGATCTTTTACTATAGGTAAGGTGAATAGGGAGGAAAGAGGATTTACACCGCGACTGAAAAGGAAGGAAGATAAGTGGAGAGAGGAAGGAAAAATGAGTTGTGAAGGTTTAGAGTTTACTGAAGGTTTCTGTCTGCAGTCTCCGTGTTCTTCCTCAAGACAGACTAGTTATACACGAATATAAATATTGAGGTGCTGAAATAACGGGACATGTCACTGAATAGTATTTCTAAGATATATTTTGTTCTTCTTCTTCTTATTATTATTATTATTTCCCGCCGTTTTTCCCACACCTGTGAGGTCGTGGGTGCGAACTGCGTAACACATCTGGATTTGGCCCTGTTTTACGGCCAGATGCCCTTCCTGACGCCAATCGATTTCACGATTTCTTCATAAATTTATGCGAAGTTACATGCCTGTATTCAAACGTTTAGTACGGCATGTTACGCGGATATTCTTCTAAGAAAGCACGTGTCAGTAAAGTGAAGTACGATAAAGCTGAACAAAGTGGAGACAGAATTGGGTATATCACAGAGTTTATTGAACGATACAGTTCCTGGTCCGAAGTTGAGCGCATTTCTCCCTATTTCTCTGTTACATATTGTTGTTCATCTGAGACCGGGAGTGGAACTGTGAATGAAGACTCATGAAACCAACTGTTGACGATAACCTATCTTATTATCTTTTCTGTCGAAAGGAGTAAAATGGCTCTTGAGTTAAAACATTTAACCCCAACTTGAAATGACATGACACCCTGTAAAATGGCTCTTGAGTTAAAACATTTAACCCCAACTTGAAATGACATGACACCCTGTAAAATGGCTCTTGAGTTAAAACATTTAACCCAACTTGAAATGACATGACACCCTGTAAAATGGCTCTTGAGTTAAAACATTTAACCCAACTTGAAATGACATGACACCCTGTAAAATGGCTCTTGAGTTAAAACATTTAACCCAACTTGAAATGACATGACACCCTGTAAAATGGCTCTTGAGTTAAAACATTTAACCTAACTTGAAATGACATGACACCCTGTAAAATGGCTCTTGAGTTAAGACATTTAACCCAACTTGAAATGACATGACACCCTGTAAAATGGCTCTTGAGTTAAAACATTTAACCCAGCTTGAAATGACATGACACCCTGTAAAATGGCTCTTGAGTTAAAACATTTTACCCAACTTGAAATGACATGACACCCTGTAAAATGGCTCTTGAGTTAAAACATTTAACCCAACTTGAAATGACATGACACCCTGTAAAATGGCTCTTGAGTTAAAACATTTAACCCAACTTGAAATGACATGACACCCTGTAAAATGGCTCTTGAGTTAAAACATTTAACCCAACTTGAAATGACATGGCACTCTGTAAAATGGCTCTTGAGTTAAAACATTCAACCCAACTTGAAATGACATGGCACTCTGTAAAATGGCTCTTGAGTTAAAACATTTAACCCAACTTGAAATGACATGACACCCTGTAAAATGGCTCTTGAGTTAAAACATTAAACCCAACTTGAAATGACATGAAACCCTGTAAAATGGCTCTTGAGTTAAAACATTTAACCCCAACTTGAAATGACATGACAGCCTGTAAAACAGTCCATACATGATTACTCACTTGTTATCCACCTACGGAAAATGTGCAAATGAAATATATAAATTTAATTTCCATTAAGGCTGGTAGTTTTCCTTTAAGGTTGGTCATGTATATCTTGTGAGAGGGTAAAATCACTGTTTCGACTTCCTATAAACCTGCAAACCAATCTGGGATTTAGAATTATTTTTATCAATTGGCTTTACGTCGCACCGACATGGATAGGTCTTATGACGACGATGGGACAGGAAAGGGCTAGGAGTGGGAAGGAAGCGGCAGCCTGGTGTGAAAATGGGAAACCACGGAAAACCATATTCAGGGCGGCCGAGAGTGAGGTTCGAACTCACTATCTCCCGGATGTAAGCTCACAGTTGCGCGGATTTAGAAATAATATTGACCATAATACCTACCCAAGGACAGATATAAAGTTTGGCAAAAATGTATAGAGTAAATTCCCAGTTATAAGAACTCAACAAACGGACAAACAGACAAATCGACAAAAAAAGCTTAAAAAAAAACACTTAGACTGAAAAATTGAATCTCCCTTGTTAATCCTCGTGTAGAAATGATGCATTTCAGAACAAGGTTTAGAAATTGATTTCTATTAAGGCAGTTACATTTTCATTAATTTTGGTTGTGAATATTTTTTGTAAATGCATAGTCACTGTTTCGGTTTCGTATAAGCCCCCAGTCATTTCAGGGATTCAGAAACAATATTGGCCCTATAACTTACCCAAGGACAGGTGGATTCAAAATATGAAGGCTGGTAGAAATATATCCTGTAGTTTTCAAGTTATAAGAACTCAGACAAACAGACAAACAGACGAACAGAACAGCACAGACACCAAAGCTAAAATATATGCAGATGCCATTATTACACCTGAAACGGATTGAAAATGAAAATGAAAACCTACAACCTGTTTTCCAGTCATTGATCGGGTCAGGGATGTAATGAATGAAGCATAAGCTGTTAGTACGATGGGGTCGCCACTTCCAAAGTGATTTATTAATGACTGATAGGTGCTATGAAATGAGAATGGAGAGTGTTGCTGGAATGAAAGATGACAGGGAAAACCGGAGTACCCGGAGAAAAACCTGTCCCGCCTCCGTTTTGTCCAGCACAAAACTCACTTGGAGTGACCGGGATTTGAACCACGGTATCCAGCGGTGAGAGGCCGACGCGCTGCCGTCTGAGCTACGGAGGCTCTCTGAAACGGATTATTGAATGAAAATTACGCCAAAATAGTCAATGCACAGACAAACGGTCGTTACGATTTTATTTATATAGATAAGGAACCTGCTCCACGTACAACACTTTTTGGGCCATGTTCACTGGACTTTGCCTGTAAAACCGTCCGTTAACGATATCTCCCTTAAATCATCCTATCGAAAAAGTGCACATGAGGAAAAAGTTTAGAAATGGATTTTCAACAAGGTTGGTTGATTACCATACAGGTTTGTCTGGTATATTTTGTGGGCGAGTAAAATCACTGTTTCGGTTTCCTATAAACCCCAGTCCACTTCTGGTATTTGAAATGCTATGGACCTTAAGAGCTACCTTTGGACAGGGGTTGCGAAATGTGAAGCTTGGTTAAAATATTTCCCGTAGTTTTGCAGATATAAGAAATATACTTTACACGGACTCGCTTTTAAGCTAAGTCTACTCGAACTTAGACTGAAAAACGGTACGTTAATGATATCTCTCTTATTGGTCCTCGTATCGAAATCATGCACATGAGAAGACAATAGAAGTTAATTTCCATTAAGGCAGATAGATTTCCATTCAGTTTGGTTGTGTACATTTGGAGTGAGTGCAAAATCACGGTTTTGCTTTCGTATTAACCCCAGTTAATTCAGGGATTTAGAAAATTATTGGCCCGGAAACCTACCCAAGGGCAGGTGGATTCTAAATATGAAGTTTGGTAGAAATATGTCCAGTAGTTTTCGAGTTACATGGACTCATACAAACGACAAACAGACAATGAAACGGACACCAACACTAAAAAGTATGCAGATGGTCATTATCACACCTGAAACGGATAACTGAATGAAAATTTCGCCAAAATAGTCAATGGACAGACACACGGTTGTTTTGATTTTATTTATGTAGATACAATCTGGTCACGCTGTGCCTCAACATTACCTTAGAAATAATTTTTCCTTTGTCATATGTTAGGCGTATATGAATATACCTGACAATTCTGTATTTCTAGCACTATACATTACGAAACAAGACTACCTGTAACAAATCCACATGACATACTGTACTTGAAATCCATAGTAACATCAACTTTCATTCAGCTTGCAAAGTGTTATAAATTCACTTCGTTATGATGTACTCTCTAAATATAAGAATGCTTCATTCTTTTTTGACGCGGCTCGTAGATATCAATTACTTCGTCTCGCAAATACAACGCGGTTAATTAAAATACAGTGTCACCTACTTTGATGTCAGATACACTGGAGCTGGGGAGGAATGGGATGTTATGTTAATTAAATATAGCTCCTCCATAACACTTCTCCCACTCCGGCAGCGAACGTGATTCTGTGATTTCTCTGAAAGAAACAGAGATTTATATCAGTAGAAACGTAGCAGGTGGAATATGTATGTGAATGGGTTTAACGTTTACATTTTTTCGTGTGGTATATTTAGAAACTATCATTACTCCGTCCTTGCGGTTTATTGGTGTATAGAGTAGTGTTGGGTTTCCAGTGACAAATTTATGACTGGTTGACTCAAATAACACACCTGACTAGAGAAATTAATTAAAATATTTTACTCTTGGCCATTCCGTAAACATTCCATATTACACTAGCAGTTCACGGATTATTTTGGATTTTCTCAGATAAAACAGGTGCCGAAGCATCGAAAAGTAATTTTGCATAGAAAACTGCTAGAGTTAGGAAGAAAATACGCACTACATTTTATAGAAAATCGAATTCTGAATGCACTTGTTACTCTCCATTCCTAAATAGCATTCGCCGTTCAGGCAGCATTTTGTCGCTCAAGACTGGAAACCTCGAAAATGATTTTTCCCCCCGGAATATTATTTACTATTTCGATGTGGCTACAAGAAGCCTCCCGATCGTTCTATGGGGACAACGTTACAATACGTTCAATAGAATTGTTTAAACAGAACCAGCACCACTTGTGAATCAGGAAATGGTCTTCAAAGAACAATATATATATATATATATATATTTTTTTGTAATATTCACCGTCAGTTACGGACGTGGAATCTCACAGTCTCCCGCAGATGACGGGCCATTCGCTTCAGTTCAGACTTTTCACTTTACATCCTTATTCTTCCTGGCACCTTCCTCTTTCATCATCTTAAGCAATCACACAGCTGATCATTATTGAGCAATAATGTGGAACCGAAATACTGTTTGAAGTAGTGTAGGAGTCTCGCTGACTACGCGTCAGTACGATGAAGTACTTGGCAGTTTTTTAATCAGGTACGATAAAATAATTTTTCATTGATCATACCTTATGATGTTGTAACCTGGTATTTATACATTTATGCACGATTTAGTTTTTATTTCATGAGAACAAATTTATAATGCAAAATATATCGGTCATTAAAAAGTATGTCATATTTAATACAAATCAGGAAGTACGTCATGTCGAATCTTACACTAAACCGTATATCCCAGCTATTTCTGGGGTCTCTGGAGTCAACCATGCTCGTTTTGGATTTTGGCCGAGGTTTAAGGCCGAATGCCCTTTCTGACACCACGTGATTTTTAAGATGAAAAATCCCATCCCAGAATCGATTAGGATTCGAAGTTCAGCCTTCTGGGTCGAACGGAAGCTAGCAGCTGAGACACTGAGCTGATTACGCCCCCTCCAGTATTTAGTATTAAAATAAGCAAAATATATTTGTTCTAATTAATACGATTATTATTACAAAAGTTAATTAATAAATTGCAATGGCACAATTTTGTTTTCCGTTTTAAACAATACGGCAGCGGTTTCGCTCACCTTCCGTATCAGGTCTTTCTTGCATACGAGGTTCCTAATCTTAAGCGACGACATTCACTTTAAAGATTCCCGAACGTAAATTAATTGAACGTTTATGCCTTGTAGTAACTTCCAATAGTGATTATTCTTTCTTTCTTTCTTTTTTTCTTTCTTTCTTTCTTTCTTTCTTTCTTTTCTTTTCTTTTCTTTTCTTTTCTTTTCTTTTCTTTCTTTCTTTCTTTAACCGTTTATCGACTAGGTTTGGTTTCTGAACTCAGCGAGGGATCCCACTTCTACCGCCTCAAAGGCAATGTCTTGGAGCGTGAGACTTCGGGTCGGCACGATGATACTGAGAAGGAGGACCAATACCTCGCCCAGGTGGCCTTACCTGCTATGCTGAACAGGGGGAAAGATTGAAGGGACGGACATGGAAGAGGTAAAGAAGTGGCAGTGGCCTTAAGTTAGGTACCATTTCAGCCTTTGCCTCTAGGAGAAGTGGGAAACCACGGAAAACCACTTCCCGGATGGTTGAAATGGGACTCGAACCGCCCTCTACTTAGTTGATATCCCGAGACTGAGTGGACCCCGTTCCAGCCCTCGTACCACTTTTAAAATTTCGTGGCAGAGTTGGGAATCGAATCCGGGCCTCCGGGGGTGGCAGTTAATTACACAAACCACTGCAACCCAGAGGAGGCTAATTTTGATTATATTAATATGCAACAAAGGGGGTTATATTACTTCCTTTTTGGCTACAGCGTAGTCCCATAATTAGTGCGTGCAGCTTCATGACTGACTTTAGACAGGTGGTTACGCAGAGTGAGTTAGTGTTTACTAATATTCGAGTTGTCCCAAATTTATTCATCCCCAAACAACGACATCAGAAGCTGTTACACCACCACACGGAATCTATTCGGAGGTTAAAATAACAATAGACTGTACATACTCTTAACATATAATCAGAATTATTCAATTTACTTCTTCAAAGGCATGGCTCATGTTCTTCAAATCACTTGTTCAAAAAGAGAAAATAGATTTTCGAATGAAACTGTAAATTCAAAGGACTTCCTAGAACTTGTTACAAAGAGAATAAATTACTGAATATTGGAAGACGTGCTGAAGCTTCCTACTAAACCAACAATGTCTTATGAATATTATTAAAACCACTTTCCCATTATAGCTTGAAAGATATCGAAAGAATAATGGGTTGTTATTACCTATAAGGTCTTCTTTTTACATCGGAAAAGTTGATTAATGGTTTTTAAAATTAGGTTGTGTGCAGAAATCACTCAACAAAAACGACCCGAGCTACATTTCGGCTATAGGGAAGTAAACGCGGTTGTCGGTAATGCTTATAGAGGAAACTAGACTTCATGTACTTTAGAGCGAGAAAAATTATGTGTGGGTGGGGGCGGTAGACCACACCGACGGTAACCCCTGCCTATCGTGAGAGGCAACTTAAGGGCATCCCAGGGTCTCTTAACTTGGGAGTGAGGGTTGCTAATACGGGGTCCTTAGCTAAGTTCTGGCATTGTTTCCACTTGCTTGTACCAGGATCCTCACTTTCATCTATCCTACCCGATCTTCCTTGGCCAGCTCTTGTTGTTTTGTCGACCCCGATGGTATTAGGTTTCTGAGGCCTAGGGAGTCTTTCATTTTCGCTCCCTTTTGGCCCTAGTCTTTCTTTGGTCGTTACATTCATTTTTAGAAGTGTCGGATCCCTTCCATTTTCTTTCTGGATGGATAGTGTCAATAGAGGACGGTTGCGCAATTGTAGTCTCTCTTAAAACATAATCAGCACCACTAGAAAGTGAAATGCTATTATTTTCCATTCACTACCCTTCCAGTCTTTCATCAGTAAGCAGGGGCATAGCAAAGGGGGAATACTGGGGGTACTTCCCCCACCAAGGAAATTTTACAAAAAATAAAATAAACAGAAATCGACAATAAACAACAAACTAAATAAACATTCAGGGACATAACTGTAGAACCAAGAGATCTGTTGAACATATTTTGTAAGAAGCCTGGAAAGTTGTATTTTAGATCGTAAACTGAACACTGTTAAACTGTTGACCTCGATCGTATTGTTCGTCTTATTTATTTTATTGTAAGATTTTCTAGTGTATTGCAATCTGAATATCAACATAATTCACTTGTATCAGTGTCGTTAAAATGACAAGTCCTGCATGCGCGCACCACACATGCACCTTTATTGGGTTCTATCATAATTTTATTAATATAACCCCCACCCCCAATCGGCCGATCTTGGCTACGCTACTGTCAGAGTAAGTAATTTCCTGTCGCTTCAAACCAAGGGTTTAGCACTCCGTAGTCATCAGCTCAGTTAAGGCCGACTCGTTGGTTGAATGGACAGCGTAATGCCCTTCTGCTCAGAGGGTCCCGGGTTCGATTCCTGGCCGGGTCGGAGATTTTAATCGCTTCTGATTAATTCTTCTGGCTCGGTGACTGGGTGTTCGTGTATGTCCCTACACTCTCCTCTTCATATTCAGACAACACACCACACTACCAACCATTACAGGGACACGCAATAGTGATTACATCCCTCCATATAGGGTTGGCGTCAGGAAGGGCATCTGGCCGTAAAACAGAGCCAAATCCACATGTGCGACGCAGTTCGCACCCGGGATCTCACACGCATGGGAAAAGCGGTAGAACAAGAAGAAGAAGAGTCATCAGCTCCGTCAACTAAAGGTTGATAACTCGAGCGCATTTGTAAGTAACCCATATCGTTCCAAAACCATTCATTTGTTTACTTGTACGCTATTCATTCCTAGTTATTCAAACAGCTATTCTCTAGGGTACTTCACAATACTCAAGAACATCCCCGTCCTAGAAAACAGCTTCAGTCACAAAACACAGGGAGGTCTGACAGGATAGATGAAATAGAGGAGCCTGGTACAAGTAAGTGGAAGCAAAGCCAGGACTCAGTTAAGGGCCCCGTGGTCGCCAACCCATGCTCCGTAGTTAAGAGGACCTGGGACCTCTTTTAGATTCTTCTTATGACAGGCAGGGCTTACCGTGGGTGTTATTATACCACCCCCACCTACAGGGGGATGAAGTGGAAGCCTTTTATCTGTCAATGAGCCTACTTAGCGCTAATCAGATTAGTTTATCTTCCACCGAGCTCGATAGCTGCAGTCGCTTAAGTGCGGCCAGTATCCAGCATTTGGGAGATAGTAGGGTTCGAACCCCACTGTAGGCAGCCCTGAAGATGGTTTTCCGTGGTTTCCTATTTTCACACCAGGGAAATGCTGGGGCTTTACCTTAATTAAGGCCACGACCCCTTCCTTCCCACTCCTAGCCCTTCCCTATCCCATCGTCGCCATAAGACCTATCTGTGTCGGTGCGACGTAAAGCAAGTAGTAGCACTAGCAGTAATCTTCCTGAAAATCCAATAACTAAAGCATAATTTGCTATAATTTTCATAAAAATACGATATTTTCCGATGTTTTCCAAAATAATGTATATTAATTTATGGCTTCGTGGGAGAAAAACAAAAAAATATGTCCCGTTAAGATACAATGATCACAGACATGCTAATCCTACATGACACATCATACATTCATAATTATCCGAAAACCAATAATATTGAGGAAGACAACGAAGGTATACACTGTCGACAAATAGAAATGTGTATTCTAGACCTAGAGGAAGTGTTCCTTCTTGCGGGAACTTCGAGCACATTCATGTGTGAGGGAGAGCGGAGGAAAAGAAGAGAGCAAATTGTTGGTTGAAAAGATGACGTGTGTTTCGTGAAGAGGCCAGGAAATGAAGTTCCCCATTACAGAGGCGAAAACACTTCCCATTGACAAGACGTTCAATTCATTCCATCACATCTAACACAAGAGGGCGTGAGTGCAGCTATTTTGAGGAGAAGCTGAAAGGAAATTCCTTTCTGTTTTTTGTTCTCCACAGCTGACGGTAGTCGTACGTGATGTGAAAGGAAGGACTGTGGCATGTGGTTCTTGTAAGGATGATTCGATTTTGTGAGCAAGAAATTTTATTTTTTCAGTTGATAAACAAATAAATTCCCACTCTTGCAGATAACCATACGATGTGTTGGCATAAGACAGTGCTATGAAATGGATTTGGCAATATCTCGTAGTGTAACATGTTATTTGACTTGAAGTTTATATCCAAGAATTATTCCATTCTAGAGACCTTCAACACTACTACTACTACTACTAATAATAATAATAATAATAATAAAACTAATAATAATAACAAAATTAAGACATTACATTACAGCCATTAAACTAGAATGTCTTTATGGATCACAGACGCTAACAATGAACAGGAAAGCAGACATTGAAAATATTGAGAAAAAAGAACGCAAAATCATAAGAAAATTTCTAGGCCCAAAACTCACCGACGGACAATACCAAATTGCAGGCAGACAGGAAATCAAACAATACACAAATATTGACAGCGACTTTAGTAGAAAACTCAGGCTGACATTCTATGGACATGTTAAAAGAATACATTCAGACAAACTTCATGTTCTTCTTCTTCTCAATCCATTTACCCTCCAGGGTTGGCTTTTCCCTCTGACTCAGCGAGGGATCCAACATCTACCACCTCAAGGGCAATATGCTGGAGCGTGAGACATTGGGTCGGGGGATACAACTGGGGAGGATGACCAGTACCTGGCCCAGGCGGCCTCACCTGCTATGCTGAACAGGGGCCTTGCGGGGTGGTGGGAATATTGGAAGGGATAGACAAAAAAGACGGAAGGAGGCGGCCGTGACCTTAAGTTAGGTATCATCACAGCATTTGCCTGGAGGAGAAGTGGGAAACCACGGAAAACCACTTCGAGGATGGCTGAGGTGGGAATCGAACCCACCTCTACTCATTTGACCTCCCGAGGCTGAGTGGACCCCGTTCCAGCCCTCGTACCACTTTTCAAATTTCGTGGTAAAGCCGGGAATCGAACTCGGGCCTCCGGGTGTGACAGCTAATCACACTAACCACTACACCACAGAGGCGGACATTAATACTTTCACGGCCCGTAATTCTAGAAATTAGAATAAGCTTTTCGGCCTTTGGCGTGTCAGCAAACAAGGTGAAATTCTTTACGTTTCGCGGAGAACTTTGCTCCGCGTCTTCAGAAGAAAATATTGTCTGTCCACGAGCAAGACTTCTTTATTAATGAAGGTTTGAATTTCAGAATGCTTTACCATTCTTCTAAAGTCTATAGTAAGACTGAACTAGTCCGGCCGCGCGGTGTAGGGGGCAACGCATCCGCCTGTTACCCGGCGGCCCCGGGTTCGATTCCCGGCCTGGTCACGAGTTTTTAATTGTAATGTTTAATATCGCTGGCCTAGGGATATGACGTTCTTAATCTCCCTTTCCTCACACACAATATTCCACACTACCGCCTTTCCAATTACACGCAGGTTCATACAATATGGTGCCATTAGGGGCAAAAGATTCTCATGGGTCGACGACACGAGCAAGTAGCATTAAAAAGACTCAAATAGATCATAGAGTATTTGCTCGAAAACGTGTGCAGAAATATGTTTTTATTACTGGGTGTGGTATTGCAGTGTAGTGTCGTATGGAGTTGAAGTATGGACATTAAGAAAGAAAGAAACAAATTATTTGGAAAGTTTTGAAATATCGTTGTGGAGAAAATGGAAAAGTGAGGTAGACAGATAAATTGAGAAATGATGAAGTGCTAAAAAAAGTAGGAGAGAAGAGACACCTGATGAAAACGATAAGGAAGGGGAAAATATCCCGGTTGGGTCACATACTACGTAGAAATTGTCTTCAACAGAGGGTGACGGAGGGAAGAATAGATGGAAGAAAAGCAAGTGGAAGAAGAAGGTTTGGAATGTTAACAGATGTCAAACAAGGGAGAAGCTATGAACAGCAATGAACAACAAAAGCAAGATGCTCAGGACAGAGAATCATGGATGCTGTCCAGTTGATACCTGTCTCAAGACAGATTCACGGAATAAGTGGTCATAATTAACTTACCAAGTGGGCTGGCTACATGGTACGGACAGTGTAGTTCTAACTTCCGTTCGGGAGATAAAATAAGGTTTACTGTAGTTTCCCATTTTCACAGCTGGCAAATGTTGGAACTACATCTTAGATCAAGGCCGCTTCCTTACCAGTCCTAGCCCTTTCCTAAGTTATCATTGCCGAAAATCTGAGTTAATATGACGATAGTCCGCCTCTGTGGTGTAGTGGTTAGCGTGATTAGCTGCCACCCCCGGAGGTCCCGGTTCGAATCCCGGCTCTGCCACGTAATTTGAAAAGTGGTACGAGGGCTGGAACGGGGTTCACTCAGCCTCGGGAGGTCAACTGAGTAGAGGTGGGTTCGATTCCCACCTCAGCCATCCTCGAAGTGGTTTTCCGTGGTTTCCCACTTCTCCTCCAGGCGAATGCCGGGATGGTACCTAACTTAAGGCCACGGCCGCTTCCTTCCCTCTTCCTTGCCTATCCCATCCGATCTTCCCATCCCTCCACAAGGCCCCTGTTCAGCATAGCAGGTGAGGCCGCATGGGCGAGGTACTGGTCATTCTCCCCAGTTGTATCCCACGACCAAGAGTCTGAAGCTCCAGGACACTGCCCTTGAGGCGGTAGAGGTGGGATCCCTCGCTGAGTCCGAGGGAAAAACCGAACCTGGAGGGTAAACAGATGATGATGATGATGATGAATATGACGATAAAACACTACTGTAGCTAAATATTATATATGATCCACTGGGACAAGAAATACAAATGATGTAAGCGTGTTTTATACAAAAATACAATCCCGGCCGTTTTTGTCTTGAGTCAAAGTAATTTGGAAATCACAGAAATTCATATCTAGGATTCCCGAGAAAACACATTTTTCTAATCAATCATCTTGCTTGGGGCAAAGCGCATCCCATTCCAATCTCTAGAATCGAACCAGAAACGATCAAACGGAAAATTACTATTCTATCTTCTAATTCCCTAATTAGACGCGCTAACAATCTTGTTGATTGACCCTGAAATCAGCAATCGCCCGTAGCACTTGGAGGTAGCAGCTAAAGAAATAGAACAGACACGAAAGGCTTCCTAACTTCTGAAGCCATGAGAGAAAGCGATGATGATGGCAACGATGTTATTGATTTTACTTCCCACTAATTACTTTGACAGTTTACGAAGTTGTAGGCGTGGCTCAATTTTGTCCCGCAGGAATTCTACGCGGCAGTAAATCTATCCACCCTTCCATCTTCACGTACGAGTACTACCGGTCTGAGCTGTGATCGAACCCCGAACTTAGACTCAGAATGACATCACCTGAGTCACTGAGAAAACGATAAAACGAGTTGTTGGAAGATCAGTAGGGAAGGTGATAAAGTTGAGTCAGTCACAAGTAGATGAAAGCAATGTAATTCCTTCCTCAAGCTCCGTCATTATAATTCACATCTCGTAAGTTTAGTGCTGCCGTATGGTGGTGGTTTTGATTATTTTTCAAAGAGGATGTACAAATGGATAACCATTCTCTATATGCCAACAGGTGGATAGTATCGTTATTTTACTCAGTAAAATGCTTTCACTTGGAAGAAAATCTCACGAAGAACTACATCAGATCTTTCTTTCTTTCTTTCTTAATATGGTTACCCTCTAGGGTTGGTTTTTCCCTCGGACTCAGCGAGGGATCCCACCTCTCGCCTCAAGGGCAGTGTTTTGGAGCGTGAGACATTGGGTCGGGGATACAACTGGGAAGGATGACCAGTACCTCGCCCAGGCTGCCTCACCTGCTATGCTGAACAGGGGCCTTGCGGGGGGATGGGAAGATTGGAAGGGATAGGCAAGGAAGAGGGAAGGAAGCGGACTTAAGTTAGGTACCATCCCGACATTCGCCTGGAGGAGAAGTGGGAATGTACGGAAAACCACTTCCAGTATGGCTGAGGTGGGAATCGAACCCACCTCTACTCAGTTGACCTCCCGAGGCTGAGTGGACCCCATTCCAGCCCTAGTACCACTTTTTCAAATTTCTTGGCAGAGCCGGGAATCGAACCCGGGCCTCCGGGGGTGGCAGCTAATAACATTAACCACTACACCACAGAGGCGGACTACATCAGATCTTAACATCAAATATAGAGTAGGTTGGGTCTGCCTAACCGAGATGTGAAGGAGTGCTCGCTTCAGGAATTCAAAACTTCCATTTCTGGAAGAGCACATGGCCTGGCCACTCAGTCTACACCAGGAGTAAGTACCAGGTGATTTCCTGTTACGGATGGGGACACTTTTACTTTCCATGGCTCCATTTTTCATGGCGTGCACGGCGTTGAGTTTCCTTTTGCCATAGAGCATTTAATTTGCAAGGAACATACAGGACGTTTTGCTTGGTGTAAAATTCAATTTTAAAATAATGTTTGCTTTGAAGGTTCTGTCGATATTTTGTGAACGAACCTACTACTACGCCGTCTCTCACGCCAAGAGATTTGTTACGGTGAAAGAGATGCTCAGAGAAGGCGAGGGGTTTGGCGGTCGTGGCCTATACTAAGAACTGTTCCGACATTCGCTTTAGTGCAAGATAATAGAAAACCACGGAAAAACTTTCACAGGACAGCCGACGGTTGGGAGGCGTAGAGCTACGGTGGAGCCTTGGCCACCCTTCCTCTCTTCTGTTGGCCGGTCGGAGTGCAGAGCTGTCGGACCATGGACCAGCCGTGGGACTTGTGAGCCGATACCCACTCTGCATTCGCCGAATTTTAATTTCAAGATAAAGCTTTGGTTAAAGGTTCTGTCAATATTTTTTGAGCTAATATACAGATAAGGCCAAAGGTCAAAGTTTTCTCTAACTGCAACCGGATTCCTCTCTACACATCGCCAAACATTTGCTGTAGCAGTGGGCAGCATACCCCGTCTCGCTTTCATCAACAAACTGCTCTCGCATAACATCTACTGCGACCGCACGTTTACGTTCCACTAGTGCAAGGTAACTTTCACTACCTTAGCCAATGGAAGATTAGTCCTGCCATCTGTCAGATTACCGTTACACTACACACAGTTTTAATATAGTGTGGTACCTGCAGAGTTCGCTCTCGTACCTAACTTCATCTGAAGATCTACCAGTGTAGTCATTGACGACTATATTCACGCGGTTGCCTGCCCATAGGCCTAATTTCTTTTCAACCAGCTTAGCCGCTTTAAAATCGAGACGGGAAAATAAAATAAACCAATAAGCTTGTAGTTTTGTGTGGCTATTGATACTGTGGTAATAGACTCGGGACCTCCAGTACTGCATGGAATACGAACAGTAGAGACGTGACATATGATTTAATAATAATGTTATTTGCTTTACGTCCTACTAAATACTTTTACGGTTTTCGTAGACGCCGAGGTGCCGGAATTTAGTCCTTTTACGTGCCAGTAAGTCGACCGACAGGAGACTGACGTATTTGAGTGCCTTCAAATACCATCGGACTGAGCCGGGATCGAACCTATCAAGTTGGGGTCAGAAGGCCAGCTCCTCAACCATCTGAGCCACTCAGCCCGGTGACGCGTAATTTAAAAAATCCTCTGTTCAATTTCTGCGAAGTGAATCACGGCCACCGTGGTTCGGTGCCGACGATAAAGTAACTCAGTAATGTCTTGTATGTATGTTGGGTATACAGCCCGAATGCTGGTTGGATCCTCAAAAGTTTCACCATTAGCTGTCATAGATGGCCTAGGTGTCACTGAAGAGGCGTACTAGGGAAAATGAGGAGTGAGTTTTCCGTTGCTTTCCTCACTGAGCCAGAAGTAGCTATTGCACATCAGTCTGCCAAGCCCACTGAAATGCGTGCACCAACCCACCCTATAAGCGACATTTTCACACCATTCATAGCAGGGACTGGCTGAATGTCTTAGCGATCATAATTATTCTGTTCGATAGGAAAGGTGAATGATGATTCTTGAATTATTTATTACAAAAATTAACTCAGGAATTCTCTAAAATGGCTATTTTCAGGATAGTGTTCAAATTATAAGCTGTACAGAGAAAGGGGCAGTGCGACATTTTTTTTTTTGCTAGTTGTTTTACGTCGCACCGACACAGATAGGTCTTACGGCGACGATGGGACAGGAAAGGACTAGGAGTGGGAAGGAAGCGGCCGTGGCCTTAATTAAGGTACAGCCCCAGCATTTGCCTGGTGTGAAAATGGGAAACCACGGAAAACCATTCTCAGGGCTGCCGACAGTAGGGTTCGAACCTACTATCTCCCGAATACTGGATACTGACCGCACTTAAACGACTGCAGCCATCGAGCTCGGTGCAGTGCGACTTAAGAGTTCATAATGTAGTCGTAGACTGGCACACAAGAAGTGGTCTACTGGTCAGTCGGATCAGGCAGAGTAGGTTTCGGCTTAAGAGCGGCTAATATTGCTAGCCTTACAACTCTGCATTTGGAAGACGGAGGGTCTGGTCTTCACCATCGGCCCTCCTGGGAGTGGTTTTCCGTGGTCTTCCATTTTTCTGTACTAAGGCAAATGTCAAAACAGATCGTTTTACAGGCTATGGCTGCATTCACCACATCTTCTCCTCAAATCACACCTCCGATACCTATCTCCCAGTCATGAGAGACGAAGTTACCGTCGAGGAGGCCGGCCGTCCACTTCATGGCCAGAATAAAATCTTGTATAGTAGTAGTACAGGTAAGTCAAGCATTGCTTTACATTACTTTAGTCACGCTCTTATCTTTCATTTTACTATTTTACAACCTCGACGATATTAGGTCTACGGCCCCCAGTGAGCCTTTCATTTTCTTACCTTTCATGGCTTTTTCCTTTCTTTTAAGCAGTCGGTGAATCGTTGTCCGTCTGTATCCTGAGGTAGTAGACTCAATCCCGGCTAACTTCGTAGCACTCAATTCCGGATCATTGGTGCCTGCACGTGGAAGAATTCATGCGCTAAAAAGATCTAACACCGAGGTGTTTCTAAAAATTCATGGACATTCTTCTTTCTCCTGTATTTTTCTAAATTATCTGGGGATCAGCCTGATGTGATTCAAGTCCAGTTTTACGGCCTGATGCACTGCCTAAAGTCAACACCATGTAGCGCGTTTCTTTGGTGTTTACTAGGTCTAGTATAGAGTATTGTATGTAAATCAAAATATATATTCACACAAACACTAACACCCACTCCCCGAGTTAGACGAATTAACTAGACGTGACAAAAGTCCCTGACCAGGCAGGGAACGAACTTCGGGGTCTGCGACCCAAAGAGCTCTGCGCTGGTCAATCATCTGGAAGGCCGGGCTAAAATTCATGGAAATTGAGGATTAAGAATGTAATATTATCCTTAGCTCTAGAGAAAATTTCTTTATTAGGTGTGTATGTATGATCTCCGGAACGGATACAAAATATTAAACATCCTTGCTAAGGTTTCAAAACAGCTCGAAGAATCCTAAACACAAGATTCGGCAGAATCTAAAGAGTGAATATATTCGATTACCAACGGGAAATAATACAGCCAAACTGACTAGAGGAAAAGCAAACCAAAATAGAGCTCATGAAACGGATTAGTTTATTAATTAACAAAAGAGCCTCCTCTGTGGTGTAGTGGTTAGTGTGATTAGCTGCCACACCCGGAGGGTCCACTCAGCCTCGAGAGGTCAACTGAGTTGAGGTGTGTTCGATTCCCACCTCAGCCATCCTGGAAGCGTTTTCCGTGGTTTCCCACTTCTCCTCCAGGTAAATGCCGGGATGATACCTAACTTAAGGCCACGGCCGCTTCCTTCTCTCTTCCTTGTCTATCCCTTCCAAACTTCCCATCCCCCGGAAGGCCCTTGTTCAGCATAGCAGGTGACGCCGTCTGAGCGAGGTACTGGTCATCCTCCCCAGTTGTATTCCCCGACCTAGAGTCTGAAGATCCAGGACACTGCCCTTGATGTGGTAGGGGTGGGATCCCGCCATGGGTCCGAGAAGAAACCGACCTTGGAGGGTAAACAGATAAAGTGGAAAAAGAAGAAGAAAAATTATCAGATTCCTTCAGGAAAATAATATTCTCAGTTTATGGTCTCTTAGTCCGAATGATCCCAGAAATATTGACAAAGAAATGACCATTTTGACAAAAATCCTAAAACCCAAATAAGTTGGTTTATTGACGTGGAAAATTATTCAGTAGGAATGAGGAACACGGCCTATTATTAATGAACTGCGTTTTCCCTCCACCGTTTGGATATAACACGCCTTCAGTGCAATATTAAATATTAAAAAACCACTGCCCAGGTGGCATATTCCCTAGTAGGCTAGTTGTTTACCTATTTTTTTTCTGAAATTATTTCAAAGAAGTTCGAAATTTATCAAACATCTCCCTTGGTAAATTGTTCAAATCCCGATCTCTCCTTCAAATAAACGAATACTTGCCCCAATTTGTCGTCTTGAAATCCAACTTCCTACTTTTAAAAAAATTCGAGCTCATTCGTCTTCTAAGGATATTTCACTCCATCGCTCCCCCTGACAGTACCTACGGAGCATACCGCTTAGTCGAGCAGCTCGTCTTCGTGCTCCCAATTCTTTCCAGCCCAAAGATTGAAGCATTTTCGTAACAATTTTGTCGGAAATCACCCAGAAAAAAATATGTCGTTTTTCATTTGGATCTTTCCCAGTTGTCGTGTCGGGTAATCCTGATGACGGAACCATATTCTAACGGTGGTACCGGGCGAGTTGGCCGTTCGGTTATGGGCGCGCAGCTGTGGGCTTGCATCCGGGAGAGAGTTGGTTCGAACCCCACCGTCAGCAGCCCTGAAGATGGTTTGTTTCCTTGGTTTACCATTTTTCACACCAAGAAAATGCTGGGGATGTACCTTAATTAAGGCCACCTCTGCTTCTCTCCCACTCCTAGCCCTTTCGTATCACATCATCGCTGTAAGACCTATCTTTGTCGAATCCAATTGTAAAAAAGATATCTAATGGTGATCCTACGAGTGACGTGTACACCCTCTTCTTTACATCTTACTAGAAAATCTATATACTCTCATAACCGTATATAAATAGGGAAACATAAAAGTTCCAATAATAATGGCTTGCGGAATCCTCCTTAATCATTCTCAGATTATTATTATTGTTATTACTATTACTATTATTGTTATTATGATTATGATGATGATGATGATTATGATTATTATTATTATTATTATTATTATTATTATTATTATTATTATTATTATTATTATTATTATTATTATTATTTCCTTTCATTCTTAATCACTTTACCCTCCAGGGTTGGTTTTTCCCTCGGACTCAGTAACGGACCCAGCCTCTACCGCCTCAAGGGCAGTGTCCTGGAGCGTGAGACTTTGAGTCCGGGGATATAACTGGGCAGGAGGACCAGTACCTCGTCCAGCCGACCCCACCTTGCTATGCTGAACAGGGGTCTTGTGGGGATGTGGGAAGATTAGGAGGGACAGGCAAAGAAGAGGGAAGGAAATGGCCGTGGCCTTAAGTTAGGTACCATCCCGGCATTTGCTTGGAGGGAAAGTGGGAAACCACCGAAAAACACTTCTAGGATACTGAGGTGGAAATCGAACCCCTCTCTATTCATTTGACCTCCCTAGGCTGAGTGGATCCCGTTCCAACCTTCGTACCACTTTTCTAATTTCGTGGCAGAGCCGGAAATCAACCCGGGCCTCCTCGGGTGGCAGCTAATCACACTAACCTCTACACCATAGAGGCGGACATTATTATTATTATTATTATTATTATTATTATTATTATTATTATTATTATTATTATTATTACTGATTAATATTTAATTCCCAAAACTGGAATTATTGTTACTACTACTACTAAACATTTTCATTCCTTACGTTGAAGGGGTTTGGTGGGTCTTGTAGAGGGGTTTTTTATGCTATTTTTTCGGGGCGTCAACCCATGTGGACCTTTGGCCCCTACTGGCACCATATTGTATGTCCGACTCGTTAGCCGAATGGTCAGCGTACTGGCCTACAGTTCGGAGGGTCCCGGCCGGGTCGGGGATTTTAACCTTCATTGGTTAATTCCAATAGCTCGGGGGCTGGGAGTTTGTGTTGTCTCCAACATCCCTGCAACTCACACACCACAAATAACACTACCCTCCACCACAATAACACGCAAATACCTACACATGGCAGATATCGCCCACCCTCATCGGAGGGTCTGCCTTGCAAGGGCTGCACACGGCTAGAAATAGCCACACCAAAAAAAACAACAACATATTGTATGAACCTGCGTGTAATTGGAATGGCGGTAGTGTTGAATGTTGTGTGTGAGGAAAGGAAGATTAAGGACGTCACAAACACCCAGTCCCCAGGCTAGATATATTAATCATTACAATTAAAAACCCCTGACCCGGCCGGGAAACGAACCCTGGGCCACCGGGTGACAGGCGGGTGCGTTGCTCCCTACAGAGCGCGGCCGGAGTTGTAGGGGGTTACGCTCGCTCTCAATTGAAGAAGACATGAAGCTGTGATTTGGGGCTTGATGGCCGTTGCCTTTTAAAAGGATTTGTCCCGGGATTCGCCTTAGTGCAGGAGAATGAAAACCACTGAAATGAAATGTCGTATGGCTTTTAGTGCCGGGATATCCCAGGACGGGTTCGGCTCGCCAGGTGCAGGTCTTTCTATTTGACACCCGTAGGCGACCTGCGCGTCGTAATGAGGAAGACAACACATACACCCAGCCCCGTGCCATTGGAATTAACCAATTAAGGTTAAAATCCCCGACCCGGCCGGGAATCGAACCCGGGACCCTCTGATCCGAAGGCCAGTACGCTGACCGTTCAGCCAACGAGTCGGACAATGAAAACCACTGGCAACCATTCTTAGGACAGTACGGTGAGAACCAGCCCCTCCGCCTCCGAATGTACAGCTGCAAGCTAGCGGAAACTAGTCTCTGTTACGTCGAAGCCTACTCTACTCCTGACAGCTCACGTCACAGCTCTGAGCTTCGCCAGCCGGCCTTCATGCTCCTCGAGTAAACCAATCAGCAAGAAAGTGGCGCACCTGCACCACAATTTACTTACTCAACTCGATTACTTACTCAACCAGAATCCGATAGGTAGCGCGCAGAGGCACTCCTTGGCTTACTCGGCTATGATCGCATTTATTTCCCCAGAGAGGCATGGTATTTTTACAGTACGATTTCCCGAGATGGAAGAGCCCCCTCTATGGATCTGCAATAGAGTATCGGGATCGGGATCCTAAGATCACAGGATCAAACCCGAAAGAGGTAATCGGGCTTGTGAAGCGCTGGGGCAAAATATGCAGTCGGCACATCACGCTGTATGATGTCGGTATGTAAAAGATCTCAGGTGACACATTTGGTCTTTACTCAAGAAAATTAATTAAAACCCAGCCGTAGATAGTCCGGCTGCATAACTAAATGATTAGAGTGCTTGCCTTTGGTCCGCGTGGTCCCGGGTTCGATAACTGACGCGTTCCCATTTCGTTTACGTTCATTTTGCCCCCAAGCAACAATAGCTTTTGTTATGGAAATAATACAGCGCAAACTCAAGCGCATCTACGGGCGAGTTGGCCGTGCGGTTAGGAGTGCGCAGCTGTGAGCTCGCATCCGGGAGATAGTGAGTTCGAACCCCACTGTCGGCAGCTCTGAAGACGGTTTTCCGTGGTTTCCTATTTTCACACCAGGAAAATGCTGGGGCTGTACCTTAATTAAGGCCACGGCCGCTTCCCTCCCATTCCTAGGCCTTTCCTGTTCCAGCGTCGCCATAAGACCTATCTGTGTCGGTGTGACGTAAAGCCACTAGCAAAAAAAAAAAAAAAAAAAAGGTAGCCACGTGCCAAGCTACACCACGTGTTATGTGTTGTTTATGTTCACGTGTGCTGTACAGTTGAAGAATGGCCGACATTCGTCATGCTAACAAGGCACTTTACCGAAATGTTGATCCTGACTTGTTTCCAAGAAAATTCAATCGCAGAGAGTTCTTTCAGGAAAAGATTTAAAAAATGTTTAAGAAATGTGCTTCATCTAGTGAAATCCAGTATGTATGTAGCCCGTGGTATTCCGATCTAATGTTTACTCGAGAGCATGACACTCCTTCATTCAGTATTGACAGTCTGATAGTAAGTCCCTCGAAAGTTCCGATTACGACACAGGCAACGATACATATTTTTCTTTTTCTCTCGTCCATATTGTTATCCAACACGCTTGTTTCAACTCTCCAAGCACAAAATACTACAGTCGCCAGATGAAGGACTTAGCCACGTTGAAAATTTGTACTTGAAAAAGTTACAGTATAGATGACATGCCAAATAACAGTTTTCGTCTATATTCACGGGCCTTCCCTCGGAAACGGAACGCGCCCTTGTATCATGTGCTAAATTCCCTGATTTTTTCACGCGCCGTTGTTTGGTGCGTGCCTACCGTGCAAACCGTGCCCCGTAATTTTACAGCTAGGAAAGAATGTATGTGTATGGCTATTCAACATAACTGTAGGCTTCCTACCCTACGTTTTTTCTATATGATCCGATGCCGCTTTCGGAAAGTTCCATTTAAAACACAGAGCTAATTTTTAGTGAATGGGTGGCCATCTTATGGTACGTAGATAATACACTGAGTAGCTAAAAGTCACGGGAGGTGGAATCCCATTAGAAAATGTTCTGTGTATGACCCCTGAGCGTTGCGGCTAGCTGCGGCGTAGCTGAGCATTCTGTCACGGACACCAGCGTCGTGAATATGGTAACAAATCGCGAGTTAACCAACTTTGAACGTAATATGTTCATCGGCACACGACATCGGCGCATTACAGGAGAATTCAGGTTTCCGATGTAAACATTGTCGAGGGTGGATCTTCAATATCGCAGAGAGAATGTTACGATCCGCACGGGAAGACCACATGTGTTTAACGAACGGATTTCATGTCGCCTCCACCGAACCAACTGGGCGCTCGACGGGCTACTGTGAGTCAGATCACCGCCCAATTTAATGTTGGGAGTCAGGAAACTATTTCTACCAGGACTGTAAGGAGGCAATTGCACTGCATAGGCTTCACCAGCCGACGATCAACTCATGTCCCTTTGCTGATACCTCGACACAGAGCTCAACGACGTGCAAGGGCCCACAAACATCGGCAATGGGAACAGTGACCTGGTCCGATGAAACCCAGTTCCAGTTGTACCGAGCTGATGGACGCGTGAGAGTGCGGCGAATGCCCCACGAAGCAACAAGGTTGTGTCCAGGCGGGAGGTGGCTCAGTTCTGGACTGGGTAGCGTTCTATGGTCGCAATTATGCCCCATTTTCCAGCTGCAGGCAGCACTAACAGGTGCGCGTTATGTGGACATTCTTTCAGACCATCTGCATCCCTCTCTGGCTCAACAGTACCCTGAAGGAGATGCCGTTGTTTCAACAGGACAATGCACCATGTCACCGCTCTGTGGTGGTATGCAGGTGGTTGAAGGAGCACTCGAGTGAAGTTACGACCATGGATTGACCCTCCAGATCCACCGTTCTTAATCCAATCGAGCATTTATGGGATGTTGTCGATGCTGGCGTACGCTCCATGAGCCCTGCACCAACTACACAAGACCAAATTTGGGTAGCAATGCAAGATGCTTGGGTCCAGATTCGTCCAGATCCCACCAGAACGATTCCAACGCCTTATAGAGTCGATACCTCGCCTTATTTCTGCCGTTTTGAGGGATCGCGGAGGAGCAACTAGTTATTAACATCACATTCAGTGTCTTCCCATGACGTTTGGCCACTCAGTGTAGGAACGAAATTTAGTATACTCATAGGTTACGATGTGATCTCACTGACGCTTCTCTTGGTAGGAAGATCTCCACCGTATCTCCCTCGCCTTATGTAGTAATACGGAGATTTACTGGGTATTTCTGCGAGTTGAGGGAAGCTTGTTCTTTCTCCCTTTCCTCTTAACACTCGCCTTCTTGTAACACAGGTGTGATAGTACATATATCACACCCTTGCACTATATGTGGAAGTAACAGATATTATTGTCAGTATTCGATTTATTATTATTATTATTATTATTATTATTATTATTATTATCGGTATTTCATTTGTATGTTTTGTCATTTATATTGATAAGCTGGGAGATCTCCACATATGTAGGTATGTGTAATTTGTTTTGTACGAGTGGGAAAACATTGCTTTAATAACTCTGGTAATTTGGATGAGTCGTGTGGCTACCCCAGTGTCTTATGAGTTGTATTTGTTGTTGTCGTCGGGAAGTTCTATTCGTCATGTATATATCCCAGTCTGAGGATATGAGCTTGTTGTGGTACTAGGAAATTTGTATGACTCATGTGATATACCCGAGCGTTTGTTATTGTCTTGAGACCAAGTATGAGTTCAGGGCTTGGTCTTGACTAGAGATCACTCATGATTGGCGGGCAAGGACCAATCCAGACGTATCATCTGGGAGGAAGGGGAATACCGAAGTCTTTATGTACTCCGACAATCACTACGGAAAAAAACTACTACAACTACAAGCAGTAACATTGTAAAGAAACGAGAAGGAGGACAACTACAACCAGTGACACTGTATAAGAGAACCACTCGGTACGGACAAGAAGGACAACTGATGCACTGTACGAGTAGGAAGTAGTGCTGGATATATGCTATTCGAGTGACACGGCTGCAATGGACTGGACTTCAAACGTTCATGGAACGTAGTCTTGTTATGTTCGTGGAAAGTGGATGATCAACAAATTGTGGAGGGCGTATACATTAAGTATTGTAGTACTTGTGGAGGTCTGGCCTTATATGTTGGTGAAAACTATCTCAGACTTTCCATAATTTATGTCGAGGATCGACAGACGTGCGTATATATCTTTACAACAAGTATTAAAATATGTGAACACAGAATTACAAGGTACAGTATCTGTGTGATGTGATAACTGCCGATTATGAGAATCGGTAAGTCGAATTGATGTAGAGACAGTGAAGGGTATTTATCTTCATACATGTACATTGTTCATTGGACTATCTACAAATGGTAGCTTAGTTCTCGCTTTCGTTTTCCCACGGTTTTCATTATTGTTGTTGTTGTAAATATGGAGTCTTCCAGCAATATTTTATGTGTTGTATAATTTTGTGTGTTGATGAGGTGCTCATGCACGGATTTTGTTAAGAATATAGTTAGCTATTTTAGAAGCAGTGGAGTTATTGATGAACCTAGGTGCAGTTCCTACCTACTTAGTCGTTTTCAGGAGGTTAGGTAAGGCCTGCAGCAGATGTACCAGTACGCAGCATTATGTACACGCCCTGGGATATAAAGTTTATCATGCTCTATCAAAATTCAAGGGATCGATTCTGGTGAACTCTGGCGCCCATACTACGGACATTTCGGTTCATTATGTTTATTAATTTTATTAAGTTTTTGAGTAAATTTATTTATATATTCTTATTCATGATTTTATTTATCAGTATTAATCAAAAAAGTTACACTGTTTGAGGCTCGTCGATTTCTACGAGTTTCACTGTAATTTTATCGCAAAATACCGTAAGTAAATGTTACTTTAAATTGCTCTTATCACTATAGTACTTAGAAAGTAACATCACAAGTCTGGAAACATAACATGTCTGTGTACAACTTAAATGAGCTTTGTGAAGCATGTTTAAATGTTTATATATTATGTGTGTATTTAGAGATTTCTTACCTGCTGTTAATGCATTTAGCGATTTTGATTATCAAGTCACTACAATTGAATTTAATGACTCCAAAATATTTTTCGTCACAGCTCGCAGTTGCGATCAGCAGTATTCTGTAAGAAGGAAGTCAGCTCCCAGACGAAACTATCTTTACATCGGTCTGTTTTCAGACCAACTTTGCTTTATGGGAGCGAAAGCTGGGTGGACTCAGGATATCTTATTCATAAGTTAGAAGTAACAGACATGAAAGTAGCAAGAATGATTGCTGGTACAAACAGGTGGGAACAATGACAGGAGGGAACTCAGAATGAGGATATAAAGACTAATTTAGGAATGAACTCGATGGATGAAGCTGTACGCATAAACCGGCTTCGGTGGTGGGGTCATGTGAGGCGAATGGAGGAGGATAGGTTACCTAGGAGAATAATGGACTCTGTTATGGAGGGTAAGAGAAGTAGAGGGAGACCAAGACGACGATGGTTAGACTCGGTTTCTAACGATTTAAAGATAAGAGGTATAGAACTAAATGAGGCCACAACACTAGTTGCAAATCGAGGATTGTGGCGACGTTTAGTAAATTCTCAGAGGCTTGCAGACTGAACGCTGAAAGGCATAACAGTCTATAATGATAATGTATGTATGTATGTATATTTTAATAGAGTATGTTCTGCGTCTAATAACTAGGCAGCCGGGAAGCGGTGGACTTAATCATATTGGGATTATAAAAATACTTGCGATGACAGACAGAGGGAATTTTGGTCTCAAAAACTTGAGGTAGACCAGCACAAATTCTGCAATGAGTCTCCAAACTATTCTACACTCAAAATTGACGCCTACCCCGCCATACGCATCTCTTTTTTCATTTCTTTTGTCTTTTCTTTTTTTCAAGTTGCTTTGCATCGCACCGACACAGTTAGGTCTTGTGGCGACGATGGGATAGGAAAAGGTTAGGAGTGGGAAGGAAGTGACCGTGGCCTTAGTTAAGGTACAGCCCCAGCATTTGCCTGATGTAAAGATGGGAAAGCACGGAAAACCATCTTCAGGGCTGTCGACAGTGTGGTTCGAACCCACTATCTCCAGAATACTGGATACTGGTCGCACTTAAGCGACTGCAGCTATCGAGCTTGGTTCTTTTCAAATCAATCGTATCTGAACAATCCTTCGAATCTCCTCCTAGCTCCTCATTAATATGGTCGAAACAATAGATACCTACTTATTACTAGAGATTTTCGGCTTATAGGCGTACAGTGTCCTATTCACGCTCGGGAGTTCCTGGGTTCAATCCTCACCAACGAGGTAATCGAAAAATCCCAAAACTTCTTTCCATATCTATTGTCGTGTTAAAGATATCACTGGTGATGCAGAAATATTTCAGCTGACAAAATTAACTCAGCTTTTGGAACTACTCCACATAGGATTGGCGTCAGGAAGGACATCCGGCCGTATAATAGTGCCAAATCAACACGCGCGACACAGTTCGCAACTGCGACCCCACAAGTGTGGGGAATAACGGATTATTATTATTATTATTATTATTATTATTATTATTATTATTATTATTATTGCCCGCCTCTGTGGTGTAGTGGTTAGCGTGATTAGCTGCCACCCCCGGAGGCCCGGGTGCGATTCCAGGCTCTGCCACGAAATTTGAAAAGTGGTACGAGGGCTGCAACGGGGTCCACTCAGCTTCCTTCCCAGGACACTGCCCTTGAGGCGGTAGGGGTGGGATCTCTCGCTGAGTCCGAGGGAAAACCAACCTTGGAAGGTAAGCAGATTAAGAAGAAGATTATTATCAACGACGGTGCGCGAACAATATCTCGTATCCCACAATGCTTTTCCTAATCATTGTTTTCTTTAAGACTGGTTACGCCTCCAAGCCATACATGGATATGCAGTCCATCAGAACAACGTTCATTGTGTTCATTTTCCTGTGCCAATATGTAAAGAATTCATTCCTTTTATACAGTATATTAATACAGACCTGCTTAATAATAGCACGATATATTTTACTTCCTCTATAAAACATTGAACATGTAAAAACTTTAGTTTCAAGTCTGTAATTGCTTACTATAAAGATAAACATTAGTATTTTCAGTCTACTTCTAAATAGAGGACATAAAGGCATAATCGTGGGATTTCGTTGTCATGTTTAGCTCAATTTCTTTCTCCTTTTCCTCATAGCAAGTCTTCTTTATCTCCACTATATAGCCCGGCAGCATAAGGTGGTTTACGGCCTGTTTAAGACCACCAAAATACCAGTGGGTTAAAATAAAATTTGTATCGCATTCTGTAACTTGGAACGCCAACAATAGTATTTATGGGTACTTGTAAAAAGCCCCTCTATGTTCAGTTTTACAACCATGATAATATTCTGACCTCTACCGCTCTTCTGGACGAGTCTACATTTAAGGTCCAGTAGTATTCATCTGCGTGATGCGATGCGGAGGAAGCGAAACGATAGTGCGTTATCATTCATCACACCTCTCGTATTGTAATGGTTTTTTTTTTAATTAATAGAATGAAGCTTTCAATTCTTATGTCGTCGTTACGCCTGCGACAACCGCTATGTGATTATGTTGTGGGAGATATAGTGACCCGCAGCACATATAACATCAAGAATGAGAATTCTTTCAAATTACTCGCATAATATTGAACCTTAACCCTTTACTGCATAGTGTTGCCATGAAGCAATCAAGAAACTAAACGCTAGTTGAAGTCTGAAGCTTGAAAGTTTCATTACCAAACACAAACGGAAAATAATTCGTGCAATAGAGGGTTAAATGACAGAACCTTACCGGCCAAAGTTCTAAGCTGACATATTTTCCAGCCAAATAGAATAAGAGCGAGCACACAAAGTGACCAGTATTAAAATTTGAAGAACCCATCGTCGGTTCTCTTCCGTGGTTTCCTATTTTCATACGAGGCAAACGCTGGGATTGTACCTTATATATGGCCACAGACGCTTCGTTTCCAATCCCATTCCTTTCCCATCCTTATGTCACCGCAAACCTTTGATTTTAAAACACTAGCAAAATATTTTCTTTTTGTTAAAACAATTTGTTAATTATATATTCGTAGCATATGTTTCAATACATTTGCAAACTTTCAACATTTTTTACACCATCTAACTTCTGTCCTAATTGTCCTAATTCTACCGTAGTGAGAGCACGGCTCGATGGCTAAATGGCTAGCGTGCTGGATTTTCTTCACAGAGGTCATGGGTTCCATTTCCGGCAGGGTTGGGAATTTTAACCATAATTGAAGGGTCGGGGAAAAAAACAGGTAAGTCACTTTTTCATCGAAATTGAGATATTGTTACAGTTCGCTTCAGAGTGATCATGCGCATCTATTGAGAGGTCGGAAATGGAAGAAAAGCAGGCGAGTCAGGAGAAATTAGCACTCAAAGTTTCGCTGTTAGGGGATAGAAATAGGGAAGTCAAGCACAAAAGTTGCTTTTTCTCAAGTTGTACAAATACTGACTCTCCTGCATTTTTTCCCCTGACCCTTCAATTGGTTAATTCCCATGGCACGGGAACTAGGTGTATATCAAAAGACATGTACCTGGCAAGCCGAACTTGTTCTCAGACCCTTCCGGCGCTAAATTCGTAGAACAACCGTGGTGCGTGGTACCGTCAACGCGAGCTCAGGAAGAGCTTTCCAATGGTACGTAAGGTGTTGGGATTTATTTTTAGATATCCAAATTGCCGATTTTTTTAACATGTCATTGCAATTTTTCAATGTTCACAACTATTCAAAAACCCGTAATTGTTCTCGATATAATTTCTTAGACTGAAATGAAATGGAGTATGGCTTTTAGTGCAGGGAGATCCCAGGACGAGTTCGGCTCTCCATGTGCAGGTCTTTTGATTTGACGCTCTTAGGTGACCTGCGCGTCGTGATGAGGATGAAATGATGATGAAGACAACACATACACCCAGCCCCCGTGCCAAGGAAATTAACCAATGATGGTTAAAATTCCCGACCTTGCCGGGAATCGAACACGAGACCCCTGTGACCAAAGGCCAGCACGCTAACCATTTAGCCATGGAGCCGGACATTTCTTAGACTATTCAATTGTGAAAGAAATGAGACCAGAATCTCTTAAATCGACCGATGCATTCAGTCGCTACGGCTACTCTACACGACAATAATTCGTCATACGAAGCGTATGTCACTCGGTTTAAAATACATCGTAATTGTTGTAAAGAAACTATATATTCCTAACGCCCTGTGAAAAGTAAGCATACTCTAAAGGCAAGCACGCAAATTGACTTGAAAGGGGTATGAAAGCATTACATAAAGAGGTGATAACTTGCTTCTTGTCGAATCGACAAAGGTCCGAATCTCAGCCAACGTACGTGGGGTTTGCAAAATGGAAATATCACGTCCCTATATTTCTAATTCTATGAAAAATATCATATGTATGATCACTATATGAGCTGCTGCATAAAGATACAAGCTTGCCTTTTAACTAGGAGATGAGATGGAGTCAAAGACCAAACAATGGTTAGAAATACGCAGATATAAAAGGTTTTTGCCTAGTAACTTGAAAATGAGTGGGGCAGACCTATTATTTACGTATCACTAGAATATATTATCTCCTCCGGTAACGGCAGGTGAAGTTAAGGAATGATATTGTAGTTGAATTTCATTTTTGTCAGTGCTGTATACAACATTAACTATATCTTTCATATCTTAACCACCCACTCTTCCGTTGTGACCAATATACATCTTACACAGAGCTTAAGATAGAGGATTGTCGCGATGACCTGGATGTTAGGCCCCTTTAAACAACAAGCAACAACAAGATAGAGGATACTTCTATTTTGTAAAATTAAAAGAGCGTTATAAACCAAATACAAAAGACACACCTGGCCACGGAATTTCACCTGCCTTTATAATCTTAAATCATCTACAGTATATTTACAGAGCAGGGAAAAGTGAAAATAATGCTTACTTATCAACTGACTTTAATAACCATAAATGGCGTGTTTGTAATATGAATGCTGACTAACTGTCCTCTCTGATGCATAAAAATCTGTTTTTATGAATCATTTTATATACATTTTCATGCGTTAGATACACTATTAACAGCTAAACGTAGTACTATTAACACTGTTTACAGCTATACGTAGCAAATAAGAAATTTGGGATGCATTACCTCTAGCAGTCTTTGGATCTTTTTCCAAAAATATAGGATATTTCAAGAAATGACTCCAATATTCATTAAAGTTTGACTTTCTCACAGAAGATAAAAATGTAATGTAATTGCATCACCCAGTCTACTGTACATCGTAGTTTTAAGGTATTGGAAATATTTTAAGTATTTTTTTGTATTGATTCATGATTGCCCTTAAATAACTATAAATACTATAAGTTATACTCTCCAAACTGTGACGTCGTAGACATTATTCAGTTACGCTACTCACAATGGAACATTTTAAGTTGAATATGCTCAGCTTGAAGGCTGGTTGGATCCTCAACAGGTCAGCCATCAGCAATGATAGATAGGCTGGATATCACTAAAAAGGTGTACCGGGGAAACGAGAATGAATTAGTTTCTCGTTGCTTTCCTCACCGACGCAAATAGGTTTGTTGCATATCCGTCTGCAAAGCCGACTGAAATGCATAAACTAATCGGCTCTATGAGCATTAAGACAACACTCAGACCATTCAGACCATTAGCTGTGTAATGAAGCTCTTACCTCAGTCACTTTCATACTGTCAAAGCCAAGAATGAGGCAGGAAAATCGAAAGTAATAAACTTTCTCTTGCCCATACTAGGAGGAACATTGCACTGTGCACGTTGTATCTCACCAAAGATGGATTTATATTGTGTAAATTTTGTATAAATTTCCTCATGTCTACATTCGTATTATGAGGTTACACTACTTGCAAGAGACCATTTTAAACTACATTGCTTAAATTTCGTGTGATTTCCTGTGTGACTGCGTCGCTATTATTAGATGAGTTTACTTGTAATTGGGTATTTCATGTTAATCTATATTGTGCGAATTCTTTTGTGGCTGCGTTGAAATTATTAGCTTCGGCTACTTCTAGTGAAATATCTCAAGTTATAAAGTGTGAATTCCTGTGTGAATGCATTCAAATAATTTGGTCAAGCTACTTGCAATGGAATATGGAATGCATGTTATACGTCGCATTCTGTAAATATTGTGTGAATTCCCGTACGAGTCTGTTCTAATGGTTATATTACGCTATTTCTAAAGATAGTCTTGTAAGTAATGTTCTGTAAATTTCGTGATCATTATTATGTTACATAACTTGTATGTCATTTTTAATATTCATATATATACGGTATATTTAATCTAGAAGTACCTTAAGTTTGTTATCATGCAAGCTCTTGCTAATCATGTATTTTTAGTGTGTTTGCCACGTTTTGTTTTATGCTGATTTCGTATATTTCTTCAGTTTTCCATGCATTTATGTTCTAGTATTACTGTAAGCGCCTACAGGAACTATTATATTGCTATGTATTTTTATTATTGAGAAACAGGTGGGTTGATGAGCAAGTTCGACTAGAGTCCAATAAAGACGTATACAACAAGATGGAACCGATAACAACAGCAATTAGAAAGAGAAGATTGCACTTTTATGGGAACAACTTCCGTTTAAATAATGACCGGCTCACAGAGAAAATTTGGAATTTTCTAAAACCGAAGGCATCTAAGTTGAGATGGTTCCAAGAGTGTGAGAAAGATCTGAGAGAGGTGGGCATTACGGAGGAAGAATCAATGCCAGGGTTAGTTTCAGAAGGATGGTGAAAGGCTGTCAGGGTTTTAAGCTGGAGACAGAACCTAGAAAACGGAGAGGCCCTCTACCAGTGGAGCGGAAGAATGCGCTGATCGATGGGCTCAAGGGATACTGGCAGGATGTCAAAGTCGGCAGACGAACAAGACACAGACACAGAAAATGAGATTGGTTGTTAACACGCAGTCCATAGAAGCTCAGTTCGAAAAACAAAATAACAATAGCCTAATAATAATAATAATAAGAAGAAGAAGAAGAAGAAGAACACATTCTTATGCAGTATTATACCAATAGGCTATCCGTCCTGCACTTTACGAAAATTCTTTGTAAAACCCACAAATCTGGACAAGAGTGCATCTTAATAAAAAATCAAATGAAAATTTAAACTGAAGGAATTTCCAGAAAGTCTACAAAATGTACAAAATGTATTATACTAGAGCAAAACGTTAAGTGACATGAAAAATTTATAATTATTGCATACAAAGTGCAAACGTTGTGTAATTCAGTCATTTCTCCACATAATTATTTATTCATAGTATTATTTATGACCGTTCTGGGAAGAGTTAAGGTCAGCAATGTTTCACAGAAAGAATGACAAATGCTTTGTTGAGATTACGACATACAGTCGACTGGTCCCTGAAGTCTCCTTCACACTCCTTGTTTATTAACCTTGGCTTGGCTAAATCTGCGATCGTGAGATAACCCAGTTACAAATTGCATTGGTCCTCGTCCGCTTGCTCAACCTGAGTGTCAGTCTTCAGCACGATTGCCAATTCATCATTAATAAAAACACAATGGAAGTGTTTGATCTTTTCTACTTCCTGTACCTTGAAAATCCTGTTCCATCGGCGTGAAGGGAGTAAAGGTTACGTTCACATTAAAACCATCATTAAGTGTATCAAATTAAGATTCTAAAGATCGGGATAGGCGAAACATTTGAACAGTCATAATTAGCGCTAGTATTATTTCATTCTAATGCACTTACAGAAAGTATTCAAACTTTTCTTGAACCACTTTAAGAATGGCAGGGGGGCATTAAAAGTATATAAATCTTAGATATTTATGCTTCAAAATTACTTTCGTGCTAAAGGTGTTAACCCTTACATGCGCCATTTATTATTTACTTGTAATATGATTACTATCAAAAAATGTTTTAACAATTATTTGTGAAAATACATATTTTTTATTTACCTAGACCAATACAAATGTTAAGAGTTTTGAATATTTTGCGTACTGGTATATGCAAATCTGTACGATTACTGTTGCCACTGCCATCAGTCTTAGAGATGTTCTGGCTCACGAATTCTCTGAGGTAAACAACATGTTATTTGTTTTACCTCAACTGTTTAAAGTTTACACTTCATTCCCATCGATTGGCAAGAAGAATTATAAAATAAAAGATTGTTCATTTTTAATACACCTAGCGAGTTCGTCTGCGAGGTAGAAGTAATTGAAAACTTGTAAAATCGTAAAGCAGATGCAACAAGGAAGTATATTCTCCGTTGCACATATACAATGCTGTACATTTAAGGATTACATCACTTGTTAAAGAACTTGTTTTGTGTACAACCAAGTCTCTGACGTTTACTAAGATACAGTTTTAAATTAACCCATTAGAGCTGGAATAAACTCACCGTAATTACTTCATAAACACTTTATGCTATGTTACGCTACGTTAAGTCACGTTATTCTTTGATTATTTTGTACAAACTTTATTCTATTTTTCCCGTAATTGGAAATTACTTAGATTGACAAAGCTTTGAATAAAATTAGGTTAAGATATGGAAGGAAAATCTATATATATAAAATAAGAGTTTTGTCTGTACATTCCTCAGAATTTGAAAAGATTGGTGTTTCTGTATCGGTCATGTCCACAGTAACAAGGAAATGCACTTTTTACTTTTCCGTAAAATCTGTCTGTCTGTCTGTCTGTACACGCATCACGAGATAACGGCTGAAGATAATTTAATGAAAATCGGAATATAAAGTCGGGGGATGAGCCTCTACAATCTAGGCTATAAATAATTTTATTCACGCTGAGTGAAATGGTAGTTTAGGGGAAGGCCTAAAATTTAATTATCAAATATTTATATTATTTGTGGTCTTATCGATAAATACTACATATCTAAAGTTATATAGCATTGTGTCTTATACATTTTTACCGTACCGGCTATGATAATACAGATGTTCGTGAATTTGTATTTTTGTTGCTAAGTCCATATCAACGCCGAGCCACGAGAAAATGGCTTAACAGAATTTAATGAAAATCGGTATATAGAATCGGCGAATAAGAAACAAGAGTCTAAGCTATAAACAGTTTTATTCACCTTGGTTAAAATTTGCAGTTTAGGGGAAGGCGCCTAAATTTTAATTTTTAAATATCTATGTTATTGGTCCTATCGAAAAGTACTACATGACCAGAGTTAAAGAGAATACAATTTCCAATCATTTATGTTTTATTCAGTTTTACCGTACCGACTATGTTATGACTGGTATTTCAGAGCCGGAAGAAAACTAAATGTGAAGGCCTACACTATCGAAAGCGCATAACATTGATCAACAATAACATTACATTGGACATTGTTTGTTGTGCTGTTCTTTGTCTCTTATGCTGCCATTCAACTCCGATAAATGATATTACTACAGCGTACCTGACTGAATATTGGCTGGAAATAGCTGGTATGTTAGAAAACTTTCTTCTTTAGCATGCCATTTCCTCTGGTTCATACATTTTCTGATACTGCTGGTGCGTAACACACTGGTTCATCATAGTATTCCAGCTATTCGATTCTGCTCTGACGCGCTGATTTGATTGAGTATTTTGCGCACTTAAGGCAGAAGCTTACTTGGTAGTAGTATCAGTATGACCTGGTCTAGAATTACAATTTAGGCCTACTCCAAATTATAGCACCACAATTCACTAAATAACCAAAAATTCAACCCTAAGGAGAACCAATTCTTAAGAAAAGCTTCTTCTTCTTAACTTTTATTAAATTCTACGTTCATTTCATTTCAAATTAGCAGTGAAGAGAGGGTTTCTCCCCTGGATTGGAGGAAAACTTTGCCTGCAAGTCAGATGGACTTTTCCGCCGCCAATCTAGTGAATTGAGATTTTCCGATTCATCGGGTACTTCTAGGAAATAAATTAGTAAAAGGACAAAGGTTTTGCCCTGCGACTCTCCACTATTCGACCCCCCGCCCTCCCGAAAAAAGACGAAGAGTGTTCGCGGATCACAGCTGTCTGCGACTTGGTCATTCTAGCTCTGGAACTTGGACTGTTATATCAGCAGCGTAGTACTGTTCGTTAAAAGTGAGAAAATGTGTGGTTTTTCATTTTGTCCAGTGTTTCATATGAAATCATTGCTTTTAATCGCGTCATGGCTACTGACGTCCTTGTAATAACCTGTTTTCATTTTGGTTGGGAAAACCACTAACACAGTATTTCTGGGGATGTAAAAAGGCACGTTGAGAGTGAGTGTCTGCCATTATAATGAAAACTCCCCAACCTGATTGTGACTGATGGTAGGCAAGCGGCCTACCATTACAATGAATATTCCCTAACTCAGTCTTCATATGAGAAAATACGTTTGGTGACTTCGCCGTCGCGTTTCTAGGGTAATGTTAAGAGCTATGTAATTTAGTACAATCTTGCTCACAGTACACTACCTAAGCTAGAATTGTGTATATAATGTAGAATTCCGTAGCGAAGCACGGGTACATCAGCTAGTCACAAAAGTAGAGTATTTACAACTAAATGTAGCAAGCTTAAATCATTAATGTATATGGAAGTGAAATTATATTAAAAATAAAATCCTTAATTTTAAATTTTAGGCAATGATGCTCATGAATTCTGGTTTCTAAGGGTTCTTAGAGAATATTGTAATGTGTATAGACACATTTTATTAATCAAAGCTTGTCCCAGTCCGAATCAGTTAAAGAAATACCGGTGTATAAATTACATTCAGTAATAATATATTTTACAGATATTACCCAGTTCCATCTCTCATCTTTGGCTTAGGCAATATGAAAACAGAAGCTGTATGAACAATGCTGGTAAAAAGATTCATTCCTCAGCCAGTTTCTGTGAAAAGTGATATAAAAAGGTCCTCGCATAGATTTGGTTGGTATATTTAGGGCAGGATAAGTCATAACTGCATGATATTGCCTGTGACCAGTTAGATTTACTATGCATCTCCCATAGGGAGTAGGGTGAGACCCAGTGTCGGAGCATTGCCTACTTTTGTCGAGTACACCCAAGGGGTCTGTTCAAGGCCTTTAAGGCTTAACATACCCATCCGACAGACGAATCACTATCGACAGTGTCATATGCCCTCTCTTCAGTTTAGCACTGCGGAAGTTGAACTGTAATAGATACCAGACTCTTGGCACGCAATCAAGTGTTTTGAAACTGTATGCCACCAACTCTCCTACGCTGCCAGCTAATATTTAGATGGTGCATTTTCTTCCACCAATGGGACTCGAACTGGCTAACCATAGTGTCCAACCATAAAGTCTTTACGCCTTAAGGATCATGGTCACAGGGCGGGCTTGTTTATTTACGTGAGTTCGGTAGAGTGACATGTAAGAGCACCTTCTGACTCGGTGAGGAACGTAACGGGAAACTATTTCATTCCTCATTTCGCTCTACGCTTCCTCAGTGATACCTAGATGAATCATAGGGCTGGATCTGTCGCGGATTCGGATTCAAACAGCTTTCGGGATAAGAAGACTGCATGTATACAATAATTGCAATCATTTATCCACATTTCGGAGAACGTGAAAGCCGAGTGGTATAGTCACTGGCTTCTCATAAAAGTGGCCGTGGTTCGATTTCCGTTCAATACATGTGCGTTTTTCAAATAAAAACTCATGTCTTTGTGGTTCAAATTCCATGTAAAATGGAAGGTCCCGTTGCTATGATCACGGTATCAGCAGTCATTTAAAAGTGCATGCTTGCTTGCTTATTTATGTGCCTAATATCAGTCACCTAATATCATAATTTAGAAGATACTTCGAGGTAATATACATGTACCTTACTTTACGTGGGTTACACGCCTTACTTTCATTCACAAATTATGTACTTCTATTCATAACATTTTCTCTTTATTTAAGCATTAATTATGTAAATATTATTTTACTGCATTTTCTGTCACGAAAGACGTTGTCAAAAAGCTGAATCTTTCTCTTTTACTTTGGTCTGGGGCGAAAATGCAGTATTTTCAAATTATATGATTTTAGCCCCTCTTTCAAACTGTTTTGGTGCGTAAAGGCGAATACTTTGGGAGGGTTATGAACTAAATTTGAAAACTGCTTTAAATTCAGCTAGAATCCACACTATACGTTTCCCATGGTCACCACCATCATCATCATCAACAACTCAATGCGTCATCTTGTTACTGGAGCAAAACGTCTTTGATTTCAGCCAACACTTCAAGTTTTTCTATTCATTTTTCTCAGCAAATGCTTGACGTAAGGCTATTTTGGTCTGCCGGCTCCACGGTAGTGAGCCTACCTCTTACCGAGAGACCCCGGGTTCGATTTCCGGGCAGTTCAGTGACTTGTAGCTCGATCTGAGAGCGGTTCGAGATCTACTCAGCCTACGTGATTAAAATTGAGGAGCTATCTGACTGTGAGATGGCGACTCCTGTCTAGAAAATCAGAAGTAATTACCGAGAGGATTCGATGCAATGACCACGGGCCATCTCGTAATTTGCAGGTATTCTGGCTGAGCAGCGGTCGATTTGTAGGCCTAGGCCCATTAGGGCACTAGCACCTTTGTGGAGGGTATCTTGGTCTAATGTTCCTCCTTCCTCTCTCAAATCAAACAGACGTAGTCCCAATTCTTCCGTATTTCAACCAGTTGGTCACGTCAAGCGAGAACAGAAATACGAAGCAAGATTTTTAATTGATTTCACGTACGTACCAGTTTGTGCCTGTGGGCTTGACCTCACTCATCAGCCTGCTTCACAGCTCACACGGACCGGAGCAATTACCTGAATATGAAGCAATCATAAGGAGAATGTTTCTCTCATCTTGTTTGATGATCTCGGCCTTGACTTCGAGTGTCACACTGAATATTTAACACTTGTAATTTACATGTCTAAAGGCTGATAGTCTGAGTCATATTCCGTGAACTCTAATACAGTACAATATCGATATACCCAGGGACGTACACAGAGGGCGGGGGGGGGGGGCATTGGGGGATAAATCCTTCCCCCGCCCCGAAATTTCGAAGTTTAGAACTTAATTGTGCCAAAATGTAAATGGAGATTTTAGGTAGCTCATTGTTTTGCTTTAAATTTGAACTACGTATTTACCAACAACATTATAGGCTCTACGTTTTCCCTCTCAAAGCAATCATCCTGAACCAATGGACTTCGTTTCTGCAATTAACATTTTGAGACAGTGATATTTTCTCAACAGTGCATCGCGTACTGAAATGGTTTGCTGTCTGCCACATCAGGACGTACTGTTCCATCCCTGAAATATTTAAAAGGATATGACTGCACAGGAAAGATTGAATATGTTAGCTCTTTTGTATATGCACAATGCAAAAGATGCGACCGTAGATAATACAATCCATGAGTCAGCCATAAAACACAGGACTCGACTACTATTGTAATCATCAACATGAATACGAGTGTGTCTTAAGGGGGGACGCCAAACAATGTGCATGTGCATGGAAAATAGTTATATTATATTGAAAGTTTTATTATTTCTAATTTCACATTATGCACCCAACATTATTTTATAGAAATCCTCAAATTTTAATATCTGCACCAATCCCCGATTATAATTTCTGCGTACGGCCCTGGATATACTATGGTCCTGGATATCATGAATTCAGATATAATGCGATATCCTCTGAAATACAAACTTACCGTCACTTTCTCTTCATTTGGAAGAATCTGTTGGCTCATTGCATAGGGATCAGTTCGGGAAATTGAGTAACACGTAATTGGTAAATGTGTCAAGCGCTGATATTTGAAAGCTGCTCTTAGTGTTCCAACAAACTGTAATTGTAATAGTTACCAACATGGTAAACATTTGTTTCCATCTTTGCCTTTAACCCTTGCGAGTTTTCCAGAAGTGGCCATATTATTAGAATAAATACCAAAAAGTAAATTTTTCCAAGTTTTAATGCAACTTGTGGGCATAACCTTTTACCATAACTTGTAAGATTAAGTTTATGCCCAAATTATTCCTATAGAATAAAACAGTCCCATCCTCTAGTTCCAGATCGCCTGGAAGTGGAAGAGAGTTATAATTTACTGCAATTCTAATTATTTTGTTAGATACATGCATGAGTGACTTATCTATTACTACATCAAACATTACAATTAAGGCTAATCACTATTTACCCCCAATCTTTGTATTGTAGTTTTTAATTATTTTCTTTATATATTTTTTCCCAGACTTCGACTGTGTTACATAGTCTAGGACCGGGATGGCAAACCTTTACTGACTAGCGTGTCAGTTAATGTCTTGTTTATTACTTTTAACTGCCTAGTGTGTGGCCGGTTATTTTCCGATAAAATCATCATGAAAAACCCTCATATGACTTGATTTGTTGTTAGATTGCATTACATAATTATAAATCTATTCGACTGATGTTTCATGATTTTAATTTGCAAACATCATTGCAAATTACATTATAAAGAGCAGATAAATATTTAAGAATAAGATTTTTTGATTTAACCTAATAAAAGTTGTAAAAAGTCTGTCTGTCAGGTCAACAGCCCAGAGGCTGGTTGGATCCTCAAATAGCACCACCAAAGGTTATGCAGTTATAAGGAAACCCTAAAAACCAATGGCAGCACCAAAATGAGGCGTACTAGGCAAGATGAGGAGTGAGGTAGTTTGCCATTGCATTCCTCAGTGGGTCAGAAAGTACTATTGCAGCACGACTGACCCTGTGAGCAGCACCTTTCATAACACTCAGATGCACTAGTTGCGCTCTGAATGTCATTACGCAGCACTACCCATACCCCAGCAGCTTCCATATTGTCACAGTCATGGATGTTGACTGGGACTTCAGTGGAAGCTACACTTTACTCTGGCCTGTGCCAAGGGATGGATGCAAAAGTACTGTATCCATCAAGAAATGAGAGCAGGCAGTTGTAAAAAGTATGGCCATAGAATTAATTGTTATATACATCTTTATTAATGCGTAATGTTAAAATATACTATGTTGCTAGATTTTTCACCCATTTATTACATGTTAAAAACATTAAGATATGTTAGTACGTTGTCTGATGTGCCAGAGAAGTCATGTTCGCGTGTCACCTGGTGGCACGCGTGTCATAGGTTCGGACATACAATATGTATCTTACCCACTATTAATTTATATTAGTGCAAGTATTTATCTATGTCACGAGTCTGAAAATAATCATCCTCAGCTTACAATAGAGATTATGAATTAACTGAATGACCTTATGGATAAATAAATGAATTAATTATTGCATGATTGAATCGTATTCATGAATGAATGAATGAATAAAGACAACTCTCTCCCAGCCACGCCACGAACTGCGGAGAGAGCATTAATTTTGAATGAGTGATTGGATGATTAAATTAATTGAATGCTCCTAGCTTACAGGTACGGAACACCAGTAGCTAAGGTGAGAGCATTCCAATGTGAATGAATGAATGAATGAATGAATGAATGAATGAATGAATGCATGAATGAATGAATGAATGAATGAACTGCATTCATGCATGGACAAAAATTTTAAAAATAGAAGAGAAAGACTGAAATTCCTCTGTCTCCCTGTCACGGATAACCACCAACTGTTGAGAGGGTCCATCTTAATTATCGAATGAATGAATGAGTGAATGAATGAATCAATCTATGTATCAATGAATGAATGCTTTCAGCATACAGCTAAGTAACTCCAGCAGCTGAGGAAGGATCATTCCATCTATTGTAACCTAAGCAAATTAACATGCCATAGAACACCTACTTACCTTAGGGAAAATAAAAATGACCGCGACAATACAACCATAATATTAAAAGTTGACTTTGTGCTTGCTTTCTTTCATTCTCTTTTAGCACATACTTTTTATGACACCAAGAAATTTGCTGTCTTATCTTGTGCGATCCATTCTTTGTTTAACAATGTTATATTTGTAAATTGGGTATGGGGGTGGAAGGAATCGACTGTAACGTACAAATTGGAAATGTCCCGGTATTTGTCAGGAAGTGAAAATCCCATCCGCCTCACGAATATAGAGCTCCACAGCCGTAGCGAGTTAACTCGAGTTGCCAACTCGCTCAGTGACGACTATATAAATATCATGTTTAATTTATTGTTCAAATTACTTTACCAGGAACCTCCTTATGCATGCAGTGTATGTTCTGTGGTTTGGCATGTGGAGTGATTTGTGAGAGTGAGTTGTTTAGTTGGCGGTCACAGGTGTGTATAATCAAGGGGCTAACTGCCAATAGATGCATGAATTATGTCAAATTAAAGCGGAACTGATTTTTCTTTATACCACGATTTAAGAGTGAACCATCTGCTGATTCAGGCTTAGAATCATCCGTATTAGTACGTCTTTGAGTATGACCCTGTTTAGAGAACAATTCAGGCAAGTTAAATAGCCTGCCTTTTGATTCTTGTTGCTTTCGGAGTGGAAATATAGTGTGTGTGTTAATGTTTTGTTCTTTTAGTTCTCTTTTTACCCACCTGACTGCCATGACGTGTCCACCCTAATATATTACGCCTGTATCATTAGTCTTTATATAGAAATTCAGCGTCAGGCAAGTTGGCCGTGCGGTTAGGGGCACGCAGCTGTTAGCTTACATCCGGGAGATAGTGAGTTCGAACCCCATTGTCAGCAATTCTGAAGATAGTTTTCTATTTTCACACCAGGCAAATGCTAGGGCTGTAACTTAATTAGTGCCACGGCCGCTTCGTTCTCATTTCTAGCCATTTCCTATCCCATCGTCGCCATAAGACCTACCTGTGTCGGTGCGACGTAAAAAAAAAGTCAGTAAACTGTATCGACCCGCACAATTTCACCATTGCCGGTCTCAAGCAAGTTTGACGAAGGAGAAGACTGTATGCATGGTTTCTGAGTCTCAGTGAAAGCACTGTTGTCGAGCAAGTGTTTCAGCTACATACAAAAAAATACCAGTTATTGGTAGTTATCGCGCATGTGAGTGAGTTTGTAAATAAGTGATTGAGTTCAATCTCGATCCTGGTACTAAGATGTCTCAAAGATATACTAATCAATCAATCAATCAATCAATCAATCAATCAATCAATCAATCAATCAATCAATCAATCAATCAATCAATCAATCAATCAATCAATCAATCAATCAATCAATCAATCAATCAATCAATCAATCAATCAATCAATCAATCAATCAATCAATCAATCACCCTTTAATTCCCACTGAAATACAGGGCCTCCATGAAGATCCTCCACCGCACTGTATTCTGCGCTAACTCTTTTACATTTTGCCATGTCATGTTCAATGATGTTGGTCCATGGATCTCTTCCAGGTCATTCTAGGTCTACCGCGCTTCTTCCGGCCTTGAGCATTTCGTTCAAGAACCTGCTTCGCAACTGATCCTTCGTCTTGACTTAGGATGTACCCAGACCACTTCATTTTCCTCTTCTTGATCTTCTCCCATACTGGTCTTGGGTTGGCTATTTCACAGACGAGGATGTTGGGTATCATTTTTGGCCATACACCATATACCATATACGTTCTCAAAAGAGCAAATCAGATACGTACCTGGGCTGAAACCTTAAACGAAAGAATGAATCACTTCGTTTGCCACTTGCTTCGTCATTCTGACTGGTGCACCAGGCTGTCTGAAGGGAAAGTGGAGGGTAGAAGGACCAAAGGAAGACTTAGAGTGTAATTTATCAACAACTTTAAAGGCAAGCACACCTATTGCCACTTAAAGCTGCTGGCCAAAGAACGGTGTGCCACACCAAGTTTGTCCTTGTGTTTCACCATTGTGACGTCGCTCTCGCGACAATGTCTCCAACGTATCAATTTGTAATATTCCCAAACATTACGTAACTTATTCTCTTTGACAGATGAGGTCTCATGCCATCAATACCTGACGAAGCATTTCTCTCTTGTGACATTTCTTGTCTTCCGCTTTCTGCGAGAGACAACAATGTCTGATGCGAGGAAGGTGGACACGTTAAGCTACAAAATGATTGTACAAGATTTTATGTGGTTTATAAAATTGATTTATCGTCCACCCTGTGGGACTCTCTGCTCAGATTCAATGATTTTGATTATATAGAATCTGCCGGTTCTGTTCTTCGGGATGTAAGATATTTACACTAACTGACAGAGCAAATGCAACACCAAGAAGGAGTGGTCAGAACTTTATGCCAATTGCAGGGTAGACTGACGTCACTGAGGTATGCTCATGATGTGAAATGCGCCGCTGTGCTGCGCACGTAGCGAACGATAAATGGGACACGGCGTTGGCGAATGGCCCACTTCGTACCGTGATTTCTCAGCCGACAGTCATTGTAGAACGTGTTGTCGTGTGCCACAGGACACGTGTATAGCTAAGAATGCCAGGCCGCCGTCAACGGAGGCATTTCCAGCAGACAGACGACTTTACGAGGGGTATGGTGATCGGGCTGAGAAGGGCAGGTTGGTCGCTTCGTCAAATCGCAGCCGATACCCATAGGGATGTGTCCACGGTGCAGCGCCTGTGGCGAAGATGGTTGGCGCAGGGACATGTGGCACGTGCGAGGGGTCCAGGCGCAGCCCGAGTGACGTCAGCACGCGAGGATCGGCGCATCCGCCGCCAAGCGGTGGCAGCCCCGCACGCCACGTCAACCGCCATTCTTCAGCATGTGCAAGACACCCTGGCTGTTCCAATATCGACCAGAACAATTTCCCGTCGATTGGTTGAAGGAGGCCTGCACTCCCGGCGTCCGCTCAGAAGACTACCATTGACTCCACAGCATAGACGTGCACGCCTGGCATGGTGCCGGGCTAGAGCGACTTGCGACTTGGATGAGGGAATGGCGGAACGTCGTGTTCTCCGATGAGTCACGCTTCTGTTCTGTCAGTGATAGTCACCGCAGACGAGTGTGGCGTCGGCGTGGAGAAAGGTCAAATCCGGCAGTAACTGTGGAGCGCCCTACCGCTAGACAACGCGGCATCATGGTTTGGGGCGCTTTTGCGTATGATTCCACGTCACCTCTAGTGCGTATTCAAGGCACGTTAAATGCCCACCGCTACGTGCAGCATGTGCTGCGGCCGGTGGCACTCCCGTACCTTCAGGGGCTGCCCAATGCTCTGTTTCAGCAGGATAATGCCCGCCCACACACTGCTCGCATCTCCCAACAGGCTCTACGAGGTGTACAGATGCTTCTGTGGCCAGCGTACTCTCCGGATCTCTCACCAATCGAACACGTGTGGGATCTCATTGGAAGCCGTTTGCAAACTCTGCCCCGGCCTCGTACGGACGACCAACTGTGGCAAATGGTTGACAGAGAATGGAGAACCATCCCTCAGGACACCATCCGCACTCTTATTGACTCTGAACCTCGACGTGTTTCTGCGTGCATCGCCGCTCGCGCTGGCCCTACATCCTACTGAGTCGATGCCGTGCGCATTGTGTAACCTGCATATCGGTTTGAAATAAACATCAATTATTCGTCCGTGCCGTCTCTGTTTTTTCCCCAACTTTCATCCCTTTCGAACCACTCCTTCTTGGTGTTGCATTTGCTCTGTCAGTCAGTGTATTTTGATTTTCGGTTTGCTGCAGTTATGCTGATCTCGTGTACTGAGACCCTGTTCTACAGGATTTCTAATTTTAATTTGCTGTAGGTTTTATAGGTTTATCTTGTGTGCGTTTGTTTTTCGTACAGATTATTCAATATGTGGGAACGGAATATAGCTTTGTGTGAATGATATGTGTTTGCCTGTTTTTCTGAATTGAGACCCTATGCTATGCCTTCTTCGTGGTTATGGCCGGCTGAGCTTGTGTTGGTGTTGATGTTGCGTTAACGCTAATGTTGTGTAATTCAAGTTCGCCCTAGAATAGGCGATATGAATATGTCACCTAGCGTGGACACTGGATAAAGGTCATGATCTTTACTGAATGAGCCTATCTATTATGCGGCGATCCTTGAGTTACGACCTGGTAATTTTAATCAAACTCGTGGATCAGTGATCTTATTTATCATGCAGTATGAGTTTTCTCTTAACGTGTCTTGATAGTAATATTAATTTTGTCCTGCACACATTTGGTCTCTACACCGTGCGTGAGTGAGTTGGCGTGGATCAATTTGTTAGAATATATATATGTTATTTTTCCGTATCACACAGGTGTCTATTTAACACCACTCTATTTTTTCTTTTTATTTGCTTGTGTCATCGGCTTACAAGCCTGTTTGTTTATTTATTTTAAATATTCGCTCTTCATTTTACCTTTTCATTGTTGGATACATTTAACAATCTCGTAACTATGGCAACCTCTTACCTTCCACATGTCGAAAGATACTAAAGTACTATTTGAACTCGTGTCTGGTAATGCCGAATGCTAGTTTGTGTGGTTTAAGAAAGTAAATGTTTGCTTTCGTTGTACGTAGCCATCTTTTCGCTTTGGTGAAAGAGATGCTTCTTTCCAAATAATTAATTACTTCGCCAAGAAAGAGGTATATTCTAATTCTAGTTATAATTGTAATTCACAACGTTTATTTACAATTTTGTTAATATCTACCAAAGGGCACTTATTTTGGGAAACACAACTGCGGGTTTTAAAGCCCTTACGTCTGTAATATGGTACGTAAGTAATCTCTTTTCTGTGTCCCCTCTTACTTTTGTTCACTTTACGTTTTTATTTGAATTCCCACTTGTGTTAAATAAACTTATGTTTTAGACCCCATTCTTTTATTTGGGAGTGCGGGTTATCACCTTTCTGCTTCCTATCGTTGATTGACGAGGTACGAGTCTAGCTCCGGGTTGTTTTAAGCCTGTTCCGACCAGACCACGAGGTAAGTATTTGTGTTAGTAGGTGTGTGTGTGCGGTGAGGGGCACAATTATTGGTATATAATAATAGTTTTATTGCAGCCAAGAGGCCATGTAATTAAGTACATTAATTTTAACATTTCAAGCCACATAGGTCTAATTCTTCTGAACAGAATTTAATCAACGATTTCCCTCTATTTGGACATGTTAAGACGTGGTATCTATCACATTCACGATCGCACAATTTACACATGCATCCGGAATCAGGTTCATGAAATGATTTGGTTTTGCAAAGCTTAAAGTGAAAGCAATTATTGGTATGCAAAGGCGTGGTTCTCGGTGGGAATGTTTCATCGAAACGTTGACTTTCATTGGAGCCGAGTTGAATTTGTTTTTTTCTGTAACATAGACCCCCTTTTTTGTACTTGGTGTCTACACTTCGCCTCCGTTATAATTTTAGGCAACATCACCCCACAATATGTATCTTGTTACATCTTGCTCATAATCTCTGTGTATTCATTTCTATTCCGCTAATTTTTTATGTTGTCCCCTCATTATATCTGTAAACAATGGAGAGTGAAAGTGATTATGTGCCCCTATAATCCTCCCTGTGTTGATCCAAATAAAGTACGGATGTATTAAATGAGTGTGCTTCCAATCACTCTAGAACAAATAATAGCAATGTTGATACTTTAGTAAGCGACCGTCTTAATGAACTTATCCCTGAATGTTGCTAATCAAACCTTCCTCCCGGTCACGAGTAGGCCATCTCAGTTTCGCCCTGCTTTCGACATCATTCGTAAGTGGAACTTAAAAAAATTTTCAGGCGAAGAAAATGGTCTATCTGTCATAGAATTCTTAGAGAAATTTGAATATATTGCGGCATTTATATCTATGTCCCTAGATTTATTTATTCCCGTCATTCCTGGTATTTTAGAAGGATGTGCTAGTAAATGGTTTCGTTTGAATAAATATAAAATTCAATGTTGGTCTGACTTCGCGAGAGAGCTTAAGGTCAGGTTCGGCCTATCTGACATGGATTTTATCTTAAAACAGGAAATACTTAGGAGAACGCAAGGTCCAGAAGAACCCATTGATGAATATGCAACTGGTATTCTTACTCTGTTCAATCGCCTAGATGTTAGTGTTCACAAAGCGGAAGTTTTCGGTTCCTTCCATATTAACTTAGCCCCTAGGTATAAGCTCTTCCTAAAAAGCCAGGGGTAAATTGTGTAGATTATATAGTCAATGTAGGTCGTGAATATGGGTCTACTCTTCAATTAAACAACCTCTACCAACCTCCTCCTCCCCCTATCGATCACTGTCTCCCTGACACAGCTTGCCGCTTTGTATCTAAATCTGTCTCTTTTGCAAAGTCGCCCACCCGTACGCCATGAGCCGATAGACTTGCTGACCGCTTCGAACCCCCTAGTTCTTCTGATCGCGTAGCTGTTGCTTTCCTAAATCCGAATGTATCTCACCGTAAGACGACAAATGCGGTCAAATGTTGGAACTGTGGAAAAGGTGGGCATGTCTTTAGGCATTGTAACTCGAAGTCCTCTGTAAAATGCAGTCAATGCGGCCCAACTGGTGTGTTCCGAAATATCTGTGTACGATGAAGTGGAAATCAGGAAAACTGATTTCGCACCAACGCAACGGCCCACCGTTGGTGCCCAGAAAATTTTCAGATCGCAAAATTTATGGACTCCCTTCCGCCTCGCCATGGGTCAAAGTTCTTTCTGGTTCACGTTCAATATACATCCTACCCGACACTGGATCCATCAGTTCTTTCATAAATCAATCTTCGATAGAGGGAATGAATTTAAAGGATCTTCGAGATTGCGATTGTCCCGCCTCTTATATGTCAGCTGATCGTCATCGCGTACGCCCTGTAAAACGTGGCAGAATTCACATGAAAATGCATAATTTCTCCTGGGACTGGAAATTCAATGTAGTCCCAGAGTTGACTCTTCCTCTCAATCTTGGTTCTTATTTTATGTTAGCCACCGGGTTGTCTATTGATTTCATCAGTCGGAACTTTGCCTTTCGTTTAAGATCCGATGGAAGCTTCCCATTTGAAAATCCTCCCGAAAATAAACCGCCATGTCTTCTATCGAACTATATTCCCCTTATCGATCGGTCTGATCTATCTGACAATCAAGCCTTCGTGCTCAACAATCTTCTTAAAGAGTTTCCCGACATGATTACTGCGAAACTGGGATGTGCCAAAGAGTTCTCTTATTGCATAGAAATGAAAGACCGTACACCTGTCAGACATACTCCTTTCAGTTGTACTCCATCAAAACTCGCTGCCATGTGAAAATGTACATATGAACTGTTAGAAAAGGGTGGCATAAGCCCATCAAAATCCCCTTTTAGCATACCCGCTTTCCTGAACCCCAAGAAAGATGGTCAACCGCATCTTGTGGTCGATTATAGATCTTTGAATCGTCATATTGTATTTGACAGTTTTCCTCTTCCCACCATCGAATCTGCACAGTTCTACTCTGTTTTTGATTTCAATTCCACCTATTTCAACATTCCCCTCGACCAGAGTTGCCGTGAATTCACGGCTTTAGCCACTCATTTTGACTTATATGAATTTAATAAAGTACCCATTGGCATTTCACTGGGTGGTCAGGCGCGAAGTCGCATACTCCACTCCGTTTTGGGAGATCTGAAATTCTCTTGTCTGTTCGCATATTTGGACGACGAGAAGAGTTCTTCAGTTTTCACTAGTAAAAATTTCCGAAATATGTGTTGTTCATGGGGAATTAAACACGTCCGTTTCAGCCCTCATCACCCCCAACCGAATCTCGTCGAGAGATTCCATCGTAATCTTAAGATATGCCTGTCTGCTTTTCATTACAATAATCAATCCCGATGGGACTGTCTTTTTAGCCTAGGTTTCAACACAGCCATTCAGATTAGAACCGGTTCACCCCCCCCCCCCCTTCCTCCTGAACTGTTCTTGGGCAGAACCTTACACAACCCACTCACTTTGAAGTGGAACATCGAGTATCCTTCTGGACTTTCCCGTCATATGGATGGGTAGGAAAAGTGGAAAGTCGCCTCTAAACACCTAATCAAAGCCAGGGACAGGGTGGGTCAGAGATACAACAAAGGAAGGAAGCCTGTGTCTGTACAGGATGGAGATTTGGTCTGAACAAAAAGCTTTCCCATCAGTTCTCCTGCAAGTCACGTCAGTGGGAAGCTGTGTCGGAAATGGTCTGGACCAAAAGAGATCATTTAAATTTTGGGACCTCTCACGGTCCAACTAGAACACGTCTATAGCCACGTTCTTTCAAGGTCACATGTGTCTATATTAAAACCTTACCATTTAAGGAATTCATAACATTTCTTTGGTCTACCTCTTTCGTAATTTTATACCATTCTGATTTTATTAAGTTGAAACAGAATGAGTTTGCTGTACAGAACAACATTTTTAGACTCTTTCTGTTTCAGGGATAAATAAACGTCCTCTTCAAAGAAACCACTGCGAGAATAAACAAAAAAGGAGAACCAAACTCTGTTCTGTGTCCGAGAAAGAGGAAATAGGGAAAATAAAAGAATCGGAATACACCTTTTTGAAGTAACCCAATCCGTATGAATAAATGGACTGCGACCAAAATGTTTGCCCGGAGACGTCATCGTTCTTTTAAGCATTATGTTGGCCTTTGTGAAAAGACACTTACTGTTGTATACACGGAACTTTATATACAAGGCGCAACATAAAATATTTACACAATATGTACATGAAATAGAACGAAACTTTTCTTGAAGCTTGTGGAGTTGCACACGTTTAATGTTAATATAAGATAGTAGGCTGAGGGCCTGAAGAATATTTACATTTGTACAAACTGAGAGTCCTATATACATTCAATCTTGTCTTGATGAGACAGTCTGTTCAAATGAGAGAATGTCCTTGATAGTCGAAAACTATCGGTCATGTATAATAACAAGTGGAACTTGTAGAGAGAGTTCGTATTAGCAGTTTGCTAACATGAGGCGTATAACTTGCAAGGAACTTGCGTTTATGTTCATCTATAGCAGAATACTATGACTGCAGTCGGAGCACTGTAGGGGACTTGTGTGAATAGCGGAATGCTTGGATGGGTGCTCGACGTGGCTACGGGATGCAGGATGAATGAGGCAATGTCCAGAGGTGAAACCACACGGCCAGGAATCAGTCCACCTATTCAGAACACATTTTTAAGAGGGTGCCTCCGTGTCTGACTTGCGGTGTAGGCTGGTCGTTGGACACTGTGGGAGTCCTGGAGAGGCGAGAAACGTTGCTCCTTTTGTAGCGCTGGCTGACGTCACAGATGATCACGTCAGCGCACTGCAGTCTGCCTCGTGGTGTCTGGAAACATCCATGTCGGGCGGGCTGCGGCGCTTGTAGGCGCGGAGGACGCACACAACACTTACCTTCTCATAACCTTTAAAAACACTTCTAAATTTTGTATAGTTACATGCATTTTGTTTTGATTCCCATATGTTTAGGTTGATATTAGTTTTAAGCCTAGTTATATTTGTGCGTGCACATAGATTTAATTTTCTGCCCGTATGTAAAATGAACCCTTGTTGGCTGATCACCGTGCGAAGGACTCATTTTCCAACGGGTGTTGGGAATATGTGCCACACCAAGTTTGTCCTTGTGTTGCACCATTCTGACGTCGCTCTCGCGGCAATGTCCCGAGCGTATCAATTTGTAATATTCCCAAACATGGCGTAACCTTAGCTTCTCTGTGACAGATTACGCCTCATGCCATCAATACCTGACGAAGCAATTCTCTCTTGTGACACTTTTGCCTTCCGCACTCTGGGAGAGATGACAATATCTGATTCGAGGAAGGTGGAAACGTTAAGCTACAAAATTATGGCACTAGACATTGTGTGGTTTATCATATGGATTTATCGTCCACCCTATGCGACTCTCTGCACAGGGTCAATGATTTTGATTATATAGAATCTGCTGGTTCTATTCTTCGGGATGTAAGATATGTATTTTAATTTTGGTTTGCCGTAGTTATGCTGATCTCGTGTACTGAAACCCTGTTCTACAGTTATTTTAATTTTCATTTGCTGTAGGTTTTATTTGCTTCTCTTGTGTGCGTTTGTTTTTCGTACAATTTATTCAATATGTGGGAACGGAAAATAGCTCTGTGTGAATGATGTATGTTTCCCTGTTGTTCTAAATTGTTACACTCATGAAAATGTTTATTTATAATCTCCTTTAGAAATGAAGAAACACGTATTGTTTTGTTTTTGAAATGCCTACTTAAGGTGGGGGTGGGTGAAAGGACTGACAAAGCGGTGAATTTTTAAAATGAGTATATCTCAAAAACGTAACATGTTACAGACGTGAAAATTGGTATTTTAAATCTCTTTTTAAATATAAAGTAACACATACTTATTCGTTTCAGGAAAAATCACTTGTCGAGGGGGTAAAAGAGGAGTTGAATATTTTTATTTTATTAGGGTACTGGTATCTGAAAATCTGAATATATTACAGACGTGAAAATTGGTATTTGGAATCTCCTTTAAATGAAACACGTATTTCTTATTTTCGTGAAATCCACTTAAAGGGGGTGTAAAATGGACTGAAAAGGGTTGAACTGTTTTATGAGGATACTTATATCTCAAAAATTGAAGGTTTCGCAGACATGCAAATTTGTATTAGGAATCTTATTTAAAAATAAAGAAACACTCATTATTTTGTTTTCTGTACATTCAATGAAGGGTGAGTAAATGAATTGAAATATGAATTAAATTCTTTCTATGAAGATACTTATATCACAAAATTACAGACGTGAAAATCGGTATTTGGAATCTCCTGTAAAAGTAAAGAAACAGGCATAATTTTTTTTTTGAAAATCTACTTAAGGGAAAATGTTAAAGGGGTGAATTTTTTAAAAAGAGCATATCTACAGAACATCTAAAAATTTAACATGATACAGATGTGAAAATTTGTATTTTTAATTTCTTTCGAAAATAAAGGAAGATGCAATTTTGTCTTCTTAAATTCCTCTTACGGGGAGGGAAAGGGGGTTGAATTATTTTTATTAGAATAGTGATATTCAAACACTGAAGATGTTACAGACATAAAAATTGGTATTTGGAGTGTTACAGATATGAAAATTGGTATTTGGAGTGTCCTTGGAAAATAAAGAAAGACGTATTTCTTTGTTTTTGGAAAATTCACTTAAGAGGGGCGAAAGAATTGGAATATTACTTGAATCATTTGTATGCGGATACTTATATTCTAAAAACTAAAGATGTTGCAGACATGAAAATTGGTATTTGGAATTTTCTATAAAAATAAAGAAACACGTATACTTAAGTTTTCGGAAAATCCACACAAGAGGGTGAAAGAATTGAACAATTTGTTGATAATTTGTATGAGGATACTTATATGTAAAAAATAAAAATATTACAGACGTGAAAGTTGACATTTTGAATCTCCTTTAAAAATAAAGAAGCACGCATTTTGGGGGAAAATAAACTTAGGGGGGGGGGTTGAAAATGAGTTTAATTCTACTATGGGGATACTTATATTTCAAAACTGAAGGTTACAGACGTGAAAATTGTATTTGCAATCTACTTTGATAATAAAAAACATGCATTTTGTGGGGGGGGGGGGGAGAGAATATCAACTTAACGCGGGGTGGGACTAAAAATGACTTGAATTCATTTTATGAGGATACTTATATCTCAAAACTGCCAATGTTAGAGACATTAAAATTTGAATTTGGAATCTTCTTTTTTAAAATAAATAAACATGTTTTCTTTTGTTTTCATAGAATCCACTTAAGGGGTGAATGAAATGAAATTTATTTGAATTATTTGTATGAGGGTACTTATATCTCTAAAACTAAAGTTATTACAGACGTCAAAATTTTTATTTGGAATCTCCTTTAAAAATGTATTTATTTTTAACGGAATATCCACTTAACGGACGAAGAAAATTGAGAAAGCGTGATATTTTAAAATGAGTATATCTACAGTTTATTCCAAAAACTTAACAATTTACAGACGTAAAATTTGGGATTTTTAAAGTCCTTTAAAATTACAGGAACATGTATATTTTTGTTTTCGGGAAAGGCACTTAACGAGGGGTGAAAATAAGTTAAAAAAAGTGTTGAATTACTTTTTATGAGGATACTTATATCTCAAAACCTGAAGATGTTAAAGACGTGAAAATTGATATTTGGAATCACCTTTAAAACTAAAGGAGCATGGGTATTTTGCCGACTTGCGAGAAGACTGTTTCTCGTGTACAGTTCTATGTCGCATGGTCATCTTAGCCCCAAAAGTCAATACCAGAAACGTGCTTTACAGAGCATTTCTGGGGCAAATAAAAATCAATTTTTGTGTGAGTTTTATACTATAGGGATTTTCAGGTAATGTCTTTGTGCAGTACCAAGTACGAAATCCACGCAATCAAAGCCGCGGGTAATTACTAGTTGTATATACACTTCTTATTATGACCACATTACAGTACTATTATTAAAATGAATTGAACTAATAAAACTGTCTATTAATGAAAAAACAAACAATTATTTACACGAAAAAGGCACATTTTGATATATCACACTATATGAACACACTTATTTGCCATCTAATAAAGCAATGCCTTAGAAACAAAAGCAGGGTTGGTACACTTGTAGATAGGAAGATTTACCAATATCACTTAGAGGTGAACAACAGCCAAAAATTTCTCTTTTGATAAAGAGCGCCAACTTTAAAATGAATGAATAGAAGAAAATAATGTAAAGTTGCTTTTTCAGTTCACCGCCCACCCATGCTGAGGTACGTAAATTGTCATGTGACATACACAATTTCACTCATAAGATTAACATATTTGTAGGAAAATGATCCTGAAGTAAATAAGCCAAAAATGAGCATCTTTTTTAACATTTTGTATATTTTTTTACAGGTTGCCACCTCAAGATTTGAACCCTTTAGGCAAGAATCCATAACCTTTTCAGCGAAGAAGGGGTTGTAGATGAAAAATGATTTCGTATCATATTTTAAAGCTGTTCATTTTGTTAAAGAGTAAGAAATCATATTTATTTCTAATATAGTATATTGCATAGTGTCGGAATAAATCTAGACATAGATAAATGTTCGAGGAACTTAAATGAAGTTTTGGTTTTCGGTGACGATGGGATTGGAAACAGCTAGGCCTTAATTACCGTACAGCCCCAGAATTTGCCAGATGTAAAAATGGGGAACCATGGAATATTATTTTCAAGGCCACCAACGGTAGAGTTCCAGCCCATCATGTAACGAATGGAAGTTCACAAAGTGCCAAGATGACAGGGTCGATCCGAGGTGAGGTCGGTCACAGTTAAGCGTGTATAAAGGCGAAACATCTTTATTACTGGCTTCTAGTACGTTAATGAATTCTTGGGGAACAAACTTACACCCACTTGACGTACCTTAAAGGAATTAGGCAATTGTAATTATAATTAATAAATTGATGGTGAGCACTGCTTGGACTTAAATTCAAAATTTTTAGCTCAGTCAAGGATAATTCTGAGGTTTCCAAACGTTGGTCGTCGAGATACAGAAAGAATTCCAAGCGGTTTTATTCCATTTTAAAAATGGATATCCCGAAATTCATCATGTCTGCAGGTACTAGAAATTTGGCAGGTAGTACTATGTACTGGACGTTCAACTCTGTCAGAGGATGAGACTCAGATGTAAACAAACCTGATTTTTATTCTCCTCTCCCCCTTAGGGCTTACCAGTATAAAGCAATGGCAGAGAAATGACACCAAAGGGCCATGTTCTACTTGATTGCACCGCTGAATTGAATAACGCTGTGATAGCTTTAACTGCTCGCTTTGTTGTTTCAGTGCAGATACGATATCAAAAGCAGAAAAAAAGAGCAGCATAAATCCCTTTGTACGAGCCTGTCGGTTTATCGCACACTTATGAAAAACCACACTCTATGTGCACACTATTCATAGTAACAGTAAAAGGTTTCTAAAGTTATAAAATGTTATCTCCGCCTCCAGAGCATGAAGTATGAATAATATGCAATATAACAGAGAGTTACATTTTTAAGAATTTTTTATTCGTTTGGTTCCTCTGTAAATAGGTGACAGTATCAGCCTCCCGGTCTCAATATATCGAATTCAGTCCTGGGGTAATAGGATATATAAGAGCAAGGAAAGATCCATGCGATACTCTGTCTGGATTTTCATTCCATGATTACACAATTAACGTTATTCAAAACTCAACAGCTCACTCTGTAAAATTCCGGTTTCTTTATTATCTGGTACAGTAAAACAAAACATAGAAATTGACTTGCATGCTTCCTAAGAGGCACAAGATCGAAATGCCTGCACACGTTAGTTAAGGTCATAGTACTGTAACTTTAGACATGGGCTTATGCCGTGTCAAGAAAACAAGGTGAAACTCTTTACGTTCCGCAGAGAACTTTGTTCTACGTCTTCAGAAGAAAATCTCGACTGTCTCGAGGAAGTCTTCCTCGTAAACATCGGCAATTACACTTACCCAAATACTAAATAAATAAATAAATAAATAAATAAATAAATAAATAAATAAATAAAAGAAAGCCACCTTCGGTGGTAATATTAAGGAAAAATCAACTCCATTTTAAGCATGAATCTGAACATCAATTAAGTATTTCGTATACATTATAACTTTCTTTAAAACATTTTTTTCCATATCTTGGTATATGACCCTATTCTTCACTGGTTTTTATGAAATTTAAAAATCGTTCTTCAATTTCGTTTTGATGAAGGCAACGTATTGCAGTTTATGTGAAAATATCGGGTCTGTGAGAAAAATACCCTCGCTGTTGAAAGATTGCTTTTGATTGACGTTAATAGTGAAAGCCGCGATGATCGGGAAGTGTCTTCTACCGAAAGTGAATGGTAACTCATAGTGGCTATTGAAAGGATTTGTTTTACAATTGTAGATCTTTTCAGAAAATATCCTTATTCAGGTCTTGGAGGGAACAAAGTCACCAAGCATTACTGCACCCTTGCATGATACGGCCTTTCTTCACACAAGCTTTTCCCAATCATACACATATGCTACGCTTATAGAATGATATTCAAAGACAATTTAGGAATGCCATTCAAGATTGTGAGAAACAATCCCTTATACTAAGAAATAGAGAAGTACAGTATTTCACTGAATTGCATTTTCCACCTTATAGTCGAGTTAATGTTTGCTTAAAGAGTCATCACACGAAAGCCACCTTCCTTGATATCAAGAGCCTTGAAACTCATTCTCCTATCTATCATCGTCCAACAAATGGAAATAGATACATACACACATACATCATCATTGTAGTCTGTTATGCCTTTCAGCATTCAGTCTGCAAGCCTCTGTGAATTTACTAAATGTCGCCACAATCCTCCATTTGCAACTAGTACTGTGGCTTCATTATTTCCACACCTCTTATCTTTAAATCGTTAGAAACTGAGTCTAACCACCGTCGTCTTGGTCTCCCTCTACTTCTCTTACTCTCCATATCTGAGTCCATTATTCTCCAAGGTAACCTATCCTACTCCATTCGCCTCACATGACCACACCACCGAAGCCGTTTTATGCGTACAGCTCACAAATAAAATCATGCACCTCTCAGCGGGTATGATGCTAGAATAATTGTTTTTTACTACCTATTCTTACTAATAATATCAGTAAAATTATAATTTAATGTTATGATGATGAGTGACAGTTCGAATCTCGGCCAATGTAGGTGAGAATTTTGAAATGAAATGCTGCGTAGCCGATTTCAGTCAATGTTCTTATTTTACCAAAGCACCTGAGCACAGGGACATAAAGGTGCAGCGCAGTTTATATTGATTTATTGCCCTAGTACTTTGAGTATTAGTGAATTTAAAAATATATACAAAGTATTAACAAAATAAAGCAGATAAAGAACTAGGTTTATGAAATACCATGTAACAAGTTTTTGTCAAGTTAATTGTTAATCTATTTTTATAAAGCCATGCTCCAGTTAAATTCCTATCTTGCTACATGTTTCTCGTAAATTACACTGTCACTGGTGTAGAAGACATTTGCGTCATCTACAGACAAAGATAATTTACCATTTTTATCTAAATAACCAATATCATTGCAAGAATTATAATTAGTAATAGGCCTAAAACTGATCGCTCTGAAACACCAAATGATATCAATTCAAGAATGCTATTGGTCTTCATGCATCTAACATACTGATTCCCATAACAAGACAGTCTTTGAACCAGCCTGATTCACGTCTAATAAAGAAAATGCTGTGCCTAACTGTATCAAATGCATTTTAAGAACGATAAATAAATCAGATATGTCTTTATCTAAGGAAGTATTCTTAGATTTTAATAATTATATCCTCAAGATAGACGTATTTCTTTGAATTCTTTAAAAATTCTTAATTGCACTAATGAAAATAAGTTATTACTACCTAACAATTTCAATAATCTGTCTTAAACTACCAATGTCTAACATTTTAGTAGGATGGGAACAATCGAGATTGTCTATAATTCAAGCTCACATTTATCATCTCCTTTATAATCAGATATAATTGTAAACATATCACGTTTTTAACAGGTTTTAACCTCAGAGAAGAATTTATTGATAAATTTTGTTATGGAAAAGACTACATGAGCAGATAATTCCTTGATAATATTGTTACTTACGCCATATCAGTCCTCCCTAGTAATGTTTTTCAACGCATTTGTAAAACTACGTATTTAATCATCATTTGTGGGTCTAAAAAGCAAGGAGTTACTAGGTCAGGAGTTAGGAGATAACTAAGCTAATACAATTGTTGAAACCTGTGGGTGATTAATAACGATGTACCATTCAGTTTTATCTGAATATACGTATTGCTGTCATTGCCTCTTAAAATTGCATTAACAATTTTTCATTCATTTCTTGTGTTTTGTAATGTGTTGGCATAATGCGAATTTTCCAGGTCCTTTTTAAATTTCGTAACACTGTTGTATGTTTGTAGTCTTCGATCAGTTCTTATGAGATGTACCAACATGCCATTCATTTTCAAACTTGCTGTCTCTTCATTCTCAAATACAATTAGCTCTTCGATGAACTAAGAGTAGAAAGAGCAGGAGTCATACACAGGTTTGTATTACCCTTTAACCCTGTCGAGCATTTGGCTTTACAACAGTATTCCTTTGCTTGTGAAACGCAGTGTTTACGGTGCAATATGCGTTCTAGCGTGGGTTAGAATAAATTTGTTACTTTCATTGATCTGTCTCAGTCTTATCCTTGGCTACGACAATATGGAAGTGACTAAGGTATGAGCGATACTGGTAATTCCGCTTATCACCCAGCCAGTTCCTGTTAAAAATGATGTGAAAATGTAGTCGTAGGGTTATTTTGTGCAGGCATTCCAGTTGTCTTCGCAGACCATGTTTGAGCAACTTCTGGCTCGGTGAAGGAAGCAACTTGAAAATCACTCGTCCTTTCCCTAGTACGCCTCTTCAGTGATGACTCAGTCAACTATGACAGCAAAGGGTGGAACTGTTGAGGATCCAGCCAGCTTTTGGTCTGAGTAATCAGCAAACTTCTAGCATCTAAATTTACCCTTTCCAAGTAGTCAGTCGTCTCACAAAATTCATCATCTTTAATAATTATTGAATTCCTGTGGATGTAATCTTATATTGCCTTAATGCTAATTGCTTTATATCTTCTGAATTTTTTCATCTCATTGCGGAGAGAAGGGATATATAAATCACAAGCCAAGATATTATGATCGCTAAGATCACTAAATATATTTTACAAACTTTCTTTACATTCATTGTTAACGTTGTTACATGATCCTGGAAAGAGTAACTGCTACACATTAGAAATTCTGGTTGAATAACTCGAATTGCATGCATATTGGTTCAAAGAGCTACATAAAGTATTGAGATTATTAAGAACTGGTATCTGTTCTACATTATCAATATTGAAATCACTCACTGTAATGGATAAATTATTGCTATATTTGCTCCAGACATCTTATGTTGACATTAGGAAACCGTCAGTTCGTAGTGAGAATTCATCCATTCTGACGTCATCGGTCATCATGCCGTCTAGTAAAATCTATCCATATATTCGCTTTACCTTTCCTGCATTTCTTGAAGCAAAGCTTGGTATTGTGTCGTAGAAGGCATTTGTATTTTTAATCGCATTTCTATACAGAACGGTTGTCTTGTGAGCTCATAGGTTAGTCTCGAAGGAGCGTTTTTTGACATACAGAGAACTATTTAAAGTTACATGACCTTCACTCTTTCTAGTGTAGCTATATTATCCTTCGATAAGTGTTCCCAAATAATGTCTAACGCGTGTGCCATGATGGGGTCTGTTTGTACATAGACTTTTTTATCTAAGCAGTTTTAAAGTTATTAGGAACGCTCTGCCATCTGTTGAATATATTTGGAAGCTGGGAAAGGTTAGAGAATAAAAGAGTATCTTGCAGGGAATAGTATTCTTCCGTGATCAGAGGAAGTGACTTGACAGGTAGTAATCAAACGTGGCTGCATGCAGTGATATCTAAGAATGAAAACCACATATATCAGAATGTTAATAAAAGTGTTAGTCGCTTAGCAACCTGCTATGCAAAGAACGTATTGCGGATTAGGAAAAGCCTTCGCCTTCATTTAGTGATTTGATTTTGTGATTACTCAAAGTTGGCTGCACTTAGAGACACATCAATATATCGTGATTCACCGGCAGGTAATTCTGGAGAGAATAAAACAAAAATGAATCAAATCGGTTCGGTAGATCCGACGGACGGATTTGCTGAAAGTGTCTTTAGTAAACTCCTCTAATATATAACAAGGGGCCCCGCGCTGCTCCGCAACATTTGTTGTAAATAGGTCAGATTACTATCGAAGTCATATTGTTTTACATGCCATGTTCAATGATTTTATGAACATTTAATAACAAGTGCTCGATGGTATGCCGCAGTCCGTGATCTGAATTCATCCATTCTGTTTGGTAAAAATCTATCCACATATTCATTTTTTTTAAATCCTGCAGTTCTTGATGTAAAGTTTGGTATTGTGTCGTAGTAGGTAATGGTATTTTTAATTGCACTTTTTCTACATGTGTCGGTTGTCTTTTGAGCTCGTAGGTTAGTCTCGAATGAGCCTATTTTGCCAGGCAGGGAATATTTTAAAGATACATTTCCTTCACTCTTTATGGTGTAGCTAGGTAATCCTTCGATAGGTGTTTCCAGATAATGATGGGGTCTGCTTGTACGTAGACGTTTTTCTCTTAACAGCGTCTAAGTTACTAGGAACTCTCTTCACTCTGTTGAATATATTTGGAAGCTGAGAAAGTTTAGAGAATAAAAGAGTATCTAGCAGGGAATAGTATTCTTCCGTGATCAGAGGAATTGTATACTCTCTGGCTTGACAGCTAGTAATCAAACATGCAATGACATTACTAAGGATGAAAATCACACATATATCAGAATATTAATGAAAGTGTTAGTCACTTAGCAACCTGCTACGTACAGAATGTATTGCGGGTTAGGGTAAATCTTCGCCTGCAGTTATTGGAGTGACCATTTAATGATTTGATTTTATGATCACTCAAAGTTGGCTGAACTTAGTGACCTATTGATGTCTCACCATTCACCGGTAGGAAATTTCGGAGAGAATGAAACAATAATGAAGCAAATCGAATCAGTACTGTAGAACTGATGGACGGATTTGCCAATGCTGTTTTAGTAAACTCTTTTTATACATAGATAAATTATTGACTCCTTTACACATTTATACAAAAAGGAACTGCTAATGACATTGTTTGATTCATTTCTAATATAATATCAATAAACGTGGAAATGGAAGGAAATCGGTTAAATTTTAACACTTAACATTTTTATATAGGAAATCGGAAAGAAGTTTTCAGAATAGGTAAGCTAACTAGTAAGAATATTGAATCGGAATACTTTACGTGATCTGAAAACAATTCAGAGTAAATATCATCGTTTAGAGAGAGAGTGATACAAAACTGCCTGCACGATTCACAGTACACTATCTCGTGTTTCCACTACACTGAAGAACGAACCAATTCTTTATTTGCTACAATTGGACTAGTGGACTCTACCCCATCGTCGTTTGCGTTTCACACCACATTAACTCCCGGAATGTTATCAAGTCCAGTTGGCGTGCGATACATCCCAGTACACACAAGTACCTCCACGAAACTCACCACGCGGTGCAGTTGTCTCTACGAGTGGAGTGTTTTGAGAATAAATCTTGGAGTATTATATCGTTCTCACACCGGTAGAAGTAACAAACTCGAAAATCACCAGTTTGATATATCATGATTTCGATACAACTTTGAAAATACTTAGTAATGATATATACAGTTTTTCATTACTTCCCTACATTTTATAGATCTTTTCAGCAATATAAGTATAGTGCTTTGTACCGTATAAGTCTGCTGTATACCTCAGTTTATGAAGTTACTTCTAGGTGACTGGGGAATTAATGGGATAAGATGTCTACAAAGAGCAAATATCCCTTATGCGAACAAGTAGGGACCGGATGTTTATGACCTAAACATGTTACAAATATACAAGCATTTATGACCTAAAAATTTATTAAAATATGACCTAAAAGTTTTTTGGTCACATTTTCAAAATCTTCAAAATCTTGACGCTGTTTAAATTAACTTTATAATAAAAATATACTTTTAAAATCTAGAACATTAAATAATAATAAATACTAATATTGATTTTATTATTACATTTTGAATTTATTTAATTATTCAATCCAGAGAATGAAATAAATGTCACATTTTGATGGGCGATCAGAAAGAATTACAAGGGCAAATTACATATTTTTTAACGTTTTCAAATCGGAACGATCTTCTTTTTTTCACACAACATTGACTTGTTACGTGAAAAAGACCGCTGAACATCGCTGGATATTATTGGACCATATTTGAAGTACGTCAAATCATTAGAGTTCAATTGAGGCTCACTATTCTGTCGCTTTATAAGCATCAGTCTCTTTCTGTACAGCGTAAGCTCATAATTCATATAATTATAAATTTCTAAGAAAGACAATTGCAAGAAATTACAGGCAAAAATTAGGAGAAGTGAAAAATCCGCCTTTGAGACGACTGAAAACAGCTAAGCGAAAATAGATTAAAAAGATAAAAATATGACAAAACAATTAACTTCACGGGGCAATATGACCATAATATGAAGAATTACCGGAAAATGACAAAAACGTTAAAAGAGCGAAAATATGGCTTTATATGACCCCATGAAAATTGCATAATATTAGTCACCTTAAATAAAATCATGCTTAACTTGTATTTCCCATGGAAATAATAAGGAAAGGTGAGGGTGGATTCTGCCCGAAGGCAGATTCGAACCTTCGCAGAGGTGTGCCTGAGCCGGAGTTTACGTACGGTAAGGTGGCCAGTTCCTTTTCGCTCCTCCATTCCCTTACCCCCACCAACGGCGCGTGTCAACCCATCCAAATCTTGACCACGCCCAATATTGCTTACCTTCGGAGATATCACGGGATCTGGTGTTTCAACACTGCTACGGCTGTTGGATAATAATATGTAAAATGAGGACTCCCAGCTTGCGAAATATGTATAATATTGAATAACGAGAAAACTAAGTTTTATCAAGAAACAATATGTAATATAATATAAAGAAATAAAATATGACATGTCATAAACATTCGGGCCCTACTGACAACACAAGAAAGCTTGTTGAGGAGCTTGGCCACATAGATGATGTCAGCCTGAAGAATCCGAGAGATAGTCTTCCAGATATCTGGATAACAACAAAGGTGAAATATTACAGCCCTGCCTAACTCCTATAATTACTTCGAATCAAGTCCGGCTCCATGGCTAAATGGTTAGCGTGCTGGCCTTTGGTCGCAAGGGTCCCGTGTTCGATTCCCGGCAGGGTCGGGAATTTTAACCATAATGGGTTAATTTCTCTGGCATGGGGGCTGGATGTATGTGTCGTCTCCATCGTCATTTCATCCTCATCACGACGCGCAGGCCTCCTTCTGGAGTCAAATCAAAAGACCTGCACCTGGCGAGCCGAACTTGTCTTCGGACACTCCCGGCACTAAAAGCCATACGCCATTTCATTTCATTTCATTACTTCGAATCAAGAATATCATCACTTCTCACTGTGACTAGGTTGTCAATATAAATGATTTTGATTGCTTGTAACAATCCAGGTACCATTCGTCTCATAATCCCCAGTACAGCTAAAATGTTTTCATTTGGTACTCTGTTATAAGTTTTTCCTAGATCTATGAAACATACAAATAACTGTCCTTTCTTCTCACAAAATGTTTCAATTATACGACGCAGTCTGAAAATCTAGTACCGATAGTTCTTCTGAGGTTTGAACTACACAAGTTTTCATCCGATTCACTCTCCACCACTGATGACACCCTTCTTTCCAAAATATCTATCAAATGCTTGCCTCTTGTGCTGATCAGTGAAATACCTCGATAGTTCTTACAATCCTTCCTGTCCCCTTGCTTATAGATAGGTGCAATGCAGATTTCGTCCATTCAGATTGTACTTTACTCACATTCTTTGCCAAGGGCCTCAAAATGATTGTTCCGTGAGAGCCACCTATCAAGCTTTGAGTCTTAGTGTGAGGTGGATCAAGATATTTTGATGATGATGATGATGATGATGATGATGATGATGATATTTGTTGTTTAAATCTAGGTCGTCACCCTCAAGATGTTTTATTAGAAATAAAATATTACTAAAGATTCGTAAAATATTTCCAGCATACAGTTTAAAATTCAAGAGTATTTAAGTGAGAGGTGTGAAATGTACTTTCAATCCAGATTCTGGTCAAACTGTGACTCTGATTTAGCCTGCTGAATAAATATATTTTAAGTGTTTGCCATTCAAGGTACCCATGTAGAAATAGAAATAGGCAAGCCGTAGAAATTGCATGCCTCACAGAAAAACAAGCTTATTCCCTTGCTTTCTTCATTAAACTTAGTTTTCTCGTTATTCAATGTTATAAATATTTCGCAAGCTGGGAGTCCACATGTTATTTGTTGGCCGTATTTTGGAGACCCCTGTTCTATGTTAATATCATTACTGTATGAAACTATTTCATCCCAGTCTTCCCACAATATTTCACCACTTCAGCTCTAATTCATCTATTCCCGCTGCTTAATGACAATGTACTGAATTTTATTTAACATCCTTTCCATTACCTCAAGAGCATTTCTCTGTCATTATCCTTCTTATGATTTCAGTTGTTCATGACTTCAACAGAAGAATTTCCTTTCCAGTTAAGATTTTCTTTCAAAACATTCCTTTCATCTATCAAGCGATAACCTGGAATTTAGAATGAGTTAACCTGCTTTATCCAAAACCAATTCCCATTTGTCTTCACCTCCTTTATATTACACCGCAGAAAGGCTTGACCAAGCCTTTCCGGGTTATTACCGAATTCTTCCCATGATTTCTTGTTTTACCCTACAATAATTAGTTTCACTTTGTTTATTTGATCTTCATACAATTTCTCACTTGCTTCAATTCTTGTTTGGAACTATTTTCGATACACCTTCTTTATACCTTTACAGGTGCCCCAATTTCATAATTCCACCAAGATGCTCGGATTTTTCTATCTCAATACAGATACTGCTGACTGCCTATTCCCTCGTCCTGAAGATTCACTACCCTTATTCGTCTGCAGACAGATTTCAGTATTGCGACTATCTCAGAAAGTTGAACGACACAAAGTTATGGAATATTTGTCGCAACTGTAATTTTCAGACTAGAGTGGCTAGAAAACGTAACAAGTAGCAATAAATAGATAAATAATCAACGCTTATAAGTCAATCTAGATGAAGTTTGTGAACGGGTGGGTGAAGCATTAAGGCCGATTGCTAATGAGGAGGCAGACGTGATGTTGCAGAAGAAACGGATAGCGAGGAAAAGGATACATATGTACCGCCGATGCTTAGATTCACCAAGTATCGCAAGCGACTACTGTCAAAAATTATATAATAATAATAATAATAATAATAATAATAATAATAATAATAATAATAATAATAATAATAATAATAATAATAATAATAATAATAATAATAAAACAATAATAATTGTACCGGGACGTACACCCCAACGCCGCGCATTTAAAACTAGCGCCTAAATGAACTCCTCTATTGGCGAAACTGTGAAACTAAAACTACACAAACTTAGAAATTTACTCAGAAGATGTCACCACCTAAATATTAAGTAATTTTGTTACTGTGAAGTTTCCTGAACTGACTGAATTTCTACTTGTTTTGTTTGACATTCATCAAGAAGTTTGGACATTTCTTTCACAGATGACACCACTAAAAACTATGATCATGCACCCTGGTGCGAAGTGAAAGAACCTATAATTTAAAGAAGTTTTGTATATCTAGGTTTTTTTAACTAATTGATGTTCATTTATTTTTGGGTTGGCAATATTTACCTTTTCTTTCCGCCAGTTTTGAATCCAACCAATCACTAATTTCTGTAATTAATTTTCCACCTATCACAGACTTCTTCTCCAATTCTGAGTATTACTTTTGAAATCTACCAATAAAATTCAGTGGGTGTGTCTTGATTAATCGTGAATGATCTCGAACCTTCCCTGAGGGTTTATAAACTGCGGCTTTTGATGTTTCTTGGCCAATTGTTCGTCATCTTCCTAAGTGTGTGTGTCAAAGCAGGAGGCGGGCGGCCTCTTTCATCGGTCAGCAGTACATCTTCAAGGTAATGGCCACATAATTCCATCTTTCTTGTTGTAGGTATCTCCGCAGTTTAACCCGAGAGAAAGGTCCGAATCTTTAACTAGATAACCAACTTTTCTAAAATGTAACTTTCTGCCGGCTAATGTAAAAACTTCATAAAATCTTTAACTGTAAATCGGGGATAGAGAGTGATGTACCCTCTCGAGCTCCCCTTCATCTTGGTTTGAGGTGACTACGTTTTGTAACTGGTTTTCTTCCTTTCCGTAATGCAGTAATTTACGCTTATACGAGTCACCTCAGTAGTTTGGGAATAGTCCCTGTTTCATCGGCCTAGTGCCCTTTAGATTTTAAGTGTTCACATCTAGGAGTGCAAGTTTTCGCCTCCATTCATTTAATGTTCGGGCCATTTATTTAACCGTTGTTCTTTTTCCATGAAGGCTCAGTAGGTTGTGTATAATCATTTTCCAATTGTAAGTTGTGCCTTGAGAGGCCAGAAATTGTAAGTTGATGTTGCCTTGAGTAGGCTTGGAAAACTGAGAGCCTGTTTGCTCTTTTTTAAAGTTTTTGTAAGATTAATGAATGCTTCTTGAAGGCTAGACGTTGTAATTTTGCGAGCAAGTGCTCTTTGAATTAGGGGATTTCTGTCCTTGTATAAATTTGTGCTCTTTTGTAAATTTGAGCTAGGAGCTCAAGGAAAGTGGAGCGAGGGCTTGAAGCCCGGGATATGTTATAACCACTAATCTGGTCTTTCCTAGACTTGTTTTTTTTTTTTTTTTTTTTTTTTTTTTTTTTTTTTTTTTTTTTTTGTAAGGGGCTTTACGTCGCGCCGACACAGATAGGTCTTATGGCGACTATGGGATAGGAAAGACCTAGGAGTTGGAAGGAAGCGGCCGTGGCCTTAATTAAGGTACAGCCCCAGCATTTGCCTGTTGTGAAAATGGGAAACCACGGAAAACCATTTTCAGGGCTGCCGATAGTGGGATTCGAACCTACTATCTCCCGGATGCAAGCTCACAACCGCGCGCCTCTACGCGCACGGCCAACTCGCCCGGTTAGACTTGTTTTAGACTTGTTTTATGATTGCTATTTGTACCTGTAATATTGTCATGAAAAAAGCTGTTACGTTTGAAGTTCCGAAAATATAACTTTCAGTTTAAGTTTTAAATTCAATTCTTAACATTGTAGTTAGACCCATTCACCCCACCACCTTCTTTAACCTCTTTGCTCCACCGATAACCCCGGAACAATAATAATTGCTTTTGCAGATTACATCGATCTTCTTACTTCCTCTTCTGAACTAGATACTCAACAAATCGATTACTTGCACGAATGCGCAGTTAAGTTTGGCGTTAACATCACCTATACAAAAACCCACTTCATTTCGAACAAAATACATGCTCCACCACATCTTCTGACTACCCACGGTAGAATCTTGAAAGATTCAAGTACCTTGGTGAGTGGGTTCAATCCAAAAATTCTGAGAAGTTCGCCGTCTTAACACTTGTCAACAAGTTTGATATAGTCTTCCGACTCACTGAAAACATAGGCCTACATAACGAAAAGTTCATCTCTAGAAATGCAAAAATTCGACGTTATCAAACTGTAATTAGACCTGAAGCATATGCAGGTGACTGTTTAACACTTCGAACACGTAGCCTGCTTGAAAACTGGCTATAAAGGAAAGGAGGATTATCTTAAAAATTCTTGGTCCCAACTCCAAATATAGTATTTACAGACGTGGGAGCAACTTATAAATATACACCCACACCGGAAATATATTGAGCGTAACCCGGAAGAGAAGGATAACGTTTCATGCTGACTTCTTCAGATTGCCAGCTGAAAATATCTGTAAATGTGTGTTACCCAATTTCAGAAGTCTAAAAACGATGCCATCTTGGTTGGTGGGGGTCGATAATGATCATTTTAAAGTATTGAATCACAGAAACAGACATTCAACTCCGAGAAACACTCAAACAAAAACTTCGACAGGTTCATAAAGAAGAAGTCCCAACTCGACTGAAGCATGTCCATTCTGATGCGTGAAAGAAAGCATACTCCGAAAGGGTGAAAACCTTTTGGGTCCGCAAGAGGACAAGCAGTTGAGATCTTGCGGTTCTTAGTAGCCATAACGAATAATAATAATAATAATAATAATAATAATAATAATAATAATAATAATAATAATAATAATAATAATAATAATAATAATAATCGTATAGCCTTAGCTAATGTGTGAAGGCAATTTGTTGTGACACCATTGTCGGCTTCTCGGATATTTGGTCAGCTTTGGGTCTTAGGTTAGGACGTTCGCGTGTTCGATTCCTGTCTAGAACTAGGATTTTAGCCGTGTCAACTTAATTCCTGAAGCTCGCGGACTGAGTTCATTCGTTAGTGAATGAATACATATCTCCTCTTTTACACACTACACACCATACTGCCAACGCCCACAGGAACACAATCGTTACATAAATACCTCCACATATGATTGGAGCTTGGAATTTTGTCCGATTCCCACAGGTGTGATTCAAGAAGGAAATTCGACGTAACTAGGATTTAGGAAATCCGGTAGAGAAAGTGGAAATAGGATTATATTAGTAGTCTATGATTATACAAGAAGTTACTGCCGCCCTGGAAAACTACTACTCGTAGCGAAATGAGCTCTTTATTTCTAGAAATGAATGTGAAAACAGGATTTCGATACGGTATGTTTAGCGGATTATAAGTAATTTGAAATAATTAAATTTTCAACTAATCGTAATATATATAAGTATGATTCCAATATCACCGAAAACAACACACTCTCACCCCAATAAACTGAGCAGTTATCCCAAACTACTAACAAATGAATGAGTAAGTTAAGCCACACCTGTGAGAATCACTCTGCCCTGTTTACGAATAGAATTTTATTTTCCACCAATCAAAGTCTGTTAAATAATTTTCTTATAGAGCACTCAATGTTGTAGACAGTAATAGTTATTGACTAGTTCCCTGGATGCTAAAAGGGACGAACTACTGTAGTTAACTGACCACCAATTTCACTGACGACTTATTTTTTACTGCCTCTAAATTTCCGTCCGCTATTACCGTGCACGCTCAATGACAGGTGGACGCAGGTGGTGTGTGAAGTAGATTTCTGTTACAATTAAATTGGTGCATGCGCCTTTCACACGACACAGCACAAACCATAATTATTTGTTTGCACTTCACTCACGGCTATAATCAATATAAACACACATGGTACAATTTTCACTCGCGATGAATTGTCTTTGGAGCGATAAAATCAGCGCCCGAGGTTTACGTATTCGCAACTGGAGAGCTATGTGAAGGGTTGTAATCAAATGGTGTGGTCCAGATATTTATACAGCTGAACCGAGGCATGAGACAATACTTATTGGTATATATGTTCAATGAATAGGCCCACATCTTCACTATAGTAAATATCGAAATGCAGAAAGGTACCTTGCTATATTTCAGTGGACTTAACTGTAATACCGATCAGTGTTTATTTTCTTCAGGAACAGCACAACGAACTTTCAGCGCTGAAGATAATTCTGCATGTTAACAAAAAACTTTTTCTCTGCGAGACCAAATAGCTACCGTAGGTGTGATCTTTTCCCTTCATTGGTAATTTTCGCTTGAGAAATAATTTTCACCCACAGATAATTTTAAACCTGGGGAGTCCGTCTTCTCCGTTAGAAATAATTTTGTGACTGCAGAGATAATCTTACAAAAATTTCTATTGATTTCACCTTCTCCTTTCCAGAGGCATTTTTGAACCTACAGAGGTATTTTTTATTTTGAAATATAATCTCCTCCCTCAGAAATAATTTTGTACCTGGACAGCTTATTTTCATCTTCAGAGATAATTCTACATCTGGATAGTTCTCCCACAGAAGTAGTTTTCAACTGCAGAATTCTCCCTCAGAAGTTTTTCTGTACCTACAGAAGTAATCTTGTCCCCCAGAAATAATTTAGAACTTGTGGATTTTAATCTCCCCCCTCAGATATAATTTTATACCTGGAAGGATAATCTCTTCCCTTAGAGGTAATTTTGTACCTACGGAATTCATATTTTTTGAGAAGTAATTATGTTGGTTACTCGCGGTATTGACAGTACTTGTGACTTAATCTTCACCCTTAAATGTTATTTTGTACCTGCAGTGTTAATATTCTTCCTCAGAAATTATCTGGTATAAAAAATATAATTTTGCCCCCTCAGAGATTTTTTGTATCAGCAGAGATAATCTTTCCCCTCACAGTTAGTCTATATTTTCATTCGCAACAGTAGTAGTAATCGGAAAATTTTCCGTTCACCAGCGAGCTGATAGCTTCCCTTAGACAGAAGCAAAACCATGGACAGATCTATTTTTTAAACTTGGTTGGGATGCTTTTCCGGATTCAGGAAGCAAATAATAATAATAATAATAATAATAATAATAATAATAATAATAATAATAATAATAATAATAATAATAATAATAATAGTAATAATCCTAGGTATCCTGTCCTAACATCCTGGCAGAATAACAGGTGACTGTCGTACACGTGGTCCTGGGTTTATTTTGCGGACAAATGTTCTTCCTTATTATTACTATCTATCCAACAAAACGTGAAACTGCTTCTGCATGAATTTGGGACATTAATCAAAAGATGTCACTACTGAATAATTGAGAAGTTTGTCATGTCTAAGTTTCCTAAACTGATTGAGTATTTTGGTTTTGTTTTGATGTACATCAAGAAGTTTGGACATTTCCCCATACATGTCTCTACAAAAACTGTGGTCAGGCACTCTGGTGCAAGGTGGAAGGAATTGGAATTTAAAGAAGTTTTGCATTTCTAGATTTTCATAACTGATACAGTTATTTATTTGTGGGTTGGCAACACTTCTTTCTTATTCCGCCGGTTTTGAATCCGGCCAATAGGAATTTTCTGTAACTAATTTTCAGCCTATCACAGACTTCTTGTCGCTTTTTAATTGTCCAATAAAATTGAGAGGGTGTGTCCGGATTAGTCCAGAATCCTCTCGAACCTTCCCTTCGGGTATATAAGTTGCGGCCTTTCAAGGTACCTTGTCATTTTAATCGCTGAATTTCTAAGAGTGTGTGTTAAAACAGGAGGTGGAGCGCCTCATTCTTCGCCAGGCAGTTCATCAGCCAGGTAATGGCCACCAATATTCTATCTTTCTAGCTGTCTCCGCAAACTTATCCGAGGGGAAGGTCCGAGTTTCTAACTATGTAACCAACCTTTTCTAAAATGTAAACTTTCGTTCAGCTAATGTAAAAATTTCATAAAGTCTTTAACTGTAAATCGGGGGTAGAGAGTGCGTTACCCTCTCGAGTTCCCCTTCAACTTGGTTATAGGTTCCTACGATTTAGTACTGTTTTCCTTTCCTGTAATGCATTAAATTAACCTTCATTCGAGTCACCTCAGTAGCTCGGGATTAGCCCCTGTATCACTGGGCCTAGAGCCCCGTTAGGGTTTTATTCTTCACTATCTAGGAGTGCAAGTATACGCCTCCATTCATTTTGTGTTCGGGCCAGTAATCTAACCTGTTCTTTTTCCACGAAGGCCCAATAAGTTGGGTACTACATACCCCTGTGCACTAACCTTTGTTAATTGTTAATTGTGCCTAGAGAGTTTTGTAATGTTGCCTCAAGTGGACTGTTAGAAATGTGTTAATGTAGGAGAGCATGTAAGCTCTTTTCTAAGTTTTCTGTAATGGTGAGGGGTGCCTCTGGAAGGCTAGAGATTGTAACTTTTGGAGCAAGCGCTCTTGAATTTTGGTAGATTTCTATCTTTGTCTAAACAATTCCTCTTTTGAAATTGTAAATTGTGTAAACTTGAGCTTGTAGCTCAGAATTTATAAATCTGGGGCTTGAAGCCCAAAGCTGTTAAATCCCCTATTCTGGGGTGTTCCCTGCCTTGTAGCAAAATTGGCATTGTACCTGAGATTTTGTTGTTTTCACGCAGTGAAAAAATTGTTAAGTTTGTGATTGGTAAAGAAATATAACCTTTGTTTTGAAGTTTTAAAATAATTTTGATATTGTAGATAGACCCATTCACCCCAGCACCTTCTTTCACCTCTTTCTGCGATCCACTGAAACACGGTAACAATTATTATTATTATTATTATTATTATTATTATTATTATTATTATTATTATTATTATTATTATTATTATTATTATTATTATTCAGCTACCAAACACTAACAGTTAAATCGATGCATTTTATTCTTCTAGACGGCACAGAAAATGTGCATATCTGGGGAAATCTATGGCTGAATTTTGATTAATGTGATCAGAAAAAAGTCAACTGTTCACCAGAGTTATTTTATGTAGCCTACTGACTTCGTACGTCATACAGTAGAGTGCCGTATAGACTTTCTTTCACCCTTTAAGTATCCGACTATTGGGACTGAACGAGTGATCCTGGAATCCGGAAGTAGGAAGTAGGAGAGCAAGTAAAGTTGGGTGAGGAATACGAAAAAGAGGAGCCTAGTATAAGGTTGTGAAAACAATATCAGATTAAGCCGAGTTCCAGCAATAAACACGTCTCCTTAATTGTGAGTTCCTGAGGCACGTGCACGATTGAAGGAGATGTGAAACTGCTTAAAATATGATCTATCTTGACCATCAGATACTCCCTATGTATACCCATGGACTTGTATACAGCCCTATTGTGTAGAGGCAGTTGTATCTTCCTGTTTCCGAAAACCGTGGATTTGATTCCGGTGTTGAAGTAGGATTTTATTCCTGGTCTTCTTGTTAGAAAGGGTTAGAAGTATATTTATGAGATCAGCTGATGAGATGCTGACTGATATGAGAGGCAGTAAACTCGTTCAAGAAAATCAAGCAATATGATTGACGAAGATAATCCGCAAGCTTCGGTGGCACTGCGGTATATACGATTAGGTTATTTGAACATTAAAAGTATTACTGTCTAGAATATGAACACCAGCACTCATTAGTAGATCCCTGTGCGGAAATGCAAAATAATATCCGAATCCGCTCCTCCTTCATCCGCACCCGCATGCGCGAATTTTTATCCGCGGATATTGCAAATATTTGACTATATTACACCCAAGGTATTGAAACGGACAGATCTGTCAACATAGTACACTGGCCTGATACATGTCACCAAATCTCCTACAGTGACAAGTTTATGACGGATTTCCTCTTGCGGCAGAGGTTCCCATTCGGAACCGTTGTTCCTTCCTTCCACTAATTGCGGACAGGAACCAGTTAGGCTTAGGCTAGATTTACAACTCACTGAGATCGATATCTGCAGTCTCTTAAGTGCGACGAATATCCAATATTCGAAAGAAAGTGGGTACTAATCCCACTGTCGGCAGCCCTGAAGATGGTTTTCCGTGGTTTCAAATTTCGCACCTGGCAAATGCTGGGGATGTACCTTAATTAAGGGCACGGTCACTACCTTCCCAGTCCTAACCCTTACCTCTCCTTAGTAGCCATAAGACCTATCTGTGTCGGTGCGACGTAAAGCAACTTGTAAATTTAAAAAATAAAATGTATTTACGGCTTTATGGTTTCATGGCGCTTTATATATCAGTAGAGGCATGATTTTTTCACATTCATTTGTGTTTGAAAAGGAAACAGGGGCTCACCCCATCGCTTTCCTCCTTAATCATTTGCTAAAGTTATTAATAAAAAGATGAATTAGTGAAATTTGTGAATTATTTATGTGAAAGATAGATAAATCAATATAAGCAATGGGCCTATTGATAATCATTCATTAATCCTCATTTAGTATTGATTAGAACTATAACATAGCCCTAATCAAGATTACATAAGCAATCACCCTTACATCCTACATGGGCGCAGATTTCACCCTATATGGCCATATTATTAAGGGATTTTATAGAGTAGTAATACGAAGAGATACTTATGTCAAAATGAGAATTCCTTGTTCTGCCTCCTGTTTCACTTCATACACGTGATACAGGAATGCAATTTCAAGAACGTTATTTTCCATGAATTTCGCTGTATTTTCACACTTATCGCAAAATAAGTAAATTTCGCTTTAACCTGACCTTATCACTTTAATTCGCCATGATTCGTGAAAAAATCACTGATTTCTTAATCAGCAACTTAAGATTCGGTATGATATTTTAAAATCACTTTTGTTGCGTTTATCGTTAATTCGAATAAATCATGCCTCTATGTATCACCGTTCTCAAGCGCCTATATCAAGGGTCCCCTAACCACAAGAAAAATAAGAGTATACCTGAGTGAAAACTAATAAAACCCGCAATCGTCAGCAAAATTATCCGCACGGCATCCGCCAAGACACTAATTTCGAGGATACCCGCATCCGTGCAGGGTTCTACCGTTAGCACCGCTTGTTAGATATTACAGTCTAGGATCTGTCCTACACTCGGGTCTAAAGTTCATAACTGTTGTATCTCGAAAGGACTGTCCACGAATTACTTCAGCTTCAGGAAAGGAATGAGGTTTTTCTCCCTATTTGATGATGATGATGATGATGATGATGATGATGATGTCATCCGTTCAGTCGAATTCCACCATAGGCGATTCAATGAAATAGCGCTCTCCAAGTTGTCCTGTTCCGCACTGCCTCCTTTAGTTGTTCCAGGATGAAGGTGGTGTCTGTTCTAATGGTGTCTAACCAACGAGTCCTCTGGCGACCTGGTCTTCTTGTACCGCTGATCAATCCTAGCATGATTGCTTTTTCCAATGCTAGTCTCAGCTTCATAATTTTACCAAAAAATGGCATACTCTGATGATCTCGAAGTGCTTTTCCTTCAAATAGAAATCATAAACGTTGCTAGACGAACTCAAAAACAGAAGGTAACTTCAGAGTGCAGTGCGAGCGTTCTTTCTAAGCAAGCCAGAAATTTATTGTTTTCATCATCGAGCTCTGCTCGCTGGTAGACAAGAAACCCGGAATCAGTGTTATGGTGGCTTAAAATGAAACAAAAAAAGATATAAAGAAAAGGGTGAATTCTCGGAGCAATATGAAAGCTTCTTTTCGGTGAAGCTCAAGAAAGATTGGATGAAAAAGGATAACATAATTCAATTTAGAATTTAGAGAAACAGAGATAAATATGTCAACATTGCAGTTATAGATATCGAGTCGTGGGCGTTGAGACAGCCGTTTTATCTCGCCTTCTGTGATCAATTGCCTGTCAGACGCGTCTCAAACTGACACTCTTCTTCTTGTCTTCCCCCTTCTTCTTTTATGTGTTTATCTCTCCTCCCTTTCTTCTTCATCAGACGGGGTAGAGGACAATCGACAGCTCGCCAAGATTGAGTAGAGAAGAGGGTGGCTTAAATGCTGACGGAAGAACGCGCAAGGCTGACGATGTATGACAAGAACAGGATTATTAGGTGAGGCCTGCCAATAAGTGATATTTCTTCTGCCATTTATCACATGGAAATGGAATTGAAGGAGCCGAAAATCTTATTTGAATTACTTACTACTTACTCTTCATCATGGCGAGTTGGCCGTGCGGTTAGGGGAGCGCAGCTATGAGCTTGAATCCGGGAGATAGTGGGTTCGAACCCCACTGTTGGCAGCCCTGAAGATGGTTTTCCGTGGTTTCCCATTTCCACACCAGTCTGATCTGTTTTTGAGATGCTCTATTGGTGAAAAATATCTAATTCCCTCCATGAGAACTTAGAATTTCCATTCGGAATTGCTAGGCGGGCAATAATTCCATTGTGGAGATTTATCTCCCGTATGCAGTTATCAGACTGTGCTTCCTATAATGGGCTTCTGATAAGTTCACCTGCATACACCCCAGCGTCAGTGGGTAGGGTCTGACACATCCCACTCTGATGAATCTAGTGCCAGACCTATGACGAAACGCTGGTTAATAGAGCAAACGCCTGAAAAGCCTTACATATGATCTGTTTTTGACATGCTCTATTGGTGAAAAATATCTAATTCCCTCCATGGGAACTTAGAATTTCCATTCGGAATTGCTAGGCGGGCAATAATTCCATTGTGGAGATTTATCTCCCGTATGCAGTTATCAGACTGTGCCTATTATAATGGGCTTCTGATAAGTTCACCTGCATTCCCCCCAGCGTCAGTGGGTAGGGTCTGACACATCCCACTCTGATTAGTCTAGTGCCAGACCTAAGACGAAACGCTGGTTAATAGGGCAAACGCCTGAAAAACCTTACTTCTGATCTGTTTTTGAGATGCTCTATTGGTGAAAAACATCTAATTCCCTCCATGGGAACTTAGAATTTCCATTCGGAATTGCTAGGCGGGCAATAATTCCATTGTGGAGATTTATTTCCCGTATGCAGTTATCAGACTGTGCCTCCTATAATGGGCTTCTGATAAGTTCACCTGCATACACACCAGCGTCATTGGGTAGGGTCTGACACATCCCACTCTGATGAGTTTAGTGCCAGACCTATGACGAAATGCTGGTTAATAGAACAAACGCCTGAAAAGCCTTACATATGATCTGTTTTTGACATGCTCTATTGGTGAAAAATTCTAATTCCCTCCATGGGAACTTAGAATTTCCATTCGGAATTGCTAGGCGGGCAATAATTCCATTGTGGAGATTTATCTCCCGTATGCAGTTACAAGACTGTGCCTCTTATAATGGGCTTCTGATAAGTTCACCTGCATACACCCCAGCGTCAGTGGGTAGGGTCTGACACATCCCACTCTGATGAGTCTAGTGCCAGACCTAAGACGAAACGCTGGTTAATAGAGCAAACGCCTGAAAAACCTTACTTCTGATCTGTTTTTGAGATGCTCTATTGGTGAAAAATATCTAATTCCCTCCATGGGAACTTAGAATTATTTCCTAAATATTATGTGCTTATTTGTCTGCCTATTTGAGGGAAAATAAATGTCTGAACTTCCATGATCTACAAATAACTCTAGCTCGTAAACATTCAGTCCAGTTAAATGTGTAAAAAAGGAAAGACCATGCTGTATGAATGACGAACTGGTGGGTATACTGCTTATACAGGTAGTAACAGTAAGGAAAGGCCAAATTTCCAGGATGTATTACTCACACGTAGAAGAAGAAAATATGTTATATGGACATGGGTCGTGAAAAACATTTGCATGTTAGAACTCATTTTCTACAACTCCACATAGCACATTAATCACAGGAAACACATGAGAACAGAACGTACCAGCATAGCGCATGAAATGTTCAAAATGTCCTCCGTTAGCATTGATGCTAGAACTTTTATGACCTAAATTTTTTAAAATGATCTATGAAATGACGGAAAAAAGGAGTAAAATGATCCGAAAAATTAAACAAAAATTACATCAATATTAAATGAAATTTTACTATGAATTTACTAATCGAGTTGCTATAGCCTATGTTTATGCTATAGATATTATAATAAGCTCTTGGGCTGTTGCCATGTTAAGAAAACTAGGTGAAACTCTTTTCGTTTTGCAGAGAATTTTTCCCCATGTCTTCAGAAGAAAATATCGACTCTTCACGTGAAAGGCTTTTCCAATTCAGGTGTCTCTTCTGAAATGCGGACATTTCCAAGGAAGAAGTGGTGAACAAAGTTCTTTAGATTAACAAAACTTTGTGAAGATTCACGAGTCTCCGTATTCATTCTCACTTAATGATTCGATAATATCCAATACAATACGCGTAAATACTTCAAAATCTTCAAACATGTAAGAAAACGACTCAAAAATATAAGATAGTTTAACAAATTTCATAAAATGACCAAATAATGACGTATAATTATATAAACATCAGCTAAAAATATAAAAATACAAAAATGACGTAATACATTAGCATTTCTACAATATGGGAACTATAATCAGGATTTCTGTACAAGTTAGCAATGTCTGTTGTGATCCAGTTAAAAGACGAAATTTCATCAAAACCCTAGCCCTGGTCATCACAATAAAAAATAATCGTATGGCCTCAGCTACCATGTGCTGGCATTTCAATTTGACGCCTTCTGGCTGTCTGCTCGTCAATTTCGACGTTCCGTTTTACTCTACGCCTACTAGATGGCAGACCGATTAAACCGAAACTCTCTTGCGCGTGTATGGCTGAGATTTAATCAATTTTGTCGGGTAAACACCAAATGCGTCACCAGAGATCTTTTACATGCCGACATCGTACGACATGGAGTGTCGAATGGACTTTATTCCGCCCTTCTAGAATCCGACTACCTCTGCCGGGTTTGAACCCGCTATCTTGAGATCCGGAGACCGTCACACTACCACTGATTTGCAGAGGCAGCTGGTCATCGCAATGAACGATAAGCAGTCACACTTAAAGCACAGCAATATCCAGACACATGGCATCGCAGTATGTTCCGGAATCTAGAGAAGAAACTACCCCAGCATACGCACAGGAACTTGTTCTATGAGAGCATCTCGAAGGGATCCGGAAGAAGAGAATATGGCGAGAGAAGCTGTTATGACATACACGTATCCTACTGCGTGCTGCAACTGTGGCACACGTTGGGAAATCCATCAAGTTAAATTTCATAGAGTTATTGAACTTAATGTACACTAGCACCCTTTCATACAGCATACAACTCAGCACCTGCAACCGGATGACTATATCCATCGATGGAGAAATGAGTAACCCACATCCGAACATAAATTACTTTTTTGAACGGTGTTTAAATGTCATGCATTTACGTATGTAACATCTCATGTTGTTTTGGTTTACCAGGTTACATCTCCAAAATTTCCCGATATTATCCCCTATGGCTTCATTTCATGAGGCTATATGCGCGATTAATTGTATTGAGGGTGATATTGTGCATGAATTGCGTGCAGCAACAGGAACTATCTTACCGGTAATATTATCAGGAGTGAGAGAGCTTAATGAGGGGGTTAGCATTGTGTGCAGAGCAAGGATAAAGCTATTTTGAAGACGTGTTTTGATGATTACTTCTTCTTCTTTTCTAGCCTATTTCAATCCACTGCTGGATATAGGCCTCTTCCATGTGCTTCCATCATCTTCGGTCTTGAGCCACTTGGAACCAGCGTGTTCCAGCCAACAGCTTTATGTCGTCGGAGCCATCTCTTTTAGAGTCTTTCAATGCCTCTCTTGTGTTCCCATGGTCTCCAGTGAACAATCCTAGAGGTCCACCTGTTGTAGTATTGTCGAGCTACGTGTCCTACCCATTGCCATTTTAGTCTTGCTACACTCTCTAGGATGTCTGTTACATTAGTTCTTCTCCTGATGTCCTCTGAACGGATCTTATCCCTAAGGTTGATCCCTAGCATCTCTCGCTCCATGGCTCGTTGTGTTCGCTATAGCTTGCGAGCACTTTCCTTCGTCAGAGTCATAGTTTCCAGACCGTAAGTAGTAACTGGCAGCACGAACGTATTATAAACCTTGGTCTTCAGGTTAATTGGAACATCCTTGTTGGTGAGGATGAATCTTAGTTTTCGGAATGCAGTCCAACTCATACCTATTCATAATATAATATAATATAATATAATATAATATAATATAATATAATATAATATAATATAATATAATATAATATAATATAATATAATATAATATAATATAATATAATATAATAATAAATTCCCTGTGGCTACTGCTAGCCTTGTGCAACCGTTGCAAGGCAGGCCCTCCAAAACGAGATGGGCTGCATCTTCCATGTATAGAAAACTGCATGTTTTTGAGACGGAGTTTAATGTTGTTTATACTGTATGTGTCACATGGATGTTGTGAACAGGACAAACATCTAGTATTCGAGCCTGGGGAATTAAGATTGAATTTCACGACCCGACGGGGAATCGAACCCGGGGTTCTCTGAACCGAAGGCTACACTGTTGTCCGATCAGACTCGGAGCCGGACCATGGTAGCCTACTGTAATTTTCTTGTCAGTTTCCTTTCCATATACATGTGCGTACCTCATACAGTGACCCAACATAGTGTCAGATATGCACCTTCTGGATGCTACAACTCAGCATACTGGGGAAAATCGAATAGAATACAATACAATAGAAAAGAACAGAATACTCCCCTCGCCTAGTTCCGGATCGCCCTAAACTGAGGAGAGAGCATTCGTTTATTGAATTATATTAACCTCTTACAATTATTTGATTATTACTACTACTTCCTCTTTTCCTACAGCTTTTCCACACCTTTGGGGTTGAGGGTGCGAACTGCGTCGCACATATGTATTGGCCCTTTTTTACGGCCGAATGCCCTTCCTGACGCCAACCCTATGTGGAGGGATGTAATCACTATTGCGTGTTTCTGTGGTGGTTGGTAGTGTGGTGCGTTGTCTGAATATGAAGAGAAAAGTGTTGGGACAAACACAAACACCCAGACCTCGGGCCAGAAGAATTAACCAGCGGCGATTAAAATCCCCGACCCGGCCGGGAATTGAACCCGGGATCCTGTGAACCGAAGGCCTCAACGCTGACCATTCAGCCAATGAGTCGGACTATTGGACAATTACTACTCTAAATATTATTTATTTTTTCTTAGACTTTAATAATAGTATATACTGTAGTCTAGGAAAATATATATCATCCACTTCCTTAGCTTATTTAGTGCTTATTTTTGTGTCCCAAATTAGAGTTATCCTACAATTACACCATACATTATGACTGAATTGAATGAGTGGATGACTTCATGAATTAGTGAATGGATGATTTCATGATTGAATTGTGGTCGTGCATGAATGAATGAATAACACTCTTCCCAACCGGTCACGGATAGCCACTAACAGGGGAGAGAACATCCATTGATGATTGAGCGAATGAATGACTCGATGGACTGGAACATTCCATTCTGAATGAATGAAATACCGACTGCCTAAATGAATGAGTGAATGGATGAATGACTGAGTGCATGCATGAATGGACTGTATTCCAAGTCCTCTTTCCCAGTCACGGATAGCCACCAACTAGCGAGAGATACAGGTCAGTAAGTGTTCGAAGCATCCTGTTCACGATGAGGAATCGCGGTCTTCGTAACATGATTGGCGTTTATGAAATACCTTGTAGAGTGTCAATGTGATTAAATAGTACAACATAATTTTCCTTATGGAATTAATTGAGTGTATACGGCCAAATGTTTGTTGAATTGGGCGTTCTTCTAGTTTTTTATTTTAGATATACCTCGTGCGTTCGTTGAAAAAGAACCACTACAGATACTCAGTTTTAGGCTTTTCTTTTCGTCTAAATCATAAATGAAAGGCCTAGTTATATCACGGAATCTTCCACGGTCATTTGTCACACAAAATATGTCTTTGAAAAGATGTGTTATGAAAAAATCAATGATATAATTTGTGTATTTTCCTGCCGCCGGCCCCGTGGTGTAGGTGTAGCGTACTTGCCTCTTACCCGGAGGCGCCTTGTTCGATTCCCGGCCAGGTCAGGGATTATTAGGCCCTACTTGGATATGAGGGCTAGTTAGAGGTCTACTCAGCCTGACGGTTAGATGGCGGCCCCGACCTCGAAAACCAAACATAACGGCCCAGAGAATTTGTCGTACTGACCACACGACATCTTGTAATCTGCAGGACTTCGGAATGAGCAGCAGTCGCTTGGTAGGCGATGGCCATTCGGAGCTGTTGTACCATGTGTTTTGGTTTGGTTTCCATTTCCTCACTTAGTCAGAAGAAGCTATTATGTATTAAGCTAACCAGCATACGAAACTTTTGTACCAACAGACCCTACAAGTCATACCTTCATATCATCTATCACATGAATTGACAGCATCAGGAGAGGTGTTACTGACAGTGTTCTAGCACGTTTCCTAGCGCCAAGCCAAAAATCGGACGCAGACATATCAATGTCCGTGATAAACTTCTTCCATCATACAGTATTGTGCTATATCATATATGCCCCAAATATTAATTATTTAGTATGGCCTAACATTGTGCATCTAATACAGGCAGGAGTCATGATGTGACCTAGAAGTCGCGTAATCCAGTATTCCGTCATCGCGTGACATCAGTAATAGCTTCTTATCTATGCATAGCAACAGTGAATAACTCGGGTATTCCGTATGAGTCAATCGGGGATGCACAAGAGTGTTTGAGAGCGGCCAATTATAAAAGGACCAATCACAGCCCTGGAAGTGATATGGCAGAATGAAGGGATTTACAAAACAAATAAAGTCAGTCTTACCAACTTCTAAATTTACAGTGCTGCACTACTCTTTATTTTATTAGGCAATTTGTTATAAAGCTAGACTCCACGGTTTTAATATGAAATAGAAGCCAGTTAAACATTAAAAGAACTACCTGTAGACAGTAGCAATACTTAATTTGAATTAATAAAGTAATTAACATATTTTTATTGAATCAGCGCTTTGCAGAGTAGTGGGTGAGCAGTAACGTCATCACGCCAGTGGAATCCCCTAAGATATGACTAATACCGGGAGCTTGGTGTATATAGTAGCCTCTGGAAATGGAAAGTCACTCTGCTTTTGAAGTGTGAACCGCGCGGGTCGGTGTTTTTGATATTAAGCCAGTGGTATAGGAAAGTAACTTTTTTTTTAGTGACCAGTTTGAACATATAAGTAGTCAATTTGTGAAGCTGAAACGTTTTCCTTTATGAAAATATGCATTACATGAATGCAAGTGATAGATTGCAGTTACGAGTGTGCATAGTATATTAACAGAGCAATTACCTTTGCTATATAAATAATATCAGGTATCACGTATGTCAAAGTGCGGTGGTGACACGGGATAATATCAATAAAACGATAGTTACTGTCGATATTTCCGTACCCGTGTATGCGTAATTTGCATACGGTTTGTGCAAATACCGTGTCCGGTACGCGTTCGGTTTCGCGAAGAACTTGTACGAACCGTCGTCATCGTATCGGTACAATTAAATGGTGTGTGCGAAGCACTATTACATAATGATGAAGAGAGAAGAAAAGACTTGCAGAGTATTTGATAACGCCATGCAGTTTGGTGCAATAATGGCGTAATTTGCTGGACGCTGTGGCCTGGAATCATGAAGAAACTGAGACGCTACCAGTTAAGTTCATTTTAATTATAGGCATGCTTAGATAGAAGGAATTAGGCTAATTCGATCCCAGTGTAATGTAATGTAAATGTAAATGTCAGTCTTGTTGTGACTGAGCTATGTTGTATTTTTATAGATTAGTGTCATGTTTCAGGGAAATGCATGTTTGGAACCCTGATTTTTATATTTTACTTTATTTCCTTTTTATAAGATGGGAAAGAGGGAAATGATTAGGTGTAGATGAGGATATATATGTCTAAAGGTAACTGTGTATTCCATTTTGGTACAAGATGTAGACTCTTTTAGTATGAAGGCTACACAGCCTAAAGTTTGGTCTGGGAATAAAACTTAGCAAGGTATTTTTTTCCTGCATGTAGCACGTTTATAGGAGAACATGGCAGTGATGACCAACGTAAAAGTGCACCGTCGAACTAATATCTTCTAGATCCGCAGAGAGAACTAGCTAATTGGTATTGAGTTATGTTTTTACGAGAAAAAGGCAAGATTAGCCTGAAACTGAGATTACAATGTGTGTTATTACAGGATGGTCGTGCCTGGAAGTGAATATCGGAAAGATATAATGGTGTCAGCTGCATGAAAAGAGAGAGGTTTGATTTGCCTCAAGTGTTCATTATGATTGTGAGAATCGAACTCACGGACCCCAAAGTGTTAGGCCAGATGTGTTGAGTATCATATCTGTAAGCCGTGTTATATTGGAATATGTAGTTAAGGCCATAGGAATGTGTATGGGTGCCAAAGTGTGAGTTCGAGGCCCTGTGTTAATTAAATGAACAGAAAAGTGAATGGCAGCGTAATTTATGTTTTCAAATATATTAAAATTTCTCAGGCAAGATTTACCAAACCAATTAGTTAGAGTCTTTTCTGGCGAAGTAAGGTGTTTCATAGCTGGCGCATTAGAAGGGTTCCGTGATTTATATTACAGCGTGCTTAGTGAAAGATCAACAGACGGATAGCTGAGCCTGGAGTTCGGTGTTCTTTTTATATGAAGGAGTCTAGTATCTTATTGTTTATATTTTAGATATTGAATACACAGATGATATTATTTTTTTATTGCATGTTATTTATTACAGGTTTTCTCCGAGTGTGTATTTTGTATTAATTTGTGTTACTTGGATTGTTGTTGATTATGTCATGGCCAGCGTTGAAAAGGATTTATTCTTAAATATGAGTCCGAAACTCATTCTATTGGGAGGTAGGCTTTTAAGCCATCCAATTTATAACAGAACGGTCTGTTAAGTAAATTCAGTGTAGATGTAAGCTAAGGTCCCTGAAATATTGATTTGATGATAAGTGAAGTACATATAGTTTTATTATGGATCGGATTTAGCGTAATTTTATTCTGTCGCGGTATGTCCTGTAATTATAATTTGAATGAAATCCGTCAGGATGCGTTAAAAATGAATTTAACTGCGTAAGTCGAAGCGAAGTGTGAATTTCTTCCCCAGGTCGTTGCGTTTATTTTGTAAATGTTTTCATTTTGAAACGGGACATTGCCCGTCCTTTGTAAATTGGTGTAAATTTATGTTAATTATGTGCCCGGCACATATTAATTTTTTTGGCATTTATTTGAGCCATATTTTAATTATTTTCCATTTTTTTTGTTTATCTCGAAGTTCAATAATGTTTATTAGTCAATAAATCCATCTTACCCCTTTATTTTGTATTTTATTTCGGAAATATGATACTGTTTCCCGTTCATATACCCATGGTATTATTGTATCCTGAGATGTTTAATTTATTTTAGCCCGATCAATTTTTTTAAGAACCATACACGCAGCTCTCCGATTGGCGCCGGTAGACTGTATTTCAGACGGGAACGGTACAGTATATCAGATGGCTGTGAACACTACATATTACCAGGGGTGCTTCTGAGATTTCTCTCTCAGTGCCTTTGAATGTTTTGATCTAACATCGATCTGCACTACGAATTTGCTGTTTTTCTCTATCTACATACATAACTTGTTTTGTATGAACGTAGTATAGCAATATTAAAAATAGTTATATTTGAATCAGACTTGTCAATACACTTATTAATGGAAGAAAATTATTTATTCAACCAAACATGTGGTCATATCAAGGCTGATTCAAATATAACTATTTTAAATTTCTATACTACATTCAAAATAGTCAATACGGATCATACAATCATTTAACCTATTATGGTTAAGATTGCCGCCTCTGTGGTGTAGTGGTTAGTGTGATTAGCTGCCAACCCCCGGAGGCCCGGGTTCGATTACCGGCTCTGCCACGAAATTTGAAAAGTGGTACGAGGGATGGAACGGGGTCCACTCAGCCTCGGGAGGTCAACTGAGTAGAGGTGGGTTCGATTCCCACCTCAGCCATCCTGGAAAAGGTTTTCTTTGGTTTCCCACTTCTCCTCCAGGCAAATGCCGGGTTGGTACCTAACTGAAGGTCACGGCCGCTTCCTTCCCTCATCTTTGTCTATCCCTTCCAATCTTCCCATCCCCCAACAAGGCCCCTGTTCAGTAGAGCAGGTGAGGCCGCCTGGGCGAGGTACTGGTCATTCTCCCCAGTTGTATCCCAGACCTTATGTCTGAAGCTCCAGGACACTGCCCTTGAGGCGGTAGAGGTGGGATCCCTTGCTAAGTCCGAGGGAAAAGCCAACCCTGGACAATAAACAGATTAAGAAAGAAAGAAGAAAGATGGTTAAGATTATCAACAGTAACTTGTTTTGTTTCATTTATTGTCATCATTAACTATAGGAAAAAGTTATTCGTTTACAATTTGGAAATTGGTTAATTCACAAGAGTGGATATCATAAATCTCTATGTTGGTCAGGAATCGACCGAGAACCTCCGAGGATCTCAACTAGTTGTGATACGACGGTGTAGAAATAAGGTTACTTGAAATTGAATATTCTCCAAATTTCTGTAGCCTTCATCGTTTAAGTTACAAAGCTCTTTCTGCTTTGTAATAAGGCTCTTAAATTATCGATATACGTCAGTGACATGTTTCCTATCGTACTTCTCAAGCTGGATGTTACTTGGTATGACTGAATAACCCAGGCAGCTCTAGAAATAGGTTGTCATATTGGAACACGAAATGGAGGGAGCCCCTACCAGTCTGTCAGCCCGCGATACTGTCTGTGGTGCGCCTTGTCGGGTGACAGCTGCACAAGTGACAAGCGACGCCCGCACGTAGGTACGCGTCGCAATTTTAAAAACACATATACCTTTTCTGTCTCAAGAGCATAAAATATACTTTAAAATATGTGATATAGGCAAGAAGGATCCTAGAATATGTAAACAGAAAAGGAGTTCCGGTTCTAATATCAGTACACTCTTTTCAGCTTTCAGTGTGTAGGAGGCGTCAGAATACAACGGTGGTATCACTTGTTTGCAATAAGTGGTGACTAAAAAAAAAAAAAAAGCGGACCCGCAGAGGCTCTAAACTTCGGAGCATGTGTTAGTGACCAGAGTCCTCATAGCTGTGCCTGGCATTGCGTTAATTTACTTGTGTAAGGCTCGTAACTTCGATCTTTCCTACCTGACCTTCCTTGGTCAATTTATGATCTCTTCCGACCCCTATCTTATTAGATGTGTCGAAGCCTAAGGAGAATTTCATTTTCACGCTTTTCGAAGTCCTTCACATTCTTTTACTAATGTCTTCATTCTTCGAATGTTTAGAACTCCTCCAGTCTTTCGTTCATTAGCCTTTAAGAAGGGATGGTTGCCCTTCTGCATTTTCCTTTCAAAAAATCACCTCCACATCACTTTGTGTACAGTAGACTATTATGCCTTTCCTCTTCTAATATTTTATTACAGTTTGCAAATGGTCCATCTCAAATACCCATGATAAATAATATTTTAAAACATCGAGTGTGCTGACTGCGTGGTACGGGCTGCATAGCTGTTAGCTTGTATTCTGGAGAAGTTAGATTCAATCCCTACTATTGGAAGTCCTGAAGATGGTTTTCCGTGGTTTCCAATTTCCACACCATGCAAATGCTGGGAACTGTACCTTAATTAACGCCAGGGTAGCTTCCTTCCCTTCATCGCCGAAAACTAATATCAGTTAGTGTACATTTATTAGGAATATCCTTCCTTTTAACTGTCACTCACTCAGTCACTCACTCATTCTCATGGTGGTACAGCCCATGAAGCCCTGTCCTCTCCAGTAGCTATCGCCCATTTCTTTTGGTCCAGAGCTCTTTTTCTCCAGCCCCAGGTCTGTAAAGCTCCCATATCTCTCAAGACATTGTCCAGCCATCTTGTCTTTGGTATCTCCCGTTTTCATTGGCCGTCAGGATGATGATCGAGAATCTTCTATGTTACTTCGTCCAGGTACTTCCTTGTGATGTGCCTGAGGTACGTTAGTCTCCACTTAGCCTCTACGGTAATCTCGTGGACATCGTACAGGGCGTAGAGTTCTTTGTTGGTCCTCATGCGCCACTCCCCTCGATCATGAATAGCGCCGATTATCTTCCTCAGGATCTTTCTCGCCCACATTCATGGAAAGTTGTTGTCACGCTCCTTTAAAGTCCATGTCTTGTAAATCCGCGACACGGTGAGTTTCAATCGCGTGGAGAGCGTTGCAATCCTCAGTAACTAATGGAAAGCGAAGTAACACCTGTTCGCAGCTGCCACTCTCACCTTCATCTCCTCACTGACCTTGTCCTCAGTCATAAGGACTCCTAGGTACTCGAACTACACCACTCCCTCGTACCTCGTACCTGTACATTCAAGATGGAATCTTGCTCTTTCTCGAGTGTTCACGATGTACTTGCGTTCGTCCTTATATATCCGCAATCTCAGATATAATGATCTCCCGCTCATGTAATGCAGATCGTTTATTTTCTATGTCGCACCGACACAAAGTGGTCTTCCGGTGCCAATGGAAAAGGCTAGGATTGGGAAGGAAGCGACCGTGGTATTAATTAAATTACAGCTCCAGTACTTGAAAATAGAAAACCACGGAATACCATTTTCAGGGCTGCTGACAGTGGGGTTCGCCAGACCACGGTGCTGCAGAGTTTCCAACGAGTAGTACGCACTTCTCCTGAGCTGGACAACATTGTCCGCGAAGGCCGGGTACTGGAGGGGTTCTGTTGCAGATGGTATCTCCTGGGTTCTGTCGTATTCGACGCATAACGCGCTCCAAACATAGGTTCTACAGGCTGGTAGACAACGCGTAACCTGCCTCAACCGTGTCTGCACTTCAAATACCTTGGAGATCTGCCCCTGGAATTATCCGTGATACTACTCAATGTCATCAGGACAAGGTCGGTGACCTTCGTCAGTACCTGCATCTCTTCAAACACTTGGCCGCAGCCTTGACCTCCCCACGCTGTCGTAAGCCTCCTAGTAGTCAACGTAGAATTGCTAAATGTTGACGTTGTCTTATAACACGTTTCAAGGATGTGCCGTAGCGAGTGTATAATTATGGTCTGTTGTTGATCTGCTGTGCCGGAACACAGCTGTCTCTCTCTCGTTTTTCCTTCCAACATAGAAAACTGGTCCACCTGTGTGGTGTAGTGGTTAGTGTGATTAACTGCCACCCCCGGAGGCCCGAGTTCTACTCCAGGCTCTGCCACGAAATTTGAAAAGTGGTGTGAGGGCTGGAACGGGGTCCACTCAGCTACGGTAGGTCAACTGAGTAGAAGTGGGTTCGATTTCCACCTCAGCCATTCTGGAAGTGGTTTTCCGTGGTTTCCCACTTCTCCTCCAGGCAAATGCCGGGATGGTACCTAACGTAAGGCCACGACCGCTTCCTTCCGTCTTCCTTGTCTATCACTTCCGGTCTTCCCATTCCCTCACAAAGCCCCTGTTCAGCATAGCAGGTGAGGCCGCCTGGGCGAGGTACTGGTCATCCTCCCCAGTTTCATCCCCGACCCAGAGTCTGAAGCTCCAGGACACTGCCCTTGAGGCGGTAGAGGTGGGATCCCTCGTCGAGTCCGAGGGAAAAACCGACCCTGGAGTGTAAACAGACAAAGAAGAAGAAGAAGGCATAACAAATTATTTTTAACCAAGCAAGTGGCTGCAGAGTTTGAGTCACGTAGCAGTCAGCTTGCATTCGGGAGCTCGTGGGTTCGAATCCCGCTGTCGACAGCCCTAAAAGTGGTTTTCTGTGGTTTCCTATTTTCACAACAGACAAATACAGGGACTGTACGTTAATTAAGGACACGGTTACTTCCTCCCCACTCCAAGCCCTTTCCTGTCCAGGCGACAGATTTTATAAGATTGTTGGATGGAAATTTGACCTAATCAATCAATCAATCAATCAATCAATCAATCAATCAATCAATCAATCAATACTGATCTGCATTTAGGGCAGTCGCCCAGGTGCCAGATTCCCTATCTGTTGTTTTCCTAGCATTTCCTTAAATGATTGCAAAGAAATTGGAAATTGATTGAACATCTCCCTTGGTAAGTTATTCCAATCCCTAACTTCCCTTCCTATAAAGGAATATTTGCCCCAATTTGTCCGCTTGAATTCCAACTTTATTTTCATATTTTGATCTTTCCTACTTTAAAGACACGCTCAAACTTAATGGTCTACTTATGTCGTTCCACGCCATATGTCCAATGACAGGTAGTAACATACCACTTAGTCGAGCAACTGGTCTCCTTTCTCCCAATTTTTTCCCAGCCCAAACTTGTCAGCATTGTTGTAACACTACTCTTTTGTAGGAAATCACCCAGAACAAATCGAGCTGCTTTTCTTTGGATATTTTGCTTCAGTATTACATCAAGGCTTGCATGCAAAAGCAGTTCCCGGTCACTGTCCACAATAAAGAATCTCACGCACATCTAACCATGGAGAACATATTTATAAGGATAATAATGCATTCAACTCGAATTTAAAAAAAATATTTGAAGAAATAATAAATGGCGCATTTAAGGGCTAAAATCGTGTTTGTAGGTATAAGTACAATTAATTTCGGTGTGTATGATGCAGCGGAATAATACAGTGAGTCATTGACCGGGTCAAGGATGTAATGAATGTAATTAATGAATCATATATAGGCTATTAGTACAATGGAGTCGCCACTCCCAAAGTGACTTGTGAATGACTGATAGATGCTATGAAATGAGAATGGAGAGTGTTGCTGGAATGAAAGTTGACAGGGAAACCCGGAGTACCCGGAGAAAATCCTGTCCCGTCTCCGCTTTGTCCAGCACAAATATCGCATGGAGTGACCGGGATTAGAACCAGGTTATCCAGCGGTGAGAGGCCGACGCGCTGCCGTCTGAGCCACGGAGGCTCTCTGCAGCGAGTGAAATATTACCAGATTTAATGTCCTTGAAAGCTATGCTGGATTTAAATAGCATGAGACTCAGAAATGCAGACAACGCAATCAACAACAACAACTTAGAACAGGTGCCGAGAGAGAATAAGTTGCCTTTGGAGGTGCCCAAGGGAGTGAAGACCATGCTGTAGGGATGTTATAATTTAAGTTCAGTTCCCCATACGTTTAATACTTTCAAATTCAGGGAACATTTTATCAGCTTCTAGTGGCTCTATCCACCGGAAATTTTCAGGACTTGTTAGTTACTAGATGTACTGAACGAGTCTTCCTTTAAAATCAAACTTTATGGCAGTTTCAGAGGCCAAATTGTTGAGAAGTTATTGAAATATAAGGAAAAAATGAATATCTACCTCAGGAATAACACTTATCAAAAATAATTTTTTAAGTACTGAATAGAATTGGTGAGAGAAGAATGATTTGGCGAAAGAGGCAGAATGATAGGGCACATCTTAAGACACCCAGGTTTTGTTCAGTCAGATTTTGAGGAAAGTGTAGGCGGTAAAAACAGAAAGTATGAATATGACAAACAGATTAGAATAGATGTAGGATCTGGTAATTACGTAGAATTGAAAAGCTTAGCACAGGCTAGGGTGACATGGAATGCTGCATCAAACCAGTCTATGGAACGATGATCCTAACAACAAATATTGTAAGGAGTTAGCTTTGTGACTACAGTGGTTTATGAGAAAATGTTCCCCATATTATGCATAGTTTAGCATTGTGAAAAAGAGATTTTTCTAACCTCAAACACAGACATGAATACCAGAAAGGTGATTCTGAATTTTTGTGTGTATTTTGGCACAATATCGAAGGAAGATAAGGTCAATAACTGCTGTAAAACTTAAGGTCGAAAGTAACTTTCGCATGTTATGTTACTGCCAAGTAACATGGCTCGATGAAAGTTGAAACATACATAGAAAGAACTGCTACAGTATGGTGCGGCAGGCATCTGAAAGGAATATGCGATGAGACGAACAGAAATGACACTGTTATACAGAGACAATAAATTACACGTAATTCAGTGCGATACATGATCGTCCCCTGGACATCACAAAATAAGGGACATGGTTCTTAAAACGGTGTGTGATCACCACGGAAAGCGATGCATTCTCTACAAAGTGTTCCCTTGCTGGCCACGAGATTGGTAAGGAGTTCTTGTAGTAGGGCGTTCCATGTCTCCACCAGCGCGGTTGACAACTGCTGGATGGTCGTTGGTGCCTGTTGACGTGCTGCAAATACGTCTGCCCAACAAGGCTCACACGTGCTTGATGGGATTGAAGTCAGGGGAACGGGCAGGCCAGTCCATTCGCCGAATATCCTCTCGTTCCAAGAGCTCCTCCGACTATGCTGTTCGATACGGTAGTGCATTGGCATTCATCAAAATGAAGTCAGCGTCGAACGTACCCCTGAAAAGACGCACATGAGGAAAGAGTACATGGTCACAATAACGTTGACAGTGAGTGTACTCCGTTCGAAGATTTGGAGGTCGGTACCTCCATGCAACATTATGCCTCCCCACACAATAACACTCGGACCACCAACATGATCATGTCTTCGACGATGTTCCTGGGTGAATTACGTGTTCCCACCTCCCGCCAGAGCAGGGTACATCTACAATTACTACTCAGACTGAATCTGCTCTCATCTGAGAAGAGCACGCGACCTCACTCCTCGCCGGTCCAGTCTTGATGCTCTTGGCACCATCGCAAACGGTGCCCCCGATGTTTGGGTGCCAACGATACACAACGTGATGGTCGAGCAAATAGACAACCTCCATGCAGTCCACCCAGCTTTCGCTCCCGTAAGGCAAAGTTGGTATGAAAACAGACGGATGTTAAGATAGTTTCGTTTGGGAGCGGACTTCATTCTTACGGAATACTGTTGATGGCAACTGTGAGCTCACTGCATTAGCATTACTACACCTTGATTCAATCTCACTTAATATATTACCACCCTGGGAGAACACACAACTTAAGTACTTGAATTTATCGACTTGTTCTAGCTTTAAATCACCAACCTGACATTCAATTCTGTTGAATTTCTTACCTACTGACATTAGTTTAGTCTTCGAAGGGCTAATTTTCATACCATACGCATTGCACCTATTTTCAAGTTCCAAGATATTAGACTGCAGGCTTTCGGCACAATCTGCCAATAAGAACAAGTCGTCAGATAGGCCAAACTGCTTATTACATTTCCACCTAACTGAATCCCTCCCTGCCATTTTATACCTTTCAGCAGATGATCCATGTAAACTACAAATAGCAAAGGTGAAAGATTACAGCCTTGTCTAACTCCTGTAAGTACCCTGAACCAAGAACTCATTCTACCATCAATTCTCACTGAAGCCCAATTGTCAACATAAATGCCTTTGATTGATTTTAATAATCGACCTTTAATTCCACAGTCCCCCAGTATAGCAAACATCTTTTCGCTCGGTACCCTGTCATATGCTTAATCTAGATCTACGGAACATAAACACAACTGCCTATTCCTCTCGTAGAATTTTTCAAATACCTGGCGCATAGTTGTTGCAATCCTTCCACTTCCCTTGCTTATAGATAGGTGCAATTACTGCTTTTGTCCAATATGAAGGTACCTTACCAACACTTCAGGTTAATCTTACTACTCTATGAAACCATTTCATCCCTGCCTTTCCACTATACATCACCATTTCAGGTCTAATTTCATCTATTACTGCTGCTTTATAAAAATGGAGTTTATTTGCCATCTTTTCCAGTTCCTCAAGCGTAATTTCACCAGCATCATTTTCCTCCTTCCACGAGATTACCTGTACGCAACACCACCAGGAATATTTCCTTTTACGTTGAGAAGATGTTCAAAATATTCCCTCCACCTCTCCATTGATTCCCTGGGATCTATTATGAGTTCACCTGAATTACTCAAAACGCTGTCCATTTCCTTTTTTCCTCTCTGTCTATGATACTTTATTACTGACCAGAAAGATTTCCCTGCTGCTTGACCTAGCCTTTCCAGGTTATTACCAAAATCTTCCCACTACTTCTTTTTGGATTCAACGATTATTTGTTTCGATACGTTTCTTTCATCTACGTACAACTCTCAGCCTTCCTCGGCAATTGTTTGGAGCCATTTCTGATAATTATTCTTTTTACGTTTACAAGCTGCTCTCACTTCATTATTCCACCAAGATATTCGCCTATTCCCATCTTTACACACAGTTGTTCCTAGGAATTCCGTTGCTGTTTCTACTATAGCATCCCTCTATGCCACACATTCTCTTTCTATATCCTGCACCTCCTCACTGTCTACTGTTCTAAACTTCTCACTAATCATATCCGTGTACTTCTGTCTAATTTCCTCGTCCTGGAGATTTTCTACCGTTATCCGTTATTCTCATTAGCCTCCATATCTTCCCCACATTTACCAATCACCCTTTCGTATTTTTCAGTTCTATTTCCAACGCTCGTATTGAAGTCGCCCGTTAGCACTATTCTATCCTTGCTGTTGGCCCTGACCACGATGTCACTCAATGCTTCATAAAACTTGTCAACTTCATCCTCATTTGCACCCTCACATGGTGAATACACTCAGATCATTCTCGTCCTAATTCCTCCAACTGCCAAATCTACCCACATCATTCACTCATTTACGTGCCTAACAGAAACTATGTTGAGTGAATGGTATTTCTGATAAAGAACCCTACCCCAGACTCTGCCCTACCCTTTCTAACACCCGTCAAGTACACTTAATAATCTCCTATCTCTTCCTCGTTATCACCCCTTACCCGAATATCACTTACTCCTGGCACATCCAGATGCATCCTCTTTGCTGACTCAGCCAGTTCTACCTTCTTTCTTCCATAAGACCCATTAATATTGATAGCTCCCCATCGAATTCTATTTCGTTCGCCAAGTTGTTTCCAAGGAGTCCCTGGCCTGTCAAATGAGAGTGGGACTCCACTACTCCCATAGGTCCGAGGCTTGCTTAAAATGTGCTGAGCTCGGTAAATTCATGAAGCAGGACGCTACCCTACTTGCACATAGTCCAAGTGAGGATCTCTCCTCTAACGGGTTAGAGACCACTGGTGGATTGTATAGCCTGAGCACAAGGAGGGCCATGACTCTTAGTATGTCCGAGATGCCCACTCCCATTCCATAGCAACTGGTATCCCGACTCTCAGGACCACTTACTAGGCCACTCAGCCGTTTCCCATGGTTCACGAACTAGGACGTGAATACAGTAACCCACACCACGAACATTTGAAATAAATGGTTTAAAAAACATCTAGCTGTTGAATTAATAAACGTGGGTGAAGCCACTGATTCATGCTAGTATGTATTTGATGTGATAGGAAATATACTAGGCTTTGGATTGTTTTGACAACGCGGATATTTAAATAGGGGGCTGCCTGGCCGAGGCGGTAAAGGCGTGCTCGGTTCGCCCGGAAGGACATGGGTTCGAATCCTCGTTAGGAAGTCGTAAAATTTAAGAAACGAGATTTCCACTTCCGGAAGTGCATATGGCCCTGAGGTTAATTCAGCCTACACCAAAAATGAGTACCAGGTTAATTCCTGGGGCAAAGGCGGCCGGGCGTAGAGATCATCACTCTACCCTATCATGTGCCGAGGTTACGAATGGTGGAAGCCTTTACCTTCCACTCCTCCAAGGGCCTTCATGGCCTGTAAAGAGATAACGTTGCTTTGCTTTGCTTTGCTTTGGAAATTTAAATAACTTGGGACTGATTATCTTGTTATTCTACCTCTGAAGATTATCCCTATTATTGTTTTATTTTCTTTGAGAGTTGTCCATTTAAACATGAAAATGGATATTGCCATTTGTGTAAAAGCAAATCTCTCTGCCGCAGCTTCGAACCTGGCTCAGTACGGTGGTATTTGAAGGTGCTCAAATATGTCAGCCTCTTGTCCGTAGATTTACTGGCATGTAGTCCGGCTCCATGGCTAAATGGTTAGCGTGCTGGTCTTTGGCCACAGGGGTCCCGGGTTCGATTCCCGGCAGGGTCGGGAATTTTAACCATAATCGGTTAATTCCGCTGGCACTGGGGCTGGGTGTATGTGTCGTCTTCAGAATCATTTCATCCTCATCTCGACGCGCAGGTCGCCTAAGGGAGTAAAATCAAAAGACCTGCATTTGGCGAACCGAACTTGTCCTTGGCACTCCCGGCATTAAAAGCCATACGCCATTTCATTTCGTACTGGTACTTAAAAGAACACCCTCGGGAAAGCATTTCGGCATCTCGGCCTTAAAAAAAGTTTGTGGTACGTAAAATCCATACAATTATTATTATTAAAAGCAAATTTAGTGCTATATATAATAAATGATGTACGGCGAGAAATTTGGAGAAGGATTTGTGAAACATACAACAGAGAACCTTCCAAATCCACCTCCACTGTTTCATTATTCAGGGACTAATCCGTGCACAATGGTGAGCTTACATCAATCACAATGTAACCTGGGGGGCCCCCACGCTCCCCCTACAGTTAATTGCTCATCCGACATTACCACATCATTTCACTCTCCAGCTAGGAAATAACCTTTAATATTGAATTATTACATCGTATCTTTCTAAATACCATAATTGGCAGTAAATTATTTGATATTATACTTTTAAATTTCTATCAGTGTATTGCATTTTATCATTCCTCGCCAAACAAATAAAGACCTACCGAAATTACATTTTAAAATTATAATATAGAAAATGTCGCCAATGAGCTCACAGCTTGTTAGCGTAGATTGGCGACCACATGGCCAAACCAGGTCTCTCACAGTTCCCACTTATTTGTGCCAGGATTCTGACCGAACTCGCTTTGTCATACTTGTTCTCGTACGATCCCTACTGTACTAACGACTTAATTATTATTATTATTATTATTATTTATTATTATTATTATTATTATTATTATTATTATTATTATTATTATATATATGCGTTAGACCCTCTAAGGAGCACGTAGAACCATTAGTTAGCATTCTTCTTCTTGTTTCTCTTACCCTCCCAAAACTTCTTCATCCTCGCACTGTGAGTCTGTCGTCTTTCTTGAGTCCATGCCTCCTGGAGTTTCAAGTTTCTTGTACATTGTCTGGCTGCAAAGCTGTGCAAGTTAATTTTGTGTCTAAATGTAGCCCGTGTAGTTGTCAGTGGGTCAACGCCGACTTCTGCGAGATCTTTTTGGGTGTCAGCAAGCCACCGTACTTTATTTTGTCGGGTTCCGCTGATAATGAGGAAGATTTTCTTGGTCAGTCGCGAGTCGTCCATTCGTGCTAGATGTCCGTAGAATTGCATACGTCTTTTCCGGGCAATTGAAGTGAATCTTTCGGTCAGCGAGTAGAGTTCTTCCGAGCTTTTTCGCATTCATATTCCATCTTGGAACTTTGGTCCAAATATTTTCCTAAGTATTTGCCGTTCCATTTTCTCGATGCCATTGATATTGATGGTCAGTGTTGATGTTTCAATCGCGTAGAGTGCTTCAGGAAGAACTACTGTATGGTAGTGACGCAGCTTGGCTTGGATGGAAAGGGATTTCTTATTGTAGATATTCCAGGTGACTGTGTAGGCTTTACGTAATTTTTTGGTACGGGTTTTGTTGGCTATCCTGTCGTTACCAGTGCTTCCGATAATTTCACCTAAGTACTTGAAATGTTTAACTCGTGTGATATTGCCATATTTGGTCCCAAGTGATTCCACACTGATGTTCTTGGAGTCCATGTATTGTGTTTTCTCATATGATATTTGGAGGCCAGTCTTAATAGCTCTCATGCAGATTCTCAAGAGCGGCTCTGTCTTCCACGGGAGTGCGGGTGATTATTGCTAGGTCGTCAGCAAAGGCAAGACACTTAATATTGATTCGCTTATCTCTCGTTCCCATATTTATCCCGTGTACTTCTTTCTCCCATGTTCTAACGATCTTATCTAGTACAAAATTGAACAGCAGTGGAGATAATCCATCACCCTGCCTTACGCCTGTTCTTATCTCAAATTATTATTATTATTATTATTATTATTATTATTATTATTATTATTATTATTATTATTGCGCCGTTCCCGCGTCCAGGCATGGACACAAGAGATCCTGACTAGCTCTAAATTCAATTAATCCGGTGACTGAGTTTTACGGGTGTGAGTTCCGTAATAGAAGAACGCCCAGGTCGATTAATGGAAGTTTCTAACTAACGCAGAAAGACGTCTCTTACTCGTATCCAGTTAGATACCATGCTCGTATTAGCTCTTATAGAAATTGTCGTCGCTTGAAACTACTACAGTCTTACAACTAATTCTTATTCTAAGAACACAGAGAAAGAATGTTTAGGTTTCACTATTCCATATTTATTTTAAATATTAAGTCAAATATTCAAGAAAATTATCTCCAATTTTACCAATGAAATAGTTCTTGAAATGAGTGACTCACAGTCAACCCTATAGTCTATATCCGTCAACAACATTTCGGAAAAATTACATCTTCCGAACTCATCCCAAATAAATGTCTTCTCGGATCATATTATTTCCTTTCATAAGCCCATTGATCTCCAAAATCATAAATTATTAGAATAAATTCTATGTAACATCTGGGAAACTTTTGAAAAAGCTATGTTTTCCTTCGTATACAACTCACCTACAAAGCTGGGCGATAACAAAATAAATTAATGTGAATACAGATAATGGTATTTACATGTGCCATACTGGCAAGAAAATAAACATTAAAATCAAGTATACTAAGAATATAGGATGCATCCTCAAAGAAGAAAAATAAAAATTGTATTAACTACTATTTACAGTATTTCTAGTGATACTCTCTTGAGAAAATAAAGAAACGCTAGTAGAATTGCCGAGTTAATGTTCAGTCAAGAAATGGAGTTCAAGTTGTCTGAATCAATTATTCTTGGGATAAGCATTAGATTCTGTTAGTTACCACCTATTCCTTACTCTATAAACTGTCACATCACTAAATTTTCACCGACTGTTTGTCTAGATGCAGGTTTAAAATTCTCAATAAAAGCTATCACAAAGCTCTTCTTCCTTTGATTTGACAAGTACTCTCTTGTATGTTTTACATTTTAAACATTCACTTCCGCCTACTTGGTTGCCTCAGAGACGCTCATATTTCCTTGTGTCACACCATAAGCTAAGCTACGTCCATTGTAAGTCGTAATCACCCTACAAGCAACGTTATCGCAAGATTTAATTTATGAACTTAAGGTAATATGACCTTAGCTTACTAATTATCAGACTACGTGCGTACATGGTTGCAAAAAGAAACGTCACCACACATATCATACGTAGCTATCATAACACATACTATCAACGGAAAATCTACTTGGTCAGATGACACAAATAAAAAATAATAATTCACCCTTGAAAATCTATGTCACCAGTGATCAGCCTATTAGGTTGAAATTTATCCAGAAATAAAGTTATACACCGTGAGAGTTTTCAAGATCATCCTAAGTAAATCAGTGAAGGCTCAAATCTTATCTTGAGTACATATATGATTCTCTAGGTAATCCTAACATGGATAAAAAACATTGCACTACTCGTCTCGAGATCATATCCTAAGCTATGTACAATGCGTATGATCCAGAATTATTACATGGAATTGGCGAGAATTCTGTGACACTCTCCGAAACATCATTTGAAATGACTAGATCTCACTTCGCACAACTATGACTATTTCTCTCTCGAAGAAAACAATAAATACCGCCATCATAAATCATTAACATCCTTATATCATATCTATGACGCGTTAAATAATACTCATATTTCATATATAACAACTCTTTCACTTCATCATATGTAAATCACTACCTTAACTTGCACATCAACGTGCCGTGACATTCATAAAATGCCTACTTTATTTACTACAGTCATAGTGCCAAATTTAACATGAACTTGGAGTAGTATACTGCCATATTCCTTCACAAAACACATCCTATATACGATCTCGAACTGATTGACATTGATTAAGTTAGGACACACACGTGTTAATGCCAACTTCACTCTTTACTCAACACTGGTAATAATAATAACTCTCCTCACATATCACTGGAAAACATTACGATCGGTAAATCACTTGGTGACCACGCCTACAAGTGGAATTAACATACCATATGGATGAATACCTACTTCCAATCACATCAGCAAGACGTTTATCTACGCACTGTCTTCGCACAAAACAAACATCAACATGCAATAAAGGAAATAATATACTCTTACTTACGAAAACGACTTAGGTAATGGACTTAGCTTTACTCAAGATGGTCTCGATGTTTCCTCATCTCCGGTCATCTGGTTCCTCCACAAGTGGTCGGGTACATCGTAGCTTCTCGACACTGATCACTGGTCATCCGGGACAGCTAACATCGTATCGCCTTGTCAGGATCCAAGCAGCATTGCCTTGCTTCCTTACAGACCCATGGTGGAGACTCGTGCGTATGAAACAGGACAAGAATAGAATATTTGATTCATTGCTGACATCTTCCAATTAATATATCTCTTGCGTTGCTCAGATTACATAGATTTCGTTAGGGTACAGTTGATCCAATAAACTAGTTCCAAATCGACTAAGACAGATGTTCTGTATATATTCCAATTTAAAAATTAATTTCTTTCCGCTATCTTTTTGTTGGCGTAAATGCACTCAACAACTGATCAGTAGGTGTCCTTCAACATTAAACAGTATCGGGAAAATTTTATTGAAGCCCTGCGCCACTTCGTGACGTAGTTCTACTGTAGTCTATTTATCTCTTTTTTTTACGTATTTAATCTTCCGCGCAACGATTTAATCTTGATATCAGCTGATTGGCGTGTAGTCGCGAATTATCTTTCGTTTCCAACTTATAATCTTTAGCTCCGCTGGATAATCCCTTTCAATCTAGTCTTGAGTCTTCTTACAGCTTCGAGTTCAGATTATATACTAAGTGATGAGCACATTTTTCTTGAATAATGGTTTTAAATAATGTCCATTTGTCATTTTTTTCAGCGCCTTCTATACGCAGTTATTTCCGTAATCGACCGATGAAAGGACTTACATTTCGGCCCGTACTGACGTTAAATGCATTTTATTTGACATTTTGATCGCAGAGACTCCATCTTTGTTCCTACAGCTCTTATGAAGAACTGTGAAACGGCACATTAACTTCCCCTACGTTGAAAGAAATATATGGCTTGCTATATATTTATTATATTCGCCTTCCTTCTTATAATGGGACTTTTCACTGTTCTTTATAAGTTCTCATTTATATTATTACTCCTTTCTTCGGAATAATCTGCTCATTCATGATGTAAGTGGCTTCAATCTATACTTCTTTGCTTCGTCATCACATGAGATGGTCTGCCCCTTCTCTATTCCTTGAAATATAACTTGATGTTTGCACTGTTATGTACTCCTTTACTGTTTCCATTTAAGTCGTGAATTACGTATGCATTATTTCTGAATGAACGGTTGATCATAAATGGTCCTTCGAATAAATGCAAGAATTTCGCGAAGATTTTGTTCGTTACACTGGAAATTGCGGGTTTCTTTATTAATACAAGGTCGCCTTTCTTCAACTCAGGTTGGAATTTCTTATGCTGTACTCTCCTTAACCTTCTCTGTGCTTGTCTGTACATTCTCTCTCGCACCAGTTTGTTAATTTCGTTGATATCTAAGTTAGGTTCAGCAGGTAGGTGAATAATTGTGTCCCATGGTCTCTCAGGTTTAATACTATGGTGAATAACTTTAGGTATTTGTCCGCTGGATTCGTGTATTGTGTTATTCATACTGTCTTCTATTATTCCAATTACCTCTAACCACCTCCAGTGTTGGTTCGGACAATAGATTCGACAGAACTTCGCTATTTCTTTCATGCATCTTTCAACAGGATTGGACGCTGGATGTCTCACCGAACAAAGAATGTGTTTAATTCCTAACTCTTCCATGGTTTCTCTGAATTGAATCGACGTAAATTGTGTCCCTCTGTCTGACAGTAATTTCTCAGGCTTTCCCATACTAGGTAAGGTGTTTCTGATTAGACGTTGTAATACCTGTTTTGTGTTGGCGCGTTGAATTGGTTGTAACGACACATATTTAGAGAACACATCCATCACTACGACTATGTACTTATGTCCCTTTCTGGCAGTTGGGAGTCTGCCAAAAATATCTATAGCATATAATTCTCGAGCTTTCTGCGGTAGTATAGCTCTGGGTTCGTGTCTTACCATACCACTGCCATGTTTGACCTTCTGGCTTATGTCGCATGTTCTTACTGTATTCCTCACAGTTCTTCGAATACCTTTCCAAGTAAATTTCTCGAGTATGACTTGGGTTACCTTTCCTACGCCACCGTGACCTGTAATCCTATGTATGTGCCAGATTACTTCCTTGTATAACATCGAAGGTAGTACTATGCGTATCCTTTTATGACCTTTACCTGTTCTAGCCATTAGTATTCGTTGCTCTAAGCTGTAGATTTCCGCAATCCTCGACCTTGTTTCCCTTTCACGGTTTCCATCTTCCAATCTATCTATAATTTGTTTCAACCTCTCGTCTTGACGCTGCAAGTGTACTAGGTTCAGCAGTCTCTCTAATGTTTCTTCATCTTCCGGGACCAATTCTATTTTATGAATTACTTCCTCTTTCTCCACAGGGTTACGACTCAAGTCGTCAGCAAGGATGTTTTCCTTTCCCTTACAATACTCGATTTTTATCTGGAATTGCTGCGTGAACAACATCCACCTTGTTATCCGCTCATTAGTCATTGCAGCTTTCAATCCAAACGTTAATGCCTTATGGCCTGATCTGACGGTTATTGGGTATCCGAAAATAGTTTTTCTCCATTGCTGCAAGGCGTAAATGATTGCTAACAGCTCCTGTTCTGTCGTGGTATAGTTAACCTCGTGGCTCCTCAATTTTAGGCTAGTGAATGCTAGATATATTCTTTTGGGAGGTGTTCCTTCTTCTTCTTGGTACAAACAAGCTCCGATGCCAACATTAGATGCGTCTGACTGTATTATAAATTATTTTTCATAGTTCGGATAGCCTAATTTGATGCTTTTGGTTAACAAGGTCTTTAATTCTTGGAATGCTCTCTCTGCCTTCTCATCCCATTTCCACCTGTTGTTGATCTTTAACAAATCCTGTAAAGGTGCGGCGGTCTGGGTATATCCTTGACAATGGTTAGAGAAAAACTGCGCCATACCAAGAAATTGCCTGACGTGCTTTATACGCTTCGGTCGGGGAAAATCGCATATGGCCTGGATCTTAACTGGGTTTGGCCGTATACCTGTACCGTCTATCATGTGACCGACGAATAGGACCTCTTCTCGACAGAATCTTGATTTTGTAAGGTTGATCTTAAATCCAGTGACTCTTAGGTTTCGAAACAACTTCTCAAGCTTGTCACAATGTTCTGCAAATGTTTTAGTTGCCAGAATTAGATCGTCCACGTAGTAAGTTAAAAACTCCTTTACTTCCGGTGTTAAATTTCTGTCTAATGCTCTCACCAAAACTGCACAACTATTCCTCAAACCGAATGGGAGACGACAATAGATATATGTCTGATTATCAAACATAAATCCGGTTAACAATCGGGATTTTTCCTCCAGAACGATGTGATGGTATGAGGACGTAAAATCCATGGTTGAAAAATACCTCATGTCACGGAATTTCTGAATAATATCTTTTATCTTTGGAGTTTGATTATACTCTGGAATCAACCGACCGTTCAAAAAACGCGCGTCAAGGCACAGACGGAGTTTCCCGTTGCTTTTCACCACAATTACCAAGGGATTCAAATAAGGACTGGATGTCTTCATTATAATGCCATCGTCTTCCATTTCCTTTATGATCTTTTTCACTTCTGGGAAGTGTTTCTCCGGAATTCCATAAAGTTTGCCTTTATAGGGTGTCCAATCGTTCACTATTAGTTTATATTTAAAATTTGGAATCTGTCCTGGTTTATTCTTAAATAAATCCGAGTATTCCTGTAAGAACCCATGAAATTCTGACCTTTCGCCCGAGGAAATCTTAGCATTCGCCACTGCTTCTGCGATGTTCGGCATGTCTTCTTCCTCCTCCATAGCCATTACTTTTTCTATGCTTTCTACAATGTCTTCATCTGCCAAAGATATCTCTCCTTCCTCTGACTGAAAGTTCGGATGCTCTTCCGATGGTAAGTTTTCATCTTCCGGCGCCTCCTTGTTATCTATGATCATAAGGTCGTCATTGATCTTAATCCGTTCTCGGTTTTCCCTGGTGTGCTCGTCAGATATAGGGAATCTTATTTCTTGTTTCTCCATATCGATCGTCATTCCAGTTACCGTCATGAAGTCTATTCCTAGTATAATATTATATTTAATCTTGTTCATGACTATGAATGGATGCTCAAAGTGCCTGTTTCCAATACTGATTTCTAAATATGTTTGTATATTGCATTCTACTGTTTTATCCGGAATTATACCTCTTATTTTAATTTTCGAAACTGGGATGGTTAATAATTTCATTCTTCTACTCATATCTTGGAATAATTCCTTTGAAAGCACACTGATGCTAGCCCCAGAATCAACTAGGCAACGTACTTTCAGCTCTCCAACTCTTGCTACGATAATAGGCAATTCATATTTTCTTTTCATATGATGTACGGTCAAATCCTTTATCAGTTCTTCCGAATCGATTTCCCATGAATCAACCTGCGTTATGAAATAACTGTGAATTTTGGAATCCAATGCGTTCTTTATATTCTCAACCTCCCCTTCTAATTCAAAATCGGCGTTTTTTTTTTGCTTGTTATCTTCTCATTCTCTCTTCTACATTCGAATTCTCTCGAGTTTGGATTGAGGATTTGTTCCTCCCGTTTCCTCTTTTTATATCTATGTAACTCAAGACTCTCCGCTCCCTCTACATCAGCGTTGACGTCCTGATCTCTAATTGCTTTCTCCCACTTGACCTTCTCGTTTCGGTCCTCATTTACTTCGCGTATAGGTCTCCGATTATAAGTTTCCCTTCCTTGGTTGTCTCTCACATTTCTCTTTCCGTAACCATATCTCCCTCTGAAATTACTTCTTCCTCTGTTTTCTCTATACGGGTTCCTGTATCGCATGTTGGGTCTATATACTCTATTTCCCATGTATGCTTCTTGGTTGTAGGACCCTTTCCTGCAATAGCATTTTTCTTCATCTCTCCTTCCACTCTCCTGGTTTCCCCATTGTCTCTTCCTGTTCATTTTTCCTCTTTCTTCAGGCGTATTCCTATCAATGCTTTCCTGTGTGAGCACATTAACCGTTTCTTCACCGTAAGTATTCCTAATCATTCTTTGAGGGTGTGGTGCTGTAGTCATATCGATCTGTCTAAGTGTCGTTTCCATTTGTACTGCCGTAGTTGGGTTAGAAGTAGCCAGCAGTCTTTGTACATCTGAGGGAAATTGTCGTTGTATCGTCTTGATCGCTTCAAGCTCACCGGGTGGCGAATCAAGATCTTGAAAACGGTGAAACTGGTAAGCGAAGTAATCACTAAACCCTGTTTGACCATTAGTAGCATACTTGCGAGAATACAACTCTAGACGTAAACTCTGCTGCACCTCTGGACTCCAAAATTTTTGTAAGAACGCCGTCTTAAAGTCGCTATACTCATGGAAAGTATACTTAAATGCTTGGAACCACAAGCTTGGATTAGCATCTAAATGCTTTTCCACTATTTTCAATTTCTTCTCCTCAGCTATGCCATGTTCCTTAAAGTAATCCTCCATTTCCCTAAGGAAACGTTTGGGCGAAATACTGGTTGAATTATTAAAGTGCTTCGGTCTATCATCGAAAGTGTTTATGACGTTAATAATCGTAGGATAACCACTGCTTCCGTTATCCACATTTGTCTCCCCCATACTGTGGTTAGAACGTGTAACTGGTATGGGTGTCTCTTCTCTTTCATTTATTTGAAACTCAACTCCTCTGTTCCGCTCGCTACCAGACATCATAACAGTCTTTCCTGGTCCTTCCTCACGAATTTCTCGTAACTGAGCTTGCATTTGTCTAAGCCCTTCTTCAGATTTCGATATTCGTTGGTTTAATTCATCCTTATGTTGTTCTATTTCGTCCCTTATCTCCGTTATTCTGCTCCCAATTTGGTTTGCAGCCTGGTCGTACTTCCTTTCTAGACTTGTACTCGTGGTTTGCACGTCCTCACCTAATTTTCCTATACTTTCCTCACATAATCTCCACTTTTCTTGGGAATCTAGGCTTAACTTCTCCATGTTGTCTGATAAATCCTTTATTACATTCTCCTTTAAAGACTGGAGATAGTTATTGTTCCCTGTCATTTCTTTCCTAATTTCGTTTATTTCTTCTCGTATCTCTCGGTTCTTCTCCTCTATACTTCCACTAATGTCAGCTTTCCATTCATCTATATTGTTCTTGATCTCTTCTTTCATCGCCTCCAACATTGTCTTATGTCTTTCTTCTTGTTCCCTAGTCACCTCTTCCATCTTCTCCTGGTATTTATTCATTTCCTCCTTTTGTTCTTGATGACCTCTCCTTATTTCCTCCATCATTTCTTTATGTTTCTCTTCCATAAATCTTTGGTATCGTTCCTCTTGTTCTTGCTTCTCTCTCTTAGATTCTTCATCCTGTTTATCCATCCTTTCCATAATCTCCTTTAACCTTTCCTCTTGCCTTCTCATTTCTTCCTGCCTCTCTTTCTTAGCTTCCTCGTTGCGTCTTCTAGCTTCTTCCTCCCGTTTTTCATTACGCATTCTAGCTTCTTCATCACGCTTTCTGTTCTCTTCCAACCTCTCCTTTCTAGCTTCTTCATCGCGCTGTCTATTCTCTTCCCATCTCTCCTTTTTAGCTTCTTACATCATTTCTTTTATAGCCTGCAACAATCCCCGTTGCTCTTCTCTCTGTCTTCTTTCTTTCTCTTCCTGTTCTTTTTGATATTTTTCTTGTTTCTCTTCTTGGCCTTTCCGATACTGTTCTTGTTCTTCTCGTTGTTCCCTTTGATACTCCTCAAATTGAGCTTTCAAATGGCTTAACGTCGTCACATCGATATTCAATTAGTATTCTAAATTCTAAAAATCCTAATAAACTCTATATTTTCCCTAAGTTCTCCACAACTCAAGTTCTCCAGCAATGTCTCTCCCACTACTTCAATCAACAATATATATATTCAGTAAATAAACAGGCAGGCTTCACTACTTGGATCTGACTCAGCTCACGATGTTGACCCAATCACACTAGGAAATATGAGGTACTTGTCCATGTAATTATGACTCCAATTCTTAACTGAAAATAACTCAAATAACCTCTTACAATTTATCTCTTATATCTAAGTTACATCTAAATAAATTAACATATTAGCGGTCAACTTTCCTCCTTTCCGAGTTCTGACTGCTACCAGCCATTTTCTGTTATTCTCTTCAGAGCAATCATCCATTTCTTCTTTCTCTTATTCCATTATCTATACTGGGCATCTACTCGTTCTCACAGTCTAATATCTTGCTGTGTCCACTTCGATCCAATAAAATAACAATGCATAACATTCCAGTAAAGAAATTACCGTACGACATCTCCATCTCCATGCAATCATCTTGCTGTTACAATCAATAATTCCTCATCCATTAATTCCTAAAATATCTCCTTTATCTTACCCACTTCTTTTGAGTAAATTCTCCCATTTTACTCTAATATTGCACCAAAGATCCGTCATTCGACTATCATCTCTGTCATCTTCTTAACAGGTTTCCCGATGTTTTCCTCATTCTTATCGCTACATATGGGAATCAACCTCTTCACAGTTCTGTGTCGTATTCTTTCTCTTGGAATTCCCACGACGACTTTCTCTTGAATTTCCACATACGTGAGTATCCCAAAAATTCTACTTGGTTTGCGACCAACAGTTCCCGTGGCGTTTTTCTCCATTCGCATCACGTTGAGGCGCCATTTTCTACTTGCGCCGTTCCCGCGTCCAGGCATGGACACAAGAGATCCTGACTAACTCTAAATTCAATTAATCCGGTGACTGAGTTTTACGAGTGTGAGTTCCGTAATAGAAGAACGCCCAGGTCGATTAATGGAAGTTTCTAACTAACGCAGAAAGACGTCTCTTACTCGTATCCAGTTAGATACCATGTTCGTATTCGCTCTTATAGAAATTGTCGTCGCTTGAAACTACTACAGTCTTACAACTAATTCTTATTCTAAGAACACAGAGAAAGAATGTTTAGGTTTCACTATTCCATATTTATTTTAAATATTAAGTCAAATATTCAAGAAAATTATCTCCAATTTTACCAATGAAATAGTTCTTGAAATGAGTGACTCACAGTCAACCCTATAGTCTATATCCGTCAACAACATTTCGGAAAAATTACATCTTCCGAACTCATCCTAAATAAATGTCTTCTCGGATCATATTATTTCCTTTCATAAGCCCATTGATCTCCAAAATCATAAATTATTAGAATAAATTCTATGTAACATCTGGGAAACTTTTGAAAAAGCTATGTTTTCCTTCGTATACAACTCACCTACAAAGCTGGGCGATAACAAAATAAATTAATGTGAATACAGATAATGGTATTTACATGTGCCATACTGGCAAGAAAATAAACATTAAAATCAAGTATACTAAGAATATAGGATGCATCCTCAAAGAAGGAAAATAAAAATTGTATTAACTACTATTTACAGTATTTCTAGTGATACTCTCTTGAGAAAATAAAGAAACGCTAGTAGAATTGCCGAGTTAATGTTCAGTCAAGAAATGGAGTTCAAGTTGTCTGAATCAATTATTCTTGGGATAAGCATTAGATTCTGTTAGTTACCACCTATTCCTTACTCTATAAACTGTCACATCACTAAATTTTCACCGACTGTTTGTCTAGATGCAGGTTTAAAATTCTCAATAAAGGCTATCACAAAGCTCTTCTTCCTTTGATTTGACAAGTACTCTCTTGTATGTTTTACATTTTAAACATTCACTTCCGCCTACTTGGTTGCCTCTTAGACGCTCATATTTCCTTGTGTCACACCATAAGCTAAGCTACGTCCATTGTAAGTCGTAATCACCCTACAAGCAACGTTATCGCAAGATTTAATTTATGAACTTAAGGTAATATGACCTTAGCTTACTAATTATCAGACTACGTGCGTACATGGTTGCAAAAAGAAACGTCACCACACATATCATATGTAGCTATCATAACACATACTATCAACGGAAAATCTACTTGGTCAGATGACACAAATAAAAAAAAATAATTCACCCTTGAAAATCTATGTCACCAGTGATCAGCCTATTAGGTTGAAATTTATCCAGAAATAAAGTTATACACCGTGAGAGTTTTCAAGATCATCCTAAGTAAATCAGTGAAGGCTCAAATCTTATCTTGAGTACATATATGATTCTCTAGGCAATCCTAACATGGATAAAAAACATTGCACTACTCGTCTCGAGATCATATCCTAAGCTATGTACAATGCGTATGATCCAGAATTATTACATGGAATTGGCGAGAATTCTGTGACACTCTCCGAAACATCATTTGAAATGACTAGATCTCACTTCGCACAACTATGACTATTTCTCTCTCGAAGAAAACAATAAATACCGCCATCATAAATCATTTTTTTTGCTAGGGGCTTTACGTCGCACCGACACAGATAGGTCTTATGGCGACGATGGGATAGGAAAGGCCTAGGAGTTGGAAGGAAGCGGCCGTGGCCTTAATTAAGGTACAGCCCCAGCATTTGCCTGGTGTGAAAATGGGAAACCACGGAAAACCATCTTCAGGGCTGCCGATAGTGGGATTCGAACCTACTATCTCCCGGATGCAAGCTCACAGCCGCGCGCCTCTACGCGCACGGCCAACTCGCCCGGTTCATAAATCATTAACATCCTTATATCATATCTATGACGCGTTAATTAATACTCATATTTCATATATAACAACTCTTTCACTTCATCATATGTAAATCACTACCTTAACTTGCACATCAACGTGCCGTGACATTCATAAAATGCCTACTTTATTTACTACAGTCATAGTGCCAAATTTAACATGAACTTGGAGTAGTATACTGCCATATTCCTTCACGAAACACATCCTATATACGATCTCGAACTGATTGACATTGATTAAGTTAGGACACACACGTGTTAATGCCAACTTCACTCTTTACTCAACACTGGTAATAATAATAACTCTAGCTATCTCTCCTCACATATCACTGGAAAACATTACGATCGGTAAATCACTTGGTGACCACGCCTACAAGTGGAATTAACATACCATATGGATGAATACCTACTTCCAATCATATCAGCAAGACGTTTATCTACGCACTGTCTTCGCACAAAACAAACATCAACATGCAATAAAGGAAATAATATACTCTTACTTACGAAAACGACTTAGGTAATGGACTTAGCTTTGCTCAAGATGGTCTCGATGTTTCCTCATCTCCGGTCATCTGAGATTAGGATCTCGTCATCTGGTTCCTCCACAAGTAGTCGGGTACATCGTAGCTTCTCGACACTGATCACTGGTCATCCGGGACAGCTAACATCGTATCGCCTTGTCAGGATCCAAGCAGCATTGCCTTGCTTCCTTACAGACCCATGGTGGAGACTCGTGCGTATGAAACAGGACAAGAATAGAATATTTGATTCATTGCTGACATCTTCCAATTAATATATCTCTTGCGTTGCTCAGATTGCATAGATTTCGTTAGGGTACAGTTGATCCAATAAACTAGTTCCAAATCGACTAAGACAGATGTTCTGTATATATTCCAATTTGAAATTTAATTTCTTTCCGCTATCTTTTTGTTGGCGTAAATGCACTCAACAACTGATCAGTAGGTGTCCTTCAACATTAAACAGTATCGGGAAAATTTTATTGAAGCCCTGCGCCACTTCGTGACGTAGTTCTACTGTAGTCTATTTATCTCTTTTTTTTTTTACGTATTTAATCTTCCGCGCAACGATTTAATCTTGATATCAGCTGATTGGCGTGTAGTCGCGAATTATCTTTCGTTTCCAACTTATAATCTTTAGCTCCGCTGGATAATCCCTTTCAATCTAGTCTTGAGTCTTCTTACAGCTTCGAGTTCAGATTATATAATAAGTGATGAGCACATTTTTCTTGAATAATGGTTTTTATAATGTTCATTTGTCATTTTTTTCAGCGCCTTCTATACGCAGTTATTTCCGTAATCGACCGATGAGAGGACTTACATTTCGGCCCGTACTGACGTTAAATGCATTTTATTTGACATTTTGATCGCAAAGACTCCATCTTTGTTCCTACAGCTCTTATGAAGAACTGTGAAACGGCACATTATTATTATTATTATTATTATTATTCATCCCGTCCCTGACACTATCATTGACTGTAAAACAGGTTGTAGGTTTATCCTCCGTGGCTCCGGTGGCAGCACACCGGCCTCTCACCGCTGGGTTCTGGGGTTCAAATCCTGGTCACTCCATGTGAGATTTGTGCTGGACTAAGGGAAGGTGGGACAGGCTTTTCTCCGAGTACTTAGGTTTTTCCTGTATCTATCATTCTAGCAACAATCTCCAGTACCATTTCATTTCATCTGTCATTCATTAAACATTGCCTTAGAGGAGTGCGACAGGCTTCGGCAGTCGGCACAATTCCTATCCTCGCCGCTAGATGGAGGCTTCATTCATTCCATTCCTGATCCGGTCAGTGACAGGAGACAGACTGTGGATTTTCATTATTATTATTTTCCCCTGTTTCTCTCGGGCGTTATTCCTGGCTTTCCAGACCGAGGCTGCTATCGCACCGTCAGATAGCTCCTCATTTTCACTGTAATCACTAATCACGTAGGGTAAGTGGAACTCGAACCACCCCTCAGGTACAAGTAAAAATCCGTGACCTAGCCCAGAATCGAACTCCGGGTCTCCAGGTAAGAGGCAGGAACGCTACATATATTATTATTATTATTATTATTATTATTATTATTATTATTATTATTATTATTATTATTATTATTATTATTATTATTTTTCGTATAGGCCTATTAAGGACCACGTTCTTCTCTGGGCTTTGTTCTTTGCCCAGTGCTCCTTCATTCTTTGCCGGTGTTGCTCTTTTCTTTACTTCATCCACGTCTTTCCCGTCTTCAACTTCGGCCTTTCTTGAAAACCCCTGGTGGTCTTTCAGTTTCCTCCTCAATGGGTTGCGTTCTTATAGATCTTCATAAGTGATCCCTATCTCGTCAGGGTACCTTTCCACCTCCTTGAACCAAGTTGGCTGGGTCTTCTTATCTTTAAAATAGGTAAATATCAGGTTCGATAATCGGGTGAGTTTCATTCTTAGCAAGTGGCCATGACATGCAATTCTCCTTCTCCTCATGACATCAGAGATCTTCTGGACTTGAGTATACACAGCTCATGGTTATGCCGACGTCTATATTTTTTTTTTTGCTAGTGGCTTTACTTCGCACCGACACAGATCGGTCTTATGGCAACGATAGGCCGTGGCCTTAATTGGATGCCGTTATGCATCAGTAGACTAAGCGCCATTTGACGAAAATTGAGATTTTAGCGCCATCTTGTAGAGGAAGGCTCGAACTATTTATTAAAAAAATCCCCACTGCATTACAAAGGGCCGTTAGTTGTTAGTAAACAGAAAACCTAAGCGACAAAGCGAGAATCAGTAAAAATGTATATTGCATCAGTAGACTATGCGACGTTCCAGTTTGCATCATTAGACCAAGCGCCACATTCCTTACATTGCCCGCGTTTTCGATAGTGCAGACATTTTTACGTGGTGATACATTGAGTGGTTTATCAAGTGACGAAGTTCAGCGATGTATCAATTACTTCCAAAAGTAAGGAGAAGGTCAATGTTACTAATATGGCTTGCTAAGAAGGTTGCGTCTGAGAATCATTCTCTAGAATTTGATGATGAATCTCAGGAAGTAAATCTAAATAATTCAAGATAGGGACGACCATGGGAAAGTAGATTTCCCTTTCACCAGGCATTAATACCTTTGTGCCCAAAAGGAAAACCTATCTCCGAAGCCAAACTAAGAGACTTCAGTTCTCTGATACACCTAATACCTGCAGATGCCAAACAATCGTGGATGACGTAGATAGGTTTAATGGGGATCCTGATTTCGAGACTGAATGAATTGAGAGCAACAATATTAATACCTGTCCAGTGATTTGTGTGTATTTATGTGAGAAAAAACCTTTATTCACATTTTCTGTCTCAAGCAGAACAAAACAAGGCTTAAAAATATCACGTCAATACTGTACTCTCAGAATATAATAGGAATATCGTGAAGGAAAATCCATTCAAAAATTGTATAGACTACAATGGGCCATGTCTTACCAATGTATTTGACTCAGATAAGTTGAAATTCCTCAAATCAGTAAGTCGTTATAGCAACGACTTTAGGAAATAGCTTCCCTTCTAGAATTTCTCCCTCTAAAACTTGAATAATGCACCGGAGTTGTGGCGCGGTTCGTGGTGGATCAAGCACTTAGCGGGCCTTTTCAGACAGTAGGAGATTCAGCTTTTAATCATGGCTGCCACCACGTTATATTTTTTGAAGTTTTACTCAGTAGATACTCAACAGTTAGGAGTTATTGGTGTAGCATCGTGATGTATTATTCGCACTTGAGAAAAACCTTAAATTGCATCAGTAGACTAAGCGTCATTTCTTCAAGAAAATCTATGTAGTGCGAGTATAAAAATGTTGAAATTTGGTGAGAAGGTACAATATATTATCCTACAATACCAGTAATACCATATTTAGCAAAATTTTGTTCGCTCGAATTTACACATAGAACCAAATTTAAACGAGATTATCTCGCAACCAACTTTTGGTGATTGGTCTAGTGATGCATAACGGCATCCAATTAAGGTACAGCCCCAGCATTTTTCTGGCGTGAAAATGGGAAACCACGGAAAACCATTTTCAGGGCTGCCGACAGTGGTGTTCGAACCTACTATCTCCCGAATACTGGATACTGGCCGCACTTAAACGACTGCAGCTATCGAGCTCGGTGACGTCTATATTCACCTTTGTCTTTAATTGGGCCAATAATTTTCCGTAAGATCTTTCTCTCTTTATTTCCAAATTTTCTATCAGGCCTTTCTTGTTCATAGTCTAATGGGTGATACAAAATAAATCTAGATTGATAATAGTAATATTAATGATATTAACGATACTAATAGGACAAGGTCCCCTATAATTCATAGCACCGTGAAGTTTCAAGATGAGTATGTTCATACAGTTCGCAGCATCCAGATACGTCAGATGGGTAAATGGCGGCCGTGGTAATAATGGTAGTTTCGAAATAGCAATACAGATTGCACTCTCGCCCTGATTAAAAGATAGCGCAGTGGAAACCGTGCATATGAGCATTGAATAGCTGAGTGTGTCAAGTCAAGTTAGGAACATGATAGGTCAAGATTAGAGAACTAGAGAAAGGCATAATGAATTTAGAAAACAAATATATTGAAACTAATTAAACTCTTTACAAATTTCCTCAAAAGACCAGAAAACTATACAAATATGGTACTTTGCCAACCATTAAGCTTTAAATTTGCAACATGTTTCAAGATAAAACCTACAAGAGAGAAAGTAAGAGAGAAAGAAGTAGGAAAGGAAAGGAGGAGGCAGGAAAAAGGAAAATATGCCTACCTATCGAGAAGTTAATGAGAGTAGCAAGAAATACCAAGAAATGTTACATTATTACAAGCTCAGGATACAATACAAAGGTCCTCCGAAGTAAAGTCCATAGAACGATCCAAAATACACTTAAAAAAATGGAAATTGAAACACCACGAAGGCATTAGTCGTTTGTGTTGATTTTCAAGATATGGAACGATGCCACGTAGGTATGTAAACGATCAAAGTTTCAGACCCATTGGATTGTTGGTACAGGTCTCCCCACGTGATTGGTCGCGGAGGAATCAACTCCAGTATACGGACTCTGGTGTAGTGTAGTTGACTTGCAGTCTGTGCAGTGAAGTGTTCACCGTCAAACATGCTTCGACGACAGAGAAGAGTACGCTATCAACAACTGTCGGCGTTTGAGAGGGCTCGGATAATTGGGCTGTGTGAGGATGGATTATCGCTAAGGACTGTCGCTGCACGTGTTGGCCGACATGCATCTACGGTACAACGTGTATGGCAGCAGTGGTGAAATTAAGGTACCCACACTCGTAGACCTGACACAGGCCCAGAGCGACAGACAACTGTGAGAAAGGATCGCCACATCATTCGGATGGCCCGGATGGAAACCCATGCAACAGCAGCCCAAATTCGAGCAGCTGTGGCACCCCACGTTAGACAACAAACAATTGGCAATCGCCTGCGTGCAGCTGGCTTACGAGCCCGTGTCTCTGCAGAAGGTGTTCCATTGACCCCACAACAGTGACGTGTAAGGCTGACCTGATGTCGAGAAAGATCGACGTGGGTCGACGAATGGCATAGGGTCGTCTTCAGTGATGAATCGCGCTTCTGTCTTGCCCGCAGTGATTGCCGGAATCGTGTGCGCTGACGTACCGGGGAGAGGGGCCGCCCAGATCTTATTGTCGAGAGGCACACAGGGCCAACACCAAGCATTATGGTCTGGGGAGCTATTCGCTTTAACGTGAAATCACAATTAGTGCTTGTTGAAGGCACTATGACTGCTCGACAGTACGTTGATAGGGTACTCAATCCAGTGGTTGTCCGTATGATGGCGAACATTGCTAATGGGATGTTTCAGCAGGACAATGCCCGGGTTCACACTGCATGCATCTCCAGAGAAGCTCTCCACGACATCACAACCTTATAATGGCCCGCCAGATCCCCGGACCTCAGTCCTATTAAGCTTGTGTGGGACATGATGCGTCGATAACTGGCCAACCGTCCTCAGCCACCCACAACTCTGAAACAACTGACCCCGTGCAGTGCAGCAAGCATGGGCCACAATTCCTCAGGAAGCAATCCAGGGCCTTATTGACTCCATGCCTCGACGAATTCATCAATGTATTGCAGCTCGTGTTGGGCACATCCTGTATTGATTGTTATCCAAACTTGCAGTTAGGGGGACCTGAAAGTGTAATCATCGAAGTACAACCGAACACTCGTCCTGCATGTTCAATTGCAGCAATGTAGCACCACTCCTTCTGGGTGTTGTAATTTCCGTTTTATTCAGTGTAAATTAACATAGATAGGAACTGCATCAGTTATCAGTCAATCACCACATCGACCAGGGCGAAATAACGGTTATGCAAGTAAGCTGTTCCACGACAGTATCATTCAAACTCACACAATTAAAAACATGAATCCGAAGCACAGTTCACGCTTAAGCATGCATAGGACTCGCGAATCACTAGATATAGAACACGCACAGCTCGAGAGAGAGTTCCACCTGAGTTATTAACTTGGTATAATTAATAGCTAAAAAGAAGGTAAAAACTTGGTTAGGAAATGCCATGCTCAAATTAAATTTCCAAAGGAAAAGTTGATCCTTCTGAAGTTCCAAATTTAAATGAAAGAATTGTAATGTTTGTCATACCTCATCTCGACGTTGGCTGTACTAGCACAGGAAAGGCACTCATGTGCACAGCTCCATAATGACGGAGACGATGTTTGGCGTTCTACCCTCAATCTCAATTAACACGGAGAAAAGCCTGGTTTATATATGATTGAGTAGAGGGGAAAAATTGAGGAGAAACACATCGAGAATATTCCAGATGTTACGGGAGCGTGCGCTAGCAAACAAAACAGTATCGTATGACGTCATCAGAAGTGCGAGCAGGCAAATGGTGAAGATAAATGAAGCTGAAGTCCGTTAGGAGTATATGATTTTCAATAAATATTTGCGATGAGGTTATTGAATCCCAGTTACTGAGAGAAATACGACGTGTTATCGTAATTAAGGTGAGTCCATATCAGTAATAGAAAGATAAGGGTTATGTGCATGGCGAATTTCGTTGAAGTTGATGCCGATGTTGTGACGAGTCCGTTACAATAGCAAGGCATTCCGCTGCGTACAAAGCCTCTGGTCTTATGACAGTGCTGTAATGTCTGAGTTTTGCTTTCAAGGCTATGGACTTTTTGTTGTAAATGTCTTTGGTCAGTTGATAAGCCATTACCAAGTTATTCATGCGCGATGCGAAAGCTTCTTTTCAGAGATGTTTCGTTCTATCCACTCGCCAAGATAATTAAATTTACATGTCCGTTTGATTGACCCCTGGTTTATTTTTAGCTCTCTTGGTGCTGGCTTGATGTTAGTAATGAATTGCGTTTTATCCAAAGATATCTGGGAGCCTGCCTTTTCCGCCGGTGTCTTAATGCGATCAATTTGCTTCGTAGCCATGTCCAAACAATCAGAGGAAATTGCCAGATCATCTGCAAAAACTAAGCAATCAATTGAAAGGTTCATATTCTTGTAACCCAATTTCACACCATTTTGGAGCCCATCGTTGTTAATTTCTTTTCGCCACTCACGGATGACTTTTCAAGGACGCAATTGAAGATCAGGGGCGAGAGACCATCTCCCTCCCTAACTCCTGCCTTTATCTTGAAAGAGTCTGAAATTTCTCCTGTGAACTTAACTCTGGAGGTTGTGTTAGTTAGGGTCTGTTCGATGATTGCATTGGTTATTTTATCCAAGCCAAATCCTTTTAGGACTTGAATAAGCGTGATTCTATCAATAGAGTCATAGGCCTTCTTGAAGTCGACGAAGCTCACATGTTTCTTGTTCCTTAGTTTCAGGTTTGAGAGGATAGATTTCAGATTCATAATTTGCTCGGCATGTGAGCGCTCTTTCCTGAACCCTGCTTGGTACTCCCCCAGTTGTGGATCAAGTTGTTGTCCTGTCCTAATCTGCAGAGCTATTGAGAGAATTATTATTATTATTATTATTATTATTATTATTATTATTATTATTATTATTATTATTATTATTATTATTATTATTATTATTATTATTATTTTGTTTTTCGAATTGAGCCTCTATGAACTCCGTGTTAACAATGAACCTCATTTTCATTGCCTGTGTCTTGTTCGTCTGCCGGCTTTTACATCCTGCCAGTGTCTCTTTGAGCCCGTCGATCAGTGCATTCTTCCGCTCCTCTGGTGAAGGGCCTCTCCGTGTTTCCAGGTTCTGTCCCCACCATAAAAAACTGATAGCTTTTCACCTGAACGTAACCCTGTCATTGATTCATCCTCCGTAATGCCCACATCTCACACTCTTGAAACCATCTCAACTTAGATGCCTTTGGTTTTAGAAAATTCCAAATTTTATTGTGAGCCGGTCATTATTCATATGGAAGATGTTTCCATAAAACAGCAATTTTCTCTTTCTAATTGTTGTTGTTATCGGTTCCATCTTGCTGTGTACTTCTTTATTGGCTTTCTGTCGAACCTGCCGCCAACCCATCTGTTTCCCAAAATCTTCCCTACTAGCCTGCGTTCTCTTTAATGTAGTAGATTAACTTGTCCTTTTCGATTCATGCACAGGGTCTCCGAAGCCTTCTAGTCTAACAACAGGGCTGTAATCTCTTAATTTGACTCCGAAACTCAGCATCTTATTATTAGGCCCTGATTTCCGCATGCGGATATTGGTCGCTTCTTGTTCTAGCCCAGGGCCTCTCAGGGTGCATGCGCGTGGTGCATGCACTGTGCACGGTGCAAGAGAAGACTTCGCTTGGTTGACCAGAGTGCAGACCCCCACTCCTCGATTTGGAGCGATAGCGCCTACTCTCTCTTTCCTCACGCCTGTCTCACTCGCTCCCACTGCCTCCCTCTTCCCCACCTGCCCCGTAGCGCTCCATATCCGAGCTGAGTTGAGCCGAGCTTAGCCGAGTAGCCCAGAGACGAAGCGTTGGTCGGAGCCAGTCGAGCGGGACCGATGCACAGTGCACGGAGCGCTTGCGCCTCGATTTGCACGCGTGAGATTTTGGGCGTTTGAGAGGCCCTGTTCTAGCCCATTTTCTTAGATTACTTCAGCAGGGTACTTAAACTTCTCGACTCTTCTAATGATTGTATGGTCGGTTAACATCCGTTCTGGACCATCACTGATGTTCGTCATGCATTTCGTCTTCTCAAAGGAGATTTGTCGTTCTACTTTTGCTGTTTCTTTACGAATGTTTATCTTCCTGATTGCTGAACTGATGTTGTTGGCAAATATGACTAAGTCGTCCGCGAAAGCCTGACAGTCAACATTCACTCCTATGTGTTTGGTGCCTATTATTATTATTATTATTATTATTATTATTATTATTATTATTATTATTATTATTATTATTATTATTGGGAGCGTGATAACCGAATGATAGTAACTGACTTCTCACCAAGGCAACTGTGGTTTTAATCCAAATGCACATGGGAATTTTGAATTGGAGAGTCCCGTTTCTGTGGTTCTTATTACATAAACGTTGAAGGTGTTGTTGCTATTATATCACGATATCAATGTATGTGTGTTCAGTCTTCAGCCCGAAGGCTGGTTGCATCCTCAACAGCTCTGCCGTCAGCTGTCATAGATGGCCTAGGCATTACTGAAGAGGAGCAGTAGGGAAATGAGGAGTGAGATAGTTTCCGGTTGCTTTCCTCACCGAGTCAGAAGTTGCTATCACATATCATTCTGCCGAGCCCACTGAAATGCATGCACCAACCGACCCTATGAGCAACATTTTCACACCATTCATAGCAGGGACTGGCTGCATAAATGATATCAATAATCAAGTAAATCTCCACGTTTGCTTTTTATTACTGTTATTTAGTATTGTTATTATTATAATCACTGTTGTTGTTGTTGTTGTTGTTGTGACAATTGTTGATCGAAGATCCAATGAATTGTTCATTCACCTATGTTACAACGCTATAGAAATTATTATTGGTTTGAGATTTAACATCACACTAACGCATACATATTCCGGGCAAACCTGGGGTGGGATATATCTATCACTGGGAAGGAAGAACCTGTGGCCTTCTAAGAATTTTAATCCCGGTATGGGTGCTAGAATGGAGTATATTCACTATAAGTTTCTCTATATGAAACGCTTTGACATCGCTCTCGAAATCGAACCGAGGTTGCTGAAGAATCATCTCTCTGACCACGTGAAATTCCAATAATTTCGGACCTCTTGAACGGGCTATGTGATATGTTTTTAAATTTATTTCTCACTCATTTTTGTGATAGTATTTATTGTTTATTGCATGTATTGTTCTAAGAGTGCCATATCAGCTGTCTTGCTAGCTTCTTCTGTAGATATATCGTGAAGTTTCGAGCCTCAATAATATAAGATCGTCTGTTGAAGCACTGCTGAGGTAGCCCTCCAAGTTGTGCGATGAGACAGAACTCTTGTGGCAATTATGGGACATAATTAAACTTCCAAGTATATGTAACCATGTATATTTGTGGTTCCTCTGTCATCCGACGGAGTAAGATAACAACCAGGCAGCCTAAACGTAGTCAAATAAAGAAGTGCGTCCAATAGCTGATTAGACCACAGCGACAGCTATGAGGGGTGGGTATCATTTGTAGAGTACAAACATATTTCATAATTATGATTAGAGAAGCAGGCTGTACATAAAAGGGTATGGTGTATTTAAAGAGTCCCTCTTACTGACTCTTGTATGGATTTTGAGTTACACGACGAAGTCTACATCAGACTAGTTGTATCAAAAATTGCTGTGAGGTGTTGCGTAAGATACGAGTAATTGATTTTTAATTCATAGTTGTTTGCAAATGTCCAAGAAATTATAGGCGTAGCTGATTCACTCTCTATATTGCTCTAAAATTAATAATCACCAATATATTATTCGCTTTCCCTGACTGGAGTTTGACTTGGCAGACTGAGAGTTGCGTGGAAAAAGTAGAGTTTTTTCACGAGTAAAATAGAGTAAACTGAATATAAAAATAGGAATAGACTAATAAAATCTACCTGCTAACATGGTGGCATTGTGTGAAGGAGAACAACTATCACTAGCATTCTCTTCTGTACTTGTTTATCGACCTCAGATACGTAGATAATAAAAGACCAGCCTGCTCCTTATACGTAGTCGTACAAGTTTAATTAGAGGTATTCTGGTAATGAAAGGTAGGAAAACATTCCACTCTATCAACTCGTATATTGACGGGACAGTGTCTAGGGTGAGGAATGTTTAAAGTATCCATGAGTGATGGGTGAATTTCAGCTTGATAATAAACTACAGTCCGCCTCTGTACTGTAGTGGTTAGTGTGATTAGCTGCCACCTCCAGAGGCCCGGGTTCGATCCCCGGCTCTGCCACGAAATTTGAAAAGTGGTACGAGGGCTGGAACGGGGTCCACTCAGCCTCGGGAGGTCAACAGACTAGAGGGGGGTTCGATACCCTCCTCAGCCATCCTGGAAAGTAGTTTTCCATGGTTTCCCACTTCTCCTCCAAGCAAATGCCGGGATGGTACCTAACTTAAAGCCACGGCCACTTCCGTCCCTCGTCCTTGTCTATCCCTTCCAAACTTCCCATCCCCCCACAAGGCCACAAGGCTCCTGTTCAGCATAGCAGGTGAGAACGTCTGTGCGAGGTACTGGTCCTCTCCCCAGTTTTATCCCCCAGATCCACGCTTCAGGACACTGTCCCTGAGGTGGTAGAGGTCGGATCATTCCCACAATCCAATGGAAAAATCAACCCTGGAGGGTAAAGGGACTAAGAAGAAAGAAAAGAAAGAAGATATTTGCCAAATGAAACGCGATAGTCATATTGTTGGCTAGTGAGGTATTTTCTGTTCTATGTTAAAGGAGATATTTAAAACTTTGCGTTTCAACTTTCGTTATAACTTAGTGTTGGGCTAATTAGCTTAAGTATCAATTTCAATGGCACCGAGCGAATTGGCTGTCCGGTTAACGTCGCGCGGCTGTGAGTTCACAGTCGAGAGATAGTGGGTTCGAACCCCACTGTCGGCTGCCTTGAAGTTGATTTCCCGTGGTTTTAGATATTTACATCGCCAGTTTTACCTAAATAAAGGCCACAGTAGCTTCCGTCCCACTGCTAGCCTTTTGCTCCCATCATCATTCGGTAGTCTTTGCCTAATAGTAGAACAAACAGACAGAAACAGAGTCATACTGATACGAATCGATTTCTTGCAACCATCTGACCTAAATATTTCTGAAACCTTTATAAAACTTCAATCGTCGGTTCTGTTTTTTATTATTACTGTTATTATTATTATGTTTATGATTATTATTATTATTATTATTATTATTATTATTATTATTATTATTATTATTATTATTATTATTATTATTATTATTATTATGCTTAATCTGCTTACCCTCCAGGGTCGCTTTGTCCCTCGGACTCAACGAGGGATCCCACCTCTACCGCCTCAAGGGCAGTGTCCTGGAGCTTCAGACATCGGGTCAGGGGATACAACTGGGGAAGATGACCAGTACTTCGCCCAGGCTGCCTCACCTGCTATGCTGAAGAGGGGCCTTGCGGGGGAGGGAGGATGGGAAAATTGGAAGGGACAGACAAGGAAGAGGGAAGGAAGCGGCCGTGTCCTTAAGTTGCCTGAAGGAGAAGTGGGAAACCACGGAGAACAACTTCCAAGATGGCTGAGGTGGGAATCGAACCCACCTCTACTTAGTTGACCTCCGCAGGCTGAATGGATCCCGTTCCAGCCCTCGTACCACTTTTCGAATTTCGTGGCAGAGCAGGGAATCGAAACCGGGCCTCCGGGGGTGGCAGCTAATCACACTAACCACTACACCACAGAGGCGGACATTATTATTATTATTATTATTATTATTATTATTATTATTATTATTATTATTATTATTATTATTATTATTATTATTATTATTATTGTCATAGCTACTGCTTATCTTGATATTCTTTGTCTAGCCAGCCCGGTAGGGTGTGGGCTGCTTCTTAGTCTAATAATGAAAAGCCATCACTGTATGGTTTATGTCGGTCCTTATACAAGTTGAAGGTAAAGATTTCCACTGTCCGTAACCTCGGTTCTAAGTGATTAAAATGCTTAGCTCTTCACCCGACAATGTTTTTCCCAGGAATTAGTCTGGTAATGATTAATTTCTGAAGTAGGCTGAGATCTTGAGAAGAATAACAATAACTGATATCGAGAAAGCTCTCGTCAACTACCTCAAACGTGCCGAGCTGGGCCAGAACAACAACAACAAAAGAAGAAGAAGGAGAAGAAGAATAAACTTCTGTTTAGGTGGTAACTACGTGATATGCGCTAAGGGTAAGTTAAGAATGCTTGATGTACAGAAATATTTCTCCTTGTGGTACCTGCCTCAAACAGATGAAACACCTTGAGATGAAGAAGAATCGCCGGGGCTGAGTGATAAAATGGTAAAGCGGTGCCTTTTTGAGCCCAAGATGTTAGGTTCGATCCTAGGTCAGCCAGGTGGTCATCCGTGCCTCACGTCTGTAACTTGACCGACACGTAAGAAAATGCCTGTCTGAAAAAAAGGTCCACAGTCGGAGTCTCTGAAAACCGTAAATGTAAGGTAGTTAGTGGGACGCTAAAACAATACCATTGTAATTAAAAATTGGATATCGTTAAGAAATGTTCTTGACAACTTCTCTTATCTAGTTTACGTACTGAGCGAGGTGAGTGTGTTGACAAAGGACTGCTAAAAATACAAATAAATTGTGAACATAGAAACTCACTCAAACATGCCAAACAGTGAACTGAATCTATCTACCAGTCGTCCGAAGTAGTAGACACAAAACGAAAAATTTTACTATATAAGACAGACAATTATTTACTTCTCACTCTATAATAACGTACCTTCATGAATTTGTGTTCCACTGAGAAGTTATATATTCTTGCCACGAAGTATCCTTGCATCGTTAACGTCTAAGGCTGTCAACCCAGAGTGAAGTCATATATTTTCTCGTGGTAGGTCGACTTCCCTCTTTTTGTCTGCACCTAACCTAACTCAACGTGACCTCATTCTTTTCCTCTACTTGACACCAGCGTAACCTCTCCCCTTCCAGTCTCCTAACTTTAAAAGGCGGCAACATCCTGTGGGAGTTAAAGAAAGAAATTCGTTCCCATGTTAATGTTCTTCTTGCATTTGTGTAGCATCTTATCTTCAGGGAGTTGCAACACATAAACATGCCAGTGCATATACAATGGATACATTTACCTTAATCTATCCCTGAACAATTTTTCTTGTGTCACTATATATTTGAAGGAAAATTTCCAGCAGAGAAGCAGCCGAATTGTATGCAATATAATCTGCATCTAGACAATGGTAGAAGCACTTTTCATGAGACCCCACATTTGCAAACAAAATCAGAGCTTAGGGGACCTAATCCACTCTCTCAATGCTAATCCAAAAATTATCTTACTTTTAGATTGAAAATCACGTTATTTCTATTCAGGGTGGTCGGAAGCAACGTGAATCGGGTATATGAGTGTTTGAGGGTTGGCAATACTGATAAATAATTTGAAAAAATGTAATTCTGTACCTAGCTCCGTTGTTATCACTTGTGATGGCACACCTCTCCAATACATTGTTAACACTACTACAAGCGTCCTTTTAAATACATTGCAGTGACAGTGCACAAGGGGAGTTGCTTAGTATATGCTTGGCTTAGCTTCCACAATAGAAAATTAGTTCCAAGGCTATCTATTAAGTCTTCAGCTTTTAGGCTGGTAGAATCCCAAAACAACATCATTAAGAGATATCTAGTAAGCAGGATACCGCAAAACCCTGCCAGCGCCATACTGAAGTGTACATAGAGTGAATAAGTTTGCCGTAGCTTTCCTCACTGTACCAGAACATGCTACCGTAGCACGACTACTCGTATGAGTAGCAGCACTAGTCTTGCTCTAAATATAATTAATCAGACCCACCCAGCAGCAGCTTTCATATTGTCACAGCCTTAAATCACACTGGACCGGGCGAGTTGGCCGTGCGCGTAGAGGCTGTGAGCTTGCATCCGGGAGATAGTAGGTTCGAGTCCCAGTATCGGCAGCCCTGAAGATGGTTTTCCGTGGTTTCCCATTTTTATACCAGGCAAATGCTGGGGCTGTACCTTAATTAAGGCCACGGCCGCTTCCTTCCAACTCCTAGGCCTTTCCTAACCCATCGTCGCCGTATGAGCTATCTGTGTCGGTGCGAAGTAAAGCCCCTAGCAAAAAAAAAAAAAAAAAAATCACACTGGGACTTCAGTAGAAGCTACGTTTTGCTCTGGACTCCGACAAGGGACAGATGTAAACGTAATACATCTATCAAGAAATAACCACAAGTGTAAATGTCCTTAGTAGGGAACAAGAATTTAAGTTAACCTTCTGTGAATTTCAAACTAAAAATAAACAAAATTTCGCCCGAATGTAGCAGTAAGCTTATCAATTGTAATGCCACTGCTATCCATAACACTCGCTGATGTTAATATTTTCTTTCTATGATTTTTCGGCAACTTAAATGTACAGTATTTGTAAATATAAACATTGTGTCAGCCTACCGTCGTTTCCTCACCATTTCTAGCCATTTCCTATTGAAAAGTCATCGAAATGCTGGAAGTTTCAGAGAGACATTGAAATGAAATAGCGTACGACTTTTAGTGCCGGGAGTGTCCGTGAACAAGTTCGGCTTGCCAGGTGCAGGTCTTTGGAATTGACACCCGTAGGTGACCTGCACGTCGTGATGAGGGTGAAATGATGATGAAGACGACACACACCCAGCCCACATGCCAGCGAAATGAACCAATTATGGTTCCAGTTCTCGACCCTGCCGGAAATCAAACCCGGGACCCCTGTGACCAAAGGCCAGCACGCTAATCATTTAGTCATGGAGCCGGACAGAATCGTGTCCTCGTCCTGAGGTGGTGCAGGTCTTTTCAGACACACTCCCATTAGAGGTGAGCTGCATGTAGGACTTAAAGCACACACCAGCCCTCCTGCCAGTCTTAAATTCCGGCAGTACCGGCAATCGAACCCTGGAAGCTAATAGTGCTAACCGCCACGCCATGGAGGCGGACAGAGAGACATTAAACCCTCAAAAAAAAGGGGCGGGAGAAAGACAGAGAGTTAATATTCTCGAATTTTCATAGACGATCTCCCGTTTTGCGATGAACCAGGATTTTTCTGCATCCTGCTAGGATTAATGATAAGAAGACTGACAATCCAGATGTTCCGCCTTAAAATAACAATCCCCATCAGTGAATTATCTATTCCTTAGAATTCTGAGTGCTAGTCTGAGCGTAATCATGCTAAAGGGTTGTTACAGTAGAATTGCCATTAATATATTTCGCATGTGGATCCAATTTTTTTCACAACTTCACTTAAGATACGCACATGTACACACACCTCGTTCTTGAGAAATGGAATATGATTGGTTGCAGGTGCACGGAACAAGTGTGAAACCGTAAATAACGAGGCGGAACCTTGTTAGCTGAGGCGTACAGTTATAACAAGATGTCTGCTTTATTAACGTAGATGGAAATACTGAACTCGCCTCGTTATACCAGGGAATTTGCAGAACACACACACAAATTTTAAGAGATCATTTACTTCTGCATAATCTGGAAATAATAATAATGAAATGAAATTGCGTATGGCTTTTAGTGCCGGGAGAGTCCGAAGACATGTTCGGCTCGCCGGGTGCAGGTCTTTCGAGTTGACTCCCGTAGGCGACCTGCGTGTCGTGATGAGGATTAAATGATGATGAAGACTACACATACATCCAGTCCCCGTGCCAACGAAATTAACCAATGATGGTTAAAATTCCCGACCCTGCCGGAAATCGAACCCGGGACCCCTGCGACCGAAGGCCAGCACGCTAACCATTTAGCCATGGAGCAGAATAATAATAATAATAATAATAATAATAATAATAATAATAATAATAATAATAATAATAATAATAATAATAATAATAATAATTGGTAAATGGGTTTTGGCTGTACCTTAACTAAGTCCACGGCCATTTGATCACCATTTCTATCCCCGTGCCGTTGAATTTCCACCGAAATTATGAAAGTTACAGAACGACATGAAACCCCTAGAATGAGAAAGAGCAAAAATCCGGCTTCCATAAGACTCGCTCCTGTAGCGAACAGATCTTTGCATTAACGATATTATAAAAATCAGATCTTGTCACGACATATTATTTGTTTTGACATTTTCAAAAAGGTCTAATTCTCAATGGACCGATTCACTCTTCTAAATCACCGGGCGAGTTGGCCGTGCGGTTAGGGGCACGCAGTTGTGAGCTTACATCCGGGAGATAGTGGGTTCGATCCCCACTGTCGGTAGTCCTGAAGATAGCTTTGCGTGGTTTCCCATTTTCACACCAGGCAAATGCTGGGGCTGTACCTTAAGTAAGGCCACGGCCACTTCCTTCCCACTCCTATCCCTTTCCTATCCAATCGTCACGATAAGAGCTATCTGCGTCGGTGCGACGTAAAGCTACTAGCAAAAAGGAACACTCTTCTAGATCTCCGCAAACCATAAAAGTAGTTAATGGGACGTAAAATAAATAACGTTATTATAATAATAATAATTATTATTATTATTAGTAGTAGTGGTAGTAGTAGTAGTATTAACTCCTCTAGGTATTCTCAAGTAGATGAGTATGGGCAACAAGATTTGTTCCATCATCTGGCAACTCTGACCAACAAGTATTCACAAATGAAATTTATGGGGGAAATCTCTAGAGTGTTTAAAATTAAGATTGGTGCTCGTCAAGGTGATGGGCGCTCACCCATCCTTTACAATTGAGTTCTAGAACGCGAAAGAATGCTGACTCACACAGACACGGAACTGTGATATTTTGAGGTTTGCGTTTGTCTTTATTGCACGAAATTGAACACATTAACAGCCACCTCTTTTGATTCATAAACAATTATTTACAGTCCAAAAAATTTAGGGAAATTAAAATCGTCTTCTTATATCCAATATTTATTTGAAAAATTTCAGCTCCACATCGTCAAACTAAAAATGAAAAATAATAACTGGGTTACTTTTACAAAAGTCCCATTCTTATCAATTACTTGTTTTAAAATGCAATTAGGTTCATATTTACTTCAACGTAAATTTCTTATTACATTTAAGTTTTACTAATTGTGTCTGGGGTTCAAGTCGCTCTGACTCTAAGCAGCCGCCTTTATCGAAACTTATACTTACGTTGAGCCGTCTGGATCCTCCCCCTCCTCGCTGTTTGCACCTTGCGCGTCTGGTTGAAAAACGCGGTATACGGCATGATGTTTTTCAGGGATGTAAGGGTCAGAACATCAAACCCTTGTGTTTCCTACCAGCTTCTTTCTGCCAATAGCATACAAGCACTTCGCGTTTTGTAAGCGTTAATAAACTGGGATGGGGTTGAAACCTGTTGATGTTCTGTATTTCCGAAGTCGTCCACGACTTTTGTTCGAAATCTCAACTTTCTCCCAAACAGCCAATAGAGAGTAGTTTTCTTTCTTCATTTCTTGCACGGTTTCTAAATTTCTCACAAATATCTCACAGAATCATCTTCACCGTCAGCCATGATGTCAACACTAAACCATGTGACTGCAAGCGCGTGTGCTATTGGCTACCACTAGCTGACGTAATGTTAACGCTTCGGTTAGCTCCCTCTCGCACTGAAAGATTGCTCTTCAGAGATATTTGAAAATCGTTCTTTTGTACCGTGGGAGAGTACAAGTGGATAATAATTATTCATATCTTATATTGTGGTATAATAAATATATAATAGTAATACGAAAATATATCAATAACTCATTTTTTAACAATTTGTGGATTAGCTCCCTCTTGCATTCTAACACACACGTGTGTTCTTGAAAAATTCATCCGTGATTGGAAAAACAGACTCCAGTACTGTAAGGGTATCATACTGAGCCCGGCATCCGATGCAGTGAAGATCGACTGCATTGCTTTTGCAGGGGAAGCAATCCTGATAGTAGATGGCATAGATAATTATCAGCACCGCGGTGCAAGTGTAGTGTTTTCTGGAAAATTTGAGTTCGACTCCCGGCTCGTCCAATGAATTTAATCCTAGGCTGGGAGTTCGGACGTATTTCGTTTGGCCTTTTCGGACTCGGACTGAAGGTCTGTCTAATATGAAAGGAACAGACCCGGTCAGGAAAGTCAATCAATACGGTTGAGGGTTTCGAAAAGTTTACCACTTGACTCTTGAATACCTGCTGATCATCTGGCTATTAAACCGTGTGTCTGTGAGACCAAGCCGCGGATGTTCTCTAAAGAAGATAATAATAGCTTTATCGAAATTCTCAAGTTGCACAAAATTTCAGTTTTCTGTTGAGGTAAGGCACGAGCATAATAAAAATGCATGTTTTTGGCCCCGTAATGTGGCACCTCTCTACACGAGGTAATCGGGAAACAAATACTTGCGTTGTGAGCAGACGGTCTGTCTCCAGAGTCTCATTGTAATGTACCATAATTGTTTCTCTGAAAAGAAACAAAATGGAAGAAAGTGACAGTTTGATATTTATCGGGGAGAAAATAGGTAACTGTTTGCTTTATTGTAAGCCAATGATCTATAAATAATAGTTACTTGCGGCAGTACAAAAGGAACCGTTAATGCGCCAAGCCGGATCATAACTTGAGTGACCTTGCCCCAGTCCTTCCTATGGCTATCGTGTATATCTGGGCGTTACCGCACCCAACATACCGCACAACCTGCAGGACACCCACAAAAAAGGAGCGAACTAAATTTATGTTGAGAGCAATATGTAGGAATAGGTAGGTGGAGTTTATCTAGTCTGCACCAAACTCAAATATTACGACAGTTTAATAGAGGGTCTACCTTTATTACCTTGTCTTCCGGTACGGGGTTAAATCAAATTTGTTGCTTTCATTGACTAGTCTCAGTCTCATGCTTGACATTGACGATATGCAAGTGACTGGGGCAGAAAGTACTCCTCGAAATTGGTCGAATGTTTCCGTGATCGTAATTTTATGCTAACTTACCTGTAATTTGAATTGCCGGTCCCAAGGAGAAAGGGTAGCGTGCCTGCCTATTAACCGGAGGCCCTGGGTTCGATTTCCGGCCAGGCCAGGGATTTTTACCTAAATCTGGGGGCTGGTTCGAGGTCCACTCAGCCTACGTGATTACAGTTCAGGAGCTATCTGATGGTGAGATAGCGGCGCCCGTCCAGAAAGCCAAGAATAACGGCCGAGAGGGATTCATCGTTATAACCACACGACACCTCATAATCTGAAGGCCTTCGGGCTGAGCAGTGGTCGCTTGGTAGGCCAAGGCCCTTCGGGGCTGTTGCGCCATGGGGTTTGGTTTGCTATTTCGTAATTTGCATTGCTTGAAAGTATGAGTTAATTAGTTCCTAAAGGTGATGGCTTGTGGGTGCAACCATAATCCTCTGTCTTCAGCTTCCTAATTCTCTCACGGTAGATGGTATCCCGCAAATTTATCATCAGGTCAAGAAGGTACATGATGGTTGGTCTCCTTCTCCTTTCTTTCCCAGAACCCTTTCATCAATAACGTTCGTCAGGTAGCTGTTATGTCGTTGGATGGACCAAAGGAATTTTACCGTGCATTTCTTCTTCACACTTCGAATAATAATAATAATAATAATAATAATAATAATAATAATAATAATAATAATAATAATAATAATAATAATAATAATAATAATAATAATAATAACATACATTACCATTATAGACTGTTATGCCTTTCAGCGTTCAGTCTGCAAGCCTCTGTGAATTTACTAAACGTCGCTACAATCCTCGATTTGCAACTAGTGTTGTGGCCTCATTTAGTTCTATACCTCTTATCTTTAAATTGTTAGAAACTGAGTCTAACCATCGTTGTCTTAGTCTACCTCTACTTCTCTTACCCTCCATAGCAGAGTCCATTATTCTCCTAGGTAACCTATCCTCCTCCATTCACCTCATATGACCCCACCACCGAAGCCGGTTTATGGGTACAGCTTCATCCATCGAGTTCATTCCTAAATTAGTCTTTATTTCCTCATTCCGAGTACCCTCCTGCCATTGTTCCCAGCTATTTGCACCAGCAATTATTCTTGCTCCTTTCATGTCTGTTACTTCTAACTTATGAATAAGATATCCTGAGTCCACACAGTTTTCGCTCCCGTAATAATAATAATAATAATAATAATAATAATAATAATAATAATAATAATAATAATACCGAGCGAGTTGCTGTGCGGTTAGGGACGCGGAGCTGTGAGCATGCATTCGGGTTCGAACCCCACTGTCGGCAGCCCTGATGATGTTTTGTAAGATGTAAGATCTATCTGTGTCGGTGCGACGTAAAGTAACTTATAATAGGTATTACATCAATAGTTTCAATTGTTTCTCAGAAAAGTGTGCCTCTGAGGAACATACGCGATACCATGCGCTCATTCCCTTTTTTAACGTAGACTTACGTTCCTCGACAATGGGTACATGAGAAAGAAAATTTTTAAGAAGATTTTAGTGTTTGGGTAGGACGCGTATATCGCCCAGAGTATTTAACTTACGATTAGGTTTAATGTCTCAATGGAAAGATGAAAGAAGAGGATACCTGTTGCAAAAAAAAAAAAAAAAAAAAAAATAGTGGAACGAAGTTTTCACGAAATAGCACTTCAAAGTAAGGCAAAATTTATGCTAAATATGTGACGTCACACACATACTCTGTTATAAGATGGCGCTGTGTTGACCCACGCACTCAGTTGGAGGTTAGCTGTCGTTGTGAATACATCGTGGTCAGTTCTATAGAATAACAAATTTAATAATGGAAACATGAGATGTGATTGGGATTTGACCGGTGATATTTGTATGGTAGACGTAACTTTTAACGGACGTTCTCGATTTATAACATTCCCTCCTTCCATCAGTTCTGGCGATTTTAAAATGTTTCCCTTTAGTGAACTCATGCGTTGCTATGAATCACGTTTAATGATTGAGACGAAGTGTTTGATATTGAGGTTGACGTGTCAATCATCATGAAGGCTGATGTTAATATAGACATCCAAAGAAATGAAAAGGCATTTTATTTTTTTCAAACATCATTTTAATATAAATGTTTTGCCGAGCAACTATCCCTAGAAAGATTTTTTACCCCTATTTGCAGCATATGTGAGGAACATGCGTGTATTTTGTAAATGGCGGAAGTGTACAGTGTTGAATGTGAGGAAAGGAACGTTAACAACGACATAAACACCCAGTACCCAGGGCAGGGATATTAATAATTTACAATGAAAAGCCACTGAGCCGCCCGGAAATCGAAACCGTGGCCACCGGCTGACAGGCGGACAGATAGGTCTTATGGCGACGATGGGGTAGGAAAGGCCTAGGAGTTGGAAGGAAGTGGCCGTGATCTTAATTAAGTACAGCCCCAGCATTTGCCTGGTGTGAAAATGGGAAATTGAGCCTGATCATCGTCATGTTGACTTCCCTCTACTTTCCTGACCCTCTTTATCCGAATTCATTATTCTTCAGATAACCAATCATCCTCCATACACCTAACATGACCTAACCACCGAAGAGGGAACATACGCAAAGATTCACCAATGGAGAAAATAAATAAATAAATAAATAAATAAATAAATAAATAAAAAATAACACAACGATAATAATAATAAATGAAGGACTACTGAAAATTCAGACAAATGCCTGTTGTACACTATCAACTTTTCTCAACTCAGTACTTGACAAGAAAAATGGTCAAATCTTGTCAAAGATTGTTCATCATTACTGAAGGTTTGACAAGATTTGAAAAGATTTGGCAAGGCATGATAGCATTTAACGTGGAGGAAAGGTAAAATGCAGTTGTTGTTCTTGGACTAGCAGTGGGATATATTCTAAAAAAGAAGAGGATCTCGCAATAAACCATAATTTACACGGGGAAAATATTAATGCAATTAGTAATGAAATAGTGTCCGCCTCTGTGGTGTAGTGATTAGTGTGATTAGCTGCCACCCCGGAAGGTCCGAGTCCGATTCCCTGTTCTACCACGAAGTTTGAAAAGTGGTAGGAAGGTTGGAACGGGGTCCACCCAGCCTCAGGAGGTCAACTGAGTAGAGAGGGGTTCAATTTCCACCTCTGTCATTCTCAAGTGGTTTTCCGTGGTTTCCCACTTCTCCTCCACGAAAATGCCGGAATGGTACCTAACTTAAGGTTACGGTCGCTTCCTTCCCTCTCCCGTATCTGTCCCCTCCGATCTTCCCATCCCCCCCACAAGGGGAGACCGTCTGGGTGAGGTACTGCTCCTCCTTCCCAGTTGTAAGCCCCCGACCCAAAATCTCAAGCTTGAGGACACTGCCCTTGAGGCGTTAGAGTTCAAGTCGTTGAGTCCGAGGGTAAAACCAAACCTGGATTGTAAACGGATTAAGAAAGAAAGAAAGAAAGAAAGAAAGAAAGAAAGAAAGAAAGAAGAAATAGTGTGTGCGTTTGTGTTTCACATCATATGGTTTTTTACCAGTCTGAAGCACAATAAATAAATAAATAAATAAATAAATAAATAAATAAATAAATAAATAAATAAATAAATAAATAAATGACACTGCTTCTACTTTATTTCCCTGATTTTAACCGGTTCTTCTGAAATTTCCTTTAGTCAACTCTTTTCCCATCCCGCTCCACATAGAATTAGGTTTGTCAACATCTTTTTCTTTTCCAACGTTCATGGTCTGTCACCTCCTTTAGCTCATGTCCTGTTCCTCTTTGGGTTAATGTGAAGCAGTAGATTGATATTTTTTTCCATCGATCGAGTTTGCTGGGCGGTTAGGGGCATGAAGCTGTGAGTTTACAATCGGGACCTATCTGATAAAACTACTATATAAAATGCAAATTTGTTTAGAGAAATACAAGGTAGTTTCAAACTCACGCGTTAACTCTGTAATTCATTTTTTGTGAATGCCAGGGGAACGGACTCCTCAAACACCTACCGTTTATGGAACTCTCTCTACAAAGCCACAGAAAGTGCTAGACGACCAACCCCTCGGCGCCACAGACCTCCTGCTGCTCAGGATGAAGGCCTGTAGATTACAAGTCATTTCGACGAAACTTCTCGGCCATTGTTCTTGAATTTTAAGACCGGATACGTTACCTCACCGTCAGATATCTTCTCACATAGGCTGAGGTGATCTCGACCCAACCCTCATACCCAGGTAAAAACCCTGACTTGGCTGAAAATTGGACCCGAACCCTCCCAGTAGGAGGCGGGATCGCTACCACTAGACTACGGTACTAGCATTTAGAATCCAAATTTAAGTGAGTAACAATATTATCTTCTTATGCGCATCAGGGTTCTGCGATGAGATTTACATATACGTTATCAATATGGCTTATCAGAATCCCTACAATTTTTACAACTCTCACTACTGCCCACGATGCTGAGCGGGCAGGACAACAAATAATACTGTAGTTGCCGAATAAGTTTTCCTCTGTAATTTCCGAGGGAAAACCCGACCCTGGAGGGTAAACAGATTACGATACGAATTGCTGTATATATATATATATATATATTTATTTATTTATTTTTTTTTTTTTTTTTTTTGCTATTTGCTTTACGTATCACCGACACAGATATGTCTTATGGAAACGATGGGATAGGAAAGGCCTAGGAATTGTAAAGAAGCAACCGTGGCCTTAATTAAGGTACAGCCCCGGCATTTGCCTGGTGTGAAAATGGGAAACCGCGGAAAACCATCTTCAGGGCTGCCGACAGTGGGGCTCGAACCCACTATTTCCCGATTACTGGACACTGGCCGCTCTTAAGCGACTACAGCTATCGAGCTCGGTGTATAAAAATCAAAGCCTTGTCAGTTGCTGGCTACTCTCAAGGACAGTAATGACACAAACGGTTAAAAATGCAAAATACATCCTTGAGAAAATTCCACGTATCCATTCACGAGGACTGAACTCGTTGGTGTTATCGGTTCCCTCCTTCCATTCATTCACATTTCACCACCCATTACTCAAATTAAAATAACATGTACATTAATTATTCATGCTGCACCTTGGACTCGAACTTCTGACTCTGACCTTCACCTTACAGGTGCATTCATTTGACGTCACCTAATACAGTTATATCCGCGAAACTCTAGACGGAGTAGGCGACATGTGATACTGTGAATAAATGAAGCGTGAACGTTAGCTTGCCTATATTACTTGGTGGATTTATGCAGTGAATTCCAATTGGTGTACTATTAAACTAGATTCTTGAGATAATTTATGTAACCCACATGCTTTCATCCTACATTCTAAAAATATTGAAACTTTTTAATTTTTTCTGTATTCGTATATGAGGCTAGTTTGACCGAGTATGTACCATAGATTAAATGAAGTAGTCTTACGCCCAGCTGCATAAGAAAACCACCAAACGTTCCTCTGATGTAGTACTCTGTATTATAATCGAGTATAAAACATCCGTCCAAGTCTAATTATGTTCGGTGATTTTTGTCCATAACAATTACATAAGCGTAACTTAAATAATGTGATAATTTGAAAGAAAGGTGATTTTGTTAGTCGCTGCAAGTATTTATTTTCTAGACACATAGGGCCGATTTCAAAAACCTGTATTTAGAATTTGTTTATGGTTAAACAATGCTGAAGTATGGCTGCCGCATTGCAAAGGCGTTATTTATCACTTAGACACTGCCTAAAGTCGATGTTTAACAGGAAATGTTTAAACACTGCCGAGGATACTGTTTAACCTCAAATTTTAGGAGTAAATTTCAATCAGAAGTTACCATGTTAAATGATTCCGAGGAGAAAGGTTTGTCCGATGGCCTCCTGTAGGTCGTCTGCAGTGCAGTCGCAGCGACTCATTTGAAATGTACGAGAAGGCTGATGTAAGGGACTTGTTTCTTGAGCACGATACAAGGGGTTAGTCCTGTTACTGCCAACCTGACAATGATTCTTATATTTTTTGGGGGGATAATTTCTCTTGAATAATAGGTCCAATTGACTACATCCATATCATTCATCAGCCCTGACCTTCAGAGGGAAACAACGAGAGGAATTCTCTTATAATATGTTTACTGCTAAATACACGTAATTATTACACTACAAATTACGTTAAATGTGAGTTTTTTGGGCATTATCGTAACGCTTAGATATGTTTTCGGTAAGGAGGAGATAGGAAAAGGCTGTGAAGGAAGTAGTCGTGGCCTTAATAACAGCCCAAGTATTTTCCTGGTATGAAAACGATCGAAATCTATGGAAAATTGTCCTCAGGACTGCCGATGGTGGGGATCGAACCCAGGTTCTCCAGAATGCAAGCCTACATCTACGTGACCCGTACATCTCTCTCAGTTACACAGTGCTGTAATTTCTTCCTCCTCCATGCCTGTGATACTCGCCGTAAAGACACCACTACACTTCCTCGTCTCTTTACTCTCAACAATGTTATGAGTTTTCACTTCCACAGAAAGTGGTGTTCTTATTTGTGGCCAGATCATGCTGATGTTTAACCAGATTGTGTAATATAGAAGATAGACGACAGCTAACTAACGTTTGGCGCGTCAATTTTAAGAGAAGAAACAGCATTTGTCATTTGTAGTTCTGTGATATTGAACCGCTGCGTTTGGCTGTTTGCTACACGGTGGTTTTTCTTAAGCGACGGTTTAATGAGGAGAAAACCGGTCGGATATGAAAAGGTTTGGCCGAGTACAGCCATCAGATTAAGTTCCGTCAGAGTGGAACAGTCTAAACCAGTTTCTGCAGGACTCTAGTCCGTGACGAACTATAGTCATATTCAATTCCCAAACATTCTTACCAAATTACCAGCTCATGGAATGACATTTGTGTGTGTGTGTGTGTGTGTGTGTGTGTGTGTGTGTGTATGCGTGTGTGCGTGTGTGTGTGACATCAACTAACTACACTACACCAACCCGCCGTTCCCATAAACGGTAGATGCCACCCACTCTCGTTGGAAGGTCTGCCTTTCAAGGGTTGCATAAGGCTAAGTTTTCACACGAAAACCTGCAGATCAAAGGTTCTCGATGTTTTCTTAATGTCAGAGCTGTTCTAGCTGCAAATTTATTGGTTCTAATACGTGGCACAATCAGTTAAGTGGTTGTTTACTATTCCCAAGTTTAGGAGATCGAACCCTGGTTTAGGCAGTTGATATATCAGAATGCTTAAACGTGAGAGATTTGTTCAGTGAACTTACTGACACGTTAATGAATCCCTCTCTTAAGGCATTATTCTGGCACTCCCACAGTCTGTCCCTTTACAAGATGTTGGGCGTGAAGTACATCATTTTTCTTCTTCTTCTTCTTCTTCTTTGTCCTTTGGGCCTACAGAGGACCACGGGGCTCGTATCTACTCTTCGGTAAAGTTGTTGCTTTCTTCTTCTTCTTCCAATACTCCTTCATTTGCCGACTATGAGCCAGCTTTCTCTCCTCTGTCCACTTAGTTCCTGAAGTCTTCTTACTTGTAAGGGACGTTGGGAAAACTAGCTGTCGGATAGCTTGATGGAACAGTAGTCGGTTATGAGTTTCTCCCAGTGGGATATCTAGTTGTTCCATACCTGACTTAACTGACGTGATCCATTTGTTCCTAGAAGCCTTGCCTCTTCCTGTTACTGTGAATAACTTGTCGTTTAGTTTTTAAAAATCCAGACGGGCCAAGTGTCCATAAAAGGTCAGACGCCTTTTCCTTATAGACGTGACGATGTCCTCCTGGTGTTCACACAGTTCATAATTATGCGGATTCTGTAAATGCCTCCTTCCTCTCTCATTGGTCCTAATATCCTCCTCAGGATCTTCCTATTTTTTAACTCCAGCTTTCTGAGTGGACCCTTCCTGGTCATTACAAAGCATACAAACAGATGGTTTGACGACCGACTTGTAGTGTCTGAGTTGGAGAACCTTGGTGAGGCACTTAGATGAAAAGATACTAAGACAGGAGTGATAAGTCCTTTCAAACTTTGTACATCTGGCATCTATGGCTAGGTTGTCGCTCTGATTCACAGAGACCAATTCTTCCAAGTACTTAACTTCAGGTACTTTTCGTAAGGTAGCGTCTGTGAGAGGAATTGTAGGTGGGGCCTCCTTGATATTGGTCATAAATTCAGTCTTCTGGATGCTGATCTTCAGACCAGTGTTAACCGCTACACTATAAAGATTCTGTAAGTTGTAGGTATTATTATTATTATTATTATTATTATTATTATTATTATTATTATTATTATTCCTGTATATGTGAGGTTTTCCTTGTGTTATGATTTATTAGACGGGACTGCTATTCAGACCTAGTGAATCACTGTTGACCTTGCCTCTTCCTATTCACTTTCCTATTCACCACTTGCTCATCTATGCTTCTCTTCTATGGTCAGTCGTGTCTTCAGAACGTTCCCGGTACGATGGAGTACCTACTTGTTAGTAACGCTGTCTACCTTAGGAATATTTAACATTCGGTTATACATTCGGATTTCAAAAGCTGTAGTCGGTTCAGTGACGAAGCCTTTGGTATCCAACCTGCGAAAAGATAAAGCAGTACCGACAAACTTGGACGACACTATATGACACTTCACGGCACGTCAGTCAGATTCGAATCGCAGTTCGCGGTTGCACGCAAGAGTTTTGAACTTCAGAAAACCTCTCCCATTATAGATTCTGGTTTTGATTTCTACACCTGAATGAACATCATTTTGGGCTGTGGGTCTGCAGTATGTGGAACTCTCGTCGTCAGAGAACCCACACAGTAGTAACCAGGTAACCGGAGTTCATCAACTATCTGTACTGAATCTTCGTCATGTTCTTCCTCACGTTATGTCCAGAACCCTGAAGGAGTAGGCGGGACTCTCAGACGGTCTCTCAGGATAGAAGATTTGTGGTTGTGACCGATCGAGTTCCGCATGTGGTGACGGTCGCGCAGCTATGAGTTTGCATTCGTGGGATAGCGGGTTCGAATATCAACGTCGACAGCCCTGAAGATAGTATTACGTGGTTTCCCAAATTCACAGCAGCCAAATGGTGGGGCTATACCTTAATTAATTAAGGCAACGACCGCCACTTCCAATACCTAGCTCTTTCCCATCATTCCGTCTCCAAAAACCTTTGTGATTTGTTAGTGCCACGTTAAAAAAGTAGCAAGAAAAAAAGAACCTTTTGCGCTGATGGCGGTTCTATTCTGGGAGCTGTCATGGGATTTCTCTTAGTTCAGGATAAGAAAACCACGGAAAACCATTTTCAGGACAGACTGTGACATCTTAGTTATAATTACCAGTGACGAATACACATGGTCGGACCTAAATTCCCATACGCCGCTGGTAAAGAATAAGCGTTTGTGACGAAAGTGCGGTGAATGACATTTAGAAAACTGAACCGGTTTCCCAAAGAATTGACTATGTTACCTGAACCGTTACATTTATTATCATACAGTGTTACCTCTCGTACTTCCTGTTCCTCGGCTTCTGTGTGTGTTACCTTAACGTTCGCGGATATTGAGTATAGAATCAAACGATGAGACAATTATTCCCCTTCACATCATGTGATGAACGATCAAATCCATTGTGTACATCAGGGCCTCTCACAGTGCATGCACCTGCACTGTGCGCGGTACAAAAGACGACTTCGCTTGGTTGACCGGAGTGCAGACCCCCACTCCTCGATTTGGAGCAATAGCGCTGTCTCTCTCTTTCGCCACGCCTGTCTCGCACGCTCCGCCTGTCTCCCTCTTCCTCACTTGCTCCGTAGCACTCCAAATCCGAGCCGAGTTGAGCCGAGCTGAGCCGACCTTAGCCGAGTAGCCCAGAGACGAAACGTTGGTCCGAGCCAAGCCGAATGGGACCGATGCACTGTGCACAGGAACTCTGCGCCTCAATTCGCACTCGTGAGATTTTGGGCGTTTGAGAGGCCCTTGGTTTACATGAACAGTAATTCAACCTTGAGGCAGTGCATTGGAAACAAACAAAACTCGTTGTTATTCCAGTGATTTAAGTAGCATGTAAAACGGCCATTCCTCGCCACGTTGCAAGAAAACTTCTCTAGATTCAGTTATTGAATACATAACATGAACAGTTTCCTGCTTCAAGCACTGAATTCGCATTATTTAGGAATATTTGGTGAACACTCATGAGCGATACAGGTGAATCTTTTTTTGCTAGTTGCTTTACGTCGCACCGACACAGTTAGGTCTTATGGCGACGATGGGAGAGGAAAGGCCTAGGAGTTGGAAGGACGCGGTCGTGACCTTAATTATGGTACAGCCCCAGCATTTGCCTGTTGTGAAAATGGGAAACCACGGAAAACCATCTTCAGGGCTGCCGACAGTGGGATTCGAACCCACTATCTTCCGGATGCAAGCTCACAGCCGCGCGCCTCTAACAACACGGCCAATTCGCCTAGTACAGGTGAATCAAACTGCCGTAGTGTTATAACTTATACAGAGTGGTCGGAAACAATGTTAACAGAGTATTTGAGTGTTAGAGGGTTGGGGATATCCAGCGTGTGCAAAAATTTAAATACCTGGGAGAATTACTAATTCCCAATGGAGATGGAAAGGAGGGATTAAAGGAGAGGGGGAGAAGGATGGAGATGGCATTCAGACTATGTCATGACACCTATAAGTTCAGTCCATCTTAATTCGGGCCAAATTAAAATTTTACTGCACGGTGGTTAGAAAGGAGTGCCTTTATGGAGCGGAAATCGTGACGAGGATGGCTGACCCAATCCTTGAAAAAAGGAGAAAGAAGATTCTTACGAAAAATCTTAGGTCCAAGAAAGTCGACGAGTGACCCAAACACATTCCGGTTAAGATCGAATTTGGAGCTCTACAAGACAGCAGAAATAATCACGACTGTGATGAGATTTTATGGGCATATCAAAAGAATGAACCCTGAGATAATGGCCAACAGGACACTTCTTCTGCAGGAAAAGTGGAAGAAACAACCGGGATGGCTCACACAGTGGTTTGGGGTGACAATGATACACTCTGTTAAGAACAGCTATGAATAAACAACAGATCATGCTACTGAACGCCAACGTTCTGCGAGGACATGGCACATGAAGGAGAAGAAGAAGAAGAAGAGGAAGAGGAAGAAGACATTCATTGACGAGGTTCACAAATAACTATCGTGATAGATGACGTCTATTGCGAAGGCGTTCCATGTAGAGTACAAAAATAAAAAATAAAAACATTCTTGCTACATTCCCCATACACAGTTTTAAGCATTGGTAAATATCACCTTCCATCACGTCTTACTTTTTGAACGATCACAGAGCAACCGACAAGGATGTTGCAATGCAATCAGGGTACTATAAAGGAAACAAACACAAGAACATCATAGCCCCATAACTAAGTAGATGAATGGAGCAGGCAAGTGTCAGTATTTACAGTTTTCAAGCTGAATTTCTAATGCAGATGTAAATGAAGAGAGAACACTAAAACAACATCAACCACATGACATTCCTTTACCATTATCGTAACTTCTGACGCATTGTTGGATGCGCTTGAGAACGGTTGGCTGTTGAGAGAGCTCTTGCCTTATTGTACTGATAAAGTAGTTAAAACCTATTGAAATAGCTTAATTTTGTGTATTTGTGTTTCATTTAGTGCTATTTATATAGTGGTGTTTAGTGCTTGTTGATAGAAATTGGGAGTAGTGATATTTATTTAAATTTTATTACAAGTAATTCAGTTGGTCTTCAGTAAATTACGTTTTCTAGGTTAAGTAGGCTAGCTAGGTGTGCTTTGTTTCGAATTTAGGTTTAGGAAATACTTTAGGTGATAATATTTTAAAATATTTGTAAATATCTGTAGGTCCGTTGGTATAATACTTACAAAGGTAGATTATCATAAGGGATAGTACCGTAACTTCCGCCAAAACTTCTCCGGTATTTCGTATACATATCCGTACAAACTATCGCGAAGGTAATAGTTTACTACATTAAAAAACACGATACGCATGTAAACTTCCATTTAATAATAAGTTAAAGAGATTACACGATAATAGTTAACAGTCGTTTTATTGTTATTGATTATTGTCGCTCTTTATATTCAAATGTTGCATTTTTGGCTACAATCGTGAACAAAGGGTGTATACGTGTAATCAAGTAAATATAAATAAAAATCAGGTGATCTTGTATTCCAATCATTTGTAGTTCTGAGTAGGTAGTTAAAGTATCCGTAATTTATATTTCGCTTCCTCGTTCTTTCAGTATTTATGAGCGGTTAGCTAATAATAATAATAAAGTTCATATATCCCAGTAATTGCAATTCAAGTCCCTGGAGTAGTAGGAGTAGTTTTGACAGAATTATTTTTGAGAGATTATTGTAGACAACCTCGTATTTTTCAGTAGGGCTAATTAAATGACACTTTTATTCTCCGTCCCGTGGAGTAGAAAAAATAATAGGAATCCACCAGCTGTAATAATCACATAATCACATTTCAGTTGAGAATCGTAGTGAAGATAAGGTATATTAGATAGTATCTTGCCTGTTATATTCGTGTTTTTCTTGTGTACGGCAAGCCTTTCGATACTTAAGCATTTAACCAAACGCAAGGTTTCATTTCTATTAGAGCACAATAGGATAAAGTAATACTAAAGAAATAATCTTCTGTCTACGCGTTTAACTTTGTTGGTAATCCTTGAGTACGGTAGTTCTTGCGAATTTCAAACTTTAGGACAATTATATTTGTGCTTAATAATAACCTATTGTAATTAGGATACGTCTGAACGTAGTTCCTAAATTGTTGTAGTGTATTGTAGTGACTTATTAGAAATTAGAGTGCGTATTATGTTATTTTGAGTAGTCTTGCGAATTTCAAACTTAAATTGTAATTTCCATGTCAGTTTGTGCTTCGTAATAACCTGTTGTATTATAATTAGGATACGTCTGAACATAGTTTAAACTCATTATAGTGTATTATAGTAGGTATCTTATTATAAATTATGGGACCCAGAGGCCAACACTCATTCAGTCAACATGGGAAGTTAGTTCTATTGAAGTTATCACTAAAAAAGTGAACTTCACCTAAACTGATTCTCGAAAAGTGAGTTTTGTTTTCTTTCCTTTCTGGTCCTATGTGTCCGTGGTTTTCAAGACCTAACTGTTAATTTTCGTCAAAAGTTTTTTCGAAGGTTAGTCGAAGGTTGTAGAATAATGGTTATAACCACTATGATAGTAACGATAAATTGGTAGTTTATCTCCTTCAAAGTTTGGATGATCAATTATTTAGGAAAGAACCCTAGAAAAGGTGCAGACCCACCTAGAGGTAGTAGAAGTAGGAACATGAAAGATTTTGTGATACAATTATTGGTTATAGTTAGGAAGTTTTCATTAACGTGGTAGATGGATAGACGTAGGAATGTATAAACGATAAAGTATAATTCCCATATACGTTCTCCGACTACTATTGCTGAAATTATTCACCCAAAGTTTTTTATTGAAGAGTAAGCTATTAACTTACGAAAGTAGCTTTGGTTTAGACCATCTAACGACCTAATCAGAACTGAGGTGATAATAATTATTATTCTAACAACAATTTTATCTCAATAATGTAACCTTCTATTGTTCCGGGGAATCAAATATTGAAGGGGGTGGCACCCATTTTTAATAACAACGCTATCAACTTGTCAAATATATTATGTATTTCATTTTCCTAAGATATTGGGTCATTATGATAGTATTCCCTGATATTTTGGCTAATGTTTCGTTGCTTTTGTGGGTATCACGTATGGGCAATAACCATTTTAACAGCGTATGTTATTATTCTATAAAGTTTAATGTGAAGGAGTAGCAGCTAGCACTGGCCAGTACTACTACCACGCCCTGGCAACGGCATTGTACAGGTGTTGGCGTGGGCTAGGGTGGTCACAAGGCCAGAACATACCGGAACTGGGATTTATCCTACCATCAATACATATTGAAATTTAGTGCTTCTGATAAGTGATTTTTCTCTTCTATTGTTCTTCTTTTGCACGCCCAAGGATAAACGCCATATGGCATTCTTTGCGCTCTCTGACAAAGGTTAAGGCCATTTAAATATCCCTATATACCTTTCATCTAAGTTTACATTTTCTACATGATCGCCCTACCAAAGTAATTTGGAAATTCATCGTGTTTTGAGTGTCTGAAATTCATAAGTTTGTAATAAAATATAGGAACGGAACTTTATTTATTTCTAGCAGAAAACATTGAATGTTTCTTCCGATGAGAACCCAGAAGAAGAGTGAAAAAAATTAAATTTACATTTAATTAATTAATTAATTCATTCATTCATTCATTCATTTCAATTTCAAGTGGGGCCGTAGTTCCAGTTAGCTGTAACTGCCACTAGAAGTTATTTCTGGCTGTTTAACATTGCACTGTTTTCTGTCTGTTAGGTCATCAGCCCAGAGGCTGGTTGGATCCTTACGTTTGGTTTTCCGTGGCGATAGGATAGGAAGGAAATGGGCTGGGAAGAAATGGCCCTGGCCTTAATTAAGTTTCAGCACCAACGTATCCCCGGTGTGAAGATGAGAAATCACGGAAAATCACCTTCAGGTCTGCCACTGCCGATGGTGGGTTTCGAAAGAACCATCCAGCTTTACGGTTCGTTCTACGGTGACTGCCACTACAAAAGAGAAGCAACTTTATTAAAACAAAGTGATACTATTCAGTTAAAGAGGTACGGTGATATACTGCTTATTCATCAATAATATTACGCAGTTGTCTTAAAAAGTTAAGGAGTCATATGTTGCTTTATAAAACATAAGTTACTTTAGCCAATAATAATCTATATAAATAAAATTGTTCGTGTCTGTTTGTTTGTCTGTCTGTTTGTCCGTTCCACCATCACGTCGAAACGGCTGGATAGATCTCAACCAAACTTCATATTTAGAGTATACTCATCCCGGGGAAGGTATCGATATGCATATCATTTTAAAATCTTTGAATCCACGGGGGGTTTATAGGAAAACCAGAATGGTTTTTCCACCATCACGTCGAAACGGCTGGATAGATCTCAACCAAACTTCATATTTAGAGTATACTCCTCCCGGGGAAGGTTTTGATATGCATATCATTTTAAAATCTTTGAATACACGGGGGGTTTATAGGAAAACCAGAATGATTTTTCCACCATCACGTCGAAACGGCTGGATAGATCTCAACCAAATTTCATATTTAGAGTATACTCATCCCGGGGAAGGTTTCGATATGCATATCATTTTAAAATCTTTGAATACACGGGGGGTTTGTAGGAAAACCAGAATGGTTTTTCCACCATCACGTCGAAACGGCTGGATAGATCTCAACCAAACTTCATATTTAGAGTGTACTCCTCCCGAGGAAGGTTTCGATGTGCATATCATTTTAAAATCTTTGAATACACGGGGGGTATATAGGAAAACCAGAATGGTTTTTCCACCATCACGTCGAAACGGGTCGATAGATCTCAACCAAACTTCATATTTAGAGTATACTCATCCCGGGGAAGGTTTAGATATGCATATCATTTTAAAATCTTTGAATAAACGGGGGGTTTATAGGAAAACCAGAATGGTTTTTCCACCATCACGTCGAAACGGCTGGATAGATCTCAACCAAATTTCATATTTAGAGTATACTCATCCCGGGGAAGGTTTCGATATGCATATCATTTTAAAATCATTGAATAGACGGGGATTTATAGGAAGGCCAGAATGGTTTTTCCACCATCACGTCGAAACGGCTCGATAGATCTCAACTAAACTTCATATTTAGAGTATACTCCTCCCGGGGAAGGTTTCGATATGCATATCATTTTAAAATCTTTGAATACACGGGGGGTTTAAGGGAAAACCAGAATGGTTTTTCCACCATCACGTCGAAACGGCTGGATAGATCTCAACCAAACTTCATATTTAGATTATACTCCTCCCGGGGAAGGTTTCGATATGCATATCATTTTAAAATCTTTGAATAGACGGGGGTTTATAGGAAAACCAGAATGGTTTTTCCACCATCACGTCGAAACGGCTCGTTAGATCTCAACTAAACTTCATATTTAGAGTATACTCATCCCGGGGAAAGTTTCAATATGCATATCATTTTAAAATCTTTGAATAGACGGGGGTTTATAGGAAAACCATTCTGGTTTTCCTCCATTTTCTCTTATACTATTGATTTTCTGTAAACTTCGTTTACCGTACGTGAAACGTCTCTTCATTATAAACAACTTTCGTTATGTTCATAATTTACCTTACTCTTTACATGACGGAGAAATTTACAATTTTTTGCTGGTACCATGCTCTGCATTGAGTGACCGACAGACCGACAACGAACCTACAGGTTACCATGGCAACGTCTCTGACTGCATGTCAGCAGGGAAGTAACGTATTGCCATTTTCCTCATCATGCTTTTAAATTCGTGGTTGTTCCTTAGGTAGAAGGCAAGAGAGGCGTCAATCGGCCTATCTGCGGGATATTGGCGGAATATCGTTGGATGTTATAACAGCCTTCGAATAGATTAAGTAATAGCACCATTAGTCATCTTATTATTATTTGTTTACCTAGGAATCAATGGACCTAAATTTCTCCTCTGTTACCGCTTTATTATATCCATAACTCACAGTAGCATAATTTATTGAGGGGCATTTGATTTTCCAATACATTAACTTGGCATTTACATATTTGTCGTTATCCGGCTGTCCTCAATTATAATCCATTTTCTATTACTTTCAACTTTCTTAACTGTATTATTTTCTTCCTTACTTACGCCGTATGTACGCGAGTGCTACAAACTACTGGATGTATTTCCACCAATACTCATATTTAGAATACACCTGTCCTTGATAGGTTTTAGGGCAAGTATTGTTTCTAAATCCGTGAACTAACTGGGGGTTTATACGAAACCGAAACAGTGATTTTGCACTTCCACAAAATATACACAACCAACGTTAATTTAAATCTACCTGCCTCGGTAGAAATTAATTTCTAAACCTTTTTTCTCATGTGCATCATTTCGATACGAGGATTAATAAGGGAGATATCATTAACGGACTTAACTCACGAGCGGGTGCGTGTAAAGCGTATTCCTTACAACTTGAAAACTACTGAAGACATTCGAACCAAAATTCATATTTAGCATCCACCTGTCCAATGGTAGGTTTTAAACGTAAATAACATTTCATGTTCCGGAATGGACTGGCGGTTTATAGGGAACCGAAATGGTGATTTTACTCTTCCACAATATATACAGAACAAGACCAACCTGACTGGAAATCGACCAAACGTGATGGAATTCCACCTCTAAACCTTTTTTTCATGTGCATTTTTTCGTCAGGAGTATTAATAAGGGAGATATCATGAATGGTCAGTTTTGCAGGTTAAGTCCAGCGGACATAGCCCAAAAGGTGTTTTACATGGAGCAGATTCCTTATCTATATAAATCAAATCGTAACGACTGTGTGCCTCTACACTGACTATTTTGGCGAAATTTTCGTACAGCTTTCCGTTTAAGGGGTAATAATGACCATCTGCATAATTTTTGGTTTAGTTTCCTGAAAGTCCTCATTTTTACCCGCCTCGCCCAAAATCCAGATTGCGGCATAATCTGCCAGAAGAAAAAGAAGATAATTGAAATTTGACAAAATTATACGTTTTAGCCTGTAACGAACGGAAAACATCCAAGATCATTAAATTTTTCACTTTTTATCCCCGAAGAATATCGAAATATGCAGGCAATTTTAATGATGGTGCAGACCTTCGGAAATTCCTATCACATAACAGATTGCACAATCTCCGTTCAATTTGGAATGATCTACAACCTTGGTCTTATGACTTTTTGCCGTATCTGTATCAATTTTACGTTTGATTTTTCTCTATTCATGGATGTTAAGTCAATTTGGAATTTTCACATGCATAATTCATACCTTCGATTACTTATATGAAATACAGAATCATCAAACTCTTCACGAAAATTGGCCCACCCAGTAGCCATATATGAGCCAAATGCTATGTATGTAGCTGTCACATAATTATCCGAAAATTAATGTAATGTGAGATAATCTTACAAGAACGTTACCCTGTTCCACGTTTCTAACTCAATCTGACCCAAGAATAGATGACATATCATAGGACCAGCCATTTAGGCCACTAAATCCGGCGTGTCTTATGGTATAATCCTTTGTCGATATGATGTACGTTTAGTAGCAGTTAATCTGTAAATGAAGGTCTTCAATATTGTAAACACGCATATACTTTCGTATGTCGATCTGTATATATTCACTGATGTCGATTTGTAGCGATCGAGAAAGGGTGGGTCTGCGATTGTAATCAGTACTCCCCACACCGACTATGACTGGCAGTATGAAAGGGTTCCTTCTCCAACTCCTGTGTAACTGTCATTAGTAAGGAAGGTCTACAATTGTAATGAATAGTTCACTTCTCGATTTGACTTGCAGAAGGCAAGTGAGCATGCAGTTTTGTTTAAAACTCCCCTATCTGATTGTGTTTGGCAGTAGGCAAGGGTGCCCGCCATTATAAAGAAATGTCCTCATCTAAAATGTGACTGGCATTAGGCATAGTGGCCTGCTATTTTGATGGAAACTCACCAACTTGGTGTGACTGGCAGTAAGCTGGCTGGAAGTAGGAAAATGGGCCTGACATTATAATGATAACTGCACAACTCAACTTCGAGTGATAGTAGGGTAATTGCCTGCCATTATAATAAAAACTGTAATCTGTCTGGAAGTAGGAAAGGGGGGCTGCCATTTTAACGAAAACTCCCCAAATCGATTCTGTCCGCATAGTAGACAATGGGGCCTGCAATTATAATGTAAACTTCCCAACTCGATTGTGAATGGCAGTAGGCAAGTGAGCCTGCCGTTATATCACAAATCCATAACAAACACTTTACATTGGAAACAACGTACGGGGACCTCCCCATGCTCTTTCTCGGATAACGCTAAGAGACATGCAATTTTAAAACAATCTTATTTACTGCATGCACACTATTTACTTCGATATTCGAATACAATGTAGAATACCGTAGCGAAGCACGGGTACATTCGCTAATAATAATAATAATAATAATAATAATAATAATAATAATAATAATAATAATAATAAAGTGGGAGCATATTAGCCGAATGACATAGTCACTAGCTTCATACAAACAGGGCTGCGGTCCGAATCACGGATAATGAAGGTGGGATTTTCGGAATGAAAAGCGAACGTAAAATCGAAGGTCCTGTGGCTATGATGACAATACCAACAGTCGCGTAATACTACAAGTGTGTTTTAATATAATAATAAATCCGCCTCAGTAGCGTAACGGCAAGAAATGGCAACAACGGTACAGAAAGAAAATATGTTTAGCAGTAGTAGTTCTTTAAAATGTATCTCTGTCGGAGGGATGGTAGAATACATCCATGGTAGTCCGGCTCCATGGCTCAATGGTTAGCGGCAGGGTCGGGAATTTTAACCATCATTGATTAATTTCGCTGACACCGGGACTGGGTGTATGTATCGTCTTCATCATCATTTTATCCTCATCACGACGCGCAGGTCGCCTACGGGGGTCAAATCAAAAGACCTGCACCTGTCGAGCCGAACCCGTTCTGGGATATCCCGGCACTAAAAGCCATACGCCATTTCATTTCATCCATGGTAAACTCTGATCATCGTATGATGTGACTACAATGGGTTACAACCCTCCCCCCTGCCTCCATATTTCCAGTGGTCAAGTAAGCAAGGGGACGTGGTTCTCGAATGACGAAAAATGTTGAAAATACGCATTATAAAATCACAGGTGCAAAATTAAAGACCGTTAGCCAAAATATTAGAGCATTAATAATAATAGATTGCGAATACCGCCACTTCATCCTTGTTGCGGCGTGAGGCCAAAATCACGATCAGCTGATTGTAGGGCAGTTCGAAAGGTGTCTAAGGAAAATCGTCGTACAGTAACATATGAACTGACCGCGAAATCGAATCAAGCGTTAGCCTGCTTGACTGTTGTGGTTAAGTGTAAATAACAATTAAAAGAATCGTCCACATAAATTAGTATATATTTACCGGGCGAGTTGGCCTTGTGCTTAGGGGCACGCGGCTGTGAGCTTACATCAAGGAGACAGTGAGTGTGAATCCGATTGTCACCAACCCTGAAGATGGTTTTCCGTAGTTTCTAATGTTTACACCAGGCTGGGGCTGTACTTTAATTAAGGCCACGGCGGCTTCCTTCCAACTCCTAGGCCTTTCCTATCCCATCGTCGTCATAAGACCTATCTGTGTCGGTGCGACGTAAAGGCAATAGCAAAAAACTTACCTTATAGAAAATTACACAAAATTTACAAAACTAATCATACAATATACATAAATAAAATGATACGATCAACTTGGCCCCAAGGGAACTCAGATTGCTCAATCAAGATTGTCCAGCCATTCTGTAACCCATTCAGCGGCATTCACAATATCTTCCACAGATGCAGAGAAGGCCCTTGGCGCGCATTCGGTGACGTATTATTTGCTTTGGTGCACCATGGTCACAATTAGAGTAAGATAACTTACAGAACAATGAACCGCATCGTCCAAAGTTGGTTTGGACTCAGTTGAGGGCAACCGAAGATTTGCATGGCAATCAAAACCAGGTGTAAGCGAATAGACATTGCATAATGCCTGCCAATACATTTGTCTCCCAGCCTTCAAATCTTTTCCCCACGTATGACACAATACAGCCGCCCCTGTGGTGTAGTGGTTAGCGTGATTAGCTGCCACCCCCGGAGGTCCGGGTTCGATTCCCGGCTCTGCCACGAAATTTGAAAAGTGGTACGAGGGCTGGAACGGGGTCCACTCAGCCTCGGGAGGTCAACTGAGTAGAGGTGGGTTCGATTCCCACCTCAGCCATCCTGGAAGTGGTTTTCCGTGGTTTCCCACTTCTCCTCCAGGCGAATGCCGGGATGGTACCTATCTTAAGGCCACGGCCGCTTCCTTCCCTCTTCCTTGCCTATCCCTTCCAATTTTCCCATCCCTCCACAAGGCCCCTGTTCAGCATAGCAGGTGAGGCCGCCTGGGCGAGGTACTGGTCATACTCCCCAGTTGTATCCCCCGACCAAGAGTCTGAATCTCCAGGACACTGCCCTTGAGGCGGTAGAGGTGGGATCCCTCGCTAACACAAGTCCGAGGGAAAAACCGAACGTGGAGGGTAAACAGATGATGATGATGATGATGATGACACAATACCCTTACGGTATAAATGAAAAAAAATAAGGACAAGAAGCAGTAAAATTGTTTCACCGATCCACAAATACGAGATTTTGGTCATCGCGTACGATATGAGTACTGCGGAATGCAATATTGATGAACTGATTTTGGACCTTGCAAACAAAGCCAAGGTGATGGAGAGAGAGAGGGAGATTATACTGAATACCTCTGTGGAATTCAGTGCGTAATTTATAGCTCCAACACCTGCTAAGTTAAATGAGTTAATTCTGTTAGAAATTCAGGTTTTACAGCACTTAAGAAATTCCTAGAGGCATTCCATATCTCTAATGACAGCAAAATCAATCATTTTCTTGGAACAGAAAAAACACAAGCTTGAAGTTTTATGTGGCTTTGTATCTTAAATTACCAGCCCGTGGAGTAGGGATAGCGTCCCTATCTCTTACATGGGAGCCCCGGACTCGATTCCCGGCGACTTCAGGGATTTAAATTGTGGCCTGAGAGATGGAATGATGTTAGGTCAACTTCGTGAGGCCAAGTGAGGAGCTTGCAGAGGTTGGTGAACCTCAGGGCCATATACTGCTCCAGATGTGAAATTCTTTTTTCATCATCATCATCATCTGTTTACCCTCCAGGTTCGGTTTTTCCCTCGGACTTAGCGAGGGATCCCATCTCTACCGCCTCAAGGGCAGTGTCCTGGAGCTTCAGACTCTTGGTCGGGGGATACAACTGGGGAGTATGACCAGTACCTCGCCCAGGCGGCCTCACCTGCTATGCTGAACAGGAGCCTTGTGGAGGGATGGGAAGATTGGAAGGGATAGGCAAGGAAGAGGGAAGGAAGCGGCCGTGGCCTTAAGTTAGGTACCATCCCGGCATTCGCCTGGAGGAGAAGTGGGAAACCACGGAAAACCACTTCCAGGATGGCTGAGGTGGGAATCGAACCCACCTCTACTCAGTTGACCTCCCGAGGCTGAGTGGACCCCGTTCCAGCCCTCGTACCACTTTTTTTTTTAAATTTCGTGGCAGAGCCGGGAATCGAACCCGGGCCTCCGGGGGTGGCAGCTAATCACGCTAACCACTACACCACAGAGGCGGACGAAATTCTTTTTTAATAAATATTTTGATCTCCTTTCAGGGAAATGAACTCACGTCCTTTTGAGTTAACAGAGCATGACTTAACAATTTGGATACGCAGTTACTTCGTTTTAGTTTATCAATGTATATCTAGTCCGTTTTCTGATATGGGATCGGGGATGCCGTGGGATGAAAATTGTATGACATGCATTTACGACTGGATGCCCTTCCTGACTCCAAAGTTGAGGAACTAATGAAGACCAATGGTGGTGAATGAAATGGGGTAAGGAGTTGGCTGTGGCCTATGAATAGGAACTGTCCCGGTAGTTCACCTGGAACTGAACTGAACATGGGGGAACCGAGCAAATGGCCGTGCGGTTAGGGCCGCGCAGCTGTGAGCTTGCATTCGGTAGATAGTGGGTTCGAAACTCCTTGGCGGCAACCCTGAAGATGGTTTTCCGTGCTTTCCGATTTTCACATCAAGCAAATGCTGGGGCTGTAATTTAATTAAGGGGCTGCGCGGCTAAGGCGGTAAAGGCGTGCTCGGTTCGCCCGGAAGGACGTGGGTTCGAATCCCCGTCAGGAAGTCCTAGAATTTAAGAAATTATATTTTCACTTCCGGAGGTGCACATGGTCCTGAGGTTCACTCAGCCTACACCAAAAATGAGTTCCAGATTAATTCCTGGAGGAAAAGGCGGCATGGCGTAGAGCTGACCACTCTACCCCATCAAGTGACGAGGTTTCGGATAGTGGAAACCTTTACCTTCCACCCCTCGAAGGGCCTTCATGGCCTGTACAGAGATGACTTTGCTTTTTGTAATTTAATTAAGGCCACGGTCGCTTTTATCCCACTCCTAGCCCTTTCCTATCCCATCGTCCCCGTAAGACCTATCTATGACGGTGGGACGTAAAGAAAATTGTAAAAAATGGGGGAACCACAGGAAATCATTCTCAAAACAACCGATGGCTGGGGTTCGAACCCACTCGTCTCCCGAATACAAAGCTTGGCTGTATAGCCGTAGTGCGTTAGCATTTGCGACTACTCCGCTTGGTTTGGAAACCGTGGGAAATCGTCTTCAAATCAATCGAGAGTGACTATTTGGCAGTTTATCAATATTAACATTTTTTTCCTATTTGTTTTACGTCGCACCGACACAGATAGGTCTTATGGCGACGATGGGACGGGAAAGGGCTGGAAGTGGGAAGGAAGCGGCCGTGGCCTTAATTAAGGTACAGCCGCAGCATTTGCCTGGTGTGAAAATGGAAAACAACGGAAAACCATCTTCAGGGCTGCCGACAGTGGGATTCGAACCCATTATCTCCCGAATACTGGATACTGACCGCACTTAAGCGACTGCAGCTATGGAGCTCGGTAATATTAACTTTTACTTTGGTCTTACTATGTTACGCAAACCATAACAACACGCGCATTAGTAGATCATAATAGGCTAATTGTTTCTTTCTTTTAGGATATGTGAAAGATATCGAGATATGAGCCTAGTCACGGACGTCGAACAACATTCGAATTTAGTATGGGCGCTAGCAGGCGTTCTCACGCAATGCAGGTAACAATCTAAGATGAAATTTAGTCATTTGTGATGATGCCCTGTGTACCGGGCGGTACACCTCCGCTCCGCTAATTCAAACATAGCGCCGGTTGAAACTTCTCTACTGGAGGAAGCCTGAACTTTAACTACAGTGTTAATTCTCAAGTTTCTCAGAAGATGTCCCTACTTGTAAATTTTGAAGTTTTCTGAACTGTGTCGTTTTCGATGTATTTTTGTTTTGCCTGTAGTAAGAAGTGTGGACATTCTCTTCTAGATGGCACTACTGAAGGACTACAATTATGCATCCTAGTGCGAAGTGAACGAACTGTGTTTTTGGAGAAATTTTGGGTTCATAAGTTTGTTCTTTGTTAAATTTCTTTCAGTCATTGTTTATGTTGGCAATAGTAACCCTTTCTTTCCGCCAGTTTTGAATTTGACCAATAAGGAATTTCTGTAATTAATTTTCCACCAATAAGGGGCTTCTTCTTCGTCTAGTGTAGTTGTTTTTGCCATTATCCAATAAAAGGCTTGTGGGCGGGTGTTCTTATTCATGAAAGGTCTCGAATGTTCCGCGAGGGTATATAAACTGCTGATTGTCGGGTCTCTGCGCCACTTCAGTAACATCTATCAGTGTGTAAAGTACGTAGCAGGGGGCGGGAAGCGCCTCTTTCTTCGGGCAGCAGTTCAACCAACAGGTAATGGCCGTTTTATAACTTATTTTCTTGCCAGCTCAGCAGTTTAACCCTCGGGGCGGGTTCGAAACCTTTTACCATGTAACCTTCCTCTAAAATGTAATTGACTCTTGGTATAAATTCTATCTCCTTAAACTACAAATTGGGATAGAGAGTGCCTAACCCTCTCGAGCTCCCTTTCCTATTGTTTTGAGGTGACTACGTTTTCTCAACCATTTTTCTTCGTTTCGTAATGTAATAAGTTTTCCTATCGTGTCACCTCTTTAGTATGGGATTAGCCCTTGCATAAGCGGCCTAGTGCCAAATAGGTTTTTAAAGAAATGTATTAGGAGTGCAGTTTCGCCTCCTCTCAAGTTGGTATTTTGGAGGCCATGTAATTGACCTGTTTCTTTACTTAATAGGCCTCAGTAGGTTGGGTATTTTTACCCCTGTTTTCATGTACTTGGAGGACAGCTTGAAAGTAGAGTTTGGTGTGGCCTTTGATAGGCTTGAACTTTAAGAGCGGGTTGCTCGTTCTTAATATTTTGATTTCTGCGTGCCTCGAGGAGGCTTTACTGTGTAATTGGGAACAAGAGCTCCTGGGCATGACTGGGGTCTTCTGCCCCTTTGTTGAATCTCGCATATGTGTCAAGTTGGGCTTATAGCCCAAGAAGTGTGTGTCTGGCTCTCGGAGCCCAAATCCTGTAATCACTGTAATTGTACATTCTCGATTTGTTACTAGGCTACTAAGTACCTGTTATATTTGTTATTTCTTGATCTTAAAAAGAAAATATAACCTTGTTAAATTTCAAATTAACTTTAATTTCGTAGATTGAGACCTGTTCATCCCAGCACCTTCTTTCACCTCTGCTAATCCACCAAACCACGGTAACACCCTGCAAAAGTAACTTTACCACTGTCCCACCGGCATTTGTTGTTTTTAAAATGGAAAACGTAATAAACCATCTTCAGGACTGCCAAAGGTAAAGTTGGAAACCGTTATGATGTATTCATTTCTTAAGTTTATTGACGTCGCACATACACGCGGAAGGTTTCCTGCCAGTCGGGAATTTGAAAGGGATAGGACTTGCAAACCATGGAAAATCGTCTTCAAAACAGGTGATAATTACTATTTGGTAGTAAGGTTAAACGAGTGTACACTATGCATAGAGTAAAACTGATTTATATCGCGTTAGGATAACTTGTAGCTTGATGATAACATTTACAAAATATTATCCACATTGAATGTAGTGTACTATAAAGTAGTTTGGAAGTCTCACACTAACGGATAATCTCTTTCTGAATTCTTCAAAGTAGGCTAATAAAAATGCTTCGAACAGAACAGCAGATTGACTTAGAGCATGTTTGTCGTTCTCGTTACAATTAGCAGTTTCCTTTTCTTGAAGATGACTAGTGAATGATACAATCAACACCTGCAATTATTGAATATCGTGAAGTTGAAGATCGCGTTTCAATTGGCCGTTTCCTTGTCTTGAAGGTGATTAACGAATGGTGCGGCGAACACAATAAATTATTGTATATAGCCAAGCTCTAGACCTCATTTCAGTTTGCTGTTTTCTTCTCTTGAACATGATTCATAAGTGGTTCGTTCAACACACGTGCTGTAATTATTGAATATGGTCAAGTTGTAGACGGGATTATTAAAACATGAGCGTATAATACTTCAATGTATTTTCATTAACCACATAGCAAATAGTTATCACTACATAATATTTCGGTGGTCCACTTATTTAGGTTTTCCAGACAAGACAATGCATTAGGCTAAACGACTGCAGTACAGTCAAGTAACTGTGACGAAATCCTTCAGCATACTCTCACGCAAGCATCATGACGGACCGACCAATTTGGCTGAGAGGTTTTGGTCGATTCACTTAGCTGTTAGCTTACATTCAGGAGACAGTGGGTTCGAACGTCACTGTCGGTAATTCTGAAAATATGGTTTGCTATGTTTACACAAGGCCACGGCCGCTTCCTTCCGTGTTCTATTCCATCATGGCCATAAGTTCTGTCTGAATTTGTGCGACGTGAAAAAAGTAGGGCCTAGCAAGTAGCATCATGATGACGTGTGAACTGTTTAGAAAGCGTGGATCAATTAACAGTCTACTACTAGTCACCCATCTCAAGGAGACGCCACACAAACTCCGAAAACAGTTATTCGAAGTCCCCATATAGTCCATTTTCTCAGAGAAACGATATTTCCTTATCTGACTACCTTTCACACGATATTTCCAATGCTAGCAGGCTATTAGCAAAATGGATTAGCTTTGCTCCCTCTGCCTTTAAATTATGTATATTCATGATTACTATAAATATGTGCATGATACATGCTAATAAGAGATATGGAATCTTGAGTCATTATACAGTTAAATACCATCCACTTCATATTACAACTAAAAGAGAAATGACCGTACGGTTAGGGGTGCACAGCTGTGAGCTTGCATCCGGGAGATAGTGAGTTCAAAGCCACCTGTCGGCAGCCCTGAAGGTGGTTTTCCGTGGTTTCCTATTTTCACACCAGGCAAATGTTGGGGCTGTACCTTAATTAAGGCCGCGGTCGCTTCCCTCCCACTCCTAGGCCCATCCCATCGTCATCATAAGACCTATCTGTGTCGGTGTGACATAAAATAAATTGTAAAATATGTGAAATAAAAAGAGGAAGGAAGTTGCATGCAAGGTTCTTCGGCTGATTATAACGTCCAGCCTGTCATTTAGGAATGGTTGTGCCACCTTATGTATCACGCAGTAACTAAATCCAAGCAAGCCCATTACCGGACCAGTTACAGCACTCATTAAGTTTATCCGAGGGAACGTTAGCATCTTTACGACCGCATTAATTCAGCCACGCAGAATACTTCCAGCAGTGGTTAAATGACCTAGTCAGCATAGTGTATAAAAAATTTGGCCTATCAAAGAGCCGATTGACTGACAAAATCAGTGATATCATCTATCTTATTGGAGATCTTATAAAATCTTTTGCATTCATAAATATTGAAGCTCGCATGCATGCCCGAGCACACTGAGATACTCAGTATGATGACACCTTGAGCCGTATCCTTATGGCCCATAAGAGACAATCATATATATATTTTCCATTTTAAATATTTATATCGAGGTGGATTTTAGTCAGGCATTGGAAAAGTAGCAGATTACAGAACAGTTGAGACCGGACGTCCATGGAGACGTAAAGTCGCTGTATGTTGCGCGAAGCTTGCTTGCAACCGTGGGAAATGTTCAGTTTTACCAGGAGTTACCACATCTCGGCACGTGTATAATTCGTTGGCCATGAGCAGCGTTCAGCCAATTAGGAAGCGAGGGTGTGGCTAATATGAATTCTGGACCACGCAGGATTAAAATCCCAGGTTGACCAACATGGATATCTGTGTGAAAAATACATCAATGTAGAGAAGTCGGTTCTGTTAGATGATGGGTTTCCACAGGTCTGAAAGTGAGATATAATAAATACGTGATAGCAATTATCTGAGTCGTTATTAAGTGTATTTAATGTTAATTTTAATAAATATCAAAGTCATTGTGGGTAACAAGCACGCTGATTGGTTGAATATTTGAACATACGGGAATCCCTTAGCTACAAGAGCATTAGCTTTGTTACTTAAGCGTCCCACTCATCGGGAGCGTTCTTCTTATTGTGTGAGTTGCCGTGAAGTGAACATCGTTCCATACTGCTCTTTTATCTGTGCGTGAATGCTGTCACGTGGGCAAACATCTAACAGTGTAAAGTCCTATCGACCAAAACAGTGCATTTATTTGTGAAGAGTGCTAAGTAAACTGGATACAGTGATAAATTGCTAATTGCGCGATATCGCGAATTCTTATTCTAAAGTTAGCCGCAGACTGGTGATTGAAGGAGAGACGGTCATCCACATTGTACATTCGGGTCGGTCGTGTATCGCGAAGAACTTTCGTATCGAACCGCGAGCCGCTCTAATTGACTTATTTAAACCCTAAACATTATTTGTTGTGAATCTTACGTGTGTTTGTGCTGTTATATTAACGTTGGCTTAATTCACATCTGACAATGGTTTATTCGGCACGTGCACGGAAAGTGGTGAAGAGGTATTTACTAGAAGTCTTGTGTCTTGCAGTGTACAGGAACTTACATCAGGAAGATAGCACCGCCTTTAGAAGAAAGACGTTTGCTTCCATGTGTTGGAAACGTGTTGAAGATGGAGTAGAGCACCACCATAGCAGAGATGTGAACTGCTACCGATGTCCAGGGAGTTTACAAGATAAGGAGCACGTTTAAAATTAAATGTTATTAAATGTTATATGAATTGCGATAAATACTAGTGAGGCTTAGTGTAGGGATTTTCTTTAATGTAATTTTTGCCTGACGGCATGTGTTCATTTTACATTTGTGATGCTGTAAATATGGATAGGAGGGGATCGCATGATTTCTCTATATTTCTTTTACTTTACGATTAGTTAGATGGGATATTGAGGGAGATGTCAGGATTTACTTTGATTTTATTGTGTATTTGTGCATGTTACCTAGCTTAGGGTTATTCCTATGTTTTTGTATGATAGAGATAGAAGGATTAGATTGCCCAAATGATCCACTTTCCGAGTTACACACTTGCGGCGTTGAGATTAAATTTTATTTTTCCATTTAGAAAGATTAGTAACAGATAGGTTGCATGCCGCATGTATTCCAGGAGCTGTTTCACGTGTGAAACTATATATAAAACGTTGACTAGAAAAGATTCTCCTAATGTTGGTTGGAAACTGTTTCATGCAATGATTTGAGAGGAAATAGAACCCTGATTTATAATGCGAAAGGCTGATAAGATTATAAGATACACAAGAGAATTTAATGCATGCTGAAATATGAAGTTAATTATGCAGGCAGATGACATGCCTGACGATGTTATAAGAATTGTGTGCAAAGAGAATAGGCCTGTGATTGTATTCTGAGAGATTATTGAGAATCAGAAATGAAGTGAAATTAACGTCAGGCCAGTGAATATGATGTGTGTGTTGAATTTAGTAGCATGATGGCAAGAAGTACGATTGTGTATGTGAACCTTCAAGCTGTAGTGGAGATACGAGCTCGCCTTACAAGTTTGCTCATCAGCCGTGTTTATATAGACAGTACGAAATGAGATGTTGTTTCCGTAATACAATCTTGTCGAAACAGTGACCGAGTCCTCAGAGCAGTATTGAGTTTTAACATTTCTTTTCAGCCCACTGCGAAGCAGGAAATATGTGACAGATGGAAGGCACTATCCGGTGAACAAATGCAGCAGAGGGACGCAATGTTGCCCATTGCTTTCCACGTGTTTATTGAAGTATATTATTTGTTTTCTTTTACAGGATGGTGTTTTGCGCAATTTAATGTTGTTTGATTTTGTCTTGTTGTTTAATGGCGAACAGGCCGAGTGCTGAGTGAATGTTTGTGGTCAATCTAGTTCTTACTAGATCCTTTGCTGAACCGCGTTTCACCTCGAGTCAGTGTAGAAGGAGGGGGTTCTTTCGCTACACGCAAGGAATCGGCGTATCTAACTCCTCCCGCTGAGACGGCCAATGCTTCAAGTTCAGAGAAGGTTTGCGGGCACGCCGCGAAACACAAGTATGACCTATAAGATGGTGAAATACCTTCAATAGCTTGTACAATCTGATTCTCAGGGAAGTGAAGAGCAAACACCCTAGTATAGAACTTAATATCTTGGATGAAATCTGCCAAGTTTTCATCCAACCGTTGTACACGATAATAGTACTTCTGAATAAGTGAGGACCTTGCCCTAGCCGGAATGAAGTTAGCTAGCAAGTGGGCGTGGAAGTCTTCAATAGATGATTGTTCGGCAATGGCTCTTACTATTTTGTCTGAGAGAACACCAATTGCATAAGGATAAATTATCTACAAAATTTGACATGGAGAAAGAGAAAAAACAAGAGCATGGTCCTGAAACTCAACTAAAAACCTTAAGAATGAAATTACTTCATTGGTGGTATTAACAGAAAACTTAGAGATACCTCTGAGCAACATTGCTAATGGATGAGGCAAGCTGTTGAACCCAGGTGACATAGTAGGTAAAGGTTTAAGTGGCAAAGAAGTTAATTCCGAACGTACATTATTCAACGAGGTACGGCGTTCAGACTCGTCCAATGGGGCAGAGGTTGTTTGAGCAGCGACGGTTCTCCTATTTACTTCTCCCTTAGGAGGCTCTTCCTCGCTACCTACATTCACCATGGTGGGTTGATCGATTTTGGGAGGAACTTCCCCAGTTAACAATTGGGTAACCTTACTATATAATTCAGAAAGATTTTCAAGAACCATACTAGCTTCCTTCCTCTGAACGTCATTCAACTTTAGAGACAACAGATCGTTAACTCTGTTAGAAAAATGAAATAACCTGGCTTGCACACGTTTAATTTGATTAGGAGAAGGATCATTTTCTTAAAGAAAAACTAACTACAGATGCTAGCACAGTAGTATTGTCAGTGATCGTGGAAAGAGAGTCGTCAATTTCTTTCTCTCCCAAAGTGGGGATGGAAATCGGCAAATCAAGGGACTCTCTAAGCTTATTTGTATCTACCGCAACCGTGCCTCCAGATTGCACATTTCTAATAGTCAATTCATAGATAAACTCCTCCTTGCGCAAATAGTTAAGATGGAGAACATCGCGAGGGCCGGGCATAATGACAGAACAATTTTGAAAAACGAACAATTAAAAATTCCAGCAACTGAGAAAATTGTTAGAGTTCGAATCAAAGCAATGTTTAGCCGTCAAAAGGGGCTAAATTGAGACCCATTCAACCACGCTCTGCTACCACTTGTTACCGTGGTTTGGTGGATTAGCAGAGGTGAAAGAAGGTGCGGGGGTGAACGGGTCTCAAACTACCAAATTAAAGTTAAGGTAAAATTTAACAAGGTTATATTTTCTTTGCAAAATCAAGAGATAACAAGAATGGCAGGTACAGAGTAGCAAGGCAACAAAGTACAATTACAGTATTTACAGGATTTGGGCTTCGAGCCCCGAACTTACAATTCTTGAGCAATTAGCCCAACCTTACCCCAAAAACGAGATACAACAGAGGGGCAGAAAACCCCAATCATGCCCAGGAGCACTGGCTCCCAATTACACAGTCAAGCCTCCTAGAGGCACGCAGTAACAAATTTCAAAAGAGCGATCCGCTCTCAAAGTTTAAGCCAATCAAAGGCCAGACCAAACTCCACCTTCAAGTTGTCCTCTAAGGACATAAGCACAGGGGTAAAATACCCAACCTACTGAGGCCTATTAAGTAAGAAAACATGAAAATTACATGGCCTCTAAAATACCAATTTGAGAGGAGGCGGACAGCACTCCTAATACATTTTGTTTAAAACCTAATCTGGCACTAGGCCGCTAATGCAAGGGCTAATCCCATACTATAGAGGTGACTTTTAGAAGGAAACAATTTACATTACGTTAAGGAAGAAACGGTTGAGAAAATAAGTTCACCTCAATGCAACATGAGTGGGAGCTCGAGAGGGTTAAGCACTCTCTATCCCAATATGTAGTTAAAACAGAAGGAATTGACACCGAGTGTCTTTACATTTTTAAAGGAAAGTTACATGGAAAAGGCTTCGGACCTGCCCCGAGAGTTAAACCGCTGAGCTAGCAAGAAAAGAAGTTATTAAAAGGCCATTACCTTGTGGATGAACAGCTGCCCGAAGAAAGAAGCGCTTCCCGCCCCCTGCTACGTACTTTACACTTTGAAAGTTGGTACTGAAGTGGCACCGAGACCCGAAAATCAGCAGTTTATATACTCTCGTGGAAAGTTCGAGGCGTTTCAGGAATGAAAACACCCGCCCACAATCATTTTATTGGACAACCAAGAAAACCCCTACACAATATGAAGAAGAAACACATAATTGGTGGAAAATTAATTCGAGAAATTCGGGATTGGCTAAATTCAAAACAAGGGGAAAGAAAGGGTTAATATTGCCAACTTAAACAATGACTGAAAGAAATTTAACAAAGAACAAACTTATGAATTCAAAATTTCTCCAAAAACATAGTTCTTTCACTTCGCACTAGGGTGCACCATTGTAGTTTTTCAGTAGTGTCCTCTAGAAGAGAATGTTCACACTTCTTACTACAGGAAAAAACAAAAATACGTCAAAAACGACCCAGTTCAGAAACTTCAAAATTTCCAAGTAGTGACATCTTCTGAGAAACTTGAAAATTAATACATTAGATAAAGTTCGGACTTCCTCCAGCAGAGGAGTTTCAACTGGCGCAAAGTTTGAATTAGCGGCGTGGAGGTGTACCGCCCGGTACAATTATTATTATTATTATTATTATTATTATTATTATTATTATTATTATTATTATTATTATTATTATTATTATTATTATTATAGAAATTCAGTAAGCACTATGGAAATGTTTATTAGAAGGTTTCCCACAGGATATGAACACCACGACAATTGATAAAGGCTCCGCGTCTGGTGGAAGATCAGAAATAGAATAAGCATTTGAAATGTTTAAAATGATACCAAAAATCTGCGGTTGGCTTCGGAAGTGGGAATATATGAGCCAGTGGTAAGATATGGGATAAGAAAAATAAGAAAACAAATAGCACTCAACAACCGCTGGAGGATGCGGATATGCGTGTACTGAGGTAAGTCACAAACTTTATATTCGTAGACAGAAAAGAAATGAGAACCGTAGCGAATCCTATCAAATAAGGCTAGTCACTGAGTAGAAGGTGAGGGTGGAATGAGCATATCAATAGAATGCATCGGGAAAGAATTGTGAGAATTGCAAGATGTGATAAACAAAACGCGAAGTGAAGAGCTGGACGGTTGAGCTATGAAAGATATTCTCTAAAGCTGGCCGAAAACTTGTAACAAAGGAAAAGAATAATAATTAATAGTTATATTTAAAAATGTTGTGTTCGTAACTGGTGAATATAGGCTACCTAAAACTTCAATTCAGACAATTGCAATTCATGATATAGATGTTGAAATACTTGTCCCGAATGAGTAAATTTATGCCAATTTAGACCAAATAGTATTAAAAATTTATACCAATTTATAACACATTCTTTATAAATTTATACCGATTTATACCAATTAGTATAATAAATTTACTTATTCGGGACAAATATTTGAGATTCCCTATGGGAATCAACATCTATATCATCTGACAGCATCAATTTTTGGTAATGAGACAATGTTTCTCATAGTGCATTGGCACTCCCGGTGGCTCAAAGTAGCCTACGCAGTGGCCTCCACGATATGCACCAGCCAGCGTCTTGCTATGTGGGCTATGTACCAACTGATGAGCCCAACCTAGCACACGGGGGCGAAACGCTGACAACCAGGAATGAGTTAGCTGGAAAATTTATGATATCCAATAACGGACCATGTAAATTGGCATTGTGAATTGAATTGCAATTCATGTCTAAAGCCCTAAGCGTACACAAGTGTTTGGTACGCAGTTGTTCAGCATGGATTTGAATATTGACTTACATCCATCAAGCACGAGCAAGCTTTTCGTGTCAAGGTGATGCGCATACTGTGACGGGCTCCTGATGTTATCAGCCGGGTTATCTGATATATCAAGGGAGTAAGAATGGTCCGTGGCCTCCGAACAGGCCTGGTGCAGGTCTTTCGAGTTGACGAGGTACAGGCAACCTGCGCGTCTATGAGGATGGGGCCCTCTCTATCTATGATGATTTGTAATGTTGAAGGCGGTATACCCAACCCTCAAGCCATAGGAACTAACCAGTGAAGGTTAAAATCCCCGACACATCCGGGAAACGAACCCAGAACCATCAGGATCAAGGAGTGATAGCTATGAATTAGAAAAATGTGGGAGTTTCCCTTGCGTGTACGTCATTGGCACGTGATGAGCTGTCGGTAGCCTAGACTTTCCTACATCTCACCCAGGGGTAATGAAGGCCCCGCAGACGGCCCAAGGAATGTTAGCATGATCATCCGAAGGAAGGTATAAAACTAGTCAGAGATGTCCCCAAAGAGGCCATCGATTAGCAGAAGTGCCAGTAGGCTACAAGAGTATTGGACATCGCACCTAGGCGGGGCAAATGGGAATCATAACAATAAACAAATAAACACCATATTACTATAGCGTCGATAGACCTCGGACTAGCAATCAACCGCTGCCCACCCCGAAGGCCTACAGATTGCTCGGTGCAAGGAATCCTCTTCGCGGTTATTTTCGGTTTTCTAGACCAAGTCGTTAGTTCATCGTTGTATAGCTCTTTAATTATTGTCACGGAGGTCGAGTGGATCTCAAACCAGCCATCACATGGAGGTAAAAAATCCCTGTACTGAGTGGGAATCAAACCCGGTGCTTGTGGGTAAGAGACATGCTCCCTACTCACAGACCACCAGGCTGGCATATAATAAAAATTATACGTAATTATAATGACAATAATAATAATAATAATAATAATAATAATATTAATAATAAATAAATGGCGTGTGGCCTCCGAAGAGGCCGAGTGAAGGTCTTTCGAGTTGACGCCGCAAAGGCGACCTGCGCGTCTATGAGAATGGGGCCCTACCTGTGATGAATTCTAATGCTGAAGACGGCACACACACCCAGCCCCCGAGCCATTGGAATTAACCAATGAAGGTTAAAATCCCCGACCCGACCGGGAATCGAACCGGGGACTCTCTGGACCAAAATCCAGCACGCTAACCATTTAGCCATAATAAAAAAGGTGGGGGAAAGAAATATCCGGAATAAGTATGGGAACAAAATATAAACGAATCAACATAAAGTGCCTTGATTTTGCTGATAACCTCGCAATAATTACCTGGACTCCCATGGAAGCGAGCCATGCCATCGAGAAGCTTCATGAGACCGCCATCAAGACCGGGCTCCAAATCTCTTACGAAAACACACAGTAAATAGACTAGAAGAGCCCAAACTTGGCATCAATTGCTACCAAGTATGGGAATATCACACAAGATAAACATTTCAAATATCCAGTCAAATTATTGGATACACTTGCAAGGAAATAAATAGTTAACAAAGCACATGCAGAAAAATTGCGTAAATACACAATCAGCTGGGATATATAGAACCAGAAGTAATTTTCCACCAAAGTCCAACTTCGTCACTACCACACAGTCGTTCTTACAGAAGCACTCTACGCAATCGAGACGTCATCATTAACTACCAACGTGAAAGACGTCGCGCAAATACAACGACAGGTAGGCTACTGAGGATAATATTTGGACCCAAGATTGAAGATGGTATCCGGATGCGCAAAAGCTCATAAGAACTGTATTCGATAACCAAACAATTTACCTCACTTTCACGGAAAGACGTGTGAAATTCTATGGTCGTATAGCAGGAATGGACGATTCTCGCTTGACCAAGAAAATCTTCCACATCATCAACGGAAATAGACAACCCAAAATACGCTGGGTGGTAGACACCCAAAGTGACCTCACAGAAATCGATATGGACCTACTGGAAACAACATGGACTATATACAGGCAGAAAATCAATCCACATAACTTCATGCCCATAAACTCATCAGGAAGGAAGAAACTCAAAAACGCATGGGCGCCAAAAAGGAGACAGGCCCATAGTGAAAGGATTTTTTGGGAAGATAAGAAGGATGGGAAGAACAAGAAAACCAATGATAAGTAATGGATCCACGTGGTCCTTAAAGGGCGATACGCAATACTTATATATATATAAGAAGAAGAAGAATAAGAAGAAGAATGGGCTTAGATTACGGCGGTAAAGGGTATTCTACCCCACCGGCGTTCAGGCCGACGTATCGAGTTCCCGGTCAGCTTCTCAGGGAATTGTTATAATTTCATCTAATTTTACGTGGGATCGGAGAAAGGTCATCTTCATGTTGCAAACGAAAGATTATTCCATAAATAACAACCCCGCCGAATGGATCTCTCCATCTGGCACACCTTGGCAAGGTGTCAGTACCGAAAATTCCATACCTTAATTCTATTTATCGTAATCTATAATAATCCTTATAAACAACAAACACAATTAATCCTTATTTCTAGTTATTTATTAAATATAATAACTTGAAGAAAAAGGAAAAGAAAATATGGGAAGAGAACAATGTGTTCCTGTAGGTCTCATTTTTTTGATGAACATCCACTGAAAATGTTTATTTGTACAATAGTCTTTCATATTTACATTTCATCTGCATTATAGTGATATTTGAAATAGGTTCCTTTAACTAAAACTGGTTAGTAATTCTCTAAACCTGACACTTCTCATCATTTTAATCTACTTTCTTCATTCAATCTTTGATCCACTCCACTGTTAGAAAATTGGAGTTTAACATCGCTAGTAAAACGCCCTACCTAAAGTATAATCTACTTAAATTGATCATAATCTGAATATAAACTGGTCTACATCACGTAATTCTAAAGTTTCGATCTGAATCTCATCATTTATCATCTTTAGTATATGAAATTTTTATATCTGAAACCCTATCATCGGTAATTTTTTTATTTGGAACCTTATTATATGTTGTCTGCTTGTCTGGTATCTTATTATGACTTTCGTTCATTTTTAGGTTTCGGGCTGCTAAATAAGTTTCTCATATATAGAAATTATTCGCTGCCATAAGGCAAATCACTTCCAAATGAAATATATAGCTTCGTAGATTCTCAAGCAATCTCAAAAGCGTCCTTTTGTCTCTGTCGGTGAATGATGACGAGCGCTGGGGATTCCTTGTGTTCGCTGGCACTGTTGGGTCTCAACATCTGTTAACCATTAAGATGCGTCCTTGTTTACAGCGTAGTTACCGCTCTGTCAGTCAAGTAGAGCACTTCTCGGTCTCGTAGTTATGCGTAAAATTCCCTGATTAAAATGAATGTTTGCACTTAATTATCCATGGAGTATCTTGCGATTTATAAAAAATAACAGAAAAAAACGAATGAATTCGATAAGTTGGCAGTGGAAATGAGCGAGGAAACAGGGTATAATGTTAGTTTTCACGTTGGATATACTCTCTGGGCTCAGCTAGTGACCTAGATTCTCTGTCGCGTGATAACGCGTCTCTTTTCATCTCGCTCGCGGTTGGAGTGAGAAAACTTCACGTACAAGCGCTCTTGCACTGCCTTGCTGCTAATTACCAGCAACTAGAGCTAGGTCGCGCGACTCTGGATACTGCAAATCGAGTCCTGGAGCGGGTGAAAAAATTCTAACTTGGGCAGTTTTTATCGTAGAATGACGCGGAAAACGGCATATTTCATCTCCTGGATATCATGACATACCGTAGGTGACGTCATGAACGGTCACATTATATAGTCGTAGTCATGTCTGTCAATCAATATACATGCCTCCTAAAAACAATCTACATCTCCCACAGCATGTATCCTTCCCAACACTTTCTAAAATACGACAGAATCGCCCTTCCGTATGACTTGGGATCTTATATTCATACACAATACACTCTTTTATGGCATTAACACAACCGTGGCTGAGGTTAGAGTTTACTTAAAACGAATGTCACTTCCTACCAATATACATATGGACTAGCACAAATATCATTTGTCTGTTTTCTGTAGGTCATGTTTGGCACCCGGATTAAATATAACTGTCAATTGAAATTCAATTAATATTATCTACCAAATAATGCAAAAAATTTTGAAAACAAGAAACTTATCTCGCATCCGTCACCCTTCCGAGCTGACTTCTTCTTTTCAGCTGCTACATGCGATCCTTGCGGCCTGCGTCTGGTCGTCTGGAAGTCATTTCTGGTCACAATGAATTGTCATCTTGCACCTCTTTATGTAATTCTGGGAAATCCACTGCCACGTTTAGCAAGACTCCATGGTGTTACACTCGTTCATGAAAACATACAAGTACATTCGGATGACGAATACATAATTATACTGTTCATATAGCCACTCATATTGCTATTCCTTGAGCTACTTTTGATGCGTATATATACGGTATAAATACATGGATATAACTTCTGCTTGTTAATTATAATATCTCTCCGTTAGTATGAATCTTAAGTAGTTAATTCTGCTCTTTCCTTTCTTGTAGTGGATTGCCTAAAGGTACGAATAGCCCTCTCGTTGCTTCCCGAAAATGGTCCACATATCTATTTTTATTATTATTTCTTTTCGAAATTACGGATTTTCTTGCCGTATTTCTATCTGCTCATAAGCTATCTGGCATGAAATTCCTCTTTAATCTTCCTTTTAACCAGTTTTCTTGATGTACAGCGACGACATGGTATGATATTATCTTCTTCACAGTTTTTTGTGTGCTATCCTTTTTTCTCAGTAAAAAATGATTCAGAATTCAATTATTTTAAAAAACAATCCAGATACCGTTCCGAGGTTCTTATACACGGCCCTCGCGATTCCATAGCATTTGCCTGGTGTGAAAATAGGAAACCACGGAAAACATCTGTAAGGCTGCCGACAGTGTGCCTTCTATTATGCAGTCCATCTGAGTTTCGGTGACACTCTGCGTGCCTTTATTCTGCTTGAAGTCGCGTCGGCCATTTTTGTCTTTTATTTCCACATCAACTGCAATATAAAGCACATGTAATGGTACAATATGATCGGGCACTTGGTAGCCTCATGATGTGAAAAACTTAACAGCAGATTAAATGGCATGTACTTGAGGATATGATTTAAATTGTGAGTGGTTATGACAACATATTTTTTCATCGCCATTTGAGACGGCGTTTGGGAAAAAATTGGAAGTCCCACTATCTTTAGTACATATTTGTAACAATTGCCGTTGGTCGATGCGAACAATGAAAGTGGGGAGTCAGGCGTAAGTTAGTGGAACCATTATCAAAGGATTATAATCGAAAGACATAGACCGGGCGAGTTGGCCATGCGGTTAGGGGCGCGCGGCTGTGAGCTTGCATCCGGGAGATAGTGGGTTCGAATCCCACTGTCGGCAGCCCTGAAGATGGTTTTCCGTGGTTTCCCATTTTCATACCAGGCAAATGCTGGGGCTGTACCTTGCTTAAGGCCACGGCAGCCTTTCCTATCCCATCGTCACCGTAAGATCTACCTGTGTCGGTGCGACGTAAAGACACTAGCAAAAAATCGAAAGACATAGGTGACGAATTGTGGTCCTTTATCATTACACAAATTCTGGCTGAAACGGATTTGTGGGAGTCGTTAGTCAGAAACTTCGCTATGCCATTGTTGAAATCAGACGACCATCAGCCCACACAACAGCCGTCAGAAACGACGTGCGTATGACAGCTGTTATGCACCACATCCTGGATGATTCGATGCTGAGAAGGAAGACTTCTGGAAGAAGTTAAGTGCTCATATTCAAATAATACCCGCAGGAAAGCATTTTTTATTGGTGGAGACCTGAATAGTCATGTAACAAGAGAAGTGTACGCACAGTGCCCCCGACGCAATGGTTACGGGACACGAGATCGTGAGAGATGCAAGATCTTAGACTTGAATCCCACGATCAGTCAATGTCAGCTCATCAAGAAAAAGCCTACACACCTCGTTCATTACAACAGTGGTGAACATTCCACTCAGATACATTACTGCTGGTACGCAGGTTCGACTTCAAGTTGATATTAAATGCAAAAGTAATAATGTCAGAATCCATCGCACCCCAACACAAACTGCTTGTTTTGGACCTACGTATCGGCTAGATGAAACCACGGCATTAGCTAAAATTCAAATCAAATCAAATCAAATCAAATCAAATCAAATCAAATCAAATCAAATCAAATCAAATCAAATCAAATCAAATCAAATCAAATCAAATCAAATCAAATCAAATCAAATCAAATCAAATCAAATCAAATCAAATCAAATCAAATCAAATCAAATCAAATCAAATCAAATCAAATCAAATCAAATCAAATCAAATCTAATCTAATCTAATCTAATCTAATCTAATCTAATCTAATCTAATCTAATCTAATCTAATCTAATCTAATCTAATCTAATCTAATCAAATCAAATCAAATCAAATCAAATCAAATCAAATCAAATCAAATCAAATCAAATCAAATCAAATCAAATCAAATCAAATCAAATCAAATCAAATCAAATCAAATCAAATCAAATCAAATCAAATCAAATCAAATCAAATCAAATCAAATCAAATCAAATCAAATCAAATCAAATCAAATCAAATCAAATCAAATCAAATCAAATCAAATCAAATCAAATCAAATCAAATCAAATCAAATCAAATCAAATCAAATCAAATCAAATCAAATCAAATCAAATCAAATCAAATCAAATCAAATCAAAAGGAAACGAAAATGAAACAGAACCAAACCAATACTGGCTCGGTAAGAATAAAGTAGTGGAATCTCTCCGAATAGAAGGACATGTTCGTGACAAAGCTCAGCGATCTTAGCGTGAACACTGATTAGCAAGTAGAAACCATGCAGTAGAGATCACAGACCAAATTCACAATGCAGCAGCTGAAAGTCTCGAGAAGTGAAAATGAGGTAAACGGTTCGTGGACAAGAGACTTCGTAGAGGAAGAAAGAAGTACATTTGTCTATCAAGGCTAAAAATGGGACTTATAGGATCTGGCGGAAAATAAAAATACATACATATGACGACCAATACAATAGACACTGAACGCACTAATGCCTCAACAAAAAACCGCCACTACCAACATATCTATGAAACATTGGATACTGAAGACGGTGCAAATAAGGTCTACCATGCAGAGAAATGGATCATCTACTGAAAGGCTTAAAGTGTTAGGAAAATGCTAAGTGGGTATATAGTAAGCAATTCGGCCTATGCCGACGACTTGGTCTTAATAGCAGATTGTACTGAAAGTCTGTAATCTAATATCATGGCACTTGAAAATAAGAGCAGTGAAGATTAGTATTTCCAAGAAGTGATTTCAGTAGGTTAGAAACCTTGGAGAATTTAATGTCCAGTTGGGAATACGAAACTGGGACAGGTACAATAATGGAACAAGTATTTATGATGTGTATTCTTCGAGTATGGTAGGATAATAGGTAAGACGGAAACAAGGTGCAGCAAAGTTAACACAATGATCTAGCCGTTGCTATCAACAGTATTCTGTGAAAAGGAAGTCAGCTCCTGAAATAAACTATCCTTACACCGGTATGTTTTCAGACCAACTTTTCTGTCTGGGAGAAGGCTGGGTGGTCTCAGAATATCTCATTCTTAAGTTAGAATTAAGAGACATGAAAGCAGGGATAATGATCGCTGGTACAAACAGAAGGGTACTCCTGTACTCGGAACGAGGAGATAAGAGAATGAACTTGAGCATAAACCGACTTCGGTAGTGGGGCATGTGAGGTGAACAGAGGAGGAGACGTTACCCAGGACATTAATGGACTAGGTCACGGAGGATAAATAGAGGAAACCAAGAACTAAACTAGACCACAGAGCTAGTTAAAAGTAGTGGAGAGTGGGGATGTTAAATAAATTCAAAGAGGCATGCAGATTGGACGCTGAAAGGCACAACAGTCATGTTATTATTATTATTATTATTATTATTATTATTATTATTATTATTATTATTACTGTTACGACCTTTTCATATACACTGACTGACAGAGCAAATGCAACACCAAGAAGGAGTGGATCGAGAGGGATGAAAGTTGGGGAAAAAACAGAGACAGCACGGACGAATAATTGATGTTTATTTCAAACCGATATGCAGGTTACACAATGCGCACGGCATCGACTCAGTAGGATGTAGGACCACCGCGAGCGGCGATGCACGCAGTAACACGTCGAGGTACAGAGTCAATAAGAGTGCGGATGGTGTCCTGAGGGATGGTTCTCCATTCTCTGTCAACCATTTGCCACAGTTGGTCGTCCGTACGAGGCTGGGGCAGAGTTTGCAAACGGCGTCCAATGAGATCCCACACGTGTTCGATTGGTGAGAGATCCGGAGAGTACGCTGGCCACGGAAGCATCTGTACACCTCGTAGAGCCTGTTGGGAGATGCGAGCAGTGTGTGGGCGGGCATTATCCAGCTGAAACAGAGCATTGGGCAGCCCCTGAAGGTACGGGAGTGCCACCGGCCGCAGCACATGCTGCACGTAGCGGTGGGCATTTAACGTGCCTTGAATACGCACTAGAGGTGACGTGGAATCATACGCAATAGCGCCCCAAACCATGATGCCGCGTTGTCTAGCGGTAGGGCGCTCCAGAGTTATTGCCGGATTTGACCTTTCTCCACGCCGACGCCACACTCGTCTGCGGTGACTATCACTGACAGAACAGAAGCGTGACTCATCGGAGAACACGACGTTCCGCCATTCCCTCATCCAAGTCGCTCTAGCCCGGCACCATGCCAGGCGTGCACGTCTATGCTGTGGAGTCAATGGTAGTCTTCTGAGCGGACGCCGGGAGTGCAGGCCTCCTTCAACCAATCGACGGGAAATTGTTCTGGTCGATATTGGAACAGCCAGGGTGTCTTGCACATGCTGAAGAATGGCGGTTGATGTGGCGTGCGGGGCTGCCACCGCTTGGCGGCGGATGCGCCGATCCTCGCGTGCTGACGTCACTCGGGCTGCGCCTGTAACCCTCGCACGTGCCACATGTCCCTGCGCCAACCATCTTCGCCACAGGCGCTGCACCGTGGACACATCCCTATGGGTATCGGCTGCGATTTGACGAAGCGACCAACCTGCCCTTCTCAGCCCGATCACCATACCCCTCGTAAAGTCGTCTGTCTGCTGGAAATGCCTCCGTTGACGGCGGCCTGGCATTCTTAGCTATACACGTGTCCTGTGGCACACGACAACACGTTTTACAATGACTGTCGGCTGAGAAATCACGGTACGAAGTGGGCCATTCGCCAACGCCGTGTCCCATTTATCGTTCGCTACGTGCGCAGCACAGCGACGCATTTCACATCATGAGCATACCTCAGTGACGTCAGTCTACCCTGCAATTGGCATAAAGTTCTGACCACTCCTTCTTGGTGTTGCATTTGCTCTGTCAGTCAGTGTATATTTCACGCGACTTTTGATCTAATATATATCATCTGTAGTTTCTTATTTTTACACTAGGCAAATGCTGGGACTGTACCTTAATTAAGTCCGCGGCCACTACCTTCCCAGACCTAGATCTTTCCCATCCTTGTGTCGCTGGAAACTTTTGATGTGTTAATGTACCAAACCACTACAAAAAAACTAAACAAATGTTCGCTTAAAATTCCCTAGTATGAAACCCACGAATCACTTGTATCTCCAAAAGCCCTCTCGATTAATTTTCAAGTGTCTTTACTGTTTTCTCAATGAATTTATACAATATTTCTGTAGGTTTGCTCGTTCACTGGGCCTTAAGTAAGATGTAACACAATTATTTTCATATCTCATAATGTTTCTATTTTGTTCGATTATATTATAAATGTTAGCTCGACCGAGTGGGAAACTATTTCACCTTCTAAAATGGAATAAAGCACTTTCTGGGGTTTAAAGGAATTTTCTTGTATGTTATCGGCATCAAAATCTGCGTTGTACAAACGACGAGAGGATTAAAGAACTCACTGTACATTCTGTTGCTATGACAATGAATTTGGTGTTCCCGTTATTTTCTCTTTGTGGAAGAAAGATCCATTCACTGACAGGGACACTGACATCGTATCAAGGACCCTGGAGCGTACCGCACCTTTGTTCTTGGAGCAGTATATAAACCCCGGACACCACAGTAGAAGGCACACTGTACTCTTCCGAGAAGCAGAAAACCACAACTAACCATGTTCAAGCTGGTAAGTTAACCATTCCAGTTATAATGATAATAATAATAATAATAATAATAATAATAATAATAATAATAATAATAATAATAATAATAATAATAATAATAATAATGAATGCATGTGGATATTAACGTTGTTGTTATCACTATAATGCATAAACTGTGTGTCACTATAGAGTACGAAAGTATAATGCTTGGGTTACACAAATATTAAGGACAGAATAAATTCCTTTCCGAGTCACAGATGATGATATTATGCGATTAAAATGCGTCAACTGGATTGAAAATCGAATCCGTAAACGACTGATGCCCAACCAGGCGGCCTGCAGATATTGAAGTGCCACATGACAATCGTGACATCCTTAACTGTGTTGCTTGGCCTGCTCGTAAGTCAAAGTGAAGAACTGAGTGAAATCTGTACAAGCCCTCCGTTAAGATTTAAAATTCTTAGATTAGCCGGAAAAACCAGTGTAGGACCTCTTGGTAGGAAGTATCTACGCCTCTTTCGCACCATGGAGCTGGTTCATTGTTAGAATGACACGTTAATAATAACGATATGGCAATCAACGAGAAACGACCGTCTGTATAATTTTCATCGTACGACTTTACCGGTGTTGATAAAGCAGTTGAGGATCCAACTAGCCTTCAGACTGAAGACTCAAAATAATAATAATAATAATAATAATAATAATAATAATAATGAAAATCCACAGCCTGTTTCCAGTCATTCGACCGGGTCAGGAATGGAATGAATGAAGCCCCTATCTAGCGGCGAGGATAGGAATAGTGCCGGTTGCCGTAGCCTGTCGCACTCCTCTGGGGCAATGATTAATGAATGACAGACGAAATGGAATGATATTGAAGAGTGTTGCTGGAATGAATTATGACAGGGAAAACCGGAGTACCCGGAGAAAATCCTGTCCCGCCTCCGCTTTGCCCAGCACAAATCTCACATGGAGTGACCGGGATTTGAACCAAGGAACCCAGAGGTGAGAGGCCGGCGCGCTGTCGCCTGAGCCACGGAGGCTCGTCAATAATAATAATAATAATAATAATAGTAATAATAATAATAATAATCATCATCATTAGAGGAACCATGCTGTTCCACAGTATACGTTAAAAATTGTTCAGATAACTCGTCTTTATATGCCTGTCGTAGTTATATTGCTTTGCCTGCCCTTTTAAATGGTTTTATGAACATTTAATAAGAAGCGCGTTATGGTATCCCGCAATTAGTAGTCAGAATTCTTCCATTCTGACGGCATCATACCGTCTATTTGCTAAAAATACATCCATATATTCTCTTATTTATCCTGCAATTCTTGATGCAAAGCTTGATATTGTGTTGTTGAAGGCAATGGTATTTTTAATCGCAGTTGGAGCGACTGTCTTGTGAGCTCATAGGTTAGTCTCGAAGGATCGCTTTTTTTCAGGCAAATAACTTTCGTAACATGCACGGCTTTCACTCTTTCTACAGTAGTATAGATAATGTCTAAGGCGTATGTCATGATGGAGTCTGTTTGTACTTAGACTTTTTCTCTTAGCAGCATGTATGTTATGAGGAACGCTCTGCCATATCTTGAATAGATTTGGAAGCTGGGAAGGTTAGATAATCAAAGAGTAAGTAACAGCATTCTTCCGTGATCAGAGGAAGTGTATACTGTCCGGCTTGACAGGTAGTAAATCAATCATGACCAGTAAATGCAAATAGGTTAATATGGGAAGGGCATATGATTCAGAAAGTGATGGAACCAACTAGAGGGAGGAATATTCTGGATGTGGGCTTTCACATTCCTATAACCCAATAATATTGCAGTTTAAGCCCCCGGCGTAGTAATGACAGAAATTATTGTAGACAACCTTTTATTTTTCAGCATTTAACGACACTTTTATTCTCCGTCCCGCGCAGTGGGGACAATAATAGTAATCCACCAGCGGTAAAAATCATATAACCACATTTCAGTTGAGAATTGTAATGTAGATAGTACCGTATATCTATAATCGTGTGTATCTTTTGTGTGTATCTATTAGAGCATAGTGCTAATAATAATCTGTCCAAGCATTTAGATTTGTTGGTAATATTTGAGTACTGTAGTTGTTGCAAATTTCAAACTTGCAAATTTAATTTCTGTTTGTGCTTATTAGTGACATACGGTACCGACATTTTAATTAGGATACGCCTGAACGTGGTTAAAAATTGTTGTAGTGTACTCTACAGTAGTATATTAGAATATCTTATTAGAAATTAGTGGTATCAGAGGTAAGGCTTTCTGCGGATGATGTTATTCCGTATAGACTAATACATAAATTACAGGATTGTGAGCAACTGCAACATGACCTCGGTAATGTTGTGAGATGGACAGCAGTCAATGGTATGATGATAAACGCGGTTAAAAGTCAGGTTGTGAGTATCATAAATAGGAAAAGTCCTCTGAGTTTTAATTACTGCGTTGATGGGGTGAAAATTCCTTTTGGGGACAATTGTAAGTATCTAGGTGTTAATAAGAAGAAAGATCTTCATTGGGGTAATCACATAAATGGGATTTTAAATAAAGGGTACAGATTTCTGCACATGGTTGAGAGAGTGTTTCGGGGTTGTAGTAAGGATGTAAAGAAGAGGGCATATAAGTCCTGGTAACACCCCAACTACTAGTAGAGTATGGTTCCAGTGTATGGGACCATCACCAGGATTATTTGATTCAAGAACTGGAAAAAGTCCAGGGTTGGGAAGCATTGGGAGAAAGAAGACGAGCTGCTCACCTAAGCGGTATGTTCTTAGCTGTGAGCGGAGAGATGGCTAGGAATGACATTAGTAGAAGAATAAGTTTGAATGGCGTCTTTAAAAGTAGGAAATATCACAATATGAAGATAAAGTTTGAATCCAAGTGGAAAAATTGGGGCAAACATCCATTTATAGGAAGGGGCGTTAGGGTTTGGAATGACTTACCAAGGGAGATGTTCAATAAATTTCCAATTTCTTTGAAATCATTGTAAAAAAAGGCTAGGAAAAGAAGTGATAGGGAATCTGCCACGTGGGTGACTGCCCTAAATGCAGATCAGTATTGATTGATTGATTGATTGATTGATTGATTGATTGATTGATTGATTGATTGGATTTCTGCATACAATGGCATTACTAAGGATGAAAATCTCATTTTTATCAGAATGTTAATGAAAGTATTTGTCGCTTAGCAACCTGCCAAGTATAGACTGTATTGCGGATTAGGATAAGCCTTCGCTGCAGTTACTGGAGTGATCATTTAATGATTTGATTTTATGATTACTCGAAGCTGGCTGAACTTAGAGACCCATCCATGTCTTGTGATTCATCAGTAGGTAATTCCGGAGAGAAAGAAACAAAACTGAAGCAAATCGCTCCAGTAGAACGGACGGACAGATTTGCCAAAGCTTTCTAAGTAAGCTGTTTTAATGTACAGATAATAAAAATGTATTGCTTTATTTAAGGTCCGCTCTTACTGCAACGGACACATACGACTGGAAGTAATCCCAATGAAATACCCTTAAATGCTACCCGCATCAGTCGAGATCTATCACTCTACTGTATTTTCTGAGCAGAATACCAACACCTAACCGATTATACGGCTGAAATCGGTTGTCATTATTGTTTAAAAATCAAATGATCAGTACAACGTGCAAAGTATGTGGTAATGTCACTTTCAATTTTTAGAATTTGCTTTACGTCGCACCGACACACACATGTCGTATGGCGACGATAGGGTGGGAAATGGTTAGGAGCGGGAAGGAAGCTGTCGTGGTCTTAATTAAGGTACAGCCCCAGCAATTGCTTGGTGTGAAAATGGCAAACCACGGAAAACCATCTTTAGGGCTGCTGACAGTGGAATTCGAACCCACTATCTCCCATATGCAAGCTGACAGCTACGTACCCCAAACCATGCGGCCACTCGCTCGGTGAAATGTTGTTCAGGACAGAGCAAAGGTGAAGTATTGCATTACGTAACATATTTAGTTAAGGACGAAATTTCAGCTCAGATTTTGGTGGATTATTGAATATAGCTTATACCTCTATGATTGCACAAAATAAAAACTGAAAACGTATGGTGACGCATGGTCAGCGCGACGATTCCTCTCAGTCGTTATTTTTTGATTCCTAGATCGGGGCTGTCATCTAATCGCCACATGGATCCCTAGTTCTCACTTAGACTGAGTGGACCTAGATCCAGCCCACAGACACAGGTAAAAAATCCCTGACCTGTGTCGGAGTCAAACACAGAGCCTCTCTTCCCTTTTACCGCAGGGCTGGCTTTAATAAAACTGTACAATATAAGTTAACATAAGTATGCTGTGCCAGGCTTTAAAGATTAGGAGATAAGTTAGAGTCACGATAATCCTTGGTGAAACAGACACTCTACCATTGACATTACTCTCGCACTTGGGGCTGGACTTGAGCCGACTGCCTGTGGTGTGCACAAGGCTTACATTGTGCACACATCAACAAGTCCCTGAACCAGATAGAGAGAGAGGACCTGATTACTGACAGTTAATTAGCCCCTACTACCCTGCTGTTCCTGACGAGAATGATAATGTGGAGGTAGATACAGGTTCATTGTTGAAAGGAGAGTCTGATGTTTGTACACAATTTCTTCTACTGTAGCTGTCGTAAAAAAAATTCTTAGTTTAGAGGTGCTAGATGTTCTTTTATCTTTTGGCAGAACATATCATAAATAATTATAAAATTAGAGTATATTACATTAATTTATTACATTATTTACAATTTAAATTGTTATTAAAGTCTATCGTCCGCCTCTGTGGTGGAGTGGTTAGCGTGATTAGCTTCCACCCGCGGAGGCCCGAGTTTGATGCCCGGCTCTGCCACGAAATTTGAAGAGTGATGCGAGGGCTGGAACAGGGTCCACTCAGCCTCGGGAGGTCAACTGAGTAGAGGGGATTTCGATTCCCACCTCAGCCGTCCTCGAAGTGGTTTTTCGTGGTTTCTCACTTCTCTTCCAGGCATGGTATCTGAAATGAAATGGCGTATGGCTTTTAGTGCCGGGAGTGTCCGAAGACATGTTCGGCTCGCCAGATGCAGGTCTTTTGATGTGACTCCCGTAGGCGACCTGCACGTCGTGATGAGGATGAAGTGATGATGAAGACGACGCACACACTCAGTCCCTCTGCCAGCGAAATTATCAATGGTGGTAAAAATTCCCGATCCTGCCTGGAATCGAACCCGAGATCCCTGTGACCAAAGGCCAGCCGCTAACCATTTATCCATGGAGCCGGACGGGATGGTATCTAACTTAAGGCCACGACCGCTTCCTTCCGTCTTCCTTGTCTATCCCTTCCCATTCCCTCACAAAGCCTCTGTTCAGCATAGCAAGTGAGGCCACCTGGGGGGTACTGGTCCTCCTTCCCAGTTTTATCCCCTACCCCCATGTCTCACGCTCAAGAACACTGCCTTTGAGGCGGTGGAGGCGGGATCCCTCGCTGAGTCCGAGGGAAAAACCAACCCTGGAGGGTAAACCGATTAAGAAAGAAAGAAAGAAAGAAAGAAAGAAAGAAGGGAGAACAAAGTCTATCACAGTTGGACCTGCTTCCATAACGTCAGTGAAATTGCCTTTATATGAATGTGATAGACATTCATCCACCATATGCCGGATAGTCCGCCTGGGAGCACCGCAGCTGCACTCTGGAGAGGGAACTTGCCCCACTTGTGAGAAGATCGGCACATCTGCCATGGTTTGTCCTAATCCTGTTTAGGTTTGACCAATTTTTCTTCAGCAGATGGAAACCAATTAATTTTTCTGTGGTTTTTATCATGTCTTGGCAATATCCTAGAACATTTTCAACCAATTCCTTCATCCAGGTTTGCAGGAGGTTGAAATTATTACTCACTGTCCTGATGGGTGGATTCCGCGAACGTAATCTTCTGGATTCAGCAGCAATGATGTGCTGGTGTATTGGTCATAGATATGGCTCATGATAGGAGCTAAAATACCAGCTAGATGTCCTGTTATATTGAAGTGCCAGGTGGAGAACGTAACGGCATTGCTTGGCCTGCTTTCCTGTCATATCAGTCAGCTCTTCAATCAAATTGAAGAACTGAGTGAATTCTATAGTAGCCCTCCGTTCAGGTTTAAAATAGACCGGAAATCGAATCTGGGACCTCCTCGCAAGAGATAACTACGCTACTATTACCCCATGGGGCTGGTTCAGAGTAACAATAACACAATTTCTAGTTGTTAAGTGTGCTTTTCTGAGTTCTATGTTTTTTCAATAATAATAATAATAATAATAATAATAATAATAATAATAATAATAATAATAATAATAGTCCGCCTCTGTGGTGTAGTGGTTAGCGTGATTAGCTGCCACCCCCGGAGGCCCGGGTTCGATTCCCGGCTCTGCCACGAAATTTGAAAAGTGGTACGAGGGCTGGAACGGGGTCCACTCAGCCTCGGGAGGTCAACTGAGTAGAGGTGGGTTCGATTCCCACCTCAGCCATCCTGGAAGTGGTTTTCCGTGGTTTTCTACTTCTCCTCCAGGCGAATGCCGGGATGGTACCTAACTTAAGGCCACGGCCGCGTCCTTCCCTCTTCCTTGCCTATCCGCTCCAAACTTCCCATCCCTCCACAAGGCCCCTGTTCAGCATAGCAGGTGAGGTCGCCTGGGCGAGGTACTGGTCATATTCCCCACTTGTATCCCCCGACCAAGAGTCTGAATCTCCAGGACACTGCCCTTGAGGTGGTAGAGGTGGGATCCCTCGCTAAGTCCGAGAGAAAAACCGAACCTGGAGGGTAAACAGATGATGATGATGATGATGATAATAATAATAATAATAATAATAATAATAATAATAATAATATCCGGTTCCTTGGCTGACAGGTTACCTTATTGGACTTCGGATCAGAGAGTCACTTGTTCGATTGTCGGCCGGGTAGAATAATTTAATTGAATCTGATGAATGCGTTTAGCTTGATGTTTTTATATATGTAAGTGTGTACATATTCATCTTAAAACTCATAACCTACGTGTAATATATACATGCAACACATCACCCTATCAGTCACCACAGAGGCGCGCAGTCGTGAATATATTTCTCCGTACGTTGTTGTTTGAATCATCTGTCCACAGACTGGTTTGATGCAGCTTTCCATTACACCCTATATTGTGGCAAACTTTTCATTTCTATAAAAGTATTAATAATTTCGTGTGGCTATTTCTAGCCGAGTGCAGCCCTTGTAAGGCAGACCCTTCGATGAGGGTGGGGTGCATCTGTCATGTATAGGTAACTGCCTGTTATTGTGGTGGAGGATAGTATTATGGGTGGTGTGTGCATTGCAGAAATGTTGGGGACAGCAAAAAAACACCTAGCCCCCGGGCCACTGGAATTAACCAATGAAGGTTAAAATCCCCGACCCGGCCGGGAATCGAACCCGGGACCCTCTGAGCCGAAGGCCAGTACGCTGAACATTCAGCCAACGAGTCGGACTAACTGCTGCATTCTACATCTGCTTGTGATATTCATACCTTGGTCTACCCCTACCGTTCTTACCTCCTTCACATCCCTCAAAAAACAACTGTACAAGTCCTGAGTGTTTTAAGGTATGTCCTATAATTCTGTCTCTTCGTCTCGTCAAATTTAGCCAAATCGATCTTCTTTCTTCAATTCGTTTCAGTATTTCTTTATTCGTGATTCAATGTATCCATCTCACCTTCACCATTCTTCCCTAAAACCACATTTCAAGATATTCTGTTCTCTTCCTTTCTGATCTAGTTATCGTCCATGATTCACTTTCATGCAATGCCACGCTCCAGAAGAAAGTCTCCAAAAATATCCTTCTAATACGTACATCAATTTTTGAAGCGAGAAAACTTATTTTCTTAAGAAAGGCTTCCCTTCCTTGTACTAGTCTGCATTTTATGTCGTCCTTACTTCTGCCATCGTTAGTTAATTTACTACCCAAGTAACAATATTCATATACTCCTGTTAAGACTTATTTTATAATCTAATATTACCTGTATCAGTTACTTCGTTCGACTGCACTCCCTTCCTTTTTTTTTAGACTTAGGCCTATGGCGTAAGGAAAGACATGCTGTTCAGGCAACGGGGAATAAAAAGAAAAGAAAATACGTTTCAATTCATTGTAGGTATTAGATTGGAAGGGAAATGTTAATGAGAGTGTATTTAATACTAACAGTTCCTTGGCTGATTGGCCAGCGCCTGGCCTTAGTTTGAGAGGGACCAGTTTTCAATTCCCGGCCGGGTCATTTGTCTAGCTTTGAGTTTCGGTATTTGTGTACGTCTGAATATGCATCTTCATTTGCAAACAACACGTCACACTACAAACCAGCACAGCTTCACACATTAGTAGTCAGGAAAGCCATCCAACCGCAAAGCTGAGCTATATCTGTACAACGTACCGGCCCTAGAAAATTAAGAAAAATGAGAGAAAAAGAAAAAGGAAAATTCTGTATTTCCTCCAGACTGTTCGTACATTTTTATGCAGAATTGGAATGTCTCTCCTTGCTAATGTTGAACCAGTCAAGTATATGTGTCTGTTTCTCTAGAATGTTAGCTTCGCATGTGCAGGTACTAGTAAGTTCTGGCCGGATGAGTTGGCTGTGCGTTTAGGGGCGCGCAACTGTGAGTTTGCATCCGGGGGATAGTGGGGTCGAATCCCACTGTTGACAGCCCTGAAGATGGTTTTCCTTGGTTTCCAATTTTTACACTAGGCAAATGCTGGGGATGTACCTTAATTAAGGCCACGGCCACTTCCTTCACACTCCTAGGTATTTTCCATCCCATTGTCACCATAAGACCTATCTGTGTCTGTGTGACGGGAAACAAATAGTAAAAAGTAAATTCTGGTGAGGGAAGTTCATATCTATGGGAGGCACCTTCAAGTTAAAAGTTTATTTTCATACACAAATCTGTCGCAGATCTCTTACCCGCCCAATTTTGAATCTTATGCACGTTCAGAAATCCTGTAACCACTCTTCCTTCAACATTGACAGATAATATAACGGAATAAGACCAGTAAAATAACAAGCAAAAACCGCTGTCTCACTTGCCCTGTACACAAAATACATGTAATTTTTTTCTGTTACAGTTTGTCTTCCTCGCTCTGGTGGCTGTAGCCGTCGCTACTCCCGGATATCTCACTGGCGCCCATGTCGCTGCCCCTGTAGCTTACGCTTCCGGCCCCGCTGTTGTCGCTGCTCCCGCTGTAGTTGCCGCTCCCGCCGTCGCTGCAGTTCATGCCGCTCCCCTGGCTTACTCCGCTGGAATTGTCAAGACCCATCATGTTGTTGGTTGATTCCTCCTAACAATAAATTAAAAACTTTGCCAGCAGTATGACACTGTTCAATAATAATTGAGGTGTTATTTTACATTAAAATTAGCAACTCAATAATGTATTTCCTTATTTCACACTAAAACCACCCCTCTTAGTTTCCGAAAGGACGATTTTCTTTGGTAGGACTTGTATAGTCTTATAGAACCAATCGTAGAAGGCAGAAGAGAGAAGAAACGTGGACGTAGGGAGAGGAAACAACCTCCAACAGTGATTCGACATCCACGATACAGTAGTCCTGATAACGGTAGTGCAAAGTAGCGAAAACTACTCAATTAGGATTGGCAATATTCCGAGAAAGAATATCACTTGGCCAGAGAGAGGGTGCTGCCCTTTAGGTGACCCACCCCACCCATCAGTCTGGGGAGTGAAAGCACAAAAAAGGACAGCAGTCATGTTCATATAGCTGCAGTCGCTTAAGTGCGGCCAGTATCTAGTATTCGGGAGATAGTAGGTTCGAACCCCACTGTCGGCAGCCCTGAATATGGTTTTCCGTGGTTTCCCATGTTCACACCAGGCAAATGCTGGGGCTGTACCTTAATAAAGGCCACGGCCGCTTCCTTCCTAGTCCTAGCCCTTTCCTTTCCCATCGTCGCCATAAGACCTATCTGTGTCGGTGCGACGTAAAGCCAATAGCAAAAAAAAAAGTCATGTTCATGAAATATACAGGTATCCTCAAAGTTTTGGCCGGACCTATAAGTCTAAAGTTGCTTTACTGCTTATGAGTGTTAGGACTTCGGATGATGCCATGGCAAGAAGGATTATCTCCTCCTTAGTGACGCAGTCTGGTGGTGACGGTGATTATTGTTTCATGAGTATAAACGCTACCATTTTATCGTCATTATAATCAGACGAGAAACAGAAGAAGTCTGATCCTTCGAGGTACCCACTAAATTAATGGAAGGCCACTAATACTCTTTTAGCCCCACAAACCTAATAACGCCGGGGTCTTAAGAGAACAAGACAAGGGAACGTTATACAGGAAGTATGAAGGTAAGGATCCTGGCCAAAGTAAGCGGATACGGTATTGGACTCAGCTGGAGGTTTCATGGTACAATCATGTGACGTCACGGCTTTGTGCATGGTTGAACATTCCTAATGAATCATATACGGCCTTCCGTTGCATACGCTGTCTACCCAGGGCTTCACAACTGCCTCTAGTATCGCTATATAGCTATCGGAATTCACCCGAAGGGACTATGAAATAATTTTGGTGGCATGGCGTATCCTTCGTATCTCACCTTCCCCAAAACCATCACCGTTGCGGAAATCATGGTGTGTGTACTTGTTAGTGAGGTAGGGGGAGGGGTGCATCTTAAGGATCATCACATAAAAATATTTCATTTATTCTGTCCATCTTTTGATTTGTTCCACCTGGAAGATAACCAAAGCAATTCAGATTCCTCCGTGTGTTGCAAATGGTTCAACGATCAATTTACTCTTGGGTGGCGTTGTTCCTTTTTTCTTCTTCATTTTTTACAATTTTCTATTCTTCACGCCGACAAAGATGGGTCTTATGTTGACAGTGTTTGCCTGGTGCGAAAATGGGAAACCGCAGAAACCCATTTTCAACTACGCCATCCAAACCACTCGGCTATTTGCTCGGTTGCCATTGCTTTTGTGTTTACAAAGATATGAACTGCTCTTTCGTCATCACGTACGATTTCTATCCAAAATCCTCCTGCACCACAATGTGGACTGTGTCCTCAGACAGCTGGATAACTTTGACAATGGCCTGCGGTTATTATTGATAATGTTATGCTCCCACTGTATGAACTGTAATTGTCTTCATACTGTCCACATATAGTGAAGGCTTTTTGTGCTTGGACACTACTAAACATTCCACAAGAGGCTTAAAAGCGCTTGCAAACTTCTTACACAAATAAACTGGTCAAATCAAAAACAGTGTAATCTCAATATTCCAGTTCACTGCGCTTATTGCAACAACCACGGCATGTCTTTCCATCTCTTCCAGTAGCTGAGAGTGTGGCACTGATGCTCTAAAAAGATAAAAGTAGGCACTGCCTTTCACAGAAGCAATGAAAACGTAAAATAACAGCTATTAATTCTCATATAGTTGAATGTGCACAATTAAATGCCCCTTAAGTACCTTACGCACCGTGTACATTCCTAGCCTATACCGTAGAGCATACCATGACTGCCTAGCTAGGTTGGTCACAAGATTCAACCAGTGTATTCGAATTATTGTGTACGTTTTGGAACCCGTGTTGTAACAGCCCAAATTGCCACGACAACTGCCACATGGTCAGTGTAACAACATCCTCAACTGTATTTCCGGGTTTTCTTGGCCGGATTCACTACCTTCTTATATCAACAGCTCCTCAACCTGTCCCATGATGCTGATTAGATCCCGTTCGAGACATCAATCAAGAACTAAAATCACTGGACTGGCTGGAACTGAAAATAGGTCTTCAAAGTCAGAGGCAGATACGCCACATGTAAACCACGGAGCTGACGATATAGTAGAATAACTTTATAATTCCTATGCATACGTAAACCTAGTCACCAAATCCAAACAAAGCAATTAGGATTCTTCAGGTGGCACTCCAGTATGTTTAGGCCTGTACAGCAGCATTTCGGACATGCTAGGGGCAGAAATGAGGTGTACAAGGTGCTTCTGGTACATACTCCGCAGTAGAATGGGTGGTTATACGGTCCGCTGTAGGAGTTGTCAATGTATTGCACGAAGTGGCTACACGCAACAAATTAAAGGTGGAGGAGTTGCCGGATGTCACAGGGGCTGCACACTAACTACTGAAATGCAGCGTGAAAGCTGTGTACATAGCTCAAGGAACAAACAGCTCTAGGGCATAATCAAATGCACAACAGTGCAAGGCAAACGACGAATTTTTGGATATGTTGCTTTGGACAGTATCATGCCAATTAACGAAAACCAGCCTTATTCATAGCAATCATTATCCAGACAGATGACATCCAGATCGCTGTCTGATCCGGAATATACTGTAGACAAGAGATACGTCAGTATGGAACTCTCCACGTGGTAATTCGACCATTGAGGACATGAAAAGGGATCCGGAGGAAGTGAATATGGTGAGTGAAGCTGTTGTTTTCGAGCCTCATACAAGCGGATGCTACCATAATTTTAGCACAGATGTATGGAATACAGTATGTTAAAGTGCATAAAATTATTAGAATTTCTACACTAGCGCTCGTTCACACGGTACATAACTCAGTGTCTGCAACCTGATGGTCATGCCCTTTGCGAAAGTTCCCGTGAGCGGTTCGTTAAAGACTTTAGAAGCACACAGCTAAGTATAAATTACGGCGTTACTTAAACGTCGTATATTTACAAATGTACATTTCCGCATTGTTTTGATTACCAGGTTACGTCCCCAAGATAGCTAGATTTAACCCTCATAGAACTTTTATGGAGATGTTTGCGGGATCGAATATATGCAATATTATCTCCGAACAGGACTGACCTTGTATGTAAACTTCGCGGAGCAACTCAATTTATTATACCGGTAATATTAACACGTCATGGAGTTGCGAATACTTCGCTGGTCTATAGACAACTCCTTGATCGACTATATTAGGAATGTTACAATTCGGTAGTTAATAGGCAGCAATTATGAAAAAAAAATTGCGGGAAAGACATCTCCGATGATATGAGCATGTTCTACGTGCAGCACCTGGCACAGTTGTCAACCTCGCCTTCCACTTTGACGTCAACGATGACCAGCCACGTGGTCAATCAAAAGTGTGCTGACAAGATATGGTAAAAGCGGATATGAAGGACCTTGACTTAACGCAAAGCGATGTCCATGACCGTGTAAAATGGAGTTTAAGTACTCAAAGAGAGGATGAAGCACCTGCGGTACAACTCTAAGAAGGAGAAGAAGAAAAGATCCTTCACCGCCTACTATTTTCTGACGTATCCATTTTTTCATCCACCTCTCGCCACAGAGCAGAACAAAGTGTAGCTTCTACTGAAGTCGCGGACTCATTTACGACTCTGGCAATATGGAAGTTGCGTAGGTATGTCTAGTGTTGAGATTCAGAGCATGACGAGTACAGCTGGATGCTATAAATACTGTTGCTCACGGGGTCATTAATGCCGCAATAGCACATTCTGACTCGGTACGGAATAAACCTCTTCTCAGCACACCCAGCATGCCTCGTTATAGCACCACCATCGGTTTCACTGGTTGCGCTAAAACTGAAAAACTTTCGGACTAGTAACATAAGACATACGACCCACTACACATTACAAGAAAGCGATACGAAAATTCCACTCCTTTCTCGTATCCTATGGATTCTGCAAAAAATTGTAGTAAACAATGCCTTACAACATTTCTGTAACAAACATGGATTTTACATATACTTGTATGTAAATCTTTATGGAAACCTTCACACAAATAAATATCATGTGTGTAATAGAGTGAATCAAACTACAGGTTTTGGTTGGTGAATTCAATTTTCCTTAACTATCTGCTTTGCTTACAGATAGCCTTCAACGATAACTGCAATCTTGGGAAGGGGAGTGATACGCTGGGATCAGTAAATGTGTTCAACAATATTGAATGAATTAAACAATCTGTGGGAAAGCTTTTGATATAATCTCCAGCCACTGGCGCTTCTAACAAAGTTTGCACTCGCAACAATGGATGCTATGAGGACAGTTTTTCCCACTGCTACCTCTGCCCTTGAAGGGCCGTGGCCTACCAAGCGACGGCTGTTCAGGTCGAAGGCCTGCAGATTACGAGGTGTCTTGTGGTCAGCACGACGAATCCTCTCGGCCGTTATTCTTGGCTTTTTAGACCGGGGCCTCTATCTCACCGTCATATAGCTCCTCAATTCTAAGGCTGAGTGGACCTCGAACTAGCCCTCAGGACCAGGTAAAAATCCCTGACTTGTCCGGGAATCGAACCCGGAGCCACCGGGTAAGAGGCAGGCACGCTACCCCTACACCACGGACTTCGATTAATACAATGTGGAAATGAGAAAAGTGAACATAAATCATCTTATGCATACTAGTTATTCCCTTTTATGGACCAAGTGTCATGATATTTATTTTTTTAGAAATATAATATCTAATTTTAAAGGAAATTTTACTCTTAGACCCCTACCAAGGACATAATTTACATAGATATTTCTGTTTTATACCATACCTACCTTATTAGACTTACAGAATTAATTTTCAGACCTGGAAGAACAACGATATTATACATCCTTTACTTTGACACTTCTGTCATAGACCAAATGTCATTAGACAAAATGTGATCGACCTTATTAACCCTGATGTTTTTCCTTTGACCTCCTGACCGTGGATAATTTTAACATAGCATCATTCAACTGTGCTAGAGATAGCGTGCTTGCCCCTTACTCGGACGCCTTGACTTCGATTCTCGGTTGTTCAAAGAATGTTAATCATGAGCTGAGTGCTAGAAACGGATTCACTCGGCCTCATGAGACAGACTTAGAAGCTATCCAAGATGAGTGGCAGGGGATCCTGTCTTGAAAGCCAAGCAATGTGAATGTCGACACACTGACCATGTGGGGAACATGAACACCAGCAGACCATCTGATTGACCGTGCCATTAAGGGCGCACAGCTATGAACTTGCATTCGAAGGATCGTGGGTTCAAAACCCACTGTCGGCAGCCCTGAAGATGGATTTTCCGTGTTTTCCCATTTTCACACCAGGCAAATGCTGGAGCTATTCTTTAATTAAGGCCACGGCCGCTTCCTTCCCACTCCTATACCTTTCCTATGCCATCGTCCCCATAAGACCTATCCGTGTCGGTGCGACGTAAAGAAACTTGCAAAAAACTTTCATACTCTTTAAAGAAACAATCACGCCATTTTCTCCAGATATGAGCTTCAACTAATTGTAAGCTAACAGTTTCCAGTAGGAGAATCGATACACTACTGCACTCATTGCAACATTACCAGACCAACTACCTTGCCCGAAGCACTTTGTAAGACGAACTTGCTGAGTTTAGCATTACTTCCACTTATTTGCATCTGATATTTGCCTTTGATTTCTTCTGTGCTACCTCCTTTGATCAAGTATTTCTAATCCTCATGGTGTTAGTCTTTTGAGACTTAAAAAACCGTACATTTTATCATCTTTGACGGCACTTCAATCAACATTGAAGTAATTTTTCTACACAGGAATTCTTGAAATCTCCAAAGTTAGACAACTTTGAGAGTATTCAGCTGCTGCTGGTAGAGAGATGAGAGTAAAGAACGGGATCACTCTACCGTAAGTTGTGTCTCAGTATGTATGATCAAGGGCTCCCAGGCATATCATGGGGCACGGAATAGATACTAACGTCCAAGATTGTGCGTACTAAATGCCTATTCCCTTTTTGTTCTGGCTGATTACTTCATTCTTCCAGAGCATAGAACATCATCTCTTCTTCCTTTCATTAATGCTGTAAAGTACTTATAGAATCATGATTTGATCGATGCGAAATGATGTATCTTCATCCTGCATCTCTTACCATTCGCCTGAGTGCATTGTTGTTGTAGGTATTGTACCTTCCTCCAATCGTCTTGCATGTTCCCACAGCCAAGACCGGTTAATGCGCGCAGCTTCATTCATTTAGTTCATTGTTAACTTGGCCTATATCTCCCCACTCTGAGTACACTCCTGCCATTGTTTCTACCTCTTTGAACCACCAAATATTCTCGGTACTTAAACGAGTTTCGACTGCATTTGGTTAATTTAATTTGTTAAACACTTGCAATGAATTTATTTCGAAGTGAGAATAAATACAAAATCGCCCGTTTCATAAATGAAACTCCGCTGTATTATGCTACTTGATGATTTTTTTCTACTCCTCGAGACTCCCTCCAGTTCTTTGAATTATTCTTTTTTTTTTGCTATGGGCTTTACGTCGCACCGACACAGATAGGTCTTATGGCGACGATGGGATAGGAAAGGCCTAGGAGTTGGAAGGTAGCGGCCGTGGCCTTAATTAAGGTACAGCCCCAGCATTTGCCTGGTGTGAAAATGGGAAACCACGGAAAACCATTTTCAGGGCTGCCGATAGTGGGTTTCGAACCTACTATCTCCCGGATGCAAGCTCACAGCCGCGCGCCTCTACGCGCACGGCCAACTCGCCCGGTGTTCTTTGAATTTCTGGAGTTGTATAGATATAGGGGCTGCCAGGCCGAGGCAGTAAAGGAGTGCTCGGCTCACCCGGAAGGGCGTGCGTTCCATTTGAGAGACGAGATTTCCGCTCCTGGAGGTGCACATGTCCCTGAGGTTCAGTCAGCGTATACCAAAAATGAGTACCAGGTTAATTCATGGGGTCAAAGACGGCCGGGCGTAGAGCTAACCACTCTATGTTTCGAGGTTACGGATAGTGGAAACCTTTCCTTACACACCTCCTGGGGCCTTCATGACCTGTACCGAGATGACTTTGCTTTGGTTGTATAAATATATTGTTGATGTTTTCATATTATTGTTCGTTTCTTTGTTTGCTTAGAATTTACTACTACCAAAATGTTTCATTCCTCCACTGAAGTGGCAGGCGGGCCTCTTAACGGTCTCTCAGGCCGGGAGACTTGTTACGGTGAAGGAGATATGCGGAGAAGGTGACGGGGTGGGGGTCCGTGGCCTATACTAGGAATTGTCTCGGCATTCGCCTTAGTGCAGGAGAATGGAAAACCACGGGCAACCATTCCCACGACAACCGACGGTTGGGGCCAGCCGTTAGGCCCATCCCTGTCTCGTCTCCCGAATGCAGAGGCGTAGAACCACGGTGGGGCCGTGGCCACCCTTCCTCTTCTCGGTTGGCCGGTCGAAGTGCAGAGCTGTCGGACCACGGACCAGTCGTGGCCACTTGTGGGTCGAGACCCACTCTGCATCGACCGACGTTAGAATTTTAGGGATCAAATGTACAGTGCCATCAGCACCGTATATTTACAGTACTTTGAGAAGTTTCGCCGTATAGTAGTTCTAGTGTTCGTCTACTGTACTGAAGGATGCTTGATTGAATTCCGTCCACTTTATGACTAAAACACCAAGAATCTTCGTAGATCAGAAGTTGCCTACGAGGATCTTCGGCTGATTGTAACATCCAACCAGTCAATAATTCACTTCATGTTTGAAGCAGTAACTCAATGAAGCAGGTCATTACCGGGACCAGTTATATCTCCCACTAAGTTTATCTAAGAGAATGTTAGCACCTTTACGACCACTTTAATTCAACCTTGCAGAGTACTTCCATCAATGGTTAGATGACCTTTTAAGATAATTATATGCAGATCTCGACGATCAAAGAACCGATTGTCAGGTGTATCGTTTATCTTCTTAGAGATAATCGCTCGTGTACCTTCATAAACATTGAAGCTTACGGACATCACCGATCATATTCATAAACTTACAATATGCACGGCAAGATCTCTGAGCTGAAGTTCATTCCTTTGAATATAGAAAGGGTTAGATATAATGAAGGTAAAATTTCTATTGCACCTAAATCACAATTGTTCAGTGTAATAATGAACAAAATTGTAAACCAGAAACAAGATGTCTGATGGGAAAACACTATGTAAATAATTTATTATGCACCTCTCCATTCCCATCTGATTTATACTACATCTATCTTGTCTCTTAAAACGAAGGTGATGTCTGAGCTATAGAAGTTACACAAAATACATCAGTTCATATAATTTGTTCAATAAAATGATTCCACTCTATTCGATAACATACATTATTTTTGCCACGGGCTTTACGTCGCAACGACACAGACAGGTCTTATGGCGACGATGGGATAGGAACGACCTAGGAGTTGGAAGGAAGCGGTGTGAAAAGAGGAAACCACGGAAAACTATATTCAGGGCTGCCGACAGTGGGATTCGAACCCACGATCTCCCTGATGCAAGCTCACAGCCACGCGCCTCTACGCACACGGCCAACTCGCCCGGTACATGCATATTTAAAGTCAATGTACAAGTCAGTTTGAAGCATACAAAACATAACATACGAGATCATACTTTGCAATATCCAATACACTTTGAGTTGCTGGTAGGAGATCTTCCTCAGTGCAAGAATATTTGTACAGAGGGCACTGAAGCATATTGCTTGCGGTTTGTTCTCGTCCACACTCACACCTTCCATTAATGTGCTGAACCTCCATTTTTCATCGTAACCTGTTCAGGGACTTCAACACCAGTCACCTTTCATAATGTCCACGTTCCCAGAACAACGGCTAAATCGCCGGCTAATACTTTCATAACGGAAACATCATCTTGGTCCTTTTAAAGTTCAAAATTAACCGTCGTCTCTGTCATTTTATGCATTAACTCCATAACACAAACAAATCTCGTTTATGAACTGAACGAATTCTGCCACTCGCAGGGAGTGTCAAATTTCCTGCTTATGTCTATACGTTTATAATACTAATAATATTTCTTGCTATAATCTTAGAGAAACACCAATTCATGAAGAAATCTTACAATATCACTCAAAACACTATCATCAATTTTAAAGCAAATGAATCACGCGTGTACTTAAAATTTTGCATTATCTCGTAGCCTATGAAGAGTAAATGTTTGAATTATGCTGTGACTTATGTGACAGTTACCATGTGTAATGTATTGTATTTCCATAATGATTAATAATGTTACTGACTCTAAATGTCAACATTCGCTCGTTTTGGGCATATTTAGTAAACAAATAAAAAAACTAAAATGGTTCGCAGATACCGCAATAATAACTGTCTAGAAATACAACTTGCAGCGATTTATCACACGAATTCAGTAATTGCTGCAAAAATTTCAATTTCAAGATTTTCCATCAGAACACGGAATAGATGGCATTTTCGAAGATTCTGTGGGATGTAAACTGATTTAAAAGAACAATTACTTGAATCAAAGTATCTGAAAGGTACAATACCAAGCTCTGGAATTTAAAAAACTGGATATGAAGGACCAAGTTATCAATGGATATTGAGTAACCAGTAGCCTCCGCTACTCACTATGGTATAATAAATATCTGCCGGAAGATTCCAAAGTAAGAATCTCAATAACAAGACCTATTTTGACATTCGAAGTGGAAAAATGAAGTGAAATGAAAAGTACTCAACAACAGCTAGAGGTTGTGGATATGGAGGTCCTGAGAGTTATAAAATAAATCACAAATAATGCAGTCCTTAGATTTTAAGTAGTGCATACTGGCCATCCGGACCTTCAATACAATTAATTACAGTTGAATTTTGAAGGTCAAATTATACGGAAGTGCTTTACGCCTAGTCGTCCAATGTGCATCTGAACTCTAGCTGACATTACAGAAAAATTCGTGGTACATGCCTGATAGACCTTGGCCCGACAAGCGACCAGTGTTCAGTCTGAAGGCCCGCAGATTACGAGGTGGATAATGGTAAACACGGCGAATCTTCCAGGACGATATTCTTGGCTGTCTAGACTGGGACAATTATCCTACTATCAGATAGCTCCTCAATTATAACACTAGATAACCCTTGTGATTTAAATCCATCACTGAATTGAAAGGTGACTGTGGAATGAGCATGTCAATAATTTGCACGAAGAAAGAATTATGGGTGTAGCAAGAGATGAAAAGGCAAAGGGGAACAGAAGGCCTGAAAGGCCTAAGCGAATCTGAAAAATGTTCTGCAAACTCTCAGGCATAAATAGGTCCATAGTTTAAAAGAAACAGGAATAATAATTATAGTAATAATAGTCATCATCGTCATCATCGCCAACAGCATAATCACCACCACCACCAGTGTGCCAAGAAAATGCTTAGATTTTAAGTTGAATTTTGAAGGTGAAAGTGTACAGGAGTGCTTTAGGCCCAGTCGTCTAATGTGGATCTGAACGCTAGCTGACTTTCATTCAGCTCGAAGAAGCCCTCCATGTCAAGAAGATGCGCATGCTCCGATGGCCACCTGTCCATATTAGGAACTTGGACAACGGAGTGTTGTTCGAGTGCCTGCCATAATAATAATGAGCAAACGTGGGAGGTTTTTTGGTCTGGTATGGGAACATCACACCCAGTAACAAGTCATCGCTAGGACTGGATGTATTACATCTCTCCGTAGGTAAATGTAGGCCCCATGGGATGGCTCAAGAGACATAGGTTCAATCGTCTTAACGAATTAATAAAACCCTGGGATTTGCCTCAAACAAGGCCCATTGGCCGGTATGAAAGAGGAATCCACACTTAGGTCGTACAGACTATGAAGATGTAGTCAGAGGGGTTTAGATCGCGGCTATGGAAAGCATGGTAGAACACTTGGTAGATCCATCAATTGAACAACCCAATTACAGAGTGAACATTATATCTTCATTGTGCTTGAAAAAACCGCTATGTGATAATATTTCAGCTGACCAGAAATGTTCTGGCATCTAAGGTTCAGTATTGCATGAACCTTATCAACGAATTTTCGGTGTAAGTGATACATGTGCTGCGGGTCAGTATTTCTCGTCCCAACATTGTCACATTATGGTATTTCGAGGCGCAACGATATACTGGAGTTTGTCATGCAAAATGTTGGGTGCGTATTGTTTTAAATATTTGAATCGCGATTGCTACCTGCTTTGGGAAAAATCGAATTCCTCCTTTCTTCAGGACATATCCATCCCACTACGATTATTCCACAAGGTTGATAACAAACACATTCTGAATTAGATACCAATTTTATCTCTCTAGTACTTAGAATTGTCATTATTGAAACTTCAGGCCACGTACTGATTAACCCTGGTACCGTACACCTATATTTTAAGGACACTAATCGTACACTGCGGCACTGAATACCCCACAAAAGAAACACGTACTTTACACATTCGGACTTACGATTTATCTTAGAATCTCACGGAATGGATTATTTTCCGTATGTGAATATATGTTTGAAAATTGGAACAGAACTATAGTTGCTGGTAACAAAATAAAATAAAATGTCCACTTTTATTATTATTATTATTAGAAAAGCGCACGAATGTGCATTACAAAGATCATTGACCGTTTTAGTCTTTGCTATAGTCGCATAGAGATTTGTTGTTGTTTTTACATCTTGTGATGTGATACATGTCACAGAACTGATCACACGGTTCACTTTGCAAAAATTTGGGCACAACTCTAGCATATTGATTTTGCATATGAATATATTTCGTTCACTGCAAATAATAGTGGTATTAGAATCTTTGGACAGTGATTACATATTCCAGACCTGAGACTGACTGGTGTTGGCTGACTGGGTATCGTAAATAACATGTTTCACGCAATAGAAATACGTATTGCTTTGCGTGTTGATGTGATTTTAAGTCTTTGTTATACCTATACTCTCCTTAACTCTTCTGGAAATGTGAAAATAAGTTCAACTGAAGCACGAAGGGAAAATATATATTCTCTCACATCAACTTCTTAAACAACGTTAATTTGTATCGTCGTCTAGAGCATCGACGAAATCATCAATGATGTCAGACAATATGATTCTGGTAAATTCCGTTCACCGCTTTCAATAAAATCGAATTCAAACATTCTTAACACAAAGTACAAAGGTGCATGCTAAAAAAAAGTATGAAAAACAAAACTGGATACAAAGAAATACCGTTTCATTAACCGTACAACTGGGATTTCTATGCCCGAAATGTATGTTTTCATAAATAAGCAGTCATCACTCGTTAGAAGTAGTGCACGAGCTGAGAGAGTACGAATGCCAATGAAAACTCATGGAGGTAGGAAACTTGAGTGTTTGAAAACACCAAATTACTGAGAATTCAGTGCCACGGTGTACGGTTCCAGGGTTAAATTGTTGAATTTTCTTTTTGCTGGAGTGGGGGAGGAATAATCCTCTCTTAAACTGATCTGATCCTTCGAAGTCTGATGTTATCGCCAAAGAAAGATAAATTAAAAGACATGAAAAATCAAAGACTTGATAGACCTTGCTAACCTAATACCGAGAGGTCAGAAGAGAACTGGAAATAATCAAGAGCGATCGGTTAGGAAGAATAAATAGTGGGAGTCTAGCACGAGCTAATTAAGACTTCGTTATGAGCCACGTGATCGCCAATAAATGTTCCCAAGGTGGGAGCTACAGAGAGGCTTTCCCTTTTAGTTATCTCTCATAAAAGGAATAAGATACCGTGAAAGTGTGTTATAGAGCATGTTGTCGAGGTAAAATCACTTAGCATGCGTATGACTACATTTTTTCACCACTTCTGTTGTGGGACATACAGATAATGCTTTATAATTGATTGATTCTTCGACAGCCGGGCTGAGTGGCTCAGACGGTTGAGGCGCTGGCCTTCTGACCCCAACTTGGCAGGTTCGATCCTGGCTCAGTCCGGTGGTATTTGAAGGTGCTCAAATACGTCAGCCTCGTGTCGCTAGATTTACTCGCACGTAAAAGAACTCCTGCGGGACTAAATTCCGGCACCTCGGCGTCTCCAAAAACTGTAAAAGTGTAGTTAGTGGGACGTAAAGCAAATAACATTATTATTATGATTCTTCGACAACTTATGTTATTGGTAGGTTCGGATATAGGAACTATCACCAAATCCAGGTTTACGATATGGACACGGGCGTCGTATCATGCATTATTTCGAATATGAAAACACGAAAGATGAGATTAATATTACACTTACTGTATATTTCTTCCTGTTATCCTGAAGTTCCCGTCATATAATTTTGAGATTGTTATGGATGTGTGTTATTACAGAGGTTCTTGATTCTCTTATTCTACCTTGGGTTGTGGAAGGGTGTGAATATTACACAAACCAGCCGGATTGACCCTAGGGAACGAAACATAAAATTGTCGTGAGGGAAACATCACACTCACCTCCATCCCCTTCACAGGTCCTCTCACCCTTCCTTCATTTCGCAGTTTGGCGTATGAAAACGAATGTGAATGTAGAAAAATGATGACAAATTCTAGCGTCGTAGTGTAACAGCACGGTCTGAATAAGATAGGTTTAAAGAAAAAGTTTGGAACTTTTTATACAGTCACACTGACGAATTTTGTATCGGTTGTTCAATGTTCAGTAAGATAATTTAACTATTTGAAACATTAGTCTATTATTTCAAGATTAAACTCCCCGGGGGAACATAAATTAATTTAATTGGTTGTGAATATTAAAATATTCAAGCTCATAACGTATAAGGGGTGTCTGTCTGTTAGGTCATCAGCCCAGAGGCTGGTTGGATCCTCACATAGCACCACCAAACGTTATGCGGTTATAAGGTGTTGTATGTCCGTCGCTCCCTTCTCGATCCGCCAGCCAGCTACACGCGTGCCAGTGTGTGATTCTTCGAGCCTCGACGCGCAGCTCTCAGTGCGCGTGCCTGGAACGTCGTGTGTGCTATAAAAAGGAGCTCCTAGTCTGTCCAGACGCCCACTGACCCCGGTGTCCAGCTCCAGAATACACCCTACGTCCAGCACGGACGCTACTCCTCTTGAAAATGTGCTTCGGCCAGGTGGACTGAATTTCTGGCAGTAAGAGGTCTCACCTCGGGTCACCGCTCCTCTTGTCTATTCCGCTATCCATGCCCAGTCTTACCATTATATGCCACTATCATTCCCTAGCTAATGCGAGCTCCCATTATCAACTTAGTTTTGCTAAGTAGGAACTCTTCAGTCATTGAACTTACGTTAATGAACTCAGACACTTCAACAAGGAAGGACTCTCTGAGATATTTACGTCAGTGCTTCTGATAGTTTTCGACTATCAAGAACTTTTCATGTCACAAGGACTATCTTTCCGAAATAGTAGTGAACGTGAATACTCCAACGTGCATATAGTGTACAAAGACAGACTCTTTCTCCAAATTCATAGTTCATTTTGCTTCGAGATAACTTTCAGTTTTGTTATTATAAATATTGTAATTTTACATGTGAAGTAAATAAAGAAGTTGTGTTTTTGTAAACCCAACCTTGTTTACAACATAAGGAAACCCCAAAAACCAATGGCAGCACCAAAATGAGGCGTACTAGGCAAGATGAGGAGTGAGGTAGTTTACCATTGCTTTCCTCATTGGGTCAGAAAGTACTATTGCAGCACCTTTCATAACATTCAGATGCACTAGTCATGCTCTGAATGTCATTACTCAGCACTATCTATACCCCAGAAACTTCCATATTGACACAGCCATGGATGTTAACTGGGACTTCGGTGGAAGCTACACTTTACTCCGGCCTGTGCCAAGAGATGGATGCAAAAGTACTGTATCCATCAAGAAATGACAGCAGGCATGTATAAGGGGTAGTCAATTAAAAACCGAACACTCTCCCATAACACTCATTCCACGTGGTAGATAAAAACACCGTTGTTGCGTATTGATACTGCCATCGTTGTGGTAAGAAAACAGCGTAGTGACAACTCACAGCTGCACGCAGTTTTTGGGTTATGTCTTCGTTGGTGCACGGACTGATCTAGTGTGTTCGTCCAGTTGTAGAAATGGAGGCAAGCAAAGAAGAGTAGAAAAGTGTGGTTCGTTATCTGCTGACGCAGCGCTATGAAGACACTTTGCAGAAACTGCGACGCACCATAAAATCAAAATCCCCTGGAATACTCTCGGACGGAGACATCCTGTTGTCTGATAATGTTCGCCCATATACTTCCAGTCTGGCGATGACTACGATTCTGCGATTTGGTTGCGAAACACTTCAAAATCCTCTGTAGAGCCCGGATCTTTAACTTTGTGATTTTCACATTTTCGGCGACCTGAAGCAAAACATTCTTGGACGTCGGTTTAGCGGCTGATCGATTTTCGTTTCACTATCCCTTATATTTTCAATCGTAAAGTTATCAGCGTTTTGTCCCTGGTATGATGGCGGGCTTGTCAGTTGGATTGCCGCTCCTTTCCAAGACAATGGCGGCTAGTACACCACTGTACTCTACCTTTGCAGATCTTGAAAAGGAGCTCACTGCCACACTGGAGCTAAACACTGGTAACCTCACAGTCGAAACAACTTGATTACATTATTCGCAATTGACGAAATAGAATCATGGTTCCCCTCTGCGAACTTCATTTTCGACCCAAAGTTAGGCATTTATACAAGTAAAAATACGTATCTACTCTAAGGCACCGTTACTCCAAAGGAGACTTTCAGTGGTGCCTTGACGGCACAGTAGACGCCAGCATCTTGAAAGTATGTGGTAGTCCAATATTGACGATCCAACTGCTGAACTTGGGCGAAACACTCTTAATTTCACGATTAAAAGGCCATAATAAACTAATATTTTAACATTCTTATTACTATGATCCTTTCATGCAGTAATATATAAAGAACACACGTCTCATGATAAAGTATTAGCTTTCATTTTGCTGGTAAGAACTCCACTACACATTTGTATCTCCAAAAACGCTGCCTCTGTGGATCCGTGGTAGAGTGTCGGCCTCCGGATCCCAAGATAGTGGGTTCAAACCCGGCAGAGGTAGTCGGATTTTTGAAGGGCGGAAAAAAAGTCCATTCGACACTCCATGTCGTACGATGTCGGCATGTAAAAGGTCTCTGGTGATACATTTGGTATTTACCCGACAAAATTAATTCAATCTCAGCCATAGACGCCCAAGAGAGATCCGGTTTACTCTAGGTCCGCTAGATGGCAGACAGAGTAAACCAGAACGTCGAAATTGACGAGCAGACAGCCAGATGGCGTCAAATCGAAATGTCTGCAAACGGTAGCTGAGGCCATACGATTATTATTTTATTATTTTATCTCCAAAAACCTTATCGATGTTCTTAGAAGTGTCTTCGCTGGTAGTCAAGTGAACTATCCGAAAGTTTTCATCAGTACTGCTTGCTCGAGTACTGCCAGAGCGCTGTTCATCATCCACACAGAGGCCTATGTCACCGTTCTTCACATGAACAAAATATTGTTTTCAAATAACATTTTCGTAACCTCCCTCCGTGGATCAGTAGAAGAGCGAGGGCATCCGCTTCGCGGAAGATATGGTCAGACTTTTGGAGGATGGGAAGAGATCCATTCAGCACTCTATGTCGTACGATGTTGGCATGTAAAGTTCTCTGGTAACATATATTTTGGTGATGAACCCGAAATAATAATTAAACCTTGATCATAAATCGTCCAACCGAGATCCGTTTCTCTGACAGTAGGCAAAGTACAGCGGAACAGGAAGCCCAAACGGCGTTAAATCGAATCGGCAACATGGTAGCTGAAGCCATGCGATTATTATTATGACATACGATTCCACTTCCCCTTATATTTAGACAACAATTCTTGCAACTTGCCTCCTTGTGCAGCTCTCTCTAACTAACTACTACGGGAATAGTTACGCTCTTCGTCGGCAACGCTCAGAAATACAGTAGTTAGGTACCTTCCCATCATAACACTTTGCCAGCTGGCAGTGAGATTACCAGGCGTAATTCGAATTACGATTGTCGAGTGAGTTAAGTGGATGAAATATTGACTGGTGTGCAATGAAGGTAGGTAATTCCTCCCTGAAAACGGCTATCCTATGTCTTTCACCCCCTGGCTAAGGGAGATGCCTTTTTTTATGTGAATGTAAGATGCAACATTTAGACTCCGGAACTTATTTCTGTTCTGCATTGTAGTCAAATGATGTAGGTAATTTCTGCTATTCTTTGTATCCATATGCGGGATTAACCTAAGATACTCTACGTTGATATTTTTCCATTGTGACGGGGATGTTCGAGTGTTTCCATCTGAATCCCCTTAATCCTTTTATTCACTGCGAGTCGACTCTGGTTTTCTAAATTTTTTTTCTCCTGAATTTTCTGACTTAAGCTTTCCTTCCCATCATTTGCGGGTTATGTGGAGTATAACCCCTATTTCATTAGAAAGTTGTGCCCCAGTAGGATACCGTCATGTGTTTATGATGTTTGATATGATCTTTACAACTTTTTAAAATTTAATTTTGCCTTTCTGATATAATATACCTGCCGATCTCGCGGTGTAGGGGAAGCGTGCCTGCCTCTCACTCGGAGGTCCGGGTTTGATTCTCGGCTAAATAATTTCAATGAAGTTGTAAATTTGTCGAACGTCTCTCTTGGGAAATTAATTCAAATCCATTATTATTATTAATATTATTAATATTATTATTATTATTATTATTATTATTATTATTATTATTATTATTATTATTATTCATCCTCTTATTATCTTTTTTTATCATTGATGTTCAACCGTAGTATCTCAATTATTCGTCTTTATGTTCTGTATTGGTGTACGCTGACTTTACTTATTGCAGCACTAAAAAAAGAGAAACAAAATACTTTCTTGTGAGTTGCTTTTCATTTTGCAATTATCTCGTCCAGATCTGTGGCCTTCCGCGTCTTTTTTCGAAACTTACACCCTGTCATATTCATTGTCATATTCTTATGTGTTTCATTTCTACTCTAATACTGTAGTCTAACTATTTCGGTATATTATAAACTGTGTTCGACTTGCAGGGTATTTCAGTTTTGATATGTTAGTAAGCATTTTCTGGAAATTAAAGGACAGCACTTAATTTTGATAAGGTAGTTTCTTATACACTAGTTAACGTGCCCGTGAATGAGCAGGCTTCATACAACCATGAACTCCCCTCTGCCGTTGTTCCGTTAAGTGTGCACGCTGCTTGTTCCAATCAGCGTTTCAAAAGTAGAGATCAAATATTTGGAATACTGTGATGACCCAGTGTATTACTTACAAGTTAACATAAAATTTTTGAAGCAGAGGAATGGTATGCTAAAAAATGAAGTTATCTAACTTCAGAGTTACTTCCCGCCAATATACAGGTAGGCTGTTTTAGTCGGTACGCAGCAGTAATTCCATATATCGGAGATGAGTTGCAGCAGAAGGAACAAAACACATCACAACAAACAATGTTCATTGTAATGTTACTGTTGGTCAATTGTATGTGCTTTCGATACTGTAGGCCTTCATATTTAGTTATCATCCGACACTATAATATTAGGAGATCTAATGTAAAAGGAGTCCTTCCTTTTTCATAATATTTTTGTAACCATATTCACAATTTTCCTTGTAGACATTGACCGACTACCACGTGGTTTTACACCTTAAGGTAACCATGATGAAAACCATCGCCAGTTACCGCCATTGAACATTATTTACATGATAGCAATGATCGGCGTTGATGTGGACTAAGCAACGAGACTCTAAATTCATGAATTCTGTTATAACAGTCGGTACGGTAGAACTTTATAAAACATAAAGATCGGAAATTGTATTATCTATAACATTTGCTTTAGGGCTAGTAATATTCTATACAATACAAAGGTATTTAAACATTACATTTTAGACGCCTTTCCCTAAACAACAGTTTCATCCAGCGTGGATCAAATTATTTATAGCGCAGACTGTAGTACCTTATCCCAAGATTTTACATACCGATTTTCAGTAAATTCTGTTCACCATTTTGTCGTGGTTCGGCATGGACTAAGCAATAAAAATCGAAATTGATGAATTATATCTGTTAATTTAGCCGGTACAGTAAAAAGGTATAAGACGCAAATGATCGGAAATTTGACTCTATATAACTTAAGTTATCTACTATTTATCGACAGGACCATTAATAGCATAGATATTTAATTAATATATTTGGTCCTTTCCTTGAACTACCATTTTACTCAGCGCGAGTAGAATTATTTATAGCCTAGATTGTAGAGCCTCATTACTCGACTTTACATACCGATTTTCATTAAATACTCTTCAGCGCTTTTCCCGTGACGCGCGTACACACATACATACAGAAGGACAGAGAGTGACGACGGAAAATTAAAAAGTGCATTTCTTGTTACTGTGGACACGATCGGTACAGAAATATCACTCTTTTTACATTGTGAGCAATGCAAAGAGAAAACTACTATGTTAATGCCAAAGGACCCTGGTAGTGAATTCACTGTTCCCGTTATTACATCTTAACAAAAGAAAGACCCCTTCACTGACAGTGGCACTGACATCGTACCAAGGACCCTGGAGGGAACCGCGCCCATATTCCTGGACTGGTATATAAACCTGAGACATCGCTCTAGAAGGCACACTGTACTCCTCCGAGAAGCAGAAACCCCTAACCAACCATGTTCAAGCTGGTAAGTTTATCATTTACTAGAAAATATTGTCAACTGATATCATTCTAATAATAATAATAATAATAATAATAATAATAATAATGACATCTTAGAAGGGAGGGTGAGGTCAGTGGTTGAGAGGAAGTTGGATGAATACCAGTGTGGTTTCAGACCACAGAGGGTCTGTCAGGATCAAATTTTCATTATGCGCCAAGTAACTGAAAAATGTTACAAGAGGAATAGACAATTGTTTTTATGTTTCGTAGATCTAGAGAAAGCATATGACACGGTACCAAGGGAAAATATGTTTGCCATACTGGGGGAATTTGGAATTAAGTGTAGATTATTGAAATAAATAAAAGGCATTTATGTTGACAATTGGGCTGCAGTGAGAATTGATGGTAGAAGGAGTTCTTGGTTCAGGGTACTTACAGGGGTTAGACAAGGCTGTAATCTTTCACCTTTGCTGTTCGTAGTTTACGTGGATAATCTGCTGAAAGGTATAAAGTGTCAGGGAGGGATTCAGTTAGGTGGAAATGTAGTAAGCAGTCTGGTCTATGCTGACGACTTGGTCTTTTCTCTTTATGGTATTCATCAGTAGTTAGGGTTTCGACTAGATTCCTGGCAAACTCTGGGCTTTAAATCTTGATTGAACACTGGAACGATCTCCGGTCAGCCTCTTTGAGACCAACTGAGGAGTAGCCTGATACGAGGGGCAGCGTATCCGGTAATGAAAGTGAAGAAATGAAGCTGAGGATTTCGTTGCGCTGACCACCTACCCCTCTATTATCTGCATGCCATCTCTCTGGGTAGCAATCTTCTTGGTAGGAGGAGGACTGTTAACGGACTCTTCGTGTGTTTCTTTGTTTATATAAAAATCGGTAAATCCAATCAACTGTCTCTGAACAACAGACCAGTCTATAATAATAATAATAATAATAATAATAATAATAATAATAATAATAATAATAATAATAATAATAATAATAAAATAATAATAATAATAATAATAATAATAATAGGCCTAATAAACATACTATGCTTGGCCCCTTGGCTGTATGATCTGAGTAGTGGCCTTAGAATCAGGGTATCTCAAGTTTGAATCCCGGCCAGGCCGGTATTTACCCACGTTTGGTTAACTTTCTCCTCCTGAAACAGGGTATTGTCTTACCACCCACTCCTTCATTTAAACAAAAACAAAAAAAACACCACACTAACACTCTCCACAGAAACACACAACACTTAATTCATCTTTGCATACGACAGTAAAACTGACCTTAACCCACTAGTCGTGTTAACCGCATGCATTAGGAAATGCCTGAGTTATAGACACGAACTCGGCCAGGAAAAAAAACATCATTCTGAACTTTTATGAATAAAGTTGAATGTGAGTTTTGGAACATTTCATAGGGATACAGTAAGTGTATCCGGAAGTTATTCACCTTTTATTCCAGGCACACCTCGAATGGAAAGGAGCTATATGTGGCTTTTTAATCACGTATCAACTTTTCTCTCATTCATAAACTTCTGTTAGTACTGGAAATTGAACGTAGGTCTTCGAGGATGACGTCTAATAGCGCTAGTCGTTACACTACAGTGCTTGATGGATACAGTAAAACTGTACTGTGATATCCCCTATACTTTTAGTTGCCTTATAATCTGTATAATACAGAAATTGTTAAGGAGAATTGTAATTTTTACCTCACCATTATTAAAATAGATAGAGGCCTATACATGCATTGTACGTCTGGGTGTTCAAACGAAGGCATACTGGAGGAGGTTGAGAACCGTAATGGGCAACTTAGAGGCGAGTGGACTGCATCCATATTTTAATCCACGAACCAGCAATCAATCTCAAATTTGTGACACTTCGAATTTTAAATTATTAGACAGGTTAATGGATTGAAGCTGGACCTCTGAGACCAGCGTACGCTAATTAGGAAAATAGAACAGGATCGGTAAATATATTGTCTTGTATGTGCCGAGTACACGCATGCACAGAAATGGAGTACCGATATAAACAATCAACACTGTCCTCCCACTCCAGTAATAAAACCGAGAGGACTGAGTGTAGGGGTAGTGTTGAAGTCCACTCCAATACCGCGAAGGAGGGAAGGGAGTGAACGGATTGTGCTGAAGACACAGTGTCTGTATTGCTACACATCCACCACTGTAGATTTCAATAACAACAAGTTTACCTGCAGCAATACGTGAAGCGGGGATGTGGGGGTACGCCATGCTATGTTCATATTGGGACACCATTTCTGTGCATGCCTGTACTAGCTTCTATAAACACATGCATTATATTGAAATGTTTTCTTTTTCTCTGTTACAGTTTGTCTTCCTCGCTCTGGTGGCTGTAGCCGTCGCTACCCCCGGATACCTCACTGGCGCCCATGTCGCTGCCCCTGTAGCTTACGCCACCGGCCCTGCTGTGGTTGCTGCTCCCGCTGTAGTTGCCGCCCCCGCCGTCCATGCCGCTCCTCTGGCTTACTCCGCCGGCATCGTCAAGACTCATCATGTTATTGGTTGATTCTTCTCAACAGTTAATTTAAAAATAAACATTGCCAGCAGTATGACATTGTTTAACAATATTTGAGGCGTTATTTTATATTAAAATTAGCAACTCAAAACAATGTTTCTTTATTTCACCTCTAAACCACCCGTATTCCTTCCTAATGGATAATGCCCAACTTCTGGTGTGGTTATAGGTATTTACAGGGTAGCCGTACTGTCAATCACCACTGATCTGCATTTAGGGCAGTCGCCAGGTGGCAGATTCCCGATCTGTTTTTTACCTAGCCTTACTAAAAAAATTGCAGAGAATTTGGGAATTTATTGAACATCTCCCTGGGTAAATTATTCCAACCACTAACTCCTCTCCGATAATTTTTTTCCAATTTGTCCTCTTGAATTCCAGCTTTATCTTCATATTGTGATCTTTTCGAATTTTAAAAGCACCACTGAGACCTAATCGTTTACTAATGTCCTTCCACGCTATCCCTCTACTAACAGCTCGGAGCATACCAGCTAGTCGAGAGGCTCGTCTCCTTTCTCCCAAGTCTTCCCAGCCAATACATTGCAACATTTGCGTAATTCTGCTATTTTGTTGGAGATTACCCAGAACAAATCGAGCTGTCTTTCACTGGTTTTTTTCCAGTTCTCGAATCAAATAATCCTGGTGAGGGTCCCTTACTCTGGAACCATAGGCCTGCTCCAGATGGGGTCCTGCCAGAGACTTATATGTCCTCTCCATATCATCCTTACTACAACCCCTAAATACCCTCATACACATGTGCAGAGATCTGTACCCTTCATACCGTTTATGTGATTATCCCAATGAAGATTTTTTCCTTATCCTAACACCTAGGTGCTTACAGTGATCCCCATAAGTAACTTCCACCCCATCAAAGCAGTAATTAAAACTGAGAGGACTTTTACTGTTAGTGAAACTTACAAGCTGACTTTTAACCCCGTTTGTCATCATAGCATTGCCTGCTGTCCATTTCACAACTATGTAGAGGTCGTTTTGCAGTTGCTCACCATCTTCTAACTTAACTGTAGATGTCAAGAATCCTCCTTCCACGTCCATGTTTTCCTTCGGTCTTGCCTTCACAAGGCTGATTTCCTGTATTTTGATAGGTGTAGGACTTCTAATGATAATCCGGCACAATGAAGTACCGGTATCTCTTCGTTTTGTGGCGTGGTCTGGAGATGATGGTGATTATAGTTTTAAGAGGAAGTCCACCTTATCAACCATCCTCTCCTAACAATAACAATAACAAGAAGACAATAATGAAAATTTCCAAAGCCTTGATTAATGGAGGTGCTCCTTGTATAACTTCCCACTCTTCCCCTGCTATCTCTTTCTTCTTAGAAATTAATAGCATGTCGGAGGCCATGTAGATTGGAGTCGATGGTGACGCGGGGGGGGGGGGAGCGGGCTTCGCCCCCCCCCCCCCCCCGAAAAAGGTAAAGAAGCCATAAACCTTGCAAACCTAACACTATCGTGATCGGAAGAGAACAAAAGCTCGCCATAAAATTTCAGATAGGAAATATGAAACTCAGCAGCCTGTTACGTGTAAGTTGAAGGCTACCCATAGGATGTTCAACATCCTGCAATACATCCACACCGACACAGATTAGGTGTTATGGCGATGATGGTATAGGAAAGTTCTAGAACTTGGAAGGAAGCGGCCATTGCTTTTGACCCAGCATTAACCTGATGTGAAAATGGGAAACCACAGAAATCCATCTTGAAAGCTGCCGACAGCGGAGTTCGAACCCACTATCTCCCGAGAGCAAGCTCACAGCTACGCGTCGCTAATCGAACGGCCAGCCTTCTCGATCATATTTGAAATGATGGACGATGTTTCTATTACACATTTCATAGTTACTTCAACGCACTGATCGGTAAACTTTTCATTACTTGTATCTAAATTATTATTAGACATTATAATATTTTGGGTACTTTGGAGTATAAAATGTCTATTAATTTAAAATGTTTTAATATGGGTCGTGAAGGCATCAATATCATAAAAATAATGAAAAATGAAAATCCGCAGTCTGTTTCCGGTCATTCGACCAGGTCAGGACTGGAATTAATGAAGCCTCCATCTGGCGGCGAGGATAGGAGTTGTGCCGGCCGCCGAAGCCTGTCGCACCCCATTGGGAGCAATGATTATTGAATGACCGATGAAATGAAATGATATTTGAAAGTGTTGCTGGAATGAAAAATGACAGGTATAACTGGAGTACCCGGTGAAAAACCTGTCCCGCCTCCGCTTTACCCAGCACAAATCTCACTTGGAGTGACCGGCATTTGAACCACGGAATCCAGCGGTGAACTGCTGGCACACCTATGCCTGATCCACGGAGGCTATAATAATAATAATAATAATAATAATAATAATAATAATAATAATAATAATAATAATAATAATAATAATAATAATACTTTCATCCAGCCGGTATCCCTCCATACATCTGAATATATTGTCCTCACTCAGGAATGTGTTCTCGTTAAGTTAAATCAGAATGAGAGAGATATTTTCCACAACATTCTTGACCCAAACTACAAAAACGGACTGTACATAAAAAATCCAGACAGAAATCTACTCTAAGATAAAGAAAATCACTGAGAAAATGCTCAAAAGCAAGGCTCGCTTCTACGACCACTTACAACGGATGGACGGCTCTCGATGTATAAACCGCATTTTTTAACAATTTTGACAGAAAACCAAAAACAACAATTCCCTGGTACGCTAACGTCGAGAAAGACCTCGAAGAAATGGGCCTACGTCCAGATGACGCGCACAAAGGAGATCATTTCAGAACAAGCATCGTGAATTTTTGGACATTCCTTGATGTGAAGTGCACAAACAACTGGTGCAAAGTGGTCGATTGATCGCCATGTTTGACATAGCGAGCTATTGAACACCTACTGGATCAATCAAAATCTGAGTAAACCCTAGAATGTATAATGAATCTTATCGTAGTCCCTAGTTGGCCGATATAAATAAATAAATAAATAAATAAATAAATAAATAAATAAATAAATAAATAAATAAATAAATAAATAAATAAATAGCCTTCTTCATCCCCTAAAGGCTATGGCCTCCTGCGATGCAGGGACAATGCTCAGTTTAACTCATTAGGTGAGCAGGTTCTGAAAATCATTATTATATAGATTATTTCGAATTTTGTTTCGTGAGAAAGGATTACTGCATGTTCTACACTTGTGTAGTCTCACCTCCGAGTATCTAAAATGGTGTCTTTCGGGACCACCAATTCGCGAAAACGTGTTGTTACATTGTTGACACTTGTACAGTTTTACCTCAGGGAGGGTTGAGATTCATTCTTTGTTAAGGCGTACCCCTGAACATTTCGTTCTTGCATAGCTTTTCGTCAGAAGGTTCGTGGAGGTGTATTTTAAGTTCTTGAGCTTCTCCCCACGTGAAAATTCTCTATTACGTACTTTACACTTGTGTCCTCTTTCCCTGTGTGTTCGTGATGACTTATAGGATCACCACTTCATGCGAACGTCTTAATGTCTAGTTGACACACGTCTTGCTACTTCCCTGAGTGATCAGAAAATGGCCATCATAATTCCCTCTTCGTAGAGGCGTGCTATTGTACGTTGTATATTTCACCCCTGCCCTGAGGACTTACTGTAACATACTTCACACTTGCACGGCTTCTTTCCGCAATGTGTACTTTGCACTTTTCCAGTCTTGCCTTATCTTTGATGTTCTTGTCCACAGTATTCCTCCTTTCTCTCGCAAACAAGTCTGTTCATCTAATTCTTTGCCTTCCCACGTTATGTCTTCCTTCTCTGGCATCCCACATTGTCAATTTGTGTGTCCACCAACTTTCGTCCAGTCTTGCTACGTGTCCTCTCCATTTCCATTTTAGCTGATCGGCTATCGATAGAGCTTCTTTCATGTCTATCCGTATTAGGTTATCGAATTACTAGCTGTATGCCCATTATCCTTCCGGGATAATGTATTTTCTTTCATTTCTAACCACAAAATTATCGCTATTTTTTTAAACATCCTTACATTTCTCATGTAGCTTATAAGAAATATTTGTGCCAAATTTCAACCTACTATTTTGTTTGAAGTGTATGATTTAATTGTGCTGTGTTTACAATTTCACCCCATTCATCACAAAATATCGGAATAAAACATATTTACTTTCCTTAATTAGCTTATAAGAAACATTTATGCGAAATTTCAGCCGTCTGGCTTCGTGTAAAGTGAGCGATTTAGTGATATTTTGTATAGGGTGGTTTACCCCATTGAACACAACACATTCTCTTATCTCTTGTCTGCTGATATAACAACCTTGTATTCATCCGTCGGAATTGGATCCATGACAGTCTAAAACATATTTACTAAATTGTTACGCTCATGCGGCAATCTCTGCAGAGATATAACAATCTTTCCATTATTATTTACTTACTTTTTCCGGTTGAACAGAGGTAATAACTCTCCACGGCAGCTGCCTCGGATAGAGTGGCGGTATTTCAGTCGCGCTGACAAAGATTACTGCAATATATTCGAAACGTCGCAAACTATACGGAATGTACAACAACACGTTTCAACCCAGAAAAGGAACTAAATAATTCTACACACCGTGGAGGCTTCACTTCTAAGAATCTTTCCTCTAGTATATGGATATTGTAGCTAAGTTAGTTACCCTAAATTCAGCCATTTAACTACAAAACATCGGAATGAAAGATCTTTACATTTCCTGTTTACCTCACAAGCAACATCTGTGCATATTTTCAGTCCTCTAGCTACCTGGGAACTGTGAGTGTTAGTGATGAGTGAGTGGGCGAGAGAGTCAGGGCTTTCGTTTTTATATAAGAAATTATATGATCCTGCAACGATTATGAACGTGGTCGCGCAAAACAGTATTATTGGACCTTCGTGTTTCGTTATGTACTATGTTCAATATAAATTATTAGAATCAAGAACTTGTATCACAGGTAAGAAATTTTGCAGATGGTGTTATACTGTACGGACTAGTATATAAGTAACGGGATAGCGAGTGACCGCCACGACCACGTTATGAGGTGGAGAGAAAGCATGGTATGATTGTAAACGGGACGAATATATAGCTTGAAGGTTTCACCAAGAAAGAAGTCCTCCAGGATTTAATTACTGTGTTAAGAGAGTAAAATTATCTCACGAAGATCACTGTGTGTACGTAGGTGTTAATTTAAGGAGAGATCTTCATTGGGGTTGTAAATACAGGTTAACAGATAGTTGTGAGGGCATTTAGGCGTTGTGTTGAGCGTGTAAAGGAGAGGGTGTGAAAGTCATTGGTATGGCCCTTGGTATAGGATCCACACAAGGGTTGCTTGATACGAGAACTGGAAAAGATCCAAAGGAAAGCAGCGAGATTTGTTCTGGGAGATTTCCGACAAAAGAGTAGTGTTACAAACATTTTGCAAGCTTTGGGATGTGGAGACTTGGAAGTACAGAGGCGATCTGCTCGACTAAGCGGTATGTTCCTAGCTGACAGTAGAGAGATGGCGTGGAATGACATTAGCAGACAAATAACTTAGAGTTGGGATCTTAGGAATGATTATAATATGAAGGTAAAATTGGAATCCTAAAGGAATAGACAAATAGACTGAATTGATATTTGATAAGCAAAAATGATGAATTGGCCTCACAATAACTTCACTCACTCACCAGTCGTACTTATATAAGATACAGATGCCCCAAGTAATTTTTTAATTGAATCTCGCACCTTAAAGATGTAGCTGACTTTTATATTGCATGCTGTATCATATAATCGTACGATTATTGTCTTGATATGCGATTTCATCTCCCCTTACGTTTAGACAACAATTCTTGCACCTTTCTTCTTGCCTCCTGGTGTAGCTCACCCAAATTAACTACTGCAGGAATAGTCATGCCCTATGTCTGCAAAGCTGCAAAACACAGTAGTTAAGGTGTTACGGTACCTACTACAGCCCATCATAAGGTCTTTCCAGCTGTCATTTGAGAGTAGCGTGTGTAATTCTAATTGCTATCGTCGAGTGAATCGAGTGGATGGAAGAATGGCTGTTGGGAAACAAGGTAGGCAATTACTCCTTGAAAAAGGCTACCCCGAGTTTTTCGCCCCCGGTTAATGGTGATGCCTTTCTAATATAAATGTAAAAATTAGCCTCCGACATTTCTTTCTGTTTGCTTTCTAGTTGAATGATGTAGGCAATTTCCACTATCCTTTGTATCCCCATGCGGGATTGTATTTATCGAATGTCACAGGGATGTTCGAGTCTGTTTCCATCACAATCCAATTAACCCTTTTATTCACTGTGACTCAGGGTTTCTAATTTTTTTGCTGAATTTTCCGCCTTAAGCCTTCTTTTCCCACTATTTGCTGCATAGGTGGGGACTTAACCCCTGTTTGATTGTACAGCTGTGCTTCAGTAGGAATCCATCACATTTTTGCTGTATTTGATACGATATTTGAATCCCTCAACCCCTTCGTGTTACAACCATTTCTAAGTTTAATTTTGACTTTCTCTACAATATTTCTGGCTGGCATCCGGTTTACCAGGAGATTAGCTCCTGTATTTTGGTTGGACTTACCCTATTAGGATTCATTTTTCAGTGTCTCCTATTGTTTTGCAGGGCTAGTGGCTCAGATGGTTGAGGCTTTGGCCTTCTGACCCCAACTTGGCAGATGGTATTCGAAGGTGCTCCAATACGTCAGCCTAGTGTTGGTAGATTTACTGGCACGTGAAAACCTCCTGCGGGACAACATTCCGGCACCCCGCCATCTCCGAAAACCGTAAAAGAAGTTAGTGGGGCGTAAATCCAACAACATTATTATTATCCTATAGTTTTTCTCTGTCTAAGGTTACTGCGTGAATTATATCCGAATTCCCTCCTTGCTTTGTCAATGTACTACTCTTGATTCCGAGTTCTGTAACTTGTTAATATGGGGTTTTAAGGCCACACAGTCTGTAGTCCCGTGTACACTCGTTTTTCATTCTGTTTATTACAGCTTATTATCACTTTATTTCTTTAAATCTGATACTATGAGTTCAATCTCTCTTACAGCATTTCTGTACAATTATTTTTAAAGTGTATTTTACAAGTTTTTAGATATGGATATCGATCAGTTGGCAGATTTTCTACCAATTGTTTACCTATAATTTTCTTAAATAATTTTAATTTTCTAAGTTTATCGAACATCTCCTTTGGTGAATTTAATCCAGTCCCTATTATTACTCTTATTGTTATCATGTTCGTTGATGTTTAACCCTAGTATCTCAATTATTCATTTTTACAGTCTTTATTTGTGTACACTAACTTTACTTGTGAGAAAAGCAACGGGAAACTACCTCACTCATCATTTCCCTAGTAAGCCTCTTCAGTGATGCCTAGGCCATCTATGACAGCTGATGGCAGAGCTGTTGAGGATACCACCAGCGGAATCGCTGACGGACTGAACATACATACATACATACTGTACATACAACTTTACTCACTTATTGTTGAACTCAAGGAAAGTATGAACAAAATACCTTGATATGTGTTGCTCCTTTTTGCAATTTGCTCGTACAGATCTGCGGCCTTCCGCGCCTTTATTCTAAACCTCCACCCTGTTATATTTACTATCATTATTCCTACGTTTTTTATTTATATTCTAATACCGTAACAGTGCTGGACTGACTGGGTATTTCAGCTTCTGAAATGTTAGAACCGGTAAGCAATTTCTGGAATTTAAAGGGCAGTACTTCATTTTGATAGGGTACTTTGTTATATATTAAAATCTTCTCTTTATAAGTGACAAGGGATTAAAGAACTGGCTGTATTATCTGTTACCCTGGCAGTGAATTCACTGTTCCCATTATTACATCTTGATAAAAGAAAGACCCCTTCACTGACAGTGGCACTGACATCGTACCAAGGACCCTGGAGGGAACCGCGCCCATATTCCTGGACTAGTATATAAACCTCAGACATCACTGTAGAAGGCACACTGTACTCCTCCGAGAAGCAGAAACCCTCAACCAACCATGTTCAAGCTGGTAAGTTTATCATTTACTAGCCAATGTCGTGACTTGTTTTCATTAATAATAATACTAATACTAATAATAATAATAATAATAATAATAATAATAATAATAACAATAATAAGAATAGTAATGAAGAAACTGTTCTCTCCCGCTCTAACTGGAACAGTGGTAAAAGACATTGCGAACCAAGATATCTTGCCTACCTCTTATTTATTGAACTAAACTTGCTGCAAATCATTGGCGTGGAGTTGACACATTTGCATACTCTGGAATGTTATCAATTTTAGCCGAGATCAAAACCGCCGTCTTGTGAACGATGAGAATTGAACAGTAGGTAGATACTTGTCAAACAATGCCAATATTATTAATAAGCGTAAATTATCATACTCAAATTTTGTCATTAGAATTTGTATGGGTTTTAGTGCCTGAAGTGTCCGAGGACAAATTTGGCTTGCCTAATGCAGGTCTTTCTATTTTACTCCCATGGGAAACCTGCGCACTGCGATTTGCGACGATGATGCTTTAGGTGTCGGCATATATCCCATTTCAGTCAAAAAGAAACCAAGGAGCCTGCTCAAGGCTTAACATCCCCATCCGATGGACGAATCACCATCAGCAGCGTCATATTCCCTCACTCCATATGTACACTGCGGAGGGGTTTCGAATTGGCTTGCAATCTAGTGATTAGAATGTTTGTACCGCCATCTCTCCTACCGTGTCGGCCAACAGTGGTGTAGGTGGTGGTGGTGGTGGTGGTGGTGGTGGTGATAATTGTTTTAAGAGGGAGTACAACTACACAACCATCCTCTATATAACAGTTAACAGAGAGAAAACATTGAAGGCAACCGAAACTCCAAAATAAAGAAAGACAAGGGCCACGAAGCTCGTGAAAATGAAAGACTCCCTTGGCCTCGTAACCTATTACAGTCGGCGTCGTACAAGAACAAGAGTTGACCAAGGGAGGTCGGATAGAATAGATGAAAGTGACGAGCCTCCAAAAGTAAGTTGAAGTGATCCCCGACTCAGCTAAGTGTCCCGTGTTCACCAACCGACACTCCGAAGTTCTAAGGCCCTTGCCTCTCACGACAGGCAATGAATACCGTGGGTGTTTTTTAACCGCCCCCACCCACATGGAGATGGCGGACAACTTTCTGGTGGTGGAAATGTTTTTCCACCATTGAGACTCGAACCTGCTAACCATGGTGTCGGACCATGGCCGCCATGTTGGCCTCAAGATTAGGAGATAAGTTGCGATTCACACTAATCCTTGGTGAAATAAATACTGTGCTATTTACAATACTTCCGCATTTAAGACTAGATTGAAGGCGACCGCTTACGGTGTTGACAAGGCTGACATCGTGCTCGTGAACTACTCACATCGATAGATCCCTCAACTAGTTAAAGGTAGGGAGAGGACCTGCCAGTTAATTAGCCGCTACCACTTTGGCGTTCCTGGCCAGAATATTGATGTCGAAGCAGATATATTGTTGAAATAAGACTGTCGTGTTTGTTGGCAACTATTTCTTCTAACTCCCTCACAACAAATTGCGATACTTTATTACGAACGCAAAGCTAGCTGTAAAGTTAGAAAAGTGTTTTCCTTTATTAAGGGTACCCTGATATTGTCCATTTAAGAAACGAAAACTCTTTGTACTTCCAGATAACTGCTGCCTTGTAAGACAGCCTGCAGAAATAGGAGTTGCATGACCAACTTACCGACATTTTCATTCGTTTTCTGCCTACGAAAAGAGTGGTATTTCAGGGTCGGAAGAAAACTAAATGTGAAGGCCTACAATATCGAAAGCTCATACAACTTATCAACAGTAACATTACATTGACCTATATTTGTTGTGATGTTCTTCGTCTCGTATGCTGCCACTCATCTTGGATAGATGGGATTACTGCTGCGTACCGAGTATAAGAGCCCACCTGAATATTGGTAGGAAATAGCAGGAGGTAGATAATTTTCTCCTTCAGCATGCCATTCTTCTAAGACAGTCCTTCTGAGGATGTAAAAAGGCAAGTGGAGAGTGAGTGTTTGCCAGCATAATGAAAACTTCCCAAGCTGATTGTGACTGATGGTAACTAAGCAGGCCTACAATTGCAATGAAAATTCCCTAACCCAGTCTTCATATGAGAAAAGACGTTTGGTGACTTCTCCATCGCATTTCTAGGGTAACGTTAAGAGCTATACAATTTAATACAATCTTGGTCACAACGTGTACACTACCTAACCTAGAATTATGTGTACAATGTAGAATTCCGCAGCGAAGCACGGGTACATCAGCTGGTCTATAATAAGCCTGGATGATCAGAATAGTGGCCTTCGATTCAGAGGATCTCTGGTTGGAGTCTCGGCTAGGCCAATTTTTTTGCCACGTCTTGTTACATTAATCTGGATCAGGGTATTGTCTTACCACCCACTCCTATATCTAAGGAGAAAACAAAACTCTACCGCTGACCACAGAAACACGCAATACTAAAATCATCATTACCAATAGGGTTGGCGGCAGGAAAGGTATCCAACAGTAAAACTGGTCTTAGTCCACTAGCCGCGTTAACTGTAAGTAACATGAAATGCATGACTTACAGGCACGTAATTGCTCAGGAAATAAATATCGTTATTTTTATGAATAAATTGGAATATGAATTTGAGGACAATTTCTTTGGAAGCAGGAAATTGTACCCCGAAGTGGTTCAACTTTTTCAGGCACACCCCGAATTGACGGGAGCTATATATGGCTGTTTAATAACCTATCAACATTACTGTCATTCTCAAATTTCTGTCAGTACCGAGAATAGAACCTAGGACTTCGGGGATGACAGCTAATAGCGTTAGTCGTTACACTACGATAGTTGACGAACCCAGTAAGAATGCACTGTGATAACCTTTACAACTATAGCTACGTTATAATCTGTACTGTACAGAATCTGTTAAAGACAATTGTAATTTCTTACCACCTCATTATTAAAATGGACATACAAATGAATTGTGAGTCTGGGTGTTCATATGAAGGATTGCTGGAGGAGGTTGGGAACCGTGAGGGACAGCTTCGAGATGAGTGAGCTGCATCCATATTTTAATCAACGAATCAACGATCAAACTCAACTTAGTAACCCTTCGAATTTAACATTTTTGACAGATTCATGAATTGAAACTGGACCTCTGAGACCGGCAAATAAAGATATTAACTCCTGCGCTATGGACGTTATTTAGGAAAATAGAACATGATCAGAAAACAAACTGTCTTGTATGTGTTGTACTAGCTTCTGTAAACACATGCATTATAATGAAATTATTTTCTTTCTCTGTTACAGTTTGTCTTCCTCACTCTGGTGGCTGTAGCCGTCGCTACTCCCGGATATCTCACCGGCGCCCATGTAGCTGCCCCTGTAGCTTACGCTGCCGGCCCCGCTGTGGTCGCTGCTCCCGCTGTAGTTGCCGCTCCCGCCGTCGCTGCCGTCCATGCTCCTCTGGCTTACTCCGCCGGTATCGTCAAGACTCATCATGTTATTGGTTGATTCTTCTCAACAATTAATTTAAAATTAACATTGCCAGCAGTATGACATTGTTTAACAATATTTGAAGCGTTATTTTACATTAAAATTAGCAACTCAATACAATGTTTCCTTATTTCACCCCTAAACAACCCGTATGCTTTCCTGATGGATAATGACCCTCTACTGGTTCCTTCTCTTCAGGGTAGGTTGATGACCATTATTTCTTTATTGCACACTTCAGGACTAGTGTCCCAAATACAGTGGCAACTACGTTATATAAACTACATTCAACATGGAGGTACTTATAAGTATCTAAAATATATTCTAATTTTATCTACCAGAATCACCTATAATGGTAATATAAAATAAATTCTTCTTCTTAAATCTTAAGATCCTCATATTAACTTGGTGAAAAAACACATGATAACTAAAAGGACAAAAGAAATCAAGTAATTCACGTAGAAGCATAATTTACAGAACTTCATCTTACGATGCATAGTTCTTAGAATTCGCTATTTTTATGACTTCGTGCAATTGCGTGGTGAAGTTATAAACTCGCGTATTGGCAGACTGAAATCAAGGGCATTATTTTTCTGAATGGCTCTGTTGAATATACTACAGAGCCAGTTCACCGGCGAGTTTTCATGGGCACCCATCCTGGTTTTCTATTTAAAAATTGTTATGATATTCCAGGAACTGAAGCGAGATATATGGAAATTTAAGAGAGACTGTAATCCAGGATTATAAACAGCATAGTTTAAAATTTTGAAAAGAAATTTTACTGCATCCTTCCGCCGGCGAACTTCTGAACTCTCTACTTCGAAATTTAAAAGGATATCACTATACGATACGTGGATAGTAGTCCTTTTTATATTATAAGTATTTTAAACATCTGTTCTGTAAATTTTCAATCTGACAGACTTATTATTGACAACTAGTGCTCCAGACGATACTAACAAGTTTGTATTTTCTATTTTTGGTCTTACCATGGTACTGAAAGCCAACGGCCGTACCCGTATTGAAACACCGGATCCCGTGAGATCTCCGAAGTTAAGCAACATTAGGCGTGGTCAGGAGTTGGATGGGAAAGGAACTGGCCACCCTACCGCACGTAAACTCCGGCTCAGGAACACCTCTGCGGAGGTTCGGACCTGCCTTCGGGCAGAATAACCCTTACCTATGGTACTGAACAGATGAATGCGAGTTTTTGTGTTTTTGTGATAATTATGGAGTAGTTATTGGTATTTACAAGGTAGTCGTACCGTAGAGGCACCGCACTCAGGATAATCTCCTCCTTTTACGTCCAGGTTTGCCTTCGATCTTGCCAGCACAAGGCTGCGTTTTGAGTGTGCTACGACTTCTCATGATGTTTCGGCTTATGGTGTACCGGTACCTCTTCATTCAGTGACGTGGTGCGGCGATTGTGGTGATTATTATTTTAAGAGGGAGTACATATTCCCAGCCATCCTCTCTTAACAACAATCAGAAGAGAATAAAGAAAACCTCCAATTCCTTGATTAATGAAGGTATCGGAAAAACTAAGGCAAGGTCATGAAAGAAGTGAAAATGAAAAGCGCCATAAATCCGGAATATCTAACACTATCATGATCGGAAGAGAACAAAAGCTGACGAAGGAATTTCAGATAGGGAAGATGAAACAGAGCAGCCCATCACATGTTAGTTGAAGCAATGCTAGACTCAGTGAACGGCCCCACTTGATTTCAATTTGAGAGCCACTTAGGGTTACTCTTTTGTAGCATATCTTACAACAGGGAGTGGATACCGCGATGCATTCTACAATCTGCACCCACAGGGAAAGGCTACCCATTGGATCTCTAACATCCTGCAGTACATTCATATTTTAACTTCTTTAAATTTGTTTTTACAATTAATTTGCTTTACGTCGTACCAATGCAGATAGGTATTATGGCCACGGTGGGATAAGAAATTGCTAGACGTTGGGAGGAAGCTGCCGTGTCCTTAAGTGAGGTACAGCCTCAGCATTTGCCTGATGTGAAAATGAGAAACCACGGAAAACCATCTTCAGGGCTGCCGACAGTGGGGTTCGATTCCACTATCTCTCGAGTGCAAGCTCACAGCTGGTGCACAGTGGTCGGATGAACAGCGTGCTCCACACAGCGAGCTAATGAAAACCTACTGGAACAATTGAAAACTGAGTAAACGCCAGAATGTATAATGAATCGAAGCACTTTACACTGGAAACAACGTATGGGGACCTCTCCATATTTTTTCTCCTATAACACTAAGAGACATGCTATTTTAAAACAATCTTATTTACTGCATGTACAGTATTTACTTCAATATTCGTATACAATGCAGAATACCGTAGCGAAGCACGGGTACATTTGCTAGTAAATAAATAAATAAATATATAAATACCTAAAAGTGGAGTAGGGCGGGAGTTAGCCGAGCTGATGTAGATGGTTTTCAGTTCGGAAACAAAAAACTCGGATAATACTGTTCTTATTGCACTTTAGGTTGTATAAAATACGTGTATGTAAATCAAATCTTGTCACGCGAGAGGTCGCACCCGCGTCAATTTGCCGCACTTTTTAAATATTCGTTAATAATTTCGTTGCCAGCCGCTGTAGGGCTTAGGGCGCTCGTTCCATCCCTCCCATCCCTCTCTCCCACCTGACGTTGATTATCGCCAGTGTATTGCCTGCTGCGTTCTGGAGTATTTTTAAGTTTTCTTTCACTCGCATCATTCATTCATTAATATCCTAAAAGCAAGACCTTGTCGCTGCAATCACATTTGTCTCTTACTCTGCTGAACGTTTCATGTCAACATATTATTTCAAATTCAGCCTCTCCATCATGGAATCCAGATACTTCTTCCTCTGCCTTTCTCTTCCCTTCTTACCCAGAACTTTTCCTTCCAGCAGAGTCGTGAGGAATGTGTTATGTCGAAGTGTGTGGCCAAGGAATTTAGTGTTCTTCTTTTCTACAGTGTTGATCAATTTCCTTGTTTCGTCTATTTCCTTAAGCACCCCATTGTTGGACTTTTTCTCTCTCCAACTAATTTTCAGGGGATGCGTGGCCGAGGCGGTAAAGGCGTGCTCGTTCGCCCGGAAGGACGTGGGTTCGAATCCCCGTCAGGAAGTCGTAAAACTTAAGAAACGAGATTTCCACTTCCGGAGGTGCATATGGCCCTGGGGTTCACTCAGCCTACACCTAAAATGTGTACCAGGTTAATTCCTGGGGGCAAAGGCGGCCGGGCGTAGAGCTAACCACTCTACCCCATCACGTGCCGAGGTTAACAATGGTGGAATCCTTCACCTTCCACTCCTCCAGGGGCCTTCATGGCCTGTACGAAGGTGACTTTGCTTTGCAACTAATTTTCAGCATCCTCCTTCATTCCACATTTCCATTGCTTCCAGGCGTGTTATATCCTGTTTTGCTGAGACCCATGTTTCGCAGCCATACAATAAAACACCCCACACAAACATTTTGGCAAATTCCTTCCTAACTTTACTGTTAATGTTCCTGCTTGTCAGAAGTTGTTTCTAGTTACTGAAGGCTTGTTTAGCTAGAGCAATCCTCCTCCTGATATCTGTGGTGCACCTGTTGGCCTCAGTGATAATGCTTCCCAAGTAGCAAAATTGACTTACTTGTTGTACATTTTCATCACCTACCTTAATGTTTATTGGTATTTTCTCAGTTGATTTCTTGACAACTAATACTTTTGTTTCGAGGTGTTAAGTTTCAATTTTGATTCTTGTAGTGTTGATGTTAAAACTCGTAGCATTTCACTTATTTCCCTCTCTGAATCTGCAATTAATGCAATGTCATCGCCAAACCTTATACAGTGGATTTGTTGTCCATTAATTTTAATTCCTTTGGTTTTTTGCTTAAGTTTTGATATGGCCCCCTCAATGAACATGTTGAACAAAAATGGAGATAGCGCACAATCTTGTCTCACACCCCTTCTAATGGATGGTGTCTTAACATTACCATTGATTTCTATTTTTCTGCTTTGATTTTTGTACAGGAGTAAAATGAGTCTTCTGTCCCTCCAGTCAAGTCCTATATTCTTCATGTTCTTCATGTTCTCGCATCTGCCGCGGCAAATTGCCTTTGAGAGCGACCCCTCGCGTAGTGTATTCTTATATGACTGCATTTCCAAGAAAGTTTCTTAAATAAAGTTCATGAGGTTTATTGTGGCTTTCAGTGAAGTGTGGTGCTGTAGTTTTATCTTGAATTGTGACAAAATCATTCACTGAAATGTACAAATGCAAACGTTGAGGCAATATGCTCACGCGCGACCTCTCGCGTTCTTTAGAAATTCACGTAATTTTACCAAATTTTGCAAAAAAATATTGGGAAAATATTCTTACTGGGTAATTATGTTAGTACTATTTGAAAGGCAGTTAAACAGGGTACATATTTATATTTTTATCAGAGCACTCACTGTAAAAGGAATATAGCAGCTCATTAGAGTATTAAGCGTGAGCAAGTTGCCATCGCGCGACCTCACGCGTGTTAAGAGTCGCATGTATGTGCATTTATCATTTCAGCAAAATTCTCTAATTATTCCTTTCATACGTAATACCGATCATGTGATGGATATTTTACTTTACCGATGTCCGTATGTTTGTGTTTCTGTAAGTGGAAAAACGGCTGAATGTAAGTCTTGAGGGTTCTGTTATACGGCCATCTCATAGTGTAGCAGTTCGTAAGAGGTTCAAAACAATTATTCTTTAATAGGGCCTATATCTTTGTAAAGTTTATCGACATACTAGCTGAATGCCTGTTATTCGCACGGGATAATAATAAAAACAGCCCTTCTGAGGACTCGCATTTCCATACCCAAAAATTCGGTAGTCAGTTAATAATCTACCAACTAAACATTGAAGGCATCAGTAAGGCAAAAACCGAATATTTATCTAAACCTTCTGGATCACTCCGTGGATGTAGTTGTACTTGAGGAAACTCATACAGAATGACCTTCAACTGAACTGTGGGAGTAAAATTCCAGGATACCAATTAGCAATAGCAGTAAATCATCCTACGTATGGTATTGCCACTTTGGTCAGAAAAGATATAGTTAACTATTATATACTTGAAAATGTTTTCAATAAAACTTTGTCCTCCTCATCTATACAACTGCAGAATGTTGTTGTAATCAATGTTTATAAGCCACCTACAGTCAATTGGCCAGATCCCATTGTGCTGGTACCTACAAAAAAATGACATAATCATTGGAGACTTCTACAGCCAACACAGTTTATGGAGATGTGACGAGTGTGATGATAATCGTGACAGACTGCTTGGATGGTTGGATCAGAGTCTACAAAGATAGTCTACAATGCTAAGGACATAGGGACATTCCGCTCTGGCCGTTAGAATAAAGACTATTCACCAGATTTCTGTTTCGTTTCTTCCAATCTCATGCCAACACAGGCAGGCACTGAAAAATTTCCCTCAAAGTCAACATAGACCCATTATTCACAAACTTGGCCTGCAGATACCTGTCATTATGTCTATACTTATACCTCGCTCTAATTTACTTACCGGAACGCGTATTTTTCGCAAGAAATTCATTTTACAAATTGAACAAGATCTTTCCAACCTAAAAGTATTTAATAAATGCGCTCTGCCACGAAATTTGAAAAGTGGTACGAGGGCTGGAACGGGGTCCACTCAGTCTCGGGAGGTCAACAGAGTAGAGGTGGATTCGATCCCCGCCTCAACCATCCTGGAAGGTTTCCGTGGTTTCCCACTTCTCCAGGCAAATGCCGGGATTGTACCTAACTTAAGGCCACGGCCGCTTCCTTCCCTCTTCCTTGTCTATCCTTTCCAATCTTCCCATCCCCCCGCAAGGCCCCTGTTCAGCATAGCAGGTGAGGCCGCCTGGGCGAGGTACTGGTCACCCTTTCCAGTTGTATCCGCATACCCTGAGTCTGAAGCTCCAGGACACTGCCCTTGAGGCGGTAGGGGTGGGATCCCTCGCTGAGTCTGAGGGAAAAACCAACCCTAGAGGGTAAGCAGATTAAGGAAAGATTATTTTACGCTCTTGACTTTCTTTGGCCAATTCCTTAATTTTTCGACGTTCCATTTTTCTCCCTGATTAGTGTTATACAAAGGATGATTGCCTAGTTGTAGTTCCTCTTAAAACAATCGTCACCACCACCACCACCACCACCACCACCCTGGAGGAAGTATGTAATACCTACAATGGATGGTTAAATTATGTTCCGAATCTTCACTCCGCATCTCAATTTACCAAAGGCTAACCTAATGCAAAAATGCGAACTCATGTTCTCATCCCGAGGTGGCGCAGTTACTTTCAGGAAAACCCTCATTGCACGTGAGCTGCATGTACCATTTCAACCACATACCAGCTCTCCTGACATTCTAAAATTTCTGGCGGTACCGGGAATGGAACGCAGGCCCGCAAGGATGGCAGCTAATAACGCTAACTGGTACGCCACAGAGACGCTGTAATGAACGAGCCCAACTAAATATTGACAAAGGAGGATGAGACGAACGTCATTGTGTGACAAACTATACGAATGGCATTTCGAAACCAATATATTACGGTCTTACACACGCGTGTTTCACGTTACGGTCATCATTTACTTAGCTGTTGTAATAGTACTTGATTGGACTATTTATTCCGACTGCTCGGCAACAGGTCGCAGTTACGGATCGTGACGTCACCGTGGAGACTCGAGTACTTCGCACGGGTTACTCGGGGAGGCTCGGACTCGCCAGACTCGATTCTCGCGATTCCAAGCGTCACTCGCGCACATCACTACGAAGCAATGCATCGATTCATTCAACTGTCCGAGTGAGTCGATTCGCAGGAACGGCGATCTCACGGCACACGATTCAGCTGATTCGTAGCCGACAGTGCTGAGTGGCTCTCTCACGGATCAGTGAGACACAACACATACACACGGTTCATAATCGGCACATTGAACATTGGCGGGGAGCCGAACTTCCGCTGCGGGCGAGACATAAAGAGCCATGGGACACTGAAAGTATCGTACGAAATCACGACTCAGTGAGACACAACACCCACACCGTTCATATCGGCACAGTTGTCATTGGCAGGGAGCCGAACGTCCGCTGCAGTGTGACATGCAGTGCCATAGCACACTGACAGAATCCTACGCCATGACGGGCTCACGCTCTCAGCTCATTTGAAAATAATACCCATTTGCATTCACTGTCCTCTTCTTACAGGGAGGTTTAAATAACATATATGGATTTATTTGCAGTGTTAAAAAGGTAGTCAAAACATAATTCCAAAGTAACTAGTTAGTAAATAGGTAGGCTATTAGGTTCTTATTAGTTTAATGAATCAGTATTATAACTTAGTTGACATTCGACAATAAATTCAACTCAACTCTCTAGCTTACCTTATGACTATAAGTCGTGCTCGTGACCACTCGAAACTGCCTGTTTTATACTAGGAAGAACCGCTCAGTATCTTCTCAGTTCGCACGTCACATCATTGGACAAGGCTTCAATAATCGAATCAGGAGATCGCCGGTGTACGTGGGCAGTGGGTAAGTGAGCCAACTGACCCAATAACTCAAATAAAAATATGTTGAATCAGAAAACCACATGGATACTGTGCATCTCGGGTGTTCTATACAAAATATGACGATTTATTTACTGATATAGACATATTTTCAAAGATGACCGAGCGAGTGGGCCATCCGATTAGGGTCGTGTAGCTATGAACTTGCATTCGGGGGATGGTGGGTTCGAATCCTACCGTCGACAACCGTTAAGATGGTTTTCCGTCGTTTCCTATTTTCACACCAGGCAAATGCTGGTGTTGTACCTTAATTAAGGCAACGACCGCTTCCTTTCCACTCGAAGCCCATCGTCGCCATAAGTCCTTTCTGTGTCAGTGCAACGTAAAACAACTTATTTGATTTACATGTAATATGTAGGCTACTTACTGCGAACACATTTGTTTTTACATCGAATTATGTATATATAATAGAGTTGTGACTTTCAGAGAACTGAGGGGAAAATATAAATTAGTGTAAAAATTTTTTAGTTATGTTTTTCTTCTTCTTCTTCTTCTTCTTCTTCTTAACTTCGTAAGTTGTGTACTGTAATATAACGGGCATGTATTGAACCCTTGAACTTACCATTCCATCGTTGGTCGGCCACGGCTGCTACAGTAGAACAATTTAGAACTCTTAAATCCTGGGTCGTTGCGGGAATAAATTCGGTCACGATCTTAACCAAACGATGGGGTTCAGAAGAGAGCCTAACGACTTGAAATGAGGAGCGAATTTGTGCTTACTAACTTTTATTAAATTGAAAGAGCACGATAACATCATTAATTTAATATGCATTCTTGCAAAATAAAAAAAAGATAAATTATTGATTTTTGAATGTTCCAAACACAGTCACATTACATAACGTCACTTTGTTTCTTACAATATCGAAGAGTTGCTTCGGAGAAGCTAATATGTTAGTGGACAGCGAAACTGAAAAACTGAAAAAGGGCAGACCTGAAAACCGGGCACCTATTATTCCAAACGAGAACTGAGAGTTATTCCCCACGATCCGTGGAAAATCTGACTTTCAACAAGTAGAACGCCTGATTTTCTCTCAATTAAGGTTATCCACCAGTCGAATACCCTTCACGGATACGGAACACCCGCCGAATGGACCCTTAATCGAACCAAACTGACTATCAGTTGCTTTGGATAGGTTGCGAAATATTATGGGAAAGCATGGTGTTCACTACAAGTTAACAGCATCATTCACAATTGAAATAAAATCCCACCATGTATTTGTCATTCATGACACCCTTAAGTGATAAGGTAATCCCGATGCTAAATGTGCATCACCCCAAACAGCTGTTCGGAAGGAACCAACAACAACAGGATCCGAGAGGATCTTACGTTATGTCGTTCTAAAGGAACAAAACTGCGAAATGCAGGAAACAATTACTAATCATGCATTTTGAAGAAATGCCAAACACTGAAGATAATTAAAAAGTGGAAAGTCACTTGAAAAATATTATTATCGAACCGATTTTCAGGTTAGAAATGGGTTTGTTATGCTTAATAAAATTACCAGTCCACGCTAAATTATACTACACTTTAAGGAATTCTTTCCCTTGAAAAACAATGCTACCAGTACAGATCTCTCTATTTACTGTCTGTCCCAACACACTACTTGTAAAGTGATTACTTACTTACTTTAACTATGAATAAAAATGAAAGTACGACAAGATTGAAAATAAAATAAAATACTGGCTGACGAATCGAAACCGCATTCGCAACTCAAGTCTCACACTAGTACACTGAGTGTCAATATGCACACTATCAAACGAAAACGGACGTTAAAACGAGAAAACAATAAAGTCCGTAAAAATTAAATTAACATCTCGAAGTCATTAAATCTTAACACGCACGGAGAATCGCAGTAAAAATATTTAATCTATATCGAGCCGATATCCAACACTTGGACAACCCTCACTCGTCAACAGCTGTCCCGTTATCTCAATGGAGAGCTACGCATTGACCCTCTTCATAAATCATATCGTACTGTAGATGCTACCTTCATCCAGGCTTCTTCAACAAAAAAACAAAAGAAACATCTAAACTGAGACTTGAGTGTGTACAGCTACCATCCCAGACCTATCGTCGGGCTCACTTGAAATCTGTACACCCTAACACTAATCATTATGTACATGATGCCTTCCAAATTCTATCGTCGGGCGTGACCTAGGACGTCTCATCATCAGTGACACCAAGAATAACATGTGACGTCCTAAATCTATCGTCGGGCGTCGAAGTGGGTCGTACTACGCCTCCCTTAACATATCAGGCGAACTAGCAATTTCAAACACCTCCGACATTTAATACTAAATCTGGTCAGACAAAATACGCACGACGGAACCACGTCTCTTACTATCAAATTAATGCAAGTCGAAAAACACAGTAAGTCTCTACCATTACAATACGTGAACTCAAAAATAAATATACGTGACGAACGATTCTCCACCTCGAACACACTCTCAGCCTGTGCACTGAAGTGTTAGGGAAGCAAATGAAAATTCCCAACACACGTTTACCATTTAGTGGATGCCTTCAAAATAATAATCATCACTACCGCATTCGAAATTCTCAAATCGCCTATCATCAATTCCAACCATTTTTTTCAATGACCTATCCGGTGAACAAATTCAATACAACACCAACCATGGGTCCAAAGTGCTCTTTCATCCTTGAGGTCGCTCATTATCTTATTATCCATACGGGCTTTACGTAACAAAAATCACTGGATGTTTACTACCCAGACTTTAACATTTTACTAGAGTCGTTTTCACTTGGGATCTTTCTATAAATTTACGATGCTTCACACCATAGTCGTCTCAAATTCGGATTGATTGCGAAAAACAATACAGCCTGCCTCAACACAGCCTGTTTCCTAAATACTTCCTCTTCAAAAATATAGCTTGTCTCAAACTCCTTCCCCTCGCTTTATTCCAGCGGTATCACTTCATCTCCACATACATATAAATCCGTCGCTCTCAATCCCTTTTCCTTCAAGACCCTTTTTCATACTTCGATCCCCTGGTGAAAACGACAACCATTATTAAACACATCTCTTACTTTACTATTATTACGACTTTCGAACCTCGAGAGTCCAAGAGCACAATCGACCTTTCGTATCATTGATATACACGATGTCTCAAAATTTCCTTCCCATTAATGACTGTGACTCTAACAAATTTCACCGAAATCATCCAAATATGCCTGCGATCCTTGTAAAAATATACTGGTTAAATGCACTTTAACATAGAAAAATTTCCTTATCCCGCGGTAGACATTGTATGTATGTTTAGTCCTCAGCCCGAAGGCTGGTTGGATCCTCAACAGTTCCGCCATAAGCTGTCATAGATGGCCTAGGCATCACTGAAGAGGCGTACTAGGGAAATGAGGAGTGAGGTAGTTTCCCGTTGCTTTCCTCACCGAGTCAGAAGTTGCTAGTACATATCAGTCTGCCAAGCCCACTGAAATGCAAGCACCAACTGACCCTATGAGCAATATTTTCACACCATTCATAGCAGGGACTGGCTGCAGAAGGAATGGCATTACTAGCATCACTCATACCTCAGTCACTTTCATATTGTCAAAGCCAAGGATAAAGCTGAGACAGATCAATGAAAGTAACAAAATTGCTCTAGCCCATACCAGAAGACATAGTGCACTGCAAACACTAGGTCCTGCCAGCAAAGGCACCGGTAGACATTATTATTATTATTATTATAGACCAACATTTCTGAATTCAACTGACATCTGAGATTAAGATATTCGCCACGACTAATTTACACTTATAACTTTCCAAAAATCCACGCTTTGGATGATATCTCATCGAACATTCAACACACAATTTTGAGCGTCGCATTTTACCGTTCTTGACATGAACTTTACACACTGAAATTTTCACACGCTGACCAAAATTTACAACACCTTTCGCCTGATAATTACGAATATCAACCCGACAATCATCTGGAAAATTTGTTGGGACAGAACAATAACTAACTAACTACAACATAATATAAAATAGACAGACCTGCACAATGGTGACATTCCCAGCATTCTGGTTACATCATCACCAGCTGACCTCGGGCTTAGCCGCTCATTTTCACAGATAACATTTTCATTTCCAAAATCTCACTCATACAAACACTACCCTTCACACACACGATATTAAAATTACCATATAAATCAGGCACTTTCTCTGTAATTTGCACCACGAACTTCCCTCGTTCTGCAGTCGACTACAACTGTCTGATGCGTTCCCAGAGTGGTTTCTCTCCGTTACTTCAATAAGAACAGGTGTTCAGCAGATAAGGGAGCAGAACTACTCTGATTAGCTTCCCCCAAACTCTCTTCACTTTCAAGCGTACATGAGATGATATAAATAAAACTTGCTGTGTATATTTCAACCAGCCTACACCTTCCTAGTTCGTCGGCAAACGTTCAGAACCTTTCCAATCACTTTCTCTTCTTAACCAAGTATACGGACCTTAGCCACGGACATGTATTTAATTATTTGTCGGTCAATCTGGCGCGAATTTCCAATGACGACGGGCACAAGCTCCCGCGGCTTCAAGTTCCAGATCGACACTGAAAAATCCACGGTGGGGGGGTTTCTTTTATAATCTCAGGAGGGACGCTATCCCCTCTATGAGGCTTGATTGTGTAATCTGCCAATTTTGCGTCTAATAGATCGATTTTGATGAGACTTGTCCCAGAACTCCGGACAGACTTGCACTTATGTTAGATGTTAATTTTATAATTTTTCTACACTCACAACAGGGGAAATAAATTATTTCTGCCCGTGCGTTTCGCGCGTTTTCTTCCTCCCCTGACCTTGGCACGTGTAGCTGGTTCGCTGATCTGACGCTAACATGTACTTAGGCTTAACTGCATTTAAGTTTTTCCCTGGTGTCACTATCTTCACGTAGGGTGTACGAATAATTTTGCTTATTTATTTCTTTCTTTACTGTATTGTCAAAATCCCTCGTTGTGCAGAATTCCATGAATTTAAAGAATTGTCGGGCACTCGAGTCCCACCGAGGTGTCCCGGCAATTCACGAGCTTGCCGTGAGTGAGAACCTTCCCACGCGACATCGGGGCTCTTAGGAGCGCAACATGGCTGCCTTCAAACATAAAAGTACTTTCTTAATACCAAATAAATATTGGAAAAAAAATATTTTTCTCACCGTAGAATTATGGGTTCAGTATAGTACCGCACAAGTGCCTATTTCTTCCTGCATTTCATTTTCTATCTTATTTGTTTTGTATTGTGTACTGTAAACATTTTCAATACTAAAAACTAACAGGGTGTGGGGTAATAAGCTTCTTTGTGACGTTACTAACTGTCTGACTAACTTTTGAAACATATAAATCTGAATTTATATTTTAAAATCTGAATATCTGCATTTAAAATGGAAATTATGAAAATTAACATTCATTAAATAAAATACACAATCGTCGAACCCTGGACTCGCACTTACTTCTTACCTGCTTACTTACACATACGTTATTTGAACGGCGCCATCTACCACTCAGTGCAGCAATGATGGAATGAGAATCTTGACTATCTCTAGGATGTGGGGTAATAAGGTTACTTTTGACAACATACCATATAAGTTCTGGGAAAAGGAGATTGGCGTTCGGTTTCCCCATTAATTTTGAGGTTAAGATATTTTACTGTCATTGAAATAAAACTATGAATTCATTTGATAGAACAAAATACATTATTTAAATACTATATAAAAATAGTGAGTCTTGTTGCGATAAAACAGATGAGAATATGAAATTATGACATTGCAACTGAAAGAAACTAGGCATGAATTTGAATTCTTCTTGACCGGACATTTAACAATTTACACAAAATATACCCCTCACTGTTTCACTTGACTGTACCTTCAAAACTTTGAGTGTAATTACGACGTATTCCTTAAATCTGGTGTTTACTGTAGATGTGTCACGCCTAATTTGGTGATGTATCCATGTGACTGCTTCTTCTCCATATCATATGACTTCTTTATAAGTCTGGATGGTATTACTTCATTGCAAGTGGTATCCTTCGATGACTCCATGGTAAGCCTTTGCGTCCATATCTTCAACTAGGTGACCGACCAACTTAGGCCTCACTCTCTCAATGACCAAAGACTAATGCCTCACTGAGTCTTCTCCATCTCGTTCCCTTAATGACCAACTGTGGCCTCTGCTTCCAGTAGAATAATAACTGTCCACTTATCCATTTGACTTCTTCACTGTTCAGCTTCCGTTTAACTAATGACTGACGCTACAATATGCAGCCACCTTTTATAGACGTTGCATGGCACACCTACGTAATCTCCAGAAATAACAATAATTTACTCCCACCCGCCTCAAACTGTTGCATGTAATGGTGAAATGCGCTGGGGCTCCTGAGTATCTGAGCGCATTGCTAAATGCTCGCGATGACGTAGCCATGACGTGGCGATGACTTGACAGAAATGTCAGCAGTATTGCACAATGTCATATCCAACATCTGATATATAATAATTCTCACTGTACATGTCTTGAGTGTTATTCTACACATACGTATATATGCATACATCTAAGTACAATCCTGCAAGCGACAAGCATTGCAAAATTGAATTGAATAAGAATGATAATTACAATAATAGTAATAATATCACTGATAAAATAATAACAATACTGATATAATAACAACAGCAATAATAATAATAATAATAATAATAATAATAATCATAATAATAATAATAATAATAATAATAATAATAATAATAATAAAATAATAATAAAATACAGATATCACCTTGTAACGGGATTTGAACCGTTACAGTACTTACCGTGAATACAATAAAATTTCCATGTTCTTTGAAATCACTTAAGAAAAGACTAACCAAGCAATTGATAGGTAATCTCCAATCTGGGTGACAGCTCTGAATGATTGTGCGTACATATATGTTTTCATCTGATTCTATTTATTTATTTAATGGAGTATTCACTGTGGCGAAAATGCTTTCTAACATCAAAATTTGATGCCAAGAAGTGGCACCCAGGAGAAACCTGAATCTGAAAGCTAGATGACGCGTAGGAAAGCAGTTCATAGAATGAAGACCAGTTGGCAGCAACAAGCTTTGAATGTTGTTGCTGCTGTCTTATAGTAGTCACTACAGAGACATGAGAGGAACGGTGATTCTAATGCGCCGTAAATCGGATCACTGTATCGATTCAGTAACGTGAACGGAATCAAATGAATCGATTCAGTAAAATGAATCGAATATCCCATCAGTAGTGGAGGGGTGGCCACCGTTCTACGCCTCTGCATTCGGGAGACGGAACAGGGCTGGATCGAACGGCTGGCCCCAACCGTCGGCCGTCCTGAGAATGGTTTCCGTGGTTTTCCGTTCTCCTGCACTAAGGCGAATGCCGGGACAGTTCCCAGTATAGGCCACGGCCGCCAACCCCCTCGCCTTCTCCGAGCATCTCCTTCACCGCAACAAATCTCCCAGCCTGGGAGATATCATCACCGTCTAAGAGGCCCGCCTCACCCTTCAGGGGAGGAACAAAAAGATATTTGGTAGTAGTATTTTTTGCCGCTGGATGACGGGTAGGTCTCGGCCCACATGTGGCCACGGTTGGTCCGTGGTCCAACAGCTCTGCACTCCGACCGGACAACAGAGTAGAGGATAGGTGGCCACGGCTCTATGCCTCTGCATTCAGGAGACGGAACCGGGCTGGACCTAACGCCTGACCCCAACCATCCGCTGTCCTATGAATGTTTTTCCGTGGTTTTCCATTCTCCTGCACAAAGGCGAATGCCGAGACAGTTTCTAGTATAGGCCACGCCCGCGAAATCCCTAACCTTCTCCATAACAAATCTCTCGGCCTAGAGACGGCGTTACCGTCTACGAGGCCCGTCTCGCCCCTTCAGAGGAGAAATGAAAACGTTTTAGCAGTAGTAATAATTGTTTTAATTGAATCTCGCACCCTAAAGATAACGTTTACTTTTGAATTGCAAGCTGTATCGAAGGACCGAACGATTATTATTGTACCATGCGATTTCGTATCTCGTTACATTTAGACAACAATTCATAGAACTTGCTTCTATGCCTCATAGTGTAGTTCACCCAAACTAACTACTACAGGAACAGTTAAGCTGTGAAATACAGTACCTAAGGTGGTACGGTACCTACTGAAGCCCATCATAAGGTCTTGCCAGCTGTCAGGTAAGAGTACCGTGTGTGCTTCGAATTACGATCGTCGAGTGGATAGAAGATTCGCTATTGGGCAAGGAAGGTAGGCAATTACTTCTTGAAAACGGCTACCCCGAGTCTTTCGCCCCTAGTTAATAGAGATGCTTTTTTTTTTCTTTTGTAAATATAAGTATATCGCTTAGCCTCCGATACTTCTTTTTGTTTTGTTTTCTAGTTAAATGATGTAGCCAGTTTCCACCGTTCTTTGTATCCCCATGGGGAATTGCATTTTTCGAATGTCACGGGGCTGTTCGAGTGTGTTCCCATCTGAATCCAATTAACCCTTTTATTCACTGCGACTCAGGTTTTCCTATATTTTCTATTATTCCGAATTTTCTGATTTAAGTTTTCCTATCCCATCAATTTCAGCCTATGTGGGGCTCACTATCTGTTCGATCGTACAGCTTTACTCCAGTAGAATGCCATCACACGTTTATGGTATTTGGTACAATGTTTAGAATCCCTCACCCCCTGGCGGGTTACAAACTTTTCTAAGTTTATATTTATACTTCCTGTCTGCTTGGTCACGTATTTACCATCACATTAGCTCCTGTATTTTTGGTTGGATTTACCCTATTAGGGTTCATTTTACCGTGTCTCCTCTTTTCTTTCTGTATAAAGTAACTGAGTGAATGATATTCCAATTCCCTCAATGATTTGTGTACTACTCTTGTTTCCAAGTTCTGCAACTTGTTAATATGAGGCTTATAGGGCCGTACACTCTGTGCTCCGTTGTACAATCGTTTGAGTTTTCTCCCTGAGCCTTTTAATTTTGTTCATTACTGCCTATCTTCAATTTAATTCCTTTAAATCTGGTACTTTCAATGCAAATTCGTTCATGGGACTTCTGTAAATTTATTTTTTCAAGTAACTTTTACAAATTTGTATTTAGGGCTCTCGCCCAGGTGGCATATATCCTATCGATTGCTTACCTAGAACGTTTTTAAATAATTTCAATGAAGTCGTAAATTTATCGAACATCTCCCTTGGTGAATTAATTCCAATCTTTATTATATTTCCTCATTGATTTCAACCCTAGTATTTCAACGATTCGCATTTATGTTCTGTATATGTATACACTCACTTATAGTAGAACTAAAGAAGAAAGAGAAATAAAATACCTTGATGTGTGTTGCTTTTTTTTTTTTGGCAGTTATCTCGTCCAGATTTGCGGTCTTCCACGTCTTGATTCTGAACCTCCACCCTGTTATATTTATTACCATTATTCTTACGTTTTTATTTATATTCTAATACCGTATCTATACTGCGTTCGACTGACTGGGTATTTCAGATTATCAAATGTTATCAAGCAGTTTCTGGAAATTAAATGGCAGTAATTCATTTCGATAGGGTATTTTATTATAGATTATATTAGCGTTAGAAATGACAAAGAATGAACGAACTAATTGAGTTTGCTGTTATTCTGGCAGTGAATTCACTGTTCCCGTTATTACATCTTAACAAAAGAAAGACCCCTTCACTGACAGTGGCACTGACATCGTACCAAGGACCGTGAAGAGAACCGCGCCCATTTTCCCGGACTAGTATATAAACGTGATACGTCGCTCTAGAAGGCACACTGTACTCTTCCGAGAAGCAGAAACCCTCAACCAACCATGTTCAAGCTGGTGAGTTCATCATTTACTAGGCAATATCGTCACCTGTTATCGTTAATAAAAATAAAATTTAATTAATAATAATAGTAATGAAGGCATTGTTTTCTCCAGCTCTAACTTGAACAGTTGTCACAGACATCGGGAAGGAAGATATCATGCCTAACTCTGATTTATTGAACTAAACTTGCTGCAAACCAATCGCTCGAAGTTGAAAAATTTGCATAATATGGGGTGGTATCAATTTTAGCCTGGGTCAACACCTCAATCTTGTGGACGATAAAGATAGAATAGTGCTACATTAATAAGGATAATTCCGTTATGAATTCAAAGAGGAGCGTTAAGGACGACAATAATAAGACCGACTGCTTGGCTGAATGGTCAGCGTTGAGGCCTTCGGTTCAGAGTATCCCAGGTTTGATTCCCGGCCGGGTCAGGGTTTTTAATCGCGTCTGATTAATTCTTCTGGCTTGGGGCCAGTTGTTTGTGTTTGTTCCAACACCTTCCTCCTCATATATCTATACAACATACTACACTACCAACCACCACAGAAACACACAATAGTGATTACTTCCCTCCATATGGGGTTGTCGCCAGGAATGGCATCTGGCCGTTAAACAGGGCCAAATCCAAATGTGCGACAGAGTTCACACTCGCAACCCCAGAAGTGTGGGCAAAGCGTTAAAAATAATAAGAAGAAGGAGGACGACAATACTAAATTCACAAAAATGGATCATCGGGCAGATACGTGTCAAACAATGCCAAGAAAATTTAATAATTTAAAGTAATGTTATTTCACTTTACATCCCACTGACTACTTTTACGGTTTTCGGAGACACCGAGGTACCGGAATTTTGTCCCGAATGAGTTATTTTAAGCCATTAAATCTACTGACACAAGCCTGCCGTATGCGAGCACCTTCAAATACCATTGGACTGAGCCAGGACCGAACTTGGCAAGTTGGGCTCAGAAAGCCAGCGCCTCAATCGTCTGAGCCACTCACCTGGGCCAAAAAATTATTTGTAAGTTATCATACTTGAATTTTGTCATAGTTTCCAGATTAAGACTTGCATGGCTTTTGGTGCCGGATGTATCCGAGGACATGTTCGACTTGCCTGTTATATGCCTCCCTATTTGACGCCCATGGGTAACCTTCGCGTTCACGTATGAGATGATGACGTGATAGTTTCGGCATATGGCGCAAACGAAGGGGTCTACTTAGGGCTTGAAGTCTCCATCCGACGGAAGAATCTGGAGATGTTTGTAATTGTCACGGAATACAGTGATTAGAAATCGTACACCACCATCTCTCCTAGCGTTTCGGTCAACATTCCGATGACGAAAATGTGACATGATCCTTCCTGCCATGGTTTCGGATCATTGCCACCAAAGCTGGTCTCAAGATTAGGAGATAAGCTATGAGTCATACTAATCCTTTGTGATGTAGACACACTGCTATTGACATTTAAGGCTACATTGGAGCCGACTCCTTACGTTGAGCACAAGGCTGGCAGCTTGTTCGTGAAGTACTAACATCGATAGATCCCTGAACTGGATAAGGAGAGGGAGGGAGGACCTGTCAGTTAATTAAACGCTATTTTCTTGGCCCTCCTGGCCAAATATTGATGTCTAGGTGTATTTATTGTTGACATGGAACTGTGATGTTTGTTTGCAACTATTTCTTCTAGCTCCCTCTCACAAATCGCCCTATTTTAGAACGAACACAAGGCTAGCTTTAGGTTATAAATATGTTTTCCTTAAAACAGATTACCTTGATATTGAGCATTTGAGAGACCAAAACCCTGTGTACTTCCACACGACCTGCTGCCTGCATATATCGGAGTGCCACATGATCAACTTACCGACATTTTCGTCCACGAACGTGTGCTTTCCACTTGTCCTATCTGTTCAGGTTTAAAATCATTATACTTCCTAAAGATCGAACCCCTAAGAGGGATCACGCCACTTATACCACGGGGCTGGCTCATCGTAAAAACAAACTCAATGTCTAGTTGTTAGAATTCATTTTCATAAATTTATGCCTTTTTCCTGCACACCTCACTTTCTATTTGGCGCATTGATCAGTAGTTAGTGTGTGGAATCGATTCCTGGCAAACCCTGGGCTTTGATTCTGGACTGAGACTGGAATGAGATCCATTCATTCTCAAGAGACCAACTGAATAGTAGTCTGATACTAGAATAGAGCGCCCTGTGAAGAAAGTGAAGAAGTATCTTTAGGTTACCTGTCTGGGTAGCATTCATCTTGAAAGACGGGCTTTTAATGGGCATGTTTGTTTATAAAGATCAATAAGTCTATACAATTACCTATGAAAATATGACTAGTTTAATAATAATAATAATAATAATAATAATAATAATAATAATAATAATAATAATAATCTTGTTATATTTGCCTCCTTGGCAGTATGATCAGAGAAGTGGCCTTTGAATCAGAGGATCTCTGGTTCGAATGCCGGCCAGGACGTCTTAAATTTTTCTGGATCAGAGTCTTGTCTTGCAACCTACTCCTTCATTTAAACAGAAAACACCAATTTACCCTTCCCGAAAGAAACCTACCATACTAAATTCATCGCCGCACATGGGGCTGGCTTTAGGAAAGGCATCCAACAATAAAACTGACCTTAATCCAGCAATTGTGGTAACCGCAAATAATTGGAAATGTTTGAGTTACAGACACGTAATCGGTCAGGCAATGAAGACCATTCTTTACTTCTATGAAGAAGTTGAAATTGAAATGTGAATTTTAGGACCATATCCTACGGATACATTAACAGTGTATACCGCAGTGTTTCATCTTTCTTTCAGGAACACCCCGAATGGAATTGAGCTATATGTGTATTTTAATGACTTATCAACATTTCTAACATTCCTAAATTTCTGTTCGTACCGGTAATCGAACCTAGGCCTTCGAGGATGACAGCTAATAGCGTTAGTCGTTAGTCGTTACATTACGGAGGTTGGCGAATACAGTAAAAATGTACTGTGATACCCTCACAATTTTAGCTGCATTATAATCTGTACTGTACTTGAAACTGTTAAGGAGAATTATTGTAATTTCTTACCTCATCATTATTAAAATAGTCATATATATTTGGTGTAGGTCTGGGTGTTTAAAAGAAGGTGTAATGGAGGTGGTTGAGAACCGTGAGGGACATATTTGAGCCGAGGGAGATGCATCCGTATTTTTTGACCCTTGTGACCCTTCGAATATTACATTTTTTTAGGTTCATGAAATGAACCTGGACCTCTGAGAGAGTCAGATACAGATATTAACCCTTATGCTATGGAGGTTATTTAGGAAAACAGAACATGATCAGGAAACAAACTGTCTTTTATGTGTTCTGTACTAGCTTCTATAAACACATGCACTATAACGAAATGCTTTCTTTCTCTGTTACAGTTCGTCTTCCTCGCTCTGGTGGCTGTAGCCGTCGCTACCCCCGGATACCTCACTGGCGCCCATGTCGCTGCCCCTGTAGCTTACGCTGCCGGCCCTGCTGTTGTTGCTTCACCCGCTGTAGTTGCCGCCCCCGCTGTTGCTGGCGTCCATGCTCCTCTGGCTTACTCCGCCGGCATCGTCAAGACCCATCATGTTATTGGTTGATTCTTCTGAAAATTAATTTTAAGAAACATTGCCAGCAGTATGACATTGTTTAAAAATATTTGAGGCGTTATTATACATTAAAATTAGCAACTCAAAACAATGTTTCCTTATTTCATCCCTATACCAGCTGTATGCTTTCCTAACGGAAAATAACTCTTCTACCGGTTCCTTCTCCTCAGGTTTGGTGATCACTATGGAGTAGTTATCGGTATTTTCAGGGTAGCCGTATCGTAGATGTGAAAATCACTTTCAGATGCATCGCACCCAGGATAATCACCCTCCTTTACGTTCACGTTTCCCTTCGGGCTTGCCTGGACAAGACTGCTCTCCTGCGTATTGCGAGTATTACGACATCTTTCGTGTGGCTATTTCTAGCCGGTTGCAGCCCTTGTAAGGCGGACCCTCCGATGAAGGTGGGTGGCATCTGCAATGTTCAGGTAACTGCGTGTTATTGTGGTGGAGGACAGTGTTATGTGTGGTGTATGAGTTGCAGGGATGTTGGGGACAGCACAAACACCCAGCCCCCGAGCCAATGGAATTAACCAATGAACGTTAAAATCCCCGACACGACCGGGAATCGAACTCGGGACCCTCTGAACCGAAGGTCAGTACGCTGAGCATTCAGGCAACGAGTCGGTTGACTTCTTATGATGTTCCGGCACAACGGAGTACCGGTACCTATTCCTTTGGTCACATGGTCTGGTGATGGTGGTGATTATTTTAAGAGGATATACATGTTCTCAACCATCCTCTCTTAACAACAATCAGATGAGAATAAAGAAAAACTCCAATTCCTTGATTAATGAATTAATCGGAAAAAGTAAGGGAAGTCAGGAAAGAAGTGACAATGAAAAGCGCCGTAAACCTGACAAATCCAGCACTATCGTGATCGGAAGAGAATAACAGCTGAACAAGTAATTTCAGATAGGGAGGGTGAAGCTGAACAGCCTATCATAGGTTAATTGAAGCTATGCCCCAAAGTTGCCAATCCATGATTTCAATTTGAGAGCCACTTATGTATGTTGTATGTTGGGTATTCAGCCCGAAGGCTGGTTGGATCCTAAACAGGTTCACCATTAGCTGTCATAGATGGCCTAGGTGTCACCGAAGAGGCGTACTATGGAAATGAGAAGTGAGGTAGTTTCCCGTTGCTTTCCTCACCGAGCCATAAGTTGCTACTGCACATCAGTCAGCCAAGCCCACTGATATTCCTGCACCAACCAACCCTATGAGCGACATTTTTACACCATTCATAGCAGGGACTGGCTGTATAAGGAATGGCATTACTTGCGTCACTCATACCTCAGCCACTTTCATATTGTCAAAGCCAAGGAAGAGACTGAGACAGGTCAATGAAAGTAACAATTTTATTCTAGCCCATGCCAGAAGACATAGTGCACTGCAAACACTACATCTTGCCAGCAAAGGCATTACTCTTTTCTATCTTCTCTTACAGCAGGTTGAGTATACTATCATGCATTATACAAACGTCACCAACAGGGAAAGGTTAGCCCTTGTATGTTCAACATCCTGCAATACATTCATATTTCAACTTTATTTATATTATACAGTTGGCTTTACGTCGCACCGACACAGGTCTTATTGTGACGATCGGATAGGAAAGCGCTAGGAGTTGGAAGGACGTGAGCGTGGCCTTAATTAACGTACAGCCCCAGCATTTATTTGGTTTGATAATGGGGAAATCACAGAAAACCATCTTCAGGGCTGCTGACAGTGGGGCTAGAACCAACTATCTCCCGAGTGCAAGCTCACAGCTGCACGCCTCTAACTGCACGTTTAACTCGCTAGGTCATATTTCAAAAATGGACGATGTTGCTTTTACAAATTTGATAGTTACTTCAATGCATTGATAGGTGAGTTTTTGATTACTTGCATGTAAATTATTATTACCGTAATTATTAGATATTTTGAACATTTTTCAGTGTTAAATTTCTATTAATTTCAAATTTCTATTAATATCAATATTGATAAGAAGAAACATAAGGAGAAGAATATCATATTTCCATGTACAGTAGGGCTGATGTGGACCGTGTTCAATTCGGATACAAAAAGCTCTGATAATAGGTTCTTATTGCACTTTACGTTGTATAAAATACGCAATGTCTTTACAATTATTGCTTTTATACGTACTACTGATAATCTGAAGGTTATTTTACTTTTCCGATGTCCGTCTGTTTGTTTCTATAACTGGAAAAACGGCTAATTATAATTCTTAATATAACCCATTTAGGAGTGTGTTTACGACCATCTCATCGAGAAATGGTTCATAAGGAGATCAAAACAGTTAATGATTAATATCACATATAAGGTATATCGACTTACTAGCTGAATGCCTGTTATTTGCACGGGATAATGCGTTGTATTTTATTTTCATCCACAAAATTACTGCTATTGTTTTAAACATCATTACTTTTCTTAACTAGCTTATGAGAAATACTTGCCCCTCACTTCAGCCCTCTACCTTTGTGGGAAAGTGTGTGTTTTAATGATAATGTATTTTGGGTAGTTACCTTCTTTCAAGACTTTTATGACAAAACATCGGAATAAAACATTTATTCTTTTCCTAATTAATGTACAAGGGACGGATGTGCAAATCTGCAGCCCTTTAACGTCTTGGATTGTATGGGAATTAATGATATTATGAGTAGTGTAGTTACCCCATTATCACCCCTATAATTAAAAGAAGATCAGAATGAGACATCCTCACTTTCCTAATTAGCTTACCTTATAGCCAAATCGCAGCTTCCTATATTCGTGCGAAGAGTGAGAATGTAATATTATAATTAGGGGATTTTTTTGCTATTTGTTTTACGTCGCACCGGCACAGGTAGGTCTTATGGCGACGATGGGACAGGAAAGGCCTAGGAATGGGAAGGAAACGGCCGTGGCCTTAATTAAGGTACAGCCCCAGCATTTGCCTGGTGTGAAAATGGGAAACTATGGAACACTTTTTTCAGGGCTGCCGACAGTGGGGTTCGAACGCACGATATCCCAGATGCGAGCTCACAGCTGCGCGCTCCTAACCGCACGGACAATTCGCCCTGTAATAGGGGATCTAACACTATTTCGAACGCGTAATCACATAATATCGGTAAAACATCCTTAATTAGTGTATAAGAAGCACTTGTGCAAAATTTCAGCCATCTGACTGTGTGAATACGATTTAATGGTATTGTGTTTAAAAATTATATGCCAATTTCACCACATTTATCACAAAACATCGAATAAAACAGTTTTTTTACTTTCCTTAGTTAGCCCATAAGAAATATTTTTGCAAAATTCCAGCCCTCTGGCCTCGTGGAATATGAGAGATTTTGTTAAGGGTAAAACATTAATTAATTTATAAGAAGAACTTCTACCAAATTTCAGCCCCTACATCTCGCATCTCTTGTCTTCTGATATAAAAACCTTATATTCATCCATGAGCATTCGATCTAAGGCGGTTTAAAAATATTTACTAAACTGCTACGCTCATTCAACATTATCTACAGAGATATAACAATCTATCTTCTAGTATATCAATATTATGATTAAGATAATTGCCCCAGATTCAACCACCTTACCACAAAGTATCGAAATAAAATACCTTTACATTTCCAGTTTACCTCACAAGCAACACCTGTACGAAATTTCAGCCCTCTAGCTTCCTGGGAACTATGAGTATTAGTGATGAGTGAGTGGGTGAGTGAGTCAGGGCTTTCGCTTTTATATAAGAGAGTATCTGATCCCGTAACGATTAAGAACGCGATCGCGCTAAACAGTATTATTGGACCTCTGTGTTTCGGTACGTACTGTGTACAGTATAAATATTATGAGTCAAAACGTAGTATCACAGGTATGACTTTTTTCAGTCAGGAAAAAAAGTGAAGTTTTTCTTATGCAGAGAAATGGTCAACCTGAAGGTTACATTGAAATAGAGGGTAAACAGCTCAAGTTGTCCAACAAATTCAGTAATGAGAATATCAGGGACATGGCTCAGGTTGGCAGAATGCAGGATAATATAACTCTGCGTAGACTCAAATTGTATGGTCACATGCGAAGGATGGATCCTGATCACATTGCCAGAAAAGTGTATGATCTGCAGTTAAAATATTCAAGACCAAGAGGGCGGCTAAGAATGCGATATACAGACATGGTGAAAAACGACATTCAGCAACGAGGAGGGGACTGGGACAGGACTGAAGAAAGAGAAAAGTTCAAAGACAGAAGTTGGTGGAAGGGCTTCATTCGCCGACCTATCATATAGTTGGAACGACGTGGGATAAGTACGTATGGTGTTATACAATACGGAGTAGTAAATAAGTAATAGGATCGCCAGCGACTACCATCACCACGATACGAGGTGGAGAACAGGCGTGGTATGACTGTAAATGGCAAGAAAATTCAAGTTGAATATTTGACCGAGAAATAAGTTCTGCCAGATTTAATTACTGTGTTGATAGGGTGAAATTAGCTCATTGTATCTACCTAGTTGATAAGAAAAGAAGAGATCTTCATTTGATTTGTAAAAAACGGTAACAGATATATTGGCATAGTTATGAGGGTATTTAGAAGTTGTAATAAGGGTGTAAAGGAGAGAGCGTTTACAGTATGTCAGTGGTATGACCCGAGTTTAATTATGGTTCCCATGTATAGAATACATACCAGGATTACCAGAAGTGGAAGGGATCCAAAGAAAAGCAACACGAATTTTTCTGGGTGATTTCCGATAAAGGAGTAGTGTTACGAACATTTTGTGAACTTTGGGCTGCGAAGATTTCGAAGTAAGGAGACGAGCTGCTTGACTAAGCGGTAGCCTATGTTCCGTGCTGACAGTAGACTGATGGCGTGGAATGACATCAGTAGACAAATAACCATGAGTGAGGAATGATTATAATATGAAGATAAATTTGGAATCCTAGAGGAAAGATTGGGGCAAGTACTGATTTCTTTGCTTTACGTCGCACCGACAGAGTTAGGTCTTATGACGACGATGGAACAGGAAAGGCCTAGGAATTGGAAGGAGGCAGCCGTCACCTTAATTAAGGTACAACCCCAGCATTTCCCTGGTGTAAAAATGGGAAACCACGGAAAACCATTTTCAAGGCTGCCGACAATGGAGATCGAACCCACTATCTCCCGCATGCGAGCTCACAGCTGCGCGCCCCTGACCGCACGGCCAACTCGCCAGGTAGTACTCATTTAGGCCTATAAGTAGGAAAATAGGAATTGGAATAAATTTTGAAGGACATTTTCGGTAAATATCCAAGTTCCTTTGAAATTATATAACAAAAGTCTACGTAAAAAATATTGGTACGGAATCTGTCACTTGGGTGACAGCCCTAAGTGTGGATCAGTGGGATGATTGATTGATTGATTGATTGATTGATTGATTGATTGATTGATTGATTGATTGACGTTATTTATAACCCAAGTTGAAGAAACTACAATTTCCGATCATTTTTGTCATATACACGCTTATCATACGAAGAGTTATAATGTAAATATTTAGCATTGATTTTTAGCCATACTCCCGAGGTTGCAAAAGAGAAGCAGAAAGTTACGGATTAAGATCAAAGAGAAAATTTTGAGAATAGTCCTATAGGGATAATAATTAGATATATGAATGTGTTCACAAAATGCTCAGGATATTTACTATAGCTTTGGGATTTATGTAAGCTGCGAGTAGATTTTCCCGCGTACGGATACTAACATAAGCAGCATGGCTTCTGTAACACAGAAATCACTTTGAAAAAGAAACATACACAGCTTGCGTTAACACATAGCAAGATAATGTTAAGCATAATTCATGAATAATGTAAATTACAGTTCGCTAGTTAGAAACAACGAGACTAAATTGATGTTTGAAAAGCAAAAGTTACGAATTGGACTTATATACCTTCACTAACTCACCAGTCGAACTGATGTAAGATCCCAATGCCTTAAGTGATATTTTTAATTGAATCTTGCACCCTATAGATAAAGTTGATTGTTTTCATTGCAAGCTCTATCGTAGGATCGTACGACTATTATTGTGACGTTTGTTTTCCCCTTACATTTAGACAACAATTCTTGCTCCTTGCTTCTATGCCTCCCAGTGTAGTTCACCCAAACTAACTACTACGTTATGCCCTACGTCGGTGAAGCTCCGAAATACCGCTGTTATGCGTGTTGGATACCTACTACAGCCCATCATAAAACCTTGCCAGCTGACAGTGAGATTACCATGTATAATTCGAATTGCGATCGTCCAGTGAGTTAAGTGGATGGAAGAATGGCTGGTGAGCAAAGAATGTATGCAAGTACTTCTTTCACACCCTGGTTTGTATGTTTCTAACGCCACGGGGCTGTTTGAGTGTGTTTCCATCTGAATTCTCGTGACCCGTTTATTAACTGCGACTCAAGTTTTCTATATTTTTCTTTCTCCTAGTTAAGGTACGGCCCCAGAAATCGCCAGGTGGGAAAATGGAAAACCATCTTCAGGGCTGCCAACAGTGGTGTTTGAACTATCTCCCTAATACTGGACAATGGCCACACTTAAGCGACTGCAGCCATGGAGAACGGTCATCACATATTTATAGTATATGATATGATTCATAGAATCCACCACCCGTTGCGGTTTACAACCTTTTCTAAATTTAAGCCTGTCTGGTATAATACTTCTGCCGGTCCCGCGGTGTAGGAGTAGCGTGCCTGCCTCTTAACCGGAGGCCACGGATCAGGGATTTTTACCTGGATTTGAGGGCTGATTTGAGGTCCACTCAGCGTTCGCAATAAGAAAGTGAGGTGCTATCTGACATTGAGATGGTAATCCTGGTCTAGAAATCCAAGAATAACGGCCAAGAGCGTTCGTCGTGCTGACCACATGATACCTCGCAATCTGCAGGCCTTTAGGTTAAGCAGCGGTCGCTTGATAGGCCATGGCCCTCAGGAGCTGTTACGCCATAGTGTTTGGTTTGGTGTTGGTATAATATTTCAGGTTTTCCGCCTGTTTACCACCAGATTAGCTCTTGTAGTTTTTGTTGGATTTAACCTATTAGGATTCATTTCGCTGTGTCAACTTTTGCTTTTCTCTGTATAAAGTAACTGAGTGATTGATACTCGAATTCACTCCTTGATTTAAAATGTACTACTCTTGCTTCCTATTTCTGTAACTTGTTAATATGATATTTGTAAGTCCATGCAGTCTGTACTCCGTGTACAGTCGTTTGACTTTTCTCCCTGAGCCTTTTACATTTTGTTTATATGACCTATCTTAAATTTATTTCTTTAAATCTGCTACTTCGAAAGCAATATCGTTTACGGCATTTATTTGAATTGAATTTTTAAAGTTTTTCTAGAAATATATACTTAGGGCTATCGCCCAGATGGAAAAATTCCTATCAATTGTTTACCTAGAATTTTCTTAAATACGATTAATTTCAATTAAGTTGTAAATTTATCGAACATCTCCATTGGTGAATTAATTCCAAACGCTTATTATTATTATTATTATTATTATTATTATTATTATTATTATTATTATTATTATTATTATATCCTCTTATTACTTTTTATCATTGATGTTCAACACTCGTAACTCAATTACTCGTATTTATGTTCTGTATTTGTATACACTCACTTAACTTACTTGTTGAAGAACTACAGTTTAAGAGAAACAATAGAATATACCTTGATGTGTTTTGCGTTATGGCAATTATCTCGTCCAGATCTGCTGCCTTACGCGTCTTTATTCTAAACATCCACCCTGTTATATCTATTATCATTCTTACGTTTTTCATTTCTATTCTAATACCGTAACTATTTTCTTATATTATGAACTGTGTTCGACTGACTATTTCAGATTCTGGAATGTAAGTAAGCAGTTTCTGGAAATTAAGGGGCAGTACTGTACCCTGATGAGATAGGCCCTAGTTTCATGATTTGATTTGATACGAGAAATACAGATATATAGGAATATGAATACAGTGGCAGTTTTGTGTGGACGGGAAAATTTCGACATAAGTCAGCCGTGATCGCGACTGTCCGGCGCCACAGTAAGCTTGTCATTAGGGGGAAAAGGTTTCCTGGTCAGAAGATAAGAGGATTAAATCTAGAGCTCACAACAACAGAATAATGACTACCAGGAAGTAGAAGAGTATATATTTCGGACCAAGGCCGAGCAGATGTATCACCAATACCGAGAATATGACGTGCTAGTTTTTCCACGCCCCGAGGCGTTTGGTGTGGTCACGTTTCAAGGGAGAGATTTCAAACTAACCGAAGCGGTGTTGACCAATGAGAAAATATATCACAGGCCCGCAGATAAACCAACACAAGAAAAACTCAGAGTGAACTCCAGTTAGCTTCTCCGATAACAATAATTAAATTATTCCAACCACATAATTGAATAGAGGGGATTTTTGTGATATCGTTCCCATGTTGAATAATTGTAATCGTAATAAATTAAAGTAATGAATTCGTGGAAATGACCCACGCTATCTCGCCATTGGTCGAGATGAGCACGCCATCAGGGACGCCGAGTTAGCGCGCGAAAGGTGGAGGACAGAAATTAAGTGATATTTCCATGATCACCGAACGATAGGAGTTCAGAATACGACACATGAATGTGTATCGCCAGTGTATTAAGTAGGATAAAGCAAGAGATCCAAATCCGCCTGCATATGCCGATTTAGGATAACCAACCCCCCTCTCCAGGAGTTGACCGCGGATGACCCCGGCGGGAAATCATATCGTTCATAAAAGTCCAGAAGCGGACCTCACATCACTCAGTTCTTACCAGTCACCAGTCGTTATCGGTCACCAGTCGTGTCAGTCGTATGAAGTAGTTGAGACTCTGACACGTTGACTCTGGAAGTCAGTACCTCGGCACGCATTCGAAGTCAGTTAGAGCTGAAAGTACGTAAATTATTCGGAGAATGAATACGAACAGTGAAATTATCCATAGTACCGAGTGTGTATAATCAGTACAATTATTAGGAGTTGAATTTAATGAATGTCATGTGTTTAAATAATAAATAACTAACGGAACGCCGATAGTACTTTTGGAAGGCAGTGTGCGGAGCCTGAAGTAAATAACTCAAGATAGACGGTGAATAACTATCCGAGCAGGGAACCATAGGAGCTAGGCAATTATCAAGACGGCTTAGAAATAAACCAGGAAGTGCCGATTGAAGACGCGATACGCGCCGGTTCAAATGAACGACATTTCGTCGTAATGTGCCACGACGTGTGTTTCGGGCGTATATGAAGATTATATTGTGCGAGTGTCAGGGGTCTAGGAGCACCTATAAGTGTTTTTTTTGTTATTAGTATTCCTGTGTAAAATAGTGTAATAAGGTATTAATCATGGGTAGTCACCCAGAAGTGTTTTATGGTGTTAAATTTGTATTGTGCGGCATGATGGACGAGTAGATCACCATGGGGCCGTAAGGCCTATATCTCCTCCGCTACGAGACAATGGAATTCTACATAGGAATGAGTACACAATTTTGATATTGGGGAATGTTATCGCGACTAAACGGGGTTCAGTGTAAATTAATTATGGTTACTTAACATGGTCCGCTTCCCGAGTCCATGATTTTATTTGTTTGTTAGACGGACGAACTAATTTATATTAACGTAATAATGGGTTAGATTAATTAATTTGAGTATTTGTTTGTTGTATATAATGTAAATATGGGATATATTTCTTTCCATTAATGCATGCTGTTTGTAATACTTTGAATTAAGTTCATTTCAAGTGTTAAATTATTTTTTTGTGCTAACCCATTTATTTGAATTTCATTCACTGCGGTGATCATTTGTATTTTAATTAGGAATAATTTCTATTAGACAGCCAGATTATGAAAGAGCCAGAGTATGGAAGATTTGTGTTGCGTACGGAAGGTCATTAAAATACTAAAAATAATCATGTTTGTGAGTCGACAAAGGAAAGTAAAATAATAATAATAATATTTGGGCGTGTGCAAGTTAAAGTATAATAATAATAATGACGGTGCTTTGCGAGTTAGCCAGTGCAAATATAATAATCAATGTGGAGATGACATGTGGCGTTAAAGACTTTCATTCGCGTAGTCAGTTTGATTTTACGTAAATTTTTGATTTTACGTTTTTGGACTTTAATTTAACCATTAAAATTTTGTTTAAAAGCGATATAGGCACGTGAATTAGAATGGTCACGATATGTTAAAAGCCCAGAATGATTTGAGCCCATATTTAGAGTTGGAAGTCATGAGGGACGAATATCCGGCGTGAAATAAATTGAGCCGTATTGTTTGTAATGATGAAATAGATGAATCTCAAGGCCTAAGATGATATAAATGCATATGCCGGTGTTATTAGTGGTAGAATCCACGCACCAAGGATTATTTTATGAATTAAATGTTTGAAGAGTTCCGATGAAAGGAAATGGACTTCAAATTTGAAGGAATAGTTTAGCAATCGCCGGCATTGGAGGTATTTGCCCAGCCGCGATGTGCCATAGGTTGTGAGATGTGTCTTGGGAGGACAGGTGTAACCATATAAAATTAACGGCAGTACGAAGTTGAAGGTACGGTCCCGAATACCGTGTTGTCCCGACTAATATAAAGCAGATCTTAGTGGTTCATAACGGGATTTAACATATGTGACTAAATTCTAAAGAGTGGAAATTAAAATATCATCTTTCCATTTTTAATAATAATAATAACAATAATCATACTCCAAGTGAATCTTGTCTTAAATCAAGTGCTTAGTGCCAAGATAAATCGGAATCGTAAAAGGGGTTATGCGTTAAACATATTAAGAGTGAACTACCGTGTAACAGTCGAAATTAAGTTTTTTTTAAAAATAATAATAATAATAATAATAATAATAATAATAATAATAAAAAAACTAAGCTACTTTTTTTTAATAATTTACTTTTTTTATATTTTGGACATAATAATGATGTTGGGAGATGAAATGAAAGATTTGAGATTTTTAACTAATAATAATAATAATAAATAAAATATTTGAAGAAGGAGAAGAAGAATAACCAATGAAGGTACTTTTTTTAATTTTATTTTTTTGATGAAAAGAATAAGAGCGAGAAGTTGAAGTATTATAGCGAGGATGATTACGGGTTACGATAATCACGATTTCCACTATTAATAATAATGTTAATAATAATAATAATAATAATAATAATAATAATAATAATAATAATAATAATGATAAATATATTTATGAGGAAGCTGATCATTATATTGTGCGGATAATAATTAGGAGGAAGAACGACCCTTCGTTTGAAACGTCGGCAAGGTTTGGCATATAATCATCCCGGATGACAAAGGATAATAATCAAATACAGGATTATAACTGAAATTAATGATAATAATAAAATTAATTGATGGTAGTCAAAGAATATGCTAATGATCAGATAAAGAATGGTAATGATATTATCTAATAATAATAGGAGGATATGCTAGGGACAGTCATCCTGTGTCGAACTGCTCTGAACCAGATGTTGGGTTTTCACGGGGAGATTGTTAGCAGTAGATACGTAAATAACCCACGGACGGCACATGTTTTCATGGTCAGAGCATAGTAATGAACCTTTCCGTACGTCTTGTCGTATTGACAAGTGTAAATATTAAAGTAGCTTTTGAGTTAATGAACTCTACCTGGTGTGTTTGTGAATCTGGAAATAATAGGCTAGAGTTTGTCCGTATTATAAATTCCCGTTTTTTCGAGGCGATAACATTTTTCACGGTGGGTGTCCGGCTCACCAGAATGTACATACCGGAAGTGTCTCATGTCCAAACGGAACGAGGAGACGACAGTAAAAAGTTACTGTCGTGCCTTCGTCCCCGAAAGAAGATCTCCAGCGGTGAAACGTCCAATCATACGGATGTGAATTCGATCCCCAGTAACCAATTGGGGCGAATTCACCAGATGTTTTACACTACCAGAGTAGTGAGGTAAAATCCAAGTATTATGTCATTTATTTTTCAGGATGAAAGTGTCCCAATGTAAAATTGTCATCATGTGTAGTATGCAAAATAAGTGAATAAATTGCTCTTCATTGCAATTTCAATAGGAAACAGTTTCCATATCTTTTCATTGTAGTTAGTCCAGTATGCCCATGGAATTTAAGTTGTCACTTCCCAGTCCTATTGTGGAGTCAAAAATTTGTATCCATGAATGAGTCGTCCCCCGTAACCTTAAATTTGCATGCCCCGTTCATCCCTGTGTTCATTTGATGCGGCGATATATATTTTTTTGATTTTCTTTAGATAAATTTTTTTATCGTTTTCGAACTGATCACCCCTGAGATAAATGCTAGTCTGGGACTCAGGAGGTGGGCGGGTGCAGTACTTCATTTTTGTAGGGTATTTTTTAATATATTAAAATCATAGAATTAGAAGTGACACAGGATTAAAAAAACCGGAGTGTTTTTCTGTTACCCTGGTAATTAATATACTGTTCCCGTTATTGAATCCTTATAATAGAAAGACCCCTTCACTGACAGTGGCACTGACATCGTACCAAGGACCCTGGAGAGAACCACGCCCATATTCCCGCACTAGTATATAAACCTGAAACATAGCTGTAGAAGGCACACTGTACTCCTACAAGAAGCAGAAACCCTCAACCAACCATGTTCAAGCTGGTGAGTTTATCATTTACTAAGCAATATCGTCACCTGTTATCATTCTAATAATAATAGTAATAATAATAATAATAATAATAATAATAATAATAATAATAATAATAATAATAATAATAATAATAATAATAATAATAATAATAATAATAATAATAAAGAAATTGGTTTCTCCCGCTCCAACTGGAACAGTCGTAACAGACATCGGGAAGGAAGATACCTTGGCAAGCTCTGATTTCCCAAACTAAATTTGCTGGAAACCAGTGGCTTCGAGTTTGCACATTTTCATGCTCTGGAATGGTATCAATTTTAGCCTGGATCGGAATCCTTATCTTGTGGACGATGAGGATTGAATAGAGAAGCAAAGTAAATATAAGGAGGACAATATTAAATTCAAGAAAGAAATTGAAACATCGGACAGATACGTAAGTTATTATACTTGAATTGTGTCATTTGGATTTGTCTGGCTTTTAGTGCCGGAAGTGTCTGATGACACGTTTGGCCTGCCTGGAGAAGGTCTTTCTATTTGACTCCCCTGGGCAACCTATGCACTTCAGTATGAGATGACGATTATATAGGTTCGCCATATAGCTGACTCCTATCAAGAAGACACCAAGGGTTCTGCTCAAGACTTAACGTCCACATCCGGCGGACGAATCCCCATCAACAGCATCGTATGACCTCACTCCATATGTGCACTGCGCAGAGGTTTCTAACTGGCACGTAATCTAATGATTATAAGTTGTATACCGCCATCTCTTCTGCCGTGTCGGCCAACGTTCTGATGGTGAAAATATTTTTCGACCAATGAGACACGAACTTGACGCCATCCTGGTCTCAAGATTAGAAGATAGGGTATGATCCACAGTAATCCTTAGTGAAATATAAATTTTGCTAGATTGGAGATGACCCCTTATAGTGAGCACAAGGCTGACATCAAGCTTGTGAACTACTCACATCGATAGATCCTCGAACTAGCCTTGCCGTTCCTGACAAGAATATTGATGTCGAGGTGAATGTATTGTCGAAATGGAACTGTGATATTTGTTTGCAACTATTTCTTCTAGCTCACTCTTAACAATTTGCGATACATTATTACGAGTACAATGATAACTATGAAATTATAAAAATATTTTCCTTAATGCAGGGTACCCTGATATTGCCCATTTGAGAAACCAAAACCTTGTGTACTTCCAGACAACTGCTGCCTTGTAAAATATCCTGCAGGTATCGGAGAGCCACATGATCAGCTTACCGACTTCTCCATCCATGTTGCTTGACTTTCTCGCTGTCCTATCAGTTCATGTTTAGATCAGTTATATTTCCTGAAGATCGAACCACTAAGGGGGATCACGCCACTTTTATACCAAGGGGCTGGCTCATTGTAAAATTAACACAATGTCTAGTTCTTAATTTCCTTTTCGTAATGTTATGTCTTTCTCCTTCATACTCCAATTCCTCTTAGGCGTATTGATCAAAATATAGTGTGACGACTCCATTCCCGGCAAGCCCAGAGCATTGATTCTGAACTGAGGACTGGAAAAGGCTCCATCTGCCTTTGAAACCAACTGAGGAGTAGCCTTATATGAGGGGCAGCGTACCCGGTAAAGAAATACAGCTGAGGAAGTCGTTACGTTGATCACTTAGCCTTCTAGTATCTGCAGGCCATCTGTCTGGGTAGCAATCATCTTGGTACGACGAGGACCGTTAACGGGCTCTTCATGGGTTTGTTTGTTTGTTTGTTTGTTTGTTTGTTTGTTTGTTTGTTTGTTTGTTTATATACACCATTAGGCCCATACAACTGTCTCTGAACAACTGACCAGTCTATAATAATAATAATAATAAGAAGAAGAAGAAGAAGAAGAAGAAGAATATATTTGACTCCTTGACTGTATGATCAGATTAGTGGCCTTCACATCTCTGGTTTGAATTTCGGCCAGGCAGGTTTTTACCCACGTCCTGTTAAATTCTTTTGGATCAGGGTCTTGTCTTACCACCCACTCCTTCATTTGAACAGAGAACACTACTCTACTTCAACTCAACACAGAAATGCACGATAGTAAATTCATTATTGCACACAGGATTTGCGTCAGGAAAAGCATTCGATAATAATACTGGCCTTAATCCTCTAGCCGTGTTAACCGCAAGTAATTGGAAACGCCTGAGCTACGGGCATGTAATCGGCCAGGAAAATGGGCTACAGATCATTCATTATTTTTATGAAGACATTGGAATATGGGTTATAGGATATTTGCTACGATTAGAGTAAGCGTACCCCGAAGTGGTTCGCCTCATTTCAGGCACACTCCGAATCGAAGTGAACTATATCTGAGTGTTTAATCATTTATCAACCTTTCTGTCATTATTAAATTAGGCCTCTAGAATGGCAGCTAATAGCGCTAGTCGTTACACTACGAAGGTTGACGTATACAGTAAAACTGAGCTGTGATATCCCTTAAAATTTTAGCTGCGTTATAATCTGTACTGTACAGAAACTGTTCAGGAGAACTGTAATTTATTACCTCACCATTAATAAAATATGCATATAATATGCATGATACATCTGGGTGTACATATGAAGGTATGCTGGAGGAGGTTGAGGACCGCGAGGGACAGATTCGAGCTGAGTGAGCTAAATCAATATGCCATTCCACGAACCAACAATCAATCTCAAATTTGTGACCCTTCGAATTTTAAATATTAGACATCTTCGTGAATTGAAACTGGACCTCTGAGACCAGCGGACGTTAATTAGGAAAGCAGAACATGATCAGTAAACGAACTGTCTTGTATGTGCCCTGTACACCAATGCACAGAAATGGATTCCTGACATAAACAATCAACACTGCCATTCTCCAGTACAAAAAAGTAGGGGAGGGAGTGCAGGTGTCGTGATGAAGACTCCGGTACCGAAAAGGAGGGGAAAGGTGTGAACGGATAGAGCTGAAGGCACAGTATGTGTATTGATATACATCCACTAGCGTGACCATTTCAATCACAACAGTCTTGTAACGGGCTGTCTACCTGCAGCAGTGCGCTAATTGAGGCCGCGAGAGGACGCCTTCATTGTTTATATTGGGACACCATTCCTGTGCATGCGTGTACCAGTTTCTATAAACACATGCGTTATAATGAAATGTTTCCTTTCTCTGTTGCAGTTCGTATTCCTCGCTCTGGTGGCTGTAGCCGTCGCTACCCCCGGATATCTCACTGGCGCCCATGTCGCTGCCCCTGTAGCTTACGCCGCCGGCCCTGCTGTTGTCGCTGCTCCCGCTGTAGTTGCCGCCCCCGCCGTCGCTGCCGTCCATGCTCCTCTGGCTTACTCCGCCGGCATCGTCAAGACTCATCATGTTATTGGTTGATTCTTCTCAACAATTATTTTTTTAAACATTGCCAGAAGTATGACATTGTTTAAACATTTTTGAGGCGTTATTTTACATTAAAATTAACAACTCAATACAATATTTCCTTATTTCACCCCTAAACCTCCCGTATGCTTTCCTAATGGACAATGAACTTATACTGGTTCCTTCTCCTCAGAGCAGGTTGGCGTCTGTTATGGAGAAGTTACCTGTATTTTCAGGGTGGCCGTATCGTAAATGTCAAAACCACTGTCTACTTCTTTTTCGCCCAAGTTTCCCTTCGGTCATGCCTGCTGAAGGCTGTTTTCCTGCCTTTTAAGAGTGTTACGACCTATTTTAATATTCCAGAACAATGAAAGAGCGGTAACTATTATCTTTGTCACATGGTCTGGTGATGGTGGTGATTATTATTTTAAGAGGAAGTACTGTATATCTTTTCAACCATCCTCCCTTAACAACAACCGAAAGATAATTAATATAAACTCCAATTCCTTGTTTCATGAAGGTATCAGCAGGAGTAAGCCATGGTCACGAATAAAGTGAAAATGAAAAGCGCCGTAAACCTGTCAAACCCAACACTATCGTGACCGGAAGGTAACAAGAGCTGTCCAAGGAGTTTCAGATAGGGAAGATGAATCTGAAGCTATGCTAGACTGAGTAAACGGTCCTGAGATAGCCAATCCATTATTTCAATTTTAGAGTCACTTACGATTACTGTTTTCTATCATCTCTTACGACAAGTAGCGGATACCGTGGTGCATATTATAAACTTTAGCCACAGGGGAAGTTTATCCATTAGACGTTCAACATCCTGCAATACATTCATATTTCAACTTTATTTCTTACAGATGGCGACGATCGGATAGAAAAGTGCTAGGAGTTGGGAGAAACTTGGCGTCGGCTTAATTAAGGTACAGGCCCAGCATTTGCCTGGTCTAAAAATGGGGAAACTACGGATAACTATCTTCAGCTCTGCCGATAGTGTGGTTCGAACCCACTATCCCCCGAGTGCAAGCTCACAGCTGCGCGCCCCTAATTGCACCTCTAACTCACTCGGTCATATTTAAAAATATGGCCGATATTTCTATTACAAATTTCATAGTTATTTCAACGCAAGGATCAATGAGATTTTCATTAATTACATCTAAATTATTATTAGACATTATATTATTTTGAGTAATTTAGAGTAACAAATTTCGATTAATTTTAAATTTCCATTAATATGAGTCGTGAAATCATCAATTTAACATTAATAATAATAATAATAATAATAATAATAATAATAATAATAATAATACTGTCATCAAGCATTGTGTGCTTGCTAAGTTAGAGGAAAAAGAGACAAAGATTCTTCACAACATTCCTGGCCCACACTACAAAAACGGGATGTATATAAATTCACAACGGACGGACGACTCTCGATGGACAAAACGCATTTTTAAGAATTTTGACTCAAAACCAACAATTTCCTGGTACGATAACATCACGAAGGACGTCGAAGAAATGGGCCTACGACCAGAAGATGCGCACAATCGAGAACATTTCAGAACAAGCGTCGTGAATTTAGGGACTTCCCGTGATGTGAAGTGGACAACTGCTGCAAAGTGGTCGGCTGAACGTCGTGTTTGATATAGCGAGCTAATGAATACCTACTGGTTCAGTCGAAAACTGAGTAAACGCAAGCATGATAAATGAACCTACTCTTGGTCCCTCGTAGGCCAATTAACGAATAATAAATAAATAAATAAATAAATAAATAAATAATTAAATAAATAAATAAATAAATAAATAAATACATTTCCAAATACAGTAGAGCCGCGGTTATCCGGGCTCAATTCCGATACAAAAAACTCGGTCTTTTTGCGCTTTAGGTTGTAAAAAATACGCCATTGTCAATAAAATCTTAAGAGTCGCGTGTCTGTACATTTATCATTGCAGCGAAACTTCTCGATAATTTTCCTTTTGTAAGTAACACTGATCATCTGAAGTGCCCGTCTGTTTGTTGTTCTATAACTGAAAAAGATCGGCTGATTATAAGTCGAATCGTAATATAACCCATTCAGAGTTGTGTTTTCGAGCATCTCATGGTGTAGGGGTTCATATTCTTTAGTATCTCCATATTAGGTCTTGTCCGACTCTTTGGCTGAATGATCAGCGTTGAGGCCTTCGGTTCAGAGGGTCCCGGGTTGGATCCCCGGCCGGGTCAGGTATTTTAATCGAGTGTGATTAATTCTTCTAACTCGGGGACTGGGTGTTTGTACCAACACTTTCATCTTCATATTCAGACAACACACTATACAGTACAATCTCGATAATCCGGCGGTTGGTTAGTCCGGCACGTTTGGTAATCCGGTGCTCTCGGGAAACACGTATCATGTTGTCTTCCTTCTCTCCACCCTTCACTATCTACTCATTCTGTACGCCGCTTTCCCGCCATTACCTCTTTCGCCATTGTCATCAAGTTTATAACCTAGTATATACAGTAATACGTACTGTACATATGTGTCCTGTAGGTACTGCATTTGGCAGTGTGTTTATCTAGTGTACTACCTGCAATGTCGACCATAAGAAAGCACGTCACTTTACGTCAAAAACAAGAGATAATAATTAAACTTGACAAAGGAGAAACCACGGCAAACATAGCACTGAAATGGCGTTGAACGACCTACAATCTACAACCAACCGTGATAAAATCCTGGAGTACGTTAGGTCTGCTGAGGGAGACTCGAAGTGAAGAAAGACAGTTAAAACAAGTGACTGTCCTGAAATGGAAAATCCCTTATTCACTCGGTTTATGCAAGAGCATGCCAGGCACACGCCATTATCGGGTGACATTCTTCGTGAAAAGGCAAAATATTTTTACGACAAAATAACGGAAAAGGATGATTTTCGGGCCAGCGATGGCTGGCTTGGTAATTTCAAGAAAATATTTCGGATTCGTTTCTTAGCTGTCACGGGAAAAAATTGTCTAGTGATGTTTCGGCCGCTGACCTTTTTTAGAAGAAATTTGAATTAAAAATCCAAGAATTAGTAGCAAGTTTACAACGCGGATGAAAGTGGTTTATTCTGGAGTATGTTACCGCTTAAGACCTTCGTACACTCTTCCGAAGAAAGTACCCCAGGAAGAAAAATGTCAAAAGACAGATTGACATTCATGCCTTGTGCAAATTCCACTGGCACAAACAAACTTCCGTTACTGGTTGTAGGTAAAGCCAAGCATCCGACAGCATTTCAAAACCTATCTCACTTGCCAGTCACCTATAAAAACCAAACCAAAGGACGGGTTACCCGAGATGTTTTTACCGAATGGTTCAAGCAAGATTTTATACCGGCTGTAAAACATTTTCAAAAGACCACCATTTACCTCTTAAAGCTTTGCTACTTCTGGATAACGCTCCTGGACACCCTAAAGAAGAGGATCTACGTTCCGAAGACAAGAAAATTCAAGTCCTCTACATGCTTCCGAACACGACACCACTCTTGCAGCCCATGGACCAAAATCTAATCCAGCAAATAACAGTTAATTACAAAAAATCGCTCCTTTATAATATAATACAGCAAACTGATGGAGTAATACATTTTTTGAAAAACGTAAACATTAGAGACGTCGCTTTCAATCTAGCTCACAGCTGAACAAAGTTAAAAGTGACACTATCCAGTGTTCGTGGGAAAAGGTTTGGACAACGCATCCTGCTTTCAATTCTTAAAACGTGGTTGACCATTCTAAAGATAACTCCACTTTACAATTGACTTCTCAATTTTTGAAAGAATTTTCTAACATACAGTGGCGGTCACAATAATAGAGCCACCTCTATTGACGAGATTAAAAACTAGGATATCTATTAGTTCGCAAAATCTCCACGAGTGCCGTGTTGTCAGTCCCTTTTTGACGACATCAGGGAAGACGTCGCTGCTATCTGTAGTCGTGCGAAACGAAGCGTTTGAGCTAAACGTGCGGAAAGAGGCATCAAAGTAAGAATCTTATGGGTCAAAATAATAGAGCCGTTTTACAGAAGTCCCGTTCAAATTGATGTTTTGCAGTTGTTTTGTGGATTAGCGATATTATTTGTCAATAAACCTCCACTCAATATTATTTTGTATATAAATTGACGTTTGATTTTCTTTACATTCTTCTAGATGGGCAGAGCAGAGCATACAAGTGATGATGGTCGTATAGTAATGTTCCGGGTGTTCAAAAGTGGGATGTCCATGAATCAAATAGCCAAAGATTTACACGTTTCGCGAAAACGAGTCCAGAACGCCATTAGACTGGCAAAACAAACAAAGCCGCAGGTGGAGAACGGGGCGACCTCGTGTAACTAGTCCTCGCGTAGACAGACTCATCACTAGGGAAGTAAAGAAAGACCCATTTTTGTCAACATTACGACTGAAAGCCACTTTGTTTAGCGAAAAAAATGGTGTTCAACCATCAACCTCAACGATTCAAAGACGACTGAGATCCGCAAAATTGAATGGGCGCATTGCGAGACAGAAGCCACATGTTTCAAAAGCTAATGTTCGAAAAAGGTTGGCCTTCGCCCGGAGAAATGAACAAAAACCTAATGTTTGGTGGAGGAACATCCTTTGGTCCGATGAATACAAGTATAATAGGTTTGCCTCAGACGGCAAAATCTATGTGCGCCGCCCACCAAACCAGGAATTTAATCCCAAGTATACTTTAAAAACTGTGATATATGGTGGTGGAAGTGTTACGGTATGGGGATGTTTTTCATGGTACGGCATTGGTCCAATACACCGTATTAATGCCATAATGAACGCATAAATGTACAAAGACATCTTGGCAAATGTGATGCTGCCTTATGCTGAAGAGGAAATGCCACTGAAATGGAAATTTCAGCACGAAAACGATCCAAAGCATACTGCAAGGATCATAAGGCAGTTTTTTCAATATCACCATTTCGAAGTATTAAAGTGGCCACCTCAATCCCTTGATGCATCACCCATTGAGAACTTATGGGAGATCGTTGACAAGAGACTTGACCGCTCAAAAGCTACATCTTTAGATAAACTTTGGGAAGAAATCCAGAGAGCCTGATGTGCGATCAGCAGCGACGAATGCAGGCGTTTATTCGACTCTATGGGTAAGTGCTGCAGGGCAATCCTCAAAAATAAGGGTTACCCCACGAAGTACTAATGCACTCCTATGCAAAAACGACTGTTCCTGTAAATTTCATAAGACTGATACCAAGTACAAAATATTTGTGTCAACTGGCTCTATTTTTTTGACCCTGTGGTCTGGTATTCTTTTGAATATTATTGATTAGTTTGAGTTGTGTTATCTATATAACTGACTGTGGTACAATGTGACTCTGTTGTAATGGTTCCTGTACAACGTAAAATTTTGTTCCCATCATAGTACAAACATGTCTATTCATAAATTTGCACTTTATTCCAAACCTTTGCTAGGTGGCTCTATTATTTTGACCACCACTGTATATGAAGTGAATGTTACCCTGACAAACGAGGATATCACCGATTGGCTTCAAGGGACAAGCGAGGAAAATTTTCAGTCCCTGTCTGACGAAGAAATCCTCAGCCAAATTCGATCCCCGGATGACGAATCTAATGATGACTTGGAGGTTTCGACTCGGCGAACTGTGACCAACAGTGTCGCATTGAATGCTCTCAAGGTCTGCACTCAATGGGCTGAAGAAAATTGCGTTGCAAGTGATGATGCCCTGGAGCTTAAACGGTTACAAGAGTGTGTTTTTGATAAAATGTATAAACCAAAGAAATAAAAAAGAAAATCTATGATTATTTTTCATAGCCAAAACCTGTGTAAGTATTATTTTTTCCAGAAATAGAGATGTACTGTACTTATCTGTAAAATTGTTTTTTTACTCCCGATAATCCGGAAATTTTCGATAATCCGGCGTTTGCCCGGTCCCATATATGTCGGATTATCAAGATTGTACTGTACTAACAACCACCACAGAAACACGCAGTAGTGATTACATCCCTCTATATAGGGATGGCATCAGAAAGAGCATCCGGCCGTAAAACAGGGCCACATTTCGCACCCGCTACCCCACAGATGTTGGAAAAGCCGTAGATAAAGAAGAAGAAGGTTATTTCCGTATTCGATTTATTAACATGCAAGGCGAATCGCACGGGATAATGCATTCTCTTTTTTATTCATAAAATTATCGATGTTGTTTTAATCACCCTTACTCTTCTTAATTAGTTTATAAGAAACACATGTGCCAAATTTCAGGATTCAACCTTTGTGTGAAGTGTACGATTTAATGGTATTGTGTTTATAAAAAAGTGCCCCAATTCCATCCCATTTAACCGAAAATCATAGGAATGAAACATCTTTACTTTCCTTAATTAGCTTATAGAAACATTTGTACGAAATTTCATCCCTCTGGCTTCGTAGAAAGTGAGCGATATAGTGATATTTTGTTTAGGGTTCTAACGTGGCTCTACGCCTCTGTATTAATGAGGAGAGGATCTGGTCCCCACCATCGGCTATCCTCAGAATGGTTTTCCTTGGTTTTCCATTCTCTTGCACTAAGGTGAATGCCGGGACAGGTCATAGTATAGGCCACGGCCGCCAACATTCTCACCTCATCAACACATCTCCTTCTCCGATACAAATCTCCTGGCCTGTGGGACAGCATTATCGTCTAGGAGGACCTGCTCACCCTTCAAAACAATTTAGCAGTAAGTCAGTTTTTTTAATTGAACCTCACCACCGAAATAAAAAGTTGATGTTTGCATTACAAGCTGCATCCTAGGATGGTAGTTGCTACGGCCAAGATGTGGACGCTTCGGAATCCGCAGCTCCCGAAAATAAGTTCCAGATACAAACTAGGCTGAGCTAAAGCTCACTGTGATGTACCGTATGTCACTGTACTTAAATGCTGCGCCCTTTCACTCCAGAGCACGCACAGCTTGCAGAGAAGTAGGATTTGAGTGGAGGCAAAGATGATACGGCGAACAGATGCTTCTTCACGTGATAATATTGAATAACTGCCCTGTTGGAGCGTGTTCTCGTACTACTGCTTTCTTCAGTTTTCTTCTACATCCTATAGACCCAGCGGAACGCACACCATAAAATTATAATTTTCAGTCACAACAGACGAAGTTATATTATTAAATGTCTCCCTCATCACTAGCGTTACTTACTTACTTACTTACTTACTTACATACTTACTTACTTACTGGTCGGCGCTACAGTCCTTGTAGGTCCTTGGCCTCCTTTATCACCTGCCTCCATTCATCTCGTTCCTCTGCTTTTCTTCTCCAACGTTTAACTCCTAACTTTCTAAGGTCATCCTCAACATCATCAATCCATCTTTTCCTGGGTCTTCCTCTCTTCCTCCTTCCATCAAGTTTCCCTATAAACACCTTTTTTACGGTGCAGGTTTCTGCCATTCTCTGAACATGACCGGCCCACCTAATTCTTCCCTGCTTAATTTTAGCAACAATATCTGGCTGGCCAAACAGTCCTTGCAGCTCTACATTTGTCCTCATTCTCCACCCATCCTGCTCTCTTACTGCACCGAATATCTTTCTCAATATCTTCCTTTCCCACCGTAACAGCCACTGTTCTTCTCTGGAGGTCATCACCCAGCATTCTGAGCCATACATAACTATTGGTCTTAGTACTGTTGTGTATATTTTAATTTTTGTATTCCTGCTGACATTCCTGGATTTAAACATATTTTGCAAGACGTAAAAGCATCGGTTTCCACTTGTTATCCTCTCCTGTATTTCCACGGAGGTTTTATTGTCCTCATCACTAGCGTTACTATTTCAGTTAAATGGTAGGGTGAATAATATCCACCAAAGAGCGCTGACATCCGTAGCTACCATGGTTCACCCTATGGGTAGATCCCATTTTTCTAAAATATATGTTTTGTGCTTTATGTATAGCCAGCCTTCAGTGAAAACTACGATCTTGTTAAGAAGAATGGCATGTACGGATCAGTCAGTAGATATCACCTGCATTCTTCACATGTAAGGGTTACGTGAATGATGTTGATCCACGTAATATCACTGTAATATTTGTCACAAATGGAAGACAGTAATTGCTTTTACTCAAATAAAGTCTCAAATCCCAGGTTGATTAAGAAATAATGCGAAATATTTTATTTTAGAGAATACATACATTTCTGCCTTACAACAACTATTTCTGCTACGTCGCAGCGCTTCCGTAAGTGTTTTGTCCAACACTGTCGTATGTGATGTCTTTGCTCACTGAAGTTCTTTGGTGTCGTTTTATTGATTTTTCTCATTCGATGTAATTTGATGGGCTGTCACTTCATGAGCATTAACCGATTCATTAAACGATTTATTGGTCCAGGGATCATGCTATTTTTCAACAAAATACCCGCACTCCCATTCGCTAGAAAGAAAGCTCGTTGGTACCAGCCCTGGACCTCAAGGAAAAAAAAACCCATGGACTCCTATTTACAGCCAGTAAATACGTATACATATTTCTTGCTAGTCATCATCATCATCATCATCTGTTTACCCTCCAGGTTCGGTTTTTCCCTCGGACTTGTGTTAGCGAGGGATCCCACCTCTACCGCCTCAAGGGCAGTGTCCTGGAGCTTCAGACTCGGGGTCGGGGGATACAACAGGGGAGGGTGACCAGTACCTTGCCCAGGTGGCCTCACTTGCTATGCTAAACAGGGACCTTGCGGGGAGATGAGAAGATTGGAAAGGATAGACAAGGAAGTGGGAAGGAAGCGGCCGTGGCCTTACGGTAGGTACCATCCCAGCATTTGCCTGAAGGAGTAGTGGGAAACCACGGAAAACCACTTCCAGGATGGCTGAGGTGGGAATCGAACCCGCCTCTACTCAGTTGACCTCCCGAGCAGTGTACACTCACTCTCATGGCTCGCAGGTTCAGCCTAGTTGAAAAACACCCATTTGTTATGATTGGAGAAGAGAGATTTCTCGTCTGAGGGTACGTTCTAAATTTCTACGTTTCGTCATTTACTCGGATGATGGTTCTTATAATGAGCTGTCCTCCAAGATCATGCGAGAATGCTGAGCCTTAGAACATAGTGAATAAACTGCGATTTGGTTAGATATTACAGCTTGTGGGAATTCTGGAAAATAATGAACTAGGCTATGGAGTTAAGAAAAGAGGAAGACTTAGATGACGAAGTTTGAACTCAGTTTCCAATGATATAGAAATAACAAGTGTAGAAGTAAATTAGGCCGCAATGACATATACTATGAAATGTTTTAAGTAGTCCTTCCTCACCGTTTACAGTTATTTAAAGAAGTGTTATATCATATGATGGGCTAAACAAAAGACAGTGTTATACTGTTTTTACTCTTTGATTAGAGTTCACTGATGAGGGAATGCATCATGTTCCTGAAGTGTGTATTAATAAATACTTTTCAATTATAAAAAGTGTATTGACAAGGTGGACCCAAGACAAACAGTGCTATTTTACTCTCTGCCTCACGTACGCCTAATGAGCTTGTAGTGCTGAAGTCTATTGCTCGCTGATGCTGACAGTAGAAGCGATCGGCCGCTCGTATATGTATATCACGTTGTGCATGTGGTCTTAAATTAAACAACTTTGATCTTATTTCATACTTACAGTATTTTCAACATGTTTTAGTTTTATAATTAGAGACAGGTTGAAGCCACCCTTTAAATTCCGCCAAAGATTCGCACTCCTTTTATACTGTTGCGTATCCTTAGGCAGAATTGACACTATTTATTAAAACTACATTCTCACTATTACTTACAGTCGTATATTTCACTAATTTTGCAACTAAACTGGTTTAAACGTTGTCTCAATCTGAATATGACACTTTCAGCCATCCAGGAAGCTAACCGATGGATGTTGGGAATTTACCGAGTGATGGACTGGTGTAATGATGCAATGTAGTCCTGAAACCAGAGAGTAGTGAGTGATGTAATTAATAAACGTTGCACTATTTCGTCAAAATTCACCTGTAAGTTGAACATGCAGTACGACCCGTGTGTTAATCGCAGTGAATATTTCCAAAAATCCATTACATACTAAAGTAAAACATAAAAAAGGACATAGCCAAATCGCTGCTGCCTGTGGCTTTACGTCGCACCGACACAGACATGTCTTATGGCGACGATGGGATAGGAAAGGGCTAGGAGTGGAAAGGAAGCGGCCGTGGCCTTAATCAAGGTACAGCCCCAGCATTTGCCTGGTGTGAAAATGGGAACCCACGGGAATCCATCTTCAGGGCTGTCAACAGTGGGATTCGAACCCAGTATCTCCCGCATGCAGATAGCCAAATTAGCTCACGTAACTAAAATTTATAACTAAACATGCAGTTAACAGCTAAACTGGAAATGTTATAGCAAATTACTTTTCAAACTAGATAGAACTAGCTATGAAATTGCTACATTGGCATTACTACTCAAGGGAAAATTTTGATTCTGATATATTTCACTGTACTAGTGTAATGGGGGAATTTGTAGGGGTAGGCTATCCTAAATTTGGGCAATTTCTACCTTAAATTAACTAATATAAAGAGTAAACGGTTAGCTTTATCGGAAAATTAAGTACACCATGTGGTCTTGAAATAACATTTTCTACAAGAAACGTCATGCGCATTTTCTTTATAACTCTAACTGTTTTCAAAAAATTCCTTTCTTGTGTTTTTGGCTGTGGTCCACGACGAAATTAAAAAGCCAGGTATGCGGCTGGAAATTTCTACTAGATACATCATAAACATTGGCTTCGAAAATGGCGGTATTCCAGAAAATTCTGCTTTCTTCTGTTTTCGGCTGTGGTGCCTTCACCAATGAATATTCTGCTCTTTTTGCGCTTAACTATTGGTCACGTGAAGTCACCTTCATCATAATTAGTTTAAAGTCATTGTTTGTTTGCTAAAAGGCCAGCTGAAGAATGAGTGTGCCATTCTGCGGAAAGCGTTTGGGAGCTACAATTATATTGTTGAGAGTTCTAAGCGTGCTTATCCATAGAGAAGTGCTGTGGGCTGTAATTTATTTATTCAAACATTTTCATTATCATCATCATCGTCATCATCATCTTACTATTTTATATTCCGTATTCCATTCGTGATTGTATTATGTAGGTTTAGTATTCGTATTTAGTATAGGTTTCTCATTTCATTCTACGTAGTCTTAGAACTCACATCTCGTATTGAGTTATTAGTGGCGCTCCCGTACCCAGTGGGCAGATTTAGGGAGGAAAATTCATATAACAATGATAAGTAGTAGAAAGGAAAGATCCTTCCGTTATGATCGCCAGGAACCCATCATCCCGCCCCTAGAAGTATTCTTACTAGAAGAATTAAAAGCAAGACTGTGTAAATCAACTAAATGCGACCATTTGCTGTGTTCCCATTGGCTGGCCAAGGTTCGTGCTGTGTTCCTGTTCTCCGGTCAAGTTAAGTACCTATTGTTACCGATAGAGCTCGCACCGTATGCAAGCACAAGGCTGCCATATTCGTCAGAAGTATCATAACCGCCAATTTGGAAGTTGCCCAATCGTTTTGTCACTAGCCGGACCTAACCTAACGAGACCAATGGTTGTGTCGGACCTATCCTACCCAGACCAATGGTTTTGTCACTAGTCGCATCTAACCAATCCAGACCAATGGAGTTGTCACGCGGGATTCTAGAGGTCTAAGTGCCTCATCGCCTACGCCCCTAAACCCCCCTTTGCTTCACCCTAGTCTAACGGTTTTGTCACTAGTCGGACTTAACCAGTCCACCCCAATGGTCTTGCCACTAAGAATGCAGACGTTGGTGAGCCTGCTGATGTTTTGTGACGTCATCTGGGCCGCACAATCTTCGAACTCTAACCTAACTTTCGTCCTCAGGGTAGGGAAGTTCAGCCTGCTGGCATCAGGTCTAGAGGGTCCCGAGTTTGATTCGGGGCCGGGTTGGGGATTTTAACCTTCATTGGTTAATTCCAATGGCTCGGGGGTTGGGTACTTGTGCTGTCCCTAACATCCCTGTAACATCACACATAACACTATTCTCCAGCACAATAACACACAGTTACCTACAAATGGCAAATGCTACCTACCCTCATCGGAGGGTCTGCCTAGTAATAGCCACACGAAATTATTATTATTATATTCACTAGAATTTACCAGTCTTATATATAATCAATTCTTTTGTAATTGTCAGACGTGGTGTGACAACAACGGACCCCGAACTGAGTCCGGCATTCGTGACACTTTTTTGGGCCAGACTCATCCTGTTCGACCTCCCTTCCCCAACGCTTGTTCTTTTCCAACATCGACGGTATTAGAGCATTCGAGGCCTAAACAGGCTTTCAATTTCCCGTTTTGACGGCTCTTCCGTTTTCGTTGCCGATACCATGATTTGTCGAAGGTTCGTACCTTTTATCTTCCTCGTTCAAGTTGTTTAACTATTAGAGTGTCGAGTGGTCACGATATAACCCGAGCAAGTGGCTGAGCAATTTGGGTCACGTAGCTAACAGCTTGCATTCGGGAGATAGTGGGTTCGAACCCGTCTTTCGGCAGCCATGAAGATGGCTTTCCATCGTTTCCCATTTTCAACCAGCACAATGCTGGGGTTGTACCTTAATTAAGGCCACGGTCATTTCCTTCCCACACCTAGCCCTTTCCCATGCCATCGTCGCCATAAAACCTATCTGTGTCGATGCGACGTAAACCAACAAGTAAGTATAGCAGGAAGGTCGTAACTTTAATCCTTGCTCATAAATCCACATGAAGAACGGCTACAATGCAAATGAATAACATACATACACCTTCACTGTGTACGTATGGCCCTGTGGTACGAACCTTCACAATCGTTAGTTTGCTAGCAGCTCCGTCTCCTCCTTCTTGTACTAGATCCTCATTGGATGTCGGCTGTCATCAGGGCGATCTGGTTCTTGTTCTCAACAACTGAGGGTACTGAGCCATGGATCTTGTAGATACCATAGCCAAGATATTCTCCTTCCTCCCCTACTTGTCTTTCCTTCACTTTTTTTTTTTTTTTTGCTTTACGTCGCACCGACACAGATAGGTCTTATGGCGACGATGGAACAGGGAAGGGCTAGGAGTGGGTAGGAAGCGGCCGTGGCCTTAATTAAGGTATAGCCCCAGCATTTGCCTGGTGTGAAAATGGGAAACCACGGAAAAGCATTTTCAGGGCTACCGACAGTGGGGTTCGAACCTACTGTCTCCCGAATACTGGATACTGGCCGCACTTAAGCGAATGCAGCTATCGAGCTCGGTCCTTCACTTTTGCTTTCTAAGGTGAAAGAGTCTATTGGCCAATTTACCATTTCTAATGTACCGGTACGCAAGAGTCTTCATTTTTGATGTTGTGCGTGACCTCTAGCTTTTTGTTCAGGCGTTGGAGTACTTCACTGTTACGTATTCTGTCAACCAATGATATTCTGAGCAGGCGTCGATAGCACCACATTTCAAAAGATCCAAGTTTTTGGTGGTGTTCTCTGTTAGGGTCCAAGTTTCGGCACTATAAAATAAGACAGAAAATGCATAATAACACTGAAGTAAGCGGAGACAGAGAATGGGATTGATCTTAAAGTCCCTGTTGCAGAGAAGTTTGCTCTTTCTCTTGAATGTAGTCCGTGCCTCCTCAATCCAGGACCTCATTCCAACAGCATGGTTCCAGCTGTGATCGGTGCACTATTCCATAAATCAGGAGATAGAAAGTGGTCTATTAATTATAACCTTTTCATTTTTCAGCATTTCTTTTACTTACAGGGCAATTTTCTTAAATATAACTTGCACTAATTATTTATAACTATTAATCACTGTCCAAAGTATATTCCCTTATTTGTAAATTCTAGAACATTAGGGCAGAATTTGAAAATAGACCTCGCTAACGCCGTACTCGTAGAGAACAAGAGTTGACCAAGTGAGGTCGTGAAGGAAGAATGAAGGTACTAAAAAGTAAACACGTGTCCTCATCCCGAGGTGATGCAGCTCTTTTCAGGCACACCCCCATTGGAGGTGAGCTGCATGTACCATTTCAACCACATACCAGCCCTCCTGCCATTCTTAAATTTCTGGCAGTACCAGGAATCGAACCCGGGCCCCCAAGGACGGCAGCTAATAACACTAAATGAAGGTACATAAAGCGTTGGACTTGCTGCAGTGATGTGTCAGCTACTGTCAAGTTAACAGGTTGAATGCCATGTTTGCTTATGACCATTACTTTCAACTTTTTCGTGTTTAAACGCAGACCAGCTGCATCAATAAGTTCAACCACACAGTTGCCCCGCTTCGTGGCTAAATGGTTGGCGTGCTGGCCTGTGGTCATAGGGGTCCTGGGTTCGATTCACGGCATGGTCGGGAATTTAGCCATCACTGGTTAATTTCGCTGGCACGGGGACTGGGTGTATGTGTCGTCTTCGTCATAATTTCATCCTCATCATGATGCGCAGGTCACCTATGGGAATCAAAACAAAATACCTGTACCTGACAAGCCGACCATGTCCTAAGCCACTTCCGGCACTAAAAGGCATACGATATTTCATTTTTTTTTTTTTTTACCATGCGGTTTAGTAATGTCTGCAGACCTTCATCACTTGTTGCAGGCAGAACAGTATCATCTGAATATCGCAGATTATTTATTATTATCCCATTAACAACGATGACCTCCTTAGTGCCTTAGAAAGTACCCTTTCAGAGTAAATATTGAAGAGGAGTGGAGATAGAACACAGCCTTGCCTTACTCCTTGTTTGCAGCTCTGTGGAGTAATTTATTTCTACATATATTATTTTTATATCATTAGAAGCTGAGTTTAACCTTCATCCTTTGGGTCTCCCTCTTCTCCTGCTACCCTGCATACTCTATTCCATTATTCTCCTAGGAAACTTATTCCTGACTTACGCCCTATCTCCTCATTCCGAGTACCCTTCTGTTAATTTTCCCTCCAGTTTTTACCGGTAATCATTCCTGCTGTCTTCATTTCTCTTTTTTAACATCAAGTTCTCCACAGTCCACTCAGCGTTCGCTTTCTTAGAGTACATCTGAAAACAGGTTGATGTAAAGATGTTTTTTGCCTGAGGGTTGACTTCTTTCATACAGAATACCTACCTGTGATAACAACTGTGAGTTAATTGCGTTAGAATTGCTACATCTCCCCGCCTTTCGTAAGAGGTAACTAAAAGGGGGGACCAGGGTCTTGCAAATTGGGAGCGTGGGTTGGCGACCACGGTGGCCCTAGCTGGATCTAGCATTGTTTCCGCTTACTTGTGTCAGGTTCGTCACCTTCATGTTTCCTATCCCACCTCTCTTGGTCAACTCTTTTTCCTTCCCGAACCCACAGTGTCAGTTTTTTGAGACCTAGGGACTCTGTTATTTTCACACCCTTTGTAGCCCTTCTCTTTCTTTTCAAAGTGTCCAATCTTTACCAGTTTTCCCTCTGATTAGCGTTAATATAGGATGGTTGCACAGTTGCACTTCCTCTTAAAACGAAAATCACCACCACCTCTTTGTGCGCCTTAAACTGATACCAGTCAGTAAACTGCCATCATAGGAGAATACATATAATAAGAATTTGAAATGTTCAACCTGTTCCAGTTTTGTATTCCCTACATAGCATTCAGTCATATCACGTTTCTTCCCAACTGCCATCACTTCAGTCTTGTTAATGCTAATTTTCATATCATACACGCTACAGCTGTTTTCAAGCTCTAATATATTTGTTTGTAGGTTTTCGGTACACACTCCAACATTATGACCATGCATTTAGCATAGTCCAAGATGCTTATTGTATCTCCACTAAGTTATAAATAAATAAATAAATAAATAAATAAATAAATAAATAAATAAATAAATAAATAAATAAATAAATAAATAAATGTGTATGATTACAAATTGTATATTTTATTTAACGACCTCAGTGCGCAATTACAGTTAAAACGATTCCTAACATTTAATTACTGCTTTAATTACACATAATCATATGATGTGCTTTTTGGAAACCTTCAACATACCTAGAGTAGTTGATGTTTTCATGATATTGTTAAGACATTAAAGTCATTTTTATTAATATGCACAATACTGTATTTACCAATTCACAATGTTTCATATTTTAGCTTGCAAATATGGTTATAGAAACATTTCGGAGCATACGACTTGATTATAGACAACAAGAAAAGTTAATATTATATAAAATATTCTAAAAATACCTAATGGATGTAAAATACTTAATTTTATAGATATATAAAATTTGGAGTGTAATGCACACCGCACTTGTGTTTGGATTCTGAATCTTGGCGCGTATTCGTGAGGGATAAAGGTCACGGAACTTCTTCCTGACTCCTTCGATGAATGTTATGAGGAACTACTGGTTTTTCATTGCAATACCTCACCCTCCCCAACTAAAATATTTATTACCTACGTATTGATATGGAAAATAATTGAATAACATTTCTTTTTATATTTGACACAAAAATGTCCCTCTCTGATTGGCACATTTTTTCTAGAGTGATTTATTTATTAGGATCGTTTGAGAAAGGTGATGTGGGGAATATATATTTACCAAGCAATCAGACGAGCAGAATAACCTTATTCAGTAAAGTAGATCGGCACTGACAAAGGTATCAAGACATGATTGAATGTTGTGTTGCCATGACAGTGAATTCTGTGTTCCCGTTATTTCCTCTTAGAGGACGAAAAACCCATTCACTGACGCTGGCACTGAGATCGTACCAAGGACCCGGAGGAGAACCGCGCCCATATCCCTGGTTAAGTATATAAACCTCGGACACCGCTGCAGAAGGCACACTGTACTCCTCTGAGAAACAGAAATCCTCAACCAACCATGTTCAAGCTGGTGAGTGTAAACTTAACGAAAGAGTAACTTGATCTCCGCTTTCCCTCCACTTTCTGTTCAAGAACGCAGGGTGCTAGGTATATTGGTGCACAATTCTATGAATCAGGAGATAGAAAATGGTCTGTTAAATATAAACTTCTCATTTTTCAGCATTACTTTAACGCACACGGCAATTTCCACAAATATAGGCCTATATTGAACTAATTCTTTATTACTAATAATCACTGTGTTAAGTATGGTCTCTTATTTGTAAATTCTATGACATTAGGGCGTAATACTGAAACAGACCTCACTAACTCCATACTCATAGAGAACAGGAGTTGACCAAGTGAGGTCGTGAAGAGATTGGCAAAAGAAAAACGAGGCAATGTCTAATTCACTTAGGGGTCCGTTGTTTGCTAACACACACTCCCAGTTTCAGAGCCCCTAGAGTATTTTATTAAATCCTACAGAAGTCAGGAGATATCATGAATGTATTCTAAGCCTCTACTCACGAAACAGTTTAACCCACGGATTAAGAGGTCCTCTAACAAATTTGACCAATCAAGTTGCATCATCCAATATAAGAACATGTAAAAATTTTTTGGGAAATGGTGGAATAAAAATCTTGTTTATAAAAGTAATGAGTGAGAAAGCTGAGTGGTACAAACCTCGTTGCTGTAAGCTAGAATTCGGGAGATAGTGGAATCACATGCAATTTTCGGCAGCCTTGAATACAGTTTTCAACGGTTTCCCTTTTACACACCAGGCTTATGGTGGAGCTGTACTTAAAAGTAAGGCCAAGCCCACTTCCTAGTGCTTCTTTATCTCATCGATGCAGCAATTTTTTTTATGTTAATGCGGCGTAAGATCTGTAGCAAAAGAAATGTCTATGAATTTCTATGAAAGTGTAATTTTTGGGTATGTTCTTTTAATTCGTGTCCACAAAATACATGTAGTAAAGTGGCATGTTATTTTCCTATATTGCAGTTTGTCTTCCTCGCTCTGGTGGCTGTAGTCGTCGCTACTCCCGGATATCTCACTGGCGCCCATGTCGCTGCCCCTGTAGCTTACGCCGCCGGCCCTGCAGTGGTCGCTGGACCAGCTGTTGTCGCCGCTGCTCCCGCCGTAGTTGCAGCCCCCGCCGTCGCTGCTGTCCATGCCGCTCCTCTGGCTTACTCCGCCGGCATCGTCAAGACTCACCATGTTATTGGTTGATTTTTCCCAACAATTTATTTAAAAAACATTGCCAGCAGTATGACACTGTTTAACAATATTTGAGGTGTTATTTTACATTAAAATGTGCAACTCAATACAGTGTGTAATTCATTTCAACCCAAAAATTCTCCCTAAAATTATGAAATTCCTGTTGTAACTAGCAGTCACACCCATTCCTGATAGGTTATGTACGGTGGAAAGACGTCCGGTTTTCAAACCTACATTGCACTGTCCAGCGTCAACTTGCACTAGACAATGATATATTCTGCAGAGGATGGTTGCCTAGTTGTACTTCCTCTTAAAACAATAATCACCACCATCACCTGATATATTCTGCTTTCGATACGGTTTTAGTTTTAAGCGCAAACGGGTGCTTGGAGAGTTGCCGATATAATAAACAGTGGTTTTTGTTGGTAATGCAATGTTCCCAGTGCCAACCCTTTATCTGGTTATAGTGATTTATCTGTATTGATGGGAATCTACCTTTACCCATTGTTCGTATTTCGGGAATCTACCTTTACCCATTGTTCGTATTTCGAGTTCATTGGACACAAGTTGCAGAGTCTAACAAGATGAACGTAGCTATATGGTCAAATTGTGTACAAATCGATCGGCTGGAAACGTTAGGCATCTTTCAAAATTGATTTCTATGTCATCGTTTAATTGTATGCCCAATGGTTTTCTAGAATAGGAGTTTAAAAAGTTTATATTTTTATCTCTTCCAGTATTGTAAAATTATTATTTCTGTGCCTGCTTTTAATTAGGACGAAATTGCTTAAATATCTTATAAATAAAATTCTAGGATGTCCGTTGTCTGTATTGTCATTTATTTCGCCAAGTTTTGGTGTATTTATCCTTTCCAGGTCAATTCGAGATCTTATCAGTAGTTTTTAGCTTTCGTGTCTGTCTGTTTGTTTGTTTGTTTGTTTGTTTGTTTGTTTGTTTGTTTGCTGTTTGTTTGTTTGTTTGTTTGTTTGTTTGTTTGTTTGTTTGTTTGTTTGTTTGTTTGTTTGTTTGTTTGTTTGTTCCACCATCACGGGTAAACGGCGCAATATATCTCGACCAAACTTCATATTTATAGTCTACTCATCCAGGAGCAGGTCTCTATATGCATATCATTTAAAATCACTCAATAGACTGGGGGTTTATAGGGAGATCACAAGAGGTTTTTTTTTTTTTTTCAATTTTCTCTTACACTATTGATTATATCTCGACTAAGGTTCATATTTAGAGTCTGCTCACACAGAAGCAAGTATCGATACACATATAACTTAGAAGTAACTTAATATACCAAAATATGTTTTCAAATTTTCTCAAACTTCATATTTAGAGCCTACTCATCCAAGTGCAGGTTTCAATAAGCATATCATTTAAAAATCACAGAATAGACTGGGGGTACATGCGAAGACGAGAAGAGCTTTTTTTTTTCTTTTTTTTTACACTATTGATTATCTCCATCAAACGTCATATTTAGAGTCCACTCATCCAGAAATAGGCTTCAATATGCATATCATTTGAAAATCACTAAATAGACTGGGGGCTTAAGGGAAAACCAGAATAGTTTTGTTCAATTTTCTCTTACATTATTGGTTATATGTAAAATCTGTAGACTATATGTGAAACATACTTTCATTTTAAATATTTCTTGTTGTGTACATAATTCCGCTTGCTCTTCAAATGACGGAAATATTTACTATTTTCTTTGGGCTTCACGCTCTGCAGCCAGTGACGGACACTCTCGCAGACATACAGTCTTTTGAAGGGTCCATAACAGGAGAAAATTAGAGGATGCTTCACACATCCTTAGGCTTTAAAATTACCCCCACCTAATGATTCTGAACACCGAGGTAACATCAGGTCAAACTTTTTCCTTTTGTGTCTGTCTGTCTGTCTGTCTGTCTGTCTGTCTGTCTGTCTGTCAGTCTGTCTGTCTGTCTGTCTGTCTGTCTGTCTGTCTGGTTACCTATCCCTTTGTATATTCCTAAAAGTGGACAAATGCTGGACTTATTTCAACCTATGTATTGCACCCTTTTAGAGGATTTTACTCGCTCACCATTGTTATCAGGTGCATATGATGGCATGGTAATCACGTGGAGTTGGTTTATAGGAAGATTATTCTCAAGTATTTTCGTTAACATTAGATTTATCAAAAGACTGTATACAGCAAACGTTTAAGAATATGTTATTTCCTTAATGCCATGTACGTATTTATCGTACTACGGATAATAACGAAGATGATAACTACGAAAATTAGGATGTTTAGTCCAAGTCCCGTGGGACATATCGTGCATGTTACTTCAAGGTGGGATCCGGGAAAAAATAAACAGCCATTTTACTCTTTTTGATAAGACAGATATTATGGGAGGTATCATCAATGTCAGAGCACCACGCAAGTGGTCAGAGATGCAATACACAACCTGAGAACTGTGGAGAATTTCGCTCAACTTCGGACCAGGAACAGCACCGTACAAAATATTCGGAAATCGTCCTCATTCTCTTTCGACTTCGTTCAGCTTCATTATTTTCACGTTACTGCCACGCGCTTTCGTACGAAAATATCATTTTAACATGTCGCATTAAATGTGTGTTACTTGGCATAAATTCCTGAAGTTAACATGTAATCCATTGCAAATTCCCGTGCGAAAAGCGGGTAAAATGCCAGTTAGGCTACTAACATTAAATAATAAGAATAAAATTGGTTTTACGTCCCGCGAACTACGTTGACGGTTTTCGGAGACGTCAAGATGCAGGAATTTTTTCCCGTAGGAGTTCCTTCACGTGTAGATAAATCTGCCGACACGGCGCTGACAAACTTGTTCACATTCAAATATCACTGGATTGTGCTAGGATCGAACCGCTTGAACTACTCAGCCCGGCTGTAAAATTGAACAAATCATTTGGAAAACTTTTATGCCTTTATAAGACTTGTAGATAGTAACATTGGAATTATAACTATGTTCGAAATGATTGCTGTCGAAGAAATGATAATAGAACTAATATAAAACTCTTTTCAGCTAATCCCAGATATTTTTTCGATCGCTGGAACCTCCCACTCTCGGTTTGGTACGGGGTTTAAGACCGGATGCCCTTCCCGATGTCACGTGAATTTTCAGGTTAATGTGCCAAGCTGAGGTTCCAGCGACTAAGCCACTGCCCCAAACTCCCCCTCTCCACGTAATAAAAATCATGTTTAATAATCCTATAATATAAAGAAAATATATATAGATCTTATTCATGAGTTAGAAGTAACAGACATGAAAGTAGCAAGAATGATTGCTGGTACAAACAGGTGGGAACAATGGCAGGAGGGTACTCGGAATGAGGAGATAAAGGCTAATTTAGGAATGAACTCGATGGATGGAGCTGTACGCATAAACCAGTTTCGGTGGTGGGGTCATGTGAGGCGAATGGACGAAGATAGGTTACCTAGGAGAATAATGGACTCTGTTATGGAAGGTAAGAGAAGTAGATGTAGACCAAGACGACGATGGTTAGACTCGGCTCCTAACGATTTAAAGATAAGAGGTATAGAACTAAATGAGGCCACAACACTAGTTGCAAATCGAGGATTGTGGCGACGTTTAGTAAATTCACAGAGGCTTGCAGACTGAACGCTGAAAGGCACAAAAGTCTATAATGATTATGTATGTATGTTTGTATGTATGTAATATAACTAATATGAATATGTCCGACTCTTTAGCTGAATGGTCAGCGTACTGGCCTTCGGTTCAGAGCGTCCCGGGTTCGATTCCCGGCCCGGTCGGTGATTTTAATCGCTTCTGATTAATTCTTCTGGCTCGGGGCACTCTCCTCATCATATTCAGACAACACACTACACTCCCAACCACCACCGTATCACGCAATATTGGGTTGGCGTCAGGAAGGCCATCCTGCCGTAAAACAGGGCCATAGCGACATGTGCGACGCAGTTCGCACCCACGACCCTACAGGTGTGGGAAAAAGAACTAATATGTATCTACGACCCGCCACTACTACTTCGTATGTCACTAAGCGACTGTCCACCTCCCTAATTAGCGTTATTAGCCGCTGTCTTCGGGCACACGAGTTCGACTCCCGGTACTGCCACTACTGTAACATAGGCAGGAGGGCTGGTAATGTCGTTCCACATGTACATGCAGCTCACATCCATTAGAGGTGTGCCTAGAAATAGCTGCACACTCTCGGGACGTGGACGCGAATTTACTTTTACTTTCCTGAGCTACTATTTCGCATTGCGTTTCCACTACTCATATTAACATCCTTCTTGACGCGTCTTCCTTCGCTTGTCACATTGACCTGGCATTTATGTATGGCCAGAATATGTTTCAAACCAATTAGGAATTGGATCATCAAGAGGCGGGTGTGGCCAGCAATTCCAGCAATTAATGATAAGGATGTTGTGCCAACATTAGATAAGAGAAAACACTGTTGGAGACTAAACACATCGACACGATTCCGTGCTCTCGATTGTACGTTCAAGTCGTAGACAGATAGCCACCGCGAACGTACTGTATAATGTAACATTCCAGAGCAAACAATTAGTAAAATTAAACTAAGATGTTGGTATTTTGAGAATACGGTACTATCGATAGAGATCAGGACTTCCAAGACGTGACCGGTGGAATGTAAGTATTCGTAAAATGATTTCCTGCAAAGAAGAAATTGTGTAGACGTCGTAAGGTGCAAACAAAGACATAAAATAAGAATATATAATAAGTGTTACGGAGTTTCCGTGGTTCAGAGAGAGATGAAAGAAGGTGCGGGCGGAATGGGTCTATCTACTGTATCAAAGACTAACTTAAAACTTTAATTAAAGGTTATATATTTTCAAATATAAAACTTAACAATGTCTTCACTTAGTGAAGGAAAACCAATGCATCAGATACAACGACAATTTAAATACCAGAATGGAAAACTCCAGAATAGGGAATTTAAGACATTTGGCTTCAAGCTCCTAATTTACAATCACAATGTAGCGTTTACATAGATAAGGAGAGAAATCTCCCAAGACAGAGCACCTTGCTCCAACCAATACACATTTACAGCCTTCCAGAGACACCCCTCAATATTACAGTTGAATTAGAAATCACAGAAAAGAGCTTACATGCTCTCCCAGGGCAGCTATCCTCTTTAAGTTTTCTCTCCCTCCATGGTAACTCGGGAATATTCATGGTGCTGAAAGTGACTTCAACTGGGTGTCCTCCTTTTTAGTGGTCGTTATGTTGTCGAGTTGGGGATCACCTGCTATAGCTATAGGCAGTTATAGGAATATGACATTCAAGATATTTATTTCAGCCAATAACTTCACAAACTAAATTATTTAATAATGCATTAAACATGAATAGGAGATTTGTAGCACAGTTTTCTCTTCAAACAGCGAAAATTTGAGGGGGATTCATGCCTCTGACTATCTAACTTGCTATCTTCCACAAAACACCCCGCAGGGCTTGCAAATGCAATGTGGACCCGACTGATCTTGAATTCTGCAAATCAAATGAATTCAATACCGTACTGACATTACGGGAATTGTTTTGCAGCGATTGAAGCCCCGAAGATTTTCGTCGCACGTTAATGTTTTTCCTCTTTTTTTTGGCATTTTCTGTACGTCGTCGCACCGACACAGATAGGTCTTATGGCGACCATGGGACAGGAAAGGCTTAGGAATGGGGAGGAAGTGGCCGTGGTCTTAATTAGGGTACAGCCCCTGTACAGATTGCCTGGTGTGAAAATGGGAAAAAACCGAGCTCGATAGCTGCAGTCTCTTAAGTGCGGCCAATATCCAGTATTCGGGAGATAGTAGGTTCGAACCCCACTGTCGGCAGCCCTGAAAATGGTTTTCCGTGGTTTCCCATTTTCACACCAGGCAAACGCTGGGGCTGTACCTTAATTAAGGCCACGGCCGCTTCCTTCCCACTCCTAGCCCTTGCCTGTCCCATCGTCGCAATAAGACCAATCTGTGTCGGTGCGACGTAAAGCAACTAGCAAAAAAAATGGGAAACCATGGAAAACAATCTTTAGGGCTGCGACAGTGGGGTTCGAACCCGCTATCTCCCGGATGAGGGCTCATAGTTGCGCGGCCCTAACAGCACGGCCAACTAACTCGGTCACCTTAATGTTAGGCAGGTATATTCTACCATTCTTAACAACCAACGCCTGGCCAAACCAATGAAAACAGCCGTCTGCAAGTAATCAACATCCTTTGCAAGGTCTGTTTTGATTATACCAACTGTGACGCCAGAAGAGTATCTGGAGCCGCATAAAGACTAACCGAGGCAGATACGGTTAACGTCTCTGTGAATGAACGTGGTTGACTTGAACAGCCCGGTCCTGTTGTGTAGGACTAGGGAGCGAGCCTCATAGTGGGAGGCTCGGGTTCGATTTCCGGTGAGGAAAGGGAGATACGCCACTAGATGACGCTAACGGCACATTATTAAAGTGCTGCTTAACTCCAGACAGAGGCCATCTTCATGTCGCACTTATTATTATTATTATTATTATTATTATTATTATTATTATTATTATTATTATTATTACCGTATTATTATTATTTATAATAATAATAATTATTATTATTATTAACAATACTGAGTAATTGGATGCGCAGTTCGAGTCGTGATACGTTAAATTTGCATTCGGGAGATGGTGAGTTCGAACGCGACAATTGGTAGCCCTGAAGATGTTTTATCGTAGTCTTATGTTTCCACACAAGACAAATGCTAGGACCGTAACTAATTAAGGCCACGGCCCCTTCCTTCCCAGTCCCAGCCCTGTTCTATATAATCGTCGCCATAAGGCCTGACTGCGGGACGTATGGACAAAGGCTCTTAACTTACGAGCGTGGGGTGATGACCACGGGGACCTTAACTGGGTCCTGGCATTGCTTCCTCTTACTTGTGCCAGGCTCCTCACTTCCATTTATCGTATCCGACTTCCCCTTATTCTCTTGTTCTTTTCTGATCCCGGCGGTATTAGGGAGCATTTCACTTTGAAATTCTCCGTGGCCCTTGGCTAATTTTGGCCGGTACCTTCATGTTTGAAGTATCGGAACTCTTCTCTTTTTCGGGGGATAGTGGGCTCGAACCCCAGTGTCGGCAGTTCTGAATATGGTTTTCCGTGATTTCCCACCTTCGCGCCAGGCTTCGATTAATGCCACGGGTGCTTCCTTCCCACTCCTAGATATACCCCATCGTCACCATAAGACCTATCTGTGTCAGTGCGACGTACAACGACTTATAAAAAGTAAAAAAGTAATTACTATAATGTCATTACATTATATATAATTGATATTAGTGTGTAATACTACTATAAGGTTCCTAGATTTTATTTTATTCAGTGCATTTTCCTTTCGCGCCCCATATCAACTCTTTGTGATGGTAATGGTTACATTAGTGTTAGTTTAAGTGTGTAGATATTTTTCTTTGTTCTTCACAGCATGTTTTCTTTATTATTAATAATTTTTTATGTTTGGACTGAGGGTTACTAAATCATTTACGTGTTAGCTGTCTACATGTGTTATTTGACTCTTTTTATCATGTGTGATTTATCTTTGACTTAACGGAAGGTTTCAACTTGTAAACTTGTTTAAATATGCATTTTCAGATAGGCAGATCTGTGAATTAAGAATGGAATATTTATCCGCACCAATAATTATTTAAACAATTTAAATGTTTAGATTGAGCATAAGTCCGTCTCTGTGGTGTAGTGGTTAGAGAGATTAGCTGCCACCCCCGGAGGCAGGGGTCCGATTCCCGGCTCTGCCACGAAAATTTGAAAAGTGGTACCCCTACGAGGGCTGGAACGGGGTCAACTTAGCCTCGGGGGTCAACTGAGTAGAGGTGGGTTCGATTCCCACCTCAGTCATCTTGAAAGTGGTTTCCCAATTCTCCTCCAGGAAAATGCCGGGATGGTACCTAACTTATGGCCACGGCCGTTTCCTTCCCTCTTCCTTGCTTGTCCTTTCCAATCTCCCCATCCTCCACCAGGCCCCTGTTCAGCATAGCTGGTGAGGCCGCCTGGGCGAGGTCCTGGTTATTCTTCCCAGTTGAATCCCCCCACCCAGTGTCTGAAGCTCCAGGACACTGCCCTTGAAGCGGTAGAAATGAGATCCTTCGCTGAGTCCGAGGGAAAAACCAACCCTGGAGGATAAACAGATTAAGAAAGAAAGAAAGATTGAACATAAACGCAAGTTTCAATTTTCAATTATTTATTAAGAACCTAAAGATTAAATTCATCATTTCTTAATTGATTAATGTAACAGTTTGGAAAAAAGTTTAGTTTCTCAAGTCATTCATATGTTCATTTGTTTTTAGGATGCTGATTGTCTAGCATTGTTTTGTAGTATAGTGTCATGGTCAAAATGTTAGTTCTTCTTGCGCGTGACGCAATTAAAATTTATTCCTGCGAAATCTTGATCGTCAGTTATTAGAGACTGAACTTAGAGCATTCAAACTCAACTTAGAGACACATTTGACTTCATCAAATGTTAATTACGAATTAGGGATGATTCAAGTTAGATTGGAGGTTAGACCATAGCAGTTAAGGGTTGATTCGATGATCATTATAGTACCATGTACGATTTTAATCATTGGACATGTGAGTTTGAATCCGGGAGATAGTGGGTTCAAGCCCAAATGTCGGTAGCCCTGAAAATGGTTTTACGTGGTTTCCCAATTTAATACCAGGCAAATGCCGGGGATGCACCTTAATTAAGGCCACGGCCGCTTCCTTCTCACTTCTAGGTATTTCCTATCCCATCGTCACCATAGGACCTGCATGTGCCGGTGCGAGGTTAAGCCAATTGTTAAAAAAAACAAAGAAAAAACATTGGACATCCTTACTATAGTTGAAGTTTGTCATTCGAGTGGTCCAGAAACTTACGGGTAACTTTAAATCCGATTTAGTTTTCACGTTCGTGTTTTCCTGCCTTTTTACAATTTAATGTTATATGCCAATGTATTGATAACGTTTGTTTTCACGCAGTTTACTCTGATATAGTATTATTTTCTTTGCCGACATGACATAATTTATTTTAATTTGTTCTTAATTTTTCCAATTTTATTTTGTTTCAGTAAATATAAATCTCAGTTCAGGAAATGCTTTCATTTCAAGTATTTCAAGTATCTCCCTCTATACATTGCCAATCGGAAGACGATGTTACTAAATAATAACTTCATGTCAAACTGTCTTACTGCTATGAGAATATCGTAGACTAGCCGAGTTTCCGGTTCATTGCTGAAAGAAGAAATATTTTTGAAAAAGATAAACTTTGAGGTTTTATGCAGTTCCCTTGAAGCTCAAATTTGCAGTGGCAGCATACATTTTCGCACAGAAAAACTGAGATATAAATTTACAGAGTACATTATTCTGTCTGAGTCTGCGGAGAAGTTTGAGGAACTAGTAAATTTCCTAGGAGAAATAATAATAATAATAATAATAATAATAATAATAATAATAATAATAATAATAATAATAAAAATAATCCAAACCCCATGGAACTACAGCCCTTGAAGGGCATTGGCTTACCAAGCCACCACTGCTCAGCCCGAAGGCCTGCAGATTATGAGGTGTCGTGTGGTCAGCACGACGAATCCTCTCGGCCGTTATTCTTGACTTTCTAGACGGGGCCACTAGCGTACCATCAGATAGCTCCTCAATTCTAATCACGTAGGCTGAGTGGACTTCGGACCAGTCTTCACGTCCACGTAAAAATCCCTTCTCTGCCGCGGGAATCGAACCCGGACCTCCGACTAAAAGACAAGCAAGCTACCACTACATCGCGGGGCCGGCAATGTTACTAATAGTATTTTTAATTTAATGGTGTGTGGCCTCGTCGAAGGCCTGGTAGTTATTTCAAGCTGACGCTTTATAATGATAATAATATTATTGACTAGCAAGATACCCGTGCTTTGCTACGGTATTATACTAAAATTTATAATTTAATGCTTGTTGTTTTAAATATATAATCCGCCGAAATTCGCGATCCGACTCGTTTCCTGCGAGAATTCGCCAAAATTCGCGATCTGACTCGTTTTCTAATAGATTACGGCAATTTTCCTCCCATTTCTCAATCTTTCTTTTCAGCAATCGATTTCGTACTACCCGGGCTAGGTCCAGGTATTCCAGCCGGTCAGTTGGGTCAATAAATCTTTGCCATCTTTTCCTATAAGCATTTTTAATATGGATCAAATCCTTCAGGAGATAAGGCGTGGTGTCTTCTTGGGTGCCTTGGCGGTACTGAACCCGCCGTCGGACTGCATTCTTAGACATTACCCCTCCAGGACCCGTTTAGAGCGAGGTCCGCACATTTGACGACGGTCCAGAACATTATTATTATTATTATTATTATTATTATTATTATTATTATTATTATTATTATTATTATAAATTTTATGGACCCCACAGCAAGATGCAAGACCGCTACGTGGCGGTAAATTACATCTGCTGCCATTGTCATTGCTGATAATGTGACCAGCACAATTGTCGCGCGTAGGCAAGTGTGCGGGATTTGTGGCGATACGAATGACATACTTCCGTGCATTATTGACCTTATTATAGAGGTGAACAATTTGACGGGCAATCTCATTCCTATCGTTTATTTCAAATGTGTTTAAATTTTTATTTATATGCCAGGAGAATCTACTGTAATCTAAGAACGTTCTCCGAAGGAAAAGATGGTTGTTGAAAACGAACCCAGGAAAGATTAAAAATGATCGGTTTATGATGAGAATAAAGTACATCGAAAGTCTACAGCCTGTTTCCAGTCATTCGACAGGGTCAGGAATGGAATGAATAAAGTCCCATCTAGCGGCGACAATAGGAATTGTGCCGGCTGCCGAAGCATTTCTCTGGGGCAATGATAGATGAATGACAAATGAAATGAAATATTAGACAGTGTTGCTGGAATGAATGATGACAGGGAAAACCGGAGTATCCGGAGAAAAACCTGCCCCGCCTCCGTTTTGTCCAGCACGAATGTCACATGGAGTGACCGGGATTTGAACCACGGAACCCAGCTGTGAGAGGCCGGCGCACTGCCGCCTGAGCAACGGAGGCTCCTTATAAGTACATTATGAACAGTAAAATCAATTGGTTTCAACCCCTTTTACACCCCACCGCCGTTAAGTTTATTTCCCCCACCCCCACCCCAAAATAATTAAAAGAAGGCGTGATTCTTTATTTTTAAAGAAGATTTCAAACACCAATGTTGACGTCTATTACCTTCAGTTTTGAGATATAAGTATCCCCATAAAATAATTAACTTTTTTTTCACTTCCTTTCACACTCCTCCCCCCTCCTCAAGTGAATTATCCGGCAAAAAATACTTGTTACTTTAATAGTAGAGGATTTTCTAAATACCAATTATCACGACTCTAACTTCTTCAGTTTTTGACTTATGTGTCCTCATGAATGGAATTCAACTCCTTTACACTCCCGCCACGCAAGATGTTTTCCCCCCTTTGTTTTTAAAGGAAATCCAAATACCAATTTTCACATCTGTAACAACTTTAGTTTTTGTTAGATGTATGTATTCTCGTACAATAAAGTCAATTAATTTTTCAATTCTTTCACCCCCCCCCCCCACTTCATTGGATTTTACTTTTTAAGCAGATTACAAATATCAAATTTCACGTCTTTAACATCTTCATTTTTGAGATATCAGTAGCCTAATTAAAAGAAATCAACACCATTTTCAGTCACTTTTACCCCCCTCCACCCAAGTAGTATTTCCGAAAACTAAAAATACACGTTTCTTTATTTTTAATACAGATAAAAAACCATTTTTCACTTGTGTAACATGTTAGGTTTTTTAGATAAACTGTAGAAATTCTCTTTTAAAATTTCACCCCATTTTATTTCGCCTTAAGTGGAGTTTCCAAAAACAAATCACCTATGTTTCTTTACATTTACAGGAGATTCCACCTACCCAATTTTTACGTCTGCAACATTTTAGTTTCTCAGATATTCTGTAGATATAGTCTTTCCAAAAATTCATCCCATTTGTTACTCCTGTTTAACCGCCGTTAATTGGATTTTCCAAAAAAAAAAAATACGTGTTTCTTTATTTTTAAAGGAGATCCCATATACAATTTTTCAGTTCTGTAATATCTTCGGTTTCTGAGATATATTTATCATCATTAAAGGCATTCAACTCATTATTCACCCTTTTACACCCCTCCTATTGGGATTTACAGAAAACAAAAAAATACGTGTTCCTTTATTTTTAAAGGAGATTCTAAATACCAAGGTTTACATCTGTAAACTTATAAAGTTTTAAATTGTAGACACACAAATTTTAAAAATTCACCCCGATTTCATCCCTCATTATTTGGATTTTCCAAAAATGAAAAAACACCTGTTTCTTTATTTTTAAAGTAGATCCCAAATACCAATTTTCAGGTCTGTAATATCTTCAGGTTCTGAAATATAAGTAGCCTCATTAAAGGCATTCAACCAATTTTTCACCCTTTTCCACCCTTCCTATTGGGATTTTCCAAAAAAAAATATACGTGTTTCTTTATATTTAAAGTAGATTCTAAATACTAATTTTTACATCTATGAACTTTAAAAGTTTTGAAATATAGATAGACTCATTTTAAAAATTCGCCCCCTTTTCATCCCCCCCATTAATTGAATTTTCCAAAAACAAAAAATACGTGTTTATTTATTTTTAAAGGAGATCCCAAACACCAATTTTCAGGTCTGTAATATCTTCAGGTTCTGAAATATAAGTAGCCACATTAAAGTCATACAACCAATTTTTCACCCTTTTCCACCCTTCCTATTGGGATTTTCCGAAAACAAAAAAATACGTGTTTCCTTATTTTTAAAGAAGATTCTAAATACCAATTTTCACATCTATAAACGTTTAAAGTTTTGAGATAAAGATACACTCATTTTAAAATTTTACCCCCCTTTTCACCCCTTTACCGAAGGAATATCCAAAAATCCTCTCTTAGCGAGCACCTGCATCAGAATGTGAATATATCCCGAAAATTTCATTTCTTTATGTCCAGTAGTTTTGGCTCGGCGATAATGAATCAGTCAGTCAGTCAGTCAGTCAGTCAGGACAAGCTATTTTATATATACAGGGTGAAGCGTAATTCGCGCACTCGGGCGTCGCAGCGCGACTCCTCACATGCCAACAATAAAAAAATGTCTCTTACAAAATTTCATCTTGCGAGTATATACGGCAGAAAAACGAAGTTGAAGAGTAGCAATCTGGCAACACTGTAACCACTTGTAGGGTAACTACCTCTGTCAGCAGAAGTTAGTCGTACTGTACAGTTGGTGCAATGGGTAAAGTTTTGGGTTAACATGCAGGAGGTCGAGTGGTCGATCCTGGGTTGAGGCGTATGTTTATATTTCGTAAATGTAGTCCAGATGGTATGGTATCTGGCATCTTAATCGTCAACAGCGATTGCAGTGGGTCCTCTAGAAAACATTTGGACTTACATACTACGATCCTAGAAATGGACGAACAATCGTTTTCATTGGTCAGCTTTGAAAGGCGCCCTTTCCACGTCGTGGGCGTGAATTTATTCGCACCACTTCATCTACTAGATGTGAAACCTGTTTGTTTCAGCTGTCTATTTCTTATTAGTCTAACCAGGTATTTGTTGTTTCAGAATTACAAAATGTTGTAACTGTAGGATACATGTGACCTTAGAAACGGTGTCTTACTGTATTACAGTGTGTTATGCCCTATGGAAATTAGCAAATAAAAAATGCGCCCCAACCCAGGTTCGAACCATCGACCTCCTGCATGCCAACCAAAAACTCTACCCACTGCACCGACTGTACAGCACGACGAGAATGTGCTGACAGCGGTAGTTACCCTACATATGGTTACAGTGTTGCCAGATTGCTACTCTTCAACGTCCGTTTTCTACCGGATATACTCGCAAGACGAAAATTTGTAAGAGACATTTTTTTATTGTTGGCATGTGAGGAGTCGCGTTGCGACGCCCTAGTGCGCGAATTACGCTTCACCCTGTATATAGATTTCATGCCCTACTAACTACGGACTGAGTCAGAATCGAACCTGCCAAATTGAGCTCACTGTCAGAAGGCCAGCGCTTTACTGTGTGAATCATTCAGCTTGACCTCGACTGTGCCTGATTGACGGCTCCATGGCATCGGCCACTGACTAGACGCCAAGGTTCAAATTTCAGTTTTCTGAGCGGTTTTCACCTATCATTTTCCGATGCCCACATTATTGAAGAGCTCTGAATATCTAATGGCCTTACTCTGATTAATGTTGTAAGGAAGCGATAGATTCAATGTTTTGACGGTGCCGAAGGTCTACTAGTTATGTACTGAAATAGAAGTAAATTACTCATTATTCCTTTTTATAGCTCACACAAAACATTCTCACACATTTCTAGAATGATTTATTGATTAGGAGCTTTCAGAAAGGGGCTGTAGTGAATGCATATGTGGAGTGAATACCATAACAATAATGAATACGGTAATGGAATAGTTACTGTATGTTGTATACATCTTGCTGAGAAGCAATTAGACCAGTCCGCGTCTGTGGTGTAGTGGTTAGCGTGATTAGCTGCCACCCCCAGAGGTCCGGGTTCGATTCCAGGCTCTGCCACGAAATTTGAAAAATGGTACGAGCCTCGGGAGGTCAACTGAGTAGAGGTGGGTTCGATTCTCTCCTCAGCCATCCTGGAAGTGGTTTTCCTTGGTTTCCCACTTCTCCTCCAGGCAAATGCTGGGATGGTTCCTAACTTAAGGCCACGGCCGCTTCCTTCTCTCTTCCTTGCCTATCCCATCCAATCTTCCCATCCCTGCACAAGGCCCCTGTTCAGCATAGCAGGTGAGGCCACCTGGGCGAGGTACTGGTCATTCTCCCCAGTTGTATCACCAGACCCAAAGTCTGAAGCTCCAGGACACTGCCCTTGAGGCTGTATAGGTGGGATCCCTCGCTGAGTCCGAGGGAAAAACCGAACCTGGAGGATAAAGAGATTAAGAAGAAGAAGCAATTAGACCAAGATAAATTACCTTATACAGTAAAGTTAGATCTGCAGTGACAAAGGTTTCAGGAATTGATTGACTGCTGAGTTGCCATGGCAATGAGTTCAATGTTCGCCCCACTTCCTCCTACGCGAAGAAAGAACCATTCACTGACACTGGCACTGAGATCGTACCAAGGACCCGGAGGAGAACCGCGCCCATATCCGCAGACTAGTATATAAACCTCAGACATCACTGCAGAAGGCACACTGTACTCCTCCGAGAAACAGAAATCCTCAACCAACCATGTTCAAGCTGGTGAGTTTAAACTTTATAAAACAGTGATTTCAATAATTTCATTTCATTTCATTTCATTTCATTTTATTTCATTTCAGGAACACGAGACTTAGTAGAAATCAGTATAGAGTTAATGAAATAGATCATAATAAATGGTCCACGTTCAAATCTACCCCAGTTTCAAGGTCATCGTATTCTTCATCGTCGTTTACACTAAGAGGACAATTTACAAAAATAAGTATCGAACGTATTCTTCGGGTTCCTTTGCTGAATGGTCAGCAAAGTGATCATCGCTTCAGATGGTTTCGGGTTCTTTCCCCAGCCGGGCCAGGGATTTTAGCTGTATTTCTTTAATTCCTCAGGCTCATAGAATGGCTGATTGTCATACATATTAATCTACACAAAACACACCACACTACCAACCATCACAAAGCACGCGATAGGAAATACATCAGTACACTTACGGTTGCTGTTAGGAAGATCTTACGAACGTAAAACAGGACATAATCCCCATTAATTAATTAAGAGAGAATCAGGATAAGGCTTCAAGCAGACTTAGTTTTACTGTTACTAACTATGACTAATCTGTGAGATTTTATTGTAAATAACTTACATATAATGTTGTGAAATTCATGTTGCCTTTACCTATAGAAAACTTCTCCAGTACAATCCCATTAAAGGAAAATGTAAATTCAGGCCTGAAATTGACTTAGGTATCTAGGAAATCATGATCAGCAACAGCACATAGAAAATGAAAATCGACTGATATTACCAAGACAACAGGGAAACTCATTTTCAGGGAAGCTCCAGTCGGGACAGCACACACAGATTTATACAGCGGAAGACACAACGATATTCAATATCAACGCTGTTACCATCAACCAGAGCCTTCTCTAAGACACAATTAATAATTATGACGAATGCATACAAGTTGCACGACTTACGAGCTCGATGATAACACTTGGCGAAGGAAACAAAATACACTCCATTCATCCTTAATACATTATTAACCTACAAGCTGTGACCTATAGGACTTGAAACCTACCATTTCAAATTTTGTACAGGGGTTTCTGATTCTAGTTCCAACATTTAAACCACAAATAAATAAATAAATAAATAAATAAATAAATAAATAAATAAATAAATAAATATATAAATAAATAAATATTAATGTTCTTATACTAAACGTTGCCATCTGCATTCATAGTAATTATATGTGTAACGCCTGAGCCTGTAAATTAGCAAGTGCATATTAACTGAGAACCTGCTTGCCGCCACAGATGTAGTGTGAGGTTGACAAATTAGGTTGAATGGTTAAGGGTTCCATTGAGCTTATATTGCAATCCCTCTAATTCTCAAAGTCACTTTGAAGTCACCCTCCTTTATATTTACTTGCACATATACATGTATCGAAGGAATAACTGAATTCATTTTGTTATTTATACTGTATATGTATTAACTATTTGTAGTCCGACTCGTTGGCTGAATGGTCAGCGTACTGGCCTTCGGTTCAGAGGGTCCCGGGTTCGATTCCCGGACGGGTCGGGGATTTTAACCTCCATTGGTTAATTCTAATGGCCCGGGGGCTGGGTGTTCGTGCTGTCCCCAACATCCCTGCAACTCACACACCACACATAACACTATCCTCCACCACAATAACACGCAGTTACCTACAAATGGCAGATGCCGCCTACCCTCATCTGTCTTACAAGGGATGCACTCGGCTAGAAATAGCCACACGAAATTATAACCATTTGTACACATAGATCAACAGAATAAGAAATTAAAAATGCTTCCAAACTATAACGATTCAAAGTCTAAATGTTCGTTCCTTGAGAGTGTAACGCTGTAAGATTTCCATAAAATAATGGTTAATTGAACGCTTCAGGCCTGATTTACAAATGAGAAAACAGTGACAATTTTGTACTTTGTTATTCACTATTACAGGTTTACAAGTCAAAATCTTACATTTCTCCCAAAACCGTCTAATATAGTTAATGCGTCGTAAAAACAATAACAGTATTATTCAACTAACTTTTACCTACTTCAGCTCGACGAGTAATAAGCATCTACGTCGAGTAAAAGAAGAGGGCTCAATTTATCCTATAGTCTAAGAGAACAAATCATGCTGTTCACCCGTCAGATTTCATGGATAGATGAACATTACTAAGAACACGATGAAATAAGCAGCTTGTCCATGAGAGAGTAAATTCTGCTATGTAGTTTTCGCTGCGGTCTAGTAAAATACATGTAATAAAGTGGAATATTTTCTTTCTTTGTTGCAGTTTGTCTTCCTCGCTCTGGTGGCTGTAGCCGTCGCTACTCCCGGATATCTCACTGGCGCCCATGTCGCTGCCCCTGTGGCTTATGCCGCTGGCCCCGCTGTAGTTGCTGCCGGCCCCGCTGTGGTCGCTGCTCCCGCTGTAGTTGCCGCTCCCGCCGTCGCTGCCGTCCATGCCGCTCCCTTGGCTTACACCGCCGGCATCGTCAAGACTCATCATGTTATTGGTTGATTCTTCCCAACAACTCATTAAAAAAGAGCATTGCCAGTAACATGACATTGTTTAACAAAATGTGAGGTGTTATTTTACATTAAAATACGCAACTCAATACAGTGTGTAATTTCTTTCAACCCAAATCCACTCCCAGAAATTTAAAAATCCATAGCATAACAATCAGTTGTACATGGCCTGGAATATTATAATGATTAGACGTGCCAATAAAATTTCTTTGGCTCAATACCACTATGAATAATCTCTGTACAGAACTGAATATTCCTAGCTTTGATTGTTCTTTGATGAAAGAGATACCCATATGGTCTCATAGAAAACGATATGAATTCAATAAGTCGATCTATATCCTTTCTTCTTTTACAAATCGATTCACGCCGCACCAGCACAGATAGGTGTTATGGCGACAAAAAGGGGCTGGGAGTGGGAAGGAAACGACCGTGGGCTTAATAAAGGAACAGCGCAAAAATTTGGCTGGTCTTAAAATGGTAAACCACGGAAAACCATCTTCAGGGCTGCCGACATTGGCGTTCGAGACCACCATCTCCCGAATGCAAGATCTATATCCTAGAGTACCAGTCAGTCAAATAAAATAATGTGTACAGTACAAATAAAACTCAAAATGTGTCTTTATTTTCCTATTCCACTGTTAATTTAGCGTTTTCATACATGTTCCAGTCAGACAATTTGAAGACCTCTGCATCAAAAATTATTATTTTTTGTCTGTCAGGAGATATTTAACCAAATGTAATATTTAGAATTTTTCAATTCAAAGATATTTTACGGATACACATCATTTCAAAATTCCTGGATGTACTAGAGGCTTTCAGGAAGCATGAAGTAGTACATCCCAAAGAAAATGTTATAGAATGAAAACAGATTAAATGTGATTTTAACCAAATTAAATCTAATGTAAGATTTCGGGAGGATTAAATTTCTGAAATTTTTGAAACACCTCGAAATGACCAAGACGCGAATATTCGAAAATCCCGGGTATACACTTAAAATTGTAGGTTCTGATCTCAAGGCCAGTTATATGTTACCTTCTGGAGAGTGAGCAGTAGCAAAGTCTTTTTTTTTTTTTCCTTCTGAAAATACCACCACGAATCATTGGAATAATTTCAAACATTAAATGGCAGTGTTGATCATTATCTGTAAACTCAGCAAGGTAAAACCAGAGACGTATATTAGAGACATCGTAAACAACCAAATCGTTAACAATCGCCTGTTATATCCGTAAAGACGCCTGGAGTGGTGTCACAAATTTCTGCTCAACAAAGTTTAAAATGGACAGAAGCCAGGTAGGACCTATTAAATCTTCGCGATGCCACCTCTTTCTATTCGAACTTCACTTTGATCATCTAGTCATTCCGCTCAACACTCACGACGCTCCAGCAATAACAAATTCCATTCCTTAATTTGTTTTCTTCTAATAATAACTGCTATAGCTTTCTCAGCGCCTTATACATATTACATTGTTATACAAAATAGGAGGTTCGTATAAGAGTGTGACAGCCGAGCGGCAAGTGGGCCATGGGACGAATCCATCCTATATACCTCTCCTACCTCACTAAATGTCCGACTTGTTGGCTGAATGGTCAGAGGGTCCCGGGGCCGATTCCCGGCAGGGTCGGAGATTTTAACCTTCATTGGTTAATTCCAGTGGCACGGGCTCTGGGTGTCTGTACTGTCCCCAACATCGCTGCAACTCACAAAACTCACGTAACACTATCTCCCACCACAATAACACGCAGTTACCTACACATGGCAGATGCCGCCCACCCTCATCGGAGGGTCTGGCTTACAAGGGCTGCACTCGGCTAGAAATAGATACACGAAATTAAAATTAAAAATTACCTCACCAAATCGTACTCTTCTAACCACCTCTATTCTCTATCTCTACATCTGAGATTCGGTCAGTCCATCTCACCTTTACCACAAATTTTCAATACTATATTTCAAAGGCTTTTTATGGACCTGAGACTTTGAGAAGGGAGGAAGAAAGAATATTGGAATCTTTTGAAATGTGGGTCCGGAGAAGAATAGAGAAGACAACTGGTAAGACAAATTAAGGAATGAAGTAGTGTTGGAAAGTGTAGGAGAAGAAAGGACGACAATACTGCAAACCATTCAAAAGAGAAGAAGTGTTTAGGCCACTGTTTACGAAGGAAATGTTTATTAACACAGACAATGGAAGGAAAAGTTGCAGGGAGAAGTTTTTTTGCTAGTTGCTTTACGTCGCACAGACACAGATAGGTCTTATGGCGACGATGGGACAGGAAAGGGCTAGGAGTGAGAAGGAAGCGGCCGTGGCCTTAATTAATGTACAGCCCCAGCATGTGCCTGGTGTGAAAATGGGAAACCAAGGAAAACCATTTTCAGGGCTGCCGACAGTGGGGTTCGAACCTACTAACTCGCGAATACTGGATACTGGCCGCACTTAAGCGACTGCAGCTATCGAGCTCGGTAGGGAGAAGTTTGAGAGGAAGAAAGAAGTATCAGATGAAAGTGCGTGTGAAAATTAATGGAAGATACTGGAAAGAAGAAAGAAAAACATAAGTCAGATAGGCTTGAAAAACGCTTGCGAAAACCTGCTGATAGGCAGAGAACCGATGATGTTCATGATGATGATGATGATGATGATTATTGTCTTTCATTTTTCAATTTTACCTTTCATCGTCCATGTTTCTCTTTCATACAGTACACTATAAAATAATTATAATTTCGTGTGGCTATTTCTAGCCAGGAGCAGCCCTTGTAAGGCAGACCCCCCGATGAGGGTGGGCGGCGTCCGCCATGTGTAGGTAACTGCGTGTCATTGTGATGGAAGACAGTGTTATGTGTGGTGTGTGAGTTGCAGGGATGTTGGGGACAGCACGAACACCCAGCCCCGAGCCATAGGATTTAACCAATGAAGGTTAAAATCTCCGACCCAGCCAGGAATCGAACCCGGGACCCTCTTAACCGAAGGCCAGAACACTGACCATTTAGTCAACGAGTCTGACACACAGTACACTTAATAAATACAAACACAGCCTATATCAGCACACATTAAAACGATTTAATTCTTGGCGGGCTGAGTGGATCGGACGGTTGAGGCGCTCTGACCTGAAATTCGTAGGTTTGATTCTGCCTCAGTCCGGTGGTGTTTAAAGGTGTCCAAATACGTCAGCCTCGAGTCAATAGATTTACTGGCACGTAAAAGACCTCCTTCAAGACAAAATTCCGGCTCATCGGCGTCTCCGGAAACCGTAAAAAGTACTTTTTTTTGTTAGGGGCTTTACGTCGCACCGGCACAGATAGGTCTTATGGCGACGGTGGTATAGGAAAGGCCTAGGAGTTGGAAGGAAGCGGCCGTGGCCTTATTTAAGGTACAGCCCCAGCATTTGCCTGGTGTGAAAATGGGAAACCACGGAAAACCATCTTCAGGGCTGCCGATAGTGGGATTCGGGAGTGTCCGATGACATGTTCGGCCCGCCATGTACAGGTCTTATGATTTGACGCCGTAGGCGACCTGCGCGTCATGATGAGGATGAAATGATGATGAAGACGACACACACACGCAGCCCCCGTGCGAGGAAAATTAAATAATGACAGTTAAATTTCCCGAAACTGACGCGAATCGAACCCGGGACCCCTGTGTCCAAAGGCCAGCACGCTAACCATTTAGCCATGGAACCGAACAAAATATAATATTAACATCATTACTAATGTAAACCCTAACCGGTTTTCAACATTTTGGTTCCATCAACAGTGAATCATTAAAATATTCCAATTCACATAACTGTTTCGTCTTGAGTTTAAAATACGTCACAAATAACATAAAAAGCTTCAAAATGATGTATTTAATTCGCTACAGAAAGCTGTGTTTACTTATACACTACAATCGGTGGTCACGCTACGATCCACATAAACCTTAACAATTATACTGACAGAACTTTTGAACTATTAACAGCAAACGTTGCAATCTTTTCTGAATTACAGATTAAGTGTTGGAGATTCCTCAAAGTAAATGCTGAAAATAAGTTTCTGATCTATCTTTAGACAGTGATACTCATCGCACCATATTCCGTGACGTACTCCTACAGCGCGGGTGTCAAACCTTGCCCGCCGTGAGCGCAGTGCCCAATTCGCGCACGGGTGCAAGTCTCTTCCTCTCAGTCGGCTTGTACTTCCCCACGTTGCTTTACTCAGCGCTGTGCTCGCCTGCCGATGGCGGGCCTCAGTTACCTGTTTCATTCTACAAATAAAGGTTGAAACGTAAAGCTACAGTACATAGTCTATGGCAAATGATTTGACTCACCGAGCTCGATAGCCGCAGTCGCTTAAGCGCGGTCAGTATCCAGTATTCGGGAGATAGTGGGTTTGAACCTCACTGTCGGCAGTCCTCAAGATGCCGTGGTTTCCCATTTTCAGGCAAATACTGGGGCTGTACCTTAATTAAGGCCAAGGCCTATTCCTTCCCACTCCTAGCCCTTTCCTGTCCCATTGTCGCCATAAGACCTATCCGTGTCGGTGCGACGTAAAGCAACATGTACCAGAAAACAAAAACAAAAAAAGATTGGCACAGTAATTTGTTAGTGTGTTTGTATCTGTGTTCTTTCGTATCAACATGGTTCCCTGAAGGGATACTACATTCATCGTAGCCTACTTTCTTTTGTTTACTCTAAGTTTGTAAAAACATGACATTTTGCTAAAGAAACGATAGTGTAGTGGTATAGTACTTATCATTACTCTGATTAATAATTTTACATAGGAGAGTAGAGCATGTCAGCCCCCAAAAATATAAATTACTTTTATTTTGTACTTTATTGCTTTTGACAATCTTTAAAGTAATTATTTATTTTCTTTGTGCGTGGTCATTACAAAACTTGATGTTTCTCACATTTTATGCAAGCGTCGTGTTGCACATAAATTTAATTATAGATGTCCTTACATGAAATAATATACACTTGTATTGTACGAAGTACAGTAGTTATGAACGTGTATCTGCTATCTGATAACGTCCTGGGCCACCGCTCGCAACGGCTGTTCCTCGTGCACGCACGACTATCAGCCAGCTCATGACCTTGACATACCAGTCCTATAGAGAGATTGGGATCGTAATAAAGTGAACCTGAAACCACTGACAATAACGCAATCGTGTTACCGCGACTTGTCTTCCCAATCCCTGAACTGCATGAACTCTATATACTCGAAGGCCCGATTCCTTTCAGTTTCCTGACATGTGCCATATGTATTACCTGTCTCCCGGCTCATTCGGCGCAATGATTTCCTTGGTGAGTTCAATAAGTGCCCTCGAATATCATCTACACAGTCTTAAACATTCCAGGTCTGCGGTATCCACTCTCATTGAGGGGTCAGCCAACTGTAAAAAATATATATATATATATTAAGAAAATAATTGGACATCTTTACTATGGATTAAGTTTGTATATCGAGTTTTCCAGAAACCTACGGTTAACTTGAAACCCGATATGGTTTTCAGGTACGTGTTTTTCTGCCTTATCACAATTTATCCTTAAATAAATATCAACCTTATAAAAGCCATTAACTAAGATAGGCCAATGTATTGATAACATTTATTTTCACACAGTTTACTCTGATATCGTAATTTTTCTTTTTCAACATGACATAATTTAATTTGTACTTCATTTTTCCAATTTTATTTTGTTTCGGTAAATATAAATCTCAGTTCAGAAAACTCCTTCATTTTAAGCAGTACCTTGCCAATCAGAAGACGATGTTACTAAAACGAACAGCAATCACACCCTGAGATAGTAAGACTTCACGAGTGTAGGCCCATGACACTGGAGTGCTGATGTCGTCCATGGCAATAATATGACGTCACCATCATTAAAAAGTCGGAAGTTCGAAATAATTTTCTTATGGGTGGCACTGTGTTCAAGATGTGTCCCTCAACATATAGTTGGAGTCAGGAAAGGTATCCGACCCTAGAACTGGACTTGCAGACGTTACCCTCACATTGCTCCGTTTCTTGGCGTGTCCTTTCTTGCACTAATTAATTCGTTAGATATTATTTATCATCATGTGCTATAATATGCCATTTTCGTCAAGAATAATGCAATCAAAACACAGTGGATACGAGCATACAACGTTTCAACATTTTCAAGAAGAAAAGTTTTGTTGAGATGTGCCCGTTCTCTTACATACAACTAAGTATCCAAAGATTTTCGCACGGTTTTCCAAAAAAAAAAATACTTTATGTCAAATTGGCTTATTGCTATAAGAATATCGCAGGCTTATAATAATCTCCGGCTGACCATGTTTCCGGTTCAATACTGATAGAAAAAATAGTTTTGAGCAAGAGGTTTTAAGCAGTCACCTTGAAGCTCAAATTTGCAGTGGCAGCATATATTTCCACACAGAGAAACTGACTTATAAATTTACGGAGTACATTGTTCTATCTGAGCTTGCGGAGAAGTTTGAGGAACTGGTGAAATGTCTAATAATAATAATAATAATAATAATAATAATAATAATAATAATAATAATAATAATAATAATAATAATAATAATAATAATAATTTAATGCTGTATGGCCTCGTCGAAGGCCTGGTAGAATTATTTCAAGCTGACACTTTATAATGATAATAATATTATTGATTTCACGCCCTACTAACTACGGACTGAGTCAGAATCGAACCTCCCAAATTGAGCTCACTGTCAGAAGGCCAGCGCTTTACTGTGTGAATCATTCGGCTTGACCTCGACTGTGCCTGATTGACGGCTCCATGGCATCGGCCACTGACTAGACGCCAACGTTCAAATTTCAGTTTTTTGAGCGGTTTTCACCTATCATTTTCCGATGCCCACATTATTGAAGAGTTCTGAATATCTAATGGTCCTACTCTGATTAATGTTGTAAGGAAGCGATAGATTCAAAGTTTTGACGGTGCAGAAGGTCTACTAGTTATGTACTGAAATAGAAGTAAATTACTCATTATTCCTTTTTATAGCTCACATAAACTATTCTCACACATTTCTAGAATGATTTATTGATTAGGAGCTTTCATAAAGGGGCTGTAGGGAATGCATATGTGGAGTGAATACCATAACAATAATGCATACGGTAATGGAATTGTTACTGTATTTTGTGTACATTTTAGTGAGAAGCAATTAGAAAAAGATAATTACCTTATTCAGTAAAGTTAGACCTGCAATGACGAAGGTTTCAGGAATTGATTGACTGTTGAGTTGCCATGGCAATGAGTTCAGTGTTCGTCCCACTTCCTCCTACGCGAAGAAAGATCCATTCACTGACACTGGCACTGAGATCGTACCAAGGACCCGGAGGACAACCGCGCCCATATCCGCAGACTAGTATATAAACCTCAGACATCACTGCAGAAGGCACACTGTACTCCTCCGAGAAACAGAAATCCTCAACCAACCATGTTCAAGCTGGTGAGTTTAAATTTTATGAAACAGTGATTTAAATAGTTTCATTTCATTTTATTTCATTTCAAGAACACGACATTTAGTAGAAATCAGTACAGAGTTGATGAAATAGATCATAAGAAATGGCCCACGTTCAAATCTACCCCAGTTTCAAGGTCATTGTATTTTTACACAAAGAGGACAATTTACACAGATAAGTATCGAACGTATTCTTCGGGGTCGTCGGCTAAATGGTCAGCAAAGTGGTCATCGCTTCAAATGGTTCCGGGTTCTTTTCTTTTAGCTGTATTGGCTTAATTCCCCAGGCTCCGAGAGCTTAATTTACACAACACACACCAAACTACCAACCATCACAAACATCGCGATAGGGGATTCATCATTCCACTTACGGTTGATGTTAGGAAGAGCTTACGAACGTAAAACTGAACTTAATCCCCATTAATTAATTAAGAGAGAACCAGGATAAAGTTTCAATCAGATTTAGTTTTACTATTATTATCTATGAATTATCTGCGAGACATTATAATAAATAAATAATAAAAAATTAACAATAAATAATAATAAATAATGTTGTGAAAGTCATGTCGCCTTTACCTATAGAAAACATTCTCAAGTAAAATCCCATTAAAGGAAAATGTAAATCTAGACGTGAAACTGATCTAGAAATCTGGGAAATCATGATCACCAGTAGCACATACAAAATGGCATTCCACTGATGTTACTAAGACAAAAGGGAAATTAATTTTTGGGGAAACTCCATTCGGGAAAGCACACACAGATTTATACACCAAAAGGCACAATAATATTCAATATCAACGCTGTTACCATGAACCAGAGCCTTCTCTAACACACAATTAATAATTATGACGAATACATACAAGTTGCACGACGTACGAGCTCGATGATGACACTTAGGCAAGGAAGTAAAATATGCTCTTTTCATCCTTAATGCATTATTGACGTACAAGCTGTGACCTGAAGCACTTGTAACCTATCATTTGAATTTTTGTACAGGTGTTTTTGGCCCTAGTTCAAACACTTAAACCATAAATAAATAAATAAATAAATAAATAAATAAATAAATAAATAAATAAATAAATAAATAAATAATAAATAAATAAATAAATAAATAAAATGAATATCAGTATTCTTGTATTCAACGTTGGCTCCTGCATTCGCAGTAATCGTAAGTGTAACGTCTGAGCCTGTGAATTAGCAAGTGCATTGACAATAAGTTGGGATGACTTCATGATGATATTAACTGAGAACCTGCTTGTCGTCATAGATGCAGTGTGAGGTTGATAAATTAGGTTGAATAGTTAAGGGTTTCATTGAGATTATATTACAATCCCTCTAATTCTCAAAGTCACTTTGAATTCACCCTCCTTCATATTAACTTGCACATAAACTTGGATCGAGGGAATAATTGAATGTATTTTATTTTATTATTTATAATGTATATTTATTAACCATTCGTACACATACATGAACAGAATACAAAATCAAAAATGCTTCTATACTATAACAATTTAATGTCTAAAAGTTCATTCCTTGAGAGTGTAACCCTGTAAGATTTCCAGAAAATAATGGTTTATTGAACACTTCAGGCCTAATTTACAAATGAGAAAACAGTGACAATTTTGTACTTTGTCATTCACTCTTACAGATTTATAAACCAAAACCTTACTTTTATCCCCAAACCGTCGAAAAATATTAAGTATTTACATCGAGTAAAAGAAGAGGGCTCAATTATTCATCCCGTAAGTCTAATAGAGTATAAATCATGCTGTTCACCGGTCAGATTTCATGGATCGATGAACAGTTATAAGAACGCGATGAAATAAGCAGCTTGTCCATGAGAGAGTAAATTCTGCTATGCAGTTTTCGCTGCGGTCTAGTAAAATACATGTACTAATGTGGAATATTTTCTTTCTTTGTTGCAGTTTGTCTTCCTCGCTCTGGTGGCTGTAGCCGTCGCTACTCCCGGATATCTCACTGGCGCCCATGTCGCTGCCCCTGTGGCTTACGCCGCTGGGCCCGCTGTAGTTGCTGCCGGCCCCGCTGTGGTCGCTGCTCCCGCTGTAGTTGCCGCTCCCGCCGTCGCTGCCGTCCATGCTGCTCCCTTGGCTTACACCGCCGGCATCGTCAAGACTCATCATGTTATTGGTTGATTCCTCCCAGCAATTTATTTTCAAAAAAAGCATTGCCATTTATGACAATGTTTAACAAAATTTGAGGTGTTATTTTACATTAAAATATGCAACTCAATACAGTGTGTAATTTCTTTCAACCCAAATCCACTCCCAGAAATTTAAAAATCCATTGCATATCAATCAGTTGTACATGTCCTGAAATGTTATATTGGTTAGACGTGCCAGTAAAACTTCTTTAGCTCAACACAACCTTGAATCATTTCTGTACAGAACTGATAAATCTTAGCTTAGATTGTTCTTTGATGAGAGAGATACCCATATGATCTCAATAAAAAACGAAATGAAATCAATAAGTCGATCTATATCCTTTTTCCTTTATAATTCGATTCACGTCGCACCAACACATATAGGTCTTATGGCGACGATGGGATAGGAAAGGGCTGTCCCATTGTCGCCGTAAGACCTATCCGTGTCGGTGCGATGTAAAGCAATATGTACAATAAAAATATTGGCACAGTAATTTGTTAGTGTGTGTTTGTATCTGTGTCCTTTCGTATGAACACGGTTGCTTCAAGAGATGCTTCATTTATCGCAGCCTATTTTCTTTTGCTTTCTCTAAGTTTATAACAACATGGCATTTTGCTAAAGAAGCAAAAAGCAGTTGTATAGTACTCGGCATTATTCTGCTTGATAATGTACATAGGAGAGTAGAGCATGTTCAGCCCATAAAAATATTTTTTTTTTATTTTGTACTTCATTGCGTTTGGCAATCTTTAAAGTAATTATTTCTTTTCTTTGTGTGTGGTGACTATATAACTTAATGTTTCTCACGTTTTATGCAAACGTCGTGTCGAAAATAAGTTTAATTGTAGTTGTCATTACATGATGAAATAATATACACTTGCATTGTACGGAGTACATTGGTTATGAACGTTTATGTACTATCTGATAACGTTCTGGGCCACCGCTCGCAACAGCTGTTCCTCGTGCACGCACAACTATCAGTCAGCCAGTCCTATAGGGACACTGACAATAATTGCGTTTCCGCGAAGGTCTTTAAAATCCCTGAACTGCATGAACTCTACATGTTCGAAGGCCCGATTCCTTTTCAGTTTCCTGAGATGTGCCGTATAAATTACCTGTCTTCCGGCTCAATCGGAGCAGTGCTTTCCTTGGTGAGTTCAGTAAGCGCCCTAGAACATAATCTACACAATCTTAACTCATTCCAGATACTATGTGGTTTCCACTCTGATTGAGGAGTAAACCATTTTTCTCCGGCTTTCTGACCATCGGCAAAATTGTTGGCCTTTTGGAGCATTGCGGACATAGAATGTCTTCGAAATGCCTGTCGTGTTTCAATCAAGGATTATGTATCCCAATACGTTTTCACAGTAAAAATACGCTGACAAAGACAGTATCGTATGCTCGTATTATGACTGCAAAAACTCTTACTTGCAAGGTTGCTTGTTCTGCTGCGGAATTGGCCGTGTGCAATGAAAGGAAGATTTACAGAGCAGTGACGGAAAACTACATCTTCGTACCAAACGAGTTGGCCGTGTGGTTATGGGAGTGCAGTTGTGAGCTTGCATTCGTGAGACAGTAGGTTCGAACTCCACTGTCCGCAACACTGACGATGATATTCCTCGCACCATATTCCGTGCTGAACTCCTACAGCGCGGGTGTCAAACCTTGCCCGCCGTAAGCGCAGTGCCCAGTGCGCACGCGGGTGCAAGTCTCCTCCCTCTCAGTCGGCTTGCACTTCCCCACGTTGCTAACTCAGGGCTGTGCTCGCCTACCGATGACAGGCGTCAGTTACCTGTTTTATTCTCTAAGTAGGCCTGAAGGTCGAAACGTAAAGCTACATAGTCTGTGGCAACACCTAGCTCTATAGCTCCCGTCGCTTAAGTGCGGCCAGTATCCAGTATTGGAGAAACCCACTGTCGGTAGTCCTGAAGACGGTTTGCCGTGGTTTCCCATTTTCAGGCAAATGTTGGGGCTGTACCTTAATTACGGCCACGGCCGGTACCTTCCACTCCTAACCCTTTCCTATCCCGTAAGACTCGTCTGTATCTGTATCGGTGCGACGTAAGGCGAATTTTAAAAAAGTACATCTTCCGGGCATTTGCAGTTGAAATGATGGGGACGTGATGTCAAGAGGCTAAAGGTCTTGTTTCAAATATTGACGAACAATTATCTGGATTTTCTGGAGACCCTTCTTCAACGAAATTCCTGAGGCAACGGATAAGAATTGGTGCCAGCGTTATGGGCTCATTTCAGTGTAACGGGCATTTTTCATATTTACAATCTGCTTTACGTCACACCGACAGAGATAGGTCTTATGGCGACGATGGGACAGGAGTGGGAAGGAAGCGGCCATGGCCTTGATTAAGGCAAAGCCCAGCATTTGCTAGGAGTGAAAATGGGAAACCACGGAAAACCATTTTCAGAAGTGTCAACAGTGGGATTTGAACACACTATCTCCCGAATAGACTACTGGATACTGGCCGCACTTAAGTGACTGCAGTTATCGAGCTCGGTTATAAATAACGTTCCACTGAACAAAGTATTCTATCTTGATTCTTAGATTTCGAGGCTGGAGCGAAGCACCAAGGACAACAGCAGAAAACCTTGTTTGAAATAGCTCCTTCGTACTGTCTACAGCTTAATATTTACGAAAAAAGTGGGATTGATGTAAGAAATAAACATTTGCAATACGTTAATTCTTCTTCTGCTCCTTCTACCGCTTTTCCCCACACTTGCGTGGTCGCTGGTGCGAACGTTGTCATACATGTGGATTTAGCCCTGTTTTAAATCCGGATGCACTTCCTGACACCAACACTCTATGGAGGGATGTAACCACTATTGCGTGTTTCTGTGGTGGTTGGTAGTGTAGTATGTTGTATGAATATGAAAATATTGGGATAAACACAAGCACCCGTCCTCAAGACAGAAGAATTAATCACACTTGATTAAAATCCCCAACCTAACCGAGAATCGAACCCGGGACCCTCTAAACCGAATGTCTCGAAGCTGATCAATTAACCAAGGAGTCGGACTTAGAAATAAATTGATGGGCCTGATAGCCATAAATAGGCATACTAGTCAACAATGGGTGGTAAGGGAACCAAGATGGTTTTTCCTAAAGCAAATTAGATCATTGAATTCATTTTCAAATTTACACTACTTTCCGCAAGGAAATTATAACTCAATCAAACTGTTAATATTTATATGGATAGCCTTTTATCTGTTGATATATCAAACTGCATTGATGTATTATCTATTCCGAATATTGGCGTAGTTTTCTTTCCAGTACTACCCTTCCTGGAGTACTCCTTATTTTATTTGAGATTAAGATAATGCGCACATAGTATTGTAAATGGAAGGTAAGCCTATATCTAACTGATCAACACGTCTTATATACACATTTGTTCATGGTGTACTAAAACTATTTAGTTTTACACAGGATTTAAGGTGATAACGAGGGCAACCTTCGCCACAAAATTGCCACTTTTAATAATAAAAATTATTCCTTTAAATGGATTACTATATATTTTCCATCTTATAATACTTTACAAGTAGAAGCTCAGTGTCTCAGGCGGCTGCGCGCCAGCCTCTAACCGCTGTGTTCCGTAGTTAAAGTCCCGGTCACTCCATGTGAGATTTGTGCTGGACAAAGCGGATTCGGGACAGGTTTTTCTCCGGGAACTCTGGTTTTCCCTGTCATATCCATTCCAGCAAAACTCCTCCATGTCATTTCATTTCATCTGTCATTCATTAATCATTGCCTCATAGAAGTGCGGCACAGTTCCCATCCTCGCTGCTAGATTGGGGCTATATTCATTCCATTCCTGACCCGGTTGAATGACTGGAAAAAGGCTGATTTTCATTTTCAATACTTTACAAGTTATAAAATAGTTCATGTATCGGTCGTTATTTGATCTTATTCAGCTATGTAATAAGTTAATTTAATAAGTTGTGTTGTTGTTGTGGCAACATATAAAAATATTCTAAAACTGATTTTAAATATTTTTTCCAAACAGGCTTTCAATTTACCGTTTTGACGGCTCTTCCGTTTTCGTTGCCGAAACCATGATTTGTCGAAGGTTCGTACCTTCTATCTTCCTCGTTCAAGTTGTTTAATTATTAGAGTGTAGAGTGGTCATATTTATGTACCCAATAAGAACGATATAACCCGAGCAAGTGGCTGAGAAGTTTGGGTCACGTAGCTAACAGCTTGCATTCGGGAGATAGTGGGTTCGAACCCGTCTTTCGGCAGCCATGAAGGTGGCTTTCCATCGTTTCCCATTTTCAACCAGCACAATGCTGGGGTTGTACCTTAATTAAGGCCACGGTCACTTCCTTCCCACTCCTAGCCCTTTCCCATGCCATCGTCGCCATAAAACCTATCTGTGTCGGTGCGACGTAAAGCAACAAGTAAATATAGCAGGAAGGTCGTAACTTTAATTCTTGCTCATAAATCCACATGAAGAACGGCTACAATGCAAATTCATAGCATACATACACCTTCACTGTGTACGTATGGCCCTGTGGTACGAACCTTCACAATCGTTAGTTTGCTAGCAGCTCCGTCTCCTCCTTCTTGTACTAGATCCTCATTGGATGTCGGCTGTCATCAGGGCGATCTGGTTCTTGTTCTCAACAACTCGGAAAAGAGTGGGGGTACTGAGCCGTGGATCTTGTAGATACTATAGCCAAGATATTCTCCTTCCTTCACTTTTTTTTTTTTTGCTAGTTGCTTTACGTCGCACCGACACAGATAGGTCTTATGGCGAAGATGGAACAGGGAAGGGCTAGGAGTGGGAAGGAAGCGGCCGTGGCCTTAATTAAGGTACAGCCCCAGCATTTGCCTGGTGTGAAAATGGGAAACCACGGAAAACCAATTTTAGGGTTGCCGACAGTGGGGTTCGAAACTACTATCTCCCGAATACCGGATACTGGCCGCACTTGAGCGAATGCAGCTATAGAGCTCGGTCCTTCACTTTTGCGTTCTAAGGTGAAGGAGTCTATTGGTCAATTTACCATTTCTAATGTACCGGTATGCAGGAGTCTTCATTTTTGATGTTGTGCGTAACCTCTAGCTTTTTGTTCAGGCGTTGGAGTACTTCACTGTTACGTATTCTGTCAACCAATGATATTCTGAGCAGGCGTCGATAGCACCACATCTCAAATGATCCAAGTTTTTGGTGGTTTTCTCTGTGAGGGTCCAAGTTTCGGCACTATAAAATAAGACAGAAAATGCATAATAACACTGAAGTGAGCGGAGACAGAGAATGGGATTGATCTTAAAGTCCCTCTTGCAGAGAAGTTTGCTCTTTCTCTTGAATGTAGTCCGTGCCTCCTCAATCCAGGACCTCATTCCAACATCATGGTTCCAGCTGTGATCGGTGCACTATTCCATAAATCAGGAGATAGAAAGTGGTCTATTAATTATAACCTTTTCATTTTTCAGCATTTCTTTAACTTACAGGGCAATTTTCTTAAATATAACTTGCACTAATTATTTATAACTATTAATCACTGTCCAAAGTATATTCCCTTATTTGTAAATTCTAGAACATTAGGGCAGAATTTGAAAATAGACCTCGCTAACGCCGTACTCGTAGAGAACAAGAGTTGACCAAGTGAGGTCGTGAAGGAAGAATGAAGGTACTAAAAAGTAAACTCGTGTCCTCATACCGAGGTGGTGCAGCTCTTTTCAGGCACACCCCCATTGGAGGTGAGCTGCATGTACCATTTCAACCACATACCAGCCCTCCTGCCATTCTTAAATTTCTGCCAGTACCAGGAATCGAACCCGGGCCCCCAAGGACGGCAGCTAATAACACTAAATGAAGGTACATAAAGCGTTGGACTTGTTGCAGTGATGTGTCAGCTACTGTCAAGTTAACAGGTTGAATGCCATGTTTGCTTATGACCATTACTTTCAACTTTTTCGTGTTTAAACGCAGACCAGCTCCATCAATAAGTTCAACCACACAGTTGCCCCTCTTCGTGGCTAAATGGTTGGCGTGCTGGCCTTTGGTCATAGGGGTCCTGGGTTCGATTCACGGCATGGTCGGGAATTTAGCCATCACTGGTTAATTTCGCTGGCACGGGGACTGGGTGTATGTGTCGTCTTCGTCATAATTTCATCCTCATCATGACGCGCAGGTCACCTATGGGAATCAAAACAAAAGACCTGTACCTGGCAAGACGAACATGTCCTAAGCCACTTCCGGCACGAAAAGGCATACGATATTTCATTTTTTACCATGTAGTTTAGTAATGTCTGCAGTTCTTCATCACTTGTTGCCGGCAGAACAGTATCATCTGAATATCGCAGATTATTTATTGTTATCCCATTAACAACGATGACCTCCTGTTTTCCTTTTAGTGCCTTGGAAAATACCTGTTCAGAGTAAATATTGAAGAGGAGAGGAGATAGAACACAGCCTTGCCTCACTCCTTGCTTGCAGCTCTGTGGAGTAATTATTTCTACATACCTTATTTTTATATCGTTAGAAGCTGAGTTTAATCTTCATCCTTTGGGTCTCCCTCTTCTCCTGCTACCCTGCATACCCTATTCCATTATTCTCCTAGGAAACTTATTCCTGACTTACCCCCTATCTCCTCATTCCGAGTACCCTTCTGTTAATTTTCCCTCCAGTTTTTACCGGTAATCATTCCCGCTCTCTTCATTTCTCTTATTTAACATCAAGGTCTCCACAGTCCACTCAGCGTTCGCTTCCTTAGAGTACCCCTGAAAACAGGTTGATATAAATATATTTTTTGCCGGAGGGTTGACTTCTTTCATACAGAATACCTAACTGTGATAACAACTGTGAGTTAATTGCGTTAGAATTTCTACATCTCCCCCTGTAGGTGGGGGCGGTCGAAAAACATCCAAGGAATCCTCCGCCTTTCGTAAGAGGTAACTAAAAGGGGGGACCAGGGTCTTGCAAATTGGAAGCGTGGGTTGGCGACCACGGTGGCCCTAGCTGGATCTAGCATTGTTTCCGCTTACTTGTGTCAGGTTTGTCAAATTCATGTTTCCTATCCCACCTCTCTTGGTCAACTCTTGTTCCTTCCCTCTCTGATTGGCACATTTTTTTTTAGAGTGATTTCTTTATTAGGATCGTTTGAGAAAGGTGATGTGGGGAATATATATTTGGTAAGTAAATCCCTTACCAAGCAATCAGACGAGCAGAATAACCTTATTCAGTAAAGTAGATCGGCACTGGCAAAGGTATCAAGACATGATTGAATGTTGTGTTGCCATGACAGTGAATTCTGTGTTCCCGTTATTTCCTCTTAGAGGACGAAAAACCCATTCACTGACGCTGGCACTGAGATCGTACCAAGGACCCGGAGGAGAACCGCGCCCATATCCCTGGTTAAGTATATAAACCTCGGACACCGCTGCAGAAGGCACACTGTACTCCTCTGAGAAACAGAAAACCTCAACCAACCATGTTCAAGCTGGTGAGTGTAAACATAACTAAACAGTAACTTGATCTAATTCCCTCCGCTATCTGTTGAGTAGTACTGAAGTACGTGGAGTGCTAGGTATATCGGTGCTTTTTTTTCTATTTTGCTTAACGACGCACCGACACAGATAGGTCTTATGGCAACGATGGGACGGGAAAGGCCTAGGAATGGGAAGGAAGCTGCCGTGGTCTGAATTAAGGTACAGCCCCAGCTCTTGCATGGTATGAAAATGGGAAACCACGGAAAACCATCTTCAGGGCTGCCGACAGTGGGGTTCGAACCCACTATCTCCCGGATGTGAGCTCACAGCTGCGCGCTCCTAACCGCACGGCCTACTCGCCTGGTATATCGGTGCACCATTCCATCAATCAGGAGATAACAAATTGTCCATTAAATATAACCTTTCCATTTTTCAGGAGTACTTTAACGTCCACGGCAACTTCCATAAATATATATTGAACTAATTCTTTATTACTATTAATGACTGTCCTAAGTATATTCTCTTATTTGTAAATTCTGTGGCATTAGGGCGTAATTCTGAAACAGACCTCGCTAACGCCATTCTCATACAGAACAATAGTTGGCCACGTGAGGTCGTGAAGGGAAAATGCACGTGAACAGATTGGCAAAACGTAAACGAGGCAATGTCTGATTCACTTAAAGGTCCGTTGTTTGCTAACACACACTCCCAGTCTCAGAGCCCCTAGAGTATTTTATTAAATCTTACAGAAGTCAGGAGATATCATGAATGTATTCTAAGCCGCTACTCACGAAACAGTTTAACCCACGGATTAGGAGGTCCTCTAACAAATTTGACCAATCAGGTTGCATCATCCAATATAAGAACATGTAAAAAATTTTGTGAAATGGTGGAATAAAAATCTTGTTTATAAAAGTAATGAGTGAGCAAGCTGAGTGGTACAAACCTCGTTGTTGTAAGCTAGCAATCGGGAGATAGTGGAATCACGTGCAATTTTCGGCAGCCCTGAATACAGTTTTCAACGGTTTCCCTTTTACACACCAGGCTAATGGTGGAGCTGTACTTAAACATAAGGCCAAGCCCACTTCTCAGTGCTTCTTTATCTCATCGTTGCAGCAAACTTTTTTAATGTTAATGCGGCGTAAGATCTGTAGCAAAAGAAATGTCTATGAATTTCTATGAAAGTGTAATTTTTGGGTATGTTCTTTTAATTCGTGTCCACAAAATACATGTAGTAAAGTGAAATGTTATTTTCCTATATTGCAGTTTGTCTTCCTCGCTCTGGTGGCTGTAGCTTTCGCTACTCCTGGATATCTCACTGGCGCCCATGTCGCTGCCCCTGTAGCTTACGCCGCCGGCCCTGCAGTGGTCGCTGGCCCAGCTGTTGTCGCCGCTGCTCCCGCCGTAGTTGCTGCCCCCGCCGTCGCTGCTGTCCATGCCGCTCCTCTGGCTTACTCCGCCGGCATCGTCAAAACTCACCATGTTATTGGTTGATTTTTCCCAACAATTTATTTAAAAAACATTGCCAGCAGTATGACACTGTTTAACAATATTTGAGGTGTTGTTTTACATTAAAATGTGCAACTCAATACAGTGTGTAATTCATTTCAACCCAAAGCTTCTCCCTAAAATTATAAAATTCCTGTTGTAACTAGCAGTTACACCCATTCCTGATAGGTTATATACGGTGGAAAGACGTCCGGTTTTCAAACCTACATTGCACTGTCCAGCGTCACTTGCCAATGATATATTCTGCAGAGGATGGTTGCCTAGTTGTACTTCCTCTTAAAACAGTAATCAACACCACCACCTGATATATTCTGCTTTCGATACGGTTTTAGTCTTAAGTGCAAACGGGTGCATGGAAGCTTGTCGATATAATAAACAGTGGTTTTTGTTGATAAGGCAATGTTAAAACACCTCTTTCCTTCCCAGTGTCAACCCTTTATCTAGTTATAGTGATTTATCTGTGTTGATTGGAATCTACCTTTACCCATTGTTCGTATTCAAGTTCAGTGGATACAAGTTGCAGAGTCTAACGAGATGAACGTAGCTACAACGTGTACAAATTGATCGGCTGGAAACGTTAGGCATCTTTCAAAATTGATTTCTATGGCATCGTTTAACTGCATGCCCAGTGGTTTTCTAGAAAAGGAGTTTTAAAAGTTTATATTTTAATCTGGTGCAAAATTATTATTTCTGTGCCTGCTTTTCATTAGGACGAAATTGCTTAAATATCTTATAAACAAAATTCTAGGATGTCCGTTGTCTGTAATGTCATTTATTTCGCCAAATTTTGGTGAATTTATCCTTTCCAGGTCAATTCGAGATCTTATCAGTAGTTTTTAGCTTTCGTGTCTATATGTTTGTTTGTTTGTTTGTTTGTTTGTTTGTTTGTTTGTTTGTTTGTTTGCTTGTTTGTTTGTTCCACCACCACGGGTAAACGGTGGTATATATCTCGACCAAACTTGATATTTAGAGTCTACTACTCATCCAGGAGCAGGTTTCTATATGCATATCATTTAAGAATCACTCAATAGACTGGGGGTTTATAGGAAGATCACAAAAGGTATATTTTCAATTTTCTCTTACACTATTGATTATATCTCGGATAAACTTCATATTTAGAGTCTACTCACACAGAAGCAAGTATCGATACACATATAACTTACAAGTAACTTAATATATCAAAATACGTTTTCATTTTTCTCAAACTTCATATTTAGAGCCTACTCATCCATGTGCAGGATTCAATATGCATATCATTTAAAAATCACAGAATAGACTGGGGTGTATGCGAAGGCCAGAAGATTTTTTTTTTTTTCATTTTGTCTTACACTATTGATTATCTCCACCAAACGTCATATTTGGAGTCCACTCATCCAGAAGAAGGCTTCAATATGCATATCGTTTGAAAATAACTAAATAGACTGCTGGTGGTTTACAGGAAAACCAGAATAGTTTTGTTCAATTTTCTCTTATACTATTGGTTACATGTAAAATTTGTAGACTATATGTGAAACATACTTTCATTTTAAATATTTCTTTTAGTGTACATAATTTCGCTTGCTTTTCAAATGACGGAAATATTTACTATTTTATACGGGCTTCACGCTCTGCAGCCAGTGACGGACACTCTCGTAGACATACAGTCTTTTGAAGGGTCCATAGCAGGAGAAAATTAGAGGATGCATCACACATCCTTCGGCTTTAAAATTACCCCCACCTAATGATTCTGAACACCGAGGTAACATCAGGTAAAACTTTTTCCTTTTGTGTCTGTCTGTCTGTCTGTCTGTCTGTCTGTCTGTCTGTCTGTCTGTCTGTCTGTCTGTCTGTCTGTCTGTCTGTCTGTCTGTCTGTCTGTCTGTCTGTCTGTCTGTCTGTCTGTCTGTCTGTCTGTCTGTCTGTCTGTCTGGTTACCTATCCCTTTGTATATTCCTAAAAGTGGACAAATGCTGGACTTATTTCAACCTATGTATTGCACCCTTTTAGAGGATTTTACTCGCTCACCATTGTGTTATCAGGTGCATATGATGGAATGGTAATCACGTGGACTTGGTTTATAGGAAGATTATTCTCAAATATTTTCGTTAACATTAGATCTATCAAAAGACTGTATACAGCAAACGTTTAAGAATATGTTATTTCCTAAATGCCATGTACGTATTTATCGTACTACGGATAGTAACGAAGATGATAACTACGAAAATTAGGATGTTTAGTCCAAGTCCCGTGGGACATATCGTGCATGTTACTTCAAGGTGGGATACGGGAAAAAATAAAGAGCCATTTTACTCTTTTTGATAAGACAGATATTATGGGAGGTATCATCAATGTCAGAGCACCACGCAAGTGGTCAGAGATACAATACACAACCTGAGAACTGTGGAGAATTTCGCTCAACTTCGGACCAGGAACAGCACCGTACAATGTATTCGGAAATCGTAATCATTCTCTCTCGACTTCGTTCAGCTTCATTATTTTCACGTTACTGCCACGCGCTTTCGTACGAAAATATCATTTTAACATGTCGCATTAAATGTGTGTTACTTGGCATAAATTCCTGAAGTTAACATGTAATCCATTGCAAATTCCCGTGCGCAAAGCGGGTAAAATGCCAGTTAGGCTACTAATATTAAATAATAAGAATAAAATTGGTTTTACGTCCCGCGAACTACGTTGACGGTTTTCGGAGACGTCAAGGTGCCGGAAATTTTCCCCGTAGGAGTTCCTTCACGTGTAGGTAAATCTTCCGACACGGCGCTGACAAACTTGTTCACATTCAAATATCACTGGATTGTGCTAGGATCGAACCGCTTGAACTACTCATCCCGGCTATAAAACTGAACAAATCTTTGGAAAACTTTTATGCCTTTATGAGACTTGTAGATAGTAACATTGGAATTATAACTATGTTCGAAATGATTGCTGTCGAAGAAATGATAATAGAACTAATATAAAACTCTTCTCAGCTAATCCCAGATATTTCTTCGATCGCTGGAACCTCCCACGCTCGGTTTGGTAGGGGGTTTAAGACCGGGTGCCCTTCCCGATGTCACGTGAATTTTCAGGTTAATGTACCAACCCGAGTTCGACCAGGATTCGAACCTCAGCCTTCTTGGCAGAAAGTCAGCGACTAAGCCACTGCCCCAAACTCCCACCTCTCCACGTAAAACAATCATGTTTAATAATAATCTATAATATAAAGAAAATATATATAGATCTTATTCATAAGTTAAAAGTAACAGACATGAAAGTAGCAAGAATGATTGCTGCTACAAACAGATGGGAACAATGGCAGGAGGGTACTCGGAATGAGGAGATAAAGGCTAATTTAGAGATGAACTCGATGGATGGAGCTGTACGCATAAACCGGTTTCGGTGGTGGGGTCATGTGAGGCGAATGGAGGAAGATAGGTTACCTAGGAGAATAATGGACTCTGTTATGGAGGGTAAGAGAAGTAGAGGTAGGCGAAGACGGCGATGGTTAGACTCGGTTTCTATCGATTTAAAGATAAGAGGTATAGAACTAAATGAGGCCACAACACTAGTTTTAAATCGACGATTCTGGCGACGTTTAGTAAATTCACAGAGGCTTGCAGACTGAACGCTGAAAGGCGCAAAAGTCTATAATGATAATGTATGTATGTATGTAATATAACTAATATGAATATGTCCGACTCTTTAGCTGAATGGTCAGCGTACTGGCCTTCGGTTCAGAGCGTCTCGGGTTCGATTCCCGGCACGGTCGGGGATTTTAATCGCTTCTGATTAATTCTTCTGGCTCGGGGACTATGTGTATGTGTCCGTCCCAACACTCTCCTCATCATATTCAGACAACACACTACACTCCCAACCACCACTGAAACACGCAATATTGGGTTGGCGTCAGGAAGTGCATACTGCCGTAAAACAGGACCATAGCCACATGTGCGACGCAGTTCGCACCCGCGACCCCACAGGTGTGGGAAAAAGACCTAATATGTATTTACGACCCGCCACTAATACTTTGTATGTCACTAAGCTACTGTCCACCTCCCTAATTAGCCGTTATTAGCTGCTGTCTTCGGGCACACGAGTTCGACTCCCGGTACAGCCACTACTGTAACATAGGCAGGAGGGCTGGTAATGTGGTTCCACATGTACATGCAGCTCACATCCATTAGAGGTGTGCCTAGAAATAGCTGCACACTCTCGGGACGTGGACGCGAATTTACTTTTACTTTCCTGAGTTACTATTTCACAGGCCTGATGTAGACAGATATTATAAGGCATTGTGTTTCCACTACCCATATTAACATCCTTCTTGACGCGTCTTCCTTCACTTGTCACATTGACCTGACATTTATGTATGGCCAGAATATGCTTCAAACCAATTAGGAATTGGATCATCAAGAGGTGGGTGTGGCCAGCAATTAATGATAAGGATGTTGTGCCAACATTAGATAAGAGAAAACATTGTTGGAGACTAAATACATCGATGATTCCGTGCTCTCGATTGTACGTTTAAGTCATAGACAGTTCGCCACTGCGAACGTACTGTATAATGTAACATTCCAGAGCAAACATTTAGTAAAATTAAAGTAAGATGTTGGTATTTTGCGAATACAGTACTATCGATAGTGATCAGGACATTCAAGACGTGATCAGAGGAGTGTAAGTATTCGTAAAATGATTTCCTGCAAAGAAGAAATTGTCTAGAGGTCGTAAGGTGCAAACAAAGATATAAAATAAGAATAAATAAATAATAAGTGTTACGGAGTTTCCGTGGTTCAGAGAGAGATGAAAGAAGGTGCGGACGGAATGGTTCTATCTACTATATCAAAGATGAACCTAAAACTTTAATTAAAGGTTATATTTTTTCAAATCTAAAAACTTAACAATGTCTTCACTTAGTGAAGGAAAACCAATGTATCAGATACAATGACAATTTAAATACCAGAATAGAAAACCCCAGAATAGGGAATTTAAGACATTTGGGCTTCAACCCCTAATTTACAGTCACAATGCCGCCAATGTAGCGTTTACATAGATAAAGAGAGAAATCTCCCAAGACAGAGCACCTTGCTCCAACCAATACACATTTACAGCCTTCCAGAGACCCCTCGATATTATAGTTGAATTAGAAATAACAGAAGAGAGCTTACCTGCTCTCCCAGGGCAGCTATCCTCTTTAAGTTTTCTCTCCCTCTATGGTAACTCGGGAATTTTCATGGTGCTGAAAGTGAATTCAACTGGGTGTCCTCCTTTTTAGTGGTCGTTATGTTGTCGAGTTGGGGATCACCTACAATAGCTATAGGCAGTCATAGGAATATGACATTCAAGATATTTATTTCAGCCAATAACTTCACAAACTAAAATATTTAATAATGCATTAAACATGAATAGGAGATTTGTAGCACAGTTTTTTCTTCAAACCGCGAAAATTTGAGGTGGATTAATGCCTCTGACTACCTAACGTGGTATCTTCCACAAAGCACCCTGCAGGGCTTGCAAATGCAATGTGGACCCGACTGATCTTGAATTCTGCAAATCAAATCAATTCAATACCGTACTGACATTACGGGAATTGTATTGCAGCGATTGAAGTCCCGAAGATTTTCGTCGCACGTTAATGTTATTTTTTTTTGTATTTTCTTTACGTCGTCGCACCGACACAGATAAGTGTTATGGCGACGATGGGACAGGAAAGGCCTAGGAATGGGAAGGAAGTGGCCGTGGTCTTAATTAGGGTATAGTCCCTGTACAGATTGCCTGGTGTGAAAGTGGGAAACCACGGAAAACAATCTTCAGGGCTGCCGACAGTGGGGTTCGAACCCACTATCTCCCGGATGCAAGCTCATAGCTGCGCGGCCCTAACCGCACAGCCAACTCGCCCGGTCACTTTAATGTTAGGCAGGTATATACTACCATTCTTAACAACCAACGTCTGGCCAAACCAATGAAAACAGCCGTCTGCAAGTAATCAACATCCTTTGCAAGGTCTGTTTTGATTATACCAACCGTGACGCCAGAAGAGGATCTGGAGTCGCATAAAGACTCACCGAGGCAGATACGGTTAACGTCTCTGTGAATGAACGTGGTTGACTTGAATAGCCCGGTCCTGTTGTGTAGGACTAGGGAGCGAGCCTCATAGTGGGAGGCTCCAGTTAGATTTCCGGTGAGGAAAGGGAGATAAGCCACTAGATGACGCTAATGCCACATTATCAAAGTGCTGCTTAACTCCAGACAGAGGCCGTCTTCATGTCGCACTTATTATTATTATTATTATTATTATTATTATTATTATTATTATTATTATTATTATTATTTATAATAATTATTATTAACAATACTGAGTAATTGGATGCGCAGTTCGAGTCGCGATACGGTAAATTTGCATTCGGGAGATGGTGAGTTCGAACGCGACAATTGGTAGCCCTGAAGTTTTATCGTAGTTTTATGTTTTCACACAAGACAAATGCTAGGACGGTAACTAATTAAGGCCACGGCCCCTTTCTTCCCAGTCCCAGCCTTGTTCTATATAATCGTCGCCATAAGACCTGACTGCGGGACGTATGGACAAAGGCTCTTAACTTACGAGCGTGGGGTGATGACCACGGGGACCTTAGCTGGGTCCTGGCATTGCTTCCTCTTACTTGTGCCAGGCTCCTCACTTCCATTTATCGTATCCGACTTCCCCTTGTTCTCTTGTTCTTTTCTGATCCCGAAGGTATTAGGTTTGCGAGACCTAGGGAGCATTTCACTTTGAAATTCTCCGTGGCCCTTGGCTTATTTTGGCCGGTACCTTCATGTTTGAAGTATCGGAACTCTTCTCTTTTTCGGGGGATATTGGGCTCGAACCCCAGTGTCGGCAGTTCTGAATATGGTTTTCCGTGATTTCCCACCTTCGCGCCAGGCTTTGATTAATGCCACGGATGCTTCCTTCCCACTCCTAGACATACCCCATCGTCACCATCTGTGTTAGTGCGACGTACAGCAACTTGTAAAAAGTAAAAAAGTAATTACTATAATGTCATAACATTATATATAATTGATATTAGTGTGTACCTACTACTATAAGGTTCCTAGATTTTATTTTATTTAGTGCATTTTCCTTTCGCGCCCCGTATCAACTCTTTGTGATGGTAATGGTTTCATTAGAGTTAGTTTAAGTGTATATATAATGCAACCACTCCGGGTTAAACATTCTTTGTCTGATACCTCCATTTTCTAACTCGTCGTTGGGCAGCCTAGTTTGACGAATGGAGTCGCTCAGCGGATACCTCAGGGTTTACTTATGGCAAGTAGGACATGTAATCCTACTGTAGAATTCGCTTTACGTGAGTCCAAGAGAATTCCAACTCACGGGTGATACCTATCGTTACTCACGACATAATGATAATCATCGCCGACAACCTAATTAGAGTTTGACCTCGAGAGAAACTAGCCATGGTTAAATAAACACTTAATTGTACGGTACCTTACTTAACTAGTAGTTAACTTACAATCTAGACAGTAATTAAAGAACTCATGACACCAGCAATTAGAAAAATAACAAAATATTTATTAATAAAATATTAAATAACTAACTTCATATTATGCAATGCATTATTCAAATTAACTGAAAATACGTAATGAAAATGAATCAGCGCTGGCTCGTATAATAAAATGAAATAATGTTCAGTATTTAAATTATTTAAAATGATCAGTTCCTTTGTGAAGTTGAAATTCAATATTTGCTCATTTACAACAGATCACTGGACACCTCTGAGGTCCACCTCGCATTTGAATTATAAGTATAACATCGACACAATTAACTCGTTCCGAAAGTTCACTTTCTTTAGTCGTATTTAAACAATCTCACTTGGATACAATATCCAGCCGCAATGCATCACAAATAGATTAATAAATTAAGTGTGAATTAATTGGAATTACGTTTAAGTAGATCTGAGTGAATTATAGGAAATCGAAAATAGAACTGAAAATATTAAGTTAGGTTTTAATAAAATCCGAAGACATGATTTTGTTGCAAAGATCTCGTTGTGCATTGAAACTCCTTACGAACTAAAGCATTCTTTCCTAGTGCCTGTTAAATACGGCTCTTACTCTAGCCTTTCCCTAGCTGAAGTTCGTTAAAGAAATGTATGTTCAAAAAAACGGAGAATATTAACCAATCTAGCTATCTATCTAACTTCAGCGTAATCTTTAGCTGTCTCACACATGCCCTTAGAGGTTCAATGTCCCTTTTAATAGTTATCTTTCAATAACATTCAACCTCAATGCAAGCTACTTTACTCTCTTGCAATTAACATGGAAGCGCTAAGCTGTGAGGTTTGGAAAACATAATCTCATATATATCGGTATCGTAATGCTTCTGGTTAACTACAGCTATTCAAAGACGTAGTATTCTAATGTTAATAATAAGTCATCTATACTGAAATATAATTATGTCACGAACATACATCTATACTAATAAATCCAGTTCGTACCTTGGCTTATGTAGCTCCCGCGGTGTGGGCACTCTTACGCAAATAAATCATAAAATTCACTTTTAGTGTGGTATAACTTAACTTGCAGGTAGACGAAGGTCCTGCATCGCGTAAAACCTTCTCAAATCACAATACATAACTCGAAACTTTCATCTAATTACCATATTCATATACTCATCACGACATCAATCTATTATAAACACCGTAGCCTCCATAAAAATATATCGCGTTTCCCAACTTGACGACTATGATAAAATACCACACAGATTCTCAATAAAATTTACAAGTCGCAGATTCTCATAACTTACATACGAAGTTCAATGCCCTTTCTATGAACCAAACAAATGCGTAATTCCATGTTTCTTTCTACACCGCGCACAACCATACGTGACGTCAACTTCATGCATTACTTCAATGAAATCTCTATAATCTCCCAGTATGTCATTTCAATCAGCTGTTTCATATTTCTCTACAAACCTCACGCTTGTTTCAAATGTTCAGGTCGATATAGCATAAACTATTGCTATATTATTAAATCGTAACTTCGAACTTAGTTATCTTACACTTTGTTGGTAATCATCACTTGCATTGCTATATTATCGGTATACAATTGCCATCAGCACATACCTAAGGTACATGTGTAAGCAAACCAAAAATTGTGCAATGAAATGTTATGAATGACTTAGCTCGCTCATGGTTGTCCCTGGTCCAGCTGTTCCATTCCCATTGGATGTAGATGGGTCTTCGGTTTGGTCACGGGTTAGACATCTGGAACGTCATCCGCTCCTTCGTTCTGGTAGTACAATCTGGTTACCCGTCGCCTTCTTACGTCATGGCTCGGTCGGATGGTTACCCGTCGCCTTCCTCGTTATTTCCAGGTCGTATGGTAAGATGAATTGTTCCCAGGTCGGTCCATCATTTGAATTTAGCACATCATCTTGATCATCTTCTTGATAGTCTCAATGTTGAAGATAATAATGCAATATATTGCCATTTTAATATTCTTCTCTGACGTCGTTTATCCTTAATTTAATTTATTTTTATTTTTCTTCGTATCTTCGTCGTATCCGCAATTTCTTACGTAACGACTTCAGTACATTTATTTTCGTCTCAACTGATTTTGAATTCAGGCGAAGACTTATATTTTATTCTTATTCAATCGTTGTATTCTTTCTTTTCTCTTATACAAACCTTTGCTTCTCCAAAAGAAATATCCGATGACGGTAATTGTGTCCGCTCTCGATGTCGTGAAAATTCAAGATGAAGATTATTTAATAATAATGTTTTTTCTATTTTTTTGAAAACAATACTGTAGACCGTCCTCTGTCCGTTTTACTCGAATACATGACCATTCCGAGAAGTATATGGCCCTCTGAGACATCATAGCAGGTGACTATTCCTTGCTTGTTTTAGATTACAAGGCCCATACCTTCGGTCGGCGCCATTTTGTAATCTGTCGTGGACGTGCGAACGGGCACAATAATTTTCTTTGTTTATCATAGCATGTTTTCCTTATTTTTTTTTTTTTAATGATTGGACTGAGGGTTACTACACCATTTACGTGTTAGTTGTCTACATGTGTTGGTTGACTCTTTTTATCATGTGTTATTTACCTTTGACTTAAAGGAAGGGTTTAACTTGCAAACTTGTTTAAATATGCATTTTCAGATAGGCAGATCTGTGAATTAAGAATGGAATATTTATCTGCACGAATAATTGTTTAAACAATTTAAATGTTTAGATTGAGCATAAGTCCGCCTCTGTGGTGTAGTGGTTAGAGAGATTAGCTGCCACCCCCGGAGGCCCGGGTCCGATTCCCGGCTCTGCCACGAAAATTTGAAAAGTGGTACCCCTACGAGGGCTGGAACGGGGTCAACTTAGCCTCGGGGGTCAACTGAGTAGAGGTTGGTTCGATTCCCACTTCAGTCATCCTGAAAGTGGTTTCCCAATTCTCCTCCAGGAAAATGCCGGGATGGTACCTAACTTATGGCCACGGCCGCTTCCTTCCCTCTTCCTTGCCTGTCCCTTTCAATCTTCCCATCCCCCACCAGGCCCCCGTTCACCATAGCAGGTGAGGCCGCCTGGGCGAGGTCATGGTCATTCTCCCCAGTTGAATCCCCCGACCCAGAGTCTGAAGCTCCAGAACACTGCCCTTGAGGCGGTAGAGATGGGATCCTTCGCTGAGTCCGAGGGAAAAACCAACCCTGGAGGATAAACCGATTAAGAAAGAAAGAAAGAAAGATTGAACATAAACGGAAGTTTCAATTTTCAATTATTTATTTAAGAACCAAAGGATTAAATTCATTTTCTTAATTGGCTAATGTAACAGTTAGGGAAAAATTTCAGTTTCTCAAGACATTCATATGTTCATTTGTTTTTAGAATGCTGATTGCCTAGCATTGTTTTATAGTATAGTGTCATGTAGTTTTCTTGCGTGTGACGCAATTAAAATTTATTCCTGCGTAATCTTGATCGTCAGTTATTAGAGACTGGACTTAGAGCATTCAAACTCAACTTAGAGACACATTTGACTTCATCAAATGTTAATTAATAATTAGGGATGATTCAAGTTAGATTAGAGGTTAGACCATAGCAGTTAAGGGTTCATTCGATGATAATTTTGGTACCATGTACGATTTTAATCATTGGACATGTGAGTTTGAATCCGGGAGATAGTGGGTTCAAGCCCCACTGTCGGCAGCCCTGAAAATGATTTTACGTGGTTTCCCATTTTCACACCAGGCAAATGCCGGGGATGCACCTTAATTAAGGCCACGGCCGCTTCCTTCTCACTTCTAGGCATTTCCTATCCCATCGTTACAATAAGACCTGCATGTTTCGGTGAGAGGTTAAGCCAATTGTAAAAAAAAGAGAAAAAACATTGGACATCCTCACTATAGTTGAAGTTTGTTATTCGAGTGGTCCAGAAAGTTACGGTTAACTTGAAATCCGATTTAGTTTTCAAGTTCGTGTTTTCCTGCCTTTTCACAGTTTAATGTTATATGCCAATGTATTGATAACGTTTGTTTTCAGGCAGTTTACTCTGATATAGTATTATTTTCTTTGCCGACATGACATAATTTATTTTAATTTGTTCTTAATTTTTCCAATTTTATTTTGTTTCAGTAAATATAAATCTCAGTTCAGGAAACGCTTTCATTTCAAGTAGTTAATATCTTCCTCTATAGTTTGCCAATCGGAAGACGATGTTACTTAATCGAACAACAATCACCCCCTAAGATAGTAAGACTTCATGAGTATAGGCCCATGACACTGGAGACCTGGTGTCGTCCATGATAATGGCAAAATATGACGTCACTAATATTAAAAAGTTACAAGTTCGAAAATATTTTCGTATTTGTGCCACTTTGTTCAAGATGTGTCCTTCAACGTATAGTTAGAGTGAGGAAAGGTATCCGGCCCTAGAACTGGACTTGCAGACGTGACCCGACATTGGCCCGTTTCTTGCTGTGTCCTTTATTACACTAAGTAGTTCGTTAGATATTATTTATCATCATGTTGTAAAATATGCCATTTTTGTCAAGAATAATGCTATCTAAAAACCCGTGGAAACGAGCATCGAACATTTCATTGTTTTCAAGAAAAAAAGTTTTGTTGAACGGTGGGTCTGCACATTCTCTTAGAAGTATAATAATAATTAATGTTATTTGTTTCACGTCCCACTAACTACTTTTTAAGGTCTGCGGAGACGCCGAGATGCCGGAATTTGGTCCCGCATGAGTTCTTTTACGTGCCAGTAAATCTACCGACACAGGGCCGTCGTATTTGAGCACCTTCAAATACCACCGGACTGAGCCAGGATCGAACCTGCCAATTGGGGTTTAGATGTATTAAGTATCCCAAGATTTACATACGGTTTCCAAAATTTGCAGTGGCAGCATACATTTTCGCACAGAAGAACTGAGTTATAAATTTAGAGAGTACATTATTCTATCTGAGTCTGCAGTGAAGTTTGAGGAACTGGTAAACTGTCTAGGAGTAATAATAATAATAATAATAATAATAATAATAATAATAATAACAATAATAATAATAATAATAATAATAATAATAATAATAATAATAAACCAAACCCCATGGCACTACAGTCCATGAAGGACATTGGCCTACCAAGACACCACTGCTCAGCCCGAAGGCCTGCAGATTATGAGGTATCGTGTGGTCAGCACGACGAATCCTCTCGGCCGTTATTCTTGACTTTCTAGACGGGGCCACTAGCGTACCGTCAGATAGCTCCTCAATTCTAATCAAGTAGGCTGAGTGGACCTCGAACCAGTCTTCACGTCCACGTAAAAATCCCTGACCTGGCGCGGGAATCGAACCCGGGGGCTCCGACTAAAAGGCAAGCACGCTACCACTACACCGCGGGGCCGGCAATGTTATTAATAGTATTTTTAATTTAATAGTGTGTTGCCTCGTCGAAGGCCTGGTACAGTTACTTCAAGCTGACGCTTTATAATGATAATAATATTATTGATTTCACGCCCTACTAACTACGGACTGAGTCAGAATCGAACCTGCCAAATTGAGCTCACTGCCAGAAGGCCAGCGCTTTACTGTGTGAATCATTCAGCTTGACCTCGACTGTGCCTGATTGACGGCTCCATGGCATCGGCCACTGACTAGACGCCAACGTTCAAATTTCAGTTTTCTGAGCGGTTTTCACCTATCATTTTCCGATGCCCACTTTATTGAAGAGCTCTGAATATCTAATGGTCCTACTCTGATTAATGTTGTAAGGAAGCGATAGATTCAAAGTTTTGACGGTGCCGAAGGTCTACTAGTTATGTACTGAAATAAAAGTAAATTACTCATTATTCCTTTTTATAGCTCACACAAACTATTCTCACAGATTTCTAGAGTGATTTATTGGTTAGGAGCTTTCATAAAGGGGCTGTAGGGAATGCATATGTGGAGTGAATACCATAACAATAATGAATACGGTAATCGAATAGTAACTGTATGTTGTATACATTTTACTGAGAAGCAATTAGACCAGTCCGCGTCTGTGGTGTAGTGGTTAGCGTGATTAGCTGCCAACCCCGGAGGTCCGGGTTCAATTCCAGGCTCTGCCACGAAATTTGAGAAGTGGTACGAGGGGTGGAACGAAGTCCACTCAGCCTCGGGAGGTCAACCGAGTAGAGGTGGGTTCGATTCCCTCCTCAGCCATCCTGGAAGTAGTTTTCCGTGGTTTCCCACTTCTCCTCCAGGCAAATGCCGGGATGGTTCCTAACTTAAGGCCACGGCCGCTTCCTCCCTCTTCCTTGCCTATCCCATCCAATCTTCCCATCCCTGCACAAGGCCCCTGTTCAGCATAGCAGGTGAGGCCGCCTGGGCGAGGTACTGGTCATTCTCCCCAGTTGTATCCCCCGACCCAAAGTCTCAAGCTCCAGGACACTGCCCTTGAGGCTGTAGAGGTGGGATCCCTCGCTGAGTCCGAGGGAAAAACCGAACCGGGAGGATAAACAGATTAAGAAGAAGAAGCAATTAGACCAAAATAAATACCTTAAACAGTAAAGTTAGATCTGCAGTGACGAAGGTTTCAGGAATTGATTGACTGCTGAATTGCCATGGCAATGAGTTCAGTGTTCGCCCCACTTCCTCCTACGCGAAGAAAGACCCATTCGCTGACACTGGCACTGAGATCGTACCAAGGACCCGGAGGAGAACCGCGCCCATATCCGCAGACTAGTATATAAACGTCGGACATCACTGCAGAAGGCACACTGTACTCCTCCGAGAAACAGAAATCCTCAACCAACCATGTTCAAGCTGGTGAGTTTAAACTTTATAAAACAGTGATTTCAACAATTTCATTTCATTTCATTTTATTTCATTTCATTTTATTTCATTTCAGGAACACGAAATTTAGTAGAAATCAGTATAGAGTTGATGAAATAGATCATAAGAAATGGTCCACGTTCAAATCTATCCTAGTTTTAAGGTCATCGTATCTTTCATTGTCGTTTACACTAAGAGGACAATTCACACAAATAAGCATCGAACGTATTCTTCGGGCTCCTTGGCTGAATGGTCAGCAAAGTGGTCATCGCTTCAGATGGTTTCGGGTTCTTTTCCCAGCCGGGCCAGGGATTTTAGCTGTATTTCTTTAATTCCTCAGGCTCAGAGAATGGCTGATTGTCATAATACCAGCACATATTAATCTACACAAAACACTCCACACTACCAACCATCACAAAACACACGATAGGGGATATATCAATCCACTTACGGTTGATGTTAGGAAGATCTTACGAACGTAAAACAGAACTTAATCCCCATTACTTAATTAAGAGAGAACCAGGATAAGGCTTCAAGCAGACTTAGTTTTACTATTACTAACTATGACTAATCTGTGAGATATTATAGCAAAATAACTTACATGTAATGTTGTGAAATTCATGTCCCTTTTACCTATAGAAAACTTCTCCAGTAAAATCCCATTAAAGAAAAATGTAAATCCAGACATGAAATTGATTTAGCAATCTAGGAAATCATTATCAGCAACAGCACATAGAAAATGAAAATCGACTGATATTACCAAGACAACAGGGAAACTCATTTTCAGGGAAGCTCCAGTCGGGACAGCACACACAGATTTATACAGCGGAAGACACAATGATCTTCAATATCAACGCTGTTACCATCAACCAGAGCCTTCTCTAATACAAAATTAATAATTATGACGAATACATACAAGTTGCACGACTTACGAGCTCGATGATAACACTTGGCCAAGGAAACAAAATACGCTCCATTCATCCTTAATACATTATTGACGTACAAGCTGTGACCTATAGAACTGGTAACCTACAATTTGAATTTTTGTACAGGAGTTTCTGGTTCTATTTCCAACATTTAAACCACAAATAAATAAATAAATAAATAAATAAATAAATAAATAAATAAATAAATAAATAAATAAATAAATAAATAAATAAATAAATAAATAAATAAATAAATAAATAAATAAATAAATAAATATCAATGGTTCTATACTAAACGTTGCGATCTGCATTCGCAGTAATTCTATGTGTAACGCCTGAGCCTGTAAATTAGCAAGTGCATATTAACTGAGAATCTGCTTGCTGCCACAGACGTAGTGTGAGGTTAACAAATTAGGTTGAATGGTTAAGGGTTTCATTGAGCTCATATTGCAATCCCTCTATTTTTCAAAGTCACTTTGATGTTACCCTCCTTTATATTTACTTGCACATAAACATGTATCGGAGGAATAACTGAATTTATTTTATTATTTATACTGTATATTTATTAACCATTTGTACACATAGATCAACAGAATACGAAATCAAAAATGCTTCTAAACTATAACGATTTAAAGTCTAAATGTTCGTTCCTTGAGAGTGTAACGCTGTAATATTTCCATAAAATAATGGTTAACTGAACGCTTCAGGCCACATTTCAAATGAGAAAACAGTGACAATTTTGTACTTTGTCATTCACTATTACAGGTTTACAAGTCAAAACCTTACTTTTCTCCCAAAACCGTCTAATATAGTTACTGCGTCGTAAAAACAATACCAGTATTATTAAACTAACTTTTACCTACTTCAGCTCGACGAGTAATAAACATTTACATCGAGTGAAAGAAGAGGGCTCAATTTATCCTATAGTCTAAGAGAACAAATCATGCTATTCACCCGTCAGATTTCATGGATAGTTGAACATTTCTAAAAACACGATGAAATAAGCAGCTTGTCCATGAGAGAGTAAATTCTGCTATGTAGTTTTCGCTGCGTAAAATACATGTACTAATGTGGAATATTTTCTTTCTTTGTTGCAGTTTGTCTTCCTCGCTCTGGTGGCTGTAGCCGTCGCTACTCCCGGATATCTCACTGGCGCCCATGTCGCTGCCCCTGTGGCTTATGCCGCTGGCCCCGCTGTAGTTGCTGCCGGCCCCGCTGTGGTCGCTGCTCCCGCTGTAGTTGCCGCTCCCGCCGTCCATGCTGCTCCTTTGGCTTACAGCGCCGGCATCGTCAAGACTCATCATGTTATTGGTTGATTCTTCCCAACAATTCATTAAAAGAAAAGAACATTGCCAGTAACATGACATTGTTTAACAAAATGTGAGGTGTTATTTTACATTAAAATATGCAACTCAATACAGTGTGTAATTTCTTTCAACCCAAATCCACTCTCAGAAATTTAAAAATCCATAGCATAACAATCATATGTACATGGCCTGAAATATTATAATGATTAGACGTGCCAATAAAATTTCTCCGGCTCAATACAACCATGAATAATCTGTACAGAACGGAATAATCCTAGCTTTGATTTTTCTTTGATGAAAGAGATACACATATGGTCTCATTGAAAACGAAATGATTTCAATAAGTTGATCTATATCCTTTTTTTTCTTTTACAAATAGATTCACGCCGCACCAGCACAGATAGGTCTTATGGCGACGATGGGATAGAAACGGGCTGGGAGTGGGAAGGAACGACCGTGGCCTTAACAAAGGAACAGCCCCAAAATTTGGCTGGTCTTAAAATGGGAAACCACGGAAAAACATCTTCAGGGCTGCCGACAGTGGCGTTCGAACCCACCATCTCCCGAATGCAAGATCTATATTCTAGAGCACCAGTCAGTCAAATAAAATAATGTGTACAGTATAAATAAAACTCAAAATGAGTTTTTATTGTCATATTCTACTATAAATTTAGCATTCTCGAACACGTTCCAGGCAGACAATTTGAAGACCTCTTCATCAAAAATGATATTTTCTGTCTGTCTATTTGTATGTTTAAAACGTGGAAACTGCTGGAGATACTTCAACCAAATGTAATATTTAGAATTTTTCAATTCAAAGATATTTTACGGGTACATATCATTTCAAAATTCCTGGATGTACTATAGGCTTTCACGAAGTGCATGAAGTAGTACCCGTACATCCCATAGATGTTATAGTATGAAAACAGATTAAATGTAATTTTAACCAAATTAAATCTATGTAAGATTTCGGTAGGATTACATTTCTGAAATTTTTGAAACACCTCGAAACGACAATGACGCGAATATTCGAAATTCCCAGGTATACACTTGAAATTGTAGGTTTTGATCTCAAGGCCAGTTTTATGTTACCTTCTGGAGAGTGAGCAGCAGCAAAGTCCTTTCTTTTTCTTTTGAAATTACCATCAGGAATCATTGGAATAGTTTCAAACATTAAATAGCAGTGTTGATCATTACCTGTAAACTAAGCAAGGTAAAACCAGAGACGTATAAGCTATTAGTGACATCGTAAACAACCACCCCGTTAACAAACGCCTGTTGTATCCATTAAGACGCCTGGAGTGGTGTCGCGCATTTCTGCTCAACAAAGTTTAAAATGGACAGAAGGCAGGTAGCCCCTACTAAACCTTCGCGATGCTACCTCTTTCTATCCGTACTTCACTTTGATCATCTAGTCATTCCGGTCAACACTCATGACGCACCAGCAATAACAAATTCCATTCCTTAATTTTTTTCTAATAATAACTACTATAGCTTTCTCAGCGCCTTTCACATATCACATTGTTATACAAAATAGGAGGTTCGTATAAGAGTGTGACAGCCGAGCGGCAAGTTGGCCATGGGACGAATCCACCCTATTTACCTCTCCTACCTCACCAGATGTCCAACTTGTTGTCTGATTGATCAGAGGGTCCCGGGGTCGATTCCCGGAAGGGTCGGAGATTTTAACCTTCATTGGTTAATTCCAGTGGCCCGGAGTCTGGGTGTTTGTGCTGTCCCCAACATCCCTGCAACTCACACACCACACGTAACTCTATCCTCCACCACAATAACACGCAATTACCTACACATGACAGATGCCGCCCACCCTCATCGGAGGGTCTGGCTTACAAGGGCTGCACTCGGCTAGAAATAGCCACACGAAATTAAAATTAAAAGTTACCTCACCAAATCGTACTCTTCTAACCACCTCTATTCCCTATCTCTTCATCTGGGATTCGGTCAGTCCATCTCACATTTACCACAAATTTTCAATACTATATTTCAAAGGCTTTTTATGGTTCTGAGACTTCGAAAAGGGAAGAAGAAAGAATATTGGAATCTTTTGAAATGTGAGTCCGGAGAAGAATGGAGAAGACAACTGGTAAGACAAATTAAGGAATGAAGTAGTATTGGAAAGTGTAGGAGAAGAAAGGACGTCAATACTGGAAACCATTCAAAAGAGAAAGAAGAAGTGTTTAGGTCACTGTTTACGAAGGAAATGTTTGTTAACACAGGCAATGGAAGGAAAAGTTGCAGGGAGAAGATTTCTTTGTTAGATACTTTACGTCGCACCGTCACAGTTAGTTCTTATGGCGACGATGGGACAGGAAAGGGCTGGGAGTGGGAAGGAAGCGGCCGTGACCTTAATTAAGGTACAGCCTGGTGTGAAAATGGGAAACCACGAAAAACCATTTTCAGGGCTGCCGACAGTGGTGTTCAAACCTATTAACTACCGAATACTGGATACTGGCCTCATTTAAGCGACTGCAGCTATCGAGCTCGGTAGGGAGAAGTTTGAGAGGAAGAAAGAGGTATCAGATGATAGACCGTGTGAAAATTAATGGAAGATACTGGAAAGCTGAAAGAAAAAATTTCAGATCGTCTTGAAAAACGCACATGATGATTGTTCTCTTTCCTGTTTGCATTTTTCCTTTATCGTCCATGTTTCTCTTTCATACATTACACTATAAAAGAATTATAATTTCGTGTGCCATTGGAATTAACCAATGAAGGTTACAATCCCCGACCCGGCCGGGAATCGAACACGGGTCCCTCTTAACCGAAGGGCAGTACGCTGACCATTCAGCCAACGAGTCGGACATACAGTACACTTAATAAATACAAACACAGCCTATATCAGCACATATTAAAACGATTTAATTCTTGCCGGAATGTGTGGATCAAAGGGTTGAGGCGCTAGCCTTCTGACCTGAAATTGGCAGGTTTGATTCTGCCTCAGTCCGGTGGTATTTGAAGGTGTCAGCCTCGAGTGAATAGATTTACTGGCACGTAAAAGAACTCCTTCATTACAAAATTCCGGCTCATCGGCGTCTCCGGAAACCGTGAAAAGCACTTAGTGGGACTTAAAAAAATAATGATATGAAATGAAATGAAAACGTATGGCTCTTAGTCCCGGGAGTGTCCGATGACATGTTTCGCCCGCCATGTACAGGCCTTATGATTTGACTACCGTAGGCGACCTGCACGTCGTGATGAGGATGAAATGATGATGACACATACACCCAGCCCCCGTGCCAGAGAAATTAATTAGTGACAGTTAAATTCCCCGAAACTGACGGGAATCGAACCCGAGAACCCTATGTCCAAAGGCCAGCACGCTAATCATTTAGCCATGGACCCGAACAAAGAATAATAGTAACATCATTATTGATTTAAACCCTAACCGTTTTTCGAAATCTTGGTTCCATCAACAGTGAATCATTAAAATATTCCAATTCACATAACTGTTTCTTCTTGACTTTAAAATACGTCACAAATAACACATAAACCTTCAAAATGATTTATCTAATTCGCTACAGAAAGCTGTGTTCACTTCTACCCTACGATCCACATAAACCTCAACAATTATAGCAAACGTTGAAATCTTTTCTGAATTACAAATTTACATGAAACAGTTCAGCACATTAATTCGGATATTGAAAGGCTTACCGCCTATGCTAAAAACAACCACTTACTCCTAAATCCTCGTAAAACACAAAGTATTATCATAGGAAACTCTAAATTATTACATGTAATAAGCAATATCAATCCTCCTCCGATCATAATCAATGACATTGTTGTACCGTACCTTAAAAATGTAACTAATCTTGGAATCTCCATCAATGAGAATCTGACCTGGAATGAACACGTAACAAATGTATGTAGAAAGGTTCATGCAGCTCTATATCCCCTGAAACGTCACAAGAATTCTTTTCCTCAAAAACTTAAATTAAAATTAATCCAAGCACTACTATTCCCAATTTTAGACTACTGTGATACAGTACTAGTCAATCTAAATGCTGAACAAGCTTTGAGACTTCAGCGAGCTGCGACATGACACTCATGTTACACCATATTTCAAAACATTGGAATGGCTACGCATAAATGAACGAAGGAATTATCACCTAATGACACTTGTTTACCAAGTGCTCTCGACGAACACTCCTACTTACCTCTCTTCTAATTTTCGTTTCCTTTCCTCATTCCATGAAATTAGTACCCGTTCTGGTTCCTTACTTGAAATTCCACTAAGTCGAACCAATTCCTACAATCAATCCTTTTTAGTTACCGCATCGAGACTCTGGAATACACTCCCAATGGACATTCGGCACCTTACTTCCTCTCATAAATTCAAATCTGCCTGCAGAAAGTTTTTCCTGGTAACATAAAACTGAGTTGTGTGAGTCATTGTGTGTATGTTGTGTGAATGGGTTTTCTTCATTTACTATTATTATTATTATTATTATTATTAATATTAATATTTTTATTATTATTAATATTGTTATGATTATTATTATTAGTAATTATCACATTAATTGCTGTACTGATATGTAGGCCTAACTTACCGGTAGTCTTAGAATTATCTGTTTGTAGTATTATTTCTTTTTAGAATTTCTATGTCTTACTTTTATGTTTACATTTTTAAATTCTGTTTATAGTGGTTAAGTGTAAGAGAGGGCCGTGAGCCCTAACTTCGCCACAAATGTAAGTCAGGAATAAATAAATAAATAAATAAATAAATATTCCTCAAAGTAAATGCTGAAAATAAGTTTCTAATGAATCTATAGACAGTGATACTCATCGCACCATATTCCGTGATGTACTCCTACAGCGCGGGTGTCAGACCTTGCCCGCCGTGAGCGCAGTGCCCAATGCCCGCACGGGTGCAAGTCTCTTCCTCTCAGTCGGCTTGTACTTCCCCACGTTGCTTTACTCAGCGCTGTGCTCGCCTGCCGATGACGGGCCTCAGTTACCTGTTTCATTCTACAAGTAAAGGTTGAAACGTAAAGCTACAGTACATAGTCTGTGGCAAAAGATTTGACTCACCGAGCTCGATAGCCGCCGTCGCTTAAGCGCGGCCAGTAACCAGTATTCGGGAGATAGTGGGTTTGAACCCCACTGTCGGCAGTCCTCAAGATGCCGTGGTTTCCCATTTTCAGGCAAATACTGGGGCTGTACCTTAAGTAAGGCCAAGGCCTATTCCTTCCCACTCCTAGCCCTTTCCTGTCCCATTGTCGCCATAAGACCTACCCGTGACTGTGCGACGTAAAGCAACATGTACCAGAAAAAAAAAAGATTGGCACAGTAATTTGTTAGTGTGTTTGTATCTGTGTTCTTTCGTATCAACACGGTTTCCTGAAGGGATGCTACATTCATTGTAGCCTACTTTCTTTTGTTTACTCTAAGTTTGTAAAAACATGTGTGATAGTACATATATCACACCCCCGAATTATATGTAGAAGTTTGAGATATTATTGTCAGTATTCGATTTATTATTATTATTATTATTATTATTATTATTATTATTATCAGTATTTCATTTATATATTTTGCCATTTATATTGGTAAGCTGGAAGATATCCACATATGTAGGTATGAGTAATTTGTTTTGCACGAGTGGGAAAACATTGCTTTAATAACTCTGGTAATTTGAATGAGTCATATGGCTACCCCAGTGTCTGTTGTGATGTACTTGTGTCGGGAAATTCATGAGTCATGTATATATCCCAGCCTGATTAGATGAGCTTGTTGTTGTATTAGGAAAATTTGGTGATTCATGTAAAACTCCCGAGAGTTTGTTATTATCTTGGGAGGAAGAAGTAGTTCAGGGCTTGGTCTTGACAAGAGGTTCACTCATGATTGGTGGGCAAGCACCAATCAAGACGTCTCATCTGAGAGGAGGGGGATGTTGATGTCTATAAAGGTTGATCATACGGCGGCAACCAAAAACATTGTAAGGAACATTGTAGAGGAGATTATGAGAAAACATTGTAAGGGTGATTGTAGAGGTGATTGTAAAGGAACGAGAAGGAAGATAACTACAACTACAACTGACGCACTGTACGGGAAGGAAGTGGTGCTGATACACGGTACTGGAGTGACACGGCTGCAATGGACTGGACTTAAAACGTTCGTGGAGCGTAGTCTTGTTATGTTTGTGGAAAGTGGCTGATTGTGGAGAGTGCTTGCGCATTAAGTATTGTAGCACTTGTGGCGGCCTAGCATTATATGTTGGTGAAAGCTATCTCAGACTTTCCATAAATTTATATGTTGAGGATCGACAGACGTGTGTATATATCTTTACAACAAGTGTTAAAATATGTGAACACAGTAGTACAAGGTACGGTATCTGTGTGATGTGATAACTGCCGATTTTGAGAATCGGTAAATCGAATTGATATAGAGTCAGTGAAGGGTGTTTATCTTCATACATGTACATTGTTCTTCGGACCATCTACAAATGGTAGCTTAGTTCTCGCTTTCGTTTTCCCACGGTTTTCATTATTGTTGTTGTTGTAAATATGGAGTCTTCCAGCAATATTTTATGTGTGTATTATATGTATAATGTTGTATGTTGATGAGGTGCTCATGCACGGAATTTGTTCAGAATATAGTTAGCTATTTTAGAATCAGTGTTATTGATGAACCTAGGTGCAGTTCCTACCCAATTAGTCGTTTTCAGGAGGTTAGGTAAGGCCTGCAGCAGATGTACCAGTACGCAGCATTATGTACACGCCCTGGGATATAAAGTTTATCATGCTCTTATCTAAATTCGAGGGATCCATTCTGGTGAACTCTGGCGCCCATACTACGGACATTTCGGTTAATTATGCTTATTAATTTTATTAAGTTTTTGAATAATTTTATTTATATATTTTTATTTATTTATTTATTATTATTATTATTATTATCATCAAAAAGTTACAATTGGCGCCCAACGTGGGGCTGAATGATTGGTACATCTGTTAGGCTGATAAGCGTAGGTGCACTTGTCAGGTGTGGATGGAATTCTACAAACTATGTCAGTGAAGTGTTTTATATGTTTCATGTGTATTTTGGAGTATGAAGAAATGTTGTAGCGAGTCCAGTATTATAAAATTAAGAAGTAGAGAAGTTTTTAAAGTTGTTGGTACTCTGAATCAGGATAAGAGAAGTCAAAAGAATTCCACCACATTGAGTTCATCTAATTTAAGTGAGAATAGCGAAATGGCTAATAGTAGTGAAGATCATTTGGCAACGATAGGTGAGGAACCGGGTAACCCGTCTCAAATTCAGAATTTAGGGGATCAAGGGGCGACCTTAACTCTTAGTATGGTTCAATCGCTATTTAATCAGTTCAGTAAAGAGGTGAAGGATGAATTTAACAATATGTTTGATGGATTGTCCAGTAAGATTGACGAGCGGAGTAAAATTTTAAGGGAGGCATTTGATAAAGCAGAGAGTGAAATCGTTTATCAGGGAGATTTTGAGAATAGGGGGCGGGATGAAAGTAAGAAAGATGTGTCGGATGACTTACTTTGTACTAGTGGTGATGGTAATAGCGGTGTTGCGATCGATAATCTTGTGGAAGTTTCTGAAATTGAAAGTGAAGTTTTTTGTGAAGTTGATGAAGGTTGTTTAGTAAGTGAAGAGTGTTTACGGAGTATACATCATGAGGATGTTTTTGTTGATTTAAGTGTATGTGAGGAGAGTAAAGTTAGGTCCATTATGTGTGAAAATGGTGACTTTGAGATTAATGAAACTTCTGATAAGAGAGTTGAGGGTAGCAGTGTTGTTGGCATGAAAGTGATGCAAGTAGTAGCTGATACGGAATGTGGTGAAGATGGATTAATTGTTGGGTCATTAAGTAGTAATGACAGCAATTTCAAAGTGTATTATGGTAAGAATTTCAGTAATAGAGTGAGCGTGTGTGAGAATGGAAGTGCGCGTGAGATGAAAGAAAGTCTATTCGAGCGAGTGTGTTATGTTTTATTTAAGGCTGAGAGTTGTGTGAATGATTTTAATGACATGTTGTATGATATCGGGGTGGAATGTGTGAAAAAGTATGTGATCTGTTTGCTTGCATTAATTATGAGTTTGTGGAAGAGTAAACGTAGTGAGATTCCCGCGCATTTCAGAAAGAGGGATTTCTTGGTTATGAATGTTCCGAATGAAAGTTTGTATGATTCTTGTGTGACTGGATGGTATGAATGTTTGTGTGTGAGATAGATTATATTAGAGATGTGTTCGGATTTTATTACGGTACGCATTCCTCGCTTATCGATGCCAATGTTAAGTTTATGTATAGTTTTTTCATTTATATTAGGGTCCGTATACTGTGGACAGTAGAATAGGCAAGTGTGCTTATAGGTTCCTAACCGCTGAAAATAAGGTCCTCGGGACATTTAATATCTATAGCCTTCGCAGATATAAGAGATAGGATCTGCACCTTGGATGTATATATTATCAATTATGAGTTATGTGTACAGTAGCAAGAAGGGATTGTGTTCAATGGTATATGAAACAATCAGAGTTTTCTGTATATAGGCATATTATTATTATTGTTTGGACAAATTGTATTTCGTGTGTGCGAATACAATGCAGTAGACGCAATCTATATATCATTATTACAGTAAATTATGTGTTCAGTTATGTCATTATAAGGTTATGTATGAAGTTCTGTTTTATGGTGAATCATAATATGTGATATCATCGATTCACCAAGGGGGCGTTATGTGATAGTACATATATCACACCCCCGAATTATATGTAGAAGTTTGAGATATTATTGTCAGTATTCGATTTATTATTATTATTATTATTATTATTATTATTATTATTATTATTATTATTATTATTATTATTATCAGTATTTCATTTACATATTTTGCCATTTATATTGGTAAGCTGGAAGATATCCACATATGTAGGTATGAGTAATTTGTTTTGCACGAGTGGGAAAACATTGCTTTAATAACTCTGGTAATTTGAATGAGTCATATGGCTACCCCAGTGTCTGTTGTGATGTACTTGTGTCGGGAAATTCATGAGTCATGTATATATCCCAGCCTGATTAGATGAGCTTGTTGTTGTATTAGGAAAATTTGGTGATTCATGTAAAACTCCCGAGAGTTTGTTATTATCTTGGGAGGAAGAAGTAGTTCAGGGCTTGGTCTTGACAAGAGGTTCACTCATGATTGGTGGGCAAGCACCAATCAAGACGTCTCATCTGAGAGGAGGGGGATGTTGATGTCTATAAAGGTTGATCATACGGCGGCAACCAAAAACATTGTAAGGAACATTGTAGAGGAGATTATGAAAAAACATTGTAGGGTGATTGTAGAGGTGATTGTAAAGGAACGAGAAGGAAGATAACTACAACTACAACTGACGCACTGTACGGGAAGGAAGTGGTGCTGATACACGGTACTGGAGTGACACGGCTGCAATGGACTGGACTTAAAACGTTCGTGGAGCGTAGTCTTGTTATGTTTGTGGAAAGTGGCTGATTGTGGAGAGTGCTTGCGCATTAAGTATTGTAGCACTTGTGGCGGCCTAGCATTATATGTTGGTGAAAGCTATCTCAGACTTTCCATAAATTTATATGTTGAGGATCGACAGACGTGTGTATATATCTTTACAACAAGTGTTAAAATATGTGAACATAGTAGTACAAGGTACGGTATCTGTGTGATGTGATAACTGCCGATTTTGAGAATCGGTAAATCGAATTGATATAGAGACAGTGAAGGGTGTTTATCTTCATACATGTACATTGTTCATCGGACCATCTACACATGGTAGCTTAGTTCTCGCTTTCGTTTTCCCACGGTTTTCATTATTGTTGTTGTTGTAAATATGGAGTCTTCCAGCAATATTTTATGTGTGTATTATATGTATAATGTTGTATGTTGATGAGGTGCTCATGCACGGAATTTGTTCAGAATATAGTTAGCTATTTTAGAATCAGTGTTATTGATGAACCTAGGTGCAGTTCCTACCCAATTAGTCGTTTTCAGGAGGTTAGGTAAGGCCTGCAGCAGATGTACCAGTACGCAGCATTATGTACACGCCCTGGGATATAAAGTTTATCATGCTCTTATCTAAATTCGAGGGATCCATTCTGGTGAACTCTGGTGCCCATACTACGGACATTTCGGTTAATTATGCTTATTAATTTTATTAAGTTTTTGAATAATTTTATTTACATATTTTTATTTATTTATTTATTATTATTATCATCAAAACGTTACACATGGCATTTTGCTAAAAAAACGATAGTGTAGTGGTATAGTACTTATCATTACTCTGCTTGATAATTTTACATAGGAGAGTAGAGCATGTCAGCCCCCAAAAATATAAATTACTTTTATTTTGTACTTCATTGCTTTTGACAATCTTTAAAGTAATTATTTATTTTCTTTGTGCGTGGTCATTACAAAACTTGATGTTTCTCACATTTTATGCAAGCGTCGTGTTGAACAAAAATTTAATTATAGATGTCCTTACATGAAATAATATACACTCTTGTATTGTACGAAGTACAGTAGTTATGAACGTGTATCTGCTATCTGATAACGTCCTGGGCCACCGCTCGCAACAGCTGTTCCTCGTGCACGCACAAATATCAGCCAGCTCATGACCTTGACATACCAGTCCTGAAGAAAGATTGGGATCGCAATAAAGTGAACCTGAAACCACTGACAATAACGCAATCGTGCTACCGCGACTTGTCATCCCAATCCCTGAACTGCATGAACTCTATATGCTCGAAGGCCCCATTCCTTTCAGTTTCCTGACATGGGCCATATGAATTACCTGTCTTCCGGCTCAATCGGCACAATGATTTCCTTGGTGAGTTCAGTAAGTGCAATCGAATATCATCTACACAGTCTTAAACATTCCAGGTCTGTGGTTTCCACTCTCATTTTGGGGTAAGCCAACTGAAAAAAAAAATTATTGGATATCTTTACTATAGATTAAGCTTGTCTGTCGAGTTTTCTAGAAACCCACGGTTAATTTGAAATCCGATTTGGTTTTCAGGTTCGTGTTTTTCTGCCTTATCACAATTTATCGTTAAATAAATATCAACCTTATAAAAGACAGTAACTAAGATAGGCCAATGTATTGATAACATTTGTTTTCACACAGTTTACTCTGATATCGTAATATTTCCTTTTCAACATGATATAATTTCTTTTAATTTGTACTAAATTTTTCCAATTTTATTTTGTTTCGGTAAATATAAATCTCAGTTCAGAAAACTCTTTCATTTCAAGTAGTACCTTGCCAATCAAAAGACGATGTTACTAAAACGAACAGCAATCACACCCTGAGATAGTAAGACTTCACGAGTGTAGGCCCATGACACTGGAGTCCTGATGTCGTCCATGGCAATGATACAATATGACGTCACCATTATTAAAAAGTTGGAAGTTCGAAAATATTTTCTTATTTGTGGCACTGTGTTCAAGATGTGCCCCTCAACATATAGTTGGAGTCAGGAAATGTATCCGGCCCTAGAACTGGACTTGGAGACGTGACCCTCACATTGCCCCGTTTCTTGGCGTGTCCTTTGTTGCACTAATTAATTCGTTAGACATTATTTATCATCATGTGCTATAATATGCCATTCTTGTCAAGAATAATGCAATCAAAAACACAGTAGATACGAGCATGCAACATTTCATCGTTTTCAAGAAGAAAAGTTTTGTTGAACGGTGGGTCTGATCATTCTCTTGCATGTATTAAGTATCCCAAGATTTTCACACGGTTTTCCAATAATAACTTCATGTAAAACTATCTTATTGCTATGAGAATATCGCAGGCTTAAAATGATCTCCAGCTGGCCATGTTTCCGGTTCAATGCTGATAGAAAAAATATTTTTGAACAAGAGGTTGTAAGCAGTCTCCTTGAAGCTCAAATTTGCAGTGGCAGCATATATTTTCACACAGAGAAACTGACTTCTAAATTTACAGAGTACATTGCTCTATCTGAGCTTGAGGATAAGTTTGAGGAACTGGTGAAATGTATAATAATAATAATAATAATAATAATAATAATAATAATAATAATAATAATAATAATATTAATAATAATAACTAACTAACTACGGACTGAGAATCGAACCTGCCAAATTAAGCTCAGAAGGCCAGCGCTTTATTGCGTGAATCATTCACCTTGGCCTCAACTGTGTCTGATTAAAGACTCCATGGCATCGGTTTTAGCACTGACTAGACGCCAACATCCAGGTTTGAGTTTTCTGAAAGGTTTTTTAACTATATTTTTCTGATGCCTACATTCTTGAAGATCTATGAATATCTAATGGTCCTCCTCTGATTAATGTTGTAAGGAAGTGATAGATTCATAGGATCTGTCGCTGCAAAAGGTCTACTAGTTATGTACCGATATAAAAGTAAATTAATCATTATTCCTTATATATCTCACACAAAATATTTTCACACATTTCTAGAGTGATTTATTGATTAGGAGCTTTAAACAAGGGACTGTATGGAATGCATATGTGGAGTGAATACCATAACAATAATGCATACGGTAATGGAATGGTTACTGTATGTTGTATACATTTTACTGAGAAGCAATTAGACCAAGATAAATACCTTATTCAGTAAAGTTAGACCTGCAGTGACGAAGGTTTCAGGAATTGATTGACTGTTGAGTTGCCATGGCAATGAGTTCTGTGTTCGTCCCACTTCCTCCCACTTGAAGAAAGATCCATTCACTGACACTCGCACTGAGATCGTACCAAGGACCCGGAGGAGAACCGCGCCCAGATCCGCAGACTAGTATATAAAGCTCAGACATCACTGCAGAAGGCACACGGTACTCCTCCGAGACACAGAAATCCTCAACCAACCATGTTCAAGCTGGTGAGTTTAAACTTTATAAAACAGTGACTTCATTAATTTTATTTTATTTCATTTAATTTCATTTCAAGAACACGAGATTTAGTAGAAATCAGTATAGAGTTGATGAAATAGATCATAAGAAATGGTCCACGTTCAAATCTACCCCAGTTTCAAGGTCATTGTATTTTTACACAAAGAGGACAATTTACACAAATAAGTATCGAACGTATTCTTCGGGCTCCTTGGCTGAATGGTCAGCAAAGTGGTCATTGCTTCAAATGGTTCCGGGTTCTTTTCCCAGACGGACCAGCGATTTTAGCTGTATTGGCTTAATTCCCCAGGCTCCGAGACTGGCTGATTGTCATAATATACAGTACATCTTAATTTACACAACACACACCAAACTACCAACCATCACAAACATCGCGATAGGGGATTCATCATTCCACTTACGGTTGGTGTTAGGAAGAGCTTACGAACGTAAAACAGAACTTAATTCCCATATAATGTCACCCTAATTAATTAAGAGAGACCTAGGATAAGGTTTCAATCAGATTTAGTTTTACTATCATTAACTATGAATAATCTGTGAGACATTATAATAAATAAACAATAAATAAATAACAATAAATAATAATAAATAAAATTGTGAAAGTCATGTCGCCTTTACCTATAGAAAACATTCTCAACTAAAATCCCATTAAAGGAAAATGTAAATCTAGACTCAAAACTGATCTAGAAATCTAGGAAAACATGATCACTAGTAGCACATAGAAAATGGCATTCCACTGATGTTACTAAGACAACAGGGAAATTACTTTTCGGGGAAGCTCCAGTCGGGAAAGCACACACAGATTTATACACCAAATGGCAAATTATATTCAATATCAATGCTGTTACCATGAACCAGAGCCTTCTCTAACACCCAATTAATAATTATGACGAATACATACAAGTTGCACAACGTACGAGCTCGATGATGACACTTGGGCAAGGAAGCAAAATATGCTCCTTTCATCCTTAATACATTATTGACGTACAAGCGGTGACCTGAAGCACTTGTAACCTACCATTTGAATTTTTGTACAGGTGTTTCTGGTCCTAGTTCAAACACTTAAACCACAAATAAATAAATAAATAAATAAATAAATAAATAAATAAATAAATAAATAAATAAATAAATAAATAAATAAATAAATAAATAAATACATAAATAAATAAATAAATAAATAAATATCAGTATTCTCGTATTCAACGTTGGCTCCTGCATTTGCAGTAATCGTAAGTGTAACGCCTGTGCCTGTGAATTAGCAAGTGCATTGACAATAAATTTGGATGACGTCATAAGGATATTAACTGAGAACCTGCTTGTCGTCATAGATGCAGTGTGAGGTTGACAAATTAGGTTGAATAGTTAAGGGTTTCTTTGAGATTATATTACATTCCCTTTAATTCTCAAAGTCACTTTGAATTCACCCTCCTTCATATTAACTTGCACATAAACTTGGATCGAGGGAATAATTGAATTTATTTTATTTTATTATTTATACTGTATATTTATTAACCATTCGTACACATACGTGAACAGAATACAAAATCAAAAATGCTTCTATACTATAACAATTTAAAGTCTGACTGTTCATTCCTTGAGAGTGTAGCGCTGTAAGATTTCCAGAAAATAATGCTTAATTTAACACTTCAGGCCTGATTTACAAATGAGAAAAGAGTGACAATTTTGTACTTTGTCATTCACTATTACAGGTTTATAAACCAAAACCTTACTTTCATCCCCAAACCGTCGAAAAGTAATAAGTATTTACATCGAGTAAAAGAAGAGGGCTCAATTCATCCTATAAGTCTGATAGAGTAAATCATGCTGTTCACCAGTCAGATTTCATGGATCGAAGAACAGTTATAAGAACGCGATGAAATAGCAGCTTGTCCATGAGAGGGTAAATTCTGCTATGCAGTTTTCGCTGCGGTCTAGTAAAATACATGTACTAATGTGGAATATTTTCTTTCTATGTTACAGTTTGTCTTCCTCGCTCTGGTGGCTGTAGCCGTCGCTACTCCCGGATATCTCACTGGCGCCCATGTCGCTGCCCCTGTGGCTTACGCCGCTGGCCCCGCTGTAGTTGCTGCCGGCCCCGCTGTGGTCGCTGCTCCCGCTGTAGTTGCCGCTCCCGCCGTCGCTGCCGTCCATGCCGCTCCCTTGGCTTACACCGCCGGCATCGTCAAGACTCATCATGTTATTGGTTGATTCCTCCCAGCAATTTATTTATAAAAAAGCATTGCCATTTATGACAATGTTTAACAAAATTTGAGGTGTTATTTTACATTAAAATGTGCAACTCAATACAGTGTGTAATTTCTTTCAACCCAAATCCACTCCCAGAAATTTAAAAAACCATAGCATATCAATCAGTTGTACATGTCCTGAAATGTTATATTGGTTAGACGTGCCAGTAAAATTTATTTAGCTCAATACAACCTTGAATAATCTCTGTACAGAACTGATAAATCGTAGCTTAGATTGTTCTTTGATGAGAGAGATACCAATATGATCTCAATAAAAAACGAAATGAATTCAATAAGTCGATCTATATCCTTTTTCCTTTATAATTCGATTCACGTTGCACCAACACATATAGGTCTTATGGCGACGATGGGATAGGAAAGGGCTGTCCCATTGTCGCCGTAAGACCTATCCGTGTCGGTGCGATGTAAAGCAATATGAACCAATAAAAAAGATTGGCACAGTAATTTGTTAGTGTGTGTTTGTATCTGTGTCCTTTCGTATGAACACGGTTGCTTCAAGAGATGCTACATTTATCGCAGCCTATTTTCTTTTGCTTTCTCTAAGTTTATAACAACATGGCATTTTGCTAAGGAAGCAAAAAGCAGTTGTATAGTACTCGGAATTATTCTGCTTGATAATGTACATAGGAGAGTAGAGCATGTTCAGCCCCTAAAAATATATATTTTTTAAATTTTGTACTTCATTGCGTTTGGCAATCTTTAAAGTAATTATTTCTTTTCTTTGTGCGTGGTGACTATATAACTTAATGTTTCTCACGTTTTATGCAAACGTCGTGTCGAAAATAAGTTTAATTGTAGTTGTCATTACATGATGAAATAATATACACTTGCATTGTACGGAGTACATTGGTTATGAACGTTTATGTACTATCTGATAACGTTCTGGGCCACCGCTCGCAACAGCTGTTCCTCGTGCAAGCACAACTATCAGTCAGCGAGTCCTATAGAGACACTGACAATAACTCAATCGCGTTTCCGCGAAGGTCTTTAAAATCCCTGAACTGCATGATCTCTACATGTTCGAAGGGCCGATTCCTTTTCAGTTTCCTGACATGTGCCGTATGAATTACCTGTATCCCGGTTCAATCGGAGCAGTGATTTCCTTGGTGAGTTCAGTAAGTGCCCTAGAACATAATCTACACAATCTTAACTCATTCCAGGTACTATGTGGTTTCCACTCTCATTGAGGAGGAAACTATTTTCCTCCGGCATTCTGACCATCGGCAAAATTGTTGGCCTTTTGGAGCATTGCGGACATGGAATCTCTTCGAAATGCCTGCTGTGCTTCAATCAAGGATTATCTATCCCAGTACGTTTTCACAGTAAAAATACGCTGACGAAGACAGTATCGTATGCTCGTATTATGACTGCAAAAACTCACACTTGCAAGGTTGCTTGTTCTGCTGCGGAATTGGCTATGTGCAATAAAAGGAAAACTTACAGAGCAGTGACGGACAACTACATCTTCGTACCGAGCGAGTTGGCCGTGCGGTTAGGGGAAAGCAGTTGTGAGCTTGCATTCGTGAGACAGTAGGTTCGAACTCCACTGTCCGCAACACTGACAATGATAGTCCTCGCACCATATTCCGTGCCGAACTCTTACAGCGCGGGTGTCAAACCTTGCCCGCCGTAAGCGCAGTGCAAGTCTCCTCCCTCTCAGTCGGCTTGCACTTCCCCACGTTGCTAACTCAGGGCTGTGCTCGCCTACCGATGACAGGCGTCAGTTACCTGTTTTATTCTATAAGTAGGCCTAAAGGTCGAAACGTAAAGCTACATAGTCTGTGGCAACACCTAGCTCTATAGCTCCAGTCGCTTAAGTGCGGCCAGTATCCAGTATTGGAGAAACCCACTGTCGGTAGTCCTGAAGATGGTTTGCCGTGGTTTCCCATTTTCAGGCAAATGTTGGGGCTGTACCTTAATTACGGCCACGGCCGGTACCTTCCACTCCTAACCCTTTCCTATCCCGTAAGACTCGTTTGTATCTGTATCGGTGCGACGTAAGGCGAAATAGAAAAGAATACTGTGTAGAGATGAGAAGAATGCAAGAATGAGGAATGTGGCTTGCAAGCACGAACTTCCTGTTCTGCCCAGACAGATCGGCTCTTATTTGCTCTTATCTGCTACACGGAAACATTGACTCACACTTCGCAGTTTGCTGGATTACAACTGACAAGAGCGAAGAGCTGCCAGTAGAAGATAATGTAAATTCGCCTGGGTAGTAGCGGAGTTGCTATGGTAACCACTGCGTCACTGGCTCTGCTGGTGAAAACCCCTTCGCCTCGTGCCTCACCCAGCATGTGCATTTTTCTGATCTCCCAACAATACATCTTCGTGGCATTTGCAGATGAAACGATGGGGACGTGATGTCAAGAGGCCAAAAGTCTTGTTTCAAATATTGACGAACAATTATCTGGAATTTCTGGAGACCCTTCTTCAACGAAATTCCTGAGGCAGCGGATAGCAATTGCTGCCAGCGTTATGGGCTCATTTCAGTGTAACGCTCATTTTTCATACTTACAATCTGCTTTACGTCACACCGACACAGATAGGTCTTATGGCGACGATGGGACAGGAGATAACTAAGAGTGGGAAGGAAGCGGCCGTGGCCTTGATTAAGGAAAAGCCCAGTATTTGCTAGGAGTGAAAATGGGAAACCACGGAAAACCATTTTCAGAAGTGCCGACAGTGGGATTTGAACACACTATCTCCCGAATAGACTACTGGATACTGGCCGCACTTAAGTGACTGCAGTTATCGAGTTCGGTTATAAATAACGTTCTACTGAACGAAGTTTTCTATCTTAATTCTTATGCCTATTGCTCAAGGTAAAATGTTTCGTAAAATTTGTTGTACAATTAATTTTATAAAAATTTGGTAAAAACAAGTTGTGCTGCTCACGGTAAAATGATTTTATAAAATCCGTGGAAACATCAGGATGGCCATCTATGAACCTACTTTTTAACTAAGATGTGTATGTGCTGCTATCTCTCGATAAACTTTTAAACCAAGAATCAGCTGTTAAACTTACAATGTGTTTGAGAGTATGGCTCCAACAAACAAAGCAAAAGTTGCTGCTTTAGCTGCAATTATATGTTGTACAGTGGTAAAAAGGAAGAAAAGAAATGCCAGGAAATGCTGGACTCTGGATTGGATCAAAAGAAGAGAAGAAGGTAGAGGATTGCTGTCCTTGGTCGAAAATTAGTTGAGGTTAGAAGACCAGTATTCATATAGGAATTCGGCGATTGTGTTTTTTACCTCTCTTCTTGCATTTCTGCTGTGGTAATGTGGCGTTTTAACTTCTTACAAACAAGGATATTTCTGGTATTCGTCAGTAAAACACTAACAGCTTCCATAGTCCACCCGGATCCTGCCATTTTAGAAAGAAGTGTTTGTTTACAATAGAGCTTCGCAATCTTCTCACGACGTAGCGCCAGCATCACCATGATGTCAGCTTCGCTGATTGGTTCGCTTCATAAAATTAATTTTACGGAATAGAACATGTCCTATTTTATGGAAAGTTTTATCAAAGGTTTTATAAAACTTGAATTTGACCGTGAGCAACAGAAATTTTATAAAATTAAATTATTGTACAATAAATTTGACAAAAAATTTTACCGTGAGCAACAGCCATTAGATTTCGAGGCTGGAGCGAAGCACCAAGGACAACAGCAGAAAACCTTGTTTGAATTAGCTCCTTCGTACTGTCTACAGCTTAATATTTACGAAAAAGCATGGGATTGATGTAAGAAACAAACATTTGCAATACGTTAATTCTTCTTCTTCTGCTCCTTCTACCGCTTTTCCCCACACTTGCTTGGCCGCGGGTGCGAACGTTGTCAAACATGTGGATTTAGCCCTGTTTTAAGGCCGGATGCACTTCCTGACACCAGCGCTCTATGAAGGGATGTAACCACTATTGCGTGTTTCTGTGGTGGTTGGTAGTATAGTATGTTGTCTGAATATGAAAATATTGGGATAAACACAAGCACCCGTCCTCAAGACAGAAGAATTAATCACACTTGATTAAAATCCCCAACCGGACCGAGAATCGAACCCGGGACCCTCTAAACCGAATGTCTCGAAGCTGATCAATTAACCAAGGAGTCGGACTTAGAAATAAATTGATAGGCCTGATAGCCAAAAATAGGCATACTAGTCAACAATGGGTGGTAAGGGAATCAAGATGGTTTTTCCTAAAGCAAATTAGATCATTGAATTCATTTTCAAATTTACACTACTTTCCGCAAGGAAATTATAACTCATTCAAACTGTTAATATTTATATGGATAGCCTTTTATCGGTTGATATATCAAACTGTATTGATGTATTATCAAGGTCTGTATATTGGCGTAGTTTTCTTTCCAGTACTACCCTTCCTGGAGTACTCCTTATTTTATTTGAGATTAAGATAATGCGCACATAGTATGGTAAATGGAAGGTAAGCCTATATCTAATTGATCAACACGTCTTATATACACATTTGTTCATGGTGTACTATTTTGTTTTACACAGGATTTAAGGTGATAACGAGGGCAACCTTCGCCACAAAATTGCCACTTTTAATAATAAAAATTATTCCTTAATTGGATTACTATATATTTTCCATCTTATAATACTTTACTTTGCCTGCTGCCATTTCTTGATGGATACAGTACTTTTGTATCCATCTCTTGGCACAGGCCAGAGTAAAGTGTAGCTTCCACCGAAGTCCCAGTCTCATCCATGGCTGTGACAATATGGAAGCTGCTGGGGTATGGGTGATGGTGAGTAATGACATTCAGAGCATGACTAGTACATGAGTGTTATGAAAGGTGTTGCTCATAGGGTCAGTCGTGTTGCAATAGCACTTTCTGACCCAGTGAGGAAAGCAACGGCAAACTACCACACTCCTCGTCTTGCCTAGTATGCCTCATTTTGGTGCTGCCATTGGTTTTTGCGGTTTCCTTATAACCGCATAATCTTTGGTGGTGCTATTTGAGGATCCAACCAGCCTCTGGGCTGATGACCTAACAGTCAGACAGAATACTTTACAAGTAGAAGCTCCGTGTCTCAGGCGGCTGCGCGCCAACCTCTAACCGCTGTGTTCCGTAGTTCAAGTCCCGGTCACGCCATGTGAGATTTGTGCTGGACAAAGCGGATTCGGGACAGGTTTTTCTCCGGGAACTCTGGTTTTCCCTGTCATATCCATTCCAGCAAAACTCCTCCATGTCATTTCATTTCATCTGTCATTCATTAATCATTGCCTCATAGAAGTGCGGCACAGTTCCCATCCTCGCTGCTAGATTGGGGCTATATTCATTCCATTCCTGACCCGGTTGAATGACTGGAAAAAGGCTGATTTTCATTTTCAGTACTTTACAAGTAATAAAATAGTTCATGTATCGGTCGTTATTTGATCTTATTCAGCTATGTAATAAGTTAATTTAATAAGTTGTGTTGTTGTTGTGGCAACATATAAAAATATTCTAAAACTGATTTTAAATATTTTTTCCAAACAGGCTTTCAATTTACCGTTTTGACGGCTCTTCCGTTTTCGTTGCCGAAACCATGATTTGTCGAAGGTTCGTACCTTCTATCTTCCTCGTTCAAGTTGTTTAATTATTAGAGTGTCGAGTGGTCATATTTATGTACCCAATAAGAACGATATAACCCGAGCAAGTGGCTGAGCAGTTTGGGTCACGTAGCTAACAGCTTGCATTCGGGAGATAGTGGGTTCGAACCCGTCTTTCGGCAGCCATGAAGATGGCTTTCCATCGTTTCCCATTTTCAAGCAGCACAATGCTGGGGTTGTACCTTAATTAAGGCCACGGTCACTTCCTTGCCACTCCTAGCCCTTTCCCATGCCATCGTCGCCAAAAAACCTATCTGTGTCGGTGCGACGTAAACCAACAAGTAAATATAGCAGGAAGGTCGTAACTTTAATCCTTGCTCATAAATCCGCATGAAGAACGGCTACAATGCAAATGAATAACATACATACACCTTCACTGTGTACGTATGGCCCTGTGGTACGAACCTTCACAATCGTTAGTTTGCTAGCAGCTCCGTCTCCTCCTTCTTGTACTAGATCCTCATTGGATGTCGGCTGTCATCAGGGCGATCTGGTTCTTGTTCTCAACAACTCGGAAAAGAGTGGGGTTACTGAGCCATGGATCTTGTAGATACCATAGCCAAGATATTCTCCTTCCTCCCCTACTTCTCTTTCCTTCTCTTTTTTTTTTTGTTTTTTTTTTTTTTTTTGCTTTACGTCGCACCGACACAGATAGGTCTTATGGCGACGATGGAACAGGGAAGGGCTAGGAGTTGGAAGGAAGAGGCCGTGGCCTTAATTAAGGTATAGCCCCAGCATTTGCCTGGTGTGAAAATGGGAAACCACGGAAAAGCATTTTCAGGGCTACCGACAGTGGGGTTCGAACCTACTGTCTCCCGAATACCGGATACTGGCCGCACTTAAGCGAATGCAGCTATCGAGCTCGGTCCTTCACTTTTGCGTTCTAAGGTGAAAGATTCTATTGGTCAATTTACCATTTCTAATGTACCGGTACGCAAGAGTCTTCATTTTTGATGTTGTGCGTGACCTCTAGTTTTTTGTTCAGGCGTTGGAGTACTTCACTGTTACGTATTCTGTCAACCAATGATATTCTGAGCAGGCGTCGATAGCACCACATTTCAAAAGATCCAAGTTTTTGGTGGTGTTCTCTGTTAGGGTCCAAGTTTCGGCACTATAAAATAAGACAGAAAATGCATAATAACACTGAAGTAAGCGGAGAGAGAGAATGGGATTGATCGTAAAGTCCCTGTTGCAGAGAAGTTTGCTCATTCTCTTGAATGCAGTCCTTGCTTGCTCAATCCAGGACCGAATTCCAACGGCATGGTTCCAGCTGTGATCGGTGCACTATTCCATAAATCAGGAGATAGAAAGTGGTCTATTAATTATAACCTTTTCATTTTTCAGCATTGCTTTAACTTACAGGGCAATGTTCTTAAATATAACTTGCACTAATTATTTATGACTATTAATCACTGTCCAAAGTATATTCCCTTATTTGTAAATTATAGGACATTAGGGCAGAATTACAAAATAGACCTCGCTAACGCCATACTTATAGAGAACAAGGGTTGACCAAGTGAGGTCGTGAAGGAAGAATGAAGGTACTTAAAGCGTTGGACTTGCTCCAATGATGTGCCAGCTACTGTCAAGTTAACAGGGTGAATGCCATGTTTGCTTATGACCATTACTTTCGACTTTTTCGTGTTTAAACGCAGACCAGCTGCATCCATAAGTTCAACCACACAGTTGTTCCTCTTCATGGCTAAATGGTTGGCGTGCTGGCCTTTGGTCATTGGGGTCCTGGGTTCGATTCACGGCATGGTCGGGAATTTAGCCATCATTGGTTAATTTCGCTGGCACGGGGACTGGGTGTATGTGTCGTCTTCGTCATAATTTCATCCTCATCATGATGCGCAGGTCACCTATGGGAATCAAAACAAAAGACCTGTACCTGGCAAGCCGAACATGTCCTAAGCCACTTCCGGCACTAAAAGGCATACGATATTTCATTTTTTTACCATGCAGTTTAGTAATGTCTGCAGATCTTCATCACTTGTTGCAGGCAGAACAGTATCATCTGAATATCGCAGATTATTTATTATTATCCCATTAACAACGATGACCTCCTTAGTGCCTTAGAAAGTACCCGTTCAGAGTAAATATTGAAGAGGAGTGGAGATAGAACACAGCCCTGCCTTACTCCTTGTTTGCAGTTCTGTGGAGTAATTTATTTCTACATATATTATTTTTATATCATTAGAAGCTGAGTTTAATCTTCATCCTTTGGGTCTCCCTCTTCTCCTGCTACCCTGCATACTCTGTTCGAATAATCTCCTAGGAAACTTATTCCTGACTTACGCCCTATCTCCTCATTCCGAGTACGCTTCTGTTAATTTTCCCTCCAGTTTTTACCGGTAATCATTCCCGCTGTCTTCATTTCTCTTATTTAACATCAAGGTCTCCACAGTCCACTCAGCGTTCGCTTCCTTAGAGTACGTCTGAAAACAGGTTGATGTAAATATATTTTTTGCCTGAGGGTTGACTTCTTTCATACAGAATACCTACCTGTGATAACAACTGTGAGTTAATTGCGTTAGAATTGCTACATCTCCCCCTGTAGGTGGGGGCGGTAGAAAAACATCCAAGGAATCCGCCTTTCGTAAGAGGTAACTAAAAGGGGGGACCAGGGTCTTGCAAATTGGGAGCGTGGGTTGGCGACCACGGTGGCACTAGCTGGGTCTAGCATTGTTTCCGCTTACCTGTGTCAGGTTCGTCACCTTCATGTTTCCTATCCCACCTCTCTTGGTCAACTCTTTTTCCTTCCCGAACCCACAGTGTCAGTTTTTTGACACCTAGGGACTCTGTTATTTTCACACCCTTTGTAGCCCTTCTCTTTCTTTTCAAAGTGTCCAATCTTTACCAGTTTTCCCTCTGATTAGCGTTAATATAGGATGGTTGCACAGTTGCACTTTCTCTTAAAACGAAAATCACCACCACCTCTTTGTGCGCCTTAAACTGATACCAGTCAGTAAACTGCCATCATAGGAGAATACATACAATAAGAATTTGAAATGTTCAACCTGTTCCAGTTTTGTATTCCCTACATAGCATTCAGTCATATCACGTTTCTTCCCAACTGACATCATTTCAGTCTTGTTAGTGCTAATTTTCATATCATACACGCTACAGCTGTCTTCAAGCTCTAATATATTAGTTTGTAGGTTTTCGGTACACACTCTAACATTATGACCATGCATTCAGCATAGTCCAAGCTGCTTATTGCATCTCCACTAAGTTATAAATAAGTAAATAAATAAATAAATAAATAAATAAATAAATAAATAAATAAATAAATAAATAAATTATTAAGTAAATAAAAGAAATGTGTATGTTTACAAATTGTGTTTTTTCTTTAACGACCTCAGTGCGCAATTACAGTTAAAATGATTCCTAACATTTAATTATTGCTTTAATTACACATAATCATATGATGTGCATTTTGGAAACCTTCAACATACCTAGAGTACTTGACGTTTGGATGATATTGTTAAGACATTCAAGTCATTTTGCATTAATATGCACAATACTGTATTTAGCAATTCACAATGTTTCATACTTTAGCTTGCAAATATGGTCATAGAAACATTTCGGAGCATACGACTTGATTATAGACAACAAGAAAAGTTACTATTACATAAAATTCTCTAAAAATACCTAATGGATGTAAAATACTTAATTTTATAGATATATAAAATTTGGAGTGTAATGCACACCGCACTTGTGTTTGGGTTCTGAATCTTGGCGCGTATTCGTGAGGGATAAAGGTCACGGAACTTCTTCCTGACTCCTACAATTAATGTTATGAGGAACTACTGGTTTTTCGTTGCAATTCCTCACCCTCCCCAACTAGAATGTTTATTACCTACGTATTGATATGGAAAATAATTGAATAACATTTCTTCTTATATTCGACAAAAAAAGTTTCCGTCTATGATTGGCACATTTTTTTCTAGAGTAATTTATTTATTAGGATCGTTTGAGAAAGGTGATGTGGGGAATATATATTTGGTAAGTAAATCCCTTGCCAAGCAATTAGACGAGCAGAATAACCTTATTCAGTAAAGTAGATCGGCACTGACAAAGGTATCAAGACATGATTGAATGTTGTGTTGCCATGACAGTGAATTCTGTGTTCCCGTTATTTCCTCTTAGAGGACGAAAAACCCATTCACTGACGCTGGCACTGAGATCGTACCAAGGACCCGGAGGAGAACCGCGCCCATATCCCTGGTTAAGTATATAAACCTCGGACACCGCTGCAGAAGGCACACTGTACTCCTCTGAGAAACAGAAAACCTCAACCAACCATGTTCAAGCTGGTGAGTGTAAACATAACTAAACAGTAACTTGATCTAATTCCCTCCGCTATCTGTTGAGTAGTACTGAAGTACGTGGAGTGCTAGGTATATCGGTGTTTTTTTTCTATTTTGCTTAACGACGCACCGACACAGATAGGTCTTATGGCGACGATGCGACGGGAAAGGCCTAGGAATGGGAAGGAAGCGGCCGTGGTCTGAATTAAGGTACAGCCCCAGCTTTTGACTGGTATGAAAATGGGAAACCACGGAAAACCATCTTCAGGGCTGCCGACAGTGGGCTTCGAACCCACTATCTCCCGGATGTGAGCTCACAGCTGCGCGCTCCTAACCGCACGGCCTACTCGCCCGGTATATCGGTGCACCATTCCATCAATCAGAAGATAGAAAATTGTCAATTAAATACAACCTTTCCATTTTTCAGGAGTACTTTAACCTCCACGGCAACTTCCATAAATATATATTGAACTAATTCTTTATTACTATTAATGACTGTCCTAAGTATATTCTCTTATTTGTAAATTCTGTGGCATTAGGGCGTAATTCTGAAACAGACCTCGCTAACGCCATTCTCATACAGAACAATAGTTGGCCAAGTGAGGTCGTGAAGGGAAAATGCACGTGAACAGATTGGCAAAACGTAAACGAGGCAATGTCTGATTCACTTAGGGGTCCGTTGTTTGCTAACTCACACTCCCAGTCTCAGAGCCCCTCGAGTATTTTATTAAATCTTACAGAAGTCAGGAGATATCATGAATGTATTCTAAGCCGCTACTCACGAAACAGTTTAACCCACGGATTAGGAGGTCCTCTAACAAATTTGACCAATCAGGTTGCATCATCCAATATAAGAACATGTAAATTTTTTTGTGAAATGGTGGAATAAAAATTTTCTTTATAAAAGTAATGAGTGAGCAAGCTGAGTGGTACAAACCTCGTTGTTGTAAGCTAGCAATCGGGAGATAGTGGAATCACGTGCAGTTTTCGGCAGCCCTGAATACAGTTTTCAACGGTTTCCCTTTTACACACCAGGCTAATGGTGGAGCTGTACTTAAAAATAAGGCGAAGCCCACTTCTCAGTGCTTCTTTATCTCATCGTTGCAGCAAACTTTTTTTATGTTAATGGGGCGTAAGATCTGTAGCAAAAGAAATGTCTATGAATTTCTATGAAAGTGTAATTTTTGGGTATGTTCTTTTAATTCGTGTCCACAAAATACATGTACTAAAGTGGAATGTTATTTTCCTATATTGCAGTTTGTCTTCCTCGCTCTGGTGGCTGTAGCTGTCGCTACTCCCGGATATCTCACTGGCGCCCATGTCGCTGCCCCTGTAGCTTACGCCGCCGGCCCTGCAGTGGTCGCTGGCCCAGCTGTTGTCGCCGCTGCTCCCGCCGTAGTTGCTGCCCCCGCCGTCGCTGCTGTCCATGCCGCTCCTCTGGCTTACTCCGCCGGCATCGTCAAGACTCACCATGTTATTGGTTGATTTTTCCCAACAATTTATTTAAAAAACTTTGCCAGCAGTATGACACAGTTTAACAATATTTGAGGTGTTATTTTACATTAAAATGTGCAACTCAATACAGTGTGTAACTCATTTCAACCCAAAGCTTCTCCCTAAAATTATGACATTCCTGTTGTAACTAGCAGTTACACCCATTCCTGATAGGTTATATACGGTGGAAGGACGTCCGGTTTTCAAACCTACATTGCACTGTCCAGCGTCACTTGCCAATGATATATTCTGCAGAGAATGGTTGCCTAGTTGTACTTCCTCTTAAAACAGTAATCACCACCACCACTTGATATATTCTGCTTTCGATACGGTTTTAGTCTTAAGTGCAAACGGGTGCATGGAAACTTGCTGATATAATAAACAGTGGTTTTTGTTGATAAGGCAATGTTAAAACACCTCTTTCCTTCCCAGTGTCAACCCTTTATCTAGTTATAGTGATTTATCTGTGTTGATTGGAATCTACCTTTACCCATTGTTCGTATTCGAGTTCAGTGGATACAAGTTGCAGAGTCTAAGAAGATGAACGTAGCTACAACGTGTACAAATTGATCGGCTGGAAACGTTAGGCATCTTTCAAAATTGATTTCTATGGCATCGTTTAACTGTATGCCCAGTGGTTTTCTAGAAAAGGAGTTTTAAAAGTTTATATTTTTATCTGGTGCAAAATTATTATTTCTGTGCCTGCTTTTCATAAGGACGAAATTGCTTAAATATCTTACAAATAAAATTCTAGGATGTCCGTTGTCTGTAATGTCATTTATTTCGCCAAATTGTGGTGTATTTATCCTTTCCAGGTCAATTCGAGATCTTATCAGTAGTTTTTAGCTTTCGTGTCTGTATGTTTGTTTGTTTGTTCCACCATCACGGGTAAACGGCGGGATATATCTCGACCAAACTTCATATTTAGAGTCTACTACTCATCCAGGAGCAGGTTTCTATATGCATATCATTTAAGAATCACTCAATAGACTGGGGTCTTATAGGAAGATCACAAAAGGTATATTTTCAATTTTCTCTTACACTATTGATTATATCTCGACTAAGCTTCATATTTAGAGCCTACTCACAAAGCAAGTATCGATACACATATAACTTAGAAGTAACTTAATATATCAAAATAGGTTTTCATTTTTTCTCAAACTTCATATTTAGAGCCTACTCATCCATGTGCAGGATTCAATATGCATATCATTTAAAAATCACAGAATAGACTGGGGGTGTGTGCGAAGACCAGAAGATTTTTTTTTTTCATTTTCTCTTACACTATTGATTATCTCCACCAAACGTCATATTTAGAGTCCACTTATCCAGAAGAAGGCTTCAATATGCATATCGTTTGAAAATAACTAAATAGACTGGTGGTTTACAGGAAAACCAGAATAGTTTTGTTCAATTTTCTCTTATACTATTGGTTATATGTAAAATTTGTAGACTATATGTGAAACATAATTTCATTTTAAATATTTCTTTTAGTGTACATAATTTCGCTTGCTTTTCAAATGAGGGAAATATTTACTATTTTATACGGGCTTCACGCTCTGCAGCCAGTGACGGACACTCTCGTAGACATACAGTCTTTTGAAGGGTCCATAGCAGGAGAAAATTAGAGGATGCATCACACATCCTTCGGCTTTAAAATTACCCCCACCTAATGATTCTGAACACCGAGGTAACATCAGGTAAAACTTTTTCCTTTTGTGTCTGTCTGTCTGTCTGTCTGTCTGTCTGTCTGTCAGTCAGTCTGTCTGTCTGTCTGTCTGTCTGTCTGTCTGGTTACCTATCCCTTTGTATATTCCTAAAAGTGGACAAATGCTGGACTTATTTCAACCTATGTATTGCACCCTTTTAGAGGATTTTACTCGCTCACCATTGTGTTATCAGGTGCATATGATGGAATGGTAATCACGTGGACTTGGTTTATAGGAAGATTATTCTCAAATATTTTCGTTAACATTAGATCTATCAAAAGAATGTATACAGCAAACGTTTAAGAATATGTTATTTCCTTAATGCCATGTACGTATTTATCGTACTACGGATAGTAACGAAGATGATAACTACGAAAATTAGGATGTTTAGTCCAAGTCCCGTGGGACATATCGTGCATGTTACTTCAAGGTGGGATACGGGAAAAAATAAAGAGCCATTTTACTCTTTTTGATAAGACAGATATTATGGGAGGTATCATCAATGTCAGAGCACCACGCAAGTGGTCAGAGATACAATACACAACCTGAGAACTGTGGAGAATTTCGCTCTACTTCGGACCAGGAACAGCACCGTACAATGTATTCGGAAATCGTAATCATTCTCTCTGGACTTCGTTCAGCTTCATTATTTTCACGTTACTGCCACGCGCTTTCGTACGAAAATATCATTTTAACATGTCGCATTAAATGTGTGTTACTTGGCATAAATTCCTGAAGTAAACATGTAATCCATTGCAAATTCCCGTGCGCAAAGCGGGTAAAATGCCAGTTAGGCTACTAACATTAAATAATAATAAAATTGGTTTTACGTCCCGCGAACTACGTTGACGGTTTTCGGAGACGTCAAGGTGGCGGAATTTTTCCCCGTAGGAGTTCCTTCACGTGTAGGTAAATCTTCCGACACGGCGCTGACAAACTTGTTCACATTCAAATATCACTGGATTGTGCTAGGATCGAACCGCTTGAACTACTCATCCCGGCTATAAAACTGAACAAATCTTTGGAAAACTTTTATGCCTTTATGAGACTTGTAGATAGTAACATTGGAATTATAACTATGTTCGAAATGATTGCTGTCGAAGAAATGATAATAGAACTAATATAAAACTCTTCTCAGCTAATCCCAGATATTTCTTCGATCGCTGGAACCTCCCACGCTCGGTTTGGTAGGGGGTTTAAGACCGGGTGCCCTTCCCGATGTCACGTGAATTTTCAGGTTAATGTACCAACCCGAGTTCGACCAGAATTCGAACCTCAGCCTTCTTGGCAGAAAGTCAGCGACTAAGCCACTGCCCCAAACTCCCACCTCTCCACGTAAAAAAATCATGTTTAATAATAATCTATAATATAAAGAAAATATATATAGATCTTATTCATAAGTTAAAAGTAACAGACATGAAAGTAGCAAGAATGATTGCTGCTACAAACAGGTGGGAACAATGGCAGGAGGGTACTCGGAATGAGGAGATAAAGGCTAATTTAGAGATGAACTCGATGGATGGAGCTGTACGCATAAACCGGTTTCGGTGGTGGGGTCATGTGAGGCGAATGGAGGAAGATAGGTTACCTAGGAGAATAATGGACTCTGTTATGGAGGGTAAGAGAAGTAGAGGTAGGCGAAGACGGCGATGGTTAGACTCGGTTTCTATCGATTTAAAGATAAGAGGTATAGAACTAAATGAGGCCACAACACTAGTTTTAAATCGACGATTCTGGCGACGTTTAGTAAATTCACAGAGGCTTGCAGACTGAACGCTGAAAGGCGCAAAAGTCTATAATGATAATGTATGTATGTATGTAATATAACTAATATGAATATGTCCGACTCTTTAGCTGAATGGTCAGCGTACTGGCCTTCGGTTCAGAGCGTCTCGGGTTCGATTCCCGGCACGGTCGGGGATTTTAATCGCTTCTGATTAATTCTTCTGGCTCGGGGACTATGTGTATGTGTCCGTCCCAACACTCTCCTCATCATATTCAGACAACACACTACACTCCCAACCACCACTGAAACACGCAATATTGGGTTGGCGTCAGGAAGTGCATACTGCCGTAAAACAGGACCATAGCCACATGTGCGACGCAGTTCTCACCCGCGACCCCACAGGTGTGGGAAAAAGACCTAATATGTATTTACGACCCGCCACTAATACTTTGTATGTCACTAAGCTACTGTCCACCTCCCTAATTAGCCGTTATTAGCTGCTGTCTTCGGTCACACGAGTTCGACTCCCGGTACAGCCACTACTGTAACATAGGCAGAAGGGCTGGTAATGTGGTTCCACATGTACATGCAGCTCATATCCATTAGAGGTGTGCCTAGAAATAGCTGCACACTCTCGGGACGTGGACGCGAATTTACTTTTACTTTCCTGAGTTACTATTTCACAGGCCTGATGTTGACAGATATTATAAGGCATTGTGTTTCCACTACCCATATTAACATCCTTCTTGACGCGTCTTCCTTCACTTGTCACATTGACCTCACATTTAATGTATGGCCAGAATATGCTTCAAACCAATTAGGAATTGGATCATCAAGAGGCGGGTGTGGCCAGCAATTAATGATAAGGATGTTGTGCCAACATTAGATAAGAGAAAACATTGTTGGAGACTAAATACATCGACACGATTCCGTGCTCTCGATTGTACGTTTAAGTCGTAGACAGTTCGCCACCGCGAACGTACTGTATAATGTAACATTCCAGAGCAAACATTTAGTAAAATTAAAGTAAGATGTTGGTATTTTGCGAATACAGTACTATCGATAGTGATCAGGACTTTCAAGACGTGATCAGAGGAGTGTAAGTATTCGTAAAATGATTTCCTGCAAAGAAGAAATTGTCTAGAGGTCGTAAGGTGCAAACAAAAGATATAAAATAAGAATAAATAAATAATAAGTGTTACGGAGTTTCCATGGTTCAGAGAGAGATGAAAGAAGGTGCGGGCGGAATGGCTCTATCTACTATATCAAAGATGAACTTAAAACTTTAATTAAAGGTTATATTTTTTCAAATCTAAAAACTTAACAATGTCTTCACTTAGTGAAGGAAAACCAATGTATCAGATAAAATGACAATTTAAATACCAGAATAGAAAACCCCAGAATAAAGAATTTAAGACATTTGGGCTTCAACCCCTAATTTACAATCACAATGCCGCCAATGTAGCGTTTACATAGATAAAGAGAGAAATCTCCCAAGACAGAGCACCTTGCTCCAACCAATACACATTTACAGCCTTCCAGAGACCCCTCGATATTACAGTTGAATTAGAAATCACAGAAGAGAGCTTACCTGTTCTCCCAGGGCAGCTATCCTCTTTAAGTTTTCTCTCCCTCTATGGTAACTCGAGAATTTTCATGGTGCCGAAAGTGAATTCAACTGGGTGTCCTCCTTTTTAGTGGTCGTTATGTTGTCGAGTTGGGGATCACCTGCAATAGCTATAGGCAGTCATAGGAATATGACATTCAAGATATTTATTTCAGCCAATAACTTCACAAACTAAAATATTTAATAATGCATTAAACATGAATAGGAGATTTGTAGCACAGTTTTTTCTTCAAACCGCGAAAATTTGAGGTGGATTAATGCCTCTGACTACCTAACGTGGTATCTTCCACAAAGCACCTTGCAGGGCTTGCAAATGCAAAGTGGACCCGACTGATCTTGAATTCTGCAAATCAAATCAATTCAATACCGTACTGACATTACGGGAATTGTATTGCAGCGATTGAAGTCCCGAAGATTTTCGTCGCACGTTAATGTTTTTTTTTTTTTTTTTTTTTTGTATTTTCTTTACGTCGTCGCACCGACACAAAGTCTTATGGCGACGATGGGACAGGAAAGGCCTAGGAATGGGAAGGAAGTGGCCGTGGTCTTAATTAGGGTACAGTCCCTGTACAGATTGCCTGGTGTGAAAGTGGGAAACCACGGAAAACAATCTTCAGGGCTGCCGACAGTGGGGTTCGAACCCACTATCTCCCGGATGCAAGCTCATAGCTGCGCGGCCCTAACCGCACAGCCAACTCGCCCGGTCACTTTAATGTTAGGCAGGTATATACTACCATTCTTAACAACCAACGTCTGGCCAAACCAATGAAAACAGCCGTCTGCAAGTAATCAACATCCTTTGCAAGGTCTGTTTGATTATACCAACCGTGACGCCAGAAGAGGATCTGGAGTCGCATAAAGACTGACCGAGGCAGATACGGTTAACGTCTCTGTGAATGATCGTGGTTGACTTGAACAGCCCAGTCCTGTTGTGTAGGACTAGGGAGCGAGCCTCATAGTGGGAGGCTCCAGTTAAATTTCCGGTGAGGAAAGGGAGATAAGCCACTAGATGACGCTAATGCCACATTATCAAAGTGCTGCTTAACTCCAAACAGAGGCCGTCTTCATGTCGCACTTATTATTATTATTATTATTATTATTATTATTATTATTATTATTATTATTATTATTATTATTATTATTATTATTATTATTTATAATTATTATTATTAACAATACTGAGTAATTGGATGCGCAGTTGGAGTCGCGATACGTTAAATTTGCATTCGGGAGATGGTGAGTTCGAACGCGACAATTGGTAGCCCTGAAGATGTTTTATCGTAGTCTTATGTTTCCACACAAGACAAATGCTAGGACCGTAACTAATTAAGGCCACGGCCCCTTTCTTCCCAGTCCCAGCCTTGTTCTATATAATCGTCGCCATAAGACCTGACTGCGGGACGTATGGACAAAGGCTCTTAACTTACGAGCGTGGGGTGATGACCACGGGGACCTTAGCTGGGTCCTGGCATTGCTCCCTCTTACTTGTGCCAGGCTCCTCACTTCCATTTATCGTATCCGACTTCCCCTTGTTCTCTTGTTCTTTTCTGATCCCGACGGTATTAGGTTTGCGAGACCTAGGGAGCATTTTACTTTGAAATTCTCCGTGGCCCTTGGCTTATTTTGGCCGGTACCTTCATGTTTGAAGTATCGGAACTCTTCTCTTTTTCGGGGGATAGAGGGCTCGAACCCCAGTGTCGGCAGTTCTGAATATGGTTTTCCGTGATTTCCCACCTTCGCGCCAGGCTTTGATTAATGCCACGGATGCTTCCTTCACACTCCTAGACATACCCCATCGTCACCATAAGACCTATCTGTGTCAGTGCGACGTACAGCAACTTGTAAAAAGTAAAAAAGTAATTACTATAATGTCATTACATTATATATAATAGATATTAGTGTGTAATACTACTATAAGGTTCCTAGATTTTATTTTATTTAGTGCATTTTCCTTTCGCGCCCCGTATCAACTCTTTGTGATGGTAATGGTTTCATTAGAGTTAGTTTAAGTGTATATATATTTTTCTTTGTTTATCATAGCATGTTTTCCTTATTATTTTTTTTATGATTGGACTGAGGGTTCCTACACCATTTACGTGTTAGTTGTCTACATGTGTTGGTTGACTCTTTTTATCATGTATTATTTACCTTTGACTTAAAGGAAGGGTTTAACTTGCAAACTTGTTTAAATATGCATTTTCAGATAGGCAGATCTGTGAATTAAGAATGGAATATTTATCTGCACCAATAATTGTTTAAACAATTTAAATGTTTAGATTGAGCATAAGTCCGCCTCTGTGGTGTAGTGGTTAGAGAGATTAGCTGCCACCCCCGGAGGTCCGGGTACGATTCCCGGCTCTGCCACGAAAATTTGAATAATGGTACCCCTACGAGGGCTGGAACGGGGTCAACTTAGCCTCGGGGGTCAACTGAGTAGAGGTTGGTTCGATTCCCACCTCAGTCATCCTGAAAGTGGTTTCCCAATTATCCTCCAGGAAAATGCCGGGATGGTACCTAACTTATGGCCACGGCCGCTTCCTTCCCTCTTCCTTGCCTGTCCCTTTCAATCTTCCCATCCCCCACCAGGCCCCCGTTCACCAAAGCAGGTGAGGCCGCCTGGGCGTGGTCATGGTCATTCTCCCCAGTTGAATCCCCCGACCCAGAGTCTGAAGCTCCAGAACACTGCCCTTGAGGCGGTAGAGATGGGATCCTTCGCTGAGTCCGAGGGAAAAACCAACCCTGGAGGATAAACAGATTAAGAAAGAAAGAAAGAAAGATTGAACATAAGCGGAAGTTTCAATTTTCAATTATTTATTAAGAACCAAAGGATTAAATTCATTTTCTTAATTGGCTAATGTAACAGTTTGGGAAAAAGTTCAGTTTCTCAAGACATTCATATGTTCATTTGTTTTTAGAATGCTGATTGCCTAGCATTGTTTTATAGTATAGTGTCATGTAGTTTTATTGCGTGTGACGCAATTAAAATTTATTCCTGCGTAATCTTGATCGTCAGTTATTAGAGACTGGACTTAGAGCATTCAAACTCAACTTAGAGACACATTTGACTTCATCAAATGTTAATTAATAATTAGGGATGATTCAAGTTGGATTAGAGGTTAGACCATAGCAGTTAAGGGTTCATTCGATGATAATTTTGGTACTATGTACGATTTTAATCATTGGACATGTGAGTTTGAATCCGGGAGATAGTGGGTTCAAACCCCACTGTCGGCAGCCCTGAAAATGATTTTACGTGGTTTCCCATTTTCACACCAGGCAAATGCCGGGGATGCACCTTAATTAAGGCCACGGCCGCTTCCTTCTCACTTCTAGGCATTTCCTATCCCATCGTTACCATAAGACCTGCATGTGTCGGTGAGAGGTTAAGCCAATTGTAAAAAAAAAAAAAAAAAAAAAAAAAAAAAAAAAAAAAAAAAAAAACATTGGACATCCTTACTATAGTTGAAGTTTGTTATTCGAGTGGTCCAGAAACTTACGGTTAACTTGAAATCCGATTTAGTTTTCAAGTTCGTGTTTTCCTGCCTTTTCACAGTTTAATGTTATATGCCAATGTATTGATAACGTTTGTTTTCACGCAGTTTACTCTGATATAGTATTATTTTCTTTGCCGACACGACATAATTTATTTTAATTTGTTCTTAATTTTTCGAATTTTATTTTGTTTCAGTAAATATAAATCTCAGTTCAGGAAACGCTTTCATTTCAAGTAGTTAATATCTTCCTCTATAGTTTGCCAATCGGAAGACGATGTTACTTAATCGAACAACAATCACCCCCTAAGATAGTAAGACTTCATGAGTATAGGCCCATGACACTGGAGACCTGGTGTCGTCCATGATAATGGCAAAATATGACGTCACTAATATTAAAAAGTTACAAGTTCGAAAATATTTTCGTATTTGTGGCACTTTGTTCAAGATGTGTCCCTCAATATATAGTTAGAGTGAGGAAAGGTATCCGGCCCTAGAACTGGACTTGCAGACGTGACCCGACATTGGCCCGTTTCTTGGTGTGTCCTTTATTACACTAAGTAGTTCGTTAGATTTTATTTATCATCATGTTGTAAAATATGCCATTTTTGTCAAGAATAATGCTATCTAAAAACCCGTGGAAACGAGCATCGAACGTTTCATTGTTTTCAAGAAAAAAAGTTTTGTTGAACGGTGGGTCTGTACACTCTCTTAGAAGTATAATAATAATTAATGTTATTTGTTTCACGTCCCACTAACTACTTTTTAAGGTCTGCGGAGACGCCGAGATGCCGGAATTTGGTCCTGCAGGAGTTCTTTTACGTGCCAGTAAATCTACCGACACGGGGCTGTCGTATTTGAGCACCTTCAAATACCACCGGACTGAGCCAGGATCGAACCTGCCAAGTTGGGGTTTAGATGTATTAAGTATCCCAAGATTTACATACGGTTTCCAAAATTTGCAGTGGCAGCATACATTTTCGCACAGAAAAACTGAGTTATAAATTTAGAGAGTACATTATTCTATCTGAGTCTGCAGAGAAGTTTGAGGAACTGGTAAACTGTCTAGGAGTAATAATAATAATAATAATAATAATAATAATAATAATAATAATAATAATAATAATAACAATAAACCAAACCCCATGGCACTACAGTCCTTGAAGGACATTGGCCTACCAAGACACCACTGCTCAGCCCGAAGGCCTGCAGATTATGAGGTATCGTGTGGTCAGCACGACGAATCCTTTCGGCCGTTATTCTTGACTTTCTAGACGGGGCCACTAGCGTACCGTCAGATAGCTCCTCAATTCTAATCAAGTAGGCTGAGAGGACCTCGAACCAGTCTTCACGTCCACGTAAAAATCCCTGACCTGGGGCTCCGACTAAAAGGCAAGCACGCTACCACTACACCGCGGGGCCGGCAATAATATAAATAGTATTTTTAATTTAATAGTGTGTTGCCTCGTCGAAGGCCTGGTACAGTTACTTCAAGCTGACGCTTTATAATGATAATAAATTTATTGATTTCACGCCCTACTAACTACGGACTGAGTCAGAATCGAACCTGCCAAATTGAGCTCACTGTCAGAAGGCCAGGGCTTTACTGTGTGAATCATTCAGCTTGACCTCGACTGTGCCTGATTGACGGCTCCATGGCATCGGCCACTGACTAGACGCCAACGTTCAAATTTCAGTTTTCTGAGCGGTTTTCACCTATCATTTTCCGATGCCCACATTATTGAAGAGCTCTGAATATCTAATGGTCCTACTCTGATTAATGTTGTAAGGAAGCGATAGATTCAAAGTTTTGACGGTGCCGAAGGTCTACTAGTTATGTACTGAAATAGAAGTAAATTACTCATTATTCCTTTTTATAGCTCACACAAACTATTCTCACACATTTCTAGAGTGATTTATTGATTAGGAGCTTTCAGAAAGGGACTGTAGGGAAAGCATATGTGGAGTGAATACCATAACAATAATGAATACGGTAATGGAATAGTTACTGTATGTTGTATACATTTTACTGAGAAGCAATTAGGCCAGTCCGCGTCTGTGCTGTAGTGGTTAGCGTGATTAGCTGCCACCCCCGGAGGTCCGGCATTGATTCCAGGCTCTGCCACGAAATTTGAAAAGTGGTACGAGGGCTGGAACGAAGTCCACTCAGCATCGGGAGGTCAACTGAGTAGAGGTGGGTTCTATTCCCTCCTCAGCCATCCTGGAAGTGGTTTTCCGTGGCTTCCCACTTCTCCTCCAGGCAAATGCCGGGATGGTTCCTAACTTAAGGCCACGGCCGCTTCCTTCCCTGTTCCTTGTCTATCCCATCCAATCTTCCCATCCCTGCACAAGGCCTCTGTTCAGCATAGCAGGTGAGGCCGCCTGGGCGAGGTACTAGTCATTCTCCCCAGTTGTACCCCCCGACCCAAAATCTGAAGCTCCAGGACACTGCCCTTGAGGCTGTATAGGTGGAATCCCTCGCTGAGTCCGAGGGAAAAACCGAACCTGGAGGATAAACCGATTAAGAAGAAGAAGCAATTAGTCCAAGATAAATACCTTATACAGTAAAGTTAGATCTGCAGTGACGAAGGTTTCAGGAATTGATTGACTGCTGAGTTGCCATGGCAATGAATTCAGTGTTCGCCCCACTTCCTCCTACGCGAAGAAAGACCCATTCACTGACACTGGCACTGAGATCGTACCAAGGACCCGGAGGAGAACCGCGCCCATATCCGCAGACTAGTATATAAACGTCGGACATCACTGCAGAATGCACACTGTACTCCTCCGAGAAACAGAAATCCTCAACCAACCATGTTCAAGCTGGTGAGTTTAAACTTTATAAAACAGTGATTTCAATAATTTCATTTCATTTCATTTCATTTCATTTCATTTCATTTCATTTCATTTCAGGAACACGAAATTTAGTAGAAATCAGTATAGCGTTGATGAAATAGATCATAAGAAATGGTCCACGTTCAAATCTATCCTAGTTTTAAGGTCATCGTATCTTTCATCGTCGTTTACACTAAGAGGACAATTCACACAAATAAGCATCGAACGTATTCTTCGGGCTCCTTGGCTGAATGGTCAGCAAAGTGGTCATCGCTTCACATGGTTTCGGGTTCTTTTCCCAGCCGGGCCAGGGATTTTAGCTGTATTTCTTTAATTCCTCAGGCTCAGAGAATGGCTGATTGTCATAATACCAGCACATATTAATCTACACAAAACACTCCACACTACCAACCATCACAAAACACACGATAGGGGATATATCAATCCACTTACGGTTGATGTTAGGAAGATCTTACGAACGTAAAACAGAACTTAATCCCCATTACTTAATTAAGAGAGAACCAGGATAAGGCTTCAAGCAGACTTAGTTTTACTATTACTAACTATGACTAATCTGTGAGATATTATAGCAAAATAACTTACATGTAATGTTGTGAAATTCATGTCGCTTTTACCTATAGAAAACTTCTCCAGTAAAATCCCATTAAAGAAAAATGTAAATCAGGACGTGAAATTGATTTAGCAATCTAGGAAATCATTATCAGCAACAGCACATAGAAAATGAAAATCGACTGATATTACCAAGACAACAGGGAAACTCATTTTCAGGGAAGCTCCAGTCGGGACAGCACACACAGATTTATACAGCGGAAGACACAATGATATTCAATATCAACGCTGTTACCATCAACCAGAGCCTTCTCTGACACACAATTAATAATTATGACGAATAAATACAAGGAACTAAATACGCTCCATTCATCCTTAATACATTATTGACGTACAAGCTGTGACCTATAGAACTGGTAACCTACAATTTGAATTTTTGTACAGGGGTTTCTGGTTCTAGTTCCAACATTTAAACCACAAATAAATAAATAAATAAATAAATAAATAAATAAATAAATAAATATCAATTGTCTTATACTAAACGTTGCCATCTGCATTCGCAGTAATTATATGTGTAACGCCTGAGCCTGTAAATTAGCAAGTGCATATTAACTGAGAACCTGCTTGCTGCCACAGACGTAGTGTGAGGTTAACAAATTAGGTTGAATGGTTAAGGGTTTCATTGAGCTCATATTGCAATCCCTCTAATTCTCAAAGTTACTTTGAAGTTATCCTCCTTTATATTTACTTGCACATAAACATGTATCGGAGGAATAACTGAATTTATTTTATTATTTATACTGTATATTTATTAACCATTTGTACACATAGATCAACAGAATACGAAATCAAAAATGCTTCTAAACTATAAAGATTTAAAGTCTAAATGTTCGTTCCTTGAGAGTGTAACGCTGTGAGATTTCCATAAAATAATGGTTAACTGAACGCTTCAGGCCTCATTTCAAATGAGAAAACAGTGACGATTTTGTACTTTGTCATTCACTATTTCAGGTTTACAAGTCAAAATCTTACTTTTCTCCCAAAACCGTCTAATATAGTTAATGCGTCGTAAAAACAATAACAGTATTATTAAACTAACTTTTACCTACTTCAGCTCGACGAGTAATAAACATTTACATCGAGTGAAAGAAGAGGGCTCAATTTATCCTATAGTCTAAGAGAACAAATCATGCTATTCACCAGTCACATTTCATGGATAGTTGAACATTTCTAAGAACACGATGAAATAAGCAGCTTGTCCATGAGAGAGTAAATTCTGCTATGTAGTTTTCGCTGCGGTCTAGTAAAATACATGTACTAATGTGGAATATTTTCTTTCTATGTTACAGTTTGTCTTCCTCGCTCTGGTGGCTGTAGCCGTCGCTACTCCCGGATATCTGACTGGCGCCCATGTCGCTGCCCCTGTAGCTTATGCCGCTGGCCCCGCTGTATTTGCTGCCGGCCCCGCTGTGGTCGCTGCTCCCGCTGTAGTTGCCGCTCCCGCCGTCCATGCTGCTCCCTTGGCTTACAGCGCCGGCATCGTCAAGACTCATCATGTTATTGGTTGATTCTTCCCAACAATTCATTAAAAAAAAAGAACATTGCCAGTAACATGACATTGTTTAACAAAATGTGAGGTGTTATTTTACATTAAAATATGCAACTCAATACCGTGTGTAATTTCTTTCAACCCAAATCCACTCTCAGAAGTTTAAAAATCCATAACATAACAATCAGATGTACATGGCCTGAAATATTATAATGATTAGACGTGTGAATAAAATTTCACCGGCTCAATACAACCATGAATAATCTGTACAGAACGGAATAATCCTAGCTTTGATTTTTCTTTGATGAAAGAGATACACATATGGTCTCATTGAAAACGAAATGATTTCAATAAGTGGATCTATATCCTTTTTTTCTTTTACAAATAGATTCACGCCGCACCAGCACAGATAGGTCTTATGGCGACGATGGGATAGAAACGGGCTGGGAGTGGGAAGGAACGACCGTGGCCTTAACAAAGGAACAGCCCCAAAATTTGGCTGGTCTTAAAATGGGAAACCACGGAAAACCATCTTCAGGGCTGCCGACAGTGGCGTTCGAACCCACCATCTCCCGAATGCAAGATCTGTATTCTAGAGTACCAGTCAGTCAAATAAAATAATGTGTACAGTATAAATAAAACTCAAAATGAGTTTTTATTGTCATATTCTACTATAAATTTAGCATTTTCGAACACGTTCCAGGCAGACAATTTGAAGACCTCTGCATCAAAAATTATTATTTTTTGCCTGTCTATTTGTGTTTTTATAACGGGGAAACCACTGGAGATACTTCAACCAAATGTAATATTTAGAATTTTTCAATTCAAAGATATTTTACGGGTACATATCATTTCAAAATTCCTGGATGTACTATAGGCTTTCACGAAGTGCATGAAGTAGTACCCGTACATCCCATAGATGTTATAGTATGAAAACAGATTAAATGTAATTTTAACCAAATTAAATCTATGTAAGATTTCGGTAGGATTAAATTTCTGAAATTTTTGAAACACCTCGAAACGACCATGACGCGAATGTTCGAAGTACCCAGGTATACACATAAAATTGTAGGTTTTGATCTCAAGGCCAGTTTTATGTTACCGTCTCGAGAGTGAGCAGTAGCAAAGTCCTTTTTCTTCCTTTTGAAATACCACCAGGAATCATTGGAATAATTTCAAACATTAAATGGCAATGTTGATCATTATCTGTAAACTAAGCAAGGTAAAACCAGAGACGTATATTAGTGACATTGTAAACAACCACCCCGTTAACAAACGCCTGTTATATCCAATATGGCGCCTGGAGTGGTGTCACGCATTTCTGCTCACCAGAGTTTAAAATGGACAGAAGCCAGGTAGCCCCTATTAAACCTTCACTTCCGTACTTCACTTTTATCATCTAGTCATTCCGCTCAACACTCATGACGCACCAGCAATAACAAATTCCATTCCTTAATTTGTTTCCGATAATAACTACTATAGCTTTCTCAGCGCCTTTCACATATCACATTGTTATAAAAAATAGGAGGTTCGTATAAGAGTGTGACAGCCGAGCGGCAAGTTGGCCATGGGACAAATCCATCCTATTTACTTCTACTACCTCACCAAATGTCCAACTTGTCTGAATGGTCAGACGGTCCCGGAGTCGATTCCCGGCATGTCGGAGATTTTAACCTTCATTGGTTAATTCCAGTGGCACGGGGTCTGGGTGTTTGTGCTGTCTCCAACATCCCTGCAACTCACACACCTCACGTAAAACTACCCTCCAACACAATAACACGCAGTTACCGACACATGGCAGATGCCGCCCACCCTCATCGGACGGTCTGGCTTACAAGGGCTGCACTCGGCTAGAAATAGCCATACGAAAATAAAATTAAAAATTACCTCACCAAATCGTACTCTTCTAACCACCTCTATTCTCTATCTCTTCATCTGGGATTCGGTCAGTCCATCTCACCTTTACCACAAATTTTCAATACTATATTTCAAAGGCTTTTTATGGGTCTGAGACTTTGAGAAGGGAGGAAGAAAGAATATTGAAATCTTTTGAAATGTGGGTACGCAGGAAAATGGAGAAGACAACTGGTAAGACAAATTAAGGAATGAAGTAGTATTGGAAAGTGTAGGAGAAGAAAGGACGACAATACTGGAAACCATTCAAAAGAGAAAGAAGAAGTGTTTAGGTCACTGTTTACGAAGGAAATGTTTATTAACACAGACAATGGAAGGAAAAGTTGCAGGGAGAAATTTTTTTTTTGCTAGTTGCTTTACGTCACACCGACACAGATAGGTCTTATGGCGACGATTGGACAGGCAAGGCCTAGGAGTGAGAACGAAGAGGCCGTGGCCTTTATTCAGGTACAGCCCCAGCAATTACCTGATGTGAAAATGGGAAACCACGGAAAATCATTTTCAGGGCTGCCGACAGTGGGGTTCGAACCTACTAACTCCCGAATACTGGATACTGGCCGCACTTAAGCGACTGCAGCTATCGAGCTCGGTAGGGAGAAGTTTGAGAGGAAGAAAGAGGTATCAGATGAAAGAACGTGTGAAAATTAACAGAAGATACTGGAAAGCAGAAAGAAAAAAGTCAGATTGGCTTCAAAAACGCATGCGAAAACCTGCTGATCGGCAGAGAACCGATGATGATGATGATGATGATGATTGTTGTCTTTCATGTTTCCATTTTCCTTTTATCGTCCATGTTTCTCTTTCATAGAGTACACTATAAAATAATTCTAAGTTCGTGTGGCTGTTTCTAGCCAGGAGCAGCCCTTGTAAGGCAGACCCTCCTATGAGGGTGTGCGGCGTCCGCCATGTGTAGGTAACTGCGTGTCATTGTGATGGAGGACAGTCTTATGTGTGGTGTGTGAGTTACAGGGATGTTGGGGACAGCACAAACACCCAGCCCCGAGCCATAGGATTTAACCAATGAAGGTTAAAATCTCCGACCCAGCCAGGAATCGAACCCGGGACCCCCTTAACCGAAGGCCAGAACGCTGACCATTTTGTCAACGAGTCTGACACACAGTACACTTAATAAATACAAACACAGCCTACATCAGCACACATTAAAACGATTTAATTCTTGGCGGGCTGAGTGGATCGGACGGTTGAGGCGTTCGCCTTCTGACCTGAAATTGGCAGGTTTGATTCTGCCTCAGTCCGGTGGTGTTTAAAGGTGTCCAAATACGTCAGCCTCGAGTCAATAGATTTACTGGCACGTAAAAGACCTCCTTCAAGACAAAATTCCGGCTCATCGGCGTCTCTGGAAACCGTAAAAAGTACTTAGTGGGACTTAAAAAATGAAATGAAATGAAATGAAATGAAAACGTACGGCTTTTAGTGCCGGGAGTGTCCGATGACATGTTCGGCCCGCCATGTACAGGTCTTATGATTTGACGCCGTAGGCGACCTGCGCGTCATGATGAGGATGAAATGATGATGAAGACGACACACACACGCAGCCCCCGTGCGAGGAAAATTAAATAATGACAGTTAAATTCCCCGAAAATGACGCGAATCGAACCCGGGACCCCTGTGTCCAAAGGCCAGCACGATAACCATTTAGCCATGGAACCGAACAAAATATAATATTAACATCATTATTAATGTAAACCCTAACCGGTTTTCAACATTTTGGTTCCATCAACATTGAATCATTAAAATATTGCAGTTCACATGACTGTTTCGTCTTGAGTTTAAAATACGTCACAAATAGCATAAAAAGCTTCAAAATGATGTATTTAATTCGCTACAGAAAGCTGTGTTTACTTATACACTACAATCGGTGGTCACGCTACGATCCACATAAACCTTAACAATTATACTGACATAACTTTTGAACTATTAACAGCAAACGTTGCAATCTTTTCTGAATTACAGATTAAGTGTTGGAGATTCCTCAAAGTAAATGCTGAAAATAAGTTTCTGATCTATCTTTAGACAGTGATACTCATCGCACCAAATTCCGTGACGTACTCCTACAGCGCGGGTGTCAGACCTTGCCCTCCGTAAGCGCAGTGCCCAATGCCCGCACGGGTGCAAGTCTCTTCCTCTCAGTCGGCTTGTACTTCCCCACGTTGCTTTACTCAGCGCTGTGCTCGCCTGCCGATGGCGGGCCTCAGTTACCTGTTTCATTCTACAAGTAAAGGTTGAAACGTAAAGCTACAGTACATAGTCTGTGGCAAAAGATTTGACTCACCGAGTTCGATAGCCGCAGTCGATTAAGCGCGGTCAGTATCCAGTATTCGGGAGATAGTGGGTTTGAACCCCACTGTAGGCAATCCTGAAGATGCCGTGGTTTCCTATTTTCAGGCAAATACTGGGGCTGTACCTTAATTAAGGCCAAGGCCTATTCCTTCCCACTCCTAGCCCTTTCCTGTCCCATTGTCGCCATAAGACCTATCCGTGTCGGTGCGACGTAAAGCAACATGTACCAGAAAAAAAAAAAAAAAAGAAGATTGGCATAGTAATTTGTTAGTGTGTTTGTATCTCTGTTCTTTCGTATCAACATGGTTCCCTGAAGGGATGCTACATTCATCGTAGCCTACTTTCTTTTGTTTACTCTAAGTTTGTAAAAACATGGCATTTTGCTAAAGAAACGATAGTGTAGTGGTATAGTACTTATCATTACTCTGATTAATAATTTTACATAGGAGAGTAGAGCATGTTCAGCCCCTAAAAATATAAATTACTTTTATTTTGTACTTTATTGCGTTTGGCAATCTTTAAAGTAATTATTTATTTTCTTTGTGCGTGGTCATTACAAAACTTGATGTTTCTCACATTTTATGCAAGCGTCGTGTTGAACAAAAATTTAATTATAGATGTCCTTACATGAAATAATATACACTTGTATTGTACGAAGTACAGTAGTTATGAACGTGTATCTGCTATCTGATAACGTCCTGGGCCACCGCTCGCAACGGCTGTTCCTCGTGCACGCACGACTATCAGCCAGCTCATGACCTTGACATACCAGTCCTATAGAGAGATTGGGATCGTAATAAAGTGAACCTGAAACCACTGACAATAACGCAATCGTGTTACCGCGACTTGTCTTCCCAATCCCTGAACTGCATGAACTCTATATGCTCTAAGGCCCTATTCCTTTCAGTTTCCTGACATGTGCCATATGTATTACCTGTCTCCCGGCTCATTCGGCGCAATGATTTCCTTGGTGAGTTCAATAAGTGCCCTCGAATATCATCTACACAGTCTTAAACATTCCAGGTCTGCGGTATCCACTCTCATTGAAGGGTCAGCCAACTGTAAAAAAATATATATATATTAAGAAAATAATTGGACATCTTTACTATGGATTAAGTTTGTATATCGAGTTTTCCAGAAACCTACGGTTAACTTGAAACCCGATATGGTTTTCAGGTAGGCCTACGTGTTTTTCTGCCTTATCACAATTTATCCTTAAATAAATATCAACCTTATAAAAGCCATTAACTAAGATAGGCCAATGTATTGATAACATTTATTTTCACACAGTTTACTCTGATATCGTAATTTTTCTTTTTCAGCATGACATAATTTAATTTGTACTTCATTTTTCCAATTTTATTTTGTTTCGGTAAATATAAATCTCAGTTCAGAAAACTCCTTCATTTTAAGCAGTACCTTGCCAATCAGAAGACGATGTTACTAAAACGAACAGCAATCACACCCTGAGATAGTAAGACTTCACGAGTGTAGGCCCATGACACTGGAGTCCTGATGTCGTCCATGGCAATAATATGACGTCACCATCATTAAAAAGTTGGAAGTTCGAAAATATTTTCTTATGGGTGGCACTGTGTTCAAGATGTGTCCCTCAACATATAGTTGGAGTCAGGAAAAGTATCCGACCCTAGAACTGGACTTGCAGACGTTACCCTCACATTGCTCCGTTTCTTGGCGTGTCCTTTCTTGCACTAATTAATTCGTTAGATATTATTTATCATCATGTGCTATAATATGCCATTTTCGTCGAGAATAATGCAATCAAAACACAGTGGATACGAGCATACAACGTTTCAACATTTTCAAGAAGAAAAGTTTTGTTGAGGTCTGCACGATCTCTTACATACAACTAAGTATCCCAAGATTTTAACACGGTTTTCCAAAAAAAAAATACTTTATGTCAAATTGGCTTCTTGCTATAAGAATATCGCAGGCTTATAATAATCTCCGGCTGACCATGTTTCCGGTTCAATACTGATAGAAAAAATAGTTTTGAGCAAGAGGTTTTAAGCAGTCACCTTGAAGCTCAAATTTGCAGTGGCAGCATGTATTTTCACACAGAGAAACTGACTTATAAATTTACGGAGTACATTGTTCTATCTGAGCTTGCGGAGAAGTTTGAGGAACTGGTGAAATGTCTAATAATAATAATAATAATAATAATAATAATAATAATAATAATAATAATAATAATAATAATAATAATAATAATAATAATTTAATGCTGTATGGCCTCGTCGAAGGCCTGGTAGAATTATTTCAAGCTGACACTTTATAATGATAATAATATTATTGATTTCACGCCCTACTAACTACGGACTGAGTCAGAATCGAACCTCCCAAATTGAGCTCACTGTCAGAAGGCCAGCGCTTTACTGTGTGAATCATTCGGCTTGACCTCGACTGTGCCTGATTGACGGCTCCATGGCATCGGCCACTGACTAGACGCCAACGTTCAAATTTCAGTTTTTTGAGCGGTTTTCACCTATCATTTTCCGATGCCCACATTATTGAAGAGCTCTGAATATCTAATGGTCCTACTCTGATTAATGTTGTAAGGAAGCGATAGATTCAAAGTTTTGACGGTGCAGAAGGTCTTCTAGTTATGTACTGAAATAGAAGTAAATTACTCATTATTCCTTTTTATAGCTCACATAAACTATTCTCACACATTTCTAGATTGATTTATTGATTAGGAGCTTTCATAAAGGGGCTGTAGGGAATGCATATGTGGAGTGAATACCATAACAATAATGCATACGGTAATGGAATTGTTACTGTATTTTGTGTACATTTTAGTGAGAAGCAATTAGAAAAAGATAATTACCTTATTCAGTAAAGTTAGACCTGCAATGACGAAGCTTTCAGGAATTGATTGACTGTTGAGTTGCCATGGCAATGAGTTCAGTGTTCGCCCCACTTCCTCCTACGCGAAGAAAGATCCATTCACTGACACTGGCACTGAGATCGTACCAAGGACCCGGAGGAGAACCGCGCCCATATCCGCAGACTAGTATATAAACGTCGGACATCACTGCAGAAGGCACACTGTACTCCTCCGAGAAACAGAAATCCTCAACCAACCATGTTCAAGCTGGTGAGTTTAAACTTTATGAAACAGTGATTTCAATAACTTTATTTCATTTTATTTCATTTAATTTCATTTCAAGAACACGACATTTAGTAGAAATCAGTATAAAGTTGATGAAATAGATCATAAGAAATGGCCCACGTTCAAATCTACCCCAGTTTCAAGGTCATTGTATTTTTACACAAAGAGGACAATTTACACAGATAAGTATCGAACGTATTCTTCGGGGTCGTCGGCTAAATGGTCAGCAAAGTGGTCATCGCTTCAAATGGTTCCGGGTTCTTTTCTTTTAGCTGTATTGGCTTAATTCCCCAGGCTCCGAGAGCTTAATTTACACAACACACACCAAACTACCAACCACCACAAACATCGCGATAGGGGATTCATCATTCCACTTACGGTTGATGTTAGGAAGAGCTTACGAACGTAAAACTGAACTTAATCCCCATTAATTAATTAAGAGAGAACCAGGATAAGGTTTCAATCAGATTTAGTTTTACTATTATTAACTATGAATTATCTGCGAGACATTATAATAAATAAATAATAAAAAATTAACAATAAATAATAATAAATAATGTTGTGAAAATCATGTCGCCTTTACCTATAGAAAACATTCTCACGTAAAATCCCATTAAAGGAAAATGTAAATCTAGACGTGAAACTGATCTAGAAATCTGGGAAATCATGATCACCAGTAGCACATACAAAATGGCATTCCACTGATGTTACTAAGACAACAGGGAAATTAATTTTTGGGGAAAGTCCACTCGGGAAAGCACACACAGATTTATACACCAAAAGGCACAATAATATTCAATACCAACGCTGTTACCATGAACCAGAGCCTTCTCTAACACACAATTAATAATTATGACGAATACATACAAGTTGCACGACGTACGAGCTCGATGATGACACTTAGACAAGGAAGTAAAATATGCTCGTTTCATCCTTAATGCATTATTGACGTACAAGCTGTGACCTGAAGCACTTGTAACCTATCATTTGAATTTTAGTACAGGTGTTTTTGGCCCTAGTTCCAACACTTAAACCACAAATAAATAAATAAATAAATAAATAAATAAATAAATGAATAAATAAATAAATAAATAAATAAATAAATAAATAAATAAATAAATAAATAAATAAATAAATAAATAAATAAAAAATGAATATCAGTATTCTCGTATTCAACGTTGGCTCCTGCATTCGCAGTAATCGTAAGTGTAACGCCTGAGCCTGTGAATTAGCAAGTGCATTGACAATAAGTTGGGATGACTTCATGATGATATTAACTGAGAACCTGCTTGTCGTCATAGATGCAGTGTGAGGTTGATAAATTAGGTTGAATAGTTAAGGGTTTCATTGAGATTACATTACATTCCCTCTAATTCTCAAAGTCACTTTGAATTCACCCTCCTTCATATTAACTTGCACATAAACTTGGATCGAGGGAATAACTGAATGTATTTTATTTTATTATTTATATTGTATATTTATTAACCATTCGTACACATACATGAACAGAATACAAAATCAAAAATGCTTCTATACTATAACAATTTAATGTCTAAATGTTCATTCCTTGAGAGTGTAACCCTGTAAGATTTCCAGAAAATAATGGTTAGTGAACACTTCAGGCCTAATTTACAAATGAGAAAACAGTGACAATTTTGTACTTTGTCATTCACTCTTACAGATTTATAAACCAAAACCTTACTTTTATCCCCAAACCGTCGAAAAATATTAAATATTTACATCGAGTAAAAGAAGAGGGCTCAATTCATCCTGTAAGTCTAATAGAGTATAAATCATGCTGTTCACCGGTCAGATTTCATGGATCGATGAACAGTTATAAGAACGCGATGAAATAAGCAGCTTGTCCATGAGAGGGTAAATTCTGCTATGCAGTTTTCGCTGCGGTCTAGTAAAATACATGTACTAATGTGGAATATTTTCTTTCTACGTTACAGTTTGTCTTCCTCGCTCTGGTGGCTGTAGCCGTCGCTACTCCCGGATATCTCACTGGCGCCCATGTCGCTGCCCCTGTGGCTTACGCCGCTGGCCCCGCTGTAGTTGCTGCCGGCCCCGCTGTGGTCGCTGCTCCCGCTGTAGTTGCCGCTCCCGCCGTCGCTGCCGTCCATGCCGCTCCCTTGGCTTACACCGCCGGCATCGTCAAGACTCATCATGTTATTGGTTGATTCTTCCCAACAACTCATTAAAAAAGAGCATTGCCATTCATGACAATGTTTAACAAAATTTGAGGTGTTATTTTACATTAAAATGTGCAACTCAATACAGTGTGTAATTTCTTTCAACCCAAATCCACTCCCAGAAATTTAAAAAAAACCATAGCATATCAATCAGTTGTACATGCCTGAAATGTTATATTGGTTAGACGTGCCAGTAAAATCTATTTAGCTCAATACAACCTTGAATAATCTCTGTACAGAACTGATAAATCGTAGCTTAGATTGTTCTTTGATGAGAGAGATACCCATATGATCTCAATAAAAAACGATATGAATTCAATAAGTCAATCTATATCCTTTTTCCTTTATAATTCGATTCACGTCGCACCAACACATATAGGTCTCATGGCGACGATGGGATAGGAAAGGGCTGTCCCATTGTCGCCGTAAGACCTATCCGTGTCGGTGCGATGTAAAGCAATATGTACCAATAAAAATATTGGCACAGTAATTTGTTAGTGTGTGTTTGTATCTGTGTCCTTTCGTATGAACACGGTTGCTTCAAGAGATGCTACATTTATCGCAGCCTATTTTCTTTTGCTTTCTCTAAGTTTATAACAACATGGCATTTTGCTACAGAAGCAAAAAGCAGTTGTATAGTACTCGGCATTATTCTGCTTGATAATGTACATAGGAGAGTAGAGCATGTTCAGCCCCTAAAAATATATATTTTTTTATTTTGTACTTCATTGCGTTTGGCAATCTTTAAAGTAATTATTTCTTTTCTTTGTGCGTGGTGACTATATAACTTAATGTTTCTCACGTTTTATGCAAACGTCGTGTCGAAAACAAGTTTAATTGTAGTTGTCATTACATGATGAAATAATATACACTTGCACTGTACGGAGTACATTGGTTATGAACGTTTATGTACTATCTGATAACGTTCTGGGCCACCGCTTGCAACAGCTGTTCCTCGTGCACGCACAACTATCAGTCAGCGAGTCCTATAGAGACACTGACAATAACTCAATCGCGTTTCCGCGAAGGTCTTTAAAATCCCTGAACTGCATGAACTCTACATGTTCGAAGGGCCGATTCCTTTTCAGTTTCCTGGCATGTGCCGTATGAATTACCTGTATCCCGGTTCATTCGGAGCAGTGATTTCCTTGGTGAGTTCAGTAAGTGCCCTAGAACATAATCTACACAATCTTAACTCATTCCAGGTACTATGTGGTTTCCACTCTCATTGAGGAGTAAACCATTTTTCTCCGGCTTTCTGACCATCGGCAAAATTGTTGGCCTTTTGGAGCATTGCGGACATAGGATCTCTTCTAAATGCCTGCTGTGCTTCAATCAAGGATTATCTATCCCAGTACGTTTTCACAGTAAAAATACGCTGACGAAGACAGTATCGTATGCTCGTATTATGACTGCAAAAACTCACACTTGCAAGGTTGCTTGTTCTGCTGCGGAATTGGCCGTGTGCAATGAAAGGAAGACTTACAGAGCAGTGACGGACAACTATATCTTCGTACCGAGCGAGTTGGCCGTGCGGTTAGGGGAGTGCAGTTGTGAGCTTGTATTCGTGAGACAGTAGGTTCGAACTCCACTGTCCGCAACACTGACAATGATACTCCTCGCACCATATTCCGTGCCGAACTCTTACAGCGCGGGTGTCAAACCTTGCCCGCCGTAAGCGCAGTGCAAGTCTCCTCCCTCTCAGTCGGCTTGCACTTCCCCACGTTGCTAACTCAGGGCTGTGCTCGCCTACCGATGACAGGCGTCAGTTACCTGTTTTATTCTATAAGTAGGCCTAAAGGTCGAAACGTAAAGCTACATAGTCTGTGGCAACACCTAGCTCTATAGCTCCAGTCGCTTAAGTGCGGCCAGTATCCAGTATTGGAGAAACCCACTGTCGGTAGTCCTGAAGATGGTTTGCCGTGGTTTCCCATTTTCAATCAAATGTTGGGGCTGTACCTTAATTACGGCCACGGCCGGTACCTTCCACTCCTAACCCTTTCCTATCCCGTAAGACCCGTTTGTATCTGTATCGGTGCGACATAAGGCGAATTAGAAAACAATACTGTGTAGGGATGAGAAGAATGCAAGAATGAGGAATGTGGCTTGCAAGCACGAACTTCCTGTTCTGCCCAGACAGATCGGCTGTTATCTGCTCTTATCTGCTACACGGAAACATTGACTCACACTTCGCAGTTTGCTGGATTACAACTGACAAGAGCGAAGAGCTGCCAGTAGAAGATAATGTAAATTCGCCTGGGTAGTAGCGGAGTTGCTATGGTAACCACTGCGTCACTGGCTCTGCTGGTGAAAACCCCTTCGCCCCGTGCCTCACCCAGCATGTGCATTCTTCTGATCTCCCAACAATACATCTTCGTGGCATTTGCAGATGAAACGATGGGGACGTGATGTCAAGAGGCTAAAAGTCTTGTTTCAAATATTGACGAACAATTATCTGGAATTTCTGGAGACCCTTCTTCAACGAAATTCCTGAGGCAGAGGATAGGAATTGCTGCCAGCGTTATGGGCTCATTTCAGTGTAACGCTCATTTTTAATATTTACAATCTGCTTTACGTCACACTGACACAGATAGGTCTTATGGTGACGGTGGGATAGAAGATTACTAAGAGTGGGAAGGAAGCTGCCGTAGCCTTGATTAAGGAAAAGCCCAGCATTTGCTAGGAGTGAAATGGGAAACCACGGAAAACCACTTTCAGAAGTGCCGACAGTGGGGTTTGAACACACTATCTCTCGAATAGACTACTGGATACTGGCCGCACTTAAGTGACTGCAGTTATCGAGCTCGGTTATAAATAACGTTCCACTGAACAAAGTATTCTATCTTGATTCTTAGATTTCGAGGCTGGAGCGAAGCACCAAGGACAACAGCAGAAAACCTTGTTTAAAATAGCTCCTTCGTACTGTCTACAGCTTAACATTTACGAAAAAGCATGGGATTGATGTAAGAAATAAACATTTGCAATACGTTAATTCTTCTTCTTCTGCTCCTTCTACCGTTTTTTCCCACACTTGCGTGGTCGCTGGTGCGAACGTTGTCATACATGTGGATTTAGCCCTATATTAAGGCCGGATGCACTTCCTGACACCAACGCTCTATGGAGGGATGAAACCACTATTGCGTGTTTCTGTGGTGGTTGGTAGTGTAGAGTGTTGTATGAATATGAAAATATTGGGATAAACACAAGCACCCGTCCTCAAGACAGAAGAATTAATCACACTTGATTAAAATCCCCAACCTAACCGAGAATCGAACCCGGGACCCTCTGAACCGAAGTCCTAGAAGCTGATCAATTAACCAAGGAGTCGGACTTAGAAATAAATTGATGGGCCTGATAGCCATAAATAGGCATCCTAGTCAGCAATGGGTGGTAAGGGAACCAATATGGTTTTTCCTTAAGCAAATGAGATCATTGAATTCAAATTCAAATTTACACTACTTTCCGGAAGGAAATTATAACTCAATCAAACTGTATGGATAGCCTTTTATCTGTTGATATATGAAACTGTATTGATGTATTATCAAGGTCTGTATATTTTCGTAGTTTTCTTTCCAGTACTACCCTTCCTGGGGTACTCCTTATTTTATTTGAGATTAAGATAATGCGCACATAGTATTGTAAATGGAAGGTAGGCCTATATCTAATTGATCAACACGTCTTATATACACATTTGTTCATGGTGTACTAAAACTATTAAATGGTAGTGCCCTTTTTACACAGGATTTAAGGTGATAACGAGGGCAACCTTCGCCACAAAATTGCCACTTTTAATAATAGAAATTATTCCTTTAAATGGATTACTATATATTTTCCATCTTATAATACTTTACAAGTAGAAGCTCCGTGTCTCAGGCGGCTGCGCGCCAGCCTCTAACCCCTGTGTTCCGTAGTTCAAGTCCCGGTCACTCCATGTGAGATTTGTGCTGGACAAAGCGGATTCGGGACAGGTTTTTCTCCGGGAACTCTGGTTTTCCCTGTCATATTTCATTCCAGCAAAACTCCTCCATGTCATTTCATTTCATCTGTCATTCATTAATCATTGCCTCATGGAAGTGCGACAGGCTTCGGCAGCCGGCACAGTTCCCATCCTCGCTGCTAGATTGGGGCTATATTCATTCCATTCCTGACCCGGTTGAATGACTGGAAAAAGGCTGATTTTCATTTTCAATACTTTACAAGTTATAAAATAGTTCATGTATCGGTCGTTATTTGATCTTATTCAGCTATGTAATAAGTTAATAAGTTGTGTTGTTGTTGTTGTGGCAACATATAAAAATATTCTAAGAAAAGTGATTTTAAATATTTTCAAATATTCTTTAAATTATTGAAGTATGCTTAATAATGTCATATATTCTTTGAATAAAGAATAAAGACAAGAATGATGTAACACAACTGATGATTCCGAGGAGGTTTTCGTTTGTTATTCTTTAGAAATGGAACATGCTTTTCATGTGCCCTTGTTGAAGATGAATAGAAACTGCAAGACTGCTAACCAAGTGTATTGTATAATATTAATAATAATGAAAATAATAATAAGCCGTCTCTGCGGTGTAGTAGTTAGTGTGATTAGCTGCCAACCTCGGAGGCCCGGGTACGATTCCCAGCTCTGCCACGAAATTTGAAAAGTAGTACGAGAGCTGGAACGGGGTCCACTTAGTCTCGGAAGGTCACATGAGTAGAGGTGGGTTCGATTCCTTCTTCAGCCTTCCTAGAAGTGGTTTTCCTACCCACTTCTCCTTCGGGCAAATGCCGGGATAGTACCTAACTTAAGACCACGGCCGCTTCCTTCTCTCTTCCTTATCTATCCCTTCCAATCTTACCATCCTCCCACAAGGCCCCTTTTCAGCTTAGCAGGTGAGGACGCCTGGGCGAGGTGCTGGTCCTGCTCTCTCAGTTGTATCACCCCGACCCAAAGTCTCAAGCGCCAGGACACTGCCCTTGAGGCGGTAGAGGTCGGATCCCTGGAGAGTAAACGGATTAAGAAAGTAAGCAAGCAAGCAAGCAAGCAAGCAAGAAGGAAAGAAAAAAGAAAGAAAGAAAGAAAGAAAGAAAGAAAGAAGGAAAGAAAGAAAATACTACTACTACTACTACTACTACTACTAATAATAATAATAATAATAATAATAATAATAATAAGGCCTCACTACTACTACTACTACAAATTTCCTACGGAAATGTCGTTGCCTCCATTTCATTTTTAAACATTTCCGTAAATTCTAGTGTAAAAATGGTCAGTTCAATTTTGAAGGATACAGGTTGTCATATGTTGAATCTCCTGCCTCTCTGTTAAGCCATTATAAATAGTTTGTTATGAACTTTAGTTTAAAATGTCCCTGCCGAGAAACTGTGTTTTAATTATATTTTTACTTAACATTTCCATTATTTCAGGGAAGCAAACTCACTGCTTATGTGATTCAAGTAAAGTTTTGATTCTTTGTCATATTCTACTGGCATGATAACCAAATTTCATAGTCTGCTTTCACCCACGCTCGAAGAATTCCCGTAATACTTTTATTCAGCCACGAAAGGATTATTCTTGAATTATTTTTATTTATACTGAAGATCGTATCAATCTATCCCGTAAATCTTGCTTCTTTCTTGTTTCTTAGAGGCTGCCTGGCTGAGGCGGTAAAGGCGTGATCGGTCCACCCGGAAGGACGTGGGTTCGATTCCCGGTCAAAAGGTGCATATGGTCCTAAGGTTCACTCAGCTTACATAAGAAATGAGTACCGAGTTAATTCCTCGGGGCTAGGGATTTCGGACGTAGAGCTAACGACTCTACCTCATCAAGTGCTAAGTTAACGGGTGGTTCGAGCCCCACTGTCGGCAGCCCTGAAGATGGTTTTCCTTGGTTTCCCATTTTGACCCAGGTAAATGCCAGGGGCTGCACCTTTATTAAGGCCACGGCTGCTTCCTTCCACTTCCTAGGCCCTTCCCATCCCATCGTCGCCATTAGACATATCTGTGTCAGTGCGACGTAAAGCAAAAAAAAAAAAAAGTAACGGGTAATGGAAGCCTTTATCTTCCACTCATCCAAGGACCTTCATGGCCTGTATGGAGATGACTTCGCTTTGAGTTTCTTTTTTTGTTTCATATGATCAATTTTCGCGTCACCTCTGTGCTAGCACCCTTGATGGGGAGAAATTTTGTGACCCTCTCGGTACGGCCATGCAACTATTTTAATACTCTTTATAAATAACGCCATTACACGATTATTTTCTATACAACATAACTTACCTTGCTTTCAAATCAACGTCTCACTACTCTTTAAACTCCCTACGGAAATGACACTGTCTCCATGTAACTCCGCAAATTCTAACGCAAAAAAGGTCACTTCAATTTTGAAGGATACAGGTTGTCGTGTGTTGACTCTGCTCCCTCTGTGTCAATTCCCGTATCATTCAGTTCCTGCTACATTATAACGCCGATCCGGTGACACACACTCGCACACAGAGCGGATGTTAGTTCATTTGGCTCGTCTTAATTAAACTCTGTGGAGCTCCTATCTCCAAACAAGTGTGTGTGTGTGGCCGAACGCCCTGACTGTCTCTCTTTATGAAGCAGCTCTGATTAAATGTAAAATTTTAATGATGTTCTTGCGTTAAGTTATATTGAAATAGAGGCTTGAATGTAACAAATATGAAGCTGTATGCCTTCAAACTTTCATCTTCTCTATATGTTAGAATGAAATGACGTATGCCTGTCTGTCTTCCGAAAGAGCATCACGTCTAAACTACTGGACAGAACTTAATGAAATTTTGTATAGACAATCTCGAGGGATCTGTCGCATAACAAACTAACACAGTTCAAAAATTTAGGGGAACATGTTTTTGAACGTATGCCGTGCTCCAAAAAACAATACCTCACACCCTGGTATATTACCAACTAAACCTTTATTTTTTTACCGTTAAAGTATACAAAATAACATCGATGGATTCGCGTTCGTTTTCAGAACACAAACGGAAATTTCCAAATAGGGACGAAAACAAAGTGATAACAGTCCTCCAGGGTGGATTTTTATCAAGGTTGGAGAGCTTCAGTATGGCATATGTCCTCCACGAGCATTTATCACAGCTTGGCACCTACGTGGCATGATTCGTATAAGTCGACGGAGTTCATGTTGCGGTATCGGGTTCCATTCTTCAATGAGAGCCTGTTCGAGGTCTTGGAGAGTCTGTGGTGGAACAGGACCCCCAGGAACACTTCTGTCAAGCCTATCTCACACATGCTCGATAGGATTATGGTCGGGACTCTCTGCTGGCCATTCCATCCCTTGAATGTCTAGTTCAGCCCAAAACAGCTCTGGTGATGCGCGCTACATGAGACCTGGTATTGCCGTGCATGAGTACGAATTCAGGGCCAGCACCGTATGCAGCAACCAACACATGCTGTATCAGTATCTGCTCGATGTACCCTGCAGCGGTAAGATTAGCACGGACGATGACAAGATCCGTACGGCCATCAATACTGATGCCACCCCACACCACAGAACTTTGTCCGAATCGGTCACCTTCCTGGACAACATTTGGCATGTTCTGCTCACCACGGCGTCTCCATACACGTTGACGTCCATCACGCTGTGTCGGGGGAAATCTGGGCTCGTCTGTGAAGAACATAGGTCTTCATTGGCGAAGTTGCCAGTTGACGTGGGTACGGACAAACAGAAGGCGAGCTGCGTGATGGTGCTACGTTATACGAGGCACTCGAACAGGACGTCTGGGTCATAAGGATACTTCTCTTAACTTGTTCCTTACTGTATGGTCAGACACCATGACACCAAAGACCCTCCTGAGGTTTTGTTGCAGTTCTCTGGCAGTTGCTGAACGACGCTGCAACGCACAGATGTTCAGATATCGGTCATCCTATGGGGTTGGCATGCGTCCACGACCTTGTCCAACCCTCCTTGTGAACCTGCCTGTCTCATTGTAGCGATTCAACAAGCGGTTAATAACTGACGGAGAGACATTGAGATCCACAGCGACACGACGAAAAGTCCATCCTTCCTGGATCAAAGTGACTTGAACCTCGTTAAGATATCTCATGGGAAGGGCTGGTTGACATACGACGCGCTCAGGTGACCGCAGTAGTCTGTGTACCTCACAACTACACACGGACGCACCACTGTTCACTTTGTTTTGAGGGGTTACCTGACAGTTTACTGGTTGGCTGGAGTATAACTTCGATTTGACATACCCTGAGTAGCTATGGTCTCAAGGTATGCTGCACGACCATTGGAATCCCATCAACCAAATTAACGTTCACATACCAGACGTTACAAAAACATGTTCGCCTAATTTTTTTGAACTGTGTATTACGAAATATAAACCTGAAAATATCCTAATAGGGAAATTGTTTGCGAACAAAATTAGCGGTAGGCTGTCACTAATGTAATGGCCGAAGGTTTTGAGAGTTTGTAGACTTACTTATTAGAAGTAAAGGGCAATTATTATGTGGATAATAAAATTTATTCAACAGAACATTGTACACATGGAATGAGGGTAATAACTCGGAATAATATGGGTCTATGATATGAGAAATAAGAGGCATAATTTGAGACGTCGTTATTTCTTTTCCATTATTAAAGTTGTTGTTCTACACAACTGACCACGATGTATTCACAACGACAGCTAACCTCTAATTGAACGCGCAAGTCAACACAGCACCATCTTATAACAGAGTACGCGTGTGACCTCAATCTTCCTTTTTCATGGTGAAATATATTCCATACAAATGACCACGATGGATTCAAAACGTTATCCAACCTCCAACCGAACGCACGAGTTTTTTGTTTCGGGGGTGCCCCCGAAGCCCCGCCCCACCGAGTGGCAATCGTCACTATTTTACATTGCCTCCTATATGTTATTAGTTCTAAGTAGAGGAAAAAGATAGCAGGGAGCAGAGAGGAGTGGGAGTGTGATACTACAGGAGTATCTGCCTGTCCCCATGCTATGTTACCAGGTGAGCTGTGGGGATAGGTATCAATAGCGGTGTAATCGGGTAATAAGGATCAGGACAAAACCACATAGGCGGAAATAGAAAGATGTCTACATGCAAAACCTGACATTTTGTAAATAGCACATACAAGGATGTGGTTCTGGAAACCTTGCCGGTTTCCGAGCCACGCGACAATAGCCACTAGGACCTGCCACCCCGCTCGACCCCCTTGGGGTCCGTCGTACCCATTCTCCGATCCAGGAGAATGAGGCCAGGCCCGTCGAGTCGGAGATCTGCTGGGTGGATGCGGGATATGGCGCCTCGCCTCATTCCTCTCTGCCAGGGCCATGGCCCTGTGTACAGGGCAACTGCGATGGAAGGTTGGGTGGCCCCCTGCGCTGTTGGCGCACACCGGCTCCTCCCTAAGTGTAGCGCAGGCCGTGTAATGATCATCACCACCACAGCCGTTGCACCTCACTTGAAGCCCAGTGCTAAACTGACGGTGGCCCCACATCAAGCAGAGGAAACACAGCAAGAGCTGCTGAGGGGAACGTTCTATTCTCACCTGACTGCCGCTACCCACTAACGTCCTCTCCTGATTGGCCCCTTGCTCGACTGCCTTCCTTAGAGCAGCCCTGGGTTGCGGCTGGGTGGCCCTATCGTGATGGACCGACGTAGCCTTCTGTCTCCTGATCCTTGGGCGGCGTCTGCTTTCTGGCGAAGGCTGTCTCTTTGCAGGAGAAGAGGCCTCGTCCTAGTGTCTGTCCTCCCAGTCTGGTGACCGTGGTGTGGCGGGTGGCCCCACTGTAGTGCCGGCTTCTCCCTCCTGGCTGGCGGCGGTGGCGTCGCTTCATTGCTGGCATCTCAGTGCATTCCCTGCCTTATACGGCGCCCATCGATGTCTGCATCGTTAACGAAGCGCTAGTAGGCCGGGTCTGGGTAGCAGCCTCTGAACAACCTGGGGTGTCCGTGTCCGTGCTGCATTCCGCTGTCCTGGGTCGCCTTCCTGGTCTGCGTCCTGGTGGTAGGCCTTCCCTGGGTAGCCCTGGCAGGTGGTGGACGTTCCTGGTTGGCGGTCTTGTTGGTTTGCGTGTACTTCGTGAAGTACAACTTTTCGACAAGGGTCGCGCCGGTAGCAGCTCGTACGCAATGCCGACCAAGGATACCAACCCAAAGATGAGTACCCATATGTAAATTATTTGGGGATGTTACCATGATTGGAAGGGAAACGGTATTATTTTTGACTTGGTTACTTCATGCAACAAATGGATCGCTTCCCGAGTCCATTCTAAATTTAGAATAAAAGGACGGAATTAAGTTGTGGTAATGTAAATGTCGGGTCAGATAATGCATTTACTTTGTTGTACATATTTAATCGTAGGTGTGGAGTAGTAATTTAAGTCATGTATGTATAACATTAATATAGTCGAGCTTTTCGCGATATTGATTTTGTAGTTAGTGTTAGAACTGACCTAGAATTTGCTTTTTTAATGTCAGTCACTTGATGACAAATTGTGTGATAATTTCTATGGAAAATCCAGCCACATACAATGCCAGTGTTTTCCGTTGTGTTAATTTTTATTTGTAAATTTACGTTGACGAATTTTGTAGAGAAGATCACGAAATAATAATAATAATAATAATAATAATAATAATAATAATAATAATAATAATAGTAATAATTCATGAAATATCGTATTCAAATGTGAACAGTGCTAAACCTTAAAATTTAAATGGATAATGTGCTAAGACAAACGGGAATGGTTAATGACAGAATAGCTTTTCTAATTGGACTTAAAATATGGTGATAATTAAAATTTGTGAAATTATAATGATGAGTAATAATACCGGTGATAACAAACCCTAAATACTAGTAAACCTGTTGTTTAAATTACGGTTCTAATATATTATAAATAAATGTCAGACATTTAATCTGTAAGTATTTGGCAGTACCACGTATGTTTAACAATTACGTATTCACGATTGTCGAATTTAGACGAATATTAAGTAATACCTCTGCGATTATTTGCGGAGAATGACCTCGGAAGTATATCACATGCGAAGAGAGACGTTGTAAAAATCATGCAATTTGGATATAAATATATCGTACTATGTCGTCGATGAGATATAAGTTAGTTGAAAACTCTGTGATTAATAATTGAATAAAATTTTGTTGAGAGATGAATTCCGTATGGGAACACTTACTGTATAATGAAGCTGTGTTGAAAGATATTGTGATACGAAGAAATGTATGAAAAAAAGTGATAAATACAGAGAATATGATTGTACGAATACGGGCAATGTAAACAGAGTAAGATTGAATTACGTAGAGGGCAGAATTCGAAACCGTAGTTGTCCGTACGAAATAGATGGACTGCGCACGTAGTCATTTGAAATACTACGGACCCAAAGACTAAAGAGATTCAGAATCCACATAAATGATCGTATGGTGTGATGATTAAGAATGACGAATGATGATAATCATGATAATCGTATTATTAATAATAATAATAATAATAATAATAATAATAATAATAATAATAATAATAATAATAATAATAATAATAATAACAATAATAAGAATACTAATAATAATAATAATAATAATTACAGATGTAAATTTTTACCATGTTAAATGAAGGGAAATGATAAATATGTTAAGGAGAAATAGAACTAATGAGTTAAGCCCGATAAAATAATAATACTAACGTCATGACGGTGATAAATCGTAGTGATTAAAAGTAATAATAGTTATCGCAATAATAGGCCTAATAACAATGTTTTGATGTTGAATGTCCGTAAACGCGACCGGTATATTGCGACGTCTGCGGACGTGGCAAAATAATAAGGTCGTAATAATAATAATAATAATAATAATAATAATAATAATAATAATAATAATAATAATAATAATAACAATAATATTAACAATAATATCATAAAAGTAATATAATAATGATAAAGCCAGAAAACAACTTGAGGCATCCTCTAGGGCTAACAACCCTAGTTGTAAAAGGATGGGTACCCGTCCAAAGCAAAGTCAAGTCAAAAAGCATGATGGCACAACATTTCAAGAAACATACCCCAGGGGGCAAATCTTCGGATAAATCCCTCGTCGTGAATGCCACGGCGCACGAATCTCCTTCGGATTCTGGGGGAGACTCGACATCATGCAAGAGACGAGTCGGAGCGTCTCGGTGTACCCCGAAGAGTCAAAAACTCAGGCCAAAATCTAAAACCTTTCTAGCAACTTTCAACATAAATTCACTTACACAAACTGGCAAGCTGAAAACCCTCACCAAAGCTCTTCGCGAAAATCAGATATCCATAATGGCCCTACAGGAAACAAGGTACCCAGATGAAGAGATTTTTGAGTCCGAAGGCTACCGATTTTTCAAGAGCAAAGCGCAAAGAAAAATCCTCAATGGAGCTGTGATGCTTGGAACCGCTATACTATAGTATTTCAGAAAATGGCCATTAGTTTTAGCCTAAAATGAATCCATTGATTTACTATGATTTTATTTGGTGAATTGTCTTCTGTTTTAATCTGTTTACCCTCCAGGGTTGGATTTTCCGTCGGACTCGGCGAGGGACCCCACCTCTACCACCTCAAGGGCAGTGTCCTGGAGCGTGAGACATTGGGTCGGGTATAAAACTGGGGAGGAGGACCAGTACATCGCCCAGGCGGCCGCAACTGCTATGCTAAACCGGGGCCTTGGTGGGGGATGGGAAGATTGGAAGGGATATAAAAGGAAGAGGAATGTAAAAGGCCGTGGCCTTAAGTTAGGTACCATCCCAGCATTTTCCTGGAGGAGAAGCGGGAAACCACGGAAAACCACTTCCAGTGTGGCTGAGGTGGGAATCGAACACACCCCTACTCAGTTGACCTCCCGAGGCTGAGTGGACCCCGTTCCAGCCCTCGTACCACATTTCAAATTTCGTGGCAGAGCCGGGAATCGAACCCGGGCTTCCGGGGCTAGCAGCTAATCACACTAACCACTACATCAGAGGCGGACTTTGTGAATTCTTCTGAGTAAAAATATTGTTTTCTTGATATGAGTCAAGTATTCTTCAACAGTTGAAAGATGTTGTCTCCAGTATTCGGGAGATAGTAGGTTCGAACCCCACTGTCGGCAGCTCTGAAAATGGTTTTCCGTGGTTTCCCATTTTCACACCAGGCAAATGCTGGGGGTGTACCTTAATTAAGGCCACGGCCGCTTCCTTCCCACTCCTAGCCCTTCCCTGTCCCATCGTCGCCATAAGACCTGTTTGTGTCGGTGCGACGTAAAGCAACTAGCAAAAGATGTCAATAATGTTTGCTTGCGGATTTGATAGTTATGGCTCTTCATTTGTTAAAAGGTATCTTACGAACTATAACATCTGACGCGAGTCTGTTCGACTCTAAGCTGTCAGATGTCAGTTACCTTTCCATTTACGACTGTTGATAGACTTGTTTGATATGTTGTACAAATGGCAATAATGTGTCACATTCATATAATAGCTGTTGTGTTTATTATAATTACAAGTGCCCGGTCCATGTTTTTGTTCATGGTATTCTAGAATATATAGACTTAGTGACAAGGAAATAGACTTTTTGCAGCCAGAAGTAGCAGAAGGAAATACAGAGTGTGTTCTATCACCAGGCAGTGCCGATGTAGATAATAATCCCAATTAGTCAGATGAGTCGGTTGATGAAGAGGATCATACTAGCATTGTCAGTGAACACAGTGAGGTGCTACTTATGTGATTATAAAAAGAGATTGAATGCAAAGACAAGTATGTGACAAGTGTAAGAAAAATCTGTTTTCGGACCACACTGACTGTGAAAGAAAAAAGCTTGAAATGTAAACGGTTCAGAATAGGTACTGGATTTAACACTGTACGATGAATAATTTCACGAAGTTACTGCCTTTACCGGGCACATTTTTTTTTCCCTCATAAGCTGTTAAAAGATGTTTCAAATACGCAAAGATTGCTTTGAAGTTTGTTTGAATACGATGCACGCTTTTGATAAATAAATATGTATTAAATAGTCATGAAGTTTATTTCATAACACTGTCCAGTGGATACAGGTTAGGTAGGCTCTCCAGGGTTAAAATATCACAGCAGGTGTCATTGCTGAATACAGAAGAGCCACTGGTTTTAAAATGTCATAGCAGATGTTAGTTCACTGCTGAATTCGGAAGAGCCACTGGTTTTAAAATGTCATAGCAGATGTTAGTTCACCGCTGAATTCGGAAGAGCCACTGGTCTTAAAATGTCATAGCAGATGTTAGTTCACCGCTGAATTCGGAAGAGCCACTGGTCTTAAAATGTCATAGCAGATGTTAGTTCACCGCTGAATTCGGAAGAGCCACTGGTCTTAAAATGTCATAGCAGATGTTAGTTCACCGCTAAATTTGGAAGAGCCACTGGTTTTAAAATATCGTAGCAGATGTTAGTTCACTGCTGAAATCGTAAGAGCCACTGGTTTTAAAATGTCATAGCAGATGTAGTTGACTGATGAATTCGGAAGAGCCACTGGTTTTAAAATATCATAGCAGATGTTAGTTCACTGCTGAATTCGTAAGAGCCACTGGTTTTAAAATGTCATAGCAGATGTAGTTGACTGATGAATTCGGAAGAGCCACTGGTTTTAAAATATCATAGCAGATGTTAGTTCACTGCTGAATTCGTAAGAGCCACTGGTTTTAAAATTTCATAGCAGATGTAGTTGACTGATGAATTCGGAAGAGCCACTGGTTTTAAAATATCATAGCAGATGTTAGTTCACTGATGAATTCGGAAGAGCCACTGGTCTTAAAATGGCATAGCAGATGCTAGTTCACTGATGAATTCGGAAGAGCCACTGGTTTTAAAATATCATAGCAGATGTTAGTTCACTGATGAATTCGGAAGAGCCACTGGTTTTAAAATATCATAGCAGATGTTAGTTCACTGATGAATACGGAGGAGCCACTGGTTTTAAAATATCATAGCAGATGTTAGTTCACTGCTGAATTCGGAAGAGCCACTGGTTTTAAAATATCATAGCAGATGTTAGTTCACTGATGAATTCGGAAGAGCCACTGGTCTTAAAATGTCATAGCAGATGTTAGTTCACTGATGAATTCGGAAGAGCCACTGGTCTTAAAATGGCATAGCAGATGCTAGTTCACTGATGAATTCGGAAGAGCCACTGGTTTTAAAATATCATAGCAGATGTTAGTTCACTGATGAATTCGGAAGAGCCACTGGTTTTAAAATATCATAGCAGATGTTAGTTCACTGATGAATACGGAGGAGCCACTGGTTTTAAAATATCATAGCAGATGTTAGTTCACTGCTGAATTCGGAAGAGCCACTGGTTTTAAAATATCATAGCAGATGTTAGTTCACTGATGAATTCGGAAGAGCCACTGGTCTTAAAATGTCATAGCAGATGTTAGTTCACTGATGAATTCGGAAGAGCCACTGGTCTTAAAATGGCATAGCAGATGCTAGTTCACTGATGAATTCGGAAGAGCCACTGGTTTTAAAATATCATAGCAGATGTTAGTTCACTGATGAATTCGGAAGAGCCACTGGTTTTAAAATATCATAGCAGATGTTAGTTCACTGATGAATACGGAGGAGCCACTGGTTTTAAAATATCATAGCAGATGTTAGTTCACTGCTGAATTCGGAAGAGCCACTGGTTTTAAAATATCATAGCAGATGTTAGTTCACTGATGAATACGGAGGAGCCACTGGTTTTAAAATATCATAGCAGATGTTAGTTCACTGCTGAATTCGGAAGAGCCACTGGTTCTAAAATGTCATAGCAGATGTTAGTTCACCAATAAATTCAGAAGAGCCACTGGTTTTAAAATGTCATAGCAGATGTTAGTTCACCGATGAATTCGGAAGAGCCACTGGTCTTGAAATGTCATAGCAGATGTTAGTTCACCGATGAATTCGGAAGAGCCACTGGTCTAAAAATGTCATAGCAGATGTTAGTTCACCGATGAATTCGGAAGAGCCACTGGTTTTAAAATGGCGTAGCAGGTGTGAGTTCACCGCTAAAGCAGGTGAACCATTGGTCCTACACTACCGTTGCAGGTTTTCCATTGAAAGCACCTGAGACACAGATTGTGTTGCTGCAGGTGTTAATTCGTGGTTAGACCCAACTAGGACATAACATGTTTTTAAAGTATAGTTAGAGGCGTTAACTTATTGATAGGTTCAACTTGGACCACTGGTATGCATTTCCAGAGATAACTCACCGCTTATTCAAAGAAAGAGTACCTCAGTCGGAAAGCATTTCCATAACTGGTCACGCTTGGCACGGCACACAAGCACACGCATACGACCTTGCTAGATGTAATTCTCTGTTCTGTGCGGTCATTACGTTAAGAGGTAGTACCCTACACGCGTTCAATGCCACGCTTAACCTAGCTGTAAATTGCAGTGTACATTCTCCCCATTATTTACAGCTCCAAACGACTGGATACGTTATGCTCGCAAACATCCGTTCCAATTCACAATTCACTAATCGAATTGGCATAATGGATGGGATTCCATGTCCACCCACCCCTTCTGCCATCGCTCTGTGAAATGATAGTTGTCAAGTGTAATTTAGCTCTCTAGGAAAATAGATTAAGTCCACGAGGGCTTGAAATAGGTCTATTTCATAGTCATTTCCCAACGAATGTTTATTAGAGTAGACCAAATATTGTTCAGCCAGTGCACAATAACCAATTAGTTACAGAAAGGTGAATAACGGAGAACGCTGAGTATTCTCAATTATGTTGAGCACATGATCCAGGCATCTAGTGTGTTAGCTTCGCACTACGGGTCATTTACCTGTAAGCTTCCGTTGTGGAGATGTAGGGTTGAATTCCATAGTAGACAGAACTAAATATATTTCTACTTTAAAAACATTTAAGCTCATTAAGTCTTTAGGCTTTTTCAATCGTAAAATTACCAGCTTTTCGCTCCAGTTTAGCAGTGGGCTCGTCAGTTGGAATGCTACACCTTTCCAAGACGTTTTTAACATTACGCAATCGATCAAATTAAATTATGGTTTCCTTCTAGGAACCTTATTTTTAGACATTTCTACTTTGTTTCCGGGTTTTACACCAGGAGAACCTACATTAAGAACTCGGCAACTACCTTTGCAACCTAAACGCTTTGCTGTCTTACAATCGCGGAAAGCCTATCTGTGTTGGTTGAATGTAAAGTAGAAAGGAAAATATCATCTATCTTGGAGCCTGTTAGTTTAAATACTATTGAACATGGAAAATATATAACAAATATAACATATCTCTACTGCCATGGAAAAACAGTATTATATTCAATTTACAAAGTGTACATTTATTATTCACCTATTCAATACCTACAGTACCACGCTTTGTGGTTAAATAATCATAAAAGATTGAAATATTGTGAACATGTTTCGCCCTTCTTATTGGGCATCATCAGCACATTAGCTAATCTTAAAACAAACAATTTTATTAAGAATGATTACACCATTACACTTAATAAAATTGTTTGTTTTAAGATTAGCTAATGTGCTGATGATGCCCAATAAGAAGGGCGAAACATGTCCACAATTTGTAAATCTTTTATGGTACTGTGGTACTGTAGGTATTGAATAGGTGAATAATAAATGTATACTTTGTAAATTGAATGTAATCACTATTTTCAATACGGACCAAAAAATTAGATTAATGACTTGTAAAACAGTATTAGTCAAGAAATGACATTTTACAGGAGCCCATTTTATTGCTTTTCTTCAGAAAATTGAAAGAGACTTTTCTAATTGCTTAAGAGCCATACCATTTTTCTAAAGTGTCTTACGGTCAAAGTTCGTTATTTAAGAAAGAGGCTTATACTATTTTGACTGTATTGAGAAATAGGCTTGTAAAATTGTGACCTTAGAATACAATAAAATGTAGTTCATTGGAATTGATGAAAATTCTAAAATAACAGTGGCATAACTAATAATAAAATCTATAAAAATATCAACAGTCAATTTATTGTCTGGAATACAACACCACCAATTCAGATATTGGAGAACTCCTCTAGGTCAAGGCAACTGTCTTTCGCAGTAAAATATTTTTGTAGATCTTTGTAAAATTTATGGAATATGGGTGGAAAAGTTGGGAGAAGATCCAATATCACTTTTCTTCTTTCGAAATATTGGTAGAGAGCAACGATCTTTCTGGGTACAGTTAAGAATCTACTTTGTCCCTACGATTGAGCCAATTATTTCAACGGCTCATTTTCATTCGATTCTCATTGAAATGTACGATCCCGTAGTGTTCGTGAAGCAAAGCCATTTAACATCTTGCCTATTAAATTGATTTCCCTAGAGATTTTTATTTCGAAACTCCAAGGGAGATTACTACATGCGACAAGGATCTTCAGTATCAACATGGAGGTTGAAGTCATAGCAGCTTTGTTATTCAGTCACGTTCGTCGACGCAAAACTAGCTCGACGGTTCTGAATACAACCCATGTTAATGGAACGTTCAACAAAGGGCGCGTTTAATTTGCCTTACTGTGATTTACGTAAACATGATAGTAAGTTTTTCAACTACACAAGAAAGAGTGTGGAATATTTCAACCAGTTGCTACAACTAATCAAGAAAGAAATAGGAGGACGGGGTGCAAATTTTCGCCAGAGAATTCGTCCGGAAGAAAAACTAATGGTTACTTTAAGGTAAGTAAAATTTATTTTCACTTTACTTACAACATACTACTTACGTTCATTACTTAGTTAAAATAACTCGGTGTAGTCAGAGCCTCGTGACACAGCTTCTGGGGATAGAATTGTTCAATCACAGGAGTAATAACTCGAGCAGCTTGATGTTGGCCTGTCTGGATATGGGGTGGAGTAATAGCCTCGCGCTTGATGGTGCGATCTGCTAGGAATAGCAACATCAGCATTAACATTCCTTTGTGAATCGGCATTAGTATCATGATGGAAACGTGGTAGATAGGAGGTTGATACTTCTGAACCACATTCAATATTTCAATTTTAGCACTGTTCTTTGAATATTGTGGTATTTTCTTGAAATCATTTAGCAGTGATAATAAGAAGAATTTGTCTGAATCACAGCGTTCACTTTCCTCTCTGGATTTAATACTGTATTTTAAATCATTCACCATCTCCATACCTATGAAATCATCATTCCTTTTCCTTTTTGACTGAGGATGTAACGTTGAGATGATTGCGTTTCTGGCTTTTATGCTGCTTTCGGCTCAGTAGCACGTTCGATATTTGAAGTCATAGGTCCAGTTTCTGTTGCTACCTTAAGAAATTGAAGTTGATCAAAATATATGTAAGTACTCTTTTCAGGAGCTCCTGAACCACTACTTGCGTTCTTCAATCTTCTTATTTATCGGAAATAACAGCTTCTTATGTTTTTCCACTTCTTTTGTAGTTGTACGCCTGGAAACAACGAAAATAACCTTATTTTCAGGTATCTAGCCACTGGATGCAGTTTTGGTGACTTTCATCACAAGTACCGGCTTGGGATGGCCACTGTCAGAAGTACAGTAAGACAGGTTTGCTTAGCCATATGAAACTTGGTAAAGTGATCCAACAGCACACGAATGGAGAGCAATTATTGCTGAAACGTTCGACAATCATGCACAATTCCAGAATTGCATTAATGAGGTTGATAGTAAACATATTAGAATTAAGCAACCATCACACAGTGGATCGCAGTACTATAGCTACAAAATTTTTTTTTTTTTTCTCAATTGTGTTACTTGCTATTTGTGATGCGGATTACAAGTTCACCAGCACTGATATTGGAGCATATGGTAAATATGGCGATTCTTCAATTTTCATAGAATCCGCTATTTATTAGAAACTTGTGAGGAAGAAACTGAAAATCCCAGATAAGAGTCCAATATCGACTAATAATGATACACCCATGCCGTACGTCTTTGTTGGCAATGAAACATTTCCTCTATTAGAAAACATGATGCGACCAGATAATTGCAGCAATTTAAGCCACAAAAAGAAAATATTCAACTACATTCTCAGCCGTACTCAAGGTAAATTGAATGTACTTTCGGAATTCTGGCTAACAAGTGTCAAATTCTTCATCACCAACTAGATGTCCAAATAGAATTTGCAATTGACTTAGTGAAGCCGTGTTGTGTGTTACACAATTTCATTCGCGCTAGAGATGGTATAAGTTATGAGGATTCCCTATATTATTTTACATCACAACAGAGAACACGAGATTTTGCAAGAAATACAAGGAAACCAGTCTCTTGCCGAGATTTTTGGCACAATACTTTGTTGGAGATGGCCAAGTTCCATGGAAAAACAAATGCATTACTGAAGTAGTTTACAACTAGAAAGCCATTTAACTTTTATATAGCAACAAATGTATACTTTGTTTGTAACTACTTACCAAGTTTATTTTTTCTTCCAGATTCACTCCCTTTCCTCCAAATTTCTGTACTATTTCTTCCCACATAGCCTTTCTTACAGTTCTATCACTGTACTCCTTTAACGTGCCATTCGAAAATGCAGGTTGTTCTTCAATTCCCAGTATGAACAACTCTGTATCAAACTGTTGGGATTGCGCCCTATCGATATCTACTAACTACTGTTACCCACGCGCAACTGGCCGCGTAAGTGAGTGTTGTTTTCTTGGTTAAGTTACATGTCTCCACGCGTGCGGCAGGTCAGCCGCTTGTGCAACTCTCTTCATAAGTTACGTAGCAGTCGCGCCGCTTTAGTGGGTGTTGAGTCTATCTATAGGAATAAAGCTGTAGCGGTCCGCTGTCTGTAATTTCGTTTGCCTTGCCAATTTTTGAGATATTTATTCGTTTTAGGTCAACTTAAGACCATATCAGTGGATTGTATTTTTTGTGTCTGTTTGTTCCACCATCATGGCGAAACGGCTGGATAGATCTCGATCAATCTTCATATTTAGAGTATACTAATCCCAGGGAAGGTTTTGATATGCGTATCATTTTAAAATCTCTGAATAGACGGGTTTTTTGAAAACCAGGATATTTTCTTCAATTTTTCTTATACTATTGATTTTCTGTAAATTCCGTTGACTACAAGTGAACTCCTCTTCATTATAAACAACTTTTGTTATGTACATAATTTGGCTTACTCTTCAAATGACGCAGAAAATTACTATTTTCTGCAGGTCTTATGCTCTGCATTTAGTGACCGACAGATCGACAACGAACCTACAGGTCACCATGGCAACGTCTCGTTATGATCTCCTATCTCTTGCTCGTTATCTCCCCTTACCCGAATATCACTTACTCCTAGTACATCCAGATGCATCCTCTTCACTGACTCAGCCATTTCTACTCTCTTTCTTCCATATTCCCCATTAATATTGATAGCACCCCATCGAATTCCATTTCGTTTGCCAAGTTGTTTACTAGGAGTCGCTCGCCTGTCAAATGGGAGTGGGACTCCGTTACTCCCATAGGTCCAAGGCTTGCTTAAAATGTTCTGAGCTCGGTATATTCATGAATCAGGATGCTACCCTACTTACACATAGTCCAAGTGAGGATGTTTCCTCTAACGGGTTATGGATCACCGGTGGATTGTATAGTCCTAGTCGCCTGAACACAGGGAGGGCCATGACTCAGAATATGTCTGAGATGCCCACTCCCATTCCGTAGCAACCGGTATCCCGACTCTCAGGACCACTTACTAGGCCACTCAGCCGACGGACTAGGACGTGACTACAGTAACCCGCCCCATGAACCATCCCACACCATGAACCATATATTTTATTGTAAACTTTTATTTGTTACTTATTTCTAAAACACATTTTTCTATAAACATCATACAATGATAGTAAAAAATAGTCACAAGTAACGAAAAAGGAACTACAAATTAAATCTTCAACAAAACTAAACTATACATTGAATTTGGAGTGAACCATACATCAAAATAATGCTGCAGAAAGGTCTTTGTTTTTTGTATTAAGTCCAGCTGGCAGAGTACTTGCTGAATTTGCCATTTCTGTTTGTCACACTCTATCCTCTACGCCGTCTCTCCACTTAAGCTGTCTTGCGTATTTTGAAGTCGAAAGTAACACTCTATGCAGACTGCTGTTGTATGTTCCCCACATACATCCGTTCACAAGAATTACAGGCAGTATTGGTCAGTCTGGTTTTCCGCGATTTGTAGCAGAAAATGCAGCGACGACGCTTTGTTGAGAAACCAGTATTTTCTTCCATCGATATTCCAGCTCCTTCTGATTGTTCTTCGGGTGGGCTGAAGCTCTTAAAACCTTCCGAAACAGAGCTAGTGATACCTTGAATCTGAAAACTTCTCGCTGTAGCTTGGGTGGTAGAAGTTCGTGACCAAGCCGTCGAAGGAGCAGTCTGTGAAGCATATTTTCGTGCCCATTTCCTATCCAGATAACTTGTGCATTGATACCTGCGACGTTTAGCATAGAAAAAAACCACTACCATTGGCCAACGACACGTGTTTCTTGCAGCGTCGTACGCAGCACTGAGTTTGTCCACTACGTCGACTTCTGATTTCGTGCTGTTATAATATGGAATCATCACTGGTTTGGAAGATTCACCTGATTGTTCGTCTATGCCATCATCGAAGTTTTGAGAGGATAGAAAAATTGTATTTAGATGTTTTCTTGGCCCATAGGACACAATCGTACAACTCTCCCCAAAGCCAAATATGCTCGAGTTCACATGCCGTTTCTTCACATTCAATAAATCGAGTGGGATCTCCCTCTTATTTTTCTTCATGGTTCCTATAAATGAAATTTTATTTTTATTCAACTCGGTAACCGATTTCACACCCGAAAACCAGTTATTAAGGTCCTTCGTTCTGTTTTCCAGCATATACCTCAAGATTGTAAGTGTAAAGAGACTGCTGCATCGCACATGGCATATACCTTCACGCCGTCCTTTGCCGGCTTCGAAGGAATTAATTGCTTGAAACGACACCGTCCCCGAAACCGCTCAAGCTCTTCGTCAATGGTAACACACGGTCCAGGAGAGTAACTCTTTTTGCAATTGTCAACAAAAGCCTTGAAGGGTTCTCGAATTTATACTATAATATCAATGGCTTTCCTTTCGCGTCGGTTGCTGCGATCGTCAAAACGAAGACATTTCTTAATAAAATTGAACCTCCTGAGATTCATTGTCAACCTAACTATTTCAACTCCGTGTCCATCTGCGCCCCACAGCGTACTAGCATCATCCTGTTCGCATGTAAATTTCGTAATATGTATAGAAGACCGACGAAATATTTTATTTCAGTCAAATCTGTAAGATTTCCATCCCGTTCTCTGCCGAAGTGATTCTTTACTTCCAAACGAATATACTGATTCGTGTGCTCAACAATGCTCTGAAGCATTTAGTCAGAAATGAAGTTACTCCAGCATTCTATAGGTAACTTAGCTTGTCGTGCATCATGAATGACACCTGGGAAGTGGGTGATGATGTTTTGTGTATGAGTGTGACGTTTCCCTTGACGAGGTACTTTTAGCCAGGTTGTCATTTTGTCTTTCCCAAGATAAAACAAACTGTCGTTCGGATCACTTTCTTGATCGCTGCCACTTTATTCAAACTCAGAATCGCTTATTCTCGGTTCTTCCGGCCCATCTTCCACGTCTGTGTCCGCCTCGTCTTCAAAATCTTCCAGCGCAGAACATCCGCCATCTTCATCTAAAATGAGTTTCTGAGTAGCTTCTATATCCATAGGATCTTTCAGATTATATGTTTGCTTCTGTACCATCATATCATAATATGTAAAATTCACGAAAACAGGAGGAGATATACATGAATAAATGTTGCGCCGTATGTCGCAATGTATCAGTCTGATACATACGCTCTGAGCAGCTGACAGTGTGACAGTACGAAGTGACTGCACGAAGACTGTGAAGTGACTGGCTGGAAATGGAGGATGAAACAGGAAGGTACTGTTAAGGCGGGCTGCCTCTGTTGCCTAGCACAACAGTGACACGAGAAAAAAAAAACACGCTTGTATCATTCTGATACTCATGCGACCGATGGAAAGTAAAGATTCATTTTTCGTTAGTCTATTGTAAGTGGTACTCTCGTTCGTCACGAGATGCCTCACTGTGCTCTAACCTTCCAAGTGAGAAGTGACGACGCCATCTTAGCTCCAATTAAGATGTTACTCGTACAATACGTATGAGCGTTGCGAAATAAACCTCAAGATCATCATATGAGTGAAAGACGGTGAGGAAGGAATGTGCTAGAAGAAATAAAATAAAGAGCAACAAAAGACTGCCAAGATTAGAACAGAATAGAGCTGAAAGAAAAGTGTGTAAAACTTAAAAAACGAAAAGAAAATATATGGGTCGCATTGGAGTGGGTTGGAGGGCAGGGGAAAGTGCAGAAAGAAGTACGTAATACAATACAGAGTGAAAAGAAGTTAGAAGTGAGGTCTAAATAGATATTGAAAGTTTTTCTGGCTACTTTATTCAAATTGCACTAACACATGGAAGTTTTGTGGCGATGGAAGTACGGAAGAGGGCCAGGATTAGGAAGGTAGCAGCCGTGTCCTTCATTAAGGTACAGCCCCACCATTTGCCTGCTGTGAAAATGAGAAACCATCTTCAGGGCTGCTGACAGTGGGATTTGAACCCTTTATCTCCGAACGCAAACTCATACCTGCTTATGAAAGTATGCACATAGGCCAGAGTGAACCATCTAGTGATGATGAGAGTACGAATTTGAAAGAGAACCGTAGCGAATTAACAATAGAGAAGGACGGGGAACGAACTACCTACGTAGATATTTAATGGCTCGCAACCACTTATTGCTTACTAGATAGCAGAATCCCTGTTGAAATGATTAGGATTATTTATGTATTTCCACTGATTTCCGTATAATTCTAGACATATAGGGTTTCGTGCAGTTAAGAGTTCCAGATTTCCACAAATAGTAACCAACTTAAAGGCGTGGTGGTCTGAATTCTTTCAAGAAACAATGAAAGGTTTCTAAAGCAAACAAACCTTCCAAATTATCCGATACGAAATGTTTACTTTCTGTGAAGAAGTGATGTAACCGGTCATGAGGATTGTTTAACCAGTGATCGTTTTAACCTGTACTAGAGTGATGAGGTTACCCTTCCCTACCATCGGATGGTAGGACCGAACGGTCCCTCTCCCAGCCCAAACAAACGAACATGTTGATAAAATCATTAATTGTATTCCTGACGATTACAAAGACTTTTACCAAGAGATGTTATTGTAGCCAGTTTCTAATAGGAATGGGGATAGTGATTTATGTTTCAACTCTTTTTCGTATTATGAACTTTTGGCATGTAGATATGCCTTTCTTTCTTTTTTACTTTTAAGTGTTACATTGCATTTTAACCAAAGGACAATAAACATAATTCTTATTGTTGGTAAAAGCCATTTAGTTTCGAATAACCATTCTAATACTTTTGTACACTATTTATTGATTTCTGATATTTTTGTAAATGATTTTGAATTGACTTGCATAAAGGAGACTCCAACCTCTATTGCTCCCTTCAGTACAGAATATAAGGACTACATCTACGGATTTTAAGGTCGACTTTGCAATTGTAAAATCTTGAGTTTGAATCTTAGTTTAAAATACGTTTTCATTTTTCTAAATGAAATCATTCCATTTTTAATCCGTATATTCAGTTAAATAATTTATTTGCATATGAAATATTTATGAATATTTATGAAGACCACAACATGTTTCCTGTGAAAGACGATAAGAATTGGTAATTTGAATGAAATTTTCTACGTGGTCTACTTAACCAGCTACGTGTAACATTCCGTGGCTTCTTGTAGAAATTGCCACAATAGATTTGTGTTGCAGCCAGTACAAATTGTTTATACTTCATCTGAAAACAAATAATCACCACAACAACCAGTACGGTATAATTTACTTACTACACTCATCAACTATGCCTTTGCTGGCAGGACCTAGTGTTTAGAGTGCACTATGTCTTCTGGTATAGGCTAGAGCAATTTTGTTACTTTCATAGATCTGTCTCCGTCTTATCCTTGGCTTTGACTATGAAAGTGACTGAGGTATGAGCGATGCTAGTAATGCCAATCCTTATGCAGCCAGTCCCTGCTATGAATGGTGTGAAAATGTTGCTCATAGGGTAGGTTGGTGTATGCATTTCAGTGGGCTTGGCAGACTGATATGTAATAGCAACTCTGACCCGGTGAGGAAAGCAACGGGGAAACTACCTCACTCCTCATTTCCCTAGTACGCCTCTTCAGTGATGCCTAGGCCATCTATGACAGCTGATGGCAGAGCTGTTGAGGATCCCACCAGCGGAATCGCTGACGGACTGAACATACATACTCATCAACTAGTACAATTTCGGTTACATTTCCATAATTCATCTCAAAACACAAAACAATATCGCTATATCTTTAGAACTTTACGGATTTCTTAGAATAATTTCTTCGGTTACTTACTGTAGCTAACCATAAACGCTTACTCCAGTATGATCCATATTGTTTTTTAATTAGCGCGTATTATCTCATAGTAACTGTGCCTTCAATATAATTACACTAGTATTATGATTCATACCGTGTAACGAGTTCCACACTTATATTTGACCTTGTGACTAAAGCATGCAGTTACATGCGATGTTGGTGTGCGTATCTCGTAATGATAGACTCAGTGAAGGTGAAATAAAAATATATAACATGCTTCCTTAATCCAGGAAGATACAGTTACATTCCATCGGAGTGTGGCGTTGCGGTACGTTGGGCTTGCTAAGAATGTGTTTTAATTTGCTTTGTTTTGCAAACAAGCTGAAAACGTTTGGCATGCGGCGAAGTACACGGAGGAGGAATTACTTGTCCTTAGCTGAAAGAAATCTGATATTAATGGAATTGTGTTTTGATTTAGATGGAAGATTAAAACCCTTTCTTCGTTTAAAATATAATGGACAGAGCTCGATAGCTGCAGTCGCTTAAGTGCGGCCAATATCCAGTATTCGGGAGATAGTGGGTTCGAACCCCACTGTCGGCAGCCTTGAAGATGGTTGTCCGTGGCTTCCCATTTTCACACAGCGTCATATGCACTGAGCCAATTTGAACTCTGTGGAGAGGCCTGAAATTAAATCCAGACTTTTGGCACAATCATTAACTTATATGCCACCACCTCTTGTTGCCTGCCGGCCAACATTCTGGTGGTGGGTGATTGTTTTCCAACAACAGGACTCAAACTACTTTGTCATACCGTAAAGATTTGACGCTTTAATGATCATGGCCAGCAGACAGGCCAGTAGAATTATAATGCATAATATCATCTGAAGGCTCTCATAATCCTGCTGACATCATAGCAATGGATAGAAAGAAGAACGTTGGCTTCGTCTTCGACCCAACTGAGGGGTTTGAAGGAGGAAACACACAGACACAGAAAACGTTGATGGTGAGAAGAACAGGTACTACGAATCGTGCTTTAACACTTTATGGGTCAGAAAACTGGCTCTGTGTTTCAATAATCTAAACTTATTTTGACCATAATGGCATCAAATATTCATATTCTCCAACATAGCGAAGTGCTAAGATGAACCACTATAAGTTTAGTTGAGCAGTAGTTCGCGTTCCATGATTAATTGTATAATAATGTACGAAGACTCTGAAGAATAAACCATGCGTGTTTTATTGGGAAATGATGGATCGTTTTATATAATTTACTTACTAAACTCATCCACTAGTACAATTTAAGTTAGATTCCCATAATTCATCTAAAATATAAAACAATATCGCTATATCTTTAGAACTTCTTCTTTAAGAAGGAAGCCATACCTTCCAGTGTCGACTCAGTTAAATGTAACTTATAAGCTTTCTAGTCTGTTGAACACACAAGTTAAATATTAATATTATACTACACCGTGCCTGTAAAAACGTCATTAATCGAGGTATAAAAATACACATCATTAAACAAAGAATGACATGTTCCATTCTTAAAAGTACATCCATCTGATTCTATCAAGTCACACTCAAATATTTAGAGATAATAGTTACGTTTATCTCTGTTTAATACTGAACAGTAGTACTTGTTCTGTAATCAATTGTATAATATTATGTTAATGCAGTTAATAATGGAGTGGAGACAAAGCAGGGCATTATTAAGATAAGTTCTAGAATTTAAGTTCTTAAATATTAAACAGTGATAAACATATATATTATTTCTAAATACGTGAGTGTGATTTGGTAGAATCTGATGACGTTCTTTTAAAAATGAACCCTGTCGTTCTTTGTTTAATAGTGTGTATTTTTATCCCTTGTCTAATTTATTATTATTCATTTATTATTTAGCTTATGGCTAGTACATAACTCTACATAAAAATATTCAAAAATATAACAAACAATATAACACCTTAAACAATCAACCAATCTCTAAAACAGTTCATAAACTTAAATCCAAGCTGTCCAACCATTGTACAACCCCCTTGTCTAATAATGTGCTTTTACAGTTATGTTGTAGTATGATATTGACATTTAATTGAATGTTCGACAGACTGAAGAACATTTAAGTTACAGTACTTCACACACAGTACATGTTTTGGAATGTTTCAGAAATCACTTTTCGACAAAATATAGCAAAGCAAAGCAAAGCAAACCAAAGTAATCTTCGTACAGGCCATGAAGACCCTTGGAGGGATGAAAGGTAAAGGCTTCCACTATCCGTAAACTCGGCACTTGGTGAGGTAGAGTGGTTAGCTACCCGCCCGGCCGCCTTTGCCCCCAGGAATTAACCTGGTACTCATTTCCGCTGTAGGGTGAGTGAAACTCAGGACCATATGCACCTCCGGAAGTAGAAATCTCCTTTCTTAAAATTTTGGACTTCCTGAAGGGTAATCGAACCCATGTTCGACAATATATACTGTAGGCTATTTTAAATACCCGCCATCATTCATAAACGATGAATAATATATTAGCAGTCAACATTTAAGTCAGTGAACGTTGCCGTTTACGAAAACATCTGCCTTTCTTTTATCGAATTTGTGTGAGGGATGAAAATATTGACTTGCAAGGCTGGAGACTTAATGTACCTGTGGTCTATAAAGTGTTAAAAATCTTGAGGAGAAATGCTTCTTTTTTTGTGCTATTTGCTTTTCGTTGCACCGACACAGGGGGGGGGGTCTTATGGCGACGATGGGACAGGAAAGGGCTAGGAATTGGAAGGAAGCGACCGTGGCCTTAAGTAAAGTACAGCTCCAGCATTTGCCTGGTGTGAAAATAGGAAACCACGGAAAACCATCTATCTCCCGGATGCAAGCTCACAGCTGGGCCAACTCGGCCTTTGAGGAGAAATGCAACATTCCGTTCCGGAACTGGGAGTTGAGAAGACTGATGTTCGGTGCTGGAGGAGTGATATCTAATATTAATTTTGTGTGAACTTCTTTCGTAGTTTTAGCTTTAATATTTTGGAACTAGAGGAAATCGCTGCGAATATTCTGAGGTGCTATCTTCAAAATGTCAATCACTATTTGTATAGTACGATAAAAACATAAAATGAAACATATAATAGCTGCTTTTGGTGATAGCCGCCTCTTTACGGAAATCATGATAATATTAAATGAATGAATGACATATATTTTTAACTCAAAATATATGAAAGGTGTGAAAATATCGCTCATAGGGTCGGTTGGTGCATGCATTTCAATTGGCTTGGCAGACATATGTAACAGCAACTTCTGACTCAGTGGGGAAAGCAGCGGGAAACTACCTCACTCCTCATTTCCCTAGTATGCCTCTTCAGTGACCCTGGGCTATCTATGACAGCTGTTGGTGGAGCTGTAGAGGATCAAACCAGCCTTTGGGCTGAATACCCAACACATCATTTACATATTATTTGCGACAAATAATTATGAGGCTGCATTTTCTCGACAGTCCTTACACAGGTTCAGCCACCGCTTTCGGATTATCTCTCTCTCTCTCTCTCTCTCTCTCTCTCTCTCTCTCTCTCTCTCTCTTTGCAATTATTTCATTAAATTCGAAATTGCACATAATACGTGCATATAGACATATTCATTGTACACTGCTATGCTTTTCAGCACTCAGTCTGTAGGCGTCTATGATTGAACGAAAGGCCACATAATTACGTATTTTGTACTTCAACTATGGTGTCGTCTAATTTACTCAACATGTTATTCAGTGGCGGTGTGCCAATGTTGGGCTCTGGGACGGAGCTTCTCTGATATCCAGACATCCACAGTCACAAAATAATTGAATTAGTGATGTTTCTAATATAAATAATATCAACTCGTAGCTGAATAGGATAATAATTATATCTCTTTTCATATGTGGCCTTTGTCCGCTTTCTTTGTGCCGTCACGGTCATTGATTAAAAATTGTCCCATTATGATCATTGGTTTTCATTGTCTCTATCCGTTTCTCTTTTCTCTCTCGTATTAGGTCGTGTTCTGTATATAAACCGTATGAAGTACAAATTGAAGAGATATCAAATACAGACCGAGCAAGTGGCGGCGCCGTTTGGGTCACGTAGCTATCAGCTTGCATTCGGGAGATAGTAAGTTCGAACCCCACTGTCGGCAGCACTGAAGACCGTTTTCCGTGGTTTCCCAACTTTACACCAGGCAAATCACGCGGGTGTACCTTAATTAAGTTCATGTTCACTTGCTTCCAATTTCTAGGCCTTGCCTGTCCCATCGTCGCCGTAAGACCTATCTGGGTCGGAGCGACGTAAAGCAAATTGGAAAAAAGGAAGTACACATTCTAGACATAATTTGTATCTGTTACGTAACTGAATAAGTGTATTCTTATTCTTCTGTTGCGACCTCTTTTTCCCACACCTGTGGGGTCGCGGGTGCGAATTGTGTCGCATATGTGGATTTGGCGCTGACAGATAAAATCAGATAAACCTTTGCCTACTCTAATTCTCTGAGTTCTATTTCCAGAAACATAGCCACCCTTTCAGTCACCCTTTTGTCTAGTTCAGTACCCTCATTTTTGCCAGTAGTCTCCCATGATCTACCCTTGGATAGGTGAATCTGACACAGTCCATTTGACCTCCTGAATCCAAGATATCCGCTATATCTTGCTGGAATCCTACAAGTTGATGTAGTCAACAAAGTCAAGGAAGATGTAGTGAATATAAGCATTTACATTTATGCATACAATTCAATCAATCAATCAATCAATCAATCAATCAATCAATCAATCAATCAATCAATCAATCAATCAATCAATCAATCAATCAATACTGATCTGCATTTAAGGCAGTCGCCCAGGTGGAATATCTCCTATCTGTTATTTTCCTAGCCTTTTCTTAAATGATTGCAAAGAAATTCTCCGGCCGGATGCCCTTCCTGTCGCCAACCCTATATGGAGAGATGTAATCACTATTACGTGTTTGTCTGATGGTTGGTAGTGTGGTATGTTGCCTGATATGATGAGGAGAGTGTTTGGACGGACACATACAACCAGTACCCGAGCCAGAAGAATCAATCAGAAGCGATTAACATTCCCGTCCCGGCCGAGAATCGTACCCGGGACCCTCTGAACCGAAGGGCAGTACGCTGACTGACCATTCAGCCAACGAGTCGGACACGTAACTGAATAAGTGTACTGAATTTAATTACTCTACTTGTTATGGTTCCTGAAGAAAAAGTTACCAAAAATGTCAAATACCGTATGTCACTTTTGGACATGCCATCTTAGCTGACAACGGAGAGGGAATGACAGTGGTGCCAATGTTTAAATAGTCATTTTAAATACAGTTTCATTGCAGCAACGTATAAGGTACGGATGTCAAATTTCTACCCCGCACCTAATTTCGTCCCCCTAGGGATTTCCAGTTTGCACTGTTTGGATCTAATGTTTAGCCACCGCTCGTACATGCGTAGCCTCATCCCGTTGTCTTGTTGTGAGAGTTGGTTGTGTGCACCAAGTTTAGTCTCCGTCTACAAGGAGGATTCATTTTTCAGGCTGAGCTGAGTCAGTGCAGCATTCAAATTGTCTGTCTGTTAGGTCAACAGCCCAGAGGCTGGTTGGATCCTCAAATAGCACCACCAAAGGTTATGCGGTTATAAGGAAACCCCATAAACCAATAGCAGTACCAAAATGAGGCGTACTAGGCAAGATGAGGAGTAAGGTACTTTGCCATTGCTTTCCTCACTGGGTCAGAAAGTACTATTGCAGCACGACTGACCCCGTGAGCAGCACCTTTCATAACACTCAGATGCACTCTGATTGTCATTACTCAGCACTACCAATACCCCAGCAACTTCCATATTGTCACAGCCATGGATGTTGACTGGGACTTCGGTGGAAGCTACACTTTACTCTGGCTTGTGCCAAGAGATGGATGCAAAAGTACTGTATCCATCAAGAATTGACAGCAGGCAGGCATTCTAATTAAGAGCCTGTTAATCCTAGAGTGAGTACTGAAATGTGTATGAAGTACTTGACTGCATTTCAGTCGTGTGGTGTAGTTGCTGGCGTGTAATCGCTACAGTGAGGTGCTTAGTGTGATTTACTCTAGCGGTCATGTTCATAAATTCATCTCCCTTTATTTTATTTGTTATTTATGAAGTGTATTATTATTATTATTATTATTATTATTATTATTATTATTATTATTATTATTATTATTATTATTATTATTATTACTATTTTCATATCGGAAAACGCAAGCAGTGCGATAAAGAGGCTATGAAAAAGGCTACCAAGGCACCGAGAGACAAGATAATGGGTTCCAACCGTGCAAGTAAAGCGTTTAACATCCCACGAGCAACGCTGAAATTTTATGTTAAAAAGAATACCAAGAGAAGGTTTTTCATATATAGCCTTCAAGTAATTCATTATAGGGACAAAGTTTGGTAAGGTTAGAAAGGAAAAATGCGTTAAAATTAATTGTACTTTTCATGTATTTGGTGGGGGACGAACTCACGAATGCAATTTTTTGGCAGTTTAGTTTTTGTACGGTAGTGTTTACGTTTATTAAAATATTGACTACCTTACGTTATAACAGTTTCATTGTAACTTGCCCATAAGTGGAGAGCCTTGTCCACAATGTTCCTAAATTTCTACAAGTCCAAATCTGCTAAGGGACGAAATATCGCCGCCTTCCCCGCCACACCTTATATGCCATGTATTTCACTATTTTTCTACGCTCAAAAGTATACATAAGACGACACTTTACGCTGCAGTAGCTACTTCCCGTACACTTTTATTTAAAACGTGTCTCTGATTGATCGAACTCCGGTTCGCTTACCAACAGCTTCTCTGATTGGTTCAAATTCCCTCTCGAGCATGATTCTACTGGCGGCTTGTCAAAATAATTTGTGATAAAATATTTCATTTAACTAAGTTGGCCATAGTATGCAACAAAATATTGGTCTCAGCAGTTTTGAAATTTCATCACACTCCAAAGGTAAAACATCAATTTCCGTGGAGAAATCATTACAAGCATCATTTAATGCCATGCAACTCCGCCTCTGGACTAAAAAAAAAAAAAATCGCCTGAATTCGGTTAAGGAGTGAGTGCACAGGTACTCCGCATCCAGGTTAAGCCACTCGCTGACAATTTAATCGCACAATTTCAACCAAACCTCGGAGATGCTGATGTTGATGTTTTACCCGCAGATTTTCAATGGGATTCAAGTCTGGTGATTTTGTAGGCCAATCGGGATGTAACAGGGTTGGGGAGTATTCTTAAAACCAGTCACATATGCATCCAGCCGATGAACTTTGCAGTTATCATCTTGAAAAATCAGGCTATCATAATCATCATGCAGATGTTGAACGAAAGCCAACCCCTGATCATACAGAATGTATAAATAAACATCTGGTTTCAGTGACCTGGTCCCATCCATGATACGAAAAACACCCTCAAAACATCACTGAATGAACCTTCGCCTTGAACCTGACCTTGCACACATCCAGGATGATTTGCTTCGTTTGGCCTTCGGTACACTCGATGACGTGCGTCATTGGATTACGGACAAATCTTTATTCGTTAGACCACATTACGTTCCGCCAATCAGCTACTGTCCACGTTCAATATTTTATAGCCCATTGAAGACGCGCAGCTCTATGTACCTATTTGAGCAATGACCTCTTGCGAGGTGACTGACGGCAAAAGTTCATTGCATGCAGTTTCCGGCGCAATGCTCTCTCGCTGACAGAGTGTGATGGACCTTAATTCCGTGACTGCAGCAATTGTGGCGCTGAGATTTTAAAAAAGTCGGACTAGTCATCATTTGGGTGGTATATGAATTGTTACTGTGGTTCTTATCTTTATAAAATTCCGTATCAGTTGATGCTAAAATGGGACTTGTTCAGTAACTCTTTGCCTGTCTAAATTAGTGTTTAAATTTTGTGTCATGCTAGAGTGAAGTTTGGGACAGTGATAAGGAGAAATCTGGCGTCCAAATCAAACATGAACATAGTTGTCTGACTAAATTTCCTAAGTTGTTTAGTAAGGAAATTATTTTGTATTATTCCTTCCATGTTACAAGCGAAGATACGGATAGGTTATTGACTTGTCTTTCCACGACAGCATCGATTCTGATATGTGTGTTCTGTTACATGATGCATGTTTGTACACTTATTTGGAATGCGTATTAATGTGCTTACATGATTAAAAACTCATTTTGCTATAAAATTACAGGGATAATTGAGTTAAACTTTAAAATGAGTGTTGTTAAAAAAACGAGAATTGTCAGTCATTTTGTATACAGGTATCAATTTCCTAGTATATGCCTTTATCATATAATTAGGCTACATATTATGTTATATGACTTTTATCTTCCTAATGGACACGTAGGTTTAATTACAAGGTGTAGGAACATTATACAGAATGATATACAAAATTGATATTTCTCAAATCTACTATTCAGTGACATCAATAATCTTGACCATAGTGGCCGGTATTTGATTCGTATTGACTTGATCACAACAAATATGTAGATGGATGGTCAGCCTAGTCAATACTAAATATTAATTATTTATATTTATTTATATATTTACACTAGCAAGATACCCGTGCTGGCTACGGTATTATACTGAAATTTATAATTGAATGCTAATTGTTTTAGATATATAATCCGCCGAAATTCGCGATCTGACTCGTTTTCTAATAGATTACGGTATGTTTCCTCACATTTTTCAATCTTTCTTTCCAGCAATCAATTTCGTACTTCCCGGGCTAGGTCCAGATATTCCACCCCGTCAGTTGGGTCCCTAAATCTTTACCATCTTTTCCTATAAGCGTTTTTAATATGGATCAAATCCTTCAGGAGATCCGGCGTGGTGTCGTCTTAGGTGCCTTGGCGGTACTGAACCCGCGGCCGGACTGCATTCTTAGTCATTACCCGTCCAGGACCATTTTCCAGGGGGTTCCGCATATTTGACAACGGTCCAGAACATTATTATTATTATTATTATTATTATTATTATTATTATTATTATTATTATTATTATTATTATTATTATTATTAAAAGATGTTCTGAACCCCACAGCAAGCTGCAAGATCGCTACTTGGCGGTAAATTACATCTGCTGCCATTGTCATTGTTACAATGTGACCAGCACCATCGTCGCGCGTAGGCAAGTGTGCGGGATTTCTGGCGATACCAATGACATACTTCCGTGCATTGTTGACCTTATTATAGAGGTGAACAATTTGACGGTCCATCTCATTCCTATCGTTTATTTCAAATGTGTTTAAATTTTTATTTACATGCCAGGAGGATCTACTGTAATCTAAGAACGTTCTCCGAAGGAAAAGATGGCTGTTGAAAACCAGCCCAGGAAAGATTAAAAATGATCGGTTTATGATCAGAATAAGTACATCGAAACTATATAGCCTGTTTCCAGTCATTCGATAGGGTCAGGAATGGAATGAATAAAGCCCCATCTAGCAGCGACAATAGGAATTGTGCCGGCTGCCGAAGCACACCTCTGGGGCAATGATCGTTGAATGACAAATGAAATGAAATATTGGACAGTGTTGCTGGAATGAATGATGAGAGAGAAAATCAAAGTATCCGGAGAAAAACCTGTCCCGCCTCCGTTTTGTCCAGCACGAATGTCACATGGAGTGACCGGGATTTGAACCACGGAACCCAGCTGCGAGAGGCCGGCGCGCTGCCGCCTGAGCAACGGAGGCTCCTTAAGTACATTATGTACAGTAAAATCAATTGATCTCACCTCCTTTTACACCCCACCGCCGTTAAGTTTATTTACACCCCCCCCCCCCCCAAAAAAAATAGAAGACGTGTTTCTTTATGTTTAAAAGGTATTCCAAACACCAATGTTCACATCTGTTACATTCAGTTTTGAGATATAAGTATCCCCACAAAAATAATTCACTTTATTTTCACTTCCTTTCACACTCCCCTCCCCCCCACCCCGTAAGTGAATTTTCCGGCAAAATATACTTGTTTCCTTAATAGTAAAGGATCTTCTAAATAGTAATTATCACGACTCTAACTTCTTCAGTTTTTGATTTATGTGTCTTCATGAAAGGAATTCAACTCCTTTTCACTCCCGCCCCCCAAACGCGTTTTTCTTTGTTTAAGGAGATTCAAATACCAATTTTCACGTCCGTAACAACTTTAGTTTCTATTAGATGTATGCATTCTCATACAATTAATTCAATTAATTTTTCAATTCTTTCACCCCCCCACCCCCCCCCCCCCCTTCATTGGATTTTCCGAGAATACGTGTTTCTTTACTTTTAAAGCAGATTCCAAAGCAGATTTCACGTCTGTAATATCTTCATTTTTGAGATATCAGTAGCCTAATTAAAAGAATTCAACACCATTTTCAGTCACTTTTACCCCCCCCCCTTCCACCCAAGTGGTATTTCCGAAAGCTGAAAATACACGTTTCTTTATTTTTAATAGAGGTAAAAATACCATTTTTCACTTCTGTAACATGTTAAGTTTTTGAGATATACTGTAGAAATTCGCTTTTTAAAATTTCACCCCTTTTTATTTCCCCTTACGTGGAGTTTCCGAAAACAAATCACCTATCTTTCTTTACATTTACAGGAGATTCCAAATACCCACTTTTTACGTCTATAACATTTTACGTTTCTCAGATATTCTGTAGATATAGTCTTTCAAAAAATTCACCCCAGTTTGTCACTCCTGTTTAACCCCCATTAATTGGATTTTCCAAAAACAAAAAAATACGTGTTTCGTTATTTTTAAAGGAGCTCCCATATACAAATTTTCAGTTCCGTAATATTTTCAGTTTATGTATCCTCATTAAAGGCATTCATCCCATTATTCACCCATTTACACCCCCTCCTATTGGGATTTAAAGAAAGCAAAAAATACGTGTTCTTGTATTTTTAAAGAAGATTCTAAATACCATTTTTTTACATCTGTAAACTTTTAAAGTTTTAAGATGTAGACACACTCATTTTAAAAATTCACCCACCTTTTCACCCTCCATTATTTGGATTTTCCAAAATAAAAAAAATACCTGTTTCTTTATTTCTAAAGTAAATCCCAAATACCAGTTTTCAGGTCTGTAATATCTTCAGGTTCTGAAATATAAGTAGCCTCATTAAAGGCATTCAACCGCTTTTTCACCCTTTTCCACCCTTCCAATTGGGATTTTCCGAAAACAAAAAAATACGTGTTTCTTTATTTTTAAAGGAGATTCTAAATGCCAATTTTTACATCTTAAACTTTAAAAGTTTTGAGATATAGACTCATTTTAAAAATTCACCCCCTTTTCACACCCCCATTAATTGGATTTTCCAAAAACAAAAAATATGTATTTCTTTATTTTTAAAGGAGATCCTAAACACCAATTTTCAGGTCTGTAATATCTTCAGTTTCTGAGATATAAGTATCCTCATGAAAGTCATTCAACCACGTTTTCACCCCTTTTCACCCCTCCTATTGGGATTTTCCGAAAACAAAAAAATACTGTTTCTTTGTTTTTAATGAAGATTCTAAGTACCAATTTTTACATCTGTAAACTTTAAGAGTTTTGAGATATAGATGCACCCATTTTAAAAATTCACCCCCTTTTCACCCTCCCATTAATTGGATTTCCCCCAAACAAAAACATACGTGTTTCTTTATTTTTAAAAGAGATCAAAAGTACCAATTTTCATGTCTGTAATATCTTCAGTTTCTGAGATATAAGTACCGGTATCCCGATTAAAGGCATTCAACCCCTTTTTCACCCTTTTGTGCCCCTCCTATTGGGATTGTCTCAAAACAAACAAAAAAACGTGTTTCCTTATTTTTAAAGAAGATTCTAAATACCAATTTTCACATCTGTAAACTTTTAAAGTTTTGAGATATAGACACACTCATTTTAAAATTTCACCCCCCTTTTCACCCCCTTAGCGACGGAATATCCAAAAATCCTCTCTTAGCGAGCACCTACATCTTCATATGAATATATCTCCAAAATTTCATTTCTTTATGTCCAGTAGTTTTGGCTCGGCGATGATGAATTTGTCAGTCAGTCAGTCAGTCAGTCAGTCAGTCAGTCAGTCAGTCAGTCAGTCAGTCAGTCAGTCAGTCAGGACAAGCTACTTTATATATAGAGATTTATATATTTATATTATAAATAAATATAAATAATTAATATGTAGTGTTGACTAGGTGGACCATCCACCTACATATTTGTTGTATTTAGTGACATGTCCCGTTTTTGATCTCAGCACCTCAATTCATGTCGGGATTTGGAAACCATTTCCATTCACAAGTCATGAAATGCGTCTCCCGCCCCTGTCAATCAGGATCTTTCTCCGACCACAATTCTGACGTCGTGTTTCGTAGCCGTGTGTTAGTATACCACTGCTTGTAGACACGTTGAACAATCTGCTGCGAAACACCAAAAAATACAGCAACTGCACCCAACATATGGCCATGGGTACGACCAAATACGATTGCCTCTTTATGCCACTCTGTCATATCCTTTCATGTATCTATACTGTCCGCTTGAAACATGAATGGCTCACTGATCGCTTCTACCGTATGCTCACGCAGAGGCAGTGCGCGTGCGGTTGAGCACGGGACTAGAGGCAGTGCACGTGCGGTTGAGCACGGGACTAGAGGCAGTGCGCGTGCGGTTGAGCACGGGACTAGAGGCAGTGCGCATGCGGTTGAGCACGGGACTAGAGGCAGTGCGCATGCGGTTGAGCACGGGACTAGAGGCAGTGCGCGTGCGGTTGAGCACGGGACTAGAGGCAGTGCGCGTGCGGTTGAGCACGGGACTAGAGGCAGTGCGCGTGCGGTTGAGCACGGGACTAGAGGCAGTGCGCGTGCGGTTGAGCACGGGACTAGAGGCAGTGCGCATGCGGTTGAGCACGGGACTAGAGGCAGTGCGCATGCGGTTGAGCACGGGAGTAGAGGCAGTGCGGGTGCGGTTGAGCACGGGACTAGAGGCAGTGCGCATGCGGTTGAACACGGGACTGGAGGCAGTGCGCGTGCGGTTGAGCACGGGACTAGAGGCAGTGCGCATGCGGTTGAGCACGGGACTAGAGGCAGTGCGCATGCGGTTGAGCACGGGACTAGAGACAGTGCGCGTGCGGTTGAGCACGGGACTCGTTCACTGCACCTTCTGTACAGACTTAACGATCCATCTGTGCGTGCGCACAAGGGTGGCTAATTTTTTGTCTAGTGAGTTTATTGTAATCAAGGAAGTGAAAAATTAAGATGTGAATTTTGGATTACTTTTTAATGTCTAGATGCCTTTAATATCATGATAGAATAGTCCACACCACTGTTTATCTTACTATACTTTCTGCAGTAAATAGGTGAAAAAGTTTGAGGAGACTAGATCAATCGTGGTGGAAAACTGGTTGCTACTTGCTAATGAGAATACCGGCTGGACAAGTGCTCGACAGAGGCTTTCATTGAACCGTCGGCTGTAACTAGCTCAAGGTGCCAATTATTGCCGCTACTCATCTGATATCGGATCCATCATTACTCAACACGATGTAAATTATTTCACCTCAGTGGTCGACTTGTTATTGGTGTGATATTTTAAGTTGAATAGTAAAATAACTTTCATCTTAGCATTAAAGGTACACTAGCTGGAAGAGTGACTAGCTGTGTAGCTTAGTAACTGGCTTCCTTCTCAGATGACCAAGGTTTAAAACTCGGTCACATCTTCAAAGAAAAGTTACGTAGTGACACGAAGGACATCCGGTCATAAATGCCGGCTTAAAGCCGGCTCCAGTGACCACAAATATAATTTACAGAAGAAATATCGTTTTCATGAAGTTGTGTCTAGCTGAAGAAGATATTTCTTCATCTAAAATATGAAAGCTCTAATTAATGGAAATACGAGGAATAGGGAATAATTTACGTCTTCGGTATGGTTCTCATTATAAGCTGAAAATTTGTTTTCCGCACCAACTTCTCTTCCTATTCACGTAATGTGCCCCCAGAATATCTCGGGCATTGCTGGTTCCCTGTCGACCACCAGACGTGAGGAACCAAAACGAGAATTTTTATTCCTCGCGTCCAGATGCCATCGATCCTGTAATACACAACTCAAGTAATGGGTTAGTAAAAATTGTGTTTGCTGTTTTACGTCGCACCTACACAGACAAGTCTTATGGTGAAGAGTGCGTAGCAAAGGCAGTAGACGTAAATAAGGTACAGCTTGGTGTATAATGCAAAACCACGCCGAATAGTGGGGGGTGCAAATCCAGTATTTCTCGAGTGCAAGCTAACAGTTATGTGAAGTAAACCGTGTAACTAACTCGCAAACAGCAAACAGTGTGAAAAGTTAGTAGTCTACATGGAATTTCTTCTTGACAATGTGTGTATGGGGATGTCACATATCTACGAGCATACACGAGAGAACACCGAGCGAGTTGGCCCTGCGGTTAGGGGCGCGCAGCTGTGAGCTTGCATCCGGCAGATTGTGATTCTAACCCCACTGTTGGTAGCCCTAAGGATGGTTTTCCATTGTTTCCCATTTTCACACCAGGCAAATGTCCGGCTCCATGGCTAAACAGTTAGCGTGCTGGGCTTTGGCCACAAGGGTCACGGGTTCGACTCCCGGCAGGGTGGGGAATTTTAACCATCATTGGTTAATGTCCCTGGCACGGGGGCTGGGTGTATGTGTTTTTTTTTCTATTTACTTCACGTCGCATGGACACTGGTCTTATGACGACGATGGGATAGGAAAGGTCTAGGAGTGGGAAGGAAGCTGCCGTGGCCTTAATTAAGGTACAGCCCCAGCATTAGCCTGGTGTGAAAATAGGAAACCACGGAAGACCCTCTTCAGGGCTGCCGACGGTGGGATTCGAACCCACTATCTCCTGGAGGCAAGCTCACAGCTGCGGGACTCTAATCGCACGACCAACTCGCCCGGTCATTTGAAGTGTAGGAGTGGGTCTGACCCCTTAAGCTCTAGGTTTAAGATTGCAAATGCTCCTTATAGCGTTGTCGTTGCGATCATTTCCTTACTCTGTCATGTAAATTGGCACTTCCTGAGTGCTGGTGTAAGAGTGTGTGTGTTTCCCTATCAGTCTGTTTTGTATCACCAAGTAATTGTATGTTTCCTGCGCCAGGTCATAAATATTCAGCACACGCTTGATGCATATTTGCTTCTTGTTACGCAGTCTACATCCGGTAACGTTCTGATCTCAGAATAAGGCAGGCACGGATTTAAGATTACATCTCACACTACACCACACACGCTATTGATTGTGTAGCACGGTGCAAATATTTGCCACACCCTGCCACCTTGTTCTGATAACACCACAACACCTGAATGTCAAGGGATAATCTGTCTCCATCTTTATAGTTATTAAAATTGAGCTTAATTACCGAACTGGCTAAGTGCTATTCATGTAGCGGTCTATAATACAAAGTAATAAAACATTTAACAATAGGATTACTTGTCTTCAGATTGCAATATCCTGCTTCAGGGAACAACACAAGGGAACTGACCAAGGTCAAATGTACCTACGCGTAAAATCTATAATAACTCTTAATTTCCATAAAGTAATATAACTCACTCTCAGACCTTAATTACAATATTTTTATCTATCTTTACTTCTTTCATAAATTGTTATGGCATTCATGTTTTCAGGTTCTAGGTCATAAAAGCTATTACCGTGTTTCACATCTTTATCAAGATTCGTGTTATAGTATTGTGCTAGTGGTAAAGTGGTTACAGTACTACCTGCATCCACCAAAGATCTTGGGTTCGATTCCGGTCGAGATTTGTTGATTTATGAACAAAACGTTTACAGCACGTATTGTTCCCCGCGTCGGCATGTAATATGGACTTCCTTAACGCATTAGGTGTTTGGACACCGTAGTGCAACTGTTCATTAATAGTCTTGGCCTGTCAAGACGGCGAGCCAGGTGGCCTGCAGATAATGGAGAATTACGTGATCAGACTAACGATATCCTCAGTTGCATTGCTTTTAGCTTTCACGGTCGGTCTGCTGTCGTTCATATCAGACACTTCCTCAGTTGGTTCCGAGGCTGAATGGACACCCTTCCAACTGTCGGTCCAGAATTAAAATACTTTGACAGGTTAGGAATCGAACCCACGCCCTCTGAGTAAGGGGATTACTAGCTATCACTAAACCACGGGGTTAACAACATTAGGTGCTCATTCGGTTAAGTTCGTACTCTCATTCCTCATCCAACAGCCACTCTCCAAATAGCAACTTGCTCTGTTCTATGTTGGCTATGAATAGAAATTGTATAGTCTGTACATAGTATAAAAAACGAACGTCTGTCTGTCTGACCGACTACACGAGTGTATGTATACATGTAGGCTACTATAAGTACTGGTATTCCGCTGCAACTGGAGAACTGCTGGGTAGATTTTTACGCGATTTTCACTACTTGCGACTGAATAATTATATTCTTATTCTTATTCTTAATCTGCTTACCCTCCAGGGTTGGTTTTTCCCTCGGACTCAGCGAGGGATCCCACCCCTACCGCCTCAAGGGCAGTGTTCTGGAACGTGAGACATTGGGCCAGGGGATAAAATTGGGGAGGATGACCAGTACCTCGCCCAGGTGGCCTCACCTGCTATGCTGAACAGGGGCCTTGGTGGGGGATGGGAAGATAGGAAGGGATAGACAAGGAAGAGGGGAGGAAGCGGCTGTGGCCTTAAGTTAGGTACCATCCCGGCATTTGCCTGGAGGAAAAGTGGGAAACCACGGAAAAGCACTTCCAGAATGGCTGCGGTGGGAATCGAACCCACTTCTACTGAGTTGAAATCCCGAGGCTGAGTGGACCCAGTTCCAGCCCTCGTACCACATTTCAAATTTCGTGGCAGAGCCGGGAATCGAACCCGGGCCTCCGGGGGTGGCAGCTAATCACACTAACCACTACACCACAGAAGGGAAGCCCAGCAGTGAAGATTTCTGCGAAACAATTGGAACAAAATAACAACAGGCAAAATGTTTCTCGGCTTACACTATTTAAACCATTAAAAATAGTCGCAAATTATATTTGTAAGAGCTGTTCTGAAGAAAAGTCTGGGGAAGCCTAGAATATATCTATTGTTAAAATGTCAACAAAATAACAGTTTTTATAAATATATATTTGCAATTAGCCTTACGTCGCACCGACACAGATAGGTCTTACGGGGACGATGTGACTACATACCGATTTTCATTAAATTTTGTTCAGCCATTTTCTCACGATGCGCGTACATACATACAGTACGTACATACTGCATTGCAGTCCACATAATTCACATAGTGCCTACAAAACATGGTGAGGCCGAACGGCTGTGGTAATTTTCTCCTCCATATCTTAACTAACTACGTGACACGTGCGTAGGAATCTGTGTTTAGAAGACTGCGCGTGGTAGGCGGAAGTAGGTGAAGAACTGGCCTGCTCTGCTCTGTCCTGCCCTGTCTGTCAACTTGCGATGCTGCAATGATTTGTGTTGATTACAAAAATCTGCTCTGCGCTGCGCTGCTTTAGCTGCTTCGTCTGCGTCGCAATGTGCGCCCGGCCTAGTCTCGGTATATAAGCGTCGTGCTTCACTTGCATTACTTCCTGCTTCTTCGTAGAGTATATCCACGTACTCGTAACCTGAATACAGCGATCAGCGAAAAGCACACTTGGTTGAATATTGATCATACTGGGCCCAGACAGTTTTCACCATCCGAAGTGAGTGAAGTATGCAATTAATACTCGGTTGAATGGGTGCAGGACAATGCTGGCAAGAGTACATATAATGCGTTAATTTTTATTTAATTGTATATAGAATAGTCAGGATGAGGTCCTTTATGTTGTGTACCAACCCAGTATACACCTGAAGTTGATTTGCGAAGCTTCTAACAGGCAGAGTAAGGTAGTATTTAACTCACTAAAACCCTCCCTCGTGTTTCTAGGCCCGGGTTCCCAGCTCCGGTGTGCTTGAAAATGCCGGGCGTAGTTCTGAGGGAAACGGTTGGAAACTAATAACCCAATTCGCTTACGGCCTGCAAGACCGGAAACATTTCTTCTGTATTCATCGAGAAGTAAGCTGCGAAACCTAACCTATTCTGTCAATTCTCCGTAGGTCCGGTTCCGTGGCTGAATGGTTAGCGTACTGGTCTTTGGTCATAGGGGTCACGGGCTCGATTCCTGGCAGGGTCGGAAATTTTAACCATCATTGGTTAATTTCCCTGACATGGGGGCTGGCTGTATGTGTCGTCTTCATCATCATTTCATCCTCATCATGAAGCGCAGGTCGCGTACGGGAGTCAAATAAAAGGACCTCCACCTGGCGAGCCGAACATGTCCTCGGGCATTCCCGGCACTAAAAGCCATACGCCATTTCATAATCCCCTGTATTAATAATAATAATAATAATAATAGTAATAATATTAATAATAATAATAATAATGATGTCCGCCTCTGCGGTGTAATGGTTAGTGCGATTAGCTGCCACCCCCGGAGGCCCGGGTTCGATTCACGGCTCTGCCACGAAATTTGAAAAGTTGTACGAGGGGTGGAACGGGGTCCACTCAGCCTCGGAATGTCCACTGAGTAGAGAGGGGGAGGGGGTTCGACTTCCTCCTCAGCCATCCTCGAAATGGTTTACCGTGGTTTCTCACCTATCCTCCAGAAAAATGCCGGGATGGTACCTAAACTTAAGGCCACGGCCGCATCCTTCCCTATCCCTTGCCTATTCCCTCCAATCTTCCCACCCCCTCACAAGGCCCCTGTTCAGCATAGCAGATGAGGCTGCCTGGGCGAGGTACTGGTCCACCCACGAAGTTCTATCCCCCGACCCAAAGTCTCACGCTCCTTGAGGCGGTAGAGGTGGGATCCTTCGCAGAGTCCGGGGGAAACACCAACCCTGGAGGGTAAACGAATTTTTAAAAAAGAAATAATAATTATGAAAATATTGTTCGCCTCTGCGGTGTAGTGTTTGGTTAGTGTGATTAGCTGCCACTCGAGGAAGGCCGGCTTCGATTCCTGGCTCTGCCATGAAATTTGAAAAGTGGTACGAGGATTGGAACGGTGTCCACTCAGTCTCGAGAGGTCAACTGAGTAGAGGGGATTCAATTCCGTGGTTACCCACTTCTCCTCTCGGCAAATGCTGGGAAGATACCTAACAGGCCACGGCCGCTTCCTTCCTTCTTCCTTGTCTATCCCTGACCCCAAGCCTCACGCTCGAAGGACGCTGCACTTGAGGCGGTAGAGATGGAGTCCCTGGCTGAGTCGGCAGGAAAATCCAACCCTGGACGGTAAACGGATTAAGAAAGAAAATAATAATAATAATAATAATAATAATAATAATAATAATAATAATAATAATAATAATAATAATAATAATAGTAATTGTACCGGGAGGTACACCTCAAATCCGCTCATTCAAAATAAGCGCTTAATGAACTCCTCTATCTACCAAAATGTGAAATTGCTACTACATAAAGTTGAGACTTTAATCAGAAGATGTCACTACTGAAGTATTAAGTAACTGTCTTATTCTGAAGTTGCCTAAAATGACTGGTTTTATTTGCTGTGTGTTTGTTTACATCAAGAAGTTTGGACGTTTTTCCATAGATGTCACTACCAAAAAACTATAGTCATGTACTCTGGTGCAAGGTAAAGGAAGTGTTATTGAAAGAAATTTTGTGTCTATAGGTTTTCTCAACTTCATTTGTTTTTTAATGTAATCCTAGGTTTGCAACACTTCTGCCTCATTCAACCAATAAAAATGAGAGGGTGCGTACGGATTAGCCCAGAATCCTCTCGAACCTTCCCTGAGGGTATATACGTTGCGGCTTTTCGAGTTTCCTAGCCTATTGATCGTCGTCTTTCTGAGTGTGTGTCTTAAGGAAGGAGGCGGGGCGCCTCTTTCTTCGGCCGGCAGAACATCTACGAGGTAATGGCCACGTAAATTCAATCTTTCTTGCTGTTTTCGCATACTTATCCGAGGGGAAGGTCCGATTTCTAACTATGTAACTGTTTTAATGTAAACTTCTTCCTTTTCATGTAATGTTTCATAAAGTCTTTAACTGTAAATCGGGGATAGAGAGTGAGTTACCCTCTGGAGCTCCCCTTCATCTTGGTTTGAGGAAACTACGATTTCGCAACTTTTTTTCCTGTAATATATTAAAGTTATTTCCATGCGAACCACCTCAGTAGTTTGGGACTAGCCCTAGTTTCATCGGCCGAAAGCGCTGTAGGTTTTAAATATTTCATTATCTGAGAGCGCAGTGTACGCCTCCATTCAGTTTGTGTTCGGGTCATTTATTTAACCTGTCCTTTTTCCGCAAAGGCCCAGTAGGTTGGGAACTAGATACCCCTGTGTAAAACTATTTCCGTTTGTAATTCGTGCTTTATGAGGCCAGAGTGTGTAAGATTGTGATGTGATGTTCCCTTGAGTAGGCTGTAAAAAATCGAGAGCATGTAAGCTCTTTTCAAGGTTTTGTAATAGTGAAGGGTGCCCTGGGAGGCTAGATATTGTAATTTTGGAAGCAAGTGCTCATGAACTAAGGGATTTCTGCCCTTGCCTAAATTATTCCTCATTTGTGAATTTCGTAAACTTGAGCTCGTTGCTCAGGAATTGTAAATCGAAGGCTTGAAGACCAAAATTGTTAAATTCCCTATTCTGGGGTGTTTCAACCTTGTTTGGCATTGTACCTGAGATATTGTCACCTAGTGAAAATTTGTTAAGTTTGTTGTTTTGAAGAAATACAATCTTCAGTACAAGTTTTAAATTAATTTTGATATTGTAAATAGACCCATTTACCCCATCCCCTTATTTCACCTCTCTGCGATCCACCAAACCCCGGTAACAATAATAATCATCATCTATGACTTCAGGTGTTGAGTTGCAAGTATTTCCATTCGACGACAGTTAGGTTACCTGCATGTTAATATCAACGTTCCCTTTAACCCTAGCAGATGGCAAAATTCAATTAGATATCACATGGCTGAGTCTTAATTTTGTGTGGTAAACACCAAATGTATCGTCCGACTCGTTGGCTGAATGGTCAGCGTACTGGCCTTCGGTTCAGAGGGTCCCGGGTTCGTTTCCCGGCGGGTCGGGGATTTTAATCGCTTCTGATTAATTCTTCTGGCTCGGGGACTGGGTGTATATGTCCGTTCCAACACTCTCCTCATCATATTCAGACAACATACTACAGTACCAACCACCACAGAAACACGCAATAGTGCTTACATCCCTCCATAGAGGGTTGGCGTCAGGAAGAACATCCGGCCGTAAAACAGGGCCAAATCCACATGTGCGACGCAGTTCGCACCCGCGACCCCACAGGTGTGGGAAAAAGCGGCAGGAAAAGAAGAAGAAGAAGAAACACCAAATGTATCACCGGAGATATTTTACTTGCCATCATGCACGAAATGGAGTGCCCAATGCACTTATTCCCGCCATTCAAAAGCTCGACTCTCTCTCCCGGGTTGGAACCTGCGATTTTGTGTTTCAGAGGAGTTAATCTTCACATATGCTCTTGAGGCTAAATTCTATTCCTTCTTAAGTCTCAAACTAGTCTAAGATTTGTACTGAAGTCGGGAATCGAATGCGAACAAACCAGAAGGGAACTAACTCGGCCACAATAGCGGTATTAAGGCCAAAGCTGTGGGTAGAGGAGCTAATTCCTTTCTCTCAAGATGCCAAACCTAGCCTTGGATGACTTTGATTGAGTGCGTTGTGGTCGTTGGATAATGAAGAGGTCGGAAGCTGAACGGAGCCTTGACAGGGATCATAATTATAACATCTCATTCAGCGACATGAACTATGGGCGAGAGTTCCCTCTAACGATTGATCAAAGCTCCAATCCCTTTTTTACTATATTCTCGCCATTATAGTTTCTAATTTTGCATATTATCGGGCTGAGTGGCTCAGACGTTTAAGGCGCTGACCTTCTGACCCCAACTTGACAGGTTCGATCCTGGCTCAGTCTGGTGGTATTTGAAGGTGCTCAAAAACGTCAGCCTCGCGTCGGTAGATTTACTGGCACGTAAAAGAACTCCTGCGGGACTAAATTCTGGCACCTCGGTGTCTCCGAAACCCGTAAATGTAGTTAGTGGAATGTAAAGCAAATAACATGATTATTATTATTATTATTATTATTATTATTATTATTATTATTATTATTATTATTATTATTAATATTGGACATTAGCTTTTAATAATACAATTAATATTCTTGAATTCAGTTCAACACGACACAACAATTCTTCATAACATGTGCTCAGCTACCTCAGTGGATCATTGGCAGGGTGTCCGAGTCGTGATTGCAAGTTTGCGGTTTCGATTCTGGCTGAAGAATTCGATATTTAAAGGATTTTAACAATGCTAGCATACCATGTCATTCTTGGCATGTTGAAGGTAGCTCCCGGCACTCTCAGTGTCACCCGAAAAAATTAAACTAAGAGGGGCATAAAAACAGTCCAGTGGATTTATGCTTTCGTTGCTAGATCTCGAGGCCTAAACTGTACTACTGATCAAAGTAGAGCCGGACAGAAACACAACAGGAATGTCAGAATTGCTAGGGTCCACTTCTGTGGAGTAGTCGTTAGTGTTAATAAATGGCACCCCCAGAAGCCCGGGTTCGATTCCCGACTCTGCCATGAAATTTGAAAAGATGTACGAGGACTGGAACGGGATCCAATCAGCCTCGGGAATGAGTAGAGGTGGGTTTGATTCCCACCTCAGCTATCCTCGAAGTGGATTTCCATACTTTCCCACATCTCCTCGAGGCAAATACCGGGATGGTACAAAGCATAAGGCCACGACCGCTTCTTTCCCTCGTCCTTGCCCATCCCTTCTAATTTTCTCATCCCCACAAGGTCTCTGTTCAGCATAGCAGCTGAGGCCACCTGGGTAAGATACTGGTCTTCCTCCCAGTTGTATCCCCGCCCCAGTGACTCAACGCTCCAGGACACGGCTCTTGAGACGGTGGAGGTGGGATCCGCCACTGAGTCTGAGGGAAAAGCTAACCCTGGAGGGTAAATACATGGATTGAATGAAAGAAAGAAGGATAGAAAGAAAGAAGGAAGGAAGGAAGGAAGGAAGGGAGTAAAGAAGAGGAGAGGAAGCAGCCGTGGCCTTAAGTTAGGTACCATAACGGCATTTGCCTGGAGGAGAAATGGAAAATCTCGGAAAACAACTTCGATGATGGCTGAGGGGGTGAATCGAACCAACCCTCCCTCCTCCTCAACTCAGTTGACCTCCCGAGTCTGAGAACACCCCGTTCCAGCCCTCGTACCACTTTTCAAATTTCGTGGCAGAGCTGGGAATCAAACTCGGGCATCCGGGAATGGTACTAACCACATAACTGTAATCACACTAATCACTACAATAAAGAGGCGGACATAATATTTACTAATGGGCTATTAATAGTGTGCAAAGCAGTTGTTTTTACACAAATCGCAATCGCCTTAGAAAATTATTGTTCTCTACAAATGAAACTGTTGCCCGTACCAAAATAGGTAGAAATGAGGTGGTTCAAAATAATTTTAGGAGCATTTACTCATTTCCCTTCCAATGTTAACACATATTGGCAGCCAGCAACGCGGTAGCAAATTGAATGAAGCTATAAATGTAGGATATTTTTTCAGCTTTTGCAGCTGCGAGCTTTTGACAAGTCCAGTATTTACAAAATGCAACGGATATGAATGACGGTCTGTATGCACACATATTGTAAATTGTGAAACGCCACTTGAGGTCGGCGGGTGCAGAGTGGGTCTCCGCCCACAAGTGGCCACGGTTGGTCCGTGGCCTGACAGCTCTGTACTCCGACCGGCCAGCCGAGCAGAGGAGGGGTGGCCTCGGATCTATCGTAGCTCTACGCCTTTGTATTTGGGAGACAGAACAGGTTTGCCTCTCACGGCTGGTCCCAACCGGTGGCTGTCTGAGAATGGTTATCCGTGGTTTTCCATTCTTCTGCGCTAAGGTGAATGCCGTGACAGTTCTTAGTATAGGCTGCGGCCGCCAAAACTCCCTCACCTTCTCCGTGCATCTCCTTCACCGTAACAATTCTCCCGGCCTGAGATGCGGCGTTACCGTCTAAGAGCTTCAAATAGTTCAAATAGTATCGATATTTAATAATGTGGCTGAAAATCCTCAGCTTGTTTTAAGTCATTCGACCAGGTCAGGAATACAATGAATGAAGCCCCTGTCTTTCTGCGAGGATAGGAACCGTGCCGGCTGACGAAGCCTGTCATACTCCTCTGGGGCAATGATTATTGCCTGACAGATGAAATGATTATATATTGGAGAGTTTTGCTGGAATGAAAGATGATAAGGTAAACTGGACTGCCCGGTGAAAAACCTGTCCCGTCTTTGCTTTGTCCTGCATATATCTCACATGTGTGACCTATTCTGCGGTATTCTACAGCCTGCAAGAAAATGCTGGGGTAGTATTTTCTAAATCCATCGTCACCTACTAAAATCCTAGCTCTAGTAAGATACACCATCCCTACTTCTACAGTTACAACAATAACACCGGCTTTCAGACAGGTTTCAACACACTGAAATAAAGGCGGGGCGGGGGGGGGGGGGGGGTGATCTATAATTACTAAAATCCACAAAACTTATGAGGAATAGTATTACATTAACTGAGAGTATAGCCACTGGAGCTGGCAATGATCAAGACCAACCTTTTTTATAGCAATTTTTCGGGAAGGCAACCGTTGTAGAATAAAACCGTTGCAAAGAAACTAACATTTCCAGTTCCAACGCCATTCTGCTGTTGCGAGTTTCACCGGTACAAACTACGTGACGTTTGGCAATTCGCAATCTATGCGTATACAAACCGTAGTTCACGTTCGTTGGATTTTTTGATGCTGGACTTCCCATCAGCTCGTAGTTGCCGAAGACATAACAGACCGAAGGACGTATATCTCTTGGTCCCAGGATTATGAGCAAGTAGACTGGCCATCGTGATGTCCGAGGATCTTGGAAGGCACATGAAAAGTAGTGCGAAGGAAGTCTTTATGAATGCAGATGCAATGCCTCTATAAGTATTTAGTTTATCTAAAAGACTGAGTAAAGCAGTTATCGGATGTCTCCGAGTTAAGGGAAAGACCTTCCTTAGGGTTCATTCATATCAGAATAACTCAAATTTCAATCGATACTTAATTTATAATAACTTCGAAGCTATGGACGGGGTCGAATATGTTTATATAACTCCAATGTACAGACGATTTTACGGGAAAGGGCTTGGGAGTAATAGAGACTTTGCTTCACTTCGTGTACTTCTTAATTACTTTTCGTATATTTAATCGAACTGTGTTGTTATTTGTGTTTATTACATTTTATATTGAGTTTCTCTGGAGTAAGATTCTGTGGATTGGAAATAAGGTTCAGTATTCGCGCAGTTCCGTGATTATTTTTCTCTGATTCGTAAAGTTTCCAGCAAAACTGCTAAAGCTATAATGCATGCATACAACGTTAGTATATACTGTTAAGCCTTTCAGTGTTCAGTCTGCAATCAGACTAGCTCAGTGGCCTCGTTTAATTCTATACCTCTTAACTTTAAATCGTTAGAAACTGAGTGTAACCATCGTAGTTTTGGTCTTCCTCTACTTCTCTTACCCTGCATGACCGCGTCCATTATTCACCTAGGTAACCTATCCTCCTCCATTCGCCTCACATGACCCCCCCACTGAAGCCGGATTATCCGTACAGTATCGTAAATTGAGTTCATTCATAACTTAGACTTCATCTTCTCATTCCGTTGTTAGTGCCTGTTTGTACCAGCGATCATTATCGATACTTTCATGTCTGTTACTTCTAACTTATGAAAATATATCCTGAGTTCACCAAGCTTTCACTTCAATAAAGCAAAGTTCAAATTAAAATAAAATCAACCATGTTCTTCCGCTATACATGGAAACATACAAGCATTAATATGTTACTTTCCTGTCCTAGTAAAAAAGTGAAATGGCGTATGATTTTTTTTTACAATTGGCTTAACGTCGCGCCGACACAGATATGTCTTACGGAGACGATGGGATAAGAAAGGGCTAGGAGTGGGAAGGAAGGGACCGTGGCCTTAATTAAGGTACAGGACCAGCGTTTGCCTGGTGTGAAAATGGGAAACCATGGAAAACCATCTTCAGGGCTCCCGACGGCGGGGCTCGAACTTACTATCTCGCGGATGCAACCTCACAGCTGCACACCCCTAACCGCGCAGCTATTTTGGCCGGTGTATGGCTTTCAGTGTCGGGAGTGTCTGAGGACAAGTTGTGCTCATCAGATGCAGGTCTTTTGATTTGACGTCCGTAGACGACGCGCGCGTAGCGATGAGGATGAAATGATGAAGACGACACATACACCCAGCCCCCGTGCCAGCGGAATTGATCAATTATGGTTAAAATTCTCTACCCTGCAGGAATCGAACCTGGGACCCCTATGACAAAGCCAGGGCATTAACCATTTAGCCATGGAGCCGGATCCTGTCCTAGTAAACATAGATGACATACACTAGATGCTATGTGGTTACCGTGGTGTCGGAATACTGTCGACGCAAAACTGTCCGCGCTAATTCTAGATAGACCTCTAGCCCAAAACATGAAAAATGAAAATCTACAACCTGTTATTCAGTCAGTGACCCGGTCAGGGATGGAATGAATGAAGCCCCCATCTTGCGGTGAGGATAGGAATTGTGCCGATTGCCGAAGCCTGTCGCACTCCTCTGGGGCAATGATCAATGACTGACAGATGAAATGAGATGATATTGGAGAGTGTTGCTGGAATTAAAGATGTCAGAGAAAACCGGAGTACCCGGAGAAAAACCTGTACCGCCTCCGCTTTGTGCAGCACAAATACTCCTGGAGTGACCGTAGCCCAAAACATATGTATATTAAAATGGTAAATGTGCATTTATCATCTCCTTTCATATTTCATTTCTATCCACCCAAACGTTTTTGCACCAACCTATTGCAACCAAATGTAAAGACATAAAACCGTTACGAGGTTAATTATATAGGAATCAACAACATCGTATTTTTATGTCTTACTGCATGCTTTTAAAGTCTTCAGCAACACGAATGAGTATTCCAAGGTCTGTTGTAGCCATACTGTTTAGTATCCTAAGGCTACGTGTGTGGTAGTTAAAAATAAGGTACGATCGCAGTTACTAAGACACTCAGCTGTAGGCTAAGTATGGCTGTGCTAAGTACCGGTACTTGACGACCACGCCCAGAAGTTTGCTGCAGAAAGACGTAAAATTACTGTATTAACGCATGGGCAAGGTTCACTGCTACTTCCTGGACACGAACATGAGAGCGTGTTTACTCTCTAATAATAATAATAATAATAATAATAATAATAATAATAATAATAATAATAATAATAATAATAATAATAATAATAATAATAATAATAATAATAATAATAATTTATTTATTTATTTATTTATTTATTTATTTATTTATTTATTTATTTATTTATTTATTTATTTTCCACGAATCGTAGATACAATTGAGGTATGGTGAATGAAGAACGGGCCTAGCTCCACATACACGAAGGTGCCTCCATCCCCACCTAATCTATAGTAATTTATACATACACAGGCACGATGTCCTAAAGTATTTACAAGTAAATTAAGAACATTCACAACGATGTACTTGTACTGGCAACTTCTTTAGCCTAACCACAAAACAAGTTAAGTGCTGAGTTTTTTTGCTAGTGGCTTTACGTCGCAACCGACACATATATGTCTTATGGCTACGATGGGATAGGAAAGGCCTAGGAGTTGGAAGGAACCGGCCGTGGCCTTAATTAAGGTACAGCCCCGGCATCTGCCTGGTGAGAAAATGGGAAACCACGGAAAACCATCTTCAGGGCTGCCGACAGTGGGGCTCAAACCCACTATCTCCCGGATGCAGGCTCACAGCCGCGCGCTCCTAACCGCACGGCCAACTCGCCCGATAAGTGCTGAGTTTAATCCCGTCTTTCTAGGATGAGCATGATAGCCATCTGAACTCGTCTCTATCTTCTCATCAATGATACCTGTTTGATTTCCAGTATACAGTAGGTATTTGAAAGTTGGAAAAGAGACCACATCATCGTAGTTCGAATTCTAAATAGGCTGCAAGTACCGTAGGTGATGATACGTTTAGTAGTCTCATAATACTATGGGCTGAATTTCATTCTAAAGAAGACATATGGTAGTAGAACAGGGTAAATGTATGAACTAAACTGATTTAAGTGGGAATTGATGGGAAAATGTGTTCTTGGTGTAAATCGGTAATGGTGGATTGACAACCTTTCACCGTTATTGTTCGCAGATTGGATGCATCATTTTCTGAAAGTTATATCTTAACTAAGAAATTCATTTGAATACATCATAAGTACGTAGCTTGACCACTCTATGGCATTATCTTGATGTCAGTCTATGCTGAAACATTTATCATGGAGCTCAAAAACTGGTCCAGTGAGAGAGAGATCTTAAAATCAGCATTTCCGGGACTAAAATGAGAAATCTAAGAGGATAGAATATCAGAATACGAATGGAAAATTATAATGAACGGATCATTTCAAGTAGTTAGGGTGTATATTTCCCAAAATAACAGTACAGCGAGGGAAATCAGACGCTTATAGTAAAGGTAATGTAGTGTAATTTAACGTTGCGATCAACGGTATTCTCTAATGGAAAAGAGTTCCTGGATGCAATTATCCTCCCCCCTCCCCCGTTATCAGGTCGACGGATGGACTGTGGACTGAAGATATCTCATTTAAATGTATAAGTAACTTACAAGAATGTAGAAGAAATAATAATAATAATTTATCCTATGGCTACAGATTACAATTAGACATGTAAAATTAACAATACCTTCTTTACATTATAAATACTACACTGAGAGATCTAAATTGGTGACATATTTTATGACATCAACAGTTGTCATCAGGTAGTCGGTGAATTCCCCATTATAGGACCTGGTCTTGCAGTCCAGTATAGGTGGTAGTGAGTCTGCCTGTCAGCTCCACAGTCACATTTTGGAAATTCTAATTGATCCCACTTATGGAGAGCATCTGCACACTTGCCATGGTTGGTCCTATTCTGATTAAGGCAGACCAAATTCTGCGAGGCTATTCAAATGCAGGAGGTTTCTTCGTGATGTAGGGTAGAGTTTGACAGGTTGCAGGGCAGTTTTCTTGCAGGCGTTGCTTCCTGGAACTAATAAGTTTGAAGTTCGTCATAGTTAATCCCCTACCAATGATCATTGGTGGATGTCTAAATACCAGCGGGTGTCTTTGCAAATCCGCATTGTCATTATGTATCCGAAGCTGAGGGTTGTCTAAAATGAGGACAAATAATAACAACAATAATAATAATAATAATAATAATAATAATAATAATAATAATAATAATAATAATAATAATAATAATAATAATAATAATAATAATGTCGTGTGGTCTTCGGAGACGCCTGGTGCATGTCTTTCGAGTTGACGCCTTACAGGCGATCTGCATGTTTGTGAAGATGGGGCCCTACTTATGATAAATTCTAATAATGAGAACGACACACACACACACACACACACACACACACAGCACTGAGCCTTCGGAATTAACCAATTCCCGGTCGGGAATCGAACCCGGGACCTAATGGCCCAAAGCCCTGCACGCTAACCATTTAGCCATGGAGCCGGACGTAGGAGAAATGATTGTTGATGAAGGCAGGTGGGAAAAATGCCAGGAAGGCACCCGCAATGAAGAGATAATGGTAAGGTTAGTAAAGAACTCGTGTACTGTACGAGTATATGTGTGCGTATGAACTGACATCGGTGTTGGGGCCTTTTGAGCTGAATTGATGAGGAGAACAATGGCCTCGGCCATTGAGTGTAACAAAAGCAGAAGGGGACAAAGGCGACGATGGCTATACTCCGTTTCTAATAATTTCAAGGTGAGGGGTTTCCAACTAGACGAGGTCACAGAGCTACAGTAGTTGAAAATGTAAGATTGCGCAGGCGCACATAGATCATTCATAGAGTTTTACAGACTTAATGCTGAAACGCATAACACTTTTTTTTGGGTTTTTTACAATTTGCTCTACGTCGCACCAACACAGATAGGTCTTATAATGACCATGATGGGATAACAAAGGGCTAGTAAAGGGAAGGAAGCGGCCGTGGCCTTAATTAAGGTACACCCTGGTGTGAAATCGGGAAACCACGGAAAACCATCTTTAGGGCTGCTGACAGTGGGCTTCGGACCCACTAGCTACCGAATGCAAGCTCAGATTAATAAGTCTGTAAACCGTCTTGCACTACGTAAATTAAAGTCAATAGTTACTGAGAACTCACTGCAGTAGCTTTTACTTTACATTTATTACTCTATTTCCTATTATAGCAGAGCATAGAGAGCTAATATTTCAATCCAAATGGAACTAAATGTTCATTTATAGTAGAGGTGGGCTAAAATGTTATTTTCCACTGAGATAACATGTTCCAGTAAAATGTTATAAAAGTAACATGTTCCAAAACTAAAAAAGCATAATGATACTGAACGAAGTTTTTACTAGAAGGCGCCAGATATTTAGACGGGTGAGTCAATCTGCACAAACTGTCGAAAGGGTGGGATTTCTTGAGAATCATTCATGTGCAGTCTACCGCCATGTGCCTCTGACCACACATCACTTGTACCGTAGTATACTACGCCGAGAGCTGTATAAATTGGGCGTGGAAAAGGCCCGAAACACCTCCACTGATAGCCGCGACGTGACGGTTTCCATTAATTACTACCGATAAAAGTGTATCGTACAGAAATAGGACAAAACTGAACCTAGGAAACATTTTATATGTACTCGGGGTTCACCCTTTTCGCTAGACCTTCCATATTTCTGTACTGAATTGTAGTAAATAATAATAATAATAATAATAATAATAATAATAATAATAATAATAATAATAATAATAATAATAAATGCAGTAGATCCAAAAAGACAAAATCTAGACTACACAAACAATGATAGGTTTTGAACGTAGCTGTGTGTTTGTATTCGAAAGATCGTGCGTTCGAACTCCACGGTCGACAGCCCGGGAAAAGGTCTTCCGTAGTTTCTCATTTCTACACCAGGGAAATGGCGGGACAGTATCTTAATTAAGGCCATGACCGCTTCCTTCCCATTGCTACCCCTTTCGTATCCTATGCCGGCCCCGTGGTGTAGGGGTAGCGTGCCTGCCTGTTACCCGGAGGCCCCGGGTTCGATTCCCGGCCAGGTCAGGGATTTTTACCTGGACCCGAGGACTGGCTCGAGGTCCACTCAGCCCACGTGATTATAATTGAGGAGCTATCTGACGGTGAGATAGCGGCCCCGGTGTAAAAAGCCAAGAATAACGGCCGAGAGAATTTGTCGTGCTGACCACACGACACCTCGTAATCTGCAGCCCTTCGGGCTGAGCAGCGGTCGCTTGGTAGGCCAAGGCCCTTCAAGGGCTGTAGTGTCACGGGGGGGGGGGATTCCTATCCGATCGTCGCAAGGAGAGAAATAATGAAATATGAAATCAGAGAACATAAAATGCATATTGCATGGATTACAAATTGTTATAAATACCTTTCATCGTGACAATCAGGTCTCAAGCAAAACAAATAAGTGGAAACAAGTAATGAACTTACCGCACAATTCGCGTAATCAACTTCTACTATTTCACTAGACAACCGTACATTAAAATAAAATTCGGTGTTCAGTAAATCAGGAAAGAGAGGGCAACACAAAATATAACTGGAACAAGACCATATATTTTAGCAAAACGTTTTCAGTATGAATGTTGCAAAGAAGAAACGGATATCAGTTTCCCTATGATAGGTTGTGATGATTGAGATGACTCGGTTTCGCCTGTGGGTGTAGTGGGTATAATGCCAATATCTGTTCCAGCATTGTCATTTCAAATTGACGGCATAGTAGGCCTTGAGTGATGTAGAGTCTTAAGCAGTGGCGCCGATTGGGGGGGGGGGGGGAGGAGTCGCCCCACACTTTGAGGAGAAAAATTTCTATGCCATTTTAGCCTCCTGTAACTGGGAATTTTAGGAATTAAAGCAATTTTTACAAGACCTGTTGTCTTATCAGATAATTCGTTGGTATTTTTTTAAATTATTAACAAACCCGGGCAGTTGTTCTTGTCTGTAATTGCTTTTGCCCCCCACCCTCCGCCTTTCCTACTTCTAATTCCTAATTGCCACTACTATTCGTTATATTGTGAGTACTGGTAGATATTGAAGAGGCTGAGTTTGAATGGGCTCTCATGCTTAAACTGAAATTTTTGAAATTACTGACTTTGATCACAAATATCATACGAAGTGAATTTTTTTCACTGAAAAATATTTCTTTATACAGGCTAGCCTGTGTTCGATTTTTATTCGTTACTTTCGAAACGTTACAACTTCACAGAATAACGGTACGCTTCAGGAGTTACAATGCTGTGGCTGTTACGTAGCCGTTATACTCGATTGTAGTGGAACAGTGTTCCACAGAGCTGAGGCTGTTATCCCGACAGAACATTCATCGCCATGGAACACTGTTCCACAGAATAAGACGACGAAACTCAACCATGCTAAATCGTTAATGAATTAAAATAACTTCAGTAATTACCAAGTATTGTAGAATGACCAAATGACTAATGAAATAATGAAGGGTTGAGGAAGAATTGCCACCTGTTACAAATATAACAGGGTTAATTGGGTAAAATGTTATACTGGCAACATGTTAACAGGCTGGAACACTGCTCTCTTAACTGTTACGTCAAATGCCACCCATCTCTAATTTATAGAAAACCATTTGAAGAAAAGAACTCAATACCGGGAAGTATATCTCGGATCGTTGATGAAATAATGTGGTTGTTGGCTCAGTAATAACTATCCTTAACCCAAGTTCTCATGTCCGCAAGTTGGTATTTCTTGTTGAGTGCAGTATCTTTGCATTTGTCTGTCGATCCAGGCTAGAGTAAAATATAGCTTCCACCGGGCGAGTTGGCAGTGCGGTCAGGGGCGCGCAACTGTGTGCTTAGCATTCTGGAGATAGTGGGTTCGAAGCCCACTGTCAGCATCCCTGAAGATGGATTTCTGTGGTTTCCCATTTCCACACCAAATAGATGCTGGGGATGGACCTTAAGTAAGGCCAAGGCCGCTTCCTTCCCACTCCCAGTCCTTTCCTATCTCATCGTCGCCATAAGATACATCTGTGTCTGTGCGATGTAAAGCAACATGTAAAAAATGTAGCTTCCGCCGAAGTCCCAGACTCATTTATACCTATGCCACAATGGAACCTGCTGAGGTATGGATGGTGCTGAGTAATAACACTGGGGGCATGATTAGTGCGTCTAGATGTAGAGAAAGGTGTAACTCGTAGGGCTGGTCAAGCTGCGATAGCATTTTCTGGTCCAGTGAGGAAAGTAATGGCAAACTACTTCATCATAACTTGTAGGCCTAATTAAGGCACCACCAGCATTCCTTGCTGTCGCCCTGTAACCGTATAACATTTGATTGTGTTGTTTGAGGATACAACAATTTTCCTGGCGGAAGAATGAAGATACAGGAATGTTTCCGAAAATATGTGATTGTTTGTGTGTTGCTTTTATACCCTTTAACCCTATTTCTTGATACGAGGTTGGAGATGAGGTAATATGAATGTAAATGGAGCGTTTTACGGCTGGATGCCCTTCTTGACGCAAACCTCAGTTGAGGAGCTAATGAACATGAAATTAATTATGGGGAATGAAATTGGGTAAGGAGGTGAAAGGAATCAGCTGTGGCCTATGAATAGGAGATATTCAGGCATTTTCCTGGAAGTGAAAATGGGTAACTACAGAAAACCATTCTCAGGACACCCAACGGTGGGATTCGACCTGCGTGTCTCCCAAATACAGAGTTTGGCTCAAGAGCGGTAGCGCGTTAACATGCTTGGACACTCGAATCGGTTCCTGAAATAATTTAATTTTAGATAATCTTAAAGTTATTATGAGTGTAAATCCAATGATCCGTCCCCAGAAACCGTGAATGATAATCAATATCATTATTTTTTAAAAATGCTCCGTAAAGCAGAGCGCGGCTTTACCTACACTCACACCCCCCCCCCCCCCCCCCACAGTGAGAAAGTTGTCTTTAGCGGTTTAAGGATCAAGATGAACGGGTTAGTTCAATCAATCAATCAATCAATCAATCAATCAATCAATCAATCAATAGATGAAACTGTTTTTCGTGTAATTGTACATATTTGTTAATAACCAAATTGTAACAATGTATCCTCATGCCATACGAAATATATATATCAATCACCATTGTTCTGCATTTAGGAATGACGCCCAGGTGGCACATTTCCTATCAGTGGTTCGACCTAGTCTTCGCGTGAAGGATTTCAAGGAAGTTAAAAATTTATCGAACATCTTCCTTCGTAAATTTTTCCAATTGCTAATTCCTCTTCCTACAAACAAATATTTGCCGCAATTCTTCCTCTTGAATAGCAACTTTCTGCTTCTTCTTCTTCTTCTTATTCTTCTTCTACCGCTCTTACCACACCTGTGGGGTCGCGGGTACGAACTGTGCCGCACATGTGGATTTAGACCGGTTTAACAGCCGGATGCCCTTCCTGACGCAATCCTTATAGGGAAGGATGTAATCACTATTGCATGTTTTTGAAGTGGTTGGTAGTGTAGTGTGTTGTCTGAATATGAAGACGAAAGTGCTGGAACGAACACAGACACCCAGACCCCGAGCCAGAAGAATTCATCAAACATGATTAAAATCCTCTTCTTATAAACACACATTTGCCACAATTCTTCCTCTTGAATTCCAGCTTTCTTCTTCTTATCCTTCGGTAATTTTTATGCAAATTCCGGCCCGATATCCATAGATCGTCTTGCGCGCCGAAGTACCAGGTGTAATTGCTCGGCAGGCGTCTGTGATGAGTTGCCGGAGCTAGTCGGGGTTTTACGGCGCTTGAGTGTAAACGACGTTCTTCAAATGTCCCCACAAGAAGAAGTCTAACGGTGTGGTCTGGCAGGCCAAGAAAGAGGGTTTCCTCGTCCTATCCAATCCCTGGCAGTTCCTCGTTCAAATGATTACGAACGGGCAAAGTTGAATGTGGTGGAGCTCCATCCTTTTGGAAACACATCGTCAAACGATCGTCCAAGGGCACATCCTCCAGCAGCAGAGGGAGTTCCTGATGCAGAAAGTGCAGGCAGCGTGGGCCTGTCTAATGGCCCTCAAAGAAATAAGGTCCAATCAGGCGATCCCCCAAGACACCTCACCAAACGTCCGACTCGTTCGTACTTGATGGGCCACCTGTCGCACACAGTGAAGATCGTCCGGGCTCCAATAGTGCATGTTGTGGCAATTGATGTTCCCATTATTGTGGAAGCGCGGTTCGTCCCAGAACAAGATATGCGATATCATTACTGCAACATTGTCCAGGCTGCCTAATAGCCACCGACAGAACTCCATTCGAGCTTCGAAATCCCGCCCATGGAGGTCTTGGTGTAGCTCAAGATGGTATGGATGAAACTATGTTCATGCAGTATTCGTCAGACGGACGGCTGGCTTTCATCTGTCGTGCACTCGTTGGTTGAACGGTCAGCGTACTGGCCTTCGGTTCAGAAGGTCCCGGGTTCGATTCCCAGTCGGGTCGAATATTTTAACCTTCATTGGTTAATTCTAATGGCTAGGGGGCTGGGTGTTTTTGCTGTCCCCAACATCCCTGCAACTCACACACCACACATAATACTATCCTACACCACAATAACAAGCAGTTACCTAGAATTGACAGATGCCGCCCACCCTCATCGGAGGGTCTGCCTTACAGGGGCTGCACCCAGCTGGAAGTAACAACACGAAATTATTACCTGTCGTGCAATCGCCCTTGTACTGATGTGTGGATTATTAAGGGCAGCTTCCAGAACGACCTCTTCTGTTTCATCCGATGTAACGGGCCTATCGCTGACTGATGGCTGGTTGTAATTCGCTCCAGCTGTCCATACGCGTCTTTCAACACGGCGGAATATTGTGGCAGCCGGGTGTCGCCTGTCAGGATACCGTTCCTGAAACAGACGTAGTGCCTCACACGCGTTTACTCTTGCATTCCTCATAAACCAGGAGCATGTCAACGTAATCTTCGGTAGGAAACATGCCGAATGACAGCAGATATTGCAGTACATTCAGGCCCTAACCGGCGGAGTACGCGGAGTATGCGCACAAGATAAATAACAGCGTCATTCTACTGTTTGAATGTGGCAAACGTCGGCCTGTATTTACGTATTCAAACATCATACCGATGCAAAAATATTTGAAAGATGGAGGATACTAAGCCGGCCCCGCGGTGTAGGGGTAGCGTGCCTGCCTCTTACCCGGAGGTCGCGGGTTCGATTTCCGGCCAGGTCAGAGATTTTTACCTGCACCTGCGGGCTGGTTCGACGTCCACTCAGCCTACGTGATTAGAATTGAGGAGCTATCTGACGGTGAGATAGCGGCCCCGGTCTAGAATGCCAAGAATAACGGCCGAGAGGATTCGTCGTGCTGACCACACGGCACCTCGTAATCTGCAGGCCTTCGGGCTGAGCAGCGGTCGCTTGGTAGGCCAAGGCCCTTCAAGGGCTGTAGTGCCATGGGGGGGGGGGAGGATACTAACCACTACTGGCACATTCCGCCGATCGCTAGGCGAATGCCTAACCACATTGGCTACGCGACATACTGAAAACATGCTGGTAGTACGACGAGAGTAGAGGATAGGCCTACACGCCAAACGGTTCGGTGTTTAAGGTATTAATTACTGCACTGTTACCTAGTTTTATTGATTCTCCTCTCCATTACACCCGGTCACGAGGCACGACACATTAACATAGTTACATGGTAAAAGGACGTTGCAACATGATTTCAAGGCGTCATGTTTTGCGAACGGATGATATGACATTCCACTAGAGCTCAGAATCGTGTACAAAATGTGCTCACTGAACATTAGTACCGTACAGTACGCCTGCAGGGGAGTAGCACCCCCATAACCATGTACACGTTAGTTGGACTGCAGCAAACGATATTAAAAAGGTTGCTGAATCTTTCTTTCTAATCTGTTTACCCTCCAGGATTGGCTTTTCCCTCGGACTCAGCGAGGGATCCCACCTCTAGCGCCTCAAGGGCAGTGTCCTGGGGCGTGAGACATTGGGTCGAGGTATACAACTGGGGAGGATGACCAGTACCTCACCCAGGCGGCCTCACCTGCTATGCTGAACAGGGGCCTTGGTGGGGGATAGGAAGATTGGAAGGGATAGACAAGGAAGAGGGAAGGAAGCGGCCGTGGCCTTAAGTTAGGTACCATCCCGGCATTTGCCTGGAGGAGAAGTGGTAAACCACGGAAAACCACTTCCAAGATGGCTGAGGTTGGAATCGAACCCACCTCTACTCAGTTGACCTCCCGAGGCTGAGGGGACCCCGTTCCAGCCCTCGTACCACATTTCAAATTTCGTGGCAGAGCCGGGAATCGAACCCGGGCTTCCGGGGGTAGCAGCTAATCACGCTAACCACTACACCACAGAGGCGGACATTATTATTATTATTATTAATAGTGGGGATTAATCACACTGTATATTTAACTTCATATCTTTAGGTCATTTTCTCGTTCATTTTGAGTCCCTTTTTGAGGATTTTTAGGTCGTTTAGGTAATTTTATAAGTACATTTTCGGCAGTTTATTGGATCCTGGTGATTATATACCCTATAGATTCACCTTGGACTGTCGTAAAATGCTTTGACGTCACTGAAGAGATCTACAAGATTAATAAGGAATGACGCAGTTTTCAGTACTCGCATTATTTATTATCGACATAATGTGAAAGTAATATACATAATCTGACATTTGAAGATATTATTTTTATATTAACAATTACAATTATTGATCATCTTAGGTAATGAGGTCAGAAATTAGGTAATCGTTGTTATTTGAACATCTGCGTTACACCTAGCCTCCAAATACGTCCTCTAAACACGTATACAGTAGTCATTGTCGTGATGACAGGTTTATTCATGCTAATCTGCTATTAGTGTCAGCAGACCAACAACACTACTGTATACCTATAATAAGGAACCGGATTAACCAGTTCGATGATGTAGAAACTGCTTAAAATTCAATCTCGGGTACGGTACTTCATCACTAGATTAATAGGGAAGAAAAATGTGTGTATTGTTTGTTATCCAAACACAAAGAATGTCAGCTGGAATGGGGCCTCATTAGCAAGTATTGTCCCAAGATATCAAGTACTTCCTTTTTTCTTTTGCTATTCAAACTCACTTCTTCTTTCTAAAAGGCTGCCTAACGGCTGATGTTTATCTAAAGTAATGCAGTGTACTATAAAGATCTCAACCTCGCTCCACATGAAAGGCCTTCTACGTCTTAAATTGGACAGAGCCCCCTCCCTACACATGAACAGGATAAGAACTGTTACATATCGACCTTCAAACAAAATGCATTATTCTCCTGGAAAATTTCTTTCTCTATAACAATGAAAAAGAAATTAATAATGGAGGCAGTTCGTCGTTAACAGGTACTACGCTGTATATGGTTAATTAAACACTCGCCTTGGAGAGAGATTTATGCACCTACATGTATAGTCCTAACCGGACGAGTTGGCCGGGTGGTTAGGGGAGCACAGCTGTGAGCTAGCATTTGGGAGATAGTGGATATTGGATTTTGCAGCCCTGAAGATAGTCTACCGTGGTTTCGCATCTTCACACCTGGCAAATTCTACTTAATTAAGGCCATGGCCGCTTCCTCCCCACGCCTAGGTCTTTCCTATCCCATCGTAGCCGTAAGACCTATCTGTTGTCGGTGAGTCGAACAGCAAAATTTAAAAAAATGTATAGTCGTGAGGGTTAAATCATTTGCTCCAACATGAAAATCAGTGTGACTGAAAGAGCCTTTTCTCATTATTTGGTTTTCTTCTTCTTCATCTGTTTACCCTCCAGGGTTGACTTTTCCCTCAGACTCAGCGAGGGATCCCACCTCTACCGCCAAAAGGGCAGTGTCCTGGAGCTTGAGACTCTGGGTCGGGGGATACAATTGGGGAGGATGACCAGTACCTCGCCTAGGCGTCCTCACCTGTTATGCTGAGTAGGGGCCTTTCAGGGGATGGGAAGATTGGAAAGGATAGACGAGGGAGAGGGAAGGAAGCGGCCGTGGCCTTAAGTTAGGTACTATCCCCGCACTTGCCTGGAGGAGAAGTGGGAAACCACGGAAAACCACTTCCAGGATGGCTGAGGTAGGAATCGAACCCCTCTCTACTCAGTTGACCTCACGAGGCTGAGTGGACCCCGTTCCAGGCCTCGTACCACTTTTCAAATTTGGTGGCAGAGCCGGGAATCGAACCCGGGCCACCGGGGGTGGCAGCTTATCACACTAACCACTACACCACAGAGGTGGACTATTCGCTTTTCTCCGTACGGGAAGTTCGAATGGAATCTTTACAGGAAAGCAAAAAATGTCGTCATTTCCAGACAGGCCACGAAGGACCTTGGTGGGGTGGAAGGAAGAGGCTTTCACTATCCTTAACCTGGGAGCTTGGTGGGGTAGAGTGGTTAGCTCTGCACCCGACCGCCTTTGCTTCCAGGAATTAACCAGGGACTCATTTATGGGGCTAAGTTAACCTCAGAAAATGGATATCTTGTTTCTTAAATTTTTATCGACCGGGCGAGTTGGCCGTGCGCGTAGAGGCGCGCGGCTGTGAGCTTGCATCCGGGAGATAGTAGGTTCGAATCCCACTATCGGCAGCCCTGAAGATGGTTTTCCGTGGTTTCCCATTTATACACCAGGCAAATGCTGGGGCTGTACCTTAATTAAGGCCACGGCCGCTTCCCTCTAACTCCTAGACCTTTCCTATCCCATCGTCGCCATAAGACCTATCTGTGTCGGTGAGACGTAAAGCCCCTAGGAAAAAAAAATCTAACATACGTCCTTTCCGCTAAACAGAGCACGTCTTTACTGCCTGGGCCAGGCAGCCCCTATCCAGTCCTCATGGTCCAGTAATAAGCGGAAATAGTCGGGGTTAGTCACATCCATTCTGTTCCCCTACGGGAGCCAAAAGCAGCCGATTGACTGGACTGGATGATACGGTTGGCGTACATAGGGTTTTCGGTCGTGGTAATGTAGAGTACGTCTATGATTAGAGAACCGTTCTTGGGGCACTGAGCATTGAAAAAACATGGAAATTTTATTAATTATTTCCTAGTGTTTTAACGACGCACTAACACATCCAATATGTTCGGTGACCCTGAGATGGGAGAGAGCTATGAACGGGAAGGTAGTAGTCGTGGTCTTAATAGAGGTCCAGTGCAGTATTTGCCTGGTGTAAAAATAGAAAACTATGGAAAAATATATTAAGGGCTGACGATGAAATGAAATGTCGTATGGATTTTAGTGCCGCGATATCCCAGGAAGGGTTCGGCTCGCCAGGTGCAGGTCTTTCTATTTGACACCCGTAGGTGACCTGCGCGTCGTGATGAGGATGAATTGATGATGAAGACAACACACACACCCAGCCCCCGTGCCACTGGAATTAACCAATTAAGGTTAAAATCCCCGACCCGGCCGGGAATCGAACCCGGGACCTCCTGAACCGAAGGCCAGTACCCTAACCGTTCAGCCAACGAGTCAGACAGGGCTGACGATGATGGGATTTGAACCTACCATAATGCCAATGCAAGCTCGCATCTACGCGACCCTAACCGCACGGTCAACTTACTCAGTAGTTTTCAAATGGGAATAATTTCAAGATAACACGTGTGACCACAGAGTTCAATATCTCATATTGAAGAGGCAGTACCAATGTACCTTGCAACAATAATCTGACCTCGTTTTGACATCGTGGGATGATACATTGGTGCCGCAATCTTGAGGTTCTAAAATAACCACCGCAGCCGGTTAGTTCTACATTCCGGCATGGAAGACCGTTGTATGAAGTGTAGTTGTTTTTTAAACGAGTTTTGCAAGTATATGACGAAAGGTACGAAATAGTGAACATCTGAAGAAACTGTTGGGTTAACCGCGCCTTTGACAAGAACCAATTATTTTTTGTTTCCAATTTGCTTTACGTCGCACCGACACAGACAGGGATTATGGCGACGATGGAAGATGAAGTGGCTAGGAGAGGGGAAGGTAGCGGCCGTGGCCTTAATATTAAGGTACAGCCCCAGCATTTGCCTGGTGTGAAAATGGGAAACCACGGAAAACCATCTCCAGGGCTGCCGACAGTGGGATTCGAACCCACTATCTTCCGAATACTGGATAGTGGCGGCACTTAAGCGACTGCAGCTATCGAGCTCGGTATTGACACGAACCTGCTGGGCACATTTAGAAAGAATTCGACAAGAACAACATCCGCAACTTCTACAGGACTTTCAAACAGAAGCTCAATATATATATATATATATCATACTCCACCAAGCCTGCACTTCCAGGAACCCGACGACATGGACAATTGTCAAATCCTCACTAGTTACTTTAAGTCCCTGCTCAACTGCGAAGCCTCAGCATCCAAATTCTCTTTCTAAGGCAATACGCTCGTTCATCCAGATTCCCTTCCACAAATGAAGAAGTCGAACAGATGATCCAGACACTGGAGAAACAACAACGTACCAGGCGAGGACTCGATAATCACTGAACCATAGCGAATAGAAAGAGGAAGTGAGAGCACTTCGACTCGCTTCCTATTACAACAATGGAGAAGCTAGTGGCTACAGTGCGGACATTTACCACTGCAGCGCAAAGATTGTATTAGGTGAACAGATGGCATTGTTTTTACTGGGTGCGTAGGTGTTTACTTGTAGCGGGAGTGATTTTTTGAGTGTAATAACTATATTTTGGGAGCCTCCATGGCTCAGACGGCAGCGCGTCGGCCTCTCACCGCTGGATACCGTGGTTCAAATCCCGGTCACTCCAAGTGAGATTTGTGCTGGACAAAGCGGAGGCGGGACAGGTTTTTCTCCGGGTACTCCGGTTTTCCCTGTCATCTTTCATTCCAGCAACACTCTCCACTCTCATTTCATAGCATCTATCATTCATTAATAAATCACTTTGGGAGTGGCGACCCCATCGTACTAACAGCCTATATCTGCTTCATTCATTACATCCCTGACCCGGTCAATGACTGGAAAACAGGTTGTAGGTTTTCATTTTCAACTATATTTTGGAATATAGTGAGTGTGAAAATGCCGTCGTGTTTTGTGCCTGGGTGTCGATCTGTTTACAGGTCAGGTGAAGGTAAACATTTCTTCGCTTCACCTGAAAATAAGGAACACTTCTCAGTGGCCTAGAGCGATCCCAAGAAAAGACATGCAGCTTACTCGTAAGTCTAGAGTTTGTGAGTGTCATTTTTCGGAAGATCTTATTATAAAGGTAGACTCGTTTATTATTAATGGGGAAAAAGTTGAAATTCCAAGAATAAGGAGGAGTTTAAAGCCAGGAGCTGTCACTCACATTTTTCCTAACTTACCATCCTATTTAAGCAAGTCTCTGAAAATTCGAAACCCCCCATTAAAACAAGAGTTATTTAAAGAACATGTTGGCAATGATAATATTAACAGTAGTAGCTTAGAATTGAACTAAATTTTCCCTCGACATCTAAAATACTTAATAGTGACGAAAATGTAAAAATAAAGGAACCCGGTCTCACTTTGCCCTGTAAAGTAGCTTATAGTGACGTTAATGCTTCTAGAACTATTATAAAGTCGAGGAGACAAGTTAGAAACCTTGGTAGGGATTTAATTAGAACCAAAAATAAATTAGCTGCAAGCTGAGCTAAATTAAAGCAGATTGCAAATAAAGTCAATGTGTCAAGTGAAGCTGAGGCAGTCTTACGTTTCTTAGCAAGGAACGAAAAATAATTGTGGACACAATGCTCAAAAAATGTAGCAGCAGCCCGAAAGGTATACGCTATACTAATGAATTAATATTAGATAGTTTGCTTTTGAAAATCAAATACCCTAAGTGTTACAGTCATTGTTAGAAGCATGAGTTACTTCCTCTCCCTACCGAAACTCATTTGAGACAACTATGCAGAGGGTTCAAATGTAATTATGGTATTAATAGAAATGCCGTGAATGCAATTAAAGATTTTTATTTAAAAGAGCAAGATGAAAACAAGCGACTAGGCATAGTGATTTTTGATGAAGTGAAATTGAGAGAAGACATTAGATTTAATACAACTACACTGACAGTTGACGAATTTGTTTATTTAGGAGATGAAACTCCTACGACAAAAAGAACGCCCTTGCCAATCACGCGCTTGTATTTATGTTTGTGCCTTTGCTGCACAGCTGAATCCAGCCTGTAGCAGTGTATGCTAGCAAGATTGCAACTCCTGGAGAACTATTGTCAAAAAAAATAATTCATGTCATAATTCAATTGGAACAAGTTAGGGTGAAAGCAATTGGTTTTACGTGTGATGGAAGTCCGTGTAACAATTCCCTACGAAGGAAATAAGGAAAGAGCTGCTATCGCAAAATCAGCGAAATCGTCCTGGAAGTTCTTCAAGGTTTCGGACAACTAACGCTTTCGAGGGAGAGTTGAAACATTTCATATATGTCTTAGATAATGTGAAATGATTAATAGTTTCAACTATATCTCAATACTTTGTAAGTCATTTCAGAGTTACTGATATTAAAACTTTTCAGAGGATAACATTAAGCCATTAAATTAGTATGTTTACCAGCTTCCTCTAATCAAATATTCCTGGACTGTATACACATGGCACATGAAAGGGAATATTTCAAAGGTCATTCTGGCAACTGGAAGTCGTAGAGAATTTATTTCGTGTACGTTTTGTATAGTGCCGCGCCCGCTTGTTGTGTTAACGCGAGCAGCACTGTCACCCATAGCTACACGAGCGCAGTCTGCCGCCACCGCCTACTAACCACGAGAGAGCACTCACTTCCTCTTTCAATACGCTATGACTGAACTATGGAAGCATGCTGGCAACAAGGCTATTCATAAGTTAAGTGAGATAATATGTGAGCTTTGGAAAACGGAGCAATTTCCTCAGCCCTGATTCACGTTCTTCATAAGAAAGGGGCAGAATGGATGTAAACACCTTTCACGGCATCTCACTTCTCACAATAACCTAGACGATCCTCTCGAATGCTCTTCAAAGTAAGGTAGAACAACTGGATCCACTAATGGGAGAATACCAACGAGGTTTTAGGAAGTATGTTCAGGTTCTGAACGGATTATGAATCTTAGATCTGTCCTTGGATGTCTCAAGCTTAGAAATAAAGTGTTTGTGGTGATCTTCGTTGATTTCTGGAAGACGTATGAATCCATTGATCATTTTTCCCTAATTGAATTCTAAAATAACTAGGCTTGGACAACAGAACTAGGGCAATTATTCATCATCATCTGTTTACCCTCCAGGTTCGGCTTTTCCCTCGGACTCAGCGAGGGATCCCACCTCTACCGCCACAAGGGCAGTGTCCTGGAGCTTCAGACTCTTGGTCGGGGGATACAACTGGGGAGTATGACCAGTACCTCGCCCAGGCGGCCTCACCTGCTGTGGTGAACAGGGGCCTTGTAGGGAGATGGGAAGATTGGAAGGGATAGGCAAGGATGAGGGAAGGAAGCGGCCGTGGCCTTAAGTTAGGTACCATCCCGCCATTCGCCTGGAGGTGAAGTGGGAAACCACGGAAAACCACTTCGAGGATGGCTGAGGTGGGAATCGAACCCACCTCTACTCAGTTGACCTCCCGAGGCTGAGTGGACCCCGTTCCAGCCCTCGTACCACATTTCAAATTTCGTGGCAGAGCCGGGAATCGAACCCGGACCTCCGGGGGTGGCAGCTAATCACGCTAACCACTACACCACAGAGGCGGCGGGCAATTATTCACCGCACCATAACCAACTCTGCACCCAAAGTAAAATTTAGGAGGGAATTTCCTGACGCCTTTGAAATCAGGACCATTATAAAGACAAGGAGACGGACTCTCGCTTCTGCTCTTCAATAGCGTGCTTGAGAAAGCTATCCGTGAGTGGCGGAGGGAAATAAGGAAAAAATGGGTCAAAAATGGGGTCAATCTACAGAAACATGAAGCTTACAGTTGACTTCCTAGCCTTCATAGATAATCTCGCGAATTTTTCTGATTCCCTGGATACTGGCGGGACGATATACTTCTTGTTTTCATCATCATCATCATCATCTGTTTACCCTCCAGGTTCGGTTTTTCCCTCGGACTGAGCGAGGGATCCCACCTCTACCGCCTCAAGGGCAGTGTCCTGGAGCTTCAGACTCTTGGTCGGGGGATACAACTGGGGAGTATGACCAGTACCTCGCCCAGGCGGCCTCACCTGCTATGCTGAACAGGGGCCTTGTGGAGGGATGGGAAGATTGGAAGGGATAGGCAAGGAAGAGGGAAGGAAGCGGCCGTGGCCTTAAGTTAAGTACCACCCCGGCATTCGCCTGGAGGAGAAGTGGGAAACCACGGAAAACCACTTCCAGGATGGCTGAGGTGGGAATCGAACCCACCTCTACTCAGTTGACCTCCCGAGGCTGAGTGGACCCCGTTCCAGCCCTCGTACCACTTTTCAAATTTCGTGGCAGAGCCGGGAATCGAACCCGGACCTCCGGGGGTGGCAGCTAATCACGCTAACCACTACACCACAGAGGCGGCCTACTTCTTGTTTTACTCTTTAAATATGCTCAGTAAGCTACACACTTTGTAAATGAACTTACGTGGTAATGTATTATGTTAACATCACGTAAATTCCTCCCTTTCTCACCAAAGTGGCCATGGCTCGAATCCCAGCCAATAAATGTGGGCTGTTTTGATGAAGACTACTTTTCTGTGGTTCGTATTGCACGTAAAAATGGAGGTCTCGTGACTACTTTTCGTACTGTGTAAGGAAAGTAAAAGACAGTGTTTCGGGAAATTCGTGACGAATGTTAAATGTACGGAAGTTTAGTTTAAAAAGTGTGAGTGAACATCTGTGTGTTAACTATCCAGGACATTTTCATGCCTAATTAGCTAGTGCGTCCAATGACCAAATTAGTATAATAATATCAGGAACCAATCAGAAGTTGTCTATTGCTGCAATATTATCGTTTGGGTTTTATCCTTTTCATTTCATCGCACCTTCGAGTACTTATTTCATACGAATTCATCTGGACAACGCACATTTTCAATGATACTTCTGACCACAGACCGCTCTATCACCAGGAGGTCTGTATTATTCTGATGAAGCCAAGAGCCAACATATTGGGAGACTGTAGCCCAAGGAGTTTAAATCACCGGGCGAGTTGGCCGTGCGCGTAGAGGCGCGCGACTGTGAGTTTGCATCCGGGAGATAGTAGGTTCGAATCCCGCTATCGGCAGCCCTGAAGATGGTTTTCCGTGGTTTCTCATTTTCACAAAAGGCAAATGCTGGGGCTGTACCTTAATTTAGGCCACGGCCGCTTCCTTCCAACTCCTAGGCCTTTCCTATCCCATCGTCGCCATAAGACCTATCTGTGTCGGTGCGACGTAAAGCCCCTAGCAAAAAGAAAAAGGAGTTTAAATCGAAAAATAAAACACTATGTTTTCAGGCTGAACGTTTTATTCCTTGTATACATACATTTATTCAAAGAATAAACACTTACCCCAGAAGGAGGTTGCCCATGAAGACAAAGTATACTAAATACATTTATGACTATATAAATAATTCCTCAGTGTGGATAGCCAGGCTGAGTGGCTCAGAAGTTTGAGGCGCTGGCCTTCTGACCCCAACTTGGCAAGTTCGATCCTGGCTCAGTCCGGTGGTGTTTGTAGGTGCTCAAATGCGTCAGCTTCGTGTCGGTAGATTTACTGGTACATAAAAGAACTCCTGCAGGACAAAGTTCCGGCACCATGGCGTCTCCGGACACGGAAAAAGTAGTTAGTACGACGTAAAGCCAATAACATTATTATTTTCAGTGTGGATTATGAAACTTTCAAGGCTATGAGGACCATATTTTTCGTCAACGACTCTGATAGTTTGAATCTTGAGTGGAATTCTTCGAAGAACTTAGGAATTGTTCCTCTTGCATCGATCATGAGGCCTATATACAGTATAAAACATATATATTCTGTTATATTTTTTAATAATAATATTATTGGCTTTACGTGCCACTAACTACTTTGATGGTTTTCGGAGACGCTGAGGTACCAGGGTGTAGTCCCGCATGAGTTCTTTTACATACCCGTAAACCTACCGGCACGATGCTGACATATTTGAGCACCTTCAAATACCAGCGGACTAAGCCAGGATCGAACCTGCCAAGCTGGGGTCAGAAGGCCAGTGCCTCAACCCGGCTCTGTTGTATTTATGCATATTTACTATCATTAGTTATTTAATTAGGTAGTTATTCACTAAATAACCAAAATACAGTTAATACAACTAGAGCTTCACATTTTCTCCAGATAAATTTTGGAGTTATCGTTTTATTACTACTTTCCTTTCATCGTGCTTGTACTCCGATATTAAGTCAATAAGGTCCTGTGTCTCGAGGTCACAGAACTATTGACATTGACGTTTTACAAGCAATTTAAATGGAGCATCAACAGCAACGCCAAGAATCATAATTCAAGAACTGGAAAAAATCCAAAGTAAAGCAGCTCGATTTGTTCTGGGTGATTTCCGACAAAAGAGTAGCGTTGCAAAAATGTTGCAAAGTTCGGGCTGGGAAGACTTGGGAGAAAGGAGACGAGCTGCTCGACTAAGTGGTATGTTCCGAGCTGTCAGCGGAGAGATGACGTGGAATGACATAAGTAGACGAATAAGTTTGAGTAAAAGCAAAGCAAAGCAAAGTCACCTCCGTACAGGCCATGAAGGCCCTTGGAGGAGTGGAAGGTAAAGGCTTCCACCATTGTTAACCTCGGCACGTGATGGGATAGAGGGGTTAGCTCTACGCCCGGCCGCCTTTACCCCAGGAATTAACCTGGTACTCATTTTTGGTGTAGGCTGAGTGAACCTCAGGGCCATATGCACCTCCGGAAGTGGAAATCTCGTTTCTTAAATTTTACGACTTCCTGACGGGGATTCGAACCCACGTCCTTCCGGGGGAACCGAGCACGCCTTTACCGCCTCGGCCAGGCAGCCCCTGAATAAGTTTGAGTGGTGTATTTAAAAGTAGGAAAGATCGCAATATGAAGATAAAGTTAGAATTCAAGAGGACAAATTAGGGCAAATATTCGTTTATAGGAAGGGGAGGTAGGGATTAGAATAACTTATCAAGGGAAATGTTCAATAAATTTCCAATTTCTTTGCAATCATGTAAGAAAAGGTTAGGAAAACACAAGATAGGGAATCTGCCACCTGGGCGACTGTCCTAAATGCAGATCAATAGTGATTGATTGATTGATTGATTGATTGATTGATTGATTGATTGATTGATTGATTGATTGATTGATTGATTGATTGATTGATTGATTGATTGATTGATTGATTAGAAAAAATCCCTGTTTTCGACGTTATTTGAAATCAGGTCTTGATAGAGACAAGCGTTAGGGTTAGTTACCGTACGTGTCTTTATGCATTTCAATGAAGGTCTGAAGTTTTCCACTCTGCGTGAGGGCTTCTTCCCTTGTATAGTGTTTGTGCGCAGATCACCATCTGGGATTGAGGAAGGTTTGCATCCAATCTACGGAGACCACTGAACTAACTCGTAAAGCCCCCGGCTTTGTGTAGCCTTGTATCTTAATGGCACTTTAAGACAGCCTCTTGTCCTAATCGAATATTGATCCTCGTCCAACTTCCATCCCCCAACCCCAGCTCCAGCCAATGAGCTGCTTTCGGCTCTTTATCACGTGGTTTGTTCGCTCCTCATTTATACTGTCTCATCACCTCTCCGAACTAATTGAGTGATAGACAACCAGAAACATGTATAATAACATAGTAAATATCTGAAATTATTTATTTATTTCTCATTAATTCATTAATGCAGTTATTTTTAAACATATTCTGTGGAATACGTATTCTCAGCTGAAATTATCTACGTAGCATTCTGTTCCCAGCCGTTTTGCTCTATGGAAGTGAAAATGGTGTAGATTTATAAGACAGAGTTAACAATCATGAACGTAGCGGGAATTATTATTGGTAAGCCTACCGAGTTGGTTACGTGGCTCGAGACTTGTAGCTGTGAGCCTTGTATTCGGAAGGTGCTGGGTTCGAACATTAGTATTGGCAGCCCTGAAGATAGTTTTTCGTGGTTTGCTACTTTGACACAAGGCACACACTGAGCCTGACCTTAGTTTTTTTACAATTAATTTAACGTCACACCGATACAGATAGCTCTTATGGCGGCGATGGGATATGAAAGGGGTAGGGGTGGGAAGGATGCGACCGAGGCCTTGATAAATGTACAAATGTCTGGTGTGAAAATGGGAAACCATGGAAAACTATATTCAGAGCAGCCGACGGTAGGGTTCGAACTCACTATCTCCCGAGTGCAAGCTGAAGGTTGAACCTTTAATATTGCCACGGTTGTTTTCTTCCCACTCTCATCATCGCTGTCAGCCTCGCATCGGTAGATATAACTGGCACATAAACAACTTCTGTGGGGCAAAATTTCGGCAGCTCAGCGTCTCCGAAAACCATAAAAATATGGTTAGTTGGACGTAAAACAACATTATTATTGACTCGGTGCGACGTGAAGCTGATAGAAAACAGATTTTCTGGTAAAGTCACATGGAAACAATGGCAGGAGGGTTTGCGTGATGAGGAGAGAAGGATTAAATTGGGGCGATGAATTGAGCTGAGCTTATGAACCGGTTTGAGTGGCAGGATCATTTGAGGTGGATGGTGAGCGATTGGTTACCGTGACTAATGGAATGGTGGAGTGACTAATAGCGGTTAAAAGAAGCAGATGAAGACCGAGATGGCAATACTTAGACTCAGGTTTTAATGATTTCACGGTAATAATAATAACAATAATAATAATAATAATAGCCAACGACCGTAGCCGTGTTGAAACACCGGATCCCATGAGATCTCCGAAGTTAAGCAATATTGGGCGTGGTCAAGATTTGGATGGGTTACCACGCGCTGTTGGTGGGGGCTAAGGGAGTGGAGGAGAGGAAAGGAACTGGCCACCCTACCGCACGTAAACTCCAGCTCAGGACACCTCTGCGGAGGTTCGGACCTGCCTTCGGGCAGAATACACCCTTACCTTACCTAATAATAATAATAATAATAATAATAATAATAATAATAATAACGTGTGGCCTCTGGGAAGACATGGCGCAGACATTTCGAGTTGACGCGCTATAGGTAACCTGCGCATCTCTGAGGATTGGACCCATAATGAAAACGGTACAAACACCCTCCGATCCAGATGAATTAGCCAATGACTGTTTAAGTCCTTAACCAGGCCAGGGCCTGGCTCCGTGGCTAAATGGTTAGCGTGCTGGCCTTTGGTCACAGGGGTCCCGGGTTCGATTCCCAGCAGGGTCGGGAATTTTAACCTTAATTGGTTAATTCCGCTGGCACAGGTGCTGGGTGTACGTGTCGTCTTCATCATCATTTCATCCTCATCACGACGCGCAGGTCGCCTACGGGAGTCAACTCAAAAGACCTACATCTGGCGAGCCGAGCTTGTCCTCGGACACTCCTGCCACTAAAAGCCATACGGAATTTCATTTTTTTTACCATGCCAGGAATCGAACCCGAAACCCGGGCCAACATGTTAACCATTTAGTCATGGAACCGTATATATGTCTTGTCCCTGTGCCGATGTGGTGGAGCTCTTTTAAGGCTCACCTCCGATGGAGGCGATTTGCACGTATCCTTTGAAACTCATACCAGCCCTCGTGTCATTCTTAAATGTCTGGCAGCACGGGGAATCGAACCCAAGCTGTGGAAGACGGCATCTAACAAGGCTGACCGTTACGCTACGGAGACAAACGTAATAATAATGATGATGACGTCCGGTTCCTTTCCCGAACAGTCAGCTTAGTGGTCTTTCGACCAGAGGGTCCCGGGTTCGATTCCCAGCAGGGCTGAGGATTTTTAACTTGTCTTCTCCAGTGCGGGGGCTAGGTGTTTGTGTTCGTCTTAATAGACATCTACATACAACACATCACACTACCAACTAGCACATAAATAGAGTATGTAATAGTTAATACATCCCTCTAGGTTGGTTTGGTGTCAGGAAGGACATATAAATCTCTTGTAAGACCCCAACTAGAATATGGTTCCAGTGTATGGGACCGTCACCAGAATTACCTGATTCAAGAACTGGAAAAAATCGAAAGAAAAGCAGCTCGAATTGTTCTGGGTGATTTCCGAAAAAAAAGTAGCGTTACTAAAATGTTGCAAAGTTTGGGCTAGGAAGACTTGGGAGAAAGAAGACGAGCTGCTCGACTAAGTGGTATGTTCCGAGCTGTCAGCGGAGAGATGGCGTGGAATGACATTACTAGACGAATAAGTTTGAGTGGCGTCTTTGAAAGTAGGAAAGATCATAATATGAAGATAAAGTTGGAATTCAAGAGGACAAATTGGGGCAAATATTCAATTATAGGACGGGGAGTTAGGGATTGGAATAACTTACCAAGGGAGATGTACAATAAATTTCCAATTTCTTTGAAATCCTTTAAGAAAAGGCTAGGAAAACAACAGATAGGGAATCTCTGCCACCTGGGCGACTGCCCTAAATGAAGATCAGTATTGATTGATTGATTGATTGATTGATTGATTGATTGATTGATTGATTGACATTTGTTCGTAAAACTGGGCTAAATACATACAGATTTTTGACCAGAGAAAGTGGGAAAAGACCAGGAATAATAATAATAATAATAATAATAATAATAATAATAATAATAATAATAATAATAATAATAATAATAATAATAATAATAATAATAATAATAATAATAATAATAATACCGGGCGAGTTGCCCGTGCGGTTAGGAGCGTGCAGCTGTGAGCTCGCATCCGGAAGATAGTGGGTTTGAACTCCACTATCGGCAGCCCTGAAGATGGTTTTCGTGGTTTCCCATTTTCACACAAAGCAAATGCTGGGGCTATACCTTAATTAAGGCCACAGCCGCTTCCTTCCCATTCCTAGGTTTTCCCGTCCCATCGTCGCCATAAGACGTATCTGTGTCGGTGCCACGTAAAGCAAATAGCATAATAATAATAATAATAATAATAATAATAATAATAATAATAATATGGCTTCAGCTACTGTGTGTGGGCATTTTAATTGGACGCCACTTAGTCTGCCTGTGTGTCAGTTTCGACGTCCAGTTTACTCTACCAGATGGCAGAGCGATCCGGATCTCTGTTTGTCCATTAATGGCTGACAAGTCTATTTTAATTCATATTGTCAGAAAAACACCAAATGTATCACCAGAGATCTCTTCTACGCCGACATTGAACGACTTTGTTTTTATAGACATTTTTGCTCCCTTCAAAAATCCCACCTCCTCTGCTGATGAGTTTGAACCTGCGACCTTGTAATTCGGAAGCCGACACTCTACCAGTAATTCAGAGAAGGAGCGAACAAAACTATGTTCGCACAGGTCATGAAGGCCCTTGGATGTAACCTCGGCACTAAGTGGTGTTGATTGGCGAGTCTTTTGCTAGGCCCTCTTTGAACTCAGGATTTATGGCGGAACCTACTCATATCTGACGTAGTGTGTGTGAACGCTAGGGCCATGGGTAACAGCGTCCGGCTCCATGGCTAAATGGTTAGCGTGCTGGCCTTTGGTCACAGGGGTCATGGGTTCGATTCCCGGCAGGGTCGGGAATTTTAACCTTAATTGGTTAATTTCGCTGACACGGGGGCTGGGTGTATGTGTCGTCTTCATCATCATTTCATCTTCATCACGACGCATAGGTCGCCTACGGGAGTCAAATCAAAAGACCTGCATCTGGCCAGCCGAACTTGTCCTCGGACACTCCCGGCACTAAAAGCCATACGCCATTTCATTTCATGGGTAACAGCGTGTTATCCTACACCAACAAAACGTATGAGTGGTAAACTCAATAAATTATACGCACGTTGTATTCTGCATCACCTAATATGGCACGATGTGTATGAAATCCACCAAAAATGTGATTTTTCAATTATTTTTTGTGTTCATTACATCAGCACCTCGACTAGCATTTCCCAAAATTTTATTGGCATGATTGTACTCTAAGTGCCGTAAGAATAATTAGATCTTATTGACTGTCATCATACCACGCCCCCTTTTAATGGCAGTTTACCGGAGTGAATTCTTCGGCTTTTCAGTCATTAAAACAAGCACCGGATACATCTAAAAGGCTATGCGAAATAATCACTATGAATTAATCCCTTCAGTAGTAATGGAAGAGGTGTGGTACGGATTCTCTCTATAGGAGACGTTTATGAAATACCATACCCTAAATTTACAAAGCGCTTCCGACAGTTTGTAGGACAAAAAACTCATACTGATTAGGTACTTTCCTTCTACAATTCAAATGACGCAGTAGATATTCTGCGTCAACATTTGTGGGAGTGACCCCAACACAGCCCTGCCCATTATTTATTTGTTATTTTTTCGTGGAATTGAATTATCGACAACGTTCATATTGCCGTGTCGTGCAAACTATCTCTGATATATTTCGGAGTGTAGGGGCCTAACTGATGTAATATTTGATATTTTTTAGGATTGCGTCCAATAATCCTTGACTGAGTTTAGGAAGACAACCAGAATTCGATACAAAATGCTTAACTTAGGCACCGTCGGGGCTTTTGCCTGGAGGAGAAATGTTAAACCACGGAAAACTACTTCGAGGATGGCTGAGGTGGGAATTGAACGCTCTCCTACTCAGCTGACCTCTCGATATTAAGTTGACCCCGTTCCAGTCCTCGTACCATTCTTCAAATTAGGTGGCAGAGTCGAGAATTGAACCCGGATCTCCGGGGGTGGCAGCTAATCACACTAACCACTACACCACAGAGGCGGACAAATGTTGTTTTCTACTATAAATTCTTATATTTTCTGATGGGGATCTAACCCACGTCGTTTCTAACAAACCGAATCTTTAACTATCCTGTGAGAGAACCGGTAATCAAACCGGGTATAATGCTACGATACTAATCTCTTGAACACGGCTATGAACTCATTCAAACATATCCAGTCAGTGTTGCTACTGGTACGTCACTGTCCTTTAACTGTCAGTCATAATATGTCCATTTACTGGACTTACTGTACGTTCGAATAGTTAATAACATAAACCCGATTGGATTAAATGGTCAAATTAGATTGAAACTGTGACAGACGAGGACGTTTTTATCGTATCCGTTGTAAATTCACAACCACAAGATATTGATGAAGTGACAGGGTACTTACGACAAAATTACCTGGCACTAAACTTCAAATTTAACTGAATATATTTTGTAACAGGAACTAAGTCTGTGTGGAAGGTCAGAGTTTGCCGGTAGCAATGCTACTTTCAAATTTGCAACGAGTTAAGTGGTGAAGGGGATCGAAACATCGAAGTGGACGTCTTGCTAATTGTGGACCGGACATTAACAATCTCTTATGTGAGTGTGCGAATACTTATTTTTCCTGTCATGTTTCATGAATAAGGCTAGTGTATACATCAGATAAGGTGTAAGACAGTATACATTGTGATAACTGGATTTGTATTTGAATATTAAGACCATCGATCATTTTGTTCCACTCTTCAACTACTTTCCAACCTGTACTAACTTTTCCCTTTATAAAGCGTTTGGAAATAAGTGTACGAGTGTTTTGGTAACGACAAATGTTTGTCCCTTGAATCCAAATGGTGCAATGATAAGGCACTTTGGAAGAACCTTACTGTATAAGTACCTTATAATATGGTCCTGCACTATTGAAAATATTAGCATACGGATTTTATAGACTGTTGAGCGTTTAATTTGTAAGCTTCCGTAAATGAAAAATGCGCCCCTTATGTCCCCTAATTGTAACTAGCTGTAAGGCCTCGTGTCGTATTGACCCCCCCCCCCCTCCCCTTCACCCCTTCACCATCTTCCCGCCCCCGCTTTTCTTACATTCCATTGCTGAGTCCATTATTCTCCTGGGTAGCTTTTCTCCTTCCATTCGCAGACTCTGGTTCATTTTTACAAAATCATCCATCGAATTCATTCCTAACTTATCTTTTCAATGTGAATGTAACTCTGGAATTGTTCCCACATGCTCGTACTAGCAATCGTCATGCGTGTTATTTACAGCTTATGAATAAGATATCATGTATTCACATTATATTTCACTACCGTACGGCAAAGTCGGTCTTAAAACAAAGTACGATGTAAAGATAATATCGTCTGTAAGCTCACTTCTTTCTTACCAGCTCCGTGTTTAGTTTTACTACATCTTCATTCAACCTCAATTGCTTAACTATCATCCAGGTAGAATTAAAAATATAAGTACTTGGAATTATCCACCTGTTCCAATTGTGTAATCCCTATCTGACGTTAAACCCTAAATTATAAAATTTTCACTTTAATCTTGGAAATAGTGATTTTCGCCGAGCTCCATTGCTACAGTTGCATAAGTGTGGCCAATATCCAGTATTCGGGAGATGGTGCGTTCGTACCCCACTGTCGGCAGCTCTGAAGATCGTTTGCCATGGTTTCGCATGTTTACATCAGGCAAATGCTGGGGCTCTTACTTAACCAAGGCCATGGTGGCTTCCTGTTTCATAGTCACCATAAGATTGATCAGTGTAATAATAATAATAATAATAATAATAATAATAATAATAATAATAATAATAATAATAATAAAATTAATAATGGAATGTGGATTAAGAGGAGAACAGTGAACCTCTACTCATTAATTGACAGGTTCATTTATGCCGTACGCAAGAGACGCGAAGGTGAAGGATACTGTATGTCCGACGAGAAAACGAGAAAGAACAGGGTATTCTCGATAGAAGAACGAGCACGAGTAAGCCAACGGATGAAGAAGTACTGGCGAAAGAGGAAACAGATGATAGAAGTTGTGTAATCACAACCCATAGGTGGCTGAAACAAAACTAATAATAATATAATAAAGTCTATGGCTTTTAAATCTCACTAACTACTTCTACGGTTTTCAGAGATCGTAAGGTGCTGCAAGATTTGTTCCACGTGCTGTCAAATCTTCCAACACGATATTGGTGGTGGTGGTGGTGGTGGTGGTGGTGGTGGTAGTGGTAATTTTTGTCTTGAGGGGAAACAGTACTAGGTAGCCAACCCGAGATTAAATGTATTTGAGCACCTTCAAATACCACAGCGCTGAATTGGAATCGAACCCGCTAAATTCCGAATAACGTTTTACAGATACATAATCCGAATCATGTGGCCAACATAGGTCCTACTTGGTTTCGAGAAGTAGTTTCAATACAAATCAGGCCTCCTATTCCATGTTCTGTTTGATAACTTATTTCTTGCTTGAAAATCTTGGGTGTACAGTTCTTGTTTCTTTAGAGAGATCATATTTATCACACTTTGCCTGATTGATGGTATGCCATAGATGGTGTCAGATGTCACGTGGGCTCTTACCTTAGGCAAAATTCTATCATGTAAATGGCTGAACGGTCAGCGTACTGGCCTTCGGTTCAGAGGGTCCCGGGTTCGATTCCCGGCCGGGTCGGGGATTTTAACCTTAATTGGTTTATTCCAATGGCACGGGGGCTGGGTGTATGTGCTGTATTCATCATCATTTCATCCTCATTACGACGCGCAGGTCACGTACGGGTGTCAAATATAAAGACCTGCACCTGGCGAGCCGAACCCGTTCTGGGATATCCCGGCACTAAAAGCCATACGACATTTCATGACGGTGATTATTATTTTAAGGAGATATTCTTTTTTTTTTTTTTTTTTTTTTGCTATTTGCTTTACGTCGCACCGACAAAGATAGGTCTCATGGTGACGATATGATAGAAAAAGGCCAGGACTGGGAAGGAAGTGGCCGTGACCACGGAAAACCATCTTCAGGGCTGCCGACAGTGGGGTTCGAACCCATTATCTGCCGGATGCAAGCTCACAGCTGCGCGCTCCTAACCGCATGGCCAACTCATCCGGTAAGGGGATATTCAACGGGATAACTATCCCAACTCACCTCTAATCAGAATCAGAAGGGCAAACATAGGAGGTGCAACACATCGGAAAATTAAGGTACGGGCAAGAGAAAGGGAAGTAGTAAGAAGGGTGGAAAGATGGAAGTAAAGAACCGGTCACAAGACGGGGAATCAGTGACTGTCACCGACAATTTCCCCATGGTCACCACCCTACGGACCTAAGTTGAGATCACCTAATGCCCTCTAACATAACCGGCACAGTTTGTTACTCCTCATGTCTGAAGTAACTCATTCATCTACATTCTACTCTTATTCTTCCCCGTCCTTTACGCCATTCGTAGGGATTGGCAATTGATGTGGATTTGGTCTAGTTTTACGGCCGAAAACTCTTCCCGACGCCAACCCTATGTGGAGAGATGTACTGAATTTGGCGTGATGCTGCGGTGGTTGGTAGTGAGTAGATGAAGATGCGTGCATTAAAGACGAATACAAACACCCAGCCTCCAGCCAGAGAAATTAACGATACGCAATTTAAATCCCCGGCCCTGCCGGGAATTGAACCCACTGAACCCTCTGAACTGAAGACCATTATGTTGATCATACTTCTGAGAAAATGGACAAATGTATTAAAATACGTTATCCTTAATCTTGTAATCATTAATGTATACCTCCGCCTGTTGCCATTTGTAGATAGATGCAGTATTTTTGCATCTGTCTGGACACAGGCTACATAAAACTGTATCTTTCACTGAAGTCTAAAATTACAGTATGATAGCTGTCGAGGTGTGGGTGGTGCTAAGTAATTCCCATGGATTTCCTCACCTAACAATGTACCTATCACTCTGCTAAGCCCACTGAAATGCTCGCATCAACTGACCCTATGAGAGACATTTTCACACCTTTCGTAACAGGGACTGGCTGCATAAGGAATTGCATCGCTCATCACTTTCATATTGATGAAACTGAGAAAGAAAACAGAAAAATTTAGCCCACATCAGAAAACTGAGACAGAAAAAAATTCTAGCCCATAGCCTAACAGAAGATACAGCACACTGTACATTATAAGTCTCCCCACTGCTACTGATGATGATGATGATGTAGGGGAAGGTAAAACCCGATGTCGGAACAAGACGTACTCCTATCGAATACACGGTCTGCTCAGGGCTTAATGTCCTCATCTGACGGCCGAATCCCCATCAACAGCTTCATATGTCCTCACTCAACATTGCGGAGAGATTTTGGAACTGAACCAAGGGTCTAGGCACGCAATGTAGTGATTTAAGTTTGTATACCGTCACCTCTCCTAACCTGACGGCCAACATTTCTTTCCACAAAACAGACTCAAACCAGGTAACCTCGGTGTTAGACGATATAGACTTCATACCTTAACGATTCTATTGCCCCTATTATCAGTCGTACTGTAACAGCACTTTGTTGCTGAGTGAGGAAAGCAACGGAATCATTATTTTGCACAATACGTTCGTTATAGCACAGCCACCAGCTTTTGTGGTTCCTTTACAACTATTTAGGTTTTAGTGTTGCTATATGAGGATCCAACCTGCCTCCCGGGATGATGCCTTGAAATTACGATTGTAGGTTATACGTACAGGTTGAGGAAGTTGGGAAATTAATGTTTAATGCTTCTATTCTTGGTGGATCACAGTTGTTCTCTAAGGTAGTGAACGCGTCAAGGTCGATTTGATTTCGCGGCGCCCACACACGTACTCTGGTTATTACCAGATCTGCACTTGAACTCCATAATATAACAAGGTGGGAGGTGAGGGAGTGAGTCATGGAGACATTTCTAGAGCATGGCGTATTTATTTACTTAGGCTTACTAACAGTGCCTTTATTTGGACAACTCATGGCGAAATCGCTCTCCTTGAAAAATGAACTACCTAGCATATAGCAAAAATTATAGTGACAATACGGAGGCTGCAAAGCCGAGGCGGTAAAAGCGTGATCGGTTCATCCAGAAGAACGTGAGTTCGATTCCCAGACAGAAAGTCGGATAATTTAAGAGACGAGATTTCTACTTCTGAAGCGGCACATAGCCCTGAGGTACAATCAGCCTACACCAATGAAAAGCCACAGCATGTTTCCAGACATTCGACCGGGTCAGGAATGGAATGAATGAAGCCCCATCTAGCGGCGAGGATAGGAATTGTGCCGGCTGCCGAAGCCTGTCGTACTCCTCTCTGGGGCAATGATTAATGACTGACAGATGAAATCAAATGATATTGGAGAGCGTTGCTGGAATGAAAAGTGACAGGGAAAAGCGGAGTACCAGGCAGCCTACACCAATATTGAGTATATTTCGGGACAATGCATGAGGAACTCGTCTCACACCACATTTCTCCTGTGGCAGCCCCTAATCTATTAGCGGCTTATAGGATTTACTAACGTCTAATGTAAACGTAGTTGCCAAATAGTCTACCTCATTAGCAGCAGAAGAACCAGGGCAAGAATAAAACATATTTATGGACTTCCAAATTGTCATTTCGATGTAAACTTATTTATTTTAATAATGACAAATAATGTTGTTGGCTTTACGCCCCGCTAACTACTCTTTTACGGTTTACGAAGACGCCGAGTTGCCGAAATTTAGTCCCGCGGAAGTTCTTTTACGTGCTAGTAAGTTTGCCGTCACGAGGTTCAGGTATTTGAGCACCTTCAAATACGACCGGACTGAACTAGGATCGAACCTACCAAGTTGGAATCAGAACGCAAGCACCTCACTCGTCTCATTCATCCAGCCTGGCTATTATTATTATTATTATTATTATTATTATTATTATTATTATTATTATTATTATTATTATTATTACAGTTCGACGAAGCAAATCTCGAGTGAAATCGTCTATTTTATCAAATTTCAATGTTTGCTCCAGCTCTATCCTTCTAGTAGGGGTTTAGTAGGCATTGTCATCACTGATTTAAATTATTATTTCTGACCGTATTAATTCAGATTCTTGTTGTTTCGGATACTAAGCCAAAATTATTTAAAATTTTACCGGATGTAACACCACCATTTCTTAAAACACCTCGAAAGGAATTTTAACGTTCCTCACCAACATCGCGATTTGTTTTCGTAATTTTACACCTCTGCCAATCACAACATTTTTGTCACTTTTGTTTGGACTTCTGGATGAAGAAGGAGAAGAAGAAGAAGAAGAATAAGAATAAGAAGAAGAAGAAGAAGAAGAAGAAGAAGAAGAAGAAGAAGAAGATCCAGGCAGCTGACATGATTCCGCTGGGCTGAGTGGCTCAGACGGTTGAGGCGCTGGCCTTCTGACTCCAACTTGGCGGGTTCGATCCTGGCCCAGTCCCGTGGCATTTAAAAGTGCTCAAGTACACCAGCCTCGTGTCGGTAGATTTACTGTCATGTAAAATAACTCATACGGGACTAAATTCCGGCACCTCGGCGTCTCCGGAAAACGTAAAAGTAGTTAGTTGGACTTAAAGCCAATAACATTATTATTTATTATTATTTAATTCCACTTTATTAGCCTACGCTGTAATTCTTGGTTTACACACTGCTGGAGGAGGACTGATATTACTGCTCTTGCCCTAAATTGGTAATTTATAAATATTTAAAATATAACTAATACAATATATTACTATTGAAATTCGCATCTGGGGTGTAGTGGTTAGTGTGATCAGCTGCCGCCCCAGGAGGTCCGGGTTCGATTCCCGATCCTGCCACGAAATTTGAAAAGTGGCCTGGAACGGGGCCCACTCAGCCTCGGGAGGTCAACTGAGTAGAGGGGGGTTCGTACACACTAGGGTGTATATTAATTAGAGCCACAGTGAGTTCCTTCACAGTTCTAGCCATGTTCTACCCCATCGTCGCCATAACGCCTTCCTCAGTCTGTGCGACGAAAAATAATTGCGAAAAAAGTAGCTTAGTTTCCAAAGCGTTGGCGCCCTTAGCGTTAGATATACTGTATGTCTCGGTTCCAGTTCACTCCACCGGTGTTTCGACGTACTCAAACACTCCAGTCTTGTGTCGGTAGATTTATCGTTATTTGAGATGAATCACATGGGGCAAAATACTGGCTCCTTGGCGTGTCCGAACACACGTAAAAGGAGGAGCAGTAGTTGTTGTTGCTGTTTCAATTCTACGGATTTCTTATTTTGATGGTACCTTCATTCTTCAAAGTTTCGAAATCACTTCTCCATTTTATGATGATAAATGTTAACTGAAACTGATCGTACCGTCGGTTTGTCAATCAAGATTCACAATCATTACTGGCATGAGGAAAAGCGTGTAGATAAAATACTTTTCATTCCATCTGTTTAACATCACACCAACTGAAGTAGGTTTTCAGCGACGAGAGTCTAAGATTAGGCTAGCACGAGGTTAGATACAGCCCCAACATTTGCCTGCTGCGAAAATTGGAAGCCACGTATAACCATCATCAGATCTATTACAGTGGGATTCGAACCCACCATCTCCAAAATTCAAGCTTTTAGCTACATGATACTTATCATGCTGCCATACCCTCAATAAGTGCATGTCAAAGTAAGGAAGGCTTTCGAAAAACTCAGTGACATATATATCATGAAATTTCTTGCTAGAGAAACCGTTGTTTGCAATGCTGCCATTCGACGAGCAGAACCTCTACAAAGGTACAGTGAGAAATTTCAGTGAAAGCCTAATCGGCATTGTTGTATTCTCTACTGAGCTCGGGTCGTTGTGATCTCGTACTGTACAATTTGCATGTGTGAAGCTTCTCCATCCTTCATTCCCCGCTATGTGGGCCGATGTTTCTGATGGATTTCATCCATATTCCTCAGTGTCGTATATTAATCTAGATCATTTGTTTGTGTCCCAAATCCTCTTGTACATCGTACATATACTGTCTCGTCGGTTTTCAACATCCTCCTAGACTTCACCATCTAACTCCGTCAACATGTTTCATTCCTTCTCATGGCGTTTTTTCTTACAATAGTAATCTTTTCTTCTTAGAATTTGCTTTACGTCAAACCGACACCGATAGGTCTTATGGCGACTATGGGATAGCAAAAGCCTAGAGGTGGCAAGAAAGCGGCCGTAGCCTTTCCTGCATTTTCCGGGTGTGAAAATGGTAAACCACGAAAAACCATCTTCAGGGCTGCCGACAGTGGGGTTCGAACCCACTATCTCAAGGATGCAAGTTTACAGCTGCGCGCCCCTGACGGCACGCTAACTCGCCCGGTACCACAGTAATCTTCAGTATTTAATTGTTCCCACAACTCGGTCACTTTCACGGTTCCTTGAGGGCATATTTAGGTATCTCGGTTGCGTTTACAATCTCAGCTTATAACTTGGTTATTGCCTACATTCCCGCTCTGTACACAACTACTGCTTTCACACGTGTTTTAATGGTCCTTTTTTTAGTTTACCATGCAGGGCCTCTGAAATAGCCGGTCCCGCTGTATAGGGGTGGCGTGGATACCTCTTACCCGGAGGCCCCTGGTACGATCTCCGGCCAGGTCATGGATTTTTACCTCTATCTGAGGGCTGGTTTATGGTCCACTCACACTACGTGATTACAACTGCGGGGCTATCTGATTGTGAGATAGCGGGCGCGGTCTAGAAAGCCAAGAATAAAGACCGAGGAATTCATCAAGCAGGCCACGCGATAACTCGTAATATGGAGTCCTTCGGACTGGGCAGTGGGCGCTTGGTACGCCATGCATTTCGGGCCAGTTGTGCCATGGGGTTTAGTTTGGATTGGTTTTGAACCTCTGAAAATCTTCCCTCCTTTATAGAGTCTGCTTACATTCTCCAATTTCTAATCATCCCATATTATTATAGTATATGTGCTGTTCGGCTCCTTGGCTGAATGATAATTGTATTGGCTTACCATTCAAAGGGTCCCAAGTTTGATTCCCGCCCAAGAAGGGATTTTTAACTGCGTAAGGTTAACTCCTCTGATTCGGGAGTCAGACGTTTATCTTCCTATCAATATATCCTCTTCATTGAAATTAGAAGCACCACATAAATACACTTTAGTAAGTAAAACTTTCCAGGCAGGGTTGGCATCAGGAATGACATCAGCGGACGAGCTGGGCGTGCGGTTAGGGGCGCGCAGCTGTGAGCTTACCTTCGGGAGATAGTGGGTTCGAGCCCCACTGTCGACAACGCTGAAAATGGTTTTCCGTTGTTTCCCATTTTCATTCCTGGCAAATGCTGGGGATGTACCTTAATTAAGGCCACGGTCGATTCCTTACCATTCCAACGACTTTCCTATCCCATCGTCGCCATAAGACTTATCTGTGCCGGTGCGACGTAAAGCCACAAGGAAAAAATAGGGAAAACATCCGGCAGTAAAACTATACCAAAGCGACATCAAGTGCAAACCCTGATGAATATGGGAAAAGCCAGGGAGAAGAAATAGGAGAATGTTACAGTATCTGTGCTAATCCCCGATCTTCGAGAAGGAAACGATCGCCGAGGAGAAAGAGAGACGTCATCTCAGTATTTTCATGGAAATGAAACTGGGGACTGAGCAAGATTCTTCTGCGTGACAAGTGTCGTGTAGCTATGAGCTTGTATTCAGGAGATTGGATGTTTGGCAGTTATGAAGATAATTCTCCGTAGCTTCCCATTGTCACGCTAGGAGTTTGTTGAGAAGGTTCCTTAATTTTATTATGGCTGCAACTGCTGCATTCCAAATCCTAGCCCTTCGTGAGTTAGAGCAGTAATAAACAAATAGCAAAGATTGGGAGAAACCAAGGAATCTACTGTAATTTAATGGATAATTGACGGAGGTTAGCACCGATTATCCACCGCCTCTGTGGGAATGGGCTGTACTGCTCAGCGCTTAATCATACTTAGGTATCATGGTCAGTAATTGCTCAATTATCCTCCCTGAGATTTGAACGGACCACTGGACACCAGAGGTGATCAAGATGAAGGTGCCACACAAATATCTGCACACACTGTCTGAATATAAATGAGATACTGCACGTACAACTTGCTACTAGAAACTGGTTTTCATAAAGAAGATATGAGGTTGTTAGTAATATTTTTTCTGGCTCGGGGGTGAGACGTTTCTCTTTCCATCAATATATATTTTTCTTTTACATACAAAACACCACAGAAATACACTTTAGTGAATAAATCCCTCGAAGTAGGGCACTTTACTTTAACTTGTAATTAAACCGATAATACAGGTGTTTCAAAAATTTTAAATTAAAAAAATAATGTCATATTAATTATAATATCAAATACCAAGTGGTTGACGTCTATTTGGTGTCAATCGTAGTTCAGAGACTTAGCAAATCTCAAATTGAAGACCTCCCCGCAATAAGGATGTATCCAACAATCAGTCATTTTTCTGGGGAGAGTAAAATTGAAAGAGACTTTCAACCTATTTAGGTCGTGTTACGTACATTTGGTACGTGTTGAAGAGATGTTAAGTCATCATCATCATCATCTGTTTACCCTGGTTAATTCCAATGGCACGGGGGCTGGGGGTGTGTGTGCTGTCTTCATCATCATTTCATCCTCATCACGACGCGCAGGTCACCTACGGGTGTCAAATAGAAAGACCTGCACCTGGCGAGCCGAACCCGTCTGGGATATCCCGGCACTAAAAGCCATACGACATTTCATTTCATCTGTTTACCCTCCAGGTTCGGCTTTTCCCTCGGACTCAGCGAGGGATTCCACCTCTACCGCCTCAAGGGCAGTGTCCTGGAGCTTCAGACTCTTGGTCGGGGGATACAACTGGGGAGTATGACCAGTACCACGCCCAGGCGGTATTACCAGCTATGGTGAACAGGGGCCTTGTAGGGGGATGGGGAGATTGGAAGGGATAAGCAAGGATGAGGGAAGGAAGCGGCCGTGGCCTTAAGTTAGGTACCATCCCGGCATTCGCCTGGAGGTGAAGTGGGAAACCACGGAAAACCACTTCGAGGATGGCTGAGGTGGGAATCGAACCCACCTCTACTCAGTTGACCTCCCGAGGCTGAGTGGACCCCGTTCCAGCCCTCGTACCACTTTTTAAATTTCGTGGCAGAGCCGGGAATCGAACCCGGACCGCCGGGGGTGGCAGCTAATCACCCTAACCACTACACCACAGAGGCGGACGGAGATGTTAAGTACAGAACAAAAATGGCCAACCAGACACCAGTGGGATCCGAATCCACAACCTCCCGATTTCGCGTCGGTTGCCCTACCAATTGAGGTATGGTGGCCTTGGCCAGCTTCGTTCTGTTGGAAAGGATCTAAGCTACAGGTCTGGTACTACAACCATCACACTGTAGAGTGCGTTTAAGTTGCCCGTTGAGGGCCAAGTCATAGCTCAAATGGTAGAGCAACCGACGCGAAATCGGGAGGTTGTAGGTTCGGATCCCACTGGTGTCTGGTTGGCCACTTTTGTTCTGTACTTAACATCTCTTCAACACGTACTAAATGGTACGTAACACGACCTAATAGGTAGAAAGTCTGTTTCGATCACAATGCGGTCGTGAATATTCAATATTCATTGAGGTAAAATTATTATGGGGTTCAGTTCATTACATACGCTATTTGAACCAGTTGCATATTCATTAGCTCCTCAACTGAGGATGGCGTTAGGAAGTGTAACCGGCCGTAAAAATCATCATCATCATCATCATCTGTTTACCCTCCAGGTTCGGCTTTTCCCTCGGACTTAGCGAGGGATCCCACCTCTACCGCCTCAAGGGCAGTATCCTGGAGCTTCAGACACTTGGTCGGGGGATACAACTGGGGAGTGTGACCAGTACCTCGCCCAGGCGGCCTCACCTGCTATGCTGAACAGGGGTCTTGTGGAGGGACGGGAACATTGGAAGGGATAGGCAAGGAAGAGGGAAGGAAGCGGCCGTGGCCTTAAGTTAGGTACCATCCCGGCATTCGCCTGGAGGAGAAGTGGGAAACCACTTCCAGGACGGCTGAGGTGGGAATCGAACCCACCTCTACTCAGTTGACCTCCCGAGGCTGAGTAGACCCCGTTCCAGCCCTCGTACCACTTTTCAAATTTCTTGGCAGAGCCGGGAATCGAACCCGGGCCTCCGGGGGTGGCAGCTAATCACGCTAACCACTACACCACAGAGGCGGACTGTTGTAACATAAGGTTTTAAAAATAATATATGAATTGGAAGTGATACAATGGAAAACAATCTGCAAGTATTTCTTACATTTATACATAATAGGAGAGAAAACCTGCACATGCACTTGGAACACACACGACAGCCTCTCACCGCTGGATACCGTGGTTCAAATCCCGGTCACTCCATGTGAGATTTGTGCTGGATAAAGCGGAGGCGGGACAGGTTTTTCTCCGGGTACTCTGGTTTTCCTGTCATCTTTCATTCCAGCAACACTCTCCATTCTCATTTCACGCATCTATCAGTTATTAATACATCACTTTGGGAGTGGCGACCCCATCGTACTAATAGCCTATATCTGCTTCATTCATTACATCCCTGACCCTGTCAGTGACTGGAAAACAGGTTGTAGGTTTTCATTTTCAGTAATAATAATAATAATAATAATAATAATAATAATAATAATAATAATATTAACAACATTAACATGAAAAATTTTCACAATACAAATGTTATTCCGTCCATGGTGTTCATTTAAATGATCTATTACGCCTTATGATGAACCAACACAGGCATTGTCCGCCATCTTGACTGATGTACCGTCCTTATGCCACGGGGGACAAAGTTCTGCTGGCTGTAAATAAGTTTTAAGTTAATATGTAAGACGACACCAAAGCATAGAGGTGTGATGTTACACATTATTTCCATTGGAGTCTCATATTTAAAATAAAAATGTTGGTTACATCCTTATTCCGGGGAGGTCTTCAATTGCGCTTTTCTTCTTTCTTTCTTAATCAATTTACCCTCCATGGTTGGTTTTTCTGTCGGACTTAGCGAAGGATCCCACCTATACCGCTATAAGGGCAGTGTTATGGAGGTGAGACTTTGGGTCGGGGGATATAACTGGAGAGAAAGACCAGTACCTCGCCCAAGCGGTCACACCTGCTATACTGAACAGGGGTCTTGTGAGAAGATGGGAAGATTTGAAGGGATAGACAATGAAGAGGGAAGGAAGAGACCATGGCCTTAAATTATGTAGCATCCCGGTAATTTTCTGGAGGAGAAGTGGGAAACCAAGGAAAACCACTTCGAGGATGGCTGATGTTGGAATCGAACACCCTCTACTCACTTGACCTCCTGAAGCTGAGTGAACCACGTTCCAGCCTTCGTACCATTTTTCAAACTTCTAGGCAGAGCCGGGTATCTAACCCGGGTCTCTGAGAGTGGCAGTTATATCACTACATCACAGAGGTGGATCTTCAATTGCGTGTAAAATACATACACTAGAGTCCCGTTAATCCGAACCCCGTTAATCCGAAAGTCCGCTTAATCCGAACTGAAATATTCAATTTTTTAAAAAAATCTTCTTACTGAAATGAAAGAACATATTATAGAATTAAGATTTACTTGCATTTTCTTAGTCATATTTTACTAGAATAACTTAATGTAAACAATTACACATCAAACCATCAACCGCTGGTCGTTTGTCTTTACAAGTTCTGTTAGTTTCTTTTGCCGTAGTGATTGGAACCTACTCGAAGATGCAGTGTTAAATCAGCGTCTCATAAACATCACATCAGTGGGCGTAGCAGCGGAGTGTTGCTCGACGTAGCGTGCGGCAAGTTCTATGGACATTTCAAATTACAGTATGTACTGTACTGTACTGTATTGTAGAAACAATTTTCCTCACATGGTTGAGGCGCTGGCCTTCTGACCCCAACTTGGTAGGTTCGATCCTGGCTCAGTCCGGTGATATTTGAAGGTGCTCAAATACATCAGCCTTGTGTAAGTAGATTTATGGGCACGTAAAAGAACTCCTGTGGGAGAAAATCCCGGCACCTCGGCGTCTCCGAAAACCGTAAAAGTAGTTAGCGGGATGTAAAAAGAATAACATTATTATTAGAAAATATTTTCCAGTTAATCCGAAAATTTCGTAATCCGAACAGACTCTGGTCCCAATTAGTTCGGATTAACGAGACTCTACTGTATATTGTTGATGTTAGAATGTAGAAGAGCGAATAATGAAGGATGTTGCAAAAATAACATTTCAGCGCAATATTTCCATTAATGTTCTGATTCACTAAAGGATTATTATATGAGGAGGACCATTCTAGTTCTAGAAGTGTATTATGCTAAGGGCAGGCATTATTTTCACGTTCTTTAAAATGATTATAAAAAAGAAAAATGAATTCATACGAGGCCTGAATAAAGTATTTCTTCAGATTGGACTGCAGTCACTAATGTATACAATTCTGTTGTTCTTTGGCAATCAAGAGAGACCACATTATAATTCAGCTAAACTTTTATATCCTCGGCCCGAACAGGAATCGAACCTTAGGAGTTCCGATATTAAGGTCACTACGCTAGTCAGACATTAATATTTTACTTTATTTTTGTTCAGTATTACATGAGGGAAGGAAAGCAACATAAATGTACCTTTGATAATATCGGCTTGAAAGTGTGTTTCACTTTTCCATGACACATTGATCTACAATCACTATAAATAATAACAGAGTTGAAGCAAGACCATTCGAAATAGCCTCCGAAGCTGGGACAAGCCAATCTACCCTATATCCTGTAATTACCGGCTTATGATCTCTAAGATATTGCAATGAGCCTATCTGGGAACTTGTACACACCCACTAAGTTTTTGTCTCTCATTGGGTGCAAAATGCGAAAAAATCTGTGACACAGAACTGGTTCTTTAGCTGGTAGAATAAATATGTGTTTTATTACAGGTGTTGGGCTGCAAGGACATGGTCCTGTGTCACAACCCACTCTGCAACTGTTCTGAGTCATACTTGCCGAGAAATAGGAATGATATTGAACACTGGTGAAGGATGTTGTGTAGGTATTAAGAAGGATTACGTTTGTTGCAAGTAATCTGAGAAACAAGGATATTTGGAAATTAAAAATCCTGTTTGGTGTAAAAATCCTGTTTCTAAGCAGCTTAAAAAAGGCATTAATAGCATTCAAACGGGCTCCGAAAATAAGTACTAGCAAATGCGTATGAACAGATGTGAACATCTTCTTCTTCTTCTTCTTCTTTTACTGCGCTCTAGAGGAGTCATGGGTGTGAACTGTGATGGAGATGAAAACTTGGTCCTATTTAACGGCCGGATATCCATCCTGATGCCAACCCTACGTATACGAGTGTGTAGGGACCAACAGAAACACCCATTCCCCGAGTCAGACGATATTGCCGGGAGAAAATAACACGAGATCCACTGAACCGAAGGCTTCAACACCGACCACTCTACCAAGCAGCCCGACTTTTGCAACTTGTAATTGATCAAGTCCGCCTCTGTGGTGTAGTGGTCAGTGTGATTAGCTGCCCCCGGAGGCCCGAGTTCGATTCCCGGCTCTGCCACGAAATTTGAAAACTGGTACGAGGGCTTGATTGGGGTCCACTCCGCCTCGGGAAGTCAACTGAGTATAGGTGGGTTCGATTCCCACCTCAACCATCCTGGAAGTGGTTTTCTGTGGTTTCCCCACTTCTCCTCCAGGCAAATGTTGGATGGTACCTAACTTAAGGCCACGGCCGCTGATTTCGCTCTTCCTTGTCTATCCCTTCCAATCTTCTCATCCCCCCGCAAGGCCCCTGTTCAACATAGCAGGTGTGGCCGCTTGGGCGAGGTACTGGTCATCCTCCCCAATTGTACCTCCAACCCAGAGTCTGAAGCTCCAGCACAAGAAGAAGAAGAAGAAGAAGAAGAAGAAGAAGAAGTAATTGATCAGAATTCTGTGAAGAAAGAATGGAACTGTACTGAAACTATTGAAACTACTTAATCTCCATCTACATTACAGTTTGCAACTTCGTTTCTTTTTTCTCAAGGATTTTTGCCTGGTTTAGTGGCTCAGACGGTTGAGGCTCTTGCCTTCTGACCCCAACTTGGCAGGTCCGCTCCTGGCTCAGTCCGCTAGTATTTGAAGGTGCTCAAATACTCCCAACCTCGTGTCGGTGCATTTACTGGCACGTAAAAGATCTCCTGCGGGGCAGAATTCCGGCACCTCACCGTCTGCGTAAACCGTAAAAGTAGTTAATGGAACTTAAAATAAAATTGTTATTCATTTTCAAGGTTTCTTTTGTACATTTTGTTATCTATTTTGGACACCATATATCTAAATAGAGACAGTGTCCTGTCAGTCTCACAGAACGTGATTGGTGTATACCAGGGCCTCTCAGGGTGCATGCGCCTGGTGCATGCACTGTGCGCGGTGCAAAAGACGACTTCGCTTAGTTGACCAGAGTGAAGACCCCACTCCTCGATTTGGAGCAATGGCGCTATGTCTCTCTTTACCCACGCCAGTCTCGCTCGCTCCCCCTGTCTCCCCGTTCCTCACTTGCTCCGTAGCGCTCCAAATCCGAGCTGAGTTGAGCCGAGTTGAGCCGAGCTTAGCCGAGTAGCCTAGAGACGAAGCGTTGGTCCGAGCGGAGCCGAGCGAGACCGATGCACTGTGCCAGGAACTTTGCGCCGCTGTTTGCACGCGTGAGATTTTGGGCGTTTGAGAGACCATGGTCTATGCTCTCCGCCGACCAACGACGTGGAAATAACTAAAAAATAAGTAAATAAACTGCAATTTATCATACTTACGTATATCATCATTATGATCTGTCATACCTCACTACGATCAGTCTACAACCTTCCATGAATTAACTACACGGCTCACAACCCTTTATTTGTAACAAGGTATGTTGTCCGCATTCAGATCCATATCGTTAAATCGTTACAAATATTATGTCTAATCATCGTCGCCTTGGCCTCCCTCTGCTTCTGTTACCCTCCTTGACAAAGTCCATTACTTTCCGAGGTAACCCATCCTCCTTCAATACGTGAATCCACCACTAAAGTCAGTTTATGCGCATCGTTCTTTCATCGAGTTCATTCCTAACTTAGCCTTCAAATCTTAATTCCGCGTATCCACTTGCCATTGTTGCCACCTGCTTGTACCACCAATCCTACTTTTATGTCTGTTATTTCTACCTCATGTATAAGATATTTTGAGTCCACACAGATTTCACTTGAATACAGAAAAGTCGGTTTTATTACAGACCAGTGTAAAGATAGTTTCGCCCAAGAGCTGACTTGTTTCTTACATAATACCGTTGTTCGCAACTGCGATGCATTAGCTTTGCTGCACCTATATACAAATTTACTTACTGTACTACCATCCGGAGAGAAATGATCTACCAGTGGGCCTACTAGTGTTTTAATCCCGACTTCACATTCAATCTTCCTAGCTATCTTCCTTACTGACATAATTTTAGTCTTTGAAATGCGAATTTTCATCTCACAGTCACTATACGTAAAAGCAAAGCAAAGTCACCTCTGTACAGGCCACGAAGGCCCTGGGAGGGGTGGAAGGTATCCACTACCTGTAACTTCGCCACTTGGTCGTACTCATTTTTGGTGTAGGCTGAGTAAACCTTGTTTCTTAAATTTTTCTACTTCCTAACAGGGAATCGAACCCACATCCTTCCGGGTGAACCGAGCACGTATTTACTGCCTCGGCCAGGTGCTGACGTAGCATACCGCGTGACCGTGATGTCACGACCACGTGCTCTTGTTTGTAAACAAAGCCACGTGCTTTTTTGACAGCTGTCATCTTGACGGACCCTAACCCCACTTTTAAGGACAATAGAGCATCGCTAACTTCACTGTTGTCATCTTCACGGTGCTAAACCTCAAGGCTGCCACCTTATGCATGTCGTAGCGCGGAATTTAAAATCCAACAACAGAATTTCTCTAAGCTCACTCCTACCTTCTTGAAAAGTTCAGTGTTCCAAACACTAAAAACTATCAAGCAGATACTGATTTCTGTTAGAAAAACGCAACTCATTGCACCACTAATAGGTCGGGGATTTTATTCTTTATTAGGTAATTCTGATAAGACGTGATCCCTGTGTTCTTTTCCCTGTTATGTGTGGCATGAATTTCTTCTGTTCTGAACACAAAACCATTTACCAATAAAGATTAATTTGCTACACTTAACAAAGTAGATGCGTTGTTGCTGATAACAATCGATGAGGGTGTTGCTGCTGTTAAAAATGTACCCACTTCAGCTAACTCCTTCTAGGAGGAGGAGGAGGAGGAAGGCGTGGTGAGGCGGTGGAGGAGCCCTTTTGCCCTTTAGCACTTTAGCTCATTAGCCGTTTAGCCCTTTAGCCCTAGGAGGAGGAGGATTAGGATGCAGTCAGGAAGAGGAGGTAGAGGAAGAGTCCTTTCATCCTTTTGCCCTTCTGATAAGACGTAACCCCTGGGTTCCATTCCCTATCATGGGTGTTGCACGATTTTTTTGAGTTCAGCATTACAATCATCTTGCATAGTAGTCCTCGCGTGCGCAAGCTACATGCTTGTAACCCATGCCAACAGATTGAAACAATATGCTTCCGAACCGGTATTTCATGTTACATGTTTATGTGATAACTTGTTCGACTGCTTTTCGCACAAGATAAATGATAGAAGGCAAATAATTTGAAGTTGTACTTTTGTTGTGCTCATATTATAGTTTACCGAGGAAGTTGGCTACGCAGTATGTGCACTGCGTATGCATAAGATCGCGTTGTATGTTCCATAGAGCTATGTCTTGACAGAGCGGGTAGAGAAGAAGGAGGTTATAACAGCCACTATCTTGCACAAGCTGTTCAGAATTCTATTCTTATTATTTTTTTCTCTTAAAACAAAGGTATCCCCTGGCATGTTGTATCGTGTTCTATTCTAGTCGTGATCACTTATTTAGTGTTCTGAACACATCATTCAATGTTCTGATCACATGTTGAAGTTAACGACATCGAGTGCAGTGTTCGATTCTAGTCTTGTTATGTTTCAATCACTTCTTTGGTGATCTGATCTTCTTAGAACAAAGGTATCCCGTGACATGTTCTAAACACATGTTGTATCGAGTACAGTGTCCGATTCTAGTCTTGATCACATATTTAGTAATCTGAACACATCAAACAATGTTCTGATCACATGTTGAAGTTAACGACATCGAGTATAGTGTTCGATTCTAGTCTTGTTATGTTTCAATCACTTTTATTGTAATCTGATCTTCTTAGAACAAAGGTATCCCGTGACATGTTCTGAACACATGTTGTATCGAGTGCAGTGTTCGATTCTAGTCTTTATCACTTATTTAGTAATCTGAACACATCAAAGAATGTTCTGAACGAATGTTGAAGTTAACGACATTGAGTACAGCGTTTGATGCTAGTCTTGTTATGTTTCAATCACTTCTTTTGTGATCTGCAAGTTTAAACATGCATGATGATGTTATCGCTGCACACTCTTGCCTTGGCGATGAAGGTTTAAACTTGTTCGATACAGATACAAAGCTATGCCTTGACATAGGAGGAGGCGGGGGAAGACCTTAACAGGCCTTAACAGCCTATGTATAGCCGCTATTGTTTAAGGATGGCCGCTGACAACTGTCAAAAAAGCACGAAGAATTTTTCAAATTACCCGCCACCACATTTCAAAGCTATGAGGTTTAGTGCTGTAAAGATAGCAGCAGGATGCTCTGTTGATTAAAGATGAGAGCTGTCAAAAATCATGTGGAATTTTTTAAATTACCCTCCACCACGATGAGGTTTATTGCCATAGAAATAGCAGCACGATGCGTTGTTATTTAAAGATGGCGGCGGACAGCTGATAAAACCACGTGGATATTTTTCAAATTGCCTGCCAACACATTTCAGAGGTAGTGGCAAAAGATAGCAGCATGATGCTGTGTTGATAAAAGATGGCAGTTGTCAAAAAAGCTCGTGGATTTTTTCAAATTACCCGCTACCACGTACCTAAGGTAGTAGCTAAAGATGGCAGCACGGTGCTCTGTTAATTAAAGATATCAGCTGTCAAAAAAGCACGTGGACATTGGCGCCACCATATTTCAAAGGTAGTAGCTAAAGTTGGCAGCACGATGTTTGTTGATTAAAGATAGCCGCTGTTAAAAAGAACGTAGCTCTGTTTACAAGCAAGAGCACGTAGAATTTCATATTGCCCTCCACCGCATGCATAACAGCAGCCGTCATCTTGCGCAGTAGCCCCTAAGCTAGCTTTCTTCATAAGAGCCTGTTATAGCCGCCATCTTGTGCGAGCACCCCTAGGCCGTCTCATAGGAAGCTGTGTATAGCCGCCATCTTGTAGAATTAGATAGCTGCCAGTGCCAAAGGGCCTAAGTAGAAAGCGAACCGTTGATCTCATCATTAAACTACTTTTTTTCTTATGCTATCATGTTCCTGATACTGCGAACCTAGATATTAGGCAGAAACATTTTGTCCGTTTTGCTCTACGACGCACCGTTTTCGAGTTATTTAACATTTTGTATTTAAGCCCCAAATTTAATAAATCGAACCGTTGTTTCTAGCACGGCACGTTATACTCTCTACCATAGCAAGACCTGATCAAGTTACGAAAACTTGCTTCAAGACACGACATAACAAGCTAAAACAGACCAAATGCCAAAGGGCCTAAATAGGAACCGAACCGTTGATATCATCATTAGACTACTTTTTTCTTATGCTATCATGTTCCTGATACTGTGAACCTGCGTAACAGGCGGAAAAATTTTGTCCGTTTTGCTCTACGACGCACCGTTTTCGATATATTTAACATTTTGCATTTAAGCCCCAAATTTAATTAATCGAACCGTTGTTTCTAGTACGGCACGTTAGCTTCTAAGATAGCTTTCTTCATAAGAGCAGCAGCCATCTTGCGCAAGCACCCTTAAGGAGTCTCATAAGAAGCCGTGTATAGCCGCCATCTTGTGTCCGCCATCTTGCGCAAGCATCCCTGGGGCGTCTCATAAGAGCCTATGTACAGCAGCCACCTTGCAGCCACCATCTTGCACAATCATTCTTAAGGCGTCTCATAAGGAGCCATGTATAGCCGCCATCTTGTGTAACTGGCGTCGGGAAGGGAATCCGGCCGTAAAACTGAAGTTAGGCTCTTCTATGAGGTTAGGCTTGCTGTCTTGTGCGTCGAAAGTTAGGTCAAGCCCCTCCAAGATAGAGGATGTGATGTTAAGCTCACTTTCTTAGGCGTCAAGAAGGGCATCCAGCCGTAAAACTGAGGTTAGGCCCCTCCATGAGGTTAGGCTAGCTCTCTTACGCATAAAAGTTAGGTTATGCCCCTCCAAGATAGCGGATGTGAGGTTAGGCTCACTCTCTTAGGCATCAGGAAGGGCATACTGCCGTAAAATTGAGGTTAGGCTCTTCCATGAGGTTAGGCTAGCTCTCTTACGCATAAAAAGTTAGGTTAAGCTCCTCCAAGATGGCGGATGTGAGGTTAGGGTCGCGCTCTTAGTCAGCGTGTGGAGGAGGCCTCTCCCGAGGGCGTGTGGTGGAGGAGGTGGAGGAGGCCTCTCCCGTAAGCCTGTGGAGGAGGAGGAGGAGGAGGAGGAGGAGAAGGGCTCTGAGGAGGGCCCGAGGAGGAGGAGGCGGCCGAACTGTCCACTTATACTACTCTTGTCTAATCCCTGTAAGTACATTGAACCAAGAACTCATTCTACCGTCAATACTCACTCCCTCTACTCAGTTGGCCTCCAGAGGCCGAGATGACCTCGTTCCAGCCCTCGTGCCACATTTCAAATTTCGTGGCAGAGCCGGGAATCGAACTCGGGCCTCTGGGGGGCGGCAGCTAATCACACTAACCACTACACCACAGAGGCGGACATTTTGCCATATACGACGGCTGTAAATAAAGTAGTGGGATTGCTGGTAGAACGCAATATTTAATGAACTTACAAGTACAATAATTACATTCCTTCAATGTAGTCACCCGCAGTCTGTTAACTTTTGCCAAATGCCGGAAGAATGTTGGGGACCGTTGGCAAGGCGTTTTCTGTTGATGAAAGCGATGAAGCGCCCTCTACGCGTAGTAGGCCTACAGATGCCACGTCAGGAAATCGGCGGCCTCGGAGACGTTCCTTCAACTTCGGAAACAGGTTAAAGTCGCAAGGGCACATGTCTAGTGAGTACGGAGGTAATCTTCGATAACATTCTGATGCACTTTTTCCACGGGCTGCCTCGATTTTAAACCACGAACGCTAATCACCTTTTGAAAACATGCTTTAGAACGGTGAAATCGACACTCTTCACTTCAACGCTACACAGCAACAACACTTCCAATTGTATGCCTGTCAAAAGGCACGTATTCTGACCATTCTAATAATGTTTCGACATTCACGATACAATGATATAGGAAGCATGAAGTAGGAGTACTCCATAGTAGCCGGTGGTCGCGAACATTCCTTTAGCAGGCGGTACCAAAGGTTGAAACAGTATAAGGAGGAGAAGAAGACGAATGTTCTTTCTAATACGGAGTGTGATTGGATAAAATATGGTTTCTAATTGCCCCTTAGGAAAATCGAATGGTTATAAATATTTCAATATATGAAACTCGAATAGATAACGGTATATTTACATCAAACAATTAGTTTTCCAGAAACATCTGTATGGAATTTGGAGTTGATAAGTATAGAATCCACTGCATCAAAAGGGGATCTAACTCAGGGCCTATACAGCTACACGTGCTTTGTTATCTGATTAACCTTTATTTTAACTATAACAAACTTATTCTTCTTTCTTTCTTTCTTTCTGCCTTCTTAATCTGTTTACCCTCCAGGGTTGGCTTTTCCCTCGGACTCAGCGAGAGATCCGACCTCTACCGCCTCAAGGGCAGTGTCCTGGAGCGTGCGACTTTCGGTCAGGGGATACAACTGGGGAGGAGGACCAGTAATTCACTCAGGTGGCCTCGCATTCTATGCTGAACAGGTGGCTTTGCGGGGGTGGTTAATTGGAAGGGATAGACAAGGAATAGAGAAGGAAGCGGCCGCGGCCTCAAGATAAGTACCATCCCGGCATTTGCCTGGAGGAGAAGTGGGAAACCACTGGAAACCACTTCCAGGATGGCTGACGTGGGAATAGAACCCTTCTTTACCCAGTTGACCTCCCGAGGCTAAGTGGACCCCGTTCCAGCTCTCGTACCACTTTTGGTATTTCGTGGTAGAACCGGGAATCGAACCCGGTCCTCTGGGGGGTGGCAGCTAATCACGCTAACCGCTGCTCGACAGAGGCGGACGCAAACGTATTCTATTGCCTTTATTGACCCACAATCAATGCCGGAATTACATTTTTTCTCTTAATGCCACTACATAATTTTCACGATGTGCTACGCATTTACTAACGGAATAGAAAAGAAGATCAGTGGAGCGATCCCTAGACGAGCGAACCCCGCACGCGCCGCAGTCTGCGTAGCCAAACGCGCTAATTCAAACGAACTTCAACGCTTTCTGTAGAGCGCATGCGTTAATTAAAGAAAGAAGCATTTTGACCTTTGTGTTATTCTTGGTTCATTTGACGTCTGTGCAAAATTTACGGAAGATCGGCGATTTCCCGGTACGCGCCCTTCGTTTTTCAGTCATGCCAATTCATCAATATTTCACATCACAACCTGCACGGCTGCTAGCTAACATCCCGTCACACATTTTTTATCACTCATTTCGGGATACAAATTTTCAGGCGATTCCCAGTCATAAGACAGCCATGTGTCATAAAACAAGTTATAGAACACATCCACGAATCTCCTACCTGTTGTAAGCGGTGACTAGAAGGGGCATCTCAGGCCTTTCAATTGGTGAGAGTAGATTGACGACCAAGTACCCCTATCTGAGTCCGGTATTGCTTTCACTTATGCCAGGCTCCTTACTTCCATGTTTTCTAGCAGACTTGTCTTGTTTAACGCTTGTCCCCTTCCAAACAATATGGTGTCAGATTTACTTGGGTTAGAGTTTCTTGCATTTTCACACTCTTTATGGATATTCGTTTTATTTTTCCAATAAGCTCATTCATCGAAGGATGAGCCTTTTCCATTCTTTCCTCTCATGAGTCCTCGGAGAGGATAGCAGGCCCTTTGCAAATTCTCTTAAAACAGCAATAACCACCATCGACCTGGATTTTATTAATAGGTTTTTCACTGAGTTACATGATATAACTTGTCTTTACCACTTGGTTTAAAATATATTTCAGGATATGAAATTCAGCAAGTTATAGTCTATATAATACTGCCGAATGGAAGCGGATGTTTTGTCTGTAAAAGTTATTTTAAACTGAAATAGTGTTTTGCTTTCACTCCTGTAGCACAGATGGCCACATTCTCTCAATACCAGCGTCAGTTGGTTTATGCAGTTATCTTCCCCAGTTCAACAACAGCTATAATTATCCTGGCGGTACACCATATGTAGTCTATATACTGTATGTATACAGCGGTACACATCTGTTGATATTTAACTTTGACTTTTTCAGAGTACGCCCATTTGTTACAGAGGACATTTTTTCACTAGTCACCTGCAGATACAGTATACTTTTTTTTTAGATAACAGGTCTCAACAATGGAATCTGCGTTCACTTAATAGGCAATGAAAGCCGAAATATTACGTCATTGGTTTCTGCCCAAGGCAGCTGCAATTGAAATCCTAGATAACGTATGGGCGGTTTTTGAAATGTAATACCATGTCACCATGCCTACGTCCAGCGACCATGATCACGTACAATTTCAGAAATGTTTGCTTTTCTATTGACGGCCTCGGGTTCGATTTCCGGCTAGGTTACTAGGAGCTTTACCTGGAGTTCTCTCAGCCTACATGACGGGCGATGAGATAGTCGATCCAGTGTAGAAAGCCACAAAAAACGGCGGAGAGGAATCGTCGTGCTGACCACATGTCAGCTTGTGATCTCCATGTCTTTGGGCTTTCTTTGTTTCTTATGAATGATATTTCTAGTTTCGTGATTTTTTTTATAAATATAAGGACTGTTTTACGACTTGGAACATCACCTGAGAAATCGTTTTTCAAATCGTCTTTGAACTTCATGAGCAGACTGTATAATACGTATTTATGAATCGCACATAATAATGTAAATAATAATAATAATGTAAAATATAACGGAAGTCGAAAGTGTTAATTTCATGTCACTCAGACAAAACATGCCGTATAATTTCAACTCACCTAATCCCGACCGCGTATCAGGAAATGGGTCTAAGGGATAGACATACCGTCCATTTAATTGATTAGCTGTGTGTAAAGAGAGCTCCAGAGCTCCAGAAACTATCTACAGGAGGATATGGAGCTCGACTTTTATTAATTTTACTATTTAACAAACAGCTACACAATTAAATAAGTTATGATAATAAACGTGCGTGAGTATAAAATAAATCAAATACATGAGAGCCCCGATTATCCGAAGCGCCCAATTATCCGAGTCAAATCTGTTAGTATAAAATACAAGATTACTTTTTGAAAAGCCATAATTCTTAAACCATTTGTCGTGAACTCCGTGCCGCGCTATGGCAAAGAAACGAGATACCACAATGAAAAAAAAAGCCCAAAACTCTTTCTTCAGAATGCTTAAAGTGATCAGTGTTTCCTATGTTGTTTCATTTTATTATAACTTCAACATACGTACTACTGCGAGAGGAACGATTCTTACAGTGTTAAAACATAACAATACAGTGCTTAAAATAAGCATTATATTACAGCACTTATATCTGGTATTCGAATCGCCTACATACTGCAGTATATTGTGACCGTATCGGTCATACACATAATTAATTAAAAATTGATTTACGCAGTGGAAACCTTTGTCAAACTCCTTTGTCCATATTGGAGTGAAGTTGCACCAGGTTGCATCAGTTTTCAGAACACCTCCGATTTGGTGGTGTAATCACCAGTCTGTCATAACCGGAGAAATCCCCAGAAAGAGAGCGAGCTATGAAAAATGACATACATACATACATGATCATTATAGACTGTTATGCCTTTCAGCGTTCAGTCTGCAAGCCTCTGTGAATTTACTAAACATCGCCACAATCCTCTATTTGCAATTAGTGCTGTGGCTTCATTTAGTTCTATACCTCTTATTTTTAAATCGTTAGAGACTGAGTCTAACCATCGTCGTCTTGGTCTACCTCTACTTCTCTTACCCTACATAACAGAGTCCATTATTCTCCTAGGTAATCTATCCTACTCCATTCGCCTCACATGACCCCACCACCGAAGCCGGTTTATGAGTACAGCTTCGTCCATCGAGTTCATTACTAAATTAGCCTTTATCTCCTCATCCCGAGTACCCTCCTGCCATTGTTTCCACCTGTTTGTACCAGGAATCATTCTCGCTACTTTCATGTCTGTTACTTCTAACTTATGAATAAGATATCCTGAGTCCACCCAGCTTTCGCTCGCATAAAGCAAAGTTGGTCAAAAAACAGACCGATGTAAAGAGAGTTTCGTCTGGGAGCTGACTTCCTTTTTACAGAATACTATTGATCGCAACTGCGAGCTCACTGAAAAATGACAAGGAAGGAAAATATATAGCAATAACTCTGTCCACTAAAAATGGCCGAAACACGGTAATGCCAACGTGTAAGCTTGATTTGTATTGTAAGATTTCGAAATAAGCTTATTAATTAGTAAGGGGAACCTCGGCATATCATGTTTTTAGAGTAGACCTCTGCCAAAATTAAAATTTGTATAATATTTCAACGTGTGGAAAATTACGGCACCAGAAGCTTATATAAGCACCAGTAGCGTACCCACGCTTGCTGAGAACGCAGACTCCCTACGGGGGATCCTCGAGAAGGCATCATTTTGAAAATGAATGTTAGATACACCGCCCATCGATTTGTTTTCCGCACATAACCATATTACTTAAAAGTCTGAGTCACATAATTGAGCGCATTGACGATGTCACACAACTCGTAGAACCACTGATATGCAAAATGTGGTGGGGACTGTTCACCGTCTGTTGTTTGTGTAGGGGTGAAATTATATAAGGGACTGCCATGTTGAAGAAGGGATGACTTGACGGGAAATATCGGAGTCAGACACACTGTCCGCTGGTGTCCTGGCCTTACCTGTATTCGGGAGTGCTAATATACATTTTGCCAATACGCTGTGTGAAAAACTGTGACCGAGTTACAGATACAGTTAAAGTACAGACAGTATGTGATAATTTTGAATAACGGGATAAGTAGGCCTACATCGCCGGAAATCCGACCGCGGGAATTGTGTTAATGTTTCGAAAATTGTGTTAGTGAATGACGTAATTTAATCGAACGTCATTAGACTTGTTGCAGTGAAGAAGAGGACCCTAGGATTATGAAGGTGATCAGCAGGAGTAGAAGAGGATTTGAACCAGTGATCCCCGCCAGCGCCATGAGGGTTTAAGCGACGCCAAGGGCCTTGCTGAGGTCAGAACCTCGGATTTCTGGACATGACGATGAATACATCAAATTTCAAATATTATCCTAGTAAATTGCACGGTTATTTTTATGTAAATATGTAGATCACATAAGCTAGGTTAGTAATGTAAATTGCATGTATTTTGAATTAGGGAGAGACTTGTGAGTGGTCTTCATATTTTATTAAATAACGTTTAATACGATGAGAACGGAAATTCTGTAATATGGGCTACATTTTCCGGCCTATAAAATATAAATTTAAAGTAACTCATGTGCATGATTTAGTGATGAAATATCAGAAAGGTTGAGAGTTCTTTAGATTGAGAGGGTAAAACATAGATTTGTTTTATTGAAGATATCTAACGATAAAATTAATATATTCATTTATATGGAATATTTTAATCTATAATGGTAATGCATGACGGTAGTGTCTTCAAAATGCCAGTATTGGCATAATAATCATGGGTGTAGGAAGGCACTCTAGTTTTAAAGTAAATTTGCATGAGTAGAATATAGAGATGGCTGTATTAAATTTTTTAATTTGTGAGAAGCCTGGACACGAACGAACGTCCTCCCATTTTTAGGTAAAGTTTTCCTTCTATGTCAAGAAGTATATGCTTTTCTTTTAAATGAGAAAAAAGTTATGGATATCCGTAAATCCATTTGAGATTTTTGCCTGAGTTCAAATTTATAGGAAAACATAGGCTGACTTATCTGTGCGATCGACTAGGTGTGAACCTGGGTATTCCAAGTCTATGGATGTGACAATGAAAAGATTAACCCTGGAGGAATGGCGCGAAGAAATATAGCGCTAAGACTGGCGTATGGGTGTATTTGACCCAGATATTTAAAATCTATTTTTATCCATCATGCAGTACGTACGAAATGAATTTGCACCTGGACTGTTCTAATGAACTATTCTAAATGGTTCGATGTGATTTTTAAAAATATATTCAATATAACGTGCAAAATAATTACAATAATTTCATGAAATTTAAAATAGGACTTAATATTGGCAGGGAAGTATTTATCTTCAATTTCAGTCACTTAGGGTCAACAATTCAAAGAAATATTCACATTAATATATAACACAAGTCTCAATAAACGTTTTCAATCACTCACAAATCGTTACCAGTATTCTTCAAGAATTTATGGCCGTCCAAAATGTGCCCTTCTATTCATGCTTGCTGGTAGCGATACCCATAAACTGGAGACATATGGGAGTGGTGTGTTGACCTCAATTCATTATTTCACAATTGTTGCGCGCAGTATTCGTCTTTCTGTCAGCATTGGAAGTGCAATACCCACATCTTGTTCGGCCTTTCTTAGCTGGAGGTCCTTCGACTTCAGTGAACGAAGAAAGTTCTCCACTATTACTGGGCTTTTCATGTGTTCGTGGAACATTTCATGAGACAACTGCTTGAGAAAAGCTCATCTAACTACCTTATCAGGTCCCTTTGATCGGTAGAGAATGAGAGTATGTATGCCAGTTACATTCAGCATGGAATAAAATACCATTAGTGGCCAGCGGTTACTCACACGTACAACGTTGTACGTTGCACAAAGCTCGTCAACAACATTAACGCCAGACTTTGTGCAGTTGTAAAATGTATTCATCTCCGGCTTCTGTTTGTCACCGGTTTCTCCATCAGTGGGTGCGTCATGCTGCATTGTTGATAGGAGCAGCACGGTCTTTCCTTTCCTCGGAACGTGTGATACCAGAGTCACTTGATTACCAAATGCAAATTTACTTTAATATTGTGGTCTATTTTTGTGTTGTACAAAACTAAGAGGAATTTCGTTTTTATTCTTACGTATCGTTCCGACTAAACAAGCCAATGATTGTTCAGCAAATATTTTGCTAAGCTCACTTTCTGACACACAGTCATCTTCACTTCCACTTGCCTGTCCACCGATTTCTTCCTCCTCTTCATCTTCTTTAACTACTTCATCAATTAATCATTTTAAACGTTCTTGTTCCTTATTCCAACCCATCAACACAGCTATCAAAATAAGCACTGATTTGACCGAAAAGTCACGTGAGGACTGGCGCCTTGAGTAAATCTGAGGGCAAATCAGAATCATAGGCTAATATTAATGTCTTGGGTCAAAAACACCCATGCGCCAGTCTTCGCGGGTTAATTGTAAGCGGGCAGAGAATTAATAAGCCAATGAAGCTTGAAATGATATACAGTACATTTGCCACGATGTTTCCTCGGGGAGACTGTTCGTCTCGCCTTGAGTGTGTTTAAAATGATCTCCGGTTAGCCATTATAAGGTATGACTCTGCGTTGTATTATTTATGGGGTGAATAGGGTGCGCTAGCACGCCCTTGTAAGAAGCGATTCTGCCAAGAGTATTGTTCAAGCCTTTCCACCAAGACTGAAAGCTTAAGGATTCACAAATATTCGATCGCGTTTAGAAGATATCCATTTAAATCTTTCAGGTTTATTTCCGTAAAGAAATTAAATAACTGGAACGCCAGTATTGTATTGTGTGTTGATCTTATGAATAATTGAGACAGGAAATTTTAGAGACCCATTTGTCGGTGGCATCCTGGAGACCTACGGTTCGAAGCACAAGGCAGACCCTGGAATTTCGTCACACACAAGTTTTTTATTCCTTGAAATGCAGCCAGTCGCATGTGTTTGTTGCTGTTACTTCTGTTTATAATGTCTGTACATAATTTTGGAATATGTTCTTTGAGATTTATTTCATGTTTTATGTATGAATTCGAGGACAGGTTCTGTCTCGTCATTTTTTCATCGGGTTCATTGAGATGTGGGTTCGATTTCGGACCCAATATCTGTTTAATTTTATTGTTGGTTGCGATAGTTCCCACTAGTGTTAGTTTATTTATTTGTTTATTAATTAGAAGTATAGTTAATTAGTTAGGCGACCACTCCAAGTTGTCTCCAATTTTAGCGTAGATAGTGTGTTTCTTCTAATAGTGAGGAAAGCTTGTAATGAGAACCGTCGCATTTACAAGGATATTCCTTTACTTAATAATATTTCAAATTAAGAATGTTTAAATGATCTAGGTGTATTCATTGTCATGTCACAAAGGAGAGGGTCGATCAACTGATTAAATTATCAAATGTAATGAATTGTTCAGATTCTTGATGAACGGAGTCATATCTCCGAGTTTGTATTTGGTCCATTAGACATTGTACAATTTGTTTTTATTATTGTAGTATTATTCAGGGTTGCATTCAATTAATTATGTGTTTATCAAGGTATAATACATAGGGTTAAATTTCTTTGCTTATCATTTGCCGTAGAAATGCATCCTAGCTTCCTCCGTTCACTCATGCCTTTAAGTTAGTTTAGTGTTGTATTTTGATCTGATGCCGCGAACGCACCCTGGCACTGGGAGGCCGGAGGTTTGATTCTATGGAACGGAGGAAGTGCAGTTGATCCTTGCACGGTCGAAAGAGCTTTTGTTCACCCATCAGTTTGAAGTGTACTTTCTTCGCTTTCTAGATGAGGTGGCATCTGACTCTAGACTGAAAAGGTCCTGTATCATCGAACGCCTTTGCGTATGGTGCTGTATGGCGGTAGCCCGGTTTGGGGGGCAATGATGCTGTCGTATAATTCTATGGGGCAGTGGCGTGGGTGGTATGGTTGCAATATTTTTTTCTGCAAAAGTAAGCGTGAATGATCCTTTCCTCTGTTTCTGAATGATATCATATTCACTAGGATATGGGAAGTTTAATAAAACGATACGATACTTTTTTACTATTGAATTTTTCTGTCTGTGTGACTCATCCGAAGTGGCTTTAGTTCACGTTACCTTGGATAATTAGCGTGAGTGCTTTTGGAGCACTCTGTAATTTACCATGCTAGTTATCTAGGATCAGTTAGGAAATATAATTTACTAGAAATATTTTGGTTAAGAAAACCTCTACCAGAGCGAAACAAATTTCACCACGCTAGGTAAACTACAGACTATCAACATACCGAGCGAGTTGGCCGAGCGGTTTCGGTGGCGTTGCTGTAAGTTTGAATTCGGGAGATGGTGGGTTCGAATGCTACCGTAGGTAGATGTAAAGATGGTTTCCTGTGGTTTCGAATTGTTACACTTGGCAAATGCTGGGGTTGTACCTTAATTAAGGCCACGGTCACTACAATATGACTGTTATCGCCTGCATATGAAAGCACGGTACATGGCCTTGAATTAAGCTATACGCGATTTTTCATTAATAATTTCGCAAATATTGTATTTCCTGTTGTGTTGTTTGAAATAAGACGTTGCTAACTCATTTGAGAATGACTGCGCAAAATTTCATTTAATTCCGCCGTTGGTTTATAAGTTATTTTGGTTCGGAGGACAGACAGACAGACAGACAGACAGACAGACAGACAGACAGACAGACAGACAGACAGACAGACAGACAGACAGACAGACAGACAGACAGACAGACAGACAGACAGAAGACGCCATTTGATTCGTATGTAGGGAAATAATAATAATAATAATAATAATAATAATAATAATAATAATAATAATAATAATAATAATAATAATAATAATAATAATACGCCTCCGTTAGGCCTATCGTGTTGTAGAAAGTTAATTTTGAGGACATCTAGGGTCCCTAAGTGTTCATTTCGGCATTCCTTCTACATTCTACGAGACGGGAAGGAACCGCTACCCTCTTGGGTGACGTGTGTGCTTTAATTCTAATACACTTGCCGCATTTAAATTCGTGTTCTTGTGGTCTAGAGAACGGAGCTTGTCCACTGGTCCCCAGAGATATAATAATAATAATAATAATAATAATAATAATAATAATAATAATAATAATAATAATAATAATAATAATAATAATAATAATAATAATACTGCAAGGCATGAAACGGCACTATTAAACATACTCATATTCCATTGACTTAAGGCAGGATTGAACCTTCTACCTTGAGAACTGATGGACAACGACTAATCCACTGGGAAAATGGAAATCGGTACTGCATTGGTTAATAATAATAATTTCGTGTGGCTATTTCTAGCCGGGTGCAGCCCTTGTAAGGCAGACCCTCCGATGAGGGTGGGCGGCATCTGTCATGTGTAGGTAACTGGTGGAGGATAGTGTTATGTGTGGTGTGTGAGTTGCAGGGATGTTGGGGACAGCACAAACACCCAGCCCCCGAGCCATTGGAATTAACCAATTAAGGTTAAAATCCCCGGGACCCTCTGAACCGAAGGCCAGTACGCTGACCGTTCAGCCAGCGAGTCGGACACTGCATTGGTTAATAAGGTATTTCATATGAGATGATGATATTATTATTCAAATTATTAACAATTTGCTTTACGTCGACGCAGATAGGTCTTATGGCAACGATGGGACAGGAAAGGGCTTAGTTAAGGTACAGCATTTCCCTTGTGTGAATATGGGAAACCATAGAAAACCATCTTCAGGACTGCCGACAGCGGGGTTAGATCACACTATCTCCCACTCCCGAATACTGGATACTGGCAGCTCTTAAGCAACTGCAGCTATCGAACTCGGTATTATTATTATTATTATTATTATTATTATTATTATTATTATTATTATTATTATTATTATTACTTCAGTGGTTTAACATCACATATTTTCAGTGGACTGAGCGGGTTTCGAACCCATCAACTCGAGCTCATTTGGTTGTCGCTCTACCGTCTGAACCACACATGCTGGCTCGCTAAAAGTTAAATATATAGCAAAATAATTTGAATTGTTGTGGGTTTAACGGATGCATTTACTATTCTAGAATTGTACAGGTATTAATTGCTATGTGAGAAAGAATGCGAACTAGTATTTACAAGCAAGCGCTGTTTCTGACATTGACCTCTGATCTCTGTTACCTCAGTCCTTGCTGTTGATTGATCAGTGGTTTGGTCAGGGTCGAGTAGACAAGGACACGACGGCAGTGAGGCCTTTCCCCTCTGTCTGGTGTAAGGTCGAATGGCGCGGGCAATTGCATTGTGACAGTGATCTGATCAGTTAGCTCGTACCTTCCTGCTGCGACTGGGGGAGCGAGGGAAAGGAAGGCGGCTAAACCTTCCTTCCCGAGCGATTGCATCGTTAGGACAATTCGTAATTGAGCATACTATATTCCCTTTGTGGCTACTACCAGGTGAACTTTTCTTTCCGGTATCCTTCGCTAACCACATATAATATTACATTAAGGGATGATTAATGATCTGTTAAGGTAATTTTTGAAACCAGAGAAACGTCAAGGTTAAAATCCTCATTGAGGATGGAAAAGGTAAAAGAATGACCCACCGGGTGAGTTGGCCGTACGGTTCGGGGCGCGCAGCTGTGAGCTTGCATCCGGGAGATAGTGGGTTCGAACCCCACTGTGGGCAGCCCTGAGTATGTTTTTCCGTGGTTTCCCATTTTCACGCCAGCAAAATGCTGGGGCTGTACCTTACTTAAGGCCACGGCCGCTTCCTTTCCACTCGTAGCCCTTTCCTATCCCATCGTCACCATAACACCTACCTGTGTCGGTGGGACATAAAGCAAATTGTAAGAAAAGGAAAAAGAAAACAAACACTAAACACTTATACTAATAAATATAATTTTATGTTCAAGCCTGTATGTATGTCTGCTCCTTAGTCCTATGATTTCTTTTTTTTTTCTTTTTTTTTTTTTTTCAGGATCGGTCATAAGGTGAGATGAATGTGTGTGGCCCGTTTTTCCCGACGCCAACCTGAGTTGAGAAAATTATGAGGATGAAATGAATGATTATGAGTGATATCTGGGTGAGGAGGGGTAAAGAATCGGCTGTAGCTTATGAATAGGAACTTTCACGACATTTGCCAGGAAGTGAAAATGGGTAATCACGGAAAATCGTTCTCGTCAGAGCCAACGGTGGGGTTCGAACACACGCGTCTCTCGAATGAAGAATTTGGCGACATATCCGCAGCGCGTTAACAAGTGCGGCTACTCTGCTTGGTTTAATGTTTCAATACTGCTGTCGCTTATTCAGGTCTAACATATCTGATAATCATGATGCCTCTCGTTTATTAGTACTGGCCTACCAAGATTGTTGAATAGCCAGTCTGCACCTCGAGGGCAGCATATCCCTCTCTCTCTCTATATATATATAATAATAATAATAATAATAATAATAATTCACAGCATTATTGAGAAAAGGACAATGTTTCAACAGCTGAAATTGAAACCACTTATAGTTTTGTTATATTTTCTTTAAAATGAATCTCTCGCTACCACGACTTTTGTACTTTTTAAAGAAAAATACGTTTCTATCAGCGAAATTATTGTCTGATATTCGCCATGGTGATGCAGATACACTGCTGTATCTATCAGCGTCCGTTTGAACTACGAAATTTGACGAGATTGAATCTACGTGTCTGTCTGTTAGGTCATCAGCCCAGAGGCTGGTTGGATCCTCAAATAGCATCACCAAAGGTTATGCGATTATAAGGAAACCCCAAAAACCAATGGCAGGACCAAAATGAGGCATACTAGGCAAGACGAGGAGTGAGGGAGTTTGCCATTGCTTTCCTGACTGGGTCAGAAAGTGCTATTGCAGCACGACTGACCCTATGAGCAACACCTTTCATAACATTCAGATGCACTAGTCGTGCTCTGAATGTCAATACTCAGCACCACCCATACCCCAGCAGCTTCCATATTGTCACAACCATGGATGAGATTGGGACTTCAGTGAAAGCTACACTTTACTCTGGTCTGTGCCAAGGGATGGATCCATCAAGAAATGGGAGCAGGCAATGAATCTGCGTAAGGTATACAAAAATATCGTTCATTATGAAATTGAACTCAGCTTCAGGAGAAAGAGTGTTTTATTCCAAGAATAGAGTTCGCAGCTGCGAATCCAGGTATACCATTAGTTCTTAAATGGAGGCAGTTTCCTCTCAATTTAGCCTTCTGTATCACAATGATAAGTCAGCAGGATAAAAATTAAAGTTGGGATAAATCTCTCCACACCAGTGTTTATGACAGTTGTATGTAGCTCTCTCAAGTGTGCGCAGATCCACAGACGTAAGAGTAAAACTCCAAGCTACAACTGCACTCAATATGATTTGTAATGAAATACTACAATACCTGTTTTGATTCCATTCGAATGCGGCTTGAAACCTGGAAAGTGCAACTTTTATTCAGAAGGTATATTAATAATCCATTAAGAATTTCCAACTACATTACAGATAGTAATTTCGACCCTCGAAGACAGGCTGAAGTACAAGTTTGTGCCAAAAATGCTGAGAATTTCTTTGGTGAGTCGAAGAATATTTGGCGGCACACGTACGATAATTATTGACGAACGTACATATCACGGGTCCAAGTAAATGATACAACAATGGACCTAATAGATTTACTTATATTTAAATTATTAACTTGTCTCTAAAGATCACCGACACCAAGGAATCACATATCTCACATTTGCTTCACTTTCATCACGATCATCTCTAAAACAAGGACACTTTTACTTCAGTTCGTCAAAAGGTGTATAATTTGTATTTTGAGTTACACTTTCACCCTTTCAATTTAATTTTACTTTGATAATGTCAGCACACATTCACAGTTCTCTTGACTCACATCTCAGTGGGCTACACGACTTGCGCAAGATTACAAGAACAAATTCGACACAAGAAGACGGATAATCCCCAACCTACGCAGTCACGACTCTCTTCTCTTGTACTGCGCAGAAGTAACGCTTTACAGGGCTACAGTATGTGTTTATGACGAATTTCATTTTATTACTATTATTGATATGATAAGACTTATATAAGAATTCTTAAAATTTCTTGTTACTTTTCAAAATGAAAATAATTAAATGCCAGACAATTAAAGATAATTTAAATGCTGCCGAACAGACTGAAAACGTGAAAAAAGTAAGACATATTCGGAAACAGCTGGACGGATGGTAACCCTATACTTATAATATGGATGTCGTATTCCTTTAAAGCTTGTGATCGCAGCTTGTATAAACATCTCCAACTCCAGTCCTTTGTTTTCCTTTTCTACCGTTCGTGTTATTTATTCGATTGTTATTGCGTGTCTGTGGTTTTAATTTCTTCCTCGTTGAATTTTGTTATTATGTCTTTTTTGTAGTGCTGAATGACCTCTTACTCAGTTTAGTAATTTGCTCTTTATAAGAGCAAATACTTAGCACTTGAGCATTTCGTTAGATACACCTCCAATAACAGGTTGTAAGTCCTTGATTACTTTTAGATTTGAGTAAGTGGTTACAACATCGAATATATAGATTCAACGTTTGAGGTCATCAGTTTGCATCACTAAAATGCGCAGCCTTTGTGATATCATGTTCCATGGCCTTTGTACGTTTCGGGCACTGTTTGAATTAGGTCACCTTGGCGTAAAAGTCGATAGCTCCTCTAATTATGAAACGCCATAAACTATCATTCTGGCTTTGTGTACGAAAGTCATGAAAATTCGTTTTCCTGCGATGAATGCCGACATTTATTCCGCAGTCATTTTCTGCACATTCGCTAAAAAATTTGCCAACAGTAGAACATTATTTAGTAAAATAAATAATGTTATTGGCTTTACGTCCCACTAACAACTTTTACAGTTGTCGGAGATTGTTTAATATAGCTAATATCTTTGTTATTATTTTTATATTTTTGCTTTACGTCGCACCGACACAGATAGGTTTTATGGCCACGATGGGAGAGGAAAGGCCTAGGCATGGGAAAGAAGCGGCTGCAGCTTTAATTAAGGTACAGCCCCAGCATTCGCCTGGTGTGAAAATGGGAAACCACAGAAAACCATCTTCAGGGCTGCGGACAGTGGGGTTTGAACCCACTTTATTCCGGATGCAAGCTTAGAGCTCCGCGCTCCTAATCTCACGGAAATACCTTATTAATGATAATACAGAAATAAAATACTTTTACAATGATTTATAAATTACTAACTGTAGTACCCGGCTCTGCTCGGGTACTTTCTTTCAATGTTTAATTTTAGGATTTGCAATAACTGTTTAAAGTGATTTTTTTGTAATTTCTTTAATGTGAGGTTGACTAATAACGTACGAATTCTTTTGCAAATTTCGAGTTATTGTTAAGTGTTTAATTTTATTTTTAGTTTGAGATTATAGTTACGTGTTAAAGTATTTCCTTGTGGCAGTTCGTATTGTCACTAAAGTAGCTAATCCTTTGAAACAAATAATAAAAGTAAGTTATAACTCTATGTATTTACGTCTCGCACTATAGATATGATGTACCCGATTCCAACTGTCACTGGAACTGTCACCAATCAGGCCTGGGACCCTTGAAACTGTGGACTCAACATAAATATCGGTCATTTTGGACATATTCTTGTCCTCCCCCATGGGGGTGGAGGTTGAACTTCGACTTAAACGGTATCCAGAGTATCGTAATTTATCACAGCAACCCCGTAAACTACGAATTTGACGCTAATATCGGTCGTTTTCGATTGTTTTTACATTCTATCCCTTACCTAGGGGTGTCTTGCCCCCACTGTATTTGTTTCCAGATAGTGTCATTTTTGTACCAAGTTTGATTGAGAGCTACGCTGGAACATTCACACATCCTTAATCTCGGTCATTTCTGGACATTTTCTTCTCACCCCCTATGCCGATGGGGGCTAAACTTTGACTTAAACCCATATATTTATGTTTTATGGTTACTTCATTGTTACAATACTGTACGCAAGCATTGCCATCGGTATATCTCCTAATTGTAATTTATTTAGTAATAATAATATTAATAAGAATAATTGTAAAAATAACACGCAGTTTCTGGTACACGGCAGATGCCATCCACCCTCATCGGAGGGTCAACCTTAGCAGGGTTGCACCTGGCCAGCAATAGTGATAGGCAATTATAATTAGTATTCCTGTACTTCTAACAGATTAGAAAAAGTATTTCTTTAAGTGTCGTAGATGTACAGTACCTTTCCTTTGCCTGCTCCACATTTTACTTCATAGAGTGTAGAGTAGATAACTCCTGTTGGTCATGCCCCACTAAAAGAACGATTTTTCACCCTAAACTATTCAGCCGTATCACCCTCGAAAAGTCCCTTTAACAAGTAGAAAGTGAAATTTTCTGGCGGAAGATCAGAATTAGAGAGAAAACATATAGGGATATTTTGATAGGCAATTTAATTTTCAATCCTGCATTTAAGCTTCCTTTTTGTTTAGACGAACAGTTACTCCATTTTTTGTCTTTCTCTGGTAAAATATACGTCAAAACACAGAAAAACGCATTTTCCTGGAAGACTGCTACATCTACGAAGAAACACGTATTAAGTTTCTTGCAGAAAATTGAATTCTAAGAACAGTTGGTGAATTCTACTTCTCTATCTGGCGAAGAGTTCAGATAGTATGTTAACATTTAATACTCTCCAGCTAACATTTATCTGACGCGTGAAAATAAAATTCTCCAAAATCCCCATAGGTGTAAGTACCGGTAGATGCAAAAATCCATAAAATTTTAGGAAAATAAGGAAAATGGAACAGTGATTCCAAATGATATCATTAGGGAATATGGAGGAGTTACTTAGCAAGATGATGGAAAATATGGAATGTAGACTCCAATTAATTGGAACCATTTGGCCTCGAGAGGGTAGTCCCGAATGCACAATCTTTCCGACTTGCTATATATTTTCAAAAAACTACCTCCTCTCCTGATAAAGTATCATAATTTAGGTGTTTCGTAGAATAAATGACCCCCTGTGGGTGGCGGTGGTAGAATACACCCACGGTATCCCCTGCCTATAGAAAGAGGTGACTAAATGGGCACCCAGGCTGTCATCTTGGAAATGTGGTTTGGCGACCACCTGTGTCCAAACAGATTCTGGAATTGCTTATACTTACTTGCGCCAGTATTCTCACTTTCCTTTTCCCATATGAACTCCCTTGTTCAACTCTTTTACGACCGAAGTAGTATTATATTTGAAAAGTCTAAGCAGTCTTTAATTTTCACGTCCTTCATCAGCCTTCCCTTTTTATTTCAGGGATCACTTCCGCCATACATAGTACTGTTGATCGCAACTGCAGATTCACGATATTAGTTGTCTTTCGTCTTGATTTGACTGCGTTCACTATAATACTATAATGGAAAAATACAAAGAAACAAAATTATTTAGTATATGAAATGGTCCAACTGTTTCATTTTCGTATTTGTTTCCAAACTAAAAATTAATCTGAGTTTCTTCCCAACTGTTATCACTGGAAATGAAAGTTCAAAATATTAGAACAGGAATTGATCAAGGGAATGTAGGACACGTAAGTCATACTCGAGTTAATGAATACAATGCCAGAATCAGCCAGCCCACGTCTTACAAGTTTTGACCACATGCGGGAAGTCAACTAAAATGTGTGGAGTTAGAAAAAGCACTGACTCCTCATAACCGTCAAGCATTTCCTCAATATTGGAACTCGCGGGAAATTAAAACCCTTGTCTACGTAGCACTGGCTTTAAGCAAGAAAGCACCTTCAACATAAGCATAGATAATGATTGATATGTCAATTAAATGACAGCTATCAATGATCCGTGAGTTGACATAAATCATGGTCACGATCAGCGTTATCAGATATCATGAATATGGCAATTCGGCGCGAGGCTGTTGTACAATTACCACTGGGCTGCCACTGCAGATAGGCGCAAATTATCTCCATTCTGGATCGCTAACCACGTTCATATAGGCTACATTTACAGCTACGTAATTAATAGCTCATGTGCATGATTCATAAACTGAAATGAATTGTATTCGTTATGCAGGTCAGAGATTTCTAATGATAAATTAAATCAATGCTTTTGTCTGCCATAGATTAGTTCAACCTCATAAAACCTCACGTTAGAACTCATTCAATATTTAAATCCACGTGAAAAATCTATATTGATAATATAAAGATAATCTTGATAATCTTGATAATCTTGGGATTCATTCAAACGATTTTATTAATTCTTTCACCAATAAATTGCAGTAGAATTAGAAGGCAGCCTACTAAGCCCAACGAGTTTGAAACCTCACGTCATGTACTAAGGCTCTATCGTAAGAGAGAGCTGTTGAAATAAATCGGCACAAATACAGTTTGCACATTGATTGCTGGGAGCCTCTAATCCACTATCTTCTGAATGCAAACTGATAGCTACGTGACCTAAACCGCGCGGCTACTTGCTCGGTTATATCAGGTGGCCCTCCAGCTCCGTAATTTCTACTTACAAGTGTTCCGCATGCAATCGTGATGAATGGGATGCCTGATCGCTGGTTTATAGGGGAGCGCTACAACGTGCTATATTTCGGATGTGAAACAAATAGTAGTAATTTTACCACACAGAACAGTTACCTGTGTGTGATATGTGCCTTGAAAGGTTCAATAGCTTTAATTGCAATTCTGTTCGGAAAAATACTTCTATAGAATGCTTGTGGCTATTTAGAAATTCCTGGGTTTACCATCTGCGAGCTTCGGCTGCATTCCACCAGATTTTCCATAGATTAAAATTATTATACCTGTGTATTCGTAGTTGCTAAACACACCGGGCATTGTCAATATGCTGACAGTATCTGCAGTGCTACTGTACCAGACACCAGCCTACTACATTGCGTTCGAAAACGAGGCTTAGTAATGCAAGGGAGCGCATTCGACGCGTAGCGCTGAGGAACATGCAGCGAGCGGCCGTCCGGTTGTTATCTCTCGGTATCCTGATCTAACTTATCTGCAAGCAGTAATGCGCCTGTGAAAATCAGTCATTAGACAACCCATTCAATACTTGCGCATTGGGGACACTTATAAGTATGACCACCTGGTAGGCTATGTGGTTAATATGATAGGTGAATGTATGAGATAACTTGTTATATAAAAGTACTGAAAATCAATAATTTACGACTAAAGACACTTAGGAAGTAGGCTGTTATATTTACATTGAGAGAGACATATTTAGACCTGTATTTCGAAATCTGTTTAATACACGCTACGGATCGATGTATCTATGATGCTCTCTAAGGTAAACAAATTAATTACATTATTTACCCATTATTTAATTTACCATATTCTACTTATATAATGCACGATTCTGACGCAGAAATATTATTGAGAATATTATTGTGGCTGACAGGAAATATTTGCGGTAAGTTGACCTTGTTCTAGCAGTGAGCAATTTTTTCATAGAACCACCTGCAATCGGCCGTGTTTCCCGGCGAATGCTCTGTATTTTCCAAGTATTTTTCAACTCCTTTAACTCACAGAAGTGATTGCTTATTTTGTGGTTTATTAGTACATTTTTTGTATTCGAGTGAATAGTTAAATATAGCACAATAAATGGTGAGTGACGGTGAGGTGGGAGTCTTATGGGCGTGGTAAGTTAATGGGCAAAATTTGGGTTGAGGTTTTCTTTCTCGGCTGGGCTATCCTCTTGCATATGTTGTGAAATCACACTGTTTCCAGACTCCATTAACTCAATTAAATCTTCTAGAGTGTCTTCGGGTGTATATTTCTTCATAGTTTGGATTGGTGCAATAAACATAATCGATGGTGGCCTATGGCGCATGACCTCTTCGACTTTCTTGCGTTGTATTGTCGCTCGAAAAGCACAGTGTCGTAGAAGTTTTCCCAGGTACAATGTTTTCAGAAATTATAAATATGATGTTCATTTTGTGTATCGATGAGGTTTGTCTCTAAATAATAAAAATAATAATGTAATTAAAATATTAAATGCGAGGAACATATTGTTCTGTGCAAAGCGCTCTTTGTCTTTTAGTGACTACTAGCATGTGCCCGCGGCTTTGCCCGCGTTTATTAATTCAACCGTTAGATGTTTCTAAACTCTTTACTTAAAAGCAAATTAAAACATTATATTTATTAACTCGCATCTTGTTGACGTAAATTGCATGAAATACTTTATTTTATTTGTATTATATTGTTACTTTCAATGCTTAAGATACCGGGTTGATGGATGGTACAGATAATATTAAAACCATGTGAAAGACTATGTTATATAATACAACATATATTGTTTCCTTAGAGCTTCGGAATAAAATATGTTAATATCCTTCCATTTGGAGGTAAGATGTGTACTGTATTGTGTTTGCCTTTCGACCTCTTGAACAATCGACGTACAGTTGACAATGGTAAAAGCACCGTTTTCGAAGATGGAGTCCTACAACTTTAAGCGATTGTCCTACGTCAACATTTCAGATCTCTGTGCGTCGTAGATTTAACTGGGCTTCGCACACACACACACACACACACACACACACACACACACACACACATGTCGCGGACCGAAAATGGCTTCCTACTCAATGGACTTACAGTCCGAGGATGCTCAATCATGATGGTGGCTTCAATAATATTCGCCATCAGTTTCAGAGCCGTGTTCACTGCAGAGGGAAGGATTCATATTCCTGAGAAGGATAATCGGTGCCACAATCGTCCACCCCAAGATGTTCGAGGGTACTCCAGGTGACTCCAAATTGTTCAAAATCTCTGTCGTGTAGTTAACAGCCTCATCTGTATGACATGTCGTGTCGATAGACTTTTCAATTTATAGAAAACCGGATAATTCTTGTGAGTGTTGCTTGTTGATGACGTTGACAGTTTCATGTCGTGGAGCAAGAATTGCTCTTAGACACCGCCATGCGTCTTAGGTGAAAACCTGTGCCCACCTATGACAAACATTTTAGATCTTTGTTTGCCGTGGATTTGGCTGGGCATCGCACACATGAACACAGACAGACAGACAGACAGACAGACAGACAGACAGACAGACAGACAGACAGACAGACAGACAGACAGACAGACAGACAGACAGACAGACAGACAGACAGACAGACAGACAGACAGACAGACAGACAGACAGACACTTCCTTTTATTGTTATAGACTAGCAAATGTACCCGTGCTTCGCTGCGGCATACCACATTGTATACGGATTTCTACGTAAATTACTGTACACGTAAGATTTTTATTAAATTGCATGTCTCTTAGCATTATCCAAGAAACACCAAGGGGAGTTCCCCATACGTTGTTTCCGATGTAAGGTACGCGTTGGGGAGTTTTGATGATAATGGCAGGCCACGTTTCCTACTGCAATTCACAGTCGAGTTTGGGAGTTTCTAGTAGACTATAACGGCAGTCTTACTTGCCTACTGCAATTCACAATCGAGCTGGAGAGTTTTGATTATAATCGAGAAATGCAGCAGTATATAACGTAGAATGGATCAAGACACGACAAAATGTCATAGGAGCGAAGTTGTAGATCTCAACAAATTGAGCAGCGATTGTGGTAACAACCTTTTACCCAAAACTAATGTCTGCTCCGTCATTAAATTTGCCTCCATATGTCCATATTTGTCGGAGCCAAAAATTACACACTTGTACATAGTGGACTTTTCCCTATAGGAAAGATTGTACAGGTTGTAGGATTGGCACTCGTATACATACGGAGAAATTAAGAGAGGAATTTGACATGAATTGGAGATAGAATAATAGCTGAGAACTGCCGGATAGGACAAACGTGTAAATACCATTTGGATGTATTGGAAAATGAAATGTCCCTCTCTAAATTGTGATTATATGATTACAGATTTAAGAAAGCTCTAACAGAGGAGGGGTTTAGGTGCAGGGATTCTTAGGTAGTCAGATAAGAAGAAGATTTATAGTGTTATTACTTAAGCCCAAAGACGCAAGACAGAAGCAAGAAAAAAATTAAAGCAGAAAAGGAAATTAGAAAAGAAATACTGTAAAAATTGTAGCAAATGTCAGGAAGCTGCTTACACTGTGAAATAATGGGCTGCACTCCTCGGTGCTGCTGAAATATTGACAGTCACATTTAGTGCTATTCGAAGATGACTGTAACCTCCGACGGTATTCCGTGAATATTCCGCAGAATGGCAGCTTGACGTTTCCACCGACGTCTACCCAACGAACAACGAGTTTACAGGAACGATGACGAAAATGGTATTACGTTACTTCCCTGCTAGTAAGCAGCCAGAGACGTTGCCATGGTAACCCGAAGGTTCGTTGTCGGTCTGCGACAGAGCACGGACACACAGAAAATAGTAATTTTCTGCTTTCTTTGAAGAGGAAAGGAAATTATGGATATAACAAAAACATTTTAAATGAAGGGACATTTCACATGTAGTCTAAATAATTTGCAAAAAATCAGTAGTATTTGAGAAAATATCAAATAACACGTGTGTTCTCCCTATAAAACCTCAATCTGTTCCGTGATTTTCAATTGATATGCATAACAAAACATTTTGCGGTGTTAGTATTCTCTAAATATGAGGTTTGGTCGAGATCTATTTTGCCGTTCTGCCGTGATGCTGGAACACACAGACAAACAGATACGAAAGCTAAAAATCAGTGATACCGTCTTGAGTTGACCTATAAACGGATAAATATTTGAAAAAAATAAAGGAATGAACGAAATTACATACAGCGTACCCCCTAAAACTTTATTTATATAGCTGCACACATGTTTTTGTTTTTAGTCGGCATGTACCTTCCTTGCAGACAAATTCAAAATTTTCACATAATTCTCAACAATTGTACAGCAACGAGCCACGTTTCATCACGAATGGTACTGAAGATATCCATAGATATCACGTTAACCAGACAAATGACCACCTCTCGGCACGCCTTAACACGTTGCGGTCCCAAATTATATTAATTTTACGTCACATGCTGAGCTTTGATTTCAGCACAAAATGGCGGATCTGGCCACCTATCACTATTATGCCATTTGACCTAGAAAGCAATTTACGTAGATTCTACACCGGATACCCTACTCCTATATTTATATATATGCATATATATTATTGTTTGTAGTCGGCATGTGCCTTTCTTGAGACGAATTCGAAAATTTCACATAATTTTCAACAATTGTACAGCAACTAGTCACGTTTTATCACGAATGGTACTGAAGGTATTCATACATATCACGTTAACGAGACAAATGACCACCTTTCGGCACGCCTTAATACATTGCGGTCCCAAATTATATTAATTTTACGTCACACGCTGAGCTTTGATTTCAACACAAAATGGCGATCTGGCCACCTATCACTATTATGCCATTTGACCTAGAAAGCTATTTACGTAGATTCTTTAGACGTGCAGATTTTCAAATTAGTTATGTATTTGGTAGATGTACGATTCTGAAATTATCGAAGAAATTCTGATATACACGGAATTAACTCAGACATATTCTACGTCGAAATACAGTTACTGTGGTGTGTTGTATGAATATGAAGAGGAAAAATGTACTCTTTCACTGATTTCGGAAAATCTTATAATCAGAGAAAAATAAGAACAGTGTAATAACACTTGATCTTCTTCTTCTCCTTTCACTATGCCTTTTCCAACACCCTGGTGGGTTCGCAAGTGTGAATGGCTTGACCATGTTTTACAACCGGGTGCCCTTCCTGACTCTAAGCCTTTCTGGAGGGATGTACTCACTGTTACGTGTTTCTGTGTCGTATTGTGTGTATATAAAGAGGAGTGTATTGAGACATCCAGTACCCCAGTGAGAAGAATTAACCAGACCGTACAGGATATCGAACCCGGTACCCTCTAAACCAAAGTCCTCGACCATTGTAGCAAGGAGCTGGGAAATGTAATATAAGTTAGTGATATTTAATACATGACCTCGTCTACATAATATAAGAGATCATTTTTAAACGAATAGCAAGAATGTTTATTCCATAAATGTAATATAATTTGTGGCATATTGTCACTTTAATGCATCAGAATAAAACTAATGCAAGCATGACCTCGCACACGCGGTTATATTTTTGTGATCTAATTAAGCTGCCATTGTATATTGCATTAACTCTTCAATAAATAGTGGGGGAATAGAGAACTGCAAATAAATCACAGGTAACCTACTTTTCTGTATGATACTGAGTTTAATTAAATATTTGAACTGCAGATGATGCTGTCACATAGCCAATAATTAATTTCCAATAACGCAGTCTCCCTTATGGTTTATATCCGGTTAACCATTGAAGTTATTTCGTGCTATAATAAACTATCAGATCCAATTTACACCGGTTCTATTTGGACGATTTTTCGGAAATTCATATTTCATCCATTGAACAGATATTGATGACTGGCATAGTTGATTATTTTCACAATTCACGGCGGAAAATTGCTAATCAATCAGTTTGTTAATTGAATTCAGTGAATTCCATTCTATGTACTGTAAGTCATTGCATATTATTTTATTACCAGTTAGTCTTAAAATATAGTAATATCCATTATTGCTGCGACCTTAGTCGTTGCCTTTCTGGACTTCGTTGTTTTTGAATTATACGATGACGTTGCTGTGTTTAATGGCTGATAATTGCAGCCATATGAGTGGTCTACATCGTAAGAGTGTTTGCAGGGAATAGAGGAATAAGCTACCAAGTTGCCGAAGATCGAGCTGATCGCCAAAGATACAAAAGCCCATCTTCGCTGCGCGAGAAATACCTCGCATCCAACAACGCTCTTCCTATCTATTATTTTCCTTAAGACTAGTCACGCCTCCCAGCCACACATGGATATGCAGTCCATCAGAAAAATATTCGTTGTGCTCATGATCCTGTGGTTATGTGTAAAGAAAAATTGGCCTTAAAGGAATGCCTGACAAAAATGTTATGCACCTAGAAGAAGTGGTCCAATATTATACCATTTCGGTATACATGCATTGATGTGTGAGTAAGTGATTAGATTTGCAAGGATCTGTAATGTGTAGAATGCCCACCAGAATGCATTCGCGATGACACCGTTCTGTTCTTCAGAAGTTGTTACCAGTACAGCTGTGAGTCAGACAGTTAAGCAAAACGTGCAGAGAGCACTGCATACGGTACGAAGCACCCGCGATCCCTCGATCCCTGACAGCATTTGACACAGGCCACATTGTGGGACTGCATGAGGCTGGTTGGTCGAATCGCGCAATTGTCAGGCATGTGGGCCATTCAGATGTCACAGTGGCCCGTTGTTGGACTCAGTGGGTACATGAGGGCACTCAGTCACGTCGTGAAGGTTCTGGTCCACCAAGAAACACCACCCCAATGGAGGACCGTCGTAGCGTGGCAATCATTGTGGGATCACATAACTTCGGCACCCGTCATCTACAACTTCCTGAGAGTTCCCACACAATGTCTCGACGACTCGCATCCACCAGATTGGTGTTCTACCGCCCCATGCATCGGTTGCCGTTGACACCAGAACACCAACGCCTGCTTTTGGGGTGGTCCCTTGCCCGGGAGGCATGGACAGAGAGCGACTGGCGTCGCATCACGTTCAGTGATGAGTCCCACTTCACCATACCCTCCGATGACCATCGTGTGCGAGTTTGGTGACGTCGTGGGCAGAGGGAAGATCCTGCCAGTATTGTGAAAAGACACAAATACATAATCCCTGGCATAATGGTGTGGGGAGCCATAGGATTAGCGTTCAGGTCACGTCTACTAGTGCAGACTTTGACGGCACAGCGATACGTCGCATACATTCTATATCCGCACTTTCTACCCCTTACGGCACACCACCCTGGGACAGTGTTCCAACAAGATAATGCACATCCACGCACAGCACGTGTGTCTATGGACTGCCTAGGGCATGTTTTTTGTGGCTATTTTGCTTTACGTCGCACTGACACAGATTGGTCTTATGGCGACGATGGGAGAGGAAAGGCCTGGGAATTGGAAGGAAGCGGCCGTGGCTTTAATTAAGTTACAGCCCCGGCATTTGCCTGGTGTGAAAATGGTTTCCATAATGGTGTGGGGAGCCATAGGATTAGCGTTCAGGTCACGTCTAACAGTGCAGACTTTGACGGGATTTCCAGGGCTGCCAACAGTGGGGCTCGAACACACTATCTCCCGATTACTGGATACTGGCCGCACTTAAGCGACTACAGCTATCGAGCTCGGTCCTAGGGCATGTTGAGGTCCCCCCGTGGCCAGCAAGATCCCATACCTACCATCATTTAACACATGTAGGACGACATTGGAAGGGGACTCTGTCCAAGTACCAACCTGTGTGATCTGGAGGGACAGCTCCAACAACTGTGGACGAACGTGTCTCAGAAGAGAATCCAATGGTTGTCTGACACATTTCCAAACCGCATAAGGGCATGCATTGAGGCAAGGTGGTGGGGAGTTTGTGCGACACCTTACTGACCTGGCGCCAACATTCTACATGTAACAGCCTACGGTCTTGTCTCATTCATCCCATTTTGTAATCAGTTCAATAAAGACACATGGTCTTTCAGCATTTGTAGTTTCATTCACTTTCAACCACTCCTTTTGGTGCTTAACTTTTTTGCAGACAGTGTATATTATACCGTAGGAGTGCCTAACTTCGCTTGCAAACAACATCCCTACAGTGCGGTATGGTAAGTCTATTTTCTTTTACACATTAGGACAGGAATATTAACACAATGAAAATTATTGTGATCGACTGTGGCACTGTTAAGGAATATAATGGGTAGGAAGAACATTGGGACATATTAGGTTTTAGAAGTAAGCCATCGACATCCATTTGCGACTGCGAGGCGTGACCAGTCTTGAGGAAGATAATAATAGATAAGAAGTGGATTGTGGGATACGAGGAATTGCTCGCACAGTGGTGGAATATCTATTATAAATAAATTTTTTTAAGAAACACAGCATGAAAGATCGAATTTTAAATAGTGCAACAGCCAATATATACATATGCGTGTGGCTAATCCCAAACTGCACTTTCGAAGTGAAACACGTAAGAAGAATTATAAAGGGATAATCAAGAGGTAACAAGGTCAAACTTATGAAGGTCGTGTAAAATACCCCTTAAAATAAAGGCTGATCACAACTGCATTTCAAAATAGACGCAAACGTTTCCACAGGAATAATATACGAAAAATGTTACATGTCCAGGGGCCTATACCGTTTCCTCGACCTGGGCCCTATTTCGTAAAAGTTCCATTTTTACAGGTGAAAGGTGACAGGAAATTGTCAGACAGGTTTACATATTGACAATTTCCTGTTTTATAAAAGCTTACACGCTTACAAAATTGTCTTGTCAATTTTGTAGATTTGTACGACAATTTAACAAATGTCTGTTCTTAAAACTTTTCGACTAAGAGGTAAAAATCTGTCAACTTTGTCGAATTGTAGGCTACATATATTGTTATGAAACGGATATATGCCATTACTTTTTGACATATTTACAAATTTGTGTAATTGCTATTGGAGATGTGACATGCAATCTATCCTTCATATGTAACCTGTAATGTATATGTAACAAAGAGTTTATTTTCGTGAATGTTTTGTGATTTAAATTCTCTTGTGGAAAATGAACTCCAGTAACAGCAGTAGTGAGAGTAGTGATTAAATTTGAATAGGACAAGGTCAGGTTTTTAGGCATATGATTGAACCTAACCTTCAATTTCAGTGACTACTCGTCGCATCCAATGATCGATATACACTGACTTAGCAAATGTCAGGGGATAGTCACCTAATAGCGTGTGGGGCCTCATCTGACCCTGAGAGCTGCAGTGAGACGCCGTGGAAGTGAGTCGACAAGTCCCGGGTAGTCCTCTGGACGCGGCTGATACCAAATCGTTTGCAGAGCGGCACCCAATGCTGGTCTGTTCGTGGGTGCAGGATCCATGGCACGGAGCCAGCTTTCCAGGACATCCCAGATATGCTCGATAGGGTTCATATCGGGGCTCCTGGGTGGCCGTGGCAGAAATTGGACCTCAGCTGCATGTTTCTGGAACCATTCTCGGGCGAAGTGGGAGCGATGTGGCGGTGCGTTATCATCTTGAAACACCGCAGAACCGTCTGGGCGCTGGAAGGCCAAAAATGGGTGGAGATGGTCTCCGAGCAGCTCACCATACCGCGTACCATTCAAAGTCTCTTCCAGAACAACTAGGGGGCCCATTCCATACCAGGAAAATGCACCCCAGACCATAAGAGACACCAGCACCCTGGATCACACCTTCGAGGCAGGCGGGATCTATCGCTTCATGTGGTCTGCGCCAGACATGGTGCCTCCCATCGGCATGGTGCAGCTGAAATCGTGATTCGTCCGACCATATCACGTTACGCCATTGTTCCAGTGTCCATCCCTGGTGACTGGCGACAAATGCGCGTCGTTCTGCCCGATGATGTTGGGATAACAGTGGCACCCATGTTCCTACGGATTGTCCACAGGGAGACGTGTCTAGCACGGCCTGTGTTGAATTGAGCCGTGATTTGTTGAACGGTTGCCCGTCTGCCACTATTGACAATCAGTCTCAGATGTCGCCGGTCAGGGTCATCGAGGGTAGCTGGACGGCCAGTCGTTCGTCTGTTGTGGACGATGACACCCGCATTCAACCATTCACGATACACCCTGGACACGGTTGGTCGTGTGAAGCCGAATTCCCGCACCACTTCTGAAATAGCACCGACCACCGTACCCCGTTCGAACGGTGTCAGCTCACGACCACGTTCCATGTTACACCTGTCACATGCACAGCCACTGTTCACAACGTCTCCTATACAACTGCCGCTGGCACAGGGGGCGCGTGGTGCGCAGACAACACACCTGCGCATCAGTGCTCCGCTATCCCATGACATTTGTTCAGTCAATGTTGCTCTTTAGAGCCATATAGAGTGTAATACAGTAAACTTCTTAGGTCCGGCATATAAGTGTCGCGCCTAATATACAATTGTCCCGTTTTTGAGACAAATTCCTTAAATTTTATAAGTTAATATATTTTGTCTGTCAAGCAATATTTATGAAGCAGAAAATTGTAATGATATATTTACAAATGTGTCAAATCTGACATAGGCCTAATTGGTCGAAATTATCACAACTGTCGAGTTCTATGACGAACGGCCCTGTCGTTATCTAACCAAATTTTAAGAATAGGCCAACTACACCGAGACACAACAATTCCTCCTGTACCTTCGACGGTAACCAGTACAAAGATCCCGAGCTCATTGAGTGGGTCGCATAGTTTACCCTTCCAGGGGTGAGGGTAATATTGCAAATACATATAAAGTCATACGGAAATAAATATTCTCAATTGTCGGAAAGTAGAGTCTTCTATGTGTTACCCGTGAAATCATGGCTTCATCACCACTATCCTAAACAGCACTACCATGACAATTCCTCTCTAATGCCAGTGAAAGTGGTTCCGCATTAAAGATAATATTTTCAATGTAGTTATAAATATTTGATATTAAATTAATATTAATGTTGTAATGTTTACAATTATCCAGTAACAATTTCGCAATAGTTCTTCTAGCATCTGCTATTAACCCTACAAATCCAATGTTCCCATAAACACAGTATATTTCCTTCATGTAGGGACTTGTTGGCTCCTATGTACTTTTCTTCTCCAGATCAACTCTGTGCTGCTGCTGAGTTAAGAATGAATAAAGGTATTCTCATAATAAGAATGTTTATTTTTTAATTTTTTATTTTTTTGCTATTTGCCTTACGTCGCACCGACACAGACATGTCTTACGGCGACGATGGGATAGGAAAGGCCTAGGAATTGGAAGGAAGCGGCCATGGCCTTAATTAAGGTACAGCCCCGGCATTTGCCTGGTGTGAAAATTGGAAACTACGGAAAACCATCTTCAGGGCTGCCGACAGTGGGGCTCGAACCCACTATCTCCCGATTACTGGATACTGGCCGCACTTAAGCGACTGCAGCTATCGAGCTCGGTAAGAATGTTTCTTGAACCACGGTAGTCACTTTGAATTTAGAATATAACAACTTTGATGGTGGAGTAGATGTGTTATATGAATCGTACCTATTCAGATACGTACAGACACGAGACCGCAGATGAAACAGTCATTGGTTGTCCTTACTCCTGACACGTTCTTTTACTTTATCGCTTCTGTTCGATCCTTCTTGGCAAACTGTTGCTCTCTTATAAAACGCAAAAAAAGAAACTATTTCACTGGAAGTCTATTAAGGGCCTTTGCGTGCCAAGGAAACTGTTTTATAAGTGTCACGTGGTCATTGTAATGAGATATCATTTGTCAAATTAAAGGAAGAAAATTTATTTTGTAAGATCAGTACGTACAGGGTGGTGGGAAACAGCACGAACTGGGTATGTAAGTGTTAGAGTGTTGGTCGTACTGACAAATAATTAAAAATTGAATTCGTTATCCCGTGCCGGTGTCATTTTATCACCTGCTGAAGCTAGTCAAATAGGGTTTGTGAGGGGGTGTTGCTAAGAACGCATGCAGCTTACGACCAGCTTTATAGCACCAGGGGAGGGATTTGAACACGGACCACCGAGCTCGATAGCTGCAGTCGCTTAAGTGCGGCCAGTATCCAGTATTTGGGAGATAGTAGGTTCGAACCCCACTGTCGGCAGCCCTGAAAATGGTTTTCCGTGGTTCTCCATTTTCATACCAGGCAAATGCTGGGGCTGTACGTTAATTTGGCCACGGCCGCTTCCTTCCCACTCCTAGCCCTTTCCTGTCCCATCGTCGCCGTAAGACCTATCTGTGTTGGTGCGACGTAAAACAACTAGCAAAAAAAAAATGAACACGGACCTCCGAGCTAACGGAATCGTGCATAGCAAATAAGCTACGGTGACACCCACGTGTTTGATGTTGACTTCTTGGCATGGTTCTCAAGCCTGACTTAAGCCACGTGCAGGCTTGAATTGACCCGCGAAGCGATTGGATTGGTTAATGAAAAACTCACTAGATATCGAATTAGGTCTTTCAAATTATTTATCAGTATGACCAACCCTGTAACGCTCACGTACCCCGTTCACGTTATTTCAGACCATCCTGTAGATATTATTTCTTTCCAGTAGATGTATTTAACGTTTGTATACAGTACTTTAGATGTCAATACACTTGCCTCTAAAAACATGGTCTCTATGTAATGTACCTTATACAATGTAACTGCATTACTTCAATTAATCTTGATACGTATTTATATGTACTGCAACGACTTCCATTTAATTCAGACTAATGATAATTTACTGAGTACTATATTTCTAGCATGTACCTTATCCTCTGCCAGCCATAGGAACACTTCAAAGGTCTTCTCCTTTTAATCAGCTAGCTGTATTTACAGTCCGTTGCTGACGGATTATTGATAAATGTTATCACAACAGCAACGACTATACACATCGCCAGTTAACTAGTTACCAAGGCAACCGAATAATATTTGGAAGTGTGTGAAAAATTGAATAATCGTGAATATCTCCGTTAATATTCCCCGTGAGGTAAAAGGGCATGAAACACACCCTAACATTATGATTTGATCTTCTATTATGGAGAGTTTTCTCTTTAATTAAAGGAGAACTTTGATATTTCCTGTTTCATTTCTCACAATTATTTCTACTCCACCATATAGGCCTACAAATACGTAGGTCTATTCTATTCCTGAACTTGAATACAGAGTTTCGAAAAACTGTGTTGAGTTGTAGACCCGAAATGCCATAACAAACAAACAAACAAACAAACAAACAAACAAACAAACAAACAAACAAACAAACAAACAAACAAACAAACAAACAAACAAACAAACAAACAAACAAACAAACAAACAAACAAACATACAAACAAACAAACAAACAAACAAACAGAGATACACACAAAACTGATCTGAATCTACTTTCAACTTTTCTATACCTAATATCAGATTAGAACGGAGTATGGAGCAACATTTTGAAGTGTACGGACAACATTGTTATTTTATACATATTAACAAACTTCCCTTAATACATTATCAACGTTAGATGTTAAAAATTCATTTGGTCTTTCTGGGAACATTTAAATCTACGATCATCGCTTTGTAGAATTGTTTCTCACCGGGTGAAATTAAGAAGGTTCACTTATGCTATTTGGTCTCTGAGCTGCTGTTACCAACCCCTAAACCTCGGTACCTTTGAAATATTTCGAGAATTTTTCACTTTTTAGGGGTCTTTTTAGGTACGATATTCTCTGTATTTGTTAAACTTGTTATCAAAGACCCTGAAATTATGCGCCAACCTCCAGTTGCTGTATTTCTTGCTGCTTGTATCCAGGAATCGCGGACCTCGAGTTGCCGAAAGTATTTCAGCAGTCTAGCTTGCCATCGATTGCTGGATCTACAGAGAAGATGGGTTCGTTCAAGGATTTTTAACAATGGTTTGCTTTGCGTCGCGCCAACACAGGCTCGTCTTATGGCGACGAGGGGATAGGATAGGACAAAATAAGGTTAGGAAGCGACCGTGGCCTTAATTAAGGTGCAGCCCCAGCATTTGTTGGTGTTAAAATGGGAAACCACGGAAAACCATCTTCAGGGCTGCCGACAGTGGGTTCAAACCCACCATCTCCCGAACGCCAGCTGACAGCTACGTGACCCGATTTCGTTCTCTCCATTCAGGTCTTTCAAATTGGACGGCCACACATGCTGCTTTTTAGGGTTTTCTAGTTTTCATTCTTTGTACAATGTTGAGTTGTTTCAACAAATTATACAGGTTTTGGTACTTTCTTGAACTCCAGCCATTCTCTTAGAGCACAGGTAAGACAAAAAGTTTTTCAAGACTCTCTGATCGAAGATCATCAGATAATCTTCGTCACTCATGCTCTCTACCAGATGTATTATTACAGTAACTTTCAGTTTTGTCTTGGCCAGTTTTTTTACACAATGTAATCGTTTCTTTCAAGCTGTAGTACGCTTTGGGCGCAGATTAATCCAATAATGTTCTACGGTACGAAGGTTTAATTCCTATGGTCCATGGAAAAGCATAGTAGTTCATTCAAATCTATTTTCATTCGTACATCTACCTTTATAGAGCGCTACTCTTCGACTTCAAATTATTAGTATAGACTACTTCCTTATTATATGACTCAGATATTATCCGTATGATATCTCAGATCAATTGTGATTAAGTAACATAGATTATTTGGTGTATTATGCACAACGACATTTCTTTCCTGCAATTGAACTGGCAAAAGTCTCTTTATGAGTTTATTTTATTAATGACTAGTCTCATGTTGTATTTCACGGTAGGAATTCCTGAGTTACTAGACCGTAACTTGCACGTGGATAAGAAATTTCAGAACAAGTATATGCTGGACAGAGACTACTTCGATACGTGTAATTTCAAACTCTTTCGAAACTCTGTCTACTGGAAATGACCTCATGTTCCATATTCAACCTCTATCTGGTTTATAAACCCAGGACCGTGACTCAGAAGTATTGTATAACAATCGACTGACCTCAGTAGATATGCCCGATTAGTCACCTATCAAACTGTATTATCTTTAATGTAAATTTCAGCCCCTTGTAAGCAGTCATTCACTGTTCATAAAAAGTTATGATATATTGGCGATGATGATGATGATGCTTGTTGTTTAAAGGGGCCTAATATCTAAGGTCATCGGCCCAATAATGTTATCGACTAGGCGTAATAAGGAGATAACAGATGGTAGGTACTAAAAATTGTTAAACAGGCAGGCAAAAATGCACTGAAATATTTTGAAAATAGGCACTGTCATAGGTGCTGGAAATCTTTTAAATGGGCTTTAAAATTATCTATCATGCACTTTACAGAATTTAATTGAAAACATATCATCACGAATACTTTAACATATTTTGTTTTTGTTTTTAATGTTGCTGGTTCTTTAAGCATGATGAAGGAGCTACCCTCCAACTGAAATATTATTACGAAACTTCTGAACTAGCTTTCAATTGGTGAGGAAAGCTAATTGAAAGCGTCGTGGAAACAGTTTGGCATTTTACTGCTGTCCGCTTCTTGATTAGGGAGTGTGAGAATATTTTTTCTTCAATTTTCCAAAAGTCTTAAGAATGAAAATTATTTAAAACCCTAACCACATTTTCTAACAATAAGTAGGGAAGGAAACAGATCCTGATCCCCTTTTCTTTCTAAGACAGATTACAGATCAATGATGACGATTGTTCCTGAAAATAATAACCGTGAAAGACGACCTTCAAGAACAGAGCAGTCCCAAATTTACAGCGAAGGTGTGTCGCGTAATTTCAAAAATTAAAACTTGGATTTAATTTTCAATGTTATAAACTATGTAAAAATTCGGTAATAAGCATCTAATTTGTAATTTTTTCAACAACTTATCAACAGGTTAGTACATTCAAAATATCCAGATAAATATGCATACTTTGTTCTCAAATATACTTCTCCTTTTTAATATGTGTTATAAATTTTTCCATGAATAAAACGGTTATTACCTGGTATTATGTGTATTTCTATCAATAATTATTATCTGTTTTAATCGATTGTCTGTATTGTGGACGGTATGGTGGTCACGATGGGAAAGAAAAGGAAGTATGTGACTGTCGTTTTAATTCGGTCCCTGTACTTGCTTGAATTGAAGGTGAGAAATCACGGAAATCCATCTTCAGGGCTGCCAAGAGTGCGGTTTTAACTCATAATTCCGGAATAAAAGCTCACAGAATCGTGAGGCGAAACTTGTAGTCAACCTGCTAAATTATTATTATTATTATTATTATTATTATTATTATTATTATTATTATTATTATTATTATTATTATTACTACTTCTTTCTCCGTTAGGGACCACCGGGTTTCAACCTCTCCCTTCCCATTATCATGTATCACTTTATTCATTTCACTTCATTAAATCCTATGATGAGGTTGACGACAGGAAGGATATCCGGTCGTAAAAACTTGCCTCCAAGATTCATCTCATTTCATACCCGAACCCGTAGTGAAACGGGACAAGGGTTATGTTCTTGTTACAACTCGCTTAACGACGCACCGACACTGATAGGTCTTATGGCTACGATGGGATAGAAAAGAGCTAGTAGTGGGAAGGAACCGGCCATGACCTTAATTATGGTACAATCCCAGCATTTGACTGGTGTAAAAATGAGAAACCACGGGACACTATCTTCAGGGCTGCTGACAGTGGGTTTCGAACCCACTATCTCCCGGGTGCAAGCTCACAGCTGCGCGGCCCTCGCCAACTCGCCCGATAGGACAAGGGTTAGACATACAGTTTTATTGCCGGGCTGAGTGGCTCAGACGGTTAAGGCGCTGGCCTTCTGACCCCAACTCTGCAGGTTCGATCCTGGCTCAGTCCGGTGGTATTTGAAGGTGCTCAAATACGTCAGCCTCGTGTCAGTAGATTTACTGGCACGTAAAAGAACTCCTGCGGGACTTCGGCGTCTTCGAAGATCGTAAAAGTAGTTAGTGGGACGTAAAGCAAATGACATTATTATTATTAACAGTAATTATATATTGATTTTCACGCCCCGCTAACTACTTCCACGGCTTTCGGAGACGCCGAGGGGCCGGAATTTAGTCGCGCTGGAGTTTTTTATTTTTGCATGCCAGTATATCTACAGATACGAGGCTGACGTATTTGAGCTACTTCAAATACGACTGGAGTAAGCGAGGATCGAACCTGCCATGTTGGGGTCAGAAGGCGAGCGGCTCATCCGTGAGAGCCAATCCTCCCCGCTCGTATTACTATTATTAATATGTAAGAACTAATTTCCTTTCTTTCTGGTGCCACCGCCCCCTCACGGTAGGTTGGCGGCCAGCAATAGGTCATTTTTGTGTTTCCTGTTTCCTGTGTTAGAGTTGCCGAATTGTGAATATCGAACCACTGTGTGAGTTTCCACGCCAAGGATAATCTCTTCACCCCCCCCCCCGCCCCCCCGCGCTCGCTCACGTTTCCCTTCTCTCTGACCGTATATGACCAGTTGTATTAGGCTGCGTTTTGGAAGAGAGGTTTGACATAATGGTAGTGTCTTAGAAAATCCTAGAGGTTGGTATCCTGGTCAGTACCTCCAACTAGGCCAGGGAGACGCTGTTCGAATGGTGTCGTATGAGTTGCGCCGAGTATAAGTTGCGCCATGTTAAAATCAGTATAACTTGCGCCGTGCTCATTAATCATTCTAGGAACTAGAGGTCTTGTTTGGGAATTCCACAGGGAAGTTAAAGATCTCTTTTGGTGTCTCAAATCCGAAGCAGAAAGCTCGAATTTTAAGATTGCCAGGAATGAACTTCATTTTGAGGGCAAAAGAAAAAAAAGAAGTTACGTGCAATTAGACCAAAGGATCTTGAGAACAACGGAGGTCTATTTGGAAAGCGGTAATGTAAAGAAATTCATCAGAAACATGTCATATCCTCCAACTGGATTAGACATTTAGTACTGAACCGTTCATTCAACGGTGCTTACTTTGCAAATATGCAATGTAAATATTAGGTTTAAGACACTGACAAGGTTATAATTCTACCGAAAATTTAAATCATGTATATAGGCATTAGTTTTCATAAGGATGACAAGGCCGAATGGCCGCTTTCTGTATTGGTAGACTTGGTTTGTTAAATAATGTCAAATCATTCAAGTAATACTTAAGCGGCTGTTTTAAGTTCAACGGAGATCGTCTCAATAAGACATAATGAAACAACCCTGATAGAATGAACATTTGCGACGGAAAACTGTAAATTTTAGTTATTGTTAAGATTAAAAAAGCTTCTTCATGACGCTGATGTAACGTAGGCTTCCCATCACTGCTCCGGGGGTTAAATCTACGATAACTTTAGATAGCGTTTATGCTGGACAAAGCTGGCGTTCAAAATGTTATTTCTGATTTCTTCATATTTATATCAGCATCACTGTTTGAAACAATTTCATTTGTCATTTATTAATCTTTCATACCCAGGGGAATGCGACAGGCCTCGCCGGGGCAGACAATTTCCTTTCTTTGTTAGTAGCTATGGTTCATTCTTGAGCCCTATCACTTCATAAGGGGTGCATGTCGGGGAAACGTAGGATGAGACAGATTTTTCTGTTTTCACTGGTCATTCTTTATTCAACAAATTCGCTACATTCCATTTGCCATCCATTAATCTTTGTCCGCAAAAGCACGTCAGATCTCACATTCGGCAGTATTTTCTTCCTTTAGCGGTATTTCATCCTTCATCCATTCTATTCCTGACCCTATCAGTTAGCTACAAACAGGCTGTGGATATTCTTCATAAGACTGAAAGACTTTTTTTTTTTGCTATTGGCTTTACGTCGCACCGACACAGATATGTCTTATGGCGACGATGGGACAGGAAAGGGCTAGGACTGGGAAGGAAGCGGCCGTGGCCTTAATTAAGGTACAGCCCCAGCATTTGCCTGGTGTGAAAATGGGAAACCACGGAAAACCATCTTCAGGGCTGCCGACAGTGGGGTTCGAACCTACTATCTCCCGAATACTGGATACTGGCCGCACTTAAGCGACTGCAGCTTTCGAGCTCGGTGACTGAAATACTGATTACAAACTACGTAGTTATACACATTTCACCCACTGATATAAATACAATGCAGGTTTTCTAAATATGCAGGAAACCAACATTGATAGAGTGAATACTGAGCTCGATAGCTGCAGTCGCTTAAGTGCAGCCAGTATCCAGTATACAGGAGATAGTAGGTTCGAACCCCACTGTCGGCAGCCCTGAAAATGGTTTTCCGTGGTTTCCCATCTTCACACCAGGCAAATTCTTGGGCTGTACCTTAATTAAGGCCACGGCCGCTTCCTTCCTACTCCTAGCCCTTTCCTGTCCCATCGTCACCGTAAGACCTATCTGTGTCGGTGCGACGTAAAACAACTAGTAACAGAAAAGATAGATTGAATGATATTTTTTATATATTAATTTCAAAATCTCAGTACTACAGATATTCACAGACATTCCTTGAACTTGGAAATAACCCCCTGCGGTGCAGCGCAGGTAGCAGATGCTTAAGACAGCTGCCAAACCACTTCTACTCCCGGCGGGGAATCTCCACGGCGCAAATTATACTCGGCGCAACTCATACAGAACCGTTCGAATAATGAGCTGGAGTTATCAAGCGTTAGGGACGACGGCAGGTATCCGCTTCTTTGCTGACAAAATAATAGTGAGGCCTGTATGAATGGCGTGTGGCCTCCTAAGAGTTCTGTCGCAGGTCTTTCGAGTTCACTCCGTGTAGCCGACCTTCGCATCAGTGAAGACGGCGTGCTACCTGTGATGAATTCTAACGATGAAGACGGCACACACACACCCAGCCCTCTAAAATTAGCAAATGAATGTTAAAATCCCCGTCCATGCGGGGAATCGAACCCAGGACCCACTAGACCAAAGGCCAGCATGCTAACCATTTAGCCATGGAGCTGTACAGTGAGGGCTAACCATTCAAGAAGATAGCAGGCTCAGGACTCATTGACTACGGAGATCTCACGGTTATGGTGTTTCAACACAGCGTTAATGGTAATGGTTAAATAGCAAAATACCATTAGAAGAGATGCTAATAAATTACGCATTAAGCATAATTAAATCTGAATATACAATCAAGTACTAGGATCCACGTTGAATCAGTTCAAGGACCATACATCGTGTGAACAACCGTGAGCATGGAAGTGATCAGGTGAACGGGGTCATAGTTCATCTCGAAACCTCGCTGTGGAGGTACTGGGAGTTGCATACGCAATCGTTCCTCAGAGAAATCCTGTAGCCATCACTCTTTGAACTAGAAAGTAATAAAGGAACGCCTTTAACCTGCTGAGAATTGTTGTAATTTCAGTAAACAAAACGTTAAACCGGATCTGCATTGCTCCCTTATTGCCTTTCGGATTTTCAGTGGTCTTGTGCGTAAGAAGCCTGACCCAGTTCTACAATAATTGTCATTAACATTCTCACTTGCAGAATGTTAGTTCAATCAATACCGATTTTAAAACACTTAGGGTGCCGTGATTTTGGTTCACAAGACGTTTTAACGTGTAAGAAATAGCCCTACATTAACTTGAAATTACACTGTGAATAATTTGGTCATGTCTTCGAAGTTTTGAAATGACACAGTCTATCTTCACTCTTCGAAGTTCTCAACGCGATGGTGACGAGTAGCGATTCTACGATCCTCGCTGTGATTCAGCATTGGTTCTCCATGCTTGTGACACATCCTAATTTTGATGTGACCTATCCAAATTCCTTTGTACAGATGTCGTATGTTCCAAATGTGTGTTATCCCTGTTCATTAAATTATACCTTCTAGGAAAACTGTTTTTATGATCTTAAAGGCTCCTGAAAATACCTGTGCACCGAACTCGATACATGCAGTCACTTAAGGGCGACCAACATCCAGTATTCGGAAGATAGTGGGCTCGAACCGCACTGTCGGTAGCACTGAAGACGGCTTCCCGTGTTTTACCATTTCACACCTGGCAAATGCTGAGGCTGTGCCTTAATTAAGGCCACGACCGCTTCTTTCCCACTCCTAGCAGTTTCCTGTCGCATCGTCGCCATGAGACCTATCTGTGTCGGTGCGACGTAAAGCACTTTGTAGAAAACAGAATGTCTGCAGAGCTATAAATCCTATAAATCCAAAAATTGGTAGAGCCATTCTGAATGAAAAGTAGGTAAATGTAATCGAACTTATTGGGATATGCTATTATAAATAGGTATGCTCCTGGCTGGGGATCGTTTGAAAATTTGCGTTACGGAAGTTAGCGTCACAAAATGTGTGACGGAAGTGTAACCCTACCAATCGCGAGGGCTGTGATGTAAGGTATGGATGATGGTCGGACAATGTTACTTAGCAACGATGCAGGTTGTGTCTTTGGTTCATGATTATCTAAAATTAGCAGCCATTGATGGATGGTCATGACCGTGTGACATATTTGTGATAATCTGATTTTCTTTCTTTCTTTCTTAATCCGTTTGCCCTCCAGGATTTGTTTTTCCCCTCGGACTCAGCGCGTGATCCCACCGCTACCGCCTCAAGGGCGGTGTCCTGGAGCGTTAGAGTTCAAGTCGGGGGATACAACTGGGAAGGAGGACCAGTACCTCGTCCAGGTGGCCTCACCTGCTATGCTGAACAGGGGCCTTGTGGAGGATGGGAAGCTCGAAAGAGACAGACATAGAAGAGGGAAAGAAGCGCCCATGGCCTTCTTTACGTTAGGTTCCATCCCGGCATTCGCCTGGAGGAGAAGTGGAAAACCATGGAAAACCACTTCAAGGATGGCTGAATGGAACCCGTTCCAGTCCTCATACAAGTTTTCAAATTTCGTGGCAGAGCCGGGAATCGAAACCGGGCCACAGGCGATAGCAGGTAATCACACGAACCATTACACCACAGAGGTGGACATAATTTGATTTTCACAAAGGAAAAAGGGGTTTCAATATGATTATTATTATTATTATTATTATTATTATTATTATTATTATTATTATTATTATTATTATTATTATTATTATTATTATTATTATTATTATTATTATTATTATTAATTTAATCACTTATTTCTTCGAAAAGATGAAGAGGCAGTAATAATAAATTTTCTTTCAGTCATCCGGGGATAAATCGTATCCCTTATTAGGAGCGACTATCAGAGTGGTTGGCTTGCAAATTATATCAAGTGTTTAATGCACGAGAAGCGTTCATTTCTGTATCCACGCACTGCATCATTGGTGTGAGGGATACAGATAGAGAGAACACACATTATTTCACTGAATGGCTCCAAGTGGAGTGAATGATGATGTTGAAATAGCCGCTGAAGCCGAGCATAACTTACATACTAATGCCCCGATCATGTTGTACATGTATTCACTACGCATTACGACCTTCTATCAATTATGTAACTATGAATCGCAGTTGAACAAACGAGGAAAGTAATCTCAAGGCCAGCTATAGATCACGAGTGGTCACCGATTAATAATCAGATCGGACGTGTGGGTTGCTGGGTTGGAAGGCTGCGGTTACCTTGTGGCAGGTTATACAACTGCCTTCCGCTTCAATAGTTCTTTTAACAAGGAAAAGGATCTGTCATTTGCGTACGTGCTCTTAAAGGATTTGGTACAATTAACATTTTACTGTAATATCGACGTTATTGTGCCTCCGTGGCTCAGACGGCAGCGCGTCGGCCTCTCACCGGTGGATACCGTGGTTCAAATCCCGGTCACTCCATGTGAGATTTGTGCTGGACAAAGGGAGGCGGGACAGGTTTTTCTCCGGGTACTCCGGTTTTCCCTGTCACCTTTCATTCCAGCAACACCCTCCAATATCATTTCATAGCGTCTATCATTCACTAATAAATCACTTTGGGAGTGGCGACCCCATCGTACTAATAGCCTATATCTGCTTCATTCATTCCATCCCTGACCCGATCAATGACTGGAAAACAGGTTATAGGTTTTCATTTCCATTTTCATCGACGTTATTATCCTAAATAATCTATCATCCTCCATTCGGCTCACCACTGAAGCCAGTTTATGCGTACATTTGCATTCATGGAATTTAACTTAGCCCGTATCTCCTTATTCCGAGTACCCCATGCCACTGTTCCCACCTGTGTGTACCAGCAGTTATTCTCACTAACTTCAATAAATAATAAATGAATGTCCCACTTTACGTCCCACTAACTACGTTTTCGGTTTTCAGAGACGCCGAGGTGCCGGAATGTTGCCCCGCAGGAATTCTTTAAAGTGCCGGTACTTCTACCGACGTGAAGCTGAGTGTTTGATCATCTTCAAGTACCACCGGACTGAGCCAGGATCGAACCTGCCAAATTGGGGTCAGAAGGCCAGCGCCTCAACCACCTGAGCCACTCAGCCCGTCCCACTAATTTCATGTGTGTTGCTTCCGACTCCCGTACGGTAAAGTCAGTCTGCAAACTGAATGATGTAAAGGTAGTTTTATAGACATGACATAGCAAGTATTAACACCAAAATTACTTGTTTAAATGTGCATCTAGATAGTTCGATAGTGAGGTACAGACAAGAAAATATCGAGCAAATTGGCCGTGTGGTTGGGATGGCCCAGCTTGAGCTTGCATTCTGGAGACTGTGGGCTCGAACCCCATTGTTGGCAGTCCTGAAGATGATTTTCCATGGTTTTTCATTTTTATACCTGGCAAATGCTGAAGCTGTACCTTAATTAAGGCAACGGCCGCTTCCTTCCCATTCCTAGGCCTTTCCTATCCCATCGTCGCCATAAGACCTATCTGTGTCGGTGCGACGTAAAGCAACTCCACAAAAAAAAAAAAGAAAAAAAAAAAGCCTGTAACTAAATAGCTGTTCGTTCGAAATCTATTTACCCTCCAGGTAGGTTTTTTCCCTAGAACTCAGCGAGGGATCCCCACCTCTACCGCCTCAAGGGCAGTGTTCTGGAGCTTCAGACTCTGGGTCTGGGGATACAACGGGGGGGATGACCAGTACCTCGCTAGGCGGCCTCACCTAATATGCTGTACTGATTTTAATTTGCAGATTTGTGTTTTCAAAACTGAGCTAAACCGGGCTCGCTTTCATTGTTTTTCTCACATTAGCTGCAGTACGCTACCAGAGCCTGCCACGTTCCTACAAGTAGTTTCACTTTCACTTTTATTCTGCACATATATCATACTCCTAGACATTTTGTTGAGTGAGGTCCAGTTTCTAATGTGTTGTCACCAGTGCATGACAACAGGAAAATCACAATTTGAATTGTGTGTACAACGGTAAAAGTGTGTGCCTCACCAAGTCAACTGGATATTTATTGCCATGTTCAAATGCCAGACATTCCATTGGAAGGTATTTCAACAATTAAATGTAAATTAACCGCGTTTTACAGGTACAGTAAGGGAATGTTTACACTCAGGTGCTGATACACGCGACTATGATGAATTCCCACAGCATTAATGGAAGGACATACATAGCCGTTTTGAAATTCCAGATAATTTTGGGATATTCACATACATAAGTTGCATAGTACGATGTGACGTCATGAAATCATCATGTTAAGTCAGATGAAAATACATTTATGAAATTTGAACATGAATAGACTACATATTTGAAGTCGGGACGCTAGTTTGAAAAGTGTCTTCTTGCTCACATAGGGCAGATGTAAACATTGTAACATATAAACCTAAAGCTCCGTGGCCACCGCCCGGCTGGGTTCCGTGGTTCAAATCCCCGGAAACTCCATGTGGGATTTGTGCTGGTCAAAGCGGTGTCGGGACAGGATTTTCTCCGGGTACTCCGGTATTTCCTGTCATCTTTCATTCCAACACCATTCTCCATTAGCACTTTATTTCATCCGCCAGTCACTAATCATTGCCCTAGAGGAGTGCAACAGTCTTCGACGGCCAGCACAATTCCTATCCTCAACTCAATCATTGGATTTCTGACGCGGTCGAATGACTAAAAACTGGCTGTGGATTTTCATTTCATTTTCGAAACATATAAGTGTATGTTACAGGCAAATTGCGTATACACTTGCGCAGGGCAAGAGTTTATGCGTCCGCCAGTAAGAGCGGTTCTCAAAAGTATTCAAGGTCACGATGACAAATCGGCGCACTTCTCGAGTATTCACTTTCGGGCGCCAGTCTATTTTGAGATTGGGTGGTGAACACACGCGTTAACCGATTTAGTAAGAAATAGAACTCATTTTGACAGAATAGGGTGACCTATATAACTTGTTTTTCCATTGTGAAAAGTGTAGCAGTGGTCTTATTTTTTGATATAAAGACCAAAGGCAGGCATTGATACGAGTGGAGGCACATGCTACCCCTAGTGCACCGTCACTTCATTGTCCTACATAAGAGGCTTGCAGTGGTGTCTCAACGGCACACTAGAGCCAGCGTCTTGGAAAGGTGTAGCAATCCAACTGACGAGCCCACTGCTATACTGGGGCGAAACGCTGGTAATTTCAAGATTGAAGAAGGCTAAAGAGCTTAAATATTTTTAACCTGCGGAATCGATGAAATTAAATTATGGTTTCCTTCTAGGAACCTTATTTTTTGATATATAACATGTATGTTGGGTAATCAGCCCGATGGTTGGTTTGATCCTCAACGGCTCTACCTTCAGCTGTCATAGATGGCCTTGGTGTCAGTGATGAGCGATCCTAGGGAAGCGAAGAGTGAGGTAGTTTCATATTGCATCCCACAGTGAGCCAGAAGTTGCTATTACATATTATCTGCCAAGCCCACTGAAATGCACGCATAACCGACCTTGTGAGTGCCATTTCGACATTCATAACGAACCGCATTACTAGCATTGCTCATATCTCAGTCACTTTCATGTTATCAAAGTGAAGGATGGGATTAATACCAGTCAATGAAAGTAAGACATAGTGCACTCTAAACACTAGCCTATTTCTCACCAATAGTGGATGTGGGCTTCTTGTCTTTGGGAGTAGGTGTAATTGTACGGGCAAGGAATATAGAGAATGCCGCCGTGGAATTATGAATTGAATTACGAATGAATTTACCTGGATATGAAGTGGAAACCACTGAAAACCTTTTCGAAAATGGCCAGTTTCCCGAGTGCGGAGTTAACAAAAATAACTGACCGTGCCAAAATGCACTGAGTTAACCAGTTCTGCGTAACAAAATTAATGTTGTGATACTGAAATTATTTACATTTGAATGAATGTATTATTTTTATTTGAGCTCACTCCATTCACGCGAGGTATTCACGCTAAAAAATATCTTGCACCCGTCTCCCGACAAAACGTACTCAGTTGTTTTACGAGGTGATCTAAAACTTCTGATTGGTACTGAACGCTACCTGATACAAGAGACTGAGGAGACCGTTGTACGGAAGAATCAGAATTCTATACACTTTCACAATAAAAGATTTCTTGTCTAACGATTCAACATAGGTCTACATATATATTTTTCAATACGCACATTGCCAACAAACTGCTGTGTTAGAAAATAACAAGCTGTGTTTAGCGTGCTCTTTATTGAATGTTATCATTTAACCTTTTACTAAAAGTAAGGAAGTGCACCCTTTTAATGGCAAAGTGTTGATAAAAATCCCCGTATTAATTAGGCAATACGCCATAAGACCTATCCGAGTCGGTGCGACGTAAAGCAAATTGTAAATTAGGCGAGAAATCTCCATGACAAATTGCCCCTTCCTTTAGGCGATGTTGGTAATCGAGGACTTCGGGATACGTTTAGCCTGTCCCCTTTATGTGTGAAAGCAGGTTTACTGTTTGTCCATTTGCTGTCAATTTGAGGTGGTATGTCCTGCAGGATATTTCACCATTCGTCTAGAGTTAAAGTAGAAAACCAACACAACACCTGTCGAATAGCGGGATGTACGATACACACACATCTTTTTAGGCAATTGGATCATATGGAAGTCGCGGAAAGGCCATAAACATAAATTTTGGGACCAGGAGACCGTCACGCTTCCATTATTATTATTATTATTATTATTATTATTATTATTATTATTATTATTATTATTATTATTATTATTATTATTATTATTATTAATATTACTAGCGAATTCTCGAAATATATGGAAGACGTTACGCAAATATCTTAATCCAATCATCTGTGGGGTCTTCTTGTTGTTCCAATAGGCTTTCATTCTTTCCGAGAAGGCTTGTTTACGTTCTTCCGACCACTTTGGTCTGTACTGTATTTTTGTGGTTTCTCTGATGTAGCTCCCAAATTGATTTTTGTGTCTAAAGATATCTCTTTCTAGAATGTCTTTTGAACTTATTATTATTATTATTATTATTATTATTATTATTATTATTATTATTATTATTATTATTGGTAGTAGTAGTAGTAGTAGTAGTAGTAGTAGTAGTAGTATAATTCCCATAGTTTAAGCATCGATTATTTCATTGTAAGCGAGGCTGAGTGTTGTGAGTGGTTCAGGCTCTCGTGGGTTGGCGTTGTGATCTGAAGTCTGTAGGATCGATCCTGGCTCAGTCAAGTAGTATGTTGTATGTTTAGTGCTCATCCCGAAGGCTTGTTGGATCCTCAAAAGCTCCGCCATCAGCTGTCATAGATGGCCTAGGCATCACTAAAGAGGCGTACTAGGAAAATGAGGAGTAAGGTAGTTTCCCGTTGCTTTCCTCACCGAGCCAGAAGTTGCTATTACATATCAGTCTGCCAAGCCCACTGAAATGCATGCACCAACCGACCCTATGGGCAATATTTTCACACCATTCATAGCAGGGACTGGCTGCAGAAAGAATGGCGTTACTAGTATCACTCATACCTCAGTCACTTTCATTTTGTCAAAGCCAAGGATAAAGCTGAGACAAATCAATGAAAGCAACAAGATAGCTCTAGCCCATACCAGACGACATAGTGCACTGTAAACACTAGGTCCTGCCAGCAAAGGCATCAAGTAGTATGTAAAGGTGTTCAAATACACCCGCCTTGTGCTCGTAGATATATGAGTACATAATTAACACAAATTTCATTAACTAGGTGTCTCCTAATATCTTGAACGCAGTTGGTGGATCTTAAAACCAATAACATTTTATGACGATGAAGATTTTTTCCTTATTATTTTGTTGTAACGTTTTTCTTTGTAATAACTGTAGCTACTATGAAGGGCACAGCACGATAAACAGTACCATGCATGATGTTCTTTTCTTGCCTGCCATGTTATAATTATTGCTATTACCAACACTATACTATATGAATACAGAATGTTGTTAAATATATTTCTGACTTACGAAGTTGAAGAAGTCTATGTATTGCTCCTGCCCAATGACAGATCCGTACACTAGTCTGAAAAACAATGTATATATAAGTTCACGTTCAGGGAATTGAATAGTATTTACTGTTATGGAAAGAAAATGTCGCTCATCACTAAGGCGAAGATTTCGTCATACATGCCTATTCTTATCCCCAACCCAGAATTTTAGTTTCATACGTCTAAAATCTGTTTCAGTCAGTTTGTGAAGGAAATACATTTGTTTCTTAGTGCCAAATAAATGCCTATTTCGTGCATAAATGCTTATTTTGAAAATGTTTGCATGTTGAGTGTCTAAAAAGAACACATTTTTTTTAACCTGCGAGTGGTCGCTAGCCGAATTGTAACACGAGTAGTCACGCGTGAAACTTCATTTAAAATAAATATATCTTCCATAATTTAGCGGGACATAAGAGTGAAACGAATGACTGAAACGAGACGCAAATACTGTGTTACATTTTAGACAAAAAAAATGAAATGATTAGCTGTATATTACAGAAACAAATTATTACTCAATGGAAATTAGTCATTAGTTCAGTCACATGTCAGTGCGTAATATTCACAAGAGTGCCGGGCTGAATGGCTCAGACAGTTAAGGCGCTGGCTCTCTGAAACAAAGTTGGCAGGTTCAGTGAGTCCGCTGGTATTTAAAGGTTCTCAGGCACGTCAGCCGTAGATTTACTGGCATGTAAAAGAACTCCTGTGGAACAAAATTCCGGCAGCTCGGCATCTGCGAAAAACGTTAAAAGTAGTTATTGGGACATAAACCAATTACATTGTTATTAATATAGAATTTTCTGACAAACCCAATACGAATGCAACAATAAAGTACAATGGGTCTTCTCTATAATATTTAAGTTAGCTGGAGTTTGTAACAGCGCTCGTTACCCAGCATTCTTCCTCGACTCATAATTTTATTTATCACTAACTGCAAATGGAGAACGTTTTTCGTGCGACTTAAGTCAAATACTAACGCCTACAATGAGATAAAGTTTCCCTCCCGCCTTCAACATAACACCAACGCCACTGATCGCGCGATTAGAGAACCTCTCACAGAGGATGCACGAACTCGTACGAATCTTTGTTCCGACTAGAGGAGGGGATGTTTACCCTTCAAATCTGAATCACCTTACTCACGACAGTATTCAACTCAGCTAGAAGTGGGAACAGTCACCTCCCTTGCATCACCGATAAGTACACTCACAATATAAAATGATGTGAGAGAGATTCTCATATAGCGACCACTCGCGGGTTAAATCGTATTTTCCAACAAATCTCTACTTTGTTACTGATCTTGCCAGATAGTTACTGATAGCATGCATTATTTGTCGGTAGCTGCCAAAGACAGGTACTTAAATGTGATTAAAGGAAAACAGTGTTCTTTCTCTCCTCTGATTCTGGTTGGAGCGAGCAGAGCTAGCTGTTCTTACATACTGCCCCTGACCTCAAGTGAAATGGAAAAGTCATTTCCTTAATTCATATTACCCGAAAAAATCAAAGTTTTACTGTTCAAAAATGGAGCAATATCTGGGTGTCTATTGTAACATGTGCTGACTATGATTCACTCGAAATGTCCTTTTGACATAGTTATTGTCTGGAAGAGATAAACGTGTCTTCAATTGTAGTAATAATAGCAATCATTATTACCTACTTGTACCTTTTCCTAATTTTGGTGACCAGTTGCTCCTTGGAGTAAAACATTTAGCTGAGAACGAAATGACATCATTCACATATGCTGAATATTTTAAATGCTAAGGGGATGGCATATTTGGGTTTGTTTCTGTTGCCTGCTTTTGCCATTTTAGTGCCTATTTTGCTATTTTAAGTGGCTATTTATCTATCTATTTAGGGTTTTTCTAGAGCCTAAAAATCCTCGCCCTGCTCATTACATAAGAACGACGTTTGATGGTGTTCGCATATTCAGTTTGATTGTTGTGACGACCAATGGATTTCTTGATGCAATCATGCGTTAGACTACATGCTCATGGTTTTTAGGTCAGTTTTACTTTCAACGCTGCCCTGCCTTGGTTCAGAGGTGTGCTGAATTACGATCGCCGTCTCTTACAATGTGGGTGAGCATGTTCCTCATTACTCCAGTACGACTGTGCTCGCTGACTCGTGTCGCTAAAACCTACTATCTCGCTCAGGATCTGGACGTTGGCCAATCACTGTCTCCACTGAGATGGATCATGTTTGGAAAGACTCCCAAATGTCACAAGAATCTGAGAAGGCATGGCACGTAGACATGGAAACAGGACCACGGCAACGGAACATTTTTGCTTTTCTGGTTATGTCATTCCTTCCCAGCAAAAGCAGTCATAGTTACACGAGATATGTATTTAAATAGATTTTATATAATAATAATAATAATAATAATAATAATAATAATAATAATAATAATAATAATAATAATAATAATAATAATAATAATTGTCCATGACTGGCGCAGGCAGTTCAAATACGAAAATGGAGATTAGAAGTATAGAAGAAGTTATGACGTATTTTAGCGAGGACAATGAGAGCATTTTACGAAATAAAGGAAGAAAAAAACACAGCGAGAGGACTAAGAGGTTTTGGGAAGAGAAGAAAGCAAATTAATCTGCTAAATTAGTTCAATCGCGCTCCTTAGTTGGGCACAACGATGTGAAAAATATAATAATGATAGGGTACGTATCCTAGGAATTTCATGATAATTCTGTCTTAGATAGAAGAATTTTTTTGCTAGTTGCGTTTCGTCGCACCGACACAGATAGGTCTTATGGCGATGATGGGATAGGAAAGGTCTAGGAGTTGCAAGGAAGCGGCCGTGGCCTTCATAAAGGTACACCCCCAGCATTTGCCTGGTGTGAAAATGGGAAACCACAGAAAACCAATTTCAGGGCTGCCGACAGTGGCATTCGAAACCACTACCTCCCAGATGTAAGCTCACAGCCGCGTGCCCCTGACCGCACGGCCAACCCGCCCAGTAAATAGAAGATTTTACTACTTTTAGCGTAAATGAAGAATGAAATTTCGCACCCGTTAATCAGTATTATTATTGACACATGAAAAATATACGTAGGCCTACATGTCCGCGAATATTTCGCTCCACACACGACTTTTATTATTTTCATTGCATTCAACGTGTCGTCTTTTGTTACGTACGTATTAAGGTCCAGGGCACATGGGAAGGAAGGTTAGATAGATAGAGAGATAGACTGATAAATATCCTTATCGGCGTAGTTAAGGACATTAGGCCTTCTCATACATTAACCCATTTACGAAGCCTCAGTATTTTGGCACTGCGCTAGAACGTGTCTTCTTTTGTTACGTCGTTAGGTCCAGGGTGTCACCAATGAATGTCGAATGGTATGTCTGTGGAGTCTGAATATCTTTGTCCATGACTGGCGCAGGCAGTTCAAAGCCGAAAATGGAGGATAGAACTAGGCCATAGAAGAACTTATGACGTCATGTTACGAGGACAATGAGAGTATTTTACAGAAATTGCAAGACCTGCAACTATCGCCAACAAAAGCTAGATGCGTAACTGCACCGTGCAGGAAAGAATGCACTTGAGTGAAAAACGAAAGTGGATTGTTAGGTTACTATTTTAGGTGCAATGAGTGCCGCAATTTCACAAAATGTAGCATGATCCCTGGACCAATAATAATAACGAATAATGATTTATGATTATAAGTCTGCAACACGCCCTAGCAATATATCCTGTATGTCCTTTTCTTTTCAACATATAAGTCCTATTATCTTACACACATTTCTCGTACAATTTCCAGATTCCAGTAAATAAATTTATCTTGGGAGTCAACATATTCGACTTTCTTCTGCAACTTTTCAAAATTTAAATGATAAAGTCCATTGGATAACCATTTTTAAAGAAAACAAAAGAAAAAAAGCGCTGTCAATCCTAACCTATCTCCGTACTTCAATTCACTAGTCCAGATAAATTTTGTTATCTATAGAGACCATATGTTTCTATTCCCTAAACAATTCTTGCCCGTCCTCATATATTTCGCGAAGTAATATTTCTTCTTCCTTTCTTTCTTTTTTACACCACTACCATGATCGGCAAACGGCAAGAATAATTATGAAATAAAACAAAGAACTTCAAACCAAAGAACGTCAAGAACAACAAAAGACATGCATTTATTTATACTTTATTTTCCTTTCTTTCTTTCTTTCTTTTTTCTTTACAGTTGTACCATGATCGGCAAGCATCAATAATAATGAGGAAAATCAAAGAACTTATGCAAAGAAGTTACTACCGTTACTACTGATTCATGTATTAAACAATATTTTACTCCTTATTTATGCTAAACCTTGTATGATCTTATATTTATCTTATATTTATTGATATTTAAAATAAATATATTTAATACAGAATTAAGCATGAAATTTCTGGGATAATCTAGGTCTGGTACCAATATTAATAATAATAGTAATAATAATAATAATAATAATAATAATAATAATAATAATAATAAATCTTAGTTACAGAACAAACAAGATCATATTTTACCTACTAGAAATCAAACAGGTGGGAACAATGGCAGGATGGTACTCGGACTGAGGAGATAAAAGATAGGTTAGGGATGAACTCGATGGATGAAGTTGTGCGCATGAACCGGATTCCGTGGTGGGTTCATATGAAGCGAAAGGAGGAGAATAGGTTACCTAGGAGAATAATGGACTCTGTTATGGTGAGTAGGAGGAGTAGAGGGTGACCAAGACGACCATGGTTAGACTCAGTTTCTAACGATTTAAAGATAAGTAGTATAGAACTAAATGAGGTCACGGCACTAGTTGCAAATAGAGGATTGTGGCGACGTTTAGTAAATTCACAGAGGCTCGCCACTAGATTGGGGCTTCGTTCATTCCATTTCTGCCCCGGAGACCCGTGTTCGATTGCCAGCTCTGCCACGAAATTTGAAAAGTGGTACGAGGGCTGGAACGGGGTCCACTCAGCCTCGGGAGGTTAAATGAGTAGAAGTGGGTTCGATTCCTACCTCAGCCATCCTCGAAGTGGTTTTCCGTGGTCTCCTACTTCTCCTCCAGGCAAATGTCGGGATGGTATCTAACTTAAGGCCACGGGCGCTTCCTTCCCTCTTACTTGTCTACCCCTTCCAATTTTCCCATCCCCCCTTTCAGCATAGCAGGTGAGGCCACCTGAGCGAAGTACTGCTCATTCTCCCCAGCTGTATCCCCCGACTTAATGACTCACGCTCCAGGACACTGCCATTGAGGCGGTAGAGGTTGGATCCCTCGTTGAGTCTGAGGGAAAAACCAACCCTGGAGGGTAAACAGATTGAGACGAAGAAGAAAAGAATAAGAACGGTATCGAAGTGCTAAAGGAGAAGTCAAATTTACTAGACGTGATATTAAGGTGGGGAAATATACTTTTAGGGCATGTATTAAGGAATAATCTGTTTCCCAAAGATTCTAGGATGAAAGAGGGAAGGAAGACCGAGTAAGAAATATTTTGGCGATAGGTCTATTCGTGAAGTCGCTCTCATTCGAAGAGAACGCGCCTACATTGCTACTACTAAAATGATCTCCCCTGAAGAGGAAGGTGGGCTTCCTAAATGGTGACGCCGTCTCTCAGACAAGGAGACTTATCGCAGAAGGAGATGTGCGGGTATCGTAGCCTATACTAGGAACTGTTCTGACATTCGCCTTAGTGCAGGAAAATGGAAAACCACGGAAAACCATTTTCAGGACAGCCGACGGAGCGGACCAGTCCATCTCCATCTCCAGAATACAGAGGCGTAGAGCCTCGGTAGAGCCGTGGCCACCACTCCTCTGCTGGGTTGGCCGGTCAGAGTTCAGAGCTGTCAGACCACAGACCAGCCGTGTCCACTTGTAGGCCGAGACCCTCTTTGAATCCGCTGACTTATACCTACATTGATTTCCGATAATTCATTAGTACATGGTTAATGTGCTTTGCATACTAGTGATTTTCATTTTAAAAAATTGTTTGGTGAGATGAATAACTTTTGGGCTGATAATAATAGTATTATTGGCTTTACGTCCCACTTACTACGTTTACGGTCTTCGGAGACGCTGAGGTGCCAGAATTTGTTTCCGTTGGAATTCTTGTACGTGCCAGTAAATCTACCAACACGAGGCTGACGTATTTCAGCACCTTGAAATACCAGCCGACTGAGCTGGGATCGAAACTTCCAACTTGGGGTCAGAACGCAAGCGGCTCAACCGTCTGAGCCACTCAGCCCCGGTTTTGGGCTGACAGCACTACACAAGCTGAAAATGGTAAATTCAGTCCCGGCTTGCTCCAACTTAATTAAAATGTGTCCAAATACTTTACGTTAGCCACGTGTTTTTAATTTACTGAATCATAAAGTAGCTCATGATTAACAGCTAGTATTTGATAGGTGCGGTGCTTACGACTGCGTGCGAATTCCCACGTAACTTATGTTTTGTGTAGTCACTTAAGTGACTTTTCAAATGAGGGTTATATTAATAGAACGTTCGGCTCTTCGGCGCCTCTGAAAACTTCGTGGGAAGAAGAAGCTACAACATCATCAGCCCCTATCATCCTACAATTCTGCGGAATTACTTAGCTATCACTGATTTCTAAATAGCCAGTCTTACCATCTGCGTTTTCTTCAGGTAGGTTATCATCTTCCACGAACCAATCTTGAGAAAAAAAATCTTCCTTCCAACTAAAGCACCGCACCTCTTAAACACGGGCAGAAATCAAGTGTTAGCATCGTCATCGTTTTCTGTGTACAAAATCCCATCTACAGTAACACTGAGGGTGTTCATGATCCGCCTCCCCTATGCCAAGTGACACCAATTTTAATACATTCGTGGTTCTTCCTCGCCAGGCTACTTAAAGCCGGGTGAGTATTGGAAGGTACGTGGAGCTGAAGAAGACAGAAACCTCTGATTGCAGGAGACAAGGCTCCAGGAATTGATTTGACTCCTCCAGGGGCATTTACTGTCTCTGCGGTGATTGCTTTTGCTGTTCATATTGAGATTGATGCTTTAATTTGCGTACGCCCGTCCGTTAATCCATTTAATGAGGGAGGTGACATCTTAAAAAAAAAAAAAAAAACACTTGTGGCCAGTGATAATTTATGCTTGTTTATTATTTCTAAACCAAAGAGCCACTGCCCCACCTCCTAGCTAAATAGAAAGGTAATGGGATGCTTTTTGATGGCAGAGCACGGGATCAGACCACGATCGTGCGGTGGGTAAACCGCTTGTTAGTGGCCGGCGGACATTTGTGGCTAAAGAGCATGCGCGAACTTCACAAGTACAACTGGGATCATTAAACGCACAATTATTATAGCTATCTATATACGTGTGTGTTTATTTCTAGAAAAGTTGTATTAGTTCAATGGAGTCACAGTTATCGAACGGTATTATCGGCAAATTCTGTAACAAATCCCCATAAAGCGGTGAATTACCACATTTTTTAAGATTTAATACAGAACTGCCAATTTTTTATTATTAGGAAGTTTTTCTTTTCTTCAGATCGCATGGGGAGTAGGGGAGTGATGAGTGAGTGGTATCGTTACTGGTCATCGTAATAGTAGCCGTGAGTCTAATCCAGTCCAATTACGTACAGGACGATCTATATGTATATAGCCTAGTGTATATGATAGATAGATAGATAGATAATGCCTTTATTGGTGGCGAAGTTAGGGCTCAAGGCCCTCTCTTACACGTAACCACTAGATGAGTATACATATACATAACTTATAATTTCGAATACAAATAAAACAAATAATACTAATAGCAATAATAATAATAATAATAATAATAATAATAATAATAATAATAATAATAATGAAAGAATCCTTATTTTTAAAATACACATAATAACGTACACTTAAATTATGTAACTGCAGTAATCCATTCATTCATCCCATTCATTCCTTCATGCACTCAATAATTATCCAGCAAGTCAGCGGGATCTACCCAGCAAATGCTCCCGGCAAGCCACTTTAAACTTGCGATGAGAAGGATTTTCTCTAATGTTCGCAGGTAGCGAATTCCATGACCTAGACACAGAGATCATGAAGGAGTGGTTGTACACAGCAGTGCGGTTTACAGGTATGGCAAGAGAGGAACCAGATCTTGTATTGTGTTCATGATAGGACGAGAGGTAAGAAAAAGATGAAGACAGATAGTCGGGAGTATTAGTGGAAAGAACTTTGTGCAGAAGCGATAGCATGTGAAGTTCACGGCGCTGGTGCACTCGAAGCCACGACAGCTCCTTATAATGTGATATATGAGCATCATATCGCAGATTAAAGATATATCTTATGCAGCTGTTCAGGCTCCGGTCCAGTTTCTTGTTACTGTCCCAGGTTATTCCAGTCAACACAGTGTCACAGTAGTCAAATATAGGTAGTATAAGAGAGCGAATTATTTGTACTTTAAGTCGAACAGAGAATATATTAGCGAACCGTTTCAGGGGATATAAGCTTTTATGTACTTTATTGCATGTGCTTATCACCTGTTGAGTCCAGTTTAGAGTATCCGTCATGATAATTCCTAAGTTGGTCACTGAAGTAGAGTAGGGTATGATTTTATTGGGTATTTTTATTAGTTTATTTATTAAATTGCGAATTGCCAGAATAGATGAGATCCCTTACAAAATGTGTTTTCTTCAAACTCACAGTAAAAAAACAGACTTCCAGGTACAATAATACCAATAAAGATAACGTTAACAACAAAGGAAAAATCAGAAAAGGGAATCCCAAGTAAAATCAGATAATTTAAATAACAAAAATGACAAATCAATACTATATCGTAATTTTGCGACAGTTTTGGAGATGTGGCACATAATAAATCTATTATAAGCCTGTGGCTTATGAAGTAAAGTCTCCCATAAAGATTGTAAATTCACTGTATTTTCATAACTCATTTATGTACTCTAGGCACATGAACTTCTTGCACTTTCTACAATGGTACTTTTTTCCGTTTTGATTCCAAGTACACGTTTGACATCGTCCAATGGTACGTACAGGCTGATCATATTGTACCCTTTTAAGCTTGCAGACGACAACAATCCTCTCAAGCAGATTTTTGTGATGTTAGAGTGAAGGCTTTCTGAAAGGCTCATTTGTAACCCTGTGAGAAATTTTCGCCGTACTACATTCTGGTTTGGTGACTTCTACTTATAATAACTTGACTGTTTATGCCAACATTGTTTATCAGAGAATAAGATACCATCATAGGTCAACGCGTTGTATTTCTGGCTTCATCATAATTTGCAGAGAGTTGGTCTGCGACATCGACACCTCCTTTAGTTTAATTGTAGTATGCATCATATCAGATTTCTCTGTTTCTTCATCGACGAAGTCATCATCGTGCATCGATGAAATTACCAACACGTTCTTTCGTTTGTTAGGAATATACGACAGAAGAGTGTAATCTTCACAATATCCAAGGATGTTCGATTGGGTAGGCATGGACTGCCTGGAAGTAATACTGAGGAGGAAACTGGGGCATATTTTTACTAATGGTGCATGGCAGCGTGAGTTTGTACTGACTGGTCAACATGTCACAAAGCTCAACGCTGGTGAACCAGCTGTCCACAATAACGTTCCTTCTCGTCCCGGAAATAGGCTGTATCACATCTTTCGGGCTGTTATCTACAGCATACTGTGATCCTTCTGGCTGTTTTACAACGTAGACTTCCATTTGTGAAGTATAAAATAGCTTTGCATCACGCAAGGCATAGGTTATACCTTGATGCCGTATTTGTTAGGTTTCGAAGCTATGTATGGCCAGAAGGCAGCCTTTCGCCTCAAACCTAATAGTATTTCATCAATTGTAACGAACTGACTGAAGCTGAAATATTGTACACACCTGTAAACAAGTAATTCAAACAGATCAGGAACTGGAGCTAGGCTATCTGAAAGAAGCCTCTGCTGCCTGGTCTCAATATCGTCAAAACGTATATGGCTGAGTAGGAAAGAGAAGCGTTGCTAATACAAACTAGCCGAGAGATTTCTGGGGAGTTTCCATCTATGGAGAACAGTTCTTCTAAATTTAACCTATTGGACTTCTTTATTCCCCTCAAAATGAGAAGGCTCTAGAGAGCTTCTATTTTATTACAGTTGACCTCACGAACGTGGTATTCTTGATTATATTTTCCTTTAGCGTAGGTGGTAATATGTTGGTTTTGTAAATTTTACAATAATTTTAATTATTTCACTATCAAGGAAGTTTCTACAAACCTCTTTCCTCTAACTGATCCTCTGACACCTGTAAGGTGCGTTTTAATATTTTTCTGAGTGTTCTAATTTTTTGGGAGGAGATGAATTTTCCACCTTGTCCCATTCTTACCGTAATAAAAGCAAGAGTCTTCACTCCCGTGATAATAGTGCCGCCACAAGGATTCTGCATCCTCATCAGGATCCAATTCTTGTACACTTTCCGGATTCTCTTCTCGAACTTCCAGCACGTCCTCTTCGTCATCATGTGAAGTACCATCTTGTTCCGGTTCAGAATCCGTGGAGACAGCTTCAAGTAGCCTTTGCAGTTGTTTTCTCTCCTTCATAGTCCATTTTACCTAAACACAGTAAAATATAGGCTTGAATAAATGGTTCAATAGTTCTCAAGTATGAAAGTAAAAAAATAAAAAAATAAGCTATAACAAAAATATACTACCTACTTCATCCCTACACTGATCATTACGCAAAATATATTGCTGGTCTCAGGAACCGTGTCGTAGTGAGTTGTCACAATGGTCAATTTCCCACAACTGGCATTATGAGTAGCGCCTGCAGGGTCGCAACAGAGGAAGGTACAACAAAATACGGCTTCGTAGCTTCAACAGTCGGAAATTTAAATAGCTTTTTTGTGATGCTCGGAACAAGAGACCGTCCCACACTTACGTAGGGTTTAATATACCTACGTTTGATTATTTTATTAACACTAACACTGTTATTATAGTGAATATGTTTTATAATTGCTATTATATTTGCTATTTGTTTTACGTCGCACCGACACAGATAGGTCTTTTGGCGACGATGGGATGGGAAAGGCCTAGGAAGTGGAAGGAAGCGGCCGTGGCCTTAATTATGGTACAGCCCCGGCATTTGCCTGGTGTGAAAATGGGAAACCACGGAAAACCATCTTCAGGGCTGCCGACAGTGGGGCTCGAACCCACTATCTCCCGATTACTGGATACTGGCCGCACTTAAGCGACTGCAGCTATCGAGCTCGGTGTGTTAATATATTAAGAGTGTTTTAGGTTAAGACAAGGTTATGTGTAAGAAAGGGAGTAATAATAATAATAATAATAATTTCGTGTGGCTATTTCTACACGAGTGCAGCCCTTGTAAGGCAGACCCTCCGATGAGGGTGGGCGGCATCTGCAATGTGTAGGTAACTGCGTATTATTGTCATGGAGGATAGTGTTATGTCAGGTGTGTGAGTTGCAGGGATGTTTGGGACAGCACAAACACTCAGCTCCCGATCTATTGAAATTAACCAATGAAAGTTAAAAACCCTGACCCGGCCGCATATCAAACCCGGGACCCTCTGGCCCGAAAGCCAGTACGCTGTCCATTCAGACAACGAGTCGGACACAGGAAGGGGAGTACGTCCCTAACTTTGCCAACATAAATAAAACATACATTATTATTATTATTATTATTATTATTATTATTATTATTATTATGATTATTATTATGATTATTATTATTATTATTATTATTATTATTATTATTATTATTATTATTATTATTATTATTATTAAAGCATATACAAATTTGTAATGAAAATTCATGTCAGTGTGGTTTTGAATCTATGTAAAATTGGAGATCCAATAATTATGTTCACAATACCATGTATTACAATCTGCTTTGCGCGCACGGACACAAATAGATCTTAAGGTGACGATGGGATAGGGAAGGATTAGGAGTGAGAAGGAAGCGGGCGTGGCCTTAATTAAGGTACACACCGGGCGAGTTGGCTGTGCGATAAGGGGCGCGCAGCTATGTGCATGCATCAGGGAGATAGTGGGTTCGAACCCCACTGACGGCAGCCCTGAAGATGGTATTTCGTGATTTCCCATTTTCACACCAGGCTGTACCTTAATTAATGCCACGACTTCTTCATTCCTGCTCCAAGGCCTTTCATATTCCATCGTCGCCATAAGACCTGTCTGAGTTGGTGCGACATAAAGCAAATCGTAAAAATATTAAAGTACAGCCCCATAATTTGTCTGATGTGAAAATGGGAAACCACGGAACACCATTATCAGGTCCGCCGACAGTAGGGATAGATCCCACTGTCTCCTGAATGCAAGCTGATAGCTACGTGACCCAAAACGCACAGCCAATTGTTCGGTCACAATATCTAAAAATCACATAAATCTACTACTTTACTCGCTTGAGCAAGGGAAGCTGGTGCTCATAAACTTACTGTTTTATTAATGTTGGACACTACTGACTTTTGAAGGTCTAGGCTTGCCATTGAAATACACTCATGTTCACAGGAAACAGACAATCTTGAACGACTAGAGCTAGGAAGTTCATATTCGCAGAACATGTTCATTAGTAAGTTATGTTCTGAAGAAACGATTAGCATTTCAGTCACCTACTGTACGTTCAGCATGTGTCTTGTTGCCTAGTAGACTCTGGGTCCTCCATGGGCACTGATAAATTGTTCCATACGTGATGGCAGTGAGGCGTATAAGGCCTCGAATGGCGTCCTGGGGTATAGCCATCCATGCTGCATTCACCTGGTTCCACAGTTCATCTTTGGTGGTTGGCAATGGGTTAGAGCGGCTCGCCCTTCGTTTCACCATATCCCACACACATTCAATTGACGAAAAGTCCGGTTATCGGGCGGACCAGAGCAACAAGCTGACATCCTGTGACAAGAAGGCATGTGTTCGTGCAGCAACATGTGGTCGCGCATTGTCCTGCTCAAACATGGTGTCTGGGGTGTCGTGCAAGAATGGTATGGCTACGGGTCGCAGGATGTCATTCACGTAGGTCAAACTGGTCGCAGTGCCCTGGACTTGCACCAACTGTAATTTGTGGTTGTACCCAATTTCACCACACCATGAGGACTTGAGTTGGTGCTGTATGTCTTGTGCGAATGAAGTCAATGTGATGCCTCTCCCTCTGTCTGCTGCGAACCAAAATGTCTACATCGTTTTCAAACAGACAGAACCTGGATTCGTCCAAAAACACTATCTGCTGCCATTACTGTTTCCAGTGACGACGTTCCGTACACCATTGCACTCTAGCATGTTTATGCACATCAGTCGACGTTTGGCGGAGAAGTGGACGTCGCGGCGTTAACCCAGACCGTAATAAACGATGTCACTCATGATAGTGTACGATGTGTTACACTGTTCCACTGTTGTTCAGAGCCGAGTAAGACGCAGATCTGTCCTGCAATACCATTCGGATAAGGTGTCGATCTTCTCGGGGATGGCCTCGGTGGTGCGACCAGACCCAACTCGTAGTGTTCTACTGCCTACTGTAAAACATTCTGCACACACCCGTTGTACTGCTGGGACACTTCGTTATTGTCTTCAGATGTTTCCGGTTGCCATTGGCTTCAGTGCTTCATAAGCTAGACGTTAGCCTTGTAACTACTTCGCTACTATCTGCCAGTTCGACTCTGTTCACGGTCATGACACTGGGCAGGTTAGCAGTTTTAACTATTCCACTCCCTTATAATGGGCTTAGGAAGCCGCAGGCACATTTTCCCAGTCGGTGGCGGTGCGTCGTGATATCGATGTGGACCTTGAACCTCAGGACCGACTTGGTTCAAATGCTAATCGTTTCTTCAGAACATAGTAATGCACATGTCCTTTGCATATGAAATTCCTATCTCTAGTCTTTTAAGGTGGTCTGGTTTTTATGTACATGAGCGCATATCACGAAAATATCATTTTAAAGAGTCTACTTTTAAGGGACGATAGTTCGTCTTCTGCTACATAAAGCTGGTTTAGGTGGTGAATAATGTGGAAATAATAGAGGAGGATACGTTACCTAGGAGAATAATGGAGAGTAAGAAAAGCAGAGGACGACGAACTACGATGATAAGACTCTGTTTTAATTTGAATGTAAGAGGTACTACAGAACTAAGCGAGGCCACGAAGCAAGTTGCAGATAGGGCTATGGATGTTCATGCTTAATTCACAGAAGCGAGAACACTAGTAGAAGTTTACAAAATAAATGAAAATATGACAATAAGGATATAAAGTTTAACACTAAAAAGGAAATAAGAGGAATCATTTGATAGTTGGTAGGAGTATACAAAAACAAATCTCTAAGAAAAAATTCATGAAAATGAATGTATTTTATGCAATGCATACATAAGCCCAACTCGTGGCCATGATCATTAAGGCGTTGAAGTCTAAACGTCTGACACCGAGATTAGCTGGTTCGAGACCCGTTGGTCGCAAACATTTTCACCATCAGAATGTTGGCCGGAAGGGTAGGGAAGGTGGTGGTATACAATTTCTAAGCACTAAATTGCGTGCCGAAAGCCTGGATTAAATTCCATACTTTTCCTCAGTGCTAATATGGAGTGAGGGCATATGGTGATTCGTCCGTCGGATGGAGAAGACCCCTTGGTGCTATCCGACATGAGTAGGCTACGTGCGGACACCGGGTTTCACCTTCTCCTTTCCTAGTATCATTTACGCGCATAGTTCCCTGCCTATTTTAAGTAGGTTTTCCGAGGATACGAACGTCAGAGTTTCTAGTCCAGCATTTGTGTACTGTTTCCAGATGTGTGAACTGTGAACAATACAGATAAAGTGTGGAGCGAGTGGGGAAAATTTGACCTAGTAACGGTGTTAAATAAGCTAAGAGGTGTCGAGCAGCTGAATCGAAACTGGTTTTCATGCTTGCTGGAATTTACCCCGACTGTTGTAGACAGTAACTGGCAGGTTGTACCGACCCAGTTGTAACACAGTAAATGAACGGAATGTTTAGTCAAACTCCGAACAGGCAGTAGCATGAAGACGACAAGAACACGTTTTCTACGCCATGATGGAAAACCACGGTCTGAATGTGATCATATTTGAAGGCATCACAGTCAATATGGCTGGCTAGAAAGTTTGGGAGCCGTCTGTCCCATAGCAGGCGGCCAAATCAACAAAAAGATGAGTATTAGTTCTGCAATGTAATAATGTATTTCTGCACGTGTTTTAATGTATCCAAGGGGATAGTATAGTTTCTTATTATTTAATTTAATTTCAGTAGGTTTAGTTGTTGTTGGAGGAAGAACGTCCTATTTCAGTAATGTAACGAAGATGTACAATTGCATGAGGTCACAGCTTTCCTTTTTTAATTGAGATATTATAGCTGAGTGGTTAACGTCATTATTTTTATAAGTCAGTTTCTTGTTTTCAGTTTTTTATTACTGATTTGTTTTCCTTGATGTTTGAGAGAAAGTGAACGTCTCGGGGTGTAAATGTAAATGTAAAAAGATTTAAATTAAGGGGGTACGGAATGCCCTATGCTGCCAATGATAAAATCGGCTGTTTATATTTTACTTTTTCTCTGAAACCACTGAAGGTAGACACTTCAAAATTTTACAGCATATAGTCGAATATCTTGGTCTTCTACTGAAATGAACCTAATTTTTATAAGGAGATAATTAAGAAAGGTATTATTTTTTATTTTGAAACCAGATATTTTTGGTATTTTTATAATGTATTTTTGCTAATAAAATTTGTAATATACAGACAAATTAAAAACTGTTGTTTCAGTAGTTGAAAGAGGTATTTATCAGTATGGCCTACAAATTTCAATTTCATATATTCAAAACTGGCTGAGAAAATGCACCTTATGCATTAAAAAAGTAAACTTACGGGAAACGGGCTTCAAAGTTTACACAACCATGCATGCCAGGTCCATAGCTCGGATTATCTGGATCTTCTTCAAATTCCTCTTGTAGTCTGTTCTTGGCACCTCTTCTGTCTTTTCTGGCTTGAAGGGCTATTTTTAATGGCATTTTCAGCAGGCCTTAGTCTTAGCAGGTCACTACGCAACATTGGATCAACAGTTCGACACACAACATTCAACCCTAACACTTGCATAACTTTGCACTTTGTGATGTTTCCCTGGTTAAAAATTGAAACAGTATCATATACACTAAAATGAAGTGTGCTGAAACCCACAAACACTGTTTTGGATGGGCGGTTCCAGATGACACTTTTGACACATTAGTTTGGGTTTTGTGTCCTAACGTGCAGGCATTTTCTCAGGAGACTTTTATCATAAAGATCCCTGAAAATTGGTTTGATCTCATCCATAATGGCTGGTGGCAAACTAGGAGGATGGTTATATTTCTCCCCTGTTACTTTGCTTCTCTTATGTTTGCACCAGCTGTCTGTCCCTGAAGGACACAAGCCATGTACAGGATTTTCATTACTGGAATAAATGTGGAAATACCTAGGTATGATGCCAAAACAGCTTTCCTCATTGCTTCCACATTATCAGTAGGCTATTTTGCCAGATTGCCAAACCATATTAATTCTGGAGAGTATCAATAACTGAATCAGTCAATCTGTTCTTACCCTCTATTTTCTACCATCACTACATTTCTTTCCCTTCATGCTTGATTTTAGTCGTCTCAATCTTGTCCCTATACGTTTCTGAACGTGACCAACACATTCCGATTTGGTTATATTTACATCATTTCCATAGGGTTTAGAATCCTGAACCACTCCGTAAGCCTTAGATTCACCATCCTCTAAGTATCACTGAATAGAACGTCGGTCAAGTGACTTGCAAGAGACCATCATGTCTACTCACAACAGAAATCTAGCGTGCAACATCATATAAATTATTTTAAAAAGCACACTTGTAGTTATCATATCATCATAATTCATACACCATTTTAAAGAGGACATTTGACATATTAAGAAATAACAATAATATAAAAATGACAAATTTTTGGCAAAATACTCATTCCGTATCCCCTTAAAGTCAGGAATGACTAGATTCATTAGATAATGGGGTTTCAAAGTGTACTAAAACATTCTGTCATGTTTTCTATAATTTATTGCATGAATTGTGGATGAGGATATGTGTTCGTGGAGATTTCATCCACGACCTCTTTTAGCGTCATCTTCGTGATTATCTGAATGTAAAGATGTGTGTGAATTAGTGATTGATTCACGATTTCCTCGAACGCAGTTTCGTATTCCAAGTTCCGAATATTAGAATCAGTTTTTCTTTAAATCTTGTTGTTGTTATTAATATTAGTACAATTGTATGCAGTTGAAAGGTTATGCTATTTCTGTAATATTTCAGATATTCAGACACGTTCTATGTCTACGTGGTAATTTCTCTGTTTCTGGCTATTGTATTATTACAGAGTTGACCGTTTTATTTAAGCTTAACGAGTGCTCTGGTAAGTGACCCACGTGGTGTTGTTTCTTTTTCTTGAGAACGAAAGTTAGACGGCGTCATTTACATTTGTATCACTTTTGGCAACTTTAGAATATGTGATATATTTTGTGTGATGATGAGTAAGGGGACGCGCTCCGCATTCTAAAAGACTTGCATTTTCTTGTTTGTGTAACTTGCCTCGGAAAGACTCGTGAGCAGCTTGAGTTAAGGGTTGGACCCCGGATGTCTTCATATTTGCTGCATATTTTTGGAGACTCAATCTCCGCTTAAGAGTCATTCCACCGCGTGGTAGGCGATGGTGATGTGTATTTCAACCGAGGAGAGTTTTGTTTTAGCGGCCTATTTGTGTTGATTTTATTGGTGTTTATCCATGTCACTTCGGTTGATGCTGCAGACGAGACTTTTATATCGCGACGTTTAGTTTTGACTTGTCTTTTATGATATGACCGCTTTGAAGATTATTTGTGTCATGAAATACTTTTCAGAGACCAGCGTTGAGTTATGTGTTAAAAGTAAAAGCCTACTCTGTTATTTTCTTGAATTTTGTGTCATGTAATTTATTTCAGGAAACCACGTTGATTTATGCGTGACGTTGTAAGGTCCACCAGATGATTGGTTTTGTGCCATGTAATCTGTTTCAGGAACCTACGTTGAATAGGAAGTGATTACTCAAAGTGTAAAATTTATTATTAATGTTTTCCATCGAGACTGTGTGTGAGTGAGTGTTGCATAAATGCGGCATGCTTTTTCTTGGTGTCGCCTAGAAACATAACATGTTTTTGTTCTTTGATTGGTGTATATTTTGCCATTTATGTGATTTTTTGGAGGTGGTTCCGATCCACAGTATTTTCTTGTGCTCGTGAGTTTACTCAGTATCGAGGTATATATATATATAGGTAGTATATTTTACCACTCAGCATAGATTTATTGTGCACAGTTAGATTTGTGGTTTTCGTCACAAAGCGCATTAAAACACGTATTTTTAAGATTAAAAAACTCCACTGCAATGTAAAGTGTGCAGGAAAGGGGAAATACTCGTCTAAAGTGGAAAGAATTAACAAACCAGCCTGAAGCGTGGTGCGAGCACGCAGGCCACAGTGTTAAAGTGCTAACATTTAGTATCATATATCACGTCATTTATTTCATGTCATTAACTCCCCTGATGAGTTTGACGTCAGGAAGGGCATCCGGTCATAAAAACCCGCCACGACACATTCATCTGCCTCACACCCGACTCCGTAGAGGAACAGGACAAGGGTTGGACAAACAAACATACATAGAAGTGGCACATATGCTAAAAGACTGAAGAAACGGGAAATATATAGATGGGAAAGAGACTGGTAAAATTGAACAAAACAACCTGAACTTTACTCGCTTGCTCAGCTATTAAATATAGAATGCAAGAAACCGAGAAGAAGAGCAAAATGTGACATTATGAGAAGAAAATGGGAAAAGACAAATAAAGAATGTAAAAACAGGGAAAATTACATGTTGTTAATGAAGAGGTTTCCTGGTCTATATTGTCCCCGTTTTCTACCATCAAGGTAATCTGCCCCAGAGTAGTCAGCCACTCCCAGGCGTGCTCAGTTCGAACTATGAAAAATAAATTTAAAATTACACCTTGGATTTCATGGAGAACATATATCTAATATGGACAAGATGAGGTCTACTAATAGCTATAAATAATTCAAGGCGAGGCATGACTTAAGTTTAGAGGAAAACATGTTTATTAAAATGAACAAGAGAATGCAGAAAATTGAAGCAAAAATCATCAAATGTGGCAAAACAATTTCATGACTCTGATCTTTCTCACTGTTTATTGAGTTCATCTTAAGGATAGAAAATATGTTACACGACGACACACATACGTAGCATTAGCAAGAAAATTCCTAAATGTTAGCACTTTAACACTGTGGCCTGCGTGCTCGCACCACGCTTCAGGCTGGTTTGTTAATTCTTTCCACTTTAGACGAGTATTTCCCCTTTCCTGCACACTTTACATTGCAGTGGAGTTTTTTAATCTTAAAAATACGTGTTTTAATGCGCTTTGTGACGAAAACCACAAATCTAACTGTGCACAATAAATCTATGCTGAGTGGTAAAATATACTACCTATATATATATACCTCGATACTGAGTAAACTCACGAGCACAAGAAAATACTGTGGATCGGAACCACCTCCAAAAAATCACATAAATGGCAAAATATACACCAATCAAAGAACAAAAACATGTTATGTTTCTAGGCGACACCAAGAAAAAGCATGCCGCATTTATGCAACACTCACTCACACACAGTCTCGATGGAAAACATTAATAATAAATTTTACACTTTGAGTAATCACTTCCTATTCAACGTAGGTTCCTGAAACAGATTACATGGCACAAAACCAATCATCTGGTGGACCTTACAACGTCACGCATAAATCAACGTGGTTTCCTGAAATAAATTACATGACACAAAATTCAAGAAAATAACAGAGTAGGCTTTTACTTTTAACACATAACTCAACGCTGGTCTCTGAAAAGTATTTCATGACAAAAATAATCTTCAAAGCGGTCATATCATAAAAGACAAGTCAAAACTAAACGTCGCGATATAAAAGTCTCGTCTGCAGCATCAACCGAAGTGACATGGATAAACACCAATAAAATCAAAACAAATAGGCCGCTAAAACAAAACTCTCCTCGGTTGAAATACACATCACCATCGCCTACCACGCGGCGGAATGACTCTTAAGCGGAGATTGAGTCTCCAAAAATATGCAGCAAATATGAAGACATCCGGGGTCCAACCCTTAACTCAAGCTGCTCACGAGTCTTTCCGAGGCAAGTTACACAAACAAGAAAATGCAAGTCTTTTAGAATGCGGAGCGCGTCCCCTTACTCATCATCACACAAAATATATCACATATTCTAAAGTTGCCAAAAGTGATACAAATGTAAATGACGCCGTCTAACTTTCGTTCTCAAGAAAAAGAAACAACACCACGTGGGTCACTTACCAGAGCACTCGTTAAGCTTAAATAAAACGGTCAACTCTGTAATAATACAATAGCCAGAAACAGAGAAATTACCACGTAGACATAGAACGTGTCTGAATATCTGAAATATTACAGAAATAGCATAACCTTTCAACTGCATACAATTGTACTAATATTAATAACAACAACAAGATTTAAAGAAAAACTGATTCTAATATTCGGAACTTGGAATACGAAACTGCGTTCGAGGAAATCGTGAATCAATCACTAATTCACACACATCTTTACATTCAGATAATCACGAAGATGACGCTAAAAGAGGTCGTGGATGAAATCTCCACGAACACATATCCTCATCCACAATTCATGCAATAAATTATAGAAAACATGACAGAATGTTTTAGTACACTTTTAAACCCCATTATCTAATGAATCTAGTCATTCCTGACTTTAATTTAAATCTTTTTACATTTACATTTACACCCCGAGACGTTCACTTTGTCTCAAACATCAAGGAAAACAAATCAGTATTAAAAAAACTGAAAACAAGAAACTGACTTATAAAAATAATGACGTTAACCACTCAGCTATAAAATCTCAATTAAAAAAGGAAAGCTGTGACCTCATGCAATTGTACATCTTCGTTACATTACTGAAATAGGACGTTCTTCCTCCAACAACAACTAAACCTACTGAAATTAAATTAAATAATAAGAAACTATACTATCCCCTTGGATACATTAAAACACGTGCAGAAATACATTATTACATTGCAGAACTAATACTCATCTTTTTGTTGATTTGGCCGCCTGCTATGGGACAGACGGCTCCCAAACTTTCTAGCCAGCCATATTGACTGTGATGCCTTCAAATATGATCACATTCAGACCGTGGTTTTCCATCATGGCGTAGAAAACGTGTTCTTGTCGTCTTCATGCTACTGCCTGTTCGGAGTTTGACTAAACATTCCGTTCATTTACTGTGTTACAACTGGGTCGGTACAACCTGCCAGTTACTGTCTACAACAGTCGGGGTAAATTCCAGCAAGCATGAAAACCAGTTTCGATTCAGCTGCTCGACACCTCTTAGCTTATTTAACACCGTTACTAGGTCAAATTTTCCCCACTCGCTCCACACTTTATCTGTATTGTTCACAGTTCACACATCTGGAAACAGTACACAAATGCTGGACTAGAAACTCTGACGTTCGTATCCTCGGAAAACCTACTTAAAATAGGCAGGGAACTATGCGCGTAAATGTTCATATCGAAACTCTTCCTCCCGTTAGGAGTTTGAAGATATTAAATGCAAATTTATCAAAGTTAAATCGTGAGTAATTAAGTGAAGTTGGAGCGTATTAAGCTAAATATTAGAAGTCCCCACACGATCCAGACTTATAATACCTGACTTCGCACTTCCGAATGTACACTTCTTCTCACGACGTTGCTACTTCGAAGACTCCTGCCGAATAAGGGTAGCTAGCCCACGCGCTAGTCCCTTTTAAAAATTGGCCCCCGCAGACCCTGTTGTATGCTCGCTACGGGTCATCTCTCACTTTAACCAATGCATAGCCAATATCGGAATGATGCTAACTTTTCATTGGTTCAAAACATCGCGTGTCCGACGCTTACTTTGAACTCATATCGTATGACCTCCTAGGCTCTCGCCGGGCTTCTGAAATGTGGTCCGTTGGTCCACGTCGTTCTCTTCAATTATTTCCTTGTTCTCAACCAAGCACGTGCAGGTCGGGTGCGTCATGTAGAAACCCCTCTTTCTTAATATAGATTGCAAAAAAGTAGATCCTCGGCTCCAAGATTTCTGTTGAAATTGTGAAACCCAGATATTGGTCTGTGCAAGTTACTAAGACTCAATAAAACGAAATATTCACTCTCCTCTCAATAAATGAATGATCAATTAAATAAGCGCTTAAATAAGTGCTCAATATAACTTAGTTAAAGTCCAGCAAACACCTCATAAGGCTAAGATTGTCCAACATGAATAAGTACATGTAAATAACGTTATGTAATGTTTTGTTTTGTGACAGTTTGTTAATTGAAATACGTTTGGTATTTTCTAACACTAACAAAAGCAGTTATACGTGACTGCAATGGGCGGATATTCTTTCCCCCAGTTGGTGGTCATCCGTGACTGAGGGGGAGGAGAATTCTGTGCGTTGCCTTCTTTCATTCATATGCAGTAAGAACATGCACGAGGAGGTTATCCTGCACTCTATAACTTCGTTGAAGTCCGGGAAGTACCTCAGAAAGCTAAAGATATCTGAATTTTAAGATAAATCTTTGTAATGTTTATTGTACAGAATATCTATCATATACATTAATTGTTTATTGAAACGTGTCACGAAGTGGAATATGTCTGATATTTCATAGCACGATAACAAACCCATGTAATCATAGTTTTGATTACAATAAACGAATATTCTCTCCCCAGTTGTTTAAAGAACAGTATTCATTCATTCATTCATTCATTCATTCATTCATTCATTCATTCATTCGTTCGTTCATTCATTTATTCATTAAAATTCACAGAATTTTGTAGGCTGAATGCTGAAAGCCAGAAGAGACTAGAATGATGAATGTATTATTATTATTATTATTATTATTATTATTATTATTATTATTATTATTATTATTATTATTATTATTATTATTATTATTATTATTATTATTATTAAATCTGATTAGTACAGTAGTTTACTAAAGGAATACAACTAATAACTGAAATGTGTTAAAAATTCCGCTTAAGGACATCCTAGAAGTGGTTCTCTATAGATTATCATTTCAGTTCCTGGTCATTGCGAAAATATTAGGCTACATAAAGTATAGACCATACTCGCTTCCTTCTCATTTAATAACAAATAATCGCAATGGTACCACATTCTAATAGAATAGGTATGTCGACCGCGACTTCCTAAGCCCATTATAAGGGAGTGGAATAGTTAAAACTGCTAACCTGCCCAGTGTCATGACCGTGAACAGAGTCGAACTGGCAGATAGTAGCGAAGTAGTTACAAGGCTAACGTCTAGCTTATGAAGCACTGAAGCCAATGGCAACCGGAAATATCTGAAGACAATAATTGGTCAATTATTGGAATCAACAATGAGAACTATTATGAATTTAGTCAGCATATCAGGCATAAGAGTTGTGTGACAAGACTAAGGACACATTCCTTATGTAAGAAAAAAAAATGATGATGATGATGATGATGATGATGATGATGATGATGATGCTTGTTGTTTACAGGGGCCTAACATCGAAGGTCATCGGCCCAAGAAAAAGATCTTGTTGAGTTATTCTTAAAGTCATTGTTAGAGCCTCATCTACCGTGAGCGCACATTTTGATCTGACGCCATTTGGGTTGCCTGCTTGTCAATTTCAATGTTCCATTTTACTTTACCATAGGCAGAGAATTGGATATCTGAATTTTAATTAATTTTGTCAGATAAACACCTTATCTGTCACCAGAGATATTTTACATGCCAACATCGTATACCATTGTTCCACGGAGTGAGAATTAGAACTATTAACTATCTATGAATTCTAGTTAGCGACATAACAGGTAATTGAAAATGTAAAGTCTCATCCCTTGCGTAGGTGAATGGTTATCCCACATTTCCTCTTACTTATCCTTGTGTAGCAAGAGGGTAGTTACTCTGTACTTTCAAAAATACGTTCAGCATGTTGTTGTTGTTGTTGTTGCTTGATTCATCAGTGTATAGACTGGTTTGATGCAGAACTCCATGCCACCCTATGCTTGGTAAACTTTAAATTTCTATGTAAGTACTACTTCCTACATCTACTCTAATCTGTTTGTCATATTCATACCTTGATTTACCCCTTCCGTTCTTACCACCTACACTTCCCTCAAAAACCAACTGTACAAGTCCTGGGTGTCTTAAGATGTATCCTATCCATCTCTTCTTCTGGTCAAATTTAGCCACACTGATCTCCTCTCACCAATCCCATTCACTATCTCTTCATTCGTCATTTCATCTACCCTTCTCGCCTTCATAATTCTTCTGGAACACCACATTTCAAAAGCATCTATTCTCCTTTCTGAGCTAGTTATCGCCCATATTTTACTTCAACATAATGCCACGCTCCAAACAAAAGTCTTCGAAAACACCTTTATAATTCCTATCAAAAATGTTAGAAGTGATAAAAATATATTTCTTTAAGAAAGGCCTTCCCTGCATGTGTTAGTCTGCATTTTATGTCCTCCTTACTTCTTCCATCGTTAGTTATTTTACTACCCACGTAACAATATTTATCTACTTCCTTTAAGACTGCATTTCCTAACATAATATATTTGCATCACCTGACTTCGTTTGACTGCACTCCATTACATTTGTTTTCGACTTGTTTATTTTAATCTTGTACGCCTTTCCAAGAAGTTCAACATACCGCAGTTAATTATTTTCCGTCTGGGTAGAAGGAATCAAGCTGGCCACTGCTGTTACCACTAATTATGCTTCCAGCCATATGATACGCTGAAAGGGCCGTTCTTGAGGCCAAGAAGGTCGCATCGATCTCAGTCTTTGGACAGAGGTCCCTGATGTGTATCCGCCCTGCATGCGACGTCACAATCCCCACTAAATGAAATAAATTCTTCAATTCTTTAACAATCATGTGGCATAATTTGATTTTCAAAGTGAACAACAGTTTTTGAGCTGCAACTCAAAAGTGTATTTCCTGATTTTGTTTTCATAGGATGTGCTCTTGCGTTTGCTGGGGACATGTATAAATTTGTTACTTTCATTGACCTGTCTCACTCTCATCCTTGGCTTCGACAATATGAATGTGACCGAGGTATGAGCGATGCTAAAAGTACAGTACCTTATGCAGCCAGTCCCTGTTGTGAATGGTATGAAAATATCGCTCATAGGGTCGGTTGGTGCGTGTATTTCAGTGGGCTTGGTAGAGTGATATGTAACAGCAACTTCTGGCTCGGTGAGGAAAGCGACGTGAAACTACCTCACTCATCATTTTCCTAACATGCCTCTTCAGTGACAGCTATTGGCGGACTTGCGGAGGATCAAACCAAACTTTGGGCTGAATACTTAACATGCAACAACACATACAAGATTTTTTGTAAATCCCCCAGTACAGGAGAAGATTTAGAAATGTATTCATGTCAAGAAAATCCAACCTTATGTTTCTGGAACCCCTCTAACCGTATTATTCTTTTGGGATCCGGATCGTAATTATGTAGACATCAAATGTTATATTTAGACATACTTGGTGTTGGATTTATTAACAGCAAACACAATCATATACCTCAAAATTGTCTCTGTTTAAAATATCATCTCCCATCCCACGTACTTAACTGAGGGCCACTGAGTGAGCTGCGAAAAACATCGTGCAGATTACTTGTAATTCATTTATAATAAATGAGTCTCGCTCAAGTCTAGAGTCGTTCAAAATTGCAGCTTGGACACTCTATACCCGTAATATTAAAAGAAGAGTTTTGACATTAGACTTGGTGGAAGGAGCATTGCACGTCCCATTACATGGTGTTGCCACATTCCTGCATTCCTTTCTTCTTCCCTTCGATTCAGACTCAGTTGTTCGTTCATTCGTTGAAACCACCCTGTTTTGTTGTACACAACTCAGAAGTGAGAGGACTGGCAACTCCAACCAACACGAACCGGTCACCAAAGTACCTCCATGACAACCGTTGTGGGTTTACCCACGTTTCCATGGCAACGATACCCCCTACTCCCTTCTCCCCAGCCAGACAGGAAATAAACGGCCCTCCCTCTAGGAACTAACAGAACGAATCTTTCAAAACTAGGACCATAGTCACTGAGGGACTGAAAGCACCAACGAGTCGATGGAACTGCCCATGCTGTCTGATCACAATGAACTGAAACGAGTCTGGACGGACCGAGAAGCTCGGAATCATGGAAATTCAAATGATTCGCTCGATGTTACACTGTTGCCACAACGGCACATCCTCCTTCTTTGCGCTTTCACTGCGTACGATACTCGTAACGCACATACGTGAAAGAGAGACATGGCAACAGCTCGCAGTCTGATCACCTACTGAATAACTGAGTGGACTGCTTTACCGAGCCTGTGATTGGGTTTACGGTGAGACACACGCATATCTCACTACTCAAATATCACCTACTGAAGAACTGAGTGGACTACTTTACCGAGCCTATGATTGGGTTTACGGTGAGACACACGCATATCTCACTACTCAAATATCACCTACTGAAGAACTGAGTGGACTGCTTTACCGAGCCTATGATTGGGTTTACGGTGAGACACACGCATATATCACTACTCAAATATCACCTACTGAAGAACTGAGTGGACTGCTTTACCGAGCCTATGATTGGGTTTACGGTGAGACACACGCATATCTCACTACTCAAATATCACCTACTGAAGAACTGAGTGGACTGCTTTACCGAGCCTATGATTGGGTTTACGGTGAGACACACGCATATCTCACTACTCAAATATCACCTACTTCCATCGAACAACAATGATTCTGGTTCGAGTCTGCCCAGACTCGTTCATTTATGAGTTAGTTCCATCAGCAGGCTCAGTGGTAGACGTGCAGGGGTATTGTTTGACAGAATGAGCTCAGAATCATTCGTTTGACGATTCTAACACCGAGTGTCTTGTTTTTATCATGCCCTAAATTATCAATCAAATGGTATATCAAACCATTCGGATTAGACTTCCAGAGCGATATGTTGGAGTGTGTGAACATGATTTCGTTACACTAAGGTTCGAATTAATGTAGCCTGACGTTATAGAAGCTGTCACGTCATTGCACTTTACCATTTTATCCTGATCACTCTGAGCATTTTCTGCTTGTCTTAGATTCCATATCTGACACCCGTAGAGTAAACAGGGTACGCGCACGTTTCTATATCTTCCATTTTGACCTTTAAGACCAGAGAAATCTTAAATGCTGTATGTTCTTATAATAATTTATCACCGGGCGAGTCGGCTATGCGGTTAGGAGCGCCCAGCTGTGAGATCGCATTCGGGAGATAGTGGGTTCGATTCCCACTGTCGGCAGCCCTGAAGATGGTTTTCCGTAGATTCCCATTTTCACACCAGGAAAATGCGGTTGATGTACCTTAATTAAGGCCATGGCCACTTCCTTCCCATTCCTAGGGCTTTCCTCTCTCACCGTCACCATAAGATCTATCTGTGTCGGTGCGGCGTAAATCAAATAGCAAGCAGAAAAAAAAAATCCCTATAATCGACCTGATCGGACAGTGTCTATATTGACATGAAGGATGCTCGGAAACAATGTGAACTGGTATATGACCGTAAGATGCTTGGTCATACCGACAAATAATTTGAATGAAATAATATATCCCGCGCCGTTGCCATTTTATGAGCTGCTGAAGTTAGCTAATCACATTGCTTCGCAGGCGAATTCAAATGAGCTTTGCGAAGCAGTGTTGCTAAATCTGCAAGTGACCAGCTTGAGAGAACCAATCGAAGAAGAAAACTTTAGCCAGTGGAGGGACCTCCCAAGCTTCCAGGATCGTGCTGCGCCGTAGCAAATACGCTACGGCGACACTATCTGAAACCCACGCTGATTTACGCTGATTTATCAGCAGGGCTCTTAAACCGGTCTCAAGCCACCTGCAGATTTAGCAACATCGGCCCGCAAACCTCGTTAAAATTTGCCCCCACGAAGTGATCTGATTGGCTAACTTCAGCAGCTGATAAGATGACAACGGCGAAAGATATCGAATTATTTTTTTCAAATTATTTACCAGTGTGACCAACCCTTTTATACCTATATACCCGGATCACGCTGTTTTCGACCACCTGTTTATCAATTATGATCAACTTGTGCATTAATGACTGTGTCGATGAGAGATCAGAATAGTTAAGAACCTCTTAACCACTGAAAGCGAAATTTTTATTTGATAACCACTCGCTTTCTATGCTGATGTTTACGTAATCATCTTATACCACAGTGGACAGTAAGTTAAGAATAACTGTAACAGACCCATTTTGATGGGTTTAAAGGCACTATAAAGAGCTATTTACTCTTTTGCCTTTGTGGGGTTAATGGGATGTAAGCACGCGGTAATGCGGTATTTCTTAAACAAAATACAGCTGAATGGACGTTTAGCAGTAATTATTTTCAAGTGTTCCAGGAGGGAATGACCTCTGTTCCTAGGGAATCTAACAGTGAGTGTAACAGGCGTCCAAAAGACGTCGGACAGGATTAAGTCACACAGGAAACTTACAAGTGTTTGAATAGAGAGGCTATTCCTTTTTCATCATCATCATCTGTTTACCCTCCAGGTTCGGCTTTTCCCTCGGACTCAGCGAGGGATCCCACCTCTACCGCCTCAAGGGCAGTGTCCTGGAGCTTCAGACTCTTGGTCGGGGGATACAACTGGGGAGTATGACCAGTACCTCGCCCAGGCGGCCTCACCTGCTATGCTGAACAGGGGCCTTGTGGAGGGATGGGAAGATTGGAAGGGATAGGCAAGGAAGAGGGAAGGAAGCGGCCGTGGCCTTAAGTGAGGTACCATCCCGGCATTCGCCTGGAGGAGAAGTGGGAAACCACGGAAAACCACTTCCAGGATGGCTGAGGTGGGAATCGAACCCACCTCTACTCAGTTGACCTCCCGAGGCTGAGTGGACCCCGTTCCAGCCCTCGTACCACTTTTCAAATTTCGTGGCAGAGCCGAGAATCGAACCCGGACCTCCAGGGGTGGCAGCTAATCACGCTAACCACTACACCACAGAGGCGGACGGCTATTCCTTTTTAATTTGTTTTACGTTGCACCAGCACAGATAGGTCTTATGGCGATGATGGGATAGTGAGAAGGAAGCGTCCGTGGCCTTAATTAAGGTACATCACCAGCATTTGCCTGCTGTAAAAATGGCAAACCATCTTCAGGACTGCCGACGGTAGGGCTCGAACCCACTATCCCCCGTATGCAAGCTCACAGCTGCGCGACCGTATCCGCACGGCCAACTCACCAGGTGGTAGGTATTCCATTGAAACCAGTACCATTTCAGCTGTTCGTAATCCCTGTTTGGCGGTCTGTTGAATATTTCTTCTATCTTGTACCCGAGCAGCAGAGATTCTATGATATCCTATTATATATGTATCTAAAGTAGTAGTCCACATCATTATAAAGGGGTTTTAAAGCTTCATAAAATTTTAGTCATTACACAACGACGTTTCCCTGAGTTAATCACCGTTTCCAACAGGATAACATTTTGATATACTTAATTTGTCAGGAATTATTCGAACTGGTTCAGGGAGACTTTGAGGCCTTTTTTTTTTAATTATTAACGATTGCATGTTTTATCCCTCACAATACTGAAGCAGGCCTATCAGTGATTAAATAAAAAATGCTGTTCAACTGCCGACTCAACGTAATTCAGTGTTTATAATGCGCTTATTATTTCAGAGGAACAAGTTAATATACCCCCCCCCCCCATGACACTACAGCCCATGAAGTGCCTGGGCCGACCAAGTGACCGCTGCTCAGCCCGAAGGCCTACAGATTACGAGGTGTCGTGTGGTCAGCAGGACGAATCCTCTCGGCCGTTATTCTTGGCTTTCTAGACCGGGGCCGCTATCTCACCGACAGATAGCTCTTTAATTGTAATCACGTAGGCTGAGTAGACCTCGAACCAGCCCTCAGTTCCAGGTAAAAATCCCTGACCTGGCCGGGAATCAAACCGAGGGCCTCTGGATAAGAGGCAGGCACGCTACTCGTACACCACGGGGCCGGCAAGTTAATATGTGAATATAAATAATTAAGATTGGGAAAATCTCTACACCAGTCTTTTCTCTGTTTCCTTGTTGTTTAATGTTTTGAGGCCAGAGCTGAGACATCCCTTACGAGTATGTTAATGGGATGATTTCAACATTCCACTCACTGGATGTAACCGAAACTATGCTACAGGTCTCGTGTCCAAAGCACGCAAATCTTTTTACTGTGAACGCGGTGGAAGAATGTAGTTTCGCTTTCTTAACAGCTCCTTAGCATGCAAACTGTGATGTGTGGACCTCTTGGAACTTCCTACACAGTATTTGGAAAGTGCAGCCTCTGAATGCCCATTCTCTCACGAGACACTTCTTTGTGACTGCCTCCATGTGTTCAAGCTCCCTTGCAATCACCCGAACTCTTTCAGAAACTTGGCAATCTACAGTACAGGGAATCCTTAAATAAACGCAATTTTTTTCTTTGAAATATTTTCAAACACTCGTTAATTACCGTACTATGAAACTTAACTCCCAAGTCCCTTTGAGGGGGATTGATAGAGTGCCAGCCTCCTGATCCCTAAAACATGCGTTCAAAAGACGGCAGAGAATACGGATTTTGAAGAATGAAAGAATGAAACAAACCCATTCGACATCGTACGTATGACGTCGGCATGTAAAATATTTCTGGTTACACGTTTAGTGTTTATCCCACCACCCCAAAACAATAATTAAAGCTCAGAAATAGATCGCCCAGTGGATATCTGAGCCTTTGCCATCTTAAAAGCGGAACATGACAACTGAAACGCAGGCAGCCTGAAGAGCGTCGAATCAAACACTTAGGTCATATCATAGATACTTGTTTATATTATTATAATTATTATTACTGTGCGACTCCTTGGCTGAGTGGTCAGCGTTGAGGCCTATGGTTCAGAACGTCTGGGTCCTATTACCGGCTGGGTCTGCGATTTTAATTACGTGTGATTAATTCCCCTGGGATATTAATTATGATTATTATTAACAATAATACGCTTCGTACTTTAGTAGAGGACAGGATATCTAGGAGAATAATGAAATAGACCACTGAGGGTAAGAAAAGTTGAGGGAGACCGAGTCAACGATGGTTAAACTTAGTTTTTAATTTTTTTATGGAAAGAGGTATGGATTTAAACTAGGCCACAGAGCTGATTTCAAAAGGAGAATAGTGGGGAAGTTTAGTTAATCCACAGAGGCTCACAGACTGATTGGTGAAGGGTATAACAATCCTTAAAAAAGATATATGTATGTAATTTCATCATCACCGCGACTGGTAAGTATCTTCATCACCGCCGCCACTGTTGGTCACGTGGTAAGATTGGCGTAGATGTAAACTTGCATTCGGGAGATGATGAATCCAGGCACACTCGCCCGCCGTCCTTGTGTTCTATGCTTTCCCTTTATATATCAAGCAATTGCAGGGGCTGTACCTTACGTGAGACGCCGGCCGTTTCCTTACCGATCCGAGCCCTTTCCCACCTCAGAATCACCGAAAACCTCCGTGTGTTAATGTAATGTTAAACAAGCTACAGAAAGCTTCGCCTACATATTATTATTATTATTATTATTATTATTATTATTATTATTATTATTATTATTATTATTATTATTATTATTATTATTATTATTATTATTATCATCCCCAGTCTGGAAAGCCAAGAATAACGGCCGAGAAGATCCGCCGTGCTGACTACACGACACCTCGTAATCTGCAGGCCTTCGAGCTGAGCAGCGGTCGCTTGGTAGGCCATGGTCCTTCGGGGCTGTTGCGCCGTGGGGGTATTATTATTATTATTATTATTATTATTATTATTATTATTATTATTATTCGCTTTGGCCAAGTAAAATAAGTTTCTCATGGTTTTGTCTCCTTTCTTGAGCTTTGGTCTCACCTGTACTTATGTCTCACTGACACAGATAGATCTTATGACGACGATGGGATAGGAAATAAAGGAATCGACCATGGCCGAATTTAAGGTACAGTCCTAGCATTTGCCTGGTGTGATAATGGGAAACAACAGAAATCGATGGTCAGGGCTGTAGACAGTATCCTTAAAAAGCAATCTTGAGGGCGTTAACTTATTTTGATATTAGGTTGATCAGCGAGTAATCACGGCATCATTTATAATCCGATTTCTAATAATAATAATAATAATAATAATAATAATAATAATAATAATAATAATAATAATAATAATAATAATAATAAATTCTGCTGGTACCGTCTCCTCACGAAAAGTTGGCGACTATAATGGAGTATGATTTTCTATTTTGAATTTCCAATATCAGTGTTGTATAGTGGATATGAAAGCACTGTCGGACATTCCATATCCAGGACAATCTTCTACGCTTCTATGATCAGTTTTATGAGGCTGCATTTGGAATTTATGTACATGTGACCGAAGCAGGCTGATTTCCACTGTTTTGCGAGTGTTAAGACTTCACATGATTTCCCGGCTCGATGGAGTAACCTTTTATTGGTGAAGTGCTCTACCCATGAGATCTTGAACACGTTTCAAAGGCCTGAATTATGTTCATTTACGAGCCTTTTAGTGCCTATCGTTCGACTCTGTAAACTAATACCGGTAAAACATAACACTTCAGGATACGATAACGAGTTTCATATCTCAGGTCAAGATGTTTTAATTTAACAACAAAAACAACAACAACAACAACGATAATAATAATAATAATAATAATAATAATAATAATAATAATAATAATAATAATAATAATAGTAATAATAATAATAATAATAATACGTAACATGTGTTATCGTTAGATTAAAGATCGAATGAAATATTGTGGAACTACATTGTCAGCAAGATTTCCAGATAAAATACTAAATTATGTGTAATTTATATAAAATCTATCTAATCAAGATAATTGTCTTGGTACCAAGAATCGAAATTCCGATCTCTGAACTGCGCTGTTTTGGGGGGACTTAAAAATTTCAGATATACTGTTCGGGTTCAAGGAAATATAGAACACTTACTGGTAGAATTATTTGAAGTTCATATCTTCTCTCCATGTGAAAATGAAAAAATGAAAACCTACAACCTGTTTTCCAGTCTTTGACCGGGTCAGGGATGGAATGAATGAAGCAGATATAGGCTATTAGTACGATGGGGTCGCCACTCCCAAAGTATTTCATTAATGGCTGATAGATGCTATGAAATGAGAATGGAGAGTGTTGCTGGAATGAAAGATGGCAGGGAAAACCGGAGTACCCGGAGAAAAACCTGTCCCGCCTCCGCTTTGTCCAGCACAAATCTCACATGGAGTGACCGGGATTTGAACCACAGTGTCCAGCGGTGAAAGGCCGACGCTCTGCCGTCTGAGCCACGGAGGCTCTCCTTATCTCCATGTAATGCAAAATAATGTATCTATCGATTTTTAAATGAAGAAAATATAATTGAATCTAAACCAGAAAAAATAGAATAAGTGAAACTATATTCAAACTGAAAATTGTGTGTAAAATACCGTGGATTAATCCATAGAATGTTCTAAACAACTTCCACGATAAGGTTCACGGAATTGACAGTTCTGAAATAAATTGAATGTTTCAAAGCACAAGTATTTTCAGAATAATACTACAATGACACAATCTATTTTGGTAGGAGTGATATGAAACTATATTCACACAGTTCCTCAAAACATCGTTTCCAGAAAATACAGGAAATATGGACAGGAGGAATTGCAAACTTAGCACTACTTAAGAACTGAAATGAAACATGTTATTTGCATACCTTACAAATAATATTTTCTCTCCGGCCTTTCCCCCGATTGTTTTCGATCTGCAGGTAAAGAAGAGTTTATCTTACTTTACGGCCAGACGCGCTTCCTGATGCCAACCCTATTGCATATATCTGGGATGCTTGGTAAATTAGTATACTCTGTGTTTAAGTTGGGAGTGCATTGGACACCTAGTAAGAGGAATTAACTATACGCAATTAAGATCCCAGTCCCGTCCGGAAATTGAACCCAAATAGCTCTGAATCGAAGACACCAACGCTGACCATTCACTCAGAGAGCCGAACATGTATGTAGAAATATAAATATTGTTTAACAGCGTACGAGTAATTTTATTGTGAATATTAATTGGTTAAAATAGGATAGCATAGGCTTATGTAAAGGTAAGAATCAAATGACTAATACAATGTTGATTGAAAAAAATTTGCGGTAATACCTAGTATTAGCTGCGAGCAAATGATACACACCTTGGTATGAAAAGGCCTACTGCAATTTTTCATAGATGATTGGGCATGAGGTTTTCTTACATTATTGGTTCGTGGCCTTGAAAGACAGCTTTCAGAACAATAACAGCAGATTAAGAGAACGCACATTCACAAAACGCGTATTTAACGTAACGGGAGTCCCGTGACCTTCTGGGCGGTTCCCCAGGTCCCGCCCGCTGACCAGTGAAGTATATAAGGCGCGGACCCAGCCTCATTGAGTATTGTACTTTCTTTCGAGAAGCAACAAGCCAACACCACCAACATGTTCAAGCTGGTAAGTGTCACAGCTACCACGACAAGTTCAAGACTCTCTCATTTTATGCAACATTCTCGAGAAGCCACGAATAGATCTAGCTATTGCTTGAAAATCTCTTTGAACCTGATTTCTTGACTTCATCACCAGGATAGGACTGTCTTAATTTACAATTCACATTTAAAAAATATTCTGACAGATTTATGCCCAGAAAAAGGAAGAACTTTAACGATAGTTCCGTGTCAGTTTAAAAAAGTAGTTTTGAAGTACCCACTTATGTTCAATTTTCAGTTAACCTTCGGTCATAAGTTTATATAAAACCTCAACGTACCACACAATACTATATATATAGAAACTTTTATCTAGAAAATTATAGTTATAATGTGTAAACTTTACAATATGCTTTACGTCGCACCGACACAGATAGGTCTTATGGCGACGATGGGATAGGAAAGGGCTAGGAGTGGGAAGGAAGCAGCCGTGGCTTTAATTAAGGTACAGCCCCAGCATTTTCCTGGTGTTAAAATGGGAAACCACGGAAAACCAACTCCAGGGCTGCCGACAGTGGGGTTCGAAACCACTATCTCCCGAATACTGGATACTGACCGCACTTAGGTACTGCAGCTATCGAACTCGGGAATGTGTAAACTAAACGACAGTTCAATTCAAAACGGTGGGACAAATAGTATAAATGACATTAGGCCTACATACACATTTTGCAACACACGCAAAATATATTGGTTCGCAGAATTCTATCCAGAGGTGCGGGAATCTATTCATAAAAACTAGGTGACAATGTACTACTTAATTTTTTAGGGTTAAGAATTATTTTATCATCTCAGTGAAGTGAAGTTGCCTTGAACGTATTATTTTCATTATAACATGTTTGTTACAATGTTTCAGATCTGTATCACTAAACTGGTGTATATATTTTTAATTAATTAGCATTAGGATTGGAGAAGGAATATAGCCTATCTGTTTATCCTTTGAGTAGCTTTCCCACGCATATTTTGTTATTAATTAAATGCTTTATTTTTCGGATAATTCTAGTTTTATAAACCTTGCATTACTTTCGACAAACTGAAAAAAATTCACCGTTATAATAATAAATAAGTCAAAAAGGAAAATGAAATAAAATGGCTTCCAGTTTAACAAATTAAGATTAGAAGTTACGAAATATTTTGATTCTGGTTACTTGCATGACACTCAAAACTATCGAAGGTAGCATTTCGACCCGACTAATTTGTGTTTGATTTCCGACTCTGCTATAACTGAAGATTAGCCTAAGGAACTGTAGTCAGCTATACTCAGCCTGAGGTAATTCCACTCGCTAGGGGCACTGGTGCGAATGTCGTAGTTGATCAACATTGGGCAAGACTAGTACCTGTATGGGTAGCCAAGTGCATATTGCTTGAGGAGGAATGGAAATGTGCTGCCCATTCTACTACGAGTGAACTCTGGCTTAGGATACTTGTAGATGTACAGATTTAGGTAATATTTAATTGAATATAGGGATGACGGTTAAAGTTCTACTCTCAAACATCTGAGGAATTATTCTTGATGGTTTAACATTTAAATTTCAAATGAATGACAGAATGTTAATCAATCACTAATACCAATGAGATATCACAGTGACACAAGTCATTCCTATGAAATTGTTTACTAAGAAGTCACAATCAACTTACAGGATGAAAAAGTTAGAACATTTTATTCGAAGTAGTATCGAATTGACTGGTATCCTAACTTAGCTGATTTTGAACATGCTACTTCTGCCAAAAGTTCAAAAACGCCAGAATATATAACAAATATAATCACTATCCTTTAACTTATATCGTATGTAACACTAGTTTCTGGGGGGAAATGTCTACATGTAAAGAGATACTTTTAAAAATATTTAAAATAACGCAATTTTTTCACAAGTGTTCGACTTCTCTTGTACGTAAAAAGGTTCCATTATGGAATACCTTAGCGTGACTGGATTTCCACCTTGCTGAACCATGATTTTCTTATCTGGAAACAGGATGATGATCTGATACGTCATTCTCCCTTTGCACATTCGGGTCAGTTGACCACAGAATTAAATCCTTATACTGAATTATGCCAGTGCAAGCATAGTTCGTAGTGCTGTCTTCTGCTGAAATCCTTCTTTAGAGTATCAAGTCTTTTGATTTCCAGTTTCTCTATCAGACCATTCCTATTTACTGTTAGGCATTCAGCTGCAATTCTATGAGGCCTCCGGTCATATCACTGTGTAGTAGTGCCTGAGTCCGGCGTTTGAAGTGTATAGATATTTGATTGTCTATGCCTCTGGTAAGTCGGTACGCTATTTCTGTTTTACTGATCCTGCATGCGAAGAATCATTTTCAGAGATTTTGGATTTAAACCATTCACCTAGAACTTGGTGTTTTAAACATCTATTATTATTATTATTATTATTATTATTATTATTATTATTATTATTATTATTATTATTATTATTATTATTATTATTATTATTATTATTATTATTATTATTATGTTTGCACTTGTATTTAAAAGTATGCTTAATATTTTTCTGTTCTGCCTCTTTCAGTTCGTCCTGTTCGCCCTCGTGGCTGCCGCCTACGCCGCTCCCGGTTACCTCGGCGCTGCCGTGGCTGCCCCCGTCGCCTACGCTGCTCCCGCTGTCGCCCCAGTTGCCTACGCCGCCCCTGCTGTCGCCGCCGCTCCCCTGGCTTACAGCACTTATGGTGCCTATGCTGCTCCCTTCGCTTACGGCGGTATTGTCAAGAGCCACGCCATCATTGGTTAATTTTATCAACCGATGTAGCAACTCATAAATTATTTGTAATCGCTTAACACATTGACTAACAGTCAATAAATTTTTGCATTCAAATTATCTCTGTTTCATCTCGAAAATTATTATCATCCTATTCCTGCTCCCTGCGCTATTTTCCTTTTTCACTAATTAAATAGAGGAAATATTTCCTTTCTTAGTAATGATAATACCGAGCTCGATAGCTGCAGTCGCTTAAGTGCGGCCAGTATCCAGTATTCGGGAGATAGTAGGTTCGAACCCCACAGTCGGCAGCCCTGTAAATGGTTTTCCATGGTTTCCCATTTTCACACCAGGCAAATGCTGGAGCTGTATCTTAATTACGGCCACGGCCGCTTCCTTCCCACTCCTAGCCCTTCCCTGTCCCATCGTCGCCATAAGACCTATCTGTGTCGGTGCGACGTAAAGCAACTAGCAAAAAAAAAAAAAAAAAAGAAAGAAAGTAATGATAATAAATGTGTAAGTTATGACCGTAAAGACATGGATATTCGTATCGTATCGTAATCTGTTTACACTCCAGGGTCGGTTTTTTCCTCGGACTCAGCGAGGGATCCCACCTCTACCGCCTCAAGGGCAGTGTTCTGGAGCTTCAGACTCTGGGTCGGGGGATACAACTGGGGAGGATGAACAGTACATCGCTCATGCTCTGTGGAGAAGCTATACCTTTTCAGAAGTCTGTGAATCTAAGAGATGTAGAATTAGAAATGGTCACAGGGCTCATTAAAAATAGAGGGTAGTAGTGATGCATTGTTGAATCACAATTGTTTCAGGATGGATACTGGAAGGAAGATAAATATAGGTATGTTTTCACAAGGAAGAAGACAATTCCTGATATTAGAAAAGTAATTTCGTAACGAAAGTAAGTGCTCCTGAAATTTGGGAAAATGAAAATCTCCAAGGTGTAGTAGACTTCATACCCTACGTAATATAATTCAAGAATCACCTTTCCCATATGTGCATCTAAACTTCATCAACCCTAAAATATTCTGTAGATTTTCCTATGAATTGGTCGCTACGTGGATATGCGTATGGAATATGACTTATAAATAGGTTATTAACAACTTCTTGTTCCTGTTTTACAAGTGAGAGACTTACTTTTTCAGCACACACTTATTATTATTATTATTATTATTATTATTATTATTATTATTATTATTAAGGTTGAGTTGGCCGTGCGGTTAGGGGCGCTCAGCTGTGAGATAGAATCCGGGGGATAGTACGTTCGAACCCCACTGTCGGCAGCCCTGAATTTGGTTTTCCGTGTTTTCCCATTTTCACACCAGACAAATTCTGAGGTTGAACCTTAATTAATACTATGGCCACTTCCTTCCCACTCCTAGGCCTTTCCTATCCCATCGTCGCCACAAGACCTATCTGTGTCGGTCCGGCGTAAAGCGAATTGAAAGAAAAGAATAAATTATTATGTCCAGTCCGTGGATCGTTATCGATAACGTAACTTGCAACTGAACTTAATGTAGGAATGTTCTCACTAGAGTCGATGATGGGTTCGTGTACCATACTTACAGTTGGCAATAATTACAATAACTGTTCAATCTCCTCCTCACGGTCTATAACAAATAACCCTGAATGTACCAAAATACTCCTTCTGAGGTAATGTTAAATGTTCTTAGTAGTGGTTGTAATACTATTATTAATATTTATTTTGCCAGTTATTTAACATACCTCTAGCAAATGAAGAAAATGGAAAAATAGCTATACCTTAATTAAGGTACAGCCCCACGTGTGAAAATAGGAAGCGGTAGAAAATCTTCTTCAACACAGCTTGCAGTGGTATTCTATCCCATAAATTGCTGAATGAAAGCTCACAGTAATGTAACTCGAATCGCTCAGCCAATTCGGTCGGTAATATTAATAATGATTTGATAACTTAATATGCTTTATTAATAAATACTTCCCCTTAAAACAACAATCATCACCCGCAATAATAAATTACTTAATTAATATCTCAGTACGTTGTCTTCACACAGTGGCTTAATGGCTGAATTTCCACTCTGACGGACGTGGTTTCTATCCCGATGGAAGCTGTGGTAGAATTTCCTCCTGTTAAATCATGTGGGTAGTCCCAGAAATGACCATCAGCTTTAAATTCCTACACAAAACCCAAAATATGGAGAAAAGTAACAAGGGTACTTTGAAGAAATTTCTGTTTTCAAAATTACCGTAGTGACATGTCAGGCCCATGGCGTTGGAGTAGAGTCTTCTGCTCAGAGTTTCAAGGGCTAGATTCCCAACCAGAACAACGATTTCAATTCTGGACTGAGGACTGGAACACGTTTTCACTCAACATCATGAGACTAATTGAGGAAATGCCTGATAAGGGAGGCAGTGGACCGGGTCACAGGGGCCAAGCAATAGACTGAGGATATCGTCACTAAACCATGTGACACTCCAATACAATATCTGCTCGCTATGTAACAGAACTAATTCATTAATGACTTAGTGATATAGAATCTAGATTATAAATTACGTCATTCCAGAGTTATTAACTAGAGAGTTATTAAAAAATGTAATTAACATGGTCTAAGACGTCAAATGAAAGATTTCTGATTTACATTAGGTAATTTTGCTTATACATTAGATTATATTTGTTTAAATCTATTAGTGACACATATCGTGCAGTTAGACATTTCCTAAATACAGTAGAACCCCGCTTAACCGAACTTCGCTTAACCGAAACCCGACTTAACCGAAATGCTCTCGCAAAATTGTATTTTAAGATTTTGTTTTTACCTTCTCGTTCTTAGCCGTCGACATTAGTAATAATCTTGCTATATGTGCTGAGAGCTACTAGGCAAACCCTATTTTTATATTATGACTTATGTCAGAATGCACGTGTAGCATAAAACAAAACAGTTTCTAATTCTCAAGTTCGTTACATGATACTTTTTTTCTTGAAAAAGCAAGAATTATTATTATTATTATTATTATTATTATTATTATTATTATTATTATTATTATTATTATTATTATTATTATTATTATTATTATATTACTCGTCATGAAGATTATGCACACGGCTCCGACCTCGACAATAGCAGTTCTGAGAATTGACTTGCAGCAGATGATGGATTTAATGCATTGGAGGTAAGACTGATTTCGAATTTTTGTTATAATACAGTACCACACGCTTTTTTTGTCCGACTCGTTGGCTGAATGGTCAGCGTACTGGCCTTCGGTTCAGAGGGTCCCGGGTTCGATTCCCGGCCGGGTCGAGGATTTTAACCTTCATTGGTTAATTCCAATGGCCCGGGGGCTGGATGTTTGTGCTGTTCCCAACATCCCTGCAACTCACACACCACACATAACACTATCCTCCACCACATTAACACGCAGTTAGGCTACCTACACATGGCAGATGGCACCCACACTCATCGGAGGGTCTGCCTTACAAGAGCTGCACTCGGCTAGAAATAGCCACACGAAATTAATTATTATACCACACGCTTTAATTACAGTACTGTAATTAAATTACTGTATAGATTATTCGGTTCATTAGTAACAAAAAATAGTTTCATTATTTCAGATTGCTTTCCACTTTGTTGAACACAGCAATGAATCTACACCAGCTGATGTATGGTTGGTTAAATGGTGGCGCGACATAGCTGCACGACAGCGCTGCATCAAGAAAATTCAGAAGAAAATCACTGATTTTATACAATGAGTTATATTTTAATGTTAATATACAGGATGCACCTTTGTTGAACAGAGTTTATACATTTTTATTTCGGCAATTAATTTCGGAAAATATTTACTATGCGTCATCCGAAAAAAAAAACGTGTCAAGCATAGTGGCTCCGCCCCTTTTATTTAGGATAAACGGGGTTCTGCTGTAAATTAACTTTAAGACATCACGGCCGGCCCCGTGGTGTAGGGGTAGCGTGCATGCCTCTTACCCGGAGGCCCTGGGTTCGATTCCCGGGCAGGTCAGGGATTTCTACCTGGACCTGAGGACTGGTTCAAGGTCCACTCAGCCTACATGAATAGAATTGAGGAGCTATCTGACGGTGAGGTAGCGGCCCCGTTCTAGAAAGCCAAGAATAATGGCCGAGAGGATCCGTTGTGCTGACCATACGACACCTCGTAATCTGCAGGCCTTCGGGCTGAGCAGTGCCCGCTTTGTTGGCCAAGGTCCTTCAAGGGCTGTAGTGTCATGGGGTATAGTTTGTTTTTTAAGACATTAGATGCGTCTTTTAGAAAATTGGATAGGAAAATTTTAAATGGGACTCAATCAAAATTACCTCTGTCTCCGTTGGATATTTAATTCCGTTCACCTCTTGTGAAACACCTACAAAGAGCCGGCTAGTTCAGTTGCTTACAAGGCCTTTATTTCATTCGTATTTGCAAGATCACTTCACGGTCAGATTAAGGCACCGTATCGGGAGGATATGCACAGTAAACCCCAGACAAATGTCGTAAAACGAAGCAATTACATTATCGACGCCAGTAGAAAGCGGATGTTCTGTTCACCAGGTTATTGCGAACTTTACGGAAGTCTAGTAGGCAAGGTTTTAATTGTAGCAATCCATTACAGGCACTGAAAAATAGTGTTTAAAAATGTAGAACTCAGATGTATGCAACTGACTTAATTGAAAATAAGTGTATAATCATTTCGTCGAAACACGCAAAAATAACTTTCCAGAAATATGCGTGGCTGTGTTTAAAGTTCATTATTATCATAAGCTTTCGAGAGGTCAGCAATGAATGTTCTGGGGGGGGGGGGGGGGGGAAGAGCTGATTGAGTGGTAGGACCATGCAGTGTGAGCTTGCATTGGGAAAGTGATTGGTTACAACCCCCACCACTTAAAAGTGATTTTCCGGGGGTTTCTAAATTCCAAACCAGGTTATACCTTAATAACGCCATGGCTCTTTATCTCTATTCCACGTTGCCGAAATCCTGATTGTGTTAGTGCGAAGTGAAATAATTATCAGCAGACTTGGTGTTATATAAGAACAAAAGCAAAGTCACCTCCGTACAGCCCATGAAGGCCCTTGGAGGAGTGGAAAATAAAGGCTTCCACCATTGTTAACCTTGGCACGTGATGGGGTAGAGTGGTTAGCTCTACGCCTGGCAGCCTTTGCCCCCAGGAATTAACCTGGTACTCATTTTTGGTGTAGGCTGAGTGAACCTCAGGGCCATAAGCACCTCCGAAACTGGAAATCCCGTTTCTTAAATTTTACGACTTCCTGACGGGGATTCGAAACCACGTCCTTCCGGGCGAGCCGAACACGCCTTAACCGCCTCGGCCAGGCAGCCCCTTATGTAAGAACAGGTGTGAGAAAAATAAGAACAAGGAAAAAATAGCCTGAAAAGAAGAACAAGAATGAATAATAACAATAAGTAGAAGAAGAAGAAGAACAAGACTGAGAATTAGACTAAGAACAAAAACAATAATTAGAGTGGCAATATGAACAATAATATAAGAATAATAATAATAACAAGAATAAGAATGGGAATTAGAGAAAGAATAATGAGTATAAGGACAAGAACAATAAAAATAATGAGGACAATAACAAGAATGTGAATAATAAGAATAATAAGACAAAAATAAGATTAAGAACCAAAACAAACACAAGAATAAGAAGTTAAGAATAGGAGTGAAGACAAGAATAAGTATAAGAACAAGGTCATGAATTCCACGGTATCCCCTGCCTCGTAAAATAGGGAAGCAGGGACTCTTAATTTTGGAGCATGGTTTGGCAACTCACTTAGCTGAGCTTGGCATTGCTTTTAATTACTTTTGTCAGGCTCCTCGCTTAAATCTATCTTATCCGACCACATTTGGTCAACCCCTTTCCCTCTCCGACCTCGACAGCATTAGGTGTTTGAGTTCTATGGAGTTTTTCATTTTCACGCACTCGTGGACATTTCCTTTCTTTTGCCGATAGCTTCATTTCTCGAAGTGTCGGACCTCTTCCATTTTCCCTCTGATTAGTGTTAATAGAGGATGATTGCCCAGCTGTACCTCCTCTTAAAACAAAACCACTTGAATAAGAATAAGAACATCAATAAGAATAAGAACCACCGGGCGAGTTGGCCGTGCGTGTAGAGGCGCGCGGCTGTGAGCTTGCATCCGGGAGATAGTAGGTTCGAATCCCACTATCGGCAGCCCTGAAGATGGTTTTCTGTGGTTTCCCATTTTCACACCAGGCAAATGATGGGGCTGTACCTTAATTAAGGCCACGGCCGTTTCCTTCCAACTCCTAGGCCTTTTCCATCCCATCGTCGCCATAAGACCTATCTGTGTCGGTGCGACGTAAAGCCCCTAGCAAAAGAAAAAAAAAGAATAAGAACCGCCGGGCTGAGTGGCTCAGACGGTTGTGGCGCTGGTCTTCTAATCCCCACTTGGCAGGTTCGATTCTGGCTCAGTCCGGTGGTATATAAAGGTGCACAAATAGGTCAGCCTCGTGTCGATAGGTTTATGGCACGTAAATGAACTTCTCGACATCTTCGAAAACAAAAAAAAAAGTAGTTAGAGGGAAGTAAATCCAATAACATTATTATTAAGAATAAGAACCAAAATAGGAACAACCTCAAGAATAAGAACAATAATACAAATACGTAACAAACCACGGTAAGTTGGTACAGACAACCGTCTTTGAAGTGAAAAGCGATAACTTGCCATATATTCAATGGAACGACAGGACAATTTTACCGAATGAACTCACATGCGTTCACCATCCCCCTGGCGATGAGGTTGTTTGCCGTTGTTTTCCTCCTTGACGCAGAAGGTACTATAATATGTCCATCTGTCAGCCCACTGAAATGCATACATCAGTGGACCCGATAAGTGACAGCTTGATACTATTATTCACAGACACTTGATTCATGAATAATTACGTTAGGCTACTAGCATCGCTCATCCCTCAGTCAGTTTCATATTGTCAAAGGCAAATATAATATTAAGAAAGGCCATTGACACCAGATAATGCAGTACATTGTAAGCGCTTCTCGCCCAATGTGCATCTGGTCTTAATTAGAACTCTACTGGTTTCTAATTGTTTATTACAAAGTTCTAAGGAATCTTCTCGAGTTTATTCGTAAATTATCCGTTACTATGGATGTTAGATCTCTGAATTGCATGATCACAACACTATTCGTATTCCACGCACAACTGAAGACTAATTTGGCTACGGTCGAGTTAGTGGCAGTGTATTGTATTGTATTTACAGCCTTTCTCTGGCTATCATGTCAATGTTTCTATTAGCGTTATTTATAGTCTTTATTATGTTGTCTTCCGGGTTCGATTCCCGGCCAGGTCAGGGATTTTTACCTGGACCTGAGGGCTGGTTCGGGGTCCACTCAGCCTACGTGATTAGAATTGAGGAGCTATCTGACGGTGAGATAGCGGCCACGGTCTAGAAAGCTAAGAATAACGGCCGAGAGGATTCGTCGTGCTGACCACACGGCACCTCGTAATCTGCAGGTCTTCGGGCTGAGCAGCGGTCGCTTGGTAGGCCAAGGTCATTCAAGGGCTGTAGTGGCATGGGTTTGTGGTTTGGTTTTATTAAGCTGTCTTCTTTTTTTTTAAAGTGCTATTTGTTCGGGGCGTCGACCTAGAAAGACCTTTTGCCCGTACTTGCACCATATATTAGGAAACTGCGTGTGTTTTGTAAATGGCGGAAGTGTAAAGTGTTGAATGTGTGGAAAGGAACGTTTAGGACGACAAAAACACCCAGTCCCCAGGCCAGGGATATTAATCACTTACAATTAAGAACCCCTGACCCTAGCTGGGAATCGAACCCGGGGACGCCGGGTGACAGGCGGTCGCGTTGCTCCCTACACCGTGAGGCCGGACATGTTCGCTTCTTACTCTTATTCTTCCCGACATGAAGTTAATTGTTAATGGTCCACCAGTGGTCCACAAACCTCCCATTTTTCTAAAACTCACATTACAGTTTTGAGAAATAATACATATTCGTAATTTTTAATATTTTTCTAATGCGGCCATGTCGGGGCTACAATCGTAGTGTGCCTGTCTCTTCTACCGAGGCCCCAGGTTCGATTCTCGGCCAGGTAGGGGATTTTTGCCAGTATCTATGGCCTGGCTAGAGTACGAGTTATCTGACAGTCAGACGCGGACTACAAAGCCAAGAATAATAGTTGAAAGGATTCGACGCGCTGACCACGCATAACGTCATAATCTGCAGGCCTTCTGGACTGAGTAGCTGTGGCTTGGAATACCAAGGGCCCTTCGGGGCTGGTAGCGTCAGAGGATTTGTTTTATTTTGTTCTCGTGTTATACCATATTATGTCCTTTTGTGTTCTTATATATGACAATCTTCTACGTTTGATCTAAGGAAGGTAGTGAGAACTTCAAACAAGTAGCCAGATATATCCGCGTGTCAAAATGTAGCGTGGATGCTTGAACCATGACGTTGACTTTAGGGACTGACCTTCTCAATACCTGGCAAAATTAGCTTTTGTGTCGCGTAAGTTGACGGAACTGGTGTGGTCACGCAACTCTCACTTTTTGGCGACCTCAGCCATTGCCACGCCTTAGCCACCCGACTAAAGTATATATACTGTGGCCAGCGCTTCAGTAGGCACTGTATTCTCCAGAGAAGACAACCAACACTCAACCAAAATGTTCAAGCTGGTGAGTTACAAGTCTTAGAAGTCTTATGTACCAACAGTCACAAGACACATCGTTATTCAACATTTATATTTATTTATTTATGGATTAGAACATTAACATTTCACAAGTTCTTGTACAATTATTTGAAACTATTTTTTTCATTTCTAAAATATTTAGATTGGAGCTTTCACGGCCCGTAAATGTAGATATGGTCATAAACTATTGGTCTTTACCTCTGACTTTATTGGGAGGGGGGGGGGGGTGGGCTGTTCAGGAGAAAGACTCATTATTAGTAGAGTCTCGTTCACGAACACATAAGATTTACTTCTAAAGGCGCGGAGCAAAATTCTCTGTGAAACGTAAAGTATTTCACCTTCTTTCCTGACACAGCTTATTATCATGTTTTATTTCTGTTCTGGCAGTAGTTCTAAATAAATTATTTGTTCAACATCCGTACGCACACTTCAATTTCTACTCTTGCTACTAGATCTAATTTTCCAATGACACCAGGATTACTCAAAGTATTAGAATATACTCTTGTACGGCGTGGTGATAATTAAGTTTCGAAGGCGAATGCAGGACGATCATTATTCCACTCTGCTCAAGAACAGACAAGACCGCTAGAAGCAAAAGTAGGAAAATATACTTGTACAAAAAGAGGTTTAATAGTTAATTTCATGGCGCACAAAATATTCTCAAAATGTATCACCTAACGAATTCAGGCCATTGATTTTTATACATGAAACAAAATGCTTATTTTTGTCAAATTTTACAGTTTCTTGTCTAATTATTAAGCAAGCAAGTCGGTTTTGAGCGAGTCCAGAAACACGTCTTGCTTTGTGGTTGTTTCACCAGTTCGTCCTCACTTAAATGTTCTACTAAAATAAAATAATCTGCAAATTTAACAATACTTTTAAATCTTGGTTTGAAGCCTTCTCTGCTGTATATCAGTTTTAATTAATTTTTACACGTCGTACTCAATGATGAACTTTTATTAAAGTTAGCTTAGTTAAGAGGAGGAATCAGATTTTCTTTATTTTAAAACTTATATTACTTTCCCATTGTCATTAATAAACTAGTTTATATTGGTGACATTCTAGAACTCTTGGAGTCAGCTTTCTCCAAGATTCGTTATTTGTGTTTAATTTCAGTCTTAATTTCTCAGAAACTAAAGACATAAAGATCTCACATTACTCAACTTTACTCAATATTTACTGGATAAGTAATTCATTTTCTTGTTTTCTTTATTTCAGTTCGTTCTCCTCGCCGTTGTGGCTGCCGCCTCCGCCGCTCCTGGATACCTTGGCGCTGCCCCCGTTGCATATGCTGCCGCCCCAACCTATGCTGCTGCCCCCGTAGCCTACGCCGCCCACACCTACGCTGCCCCCGCTATTGCCGCCCCAGCCTATGCTGCTGCCCCTGTTGCCTACGCTGCTCACGCCTACGCAGCCCCCGCTTTTGCTGCACCCCTCGCCTACAAGAGCCACGCCATCATCGGTTAAATGTTCAATAAATGATAATTTATTTCATTGCAAAATGTCTAAAATTCGGGAAAAATAAATAATTTATTTTACCTAAAATGCTTGTTCATATTATTATTTGAAATCAACGTTTGAAATTATTACCTTCTCCATCAATTTACATAATCTAAGATGGTAGAGTGATACCAAATCAAGTTACGTCGAATTATGTTGATCTTTCTGCGTATGATTTCCTCCAGAAATGAATAATGTTGACCTTCCTGAGTATGATTTCTCGAGAAATTAATTATGTTCAGCAATTTCCAATAATTTCCAGTTCTGATATTTCGTTATACGAGCCATATATGACAAGACTGATAGAGATGTAGATATGTACATAAATTCATTGATAGGCAAATGCATAGATAAATGGATAAAGTACATTTTTAAAAGAAGTGAAATATAGGCGTAGGGCTGGCCATCCTAAACTGTACGAGATGTTTGGAGAGGAAGATACGAAATATATACGATAATTAGCGGAAAAATCTAGAGCATTGTATGGGATGTAATTGTAGGGTTTGTAGAAGGCAATAATAGCTTAAAAGTTCTGAAAAATAGAAACGGTGTATCAGAATGCACAGCTAATAGCGAATTAAGAATTCTGTGTGAAGATATAGGTATACAAATTTATCATAAGAGATAATAAAATACTGACTAACACTGCAGAGGGGAAAGGGGAGAGAAACCAACATCAGGTGTAATATTGACACGATGATTAACGGGTAAGCGAGGTGAACCGGTTACTAGGATAAAATGTGAATATGGTACTGCTGCGATACAGGGATTCAGATTGAATACAAAATGCTGAATAATACATTAACTTCTAGGCTGGAAGAATGTAGAGAAACATGTTTATTTTTCAACAGCATGTACCATTCAGTTTCCTCTAGCGAGAGCTTGCACAGTAGACAAAGCAGTCCAGACAATACATCTAATAATGAGATGGTAAATGGGACTTACACATGTCAGTCGTTCCAGTGTTTGAAATGAAAAAGCAAGAACTTATTTTGAATAGAACTCCGGGAGAATTTTACCGAATGAATTCCCATGTGTTCACCATCCTCCTGACGATGGGATCGTATAATACATCAACGGCAATTCATACATGTCCAAAGAGGTGACTAAAATAAGGATTCCCAAAAACTCTCAACTTCGAGCGTGAGTTGGTTCACTGGAGTCTCCTACTAAGTCTAAGATATGTTACATTCCACTTTGCCGGGCTGAGTGGCTCAGACAGTTGAGGCGCAGGCCTCTGACCCCAACTTGGAGGGATCTATCCTGACTCAGTCCCATGGTATTTGAAGGTGCTCAAATGCGTCAACCTCATGTTGGTAGATTTACTGGCAGATAAAATAACTCTTACGGGACAAAGTTCCGGCACCTCGGAGTCAGAGGAAATCGTCAAAGTTGTTAGTGGGAAGTAAAGCCAATAACATTATTATATATTACATTCCAGTTACCAGTGATACCCCTGTAACTTCCTTCCTTCCTTCCTTCCTTCCTTCCTTCCTTCCTTCCTTCCTTCCTTCTTTCCTTCCTTCCTTCCTTCCTACTTACCCATTCAAACATCCTTGGTCAACACTTGTTAACTTTCAATGAAGGGAGACATAGGGAGTCTTCCATTATCTTGTCCTGCATGGTTCTTCCATTTCTTTCTTTCCCCGATGTAGTCACTCTTTGCCGTATAGGACTCCTCATTCTTCTAGTCTCATTAGATTTAAAATTTGGTCGTTGCCTAGCTGAACTTCCATTTTAATCAAAATCGTCATTCCATTCAAAATGTTCCATAAAATTTCGTTAATTTTGTGCAGGTGTTCTTTTGTCTTCAAACACCCACTGATTTCATCAGGTTTCAAATCTCCAATGTTGGACATAAGAATCGCGCGTCATTGTAAATTTACTTCTAGAAATACAACTAAATTGATACCTCTTCCGCACACAACAATTCTTAATTAGTTCAGTTTATCTCCCTCTTTCTTTCTTTCTTTCTTTCTTTCTTTACCTTTGGATGAGGACTTAACTGTAAGTTAATTTAGCTGAGGTTTATCTATCTGACGTCAATCTCATGTAGGGCACTGCATTCATTGTTGTGCGTTTCGCTAGAGGTTGGTTTTGTGTAAATGTACAGATGTGCATTAAGACGAACACAACGCCATTCCAGGAACCAGAGGAATTAAATATGCGCGGTTAAAATCCAACCTAGAACCTCCTGAACAGAAAGCCACCACTCTGACCATTCAAGAAAGGAACCGAAACGAATTTCTTCACCAAGTTTTGATCCATTGTTTTCATTTAAATCCTTCGTCAGAACACCGAAATAAGATTGTCATACATATTTTAGAAATCTCTTTTTTCATCTTCACCTGATCATAGGCACCTTCAGAATTTCTAGCCACTTCATTCAGTCAATCTCATTGAATATCGTTCTCAGATACCCACACATCATATACATGGGCGTGACCTTCATTAAATTGATCTATTGTTCATGATGCCACTTGCCCCTAAAATGGGACTATAACTTCTGTTAAAATTGTAGTTGAGATAAGAGGAAAGGAAGCCCACTTTAGAATGCAAAACATTGTAGTGAATGTAATAACAATCATTAGTTCATTGAAGTAGCTGAAAGTCCATTAAGAAAGGAAGTAAACACATTGTTATAAAGCGCATAAATAATCCATAATTCTAAACGAAAAGACGAATAAAAATAATGAAGAGAACTTTGTTTGAGAGACAGTACTGGTAAATATATACCACCAGTCAAATTTACTTGAAGAATTATTCAATACAAACACACACCACAGTATTGCAGACAGTCAAATTACATGTAAACGTACCAAAACTAAAAACTGTTGAAGAATAATGTACGTCGCAGGTTATGGTAAGCAATAAAGACCAATTTTTGGAAGTGATATGTGCTCTCCTCAAATGCAGATATACTTACTGAAGAGTAATTTCTAAATTTCTTCATGTAAAGCATGTCATTGAATGTAAGTGATGACGGTGGTGATGATTGGTGTTTTAAGAGGCTCAAACATAGAAGTCTGCATGAAGAAAGAGGGGTTAACGGAACCTAAATTCGTTTGAGGAGATAATTTAGGACCTTGTAGTCGAAGGATGTAAAACACGGAATACTATTCAGGAATTAATGAGATAGATTTAAAGTGGATCTACAATAATCCTCTGGGTAGGTAAGCTGTAAAATAACGGCTGCTTTAAAAAGGAATTATTCAGAAGGTAAGCCTAATGATTAACCTCTCCAGGGAAAGGAACATGAGTTAGAATAAAATGAAAGAGAATAGAAGTATATGAAATGTTTTCTTACGTAAGAATGACGGAGAATTGACGGATAAATCAAATCACAGGTTAAGTGTTAGTGAATTAAGTTGATGATTTCACAGTGAAATTATTACTTTTAATCAGAATTAATGAGGAATTTAACAGTCTTAGAGCATCAATAATCCGTTCCCTTAGCCAAGAATTGTAGTTGAAATTAACGTCAAAATAATTATACTATAGTATCAGTTACGTATAAATGAAATAATTCGCATGGAAACTGTGCTATTCGTGATTAGCTGCCACCTCCGGAGGTCCGGGTTCGATTCCCGGCTCTGCCACGAAATTTGAAAAATGGTACGAGGGCTGGAACGGGGCCCACTCAGCCTCGGGAGGTCAACTGAGTAGAGGTGGGTTCGATTCCCACCTCAGCCATCCTCGAAGTGGTTTCCGTGGTTTACCACTTCTCCTCCAGGCATGCCGGGATGGTACCTAACTTAAGGCCACGGCCGCTTCCTTCCCTATTCCTTGCCTGTCCCATCCAATCTTCCCATCCCTCCACAAGGCCCCTGTTCAGCATAGCAGGTGAGGTCGCCTGGGCGAGATACTGGTCATCCTTCCCAGTTGTATCCCCGACCCAGAGTCTGAAGCTCCAGAACACTTCCCTTGAGGCGGTAGAGGTGGGATCCCTCGCTGAGTCCGAGGAAAAAACCGACCCTGGAGGGAAAACAGATTAAGTAAGTAAGTAACTGTGCTATTGCATCATGTTGGGATCATATTTCTTAATGAGTAATCACGAATACTTAGTTTGTGAAATCTATCCAATATATTGTTTATTTTCTGTTTATACTGATGTTTATAGTGTAATTATATTTAGGGTTGAAAACTTAATGACTGTGGCCCTTATCGTTGTACCATTCTGGTATTCGACAGGAGTAGAAGTGGAAAAACAAGAAAACAAGAAGAATCAATTTCAGGATGGCAGAGAGTGGCATTCATTTTAACCCATTTTTGTATTCTACTTTGTCTCTTCAGTTCGGGTGAGTGTCTGTTGATCATATTCAGCCTTCAACGTTTATAACTAAGTAAACTTAGTATAAATGGGTACTCATGAAGAAATATCAAGCCCCTACCGTGAAGCAATAATGCAATTCCTATGCAAACCCTTTTATTTCTTAGCAAATGACGCTATAATTTTTTAATTTTAGTTAAGATTCTTTATAGTCAGACTAAGGTAGGTAGGTAAGGGTTATTCTGCCCGAAGGCAGGTCCGAACCTCCGCAGAGGTGTTCCTGAGCCGGAGTTTACGTGCGGTACGGTGGCCAGCTCCTTTCCGCTCCTCCATTCCCTTACTCCCCACCAACAGCGGGTGGCAACCTATCCAACTCCTGACCACGCCCAATGTTGCTTAACTTTGGAGATCTCACGGGATATGGTGTTTCAACACGGCTACGGCCGTTGGCAGTCAGACTAAGGGTGAAAATAAAGATTAATCTGGCTAACGTGACTAAAGGAGTCTATGGATTGTTGACCTAAGTGATTAAATCTGGAACAGTACAGTGGGGCACTCTGTGTCCCTGAAAATTTTCGTTCTCGGATTAAGTTATGTTGGCACATCTGATAAGCGCCCACATCCTTTGACTTTTATTTGATCTTGACTGTTTTTCTGTCGGTGTATGTAATTCTTAGCATTAACATTTATTTGTACCAAAAGCAGTGTCTCTGTTGCACTCAGTACCCCACTATGCGGTAAATCAAACCTTTTCTTCTTCTTTCACTGGTATAATTCTTGAACGTTACCCAAAATGTAATTATGTAGTTCCTGATAAATGCTAACGAAATGGATTGTCTTCAAAGTTACGAAGAAATTTTATACTATTTAAGACAGGCCAGAGTGTGATAGTCTAAATCTGTTTGAGGAATGTTCTGATAAACGCTCGTCCTTAAATTAATACGTACTGAGCTCGATAGCTGCAGTCGCTTAAGTGCGGCCAGTATCCAGTATTTGGAAGATAGTGGGTTCGAACCCCACTGTCGGCAGCCCTGAAGATGGTTTTCCGTGGTTTCCCATTTTCACACCAGGCAAATGCCGGGGCTGTACCTTAATTAAGTCCGCGGCCGCTTCCTTCCCAGTCCTGGCCTTTTCCTGTTCTATCGTCGCCATGTGTCGGTGCGACGTAAAGCCAATAGCAAAAAAGAAAAAAGAACGTAATCTATAGAAAGAACGTTTTCCCAGTAAATCAAGAAGTAAAATCTAGGGAATATTTTCTCTTCAAATTGAGAGAAGAACTAATGAGGTCTTGATGAAGCAGAGACTTCGAATCCCTAATCTTAGCCATCGTGGAACAACGATCCAATTGATCGTCAGGAAGGTGCTCCCATCTGCCAAGATACAACGAACCCAAGACCAGTGTGATGTGTTCGCAATGAAGAATGTGTGTGTGTGTGTGTAAACAACATATCCTGCTGTTTTTGTCGTCATTGTGAGGAGTGAAATTGTGATAATGATAAAAAAATGATCAACGAGAGAATGTCTACAAAAATACTGAAATATATTTAACACTTTCACTTTTTATAATATTCACACAGTTATTTTCATTTTATAACCTTAAGGCTTTTTTCACGCATTTGTATTTTAAAGTTTTACTAATACATAATTTGAATATGTCAGAAATATGTTTCTCTTCTGGCGTAGTGCCGTAGCATACCATTAATGTTTCCGAAGAATAAAGATACTGTTCCAGGGTTAAGTTCGAACAATTTGTAGATACGTGTTCTCTCAATATTAAGCTTCCATTTCCAATAAAAAATTATTTTTGGACTGAACAAACAGGCCCTTCATGTATTAAGAACAGTACTATTATATAATTAATATTTTATTCCTCTTTTATAGACGGGCAACAGAGATCTGGTTTACTCTACCATCTAGTGGCATAAATACGGAACGTCGAACTTTAAATCCAGGCAAGTATTCCGGCGTATATGTGATAGAAAAGGGCTAGGACTGGAAAGGAAGGCACCATGGCCTTAACTAAGGGACCACCAGAGCATTTGCCTCGCGTGTAAATAGGAAATCACGGAAAGACATCTTCAGAAATGCCGGAAGTGTGGTTCGAAACCACTATCACCCAAATGCAAGCTGACAGCTACGTGACCCAAACCTCATGGCTACTCGCTCGGTTATATTATTTATTTATTTATTTATTTATTTATTTATTTATTTATTTATTTATTTATTTATTTATTTATTTATTTATTTCTTTATTTATTTATTTATTTTCAATGACATTTAATCGATCAATACACCACACTACCAATCACCAGAGAAACACGCAATAGTGATTTTATCCCTCTATATTGGGCTGGCGTCAGGAAGGGCATTTGGCCGTAAAAAGGACCGAATGCACACATGCGACACAGTTCGCACCCGCGACCCTACAGGTGGGGGAAGGGCAAATGACATTTAATCAATTTCCGTTTACATCTTGTGCATAAGGGAGAATATCCAACCAGTTTCTCTGTGACATGTATACGGAGTTAAACAAAAATATGGAGCGAAATTTCAGGAACAGATGTCTATTAATTAGTAAATAAAGGTTAGATAATATCAGCATGATTCCAGCAATTCTTAATAAATGAATTACCTGTTAAGTATGACGTTAATGTCCATCAGTTTTATTCAATACAGGTTTCTTTAGGCCTTGGCCTTAATTTAGGTGTGAAAAAGGAAAACCAAGGAAAACCACGTTTAGGGCTGCCGACAGTGGGGTTCGAATCCACTATCTCATGGATGCAAGCTCACAGCTGCGCGCCCCTAACAGCACGGCCAACTTGCTCGATGAATTTTATTATTTTGAACTGAAAGTCCAGACACTGGTTTGGCTGAAGTGAAAAATGTTGTAGCATCTTTTCCATGAGCGAATTTTAGAGCGTGGGTGAGAACGTGCATTACTCCAGAAATATCGGAGAGTGCTAGGATCTCCATAAAAAGATGAACTGAGACTTGTATTCAGAGGTGGTGAACAATACGAATGTTTGACATGCGGAGTGCGTCGTATATAAATCCTCGACGATTATACTTGATAGTGAAATAACTCGGACACTAACCATTTCCGGGCAAATATTGATATTAACTACGATTATCCTCTACATGTGAGGAAAACTATATTTAAATTTTCACGCGTAATTTTCTCACACTTGGACTAATAATCTCGATGATTGTCCCCTTCAAATTGCAATTATCATAAGCATCATCATTATCATCATGAACGATATTTGGTCAAAAGTTTGTGTAAATGAATCAATGTTCTGCTCCTACAGCTCCAGGTGTTAATAATTTGAACGGAGGGCATCTTATTATTTGAATATTAATATTTGTTTAGTAACAATAAATTCATACTTAGAATACGAATATATAAAACATGGGAGAATATTATTTGAGGGAGGTTATTCGCACAGTGACTTAGTGTATGTGCTTGCTTTCCATTTAGACAACCGGGATATGAATCCAGGTTAACATAATTTGGAATTATTATTTAAAAAATCACGTGGGCTCAGATCAGAACCAAAAATAAAGTAAGGTGACTCCAGGAACTCCACAATACCCTGGATGAAATAGATAATATTTTCATGAAAAAAAGGAATGGTTGAGAATGAGGTGAATAGAAACTTGTGCACTTTAAAACCACAGGGTCAGACTTTTGGTATGGACCTAGTAATTGACAATTATGATGTTACAGGTTCAGAGAAGCTGCACGGCAAGTTACCAAGGAGGTAGACATGGGATATAGTCAAGTATGATGGTACAGGCAATTTAAATTGATTGAAATGAGGATGGCAGAAAAATCTCCGTCCACAGCAGTCAAAGGGGTTAGGAAGGACTAGAAATAACGTGCTTTTATTATCCAGCCAATGCATGAATCGTATGAAGTATTATTGATTAGGAATAATTCTAAGAAGACTCAATATAATGTGTATTATGCAGCAAATGAATCACTTCAAATACTTAGGGTGTATTAGGGTGTATTCACCCAGCATGGTAGTATTGCAAGTGACACTGAATCTTTGTTGTTTTTTTTTTTTTTTTTTTTTTTTTTTTTTGCAATTTGCTTTACGTCGCACCGACACAGGTAGGTCTTATGGCGACGATGGGATAGGAAAGGCTTAGGAATGGGAAGGAAGCGGCCGTGGCCTTAATTAGGGTTCAGCCCCAGCATTTTCCTCGTGTGAAAATAGGAAACCACGGAAAACCATATTCGGGGCTGCCGACAGTGGGGTTTGAACCCACTATCTCCCGATTACTGGATACTGGCCGCACTTAAGCGACTGCAGCTATCGAGTTCGGTGACACTGAATCAAGGTGGAAGAAGGCTAATAGAACCTATTGCATTATGTAAGACAGATAACTTAAGCTCCGTGTACAGACATCAACAATGCTATATGGTTGTGAAATCTCGGAGGTATTCATAAACTGTAGGTACTAGGCAGAGGAATACTGAGAAGGATTATTCCTGGCACAGAGAGGTAATTCTTGCATGGTTTCCTAATTACATGCTATAATTTCTTTTTCAGTTAATGAGACCGTTGTAAATAGGAGTATGCGTATATGTCTTATCCTCTACTCAAAAGCTGGGTAGATCGCCAACAGCTTCGTCATGAATTTAAACAGGTCAGGGATTTTTGTCACGATCTAAGGGCTGGTTCGAGAAGGAGTTATCTGACGGTGAAACGGTGGCCACCGTCTACAAAGCCAAGAATAATGGATGAGAAAATTCGTCTTGCTGACCACGCATCACTTCGTAATCTGCAGGCATTCGGGCTGAGCAGACGTCGCATGGAAGGCCTCAGGCATGTCGGGGCTGGTAGCGTCAGATGATTTGATTTATTTTATTCTAGTGTTACATTACTTCTTCTTTCGTCTTCTAATATATCTGTCACTCTGCTTACTACTTCCTTTTAAATTTAGTTTTATTTTTGATGTAAGGAAGGCAGTGAGAACTTGAAGCAAGCAGCCGAATGTATCCGCATGACGAAATGTAGCGGGTGCTTGAACCATGACGTTGACATTAGAGACTGACCTTCCCAATACCTGGCAAAATTAGCTTCTCTTTTTGTGGCGCGTAAGTTGACGGAACTGGTGTGGTCACGCACCTCTCACTTTTTGGCGACCTCAGCCATTGCCACGCCTTAGCCACTCGATTACAGTATATATACAGTGGCCAGCGCTTCAGTAGGCACTGTATTCTCCAGAGAAGACAACCAACACTCAACCAAAATGTTCAAGCTGGTGAGTTACAAGTCTAAGAGACTAAACTTACAAAGTTTATTTGGCCACGACGAAGCTTTCTATTGTATTCTTGAGACAGTTCCACATTTCTTACGTACCAGCAGTCACAAGGCGCATCGTTATTCAACATTTAGTTAAGAAATGAAACGTTTTACAATATATTAACAATATTTTTCTGCCGTAAGTTGCTATAGAAAATTAAATACAAAAATTCAAATATGTGGCAAATAGAGCCCATGAAGTGTTTGCCCTATTAAGTCAGCTGCTGCATAGACAGATGACTTGTAAACATCGAAGTGACACATATTGTGACTACCTCTTCAGCGTCGTCTCATTAGGCTAAATTTGGACCCCATTGTAGTCCTTTGTATAGGGTGGAAATCCTCAGTTTGATATCGAATCCTGGGCCTCCAGGTAATAAGGAGCTGGTGGAGAAGTTCCAGTTAATTTCAATTCTTTTAACTTAATCTCTCAATGGTAAGAAATCATAATACAACATTTAACATGTCAAAATTCTCTGACAATTATTTAAAATGATTGTTTTATTTCTAAAAGATTAGATTGATGCAGTCATTTCTCGCAATTGCAGACATGGTAATTAGCCTTTGGGCTTTTGCCCTGTCGGCAAACAAGGTGGCATTCTTTACGTTTCGCAGAGAACTTTGCTCTGCGTCTTCAGAAGAAAACCTATTCTGTTCGCGAGCAAGACTCATTATTTGTCGGTTAACGAGCAGGAATCATTGTTCGTCGGTTAATGAGCAAGACTCATTATTCGTCTGTTCGCGAGCAAGGCTCATTATTCGTCGGTTAACGAGCAGGACTCATTGTTCGTCGGTTAATGAGCAAGACTCATTATTCGTCTGTTCGCGAGCAAGGCTCATTATTCGTCGGTTGACGAGCAAGACTCATTATTCGTCGGTTGACGAGCAAGACTCGTTATTCGTCGGTTAACGAGCAAGACTCATTATTCGTCGGTTGATGAGCAAGACTCATTATTCGTCTGTTCGCGAGCAAGGCTCATTATTCGTCGGTTAACGAGCAGGACTCATTGTTCGTCGGTTAATGAGCAAGACTCATTATTCGTCTGTTCGCGAGCAAGGCTCATTATTCGTCGGTTGACGAGCAAGACTCGTTATTCGTCGGTTAACGAGCAAGACTCATTATTCGTCTGTTCGCGAGCAAGACTCATTATTCGTCGGTTGACGAGCAAGACTCATTATTCGTCGGTTGACGAGCAAGACTCATTATTCGTCGGTTGACGAGCAAGACTCGTTATTCGTCGGTTAATGAGCAAGACTCATTATTCGTCTGTTCGCGAGCAAGGCTCATTATTCGTCGGTTGACGAGCAAGACTCATTATTCGTCGGTTGACGAGCAAGACTCGTTATTTGTCGGTTAACGAGCAGGAATCATTGTTCGTCGGTTAATGAGCAAGACTCATTATTCGTCTGTTCGCGAGCAAGGCTCATTATTCGTCGGTTAACGAGCAGGACTCATTGTTCGTCGGTTAATGAGCAAGACTCATTATTCGTCTGTTCGCGAGCAAGGCTCATTATTCGTCGGTTGACGAGCAAGACTCGTTATTCGTCGGTTAACGAGCAAGACTCATTATTCGTCTGTTCGCGAGCAAGACTCATTATTCGTCGGTTGACGAGCAAGACTCATTATTCGTCGGTTGACGAGCAAGACTCGTTATTCGTCGGTTAACGAGCAAGACTCATTATTCGTCTGTTCGCGAGCAAGACTCATTATTCGTCGGTTGACGAGCAAGACTCATTATTCGTCGGTTAACGAGCAAGACACATTTCTAGAATGGTCTTCTACTCTTAAACGGATTGGAGATGATTATAGTTTTGAGGGCAACTACAGGATGCTAATCATTCCACGAGTTTACCGCTAGGAGTAAATGTAAGAAAACATACTTCTATGCAAAGTGGTTTAATATTTAATTCCATGGAACACAAAATACTCACAAAATGTGTCAACCAACAAATTCAGGCCACTAATTTTTATATATGAAACGAATTATTTATTAGGTCAAACTTTACAGTTTATTATCTGGTTATTATCTGAGTTTCTCTCTCATTTCCATCAAGCATACTGTGTAAGGTCGTTTTACCTGTTCATCCTCACTTAAATGTTCTACTAAGATAAAATTATCTGAAAATTTAATACTAATTAATAATCTTGGTTTGAAGCCTTCTCGGCTGTCTACCAGTTTTAGTTCATTTTTACACGTGGTAGTCAACTAGGAACTTTTAGTTAAAATAGTTTAGGTTATTTAACTTGTTTAAGAACGAGCTATTGGATTTTTATTTATTTAAATATATTTTAAATTATATTATTTTCCCATTATCATTGTTAAACTAGTTTCTCTTGGTGATATTCTCGAATTTCTCCACGATTCGTTATTCGTGTATAATTTAAGTCTTTCTCTTTCTCAGAAACTAAAGACATAAAAAACTCACATTACTCAACTTTACTCAATATTTACTGGATATATAATTCATTTCCTTGTTTTTTAATTTCAGTTCGTTCTCCTCGCCGTTGTGGCTGCCGCCTCCGCCGCTCCTGGATACCTTGGCGCTGCCCCCGTTGCCTACGCTGCCGCCCCAGCCTATGCTGCTGCCCCCGTAGCCTACGCCGCCCACACCTACGCTGCCCCCGCTATTGCCGCCCCAGCCTATGCTGCTGCCCCTGTTGCCTACGCTGCTCACGCCTACGCAGCCCCCGCTTTTGCTGCACCCCTCGCCTACAAGAGCCACGCCATCATCGGTTAAATGTTCAATAAATGATAATTTATTTCATTGCAAAATATTAAAAAATCGGGAAAAATAAATAATTTATTTTACCTAAAATGCTTGTCCACATTATTATTATTATTATTATTATTATTATTATTATTATTATTATTATTATTATTATTATTATTATTATTATTATTATTATTATTATTTGAAATCAGTAATGGAAATCATTACCTTCTCCATCAGTTTACGTAACATAAGAAAAATTTATGTCGACTTATCTTGACCTCCTTGAATGTGAATTTTTCTAGACGTAAATTATCTTCAACAATTTCCAATAATTTCCAGTTCTGATATTTCGTTATCCTAGCCAGATATGACATTACTGATAGATATGTAAATACGTATATATATGATAGGAAGTCATATCTTTTAAGGGAAGCGAAATTAAAGGGTATGGCTGGCCATCCTATATTGTACGAGACGTTTGGAGAGGAAGATAACAAACATATTTGGTAAGGTGCAGTAAAATCTAGAGAATTGCCATCATCATCATCATCTGTTTACCCTCCAGGTTCGGTTTTTCCCTCGGACTTAGCGAGGGATCCCACCTCTACCGCATCAAGGGCAGTGTCCTGGAGCTTCAGACTTTTGGTCGGGGGATACAACTGGGGAGTATGACCAGTACCTCGCCCAGGCGGCTTCACCTGCTATGCTGAAGGGCCTTGTGGAGGGATGGGAAGATTGGAAGGGATAGGCAAGGAAGAGGGAAGGAAGCGGCCGTGGCCTTAAGTTAGGTACCATCCCGGCATTCGCCTGGAAGTGAAGTGGGAAACCACGGAAAACCACTTCCAGGATGGCTGAGGTGGGAATCGAACCCACCTCTACTCAGCTGACCTCCCGAGGCTGAGTGGACCCCGTTCCAGCCCACGTACCACTTTTCAAATTTCGTGGCAGTGCCGGGAATCGAACCCGGGCCTCCGGGGGTGGCAGCTAATCACGCTAACCACTACACCACAGAGGCGGACCTAGAGAATTGTATGGGGCATAATTGTGGGTTTTGTAGAAGGTAGTAAAAAGCCGGTCTGAATAGTTAAAAATGCTGCAAAATAATAACGGGCTATCAGAATGCAGAGCTAATAGTAAAGTTAGATATCTGTGCGAAGATACATGTCTACAAAGAGATATATCTTAAGAGATAATAAAATACTGACTAAGAGGAGATAGGGAAGAAAAAAGTGTAATTTTAGCGTATCAACATCAGATGTAATAGCGACACGATGATTAATGGGTAGGCAAGGTGAACATGATGGTAGGACAGAATACAAATATGATACTGCTGGGATACAGAGAATGAATATAAAATGCTGAATAAGAAAGTAAATTCTAAACTGGAAGATATAGGGAAACGTTAAATTTTCGACAGTATATACCATTTAGCTTGCTCTAGCGAGAGTTTGTGCAGTAGACAAATCATTTTGGACATACAATACGCCTTATAACGAGAAATGGGAGTTGCACATGTCAGTCGTAACAGTTATACAGATGATTTCTTGAAAGGAATCTCTGAAACTTGAACATGCATCAAGCACACCACAGTCGTAAATGTGCTGTCCAATCTGAACAGCTTACAGAACTGTGCGAATATAGTCATCGAACCTCTACCTCACACCATAAGACCTCTACTTCTACAGATATTAAATTACGCAGTATATGACAATGTAAGACCAAAATAATGTTGAAAGGATTCTGCGAAATTAGCAGAAAGATTATAGTAAAGAAAGAAATGACGTGGTGGTTAATATAAGAATCAAATAGAGTAGGATGATGAGAACCGTTGTTTCTTGTGTCAAGAAACAATAGAGAAAGAGATATGTGTTAAGAGCCTGTAAGGTAACAGAATAGTGGTCAGTACTTTGCTAGTGAATCCAATTACAGTATATTATAGGTAGAAATAAACAATTCCGCACAGTTTAATAACTACTCAGTAAAGCGTAGATCGCAATGGAAAGAAAAACAACATTTTGAATAATGAAAAATATGTGTCACAGATAACTAAAAGTATATGAAATGAACACTAATGAAAATATTGAAGTGTAGCGTACGTGTTCGTGCTATAACAACGAGCGAGTTGGCAGTGCAGTTAAGGTCGTGCTGCTTGCATTCGGGAGATAGTGGGTTCAAATCCCACCGTCGGCAGCCTTAGAGATAGTTTTCGGTAGTTTTCAATTTCCTCACCAGGAATATTCTGAGGATGTGGCTCTTAAGGCTACGGCCGCTACCTTCCCAATCCTAGCCTTAATGAATCCCTCCGTCGCCGAAAACCTTCGATGTGTTAGTGCGACTATAAACAAGTAGGAAAAAATTAACAGGTTATACTACTAATCCTAACCAAATTATATATTAATTGTTTAAGGTACATTATTTCCTTGGAGGCTGCCATCACTGTGGTTTAATGCAAAATTTCCCGCATGTTTGACTCGAACATGAGTGACGAATCCGGCAATAATTAACGACTGCTTTGAGCACTTGTGAGTGTAACTCAGAAATAATTCAAGGTACATCTAGGGCTCGTTTACCTGGCTTCGAAATTCAGCTCCTGGTGAATTTCGGATTGTCCGATTACTTATGAATAGAGCCAGGACATTTTTGTAATAATAGGTTAGAATGCAAACTACCGTTTTACAAGGTATGTATTACAAATATGATGCTTTTTGAGTTTATGGAAGGAACAAGGAAACACATTAACTATTACTACAGATATCCTTACTACTGCTCTGTAACTTATTATAGTACTATGCAAAGGAGATTAATAACTACCTTTTTCACCTTTTAAAGTAAATACTGGTGCCTTTCTCCTATAGTCTCCTAATTTAGAAACGGTCTTTTCTTTCAGTAATGTTACAAAGAACCATCTCCATCATCTTATGAAGATCTGATGAGAGGAGGAAATTACAATTTTTGAATTGGTAGTCAAACCCTGTAATTCACATCAGCTTACGACCTGCTAGCGCTACAATCGATGGACAATGAGCCTATCTCTTACCTTGACTCTCCAACTTCGAATCCTAGACAGGCCATAGATTTTTACCTTCATTTGAGGGCTGGTTCGAGGTCCAATCTGCTTACGTACGAACAGTTGAAGACCTATCAGACAGTGATATAGTGGACCCGGTATGGGCGGCAGAGAATAATGATCGAGAGGATTCGTAGCGCTAACCACACGTCACCTCGTAATCGACAAACCGTCGGGTTGTAGTACTAAGGGTGGGAGAGAGGTGGTGAGGCGTAGCTGGAGACTTAATATTAACTCCTATAACTTAGGCTTGAGTGCATACTTCCATTCGCCTGTACAAAATTCGTGATATTCTCTCACATGAGATAGTGAACGCTACTTTCCGCTAATTTCTGCACCTGCTATATTTGAATTGCCTATCCCTAATGAAAGCATCATTTCCCCTAAAATAATACATTAATGTCCTTCTTCATGTTTGTTATATACTAAATAGAATAAATAGCCATGGCTACTTTTCTCAAGAGAGTCAGGAATTCTGAAGGTAAATTATGATTTTCTGGTACCTTATTCTCTCCTCAATGATCTGGTGCTATGAGGGTTCTCCGTCAATCAAGAAAAAAATTTGTAATCTTGTGTGACTGTTACTGTCGAGATAGCCTCGGACGTCCAGCGTTACGTGAATACCAACCACAGGAACACGAATTTTAAACACCAATGGCGTGAGCAGGGATTTGAACCGCGGAGTCTTGGTAAGAAACCAGTGGTACTGTTTTTTTTTTTTTTTTTTACCTTCCACATCATCAGCCTCTCCTCTTTCCATTATTCTTCGTAGAGAGACACTATGTGCTTTTACTTGGTGTGTCCACCTACCAGTCATCATCATCATATCCGGCTCCATGGCTAAATGGTTAACGTGCTGGCCATTAGTCCTGAGGGCCCCGGGTTCGATTCCCGGTTGGACTGCAGGTTTTAACCTACTTTATATTGGTTAATTCCCATGGCTCGGGGGCTGGGTGTGTGTGCCGCCTTCATCATTAGAATTCGTCATATTGAGGGCCCTATTCTGATCGACACACAGATCGCCTATAGGGTAGGGCGTGAACACGAAAGATCTTCACCAGACCTCTTCGGAGGCCACATATTATTATTATTATTATTATTATTATTATTATTATTATTATTATTATTATTAAAACTTTTTTCCATACCTCACTGGCTGTAGGAAGACGAATTTATGTGATTTACTGTTTTTACATCTCTGTGATCAGCCGGCAGATTTAAAACTTTCCAGTTCAAACCCAGCAGAGTTTGTACATTCCTCGGCGTAAACGATCTCATGTGATGCATTCGATATTCATCCGATAAAATGTACTATCCTTGTTAAATCAATCAATCCGGCTTCTTGCTGGGATGGTCAGTGTTCTGGTCTTCGGTTCAGAGATACCCTGATTCGTCTCGGCCGCGCCATGTATTTATTGTTTTTGTTACAATCGGCTATAAGTCGCACCGACACAGATAGGTCTTATGGCGAAGATACCAAGGATTTTAACTGCATAGGGTTAAATTTTCTAGTTCCGGAACTGGGTGCTTTTGCACGTCTCACTACAATTCTCTTCATGTGCTGCAAACTACATAATATTCTAAAAAGGAAACCATCACAGAAACACAGTTGTGAATACATCTCTGCACATCCTGTTGGTCTCAGGAAGGGCATCCGTTCGTAAAACTGAGTCAAATCCATATCAAGAGCCAACCCGAATCAATTGGGATTAAGGCTAAGAAGACGAATAAGAAGAGGAGGAAGAACAAGAAGATGAGCTATCTCAATATACAGTAGTTCCGTCCCTCTGCCTTCTGATAGAGTTAAATGGAACTACGAAACTTTCACGGATGAAATCCAAATGGCATCTACACAAAATAATTGCACACTGTTGCTGAGGATATACAAGAATAAGAAGAAGAAGTAGCTCGGGTGAGTTGATACGTGGTACGGAACACATTGCCGTGGGCTTGAATTCGGCAAATGGTGGGTTCGAATCCTACCCTCGGCACCCATAAAAGTTTTCCATTGTTCCCTGTTTTCACATTGCTCACATACCGATGCTAAGCCCACCTATGCGGGGTTTGAACCCACTGTTTTGCGATCCACCACCGCTGATCCATACAGTGTCCTGAATTCATTACTCTCTTAACAGATGAAACGAAGCTGTTTATGCAACTAAATACGTTATTCTTTAGACAACGAGGAAGTTTTACCTATCCAGGAAGAAGATAGCATCGTAACACCAGTAGTTTCGTAAACACATTGGTTGGCTTGCTCATGCATAGCTGTTTTCTGTAGGTGCACATCGCGAGCAGAATGTCGATGAGCATGAAACAATCATAAATCTGATCACGTACATCTGGTGGGGAGTTAACAAACATAGTGGCCTGCAACTCATTCCATTCAATACCATACCTTTCTCCGCCCGGATTAATTCGTATCCTCAGACTTTATATTTACCTGGAACTTCTACTATGGATAGAAGCGTACGAGACCTTTAGGTGAACCCTAGAAAGGAAGGTTGGGCATTGAGCGTGTTTCTTCTTACCGACGAAGTAATATAGAGCAACAGGACAGCCTGCTCTTGAAACATTCAAGGAGACAAATTTTCAAAATTCGTTCATTTTTTACTTTGTAAACCAATATCTTTTTTCTTCTTCCTGGGCTCTATTCCGATTTATTAGGTTCGATACTTTATGTGAATTTGGATCAGTTTCAAGACCAGCTGCCCTTTCTGATGCCAACCCTATGCGAAGGGACATTTTTACTTTTCGCCCTCTGTAGCGTATTGGTTACCGTTCTCAGAGGCCCGGGTGCGATTCCCGGTATTTTCAGAAATTTATGTTTGGCAGTAGGGCTGGTATGTGGCATATATATGGCGTATGGCTTCTAGTGCCGAGAGTGTCCGATGACATGTTCGGCTCGCCAGGTGCAGGTCTTTTGATCTGACGTCCGTAGGGGACCTGCGCATCGTGATGAAGATGAAATGATGATGAAGACGACACACACAACCAGCCCTCATGCCAACGAAATTAACCAACGGTGGTTAAAATTCCCGACCCTACCTGGAATTGAACCCGGGATCCCTGTGGCCAAAGGCCAGCACGCTAACCATTTAGCCATGGAGCTGGACCTGGTACGTAGTTAAAATGGTACATGCAGCTCACCTCCCTTGGGGGTGTGCCTGTAAAGAGATGCACCACCTCGATATGAGGACACAAGTTTACTTTTACTTGAGTAATGAGTGTTTCTGTGGAGGTTTGTACTGCGGTATGATATATGCAGATGAAGAGATGTATAGTAAGAAGAACCTTAACGTCCAATTCCCGAGCAAGAAGAACTATTCAGATGCGATTAAAATCCCGAATCAGGTCTAGAACAGAATGCCAGTACGCTGACCATTTACCTAAAAAGCCGGGCTTCATACATCTCACTCTCTCTACATATGAAAATGAAAATCCACACCCAGTTCCCAGTCATTTGACCTGGTCAGAAATGAAATTATTAAGCTCTCATCTTGCGGTGAGGATGGAAATTGTGCCGGCTGCTGAAGGATGTCACAATCTTTTGGGGCAATGATTAATGACTAACAAATGCAATAAAGTGATATTGGAGAATGTCGCTGAAATGAAAGGTGGCAGGGAAAACCGCAGTACCCGGAGGAATACCTTTACTCACTCCGCTTTGTCCGTCACAAATCTTACATGGAGTGACCAGGATTTGAACCATGGAACCCAGTGGTGAGAGGCCGACGCGCTTCCACCTGAGCCACGCAGGCTCCTTCCCTCTACATATACACTATACAAAATGCGAAATACCGCTTAATCATAAATCATCATGATTTCTCAGGAACCATAGAACCAATGAGAGTAAGATTTGGCATAACATTTCCTGTATGGTCATAGCATAGGAAACGGTTAAGAATCATTTTGATACTTGACTTTTATACTTCTTGGTAATGTTGATATCATTTGCCGCGGCCTTCTCTTGTATTCTGACAGCCAGATGATACATTGAGATGGAACACTTGCCTTCTCTGCTTCTTGTTCTTTTCTTTTGGTTGAAACTAAGAAACTCTACGTGTTTGATGCCGGAGCCTACCAAGAACTTAATCACATTCTCTTTCAATACATTCATTCAACTTATAGTATTGTACTAGCAGTTGCAATAGATCTGTATTTATCGTATGAAAATCTTGCAATAGTATTACTTAGGTCACGTTTATTTTGAATAGTCTCATGCTGACAGTAATTTAATTTAATGGCGTATTGCCTCCGGAGAGTCCTGGGGCAGGTGTTTTGAACTGACACCTATAGGTGACCTGCGCGTCTCTGAGAATGGGGCACAATGTATGATGAATTCTTATGTTGTAGACGGCACACAAACCCATTTCTCAAGTCAGAGGAATTAACTGGCACAAAAAGTAATAAGCCGAATTCTTTTCTTGAGTACAAGTACGACCTAACATAAGGAGAATATTATCAGACTTGAGAAAGACCCGGCCGGGAATCGAACTTGGGACCCCTTAGACAAAAGACCAGCGTGCTGCTCATTTATACATGGCGCCGGACATGCTGACGATAATTACGTGGAAATTGAATTTAATAGCGTTCGCATTCTCATCAAAATTTCCATTTTATGCAGATAAACTAATTTTAATGTGTTTTTTGAATAAAATGTTTTTTTGCTAGTTGCTTTACGTCGCACCGACACAGATTGGTCTTACGGCGACGATGGGACAGGAAAGGCATAGGAATGGGAAAGAAGCGGCCGTGGCCTTAATTAAGATACAGCCCCAGCATTTGCCTGGTGTGAAAATGGGAAACCACGGAAAACCATTTTCAGGGCTGCCGAGAGTGGGGTTCGAACCCACTATCTCCCGGATGCGAGCTCACAGCTGCGTGCTCCTAACCGCAAGGCCAACTCGCCCAGTGAGTAAAATGTCTTACCTTATTCTTTAACATAAAGCTGTCTAATAAACATGCGTCGTTCTAATACGTTGAGAAAGTGACAGGCAGAGGTTATAGCAATTTTCAGTGAATGTTTTGATTTGAACTGGTTCTAAAGACTTGAATTACTATCTTATTATTATTAAAGTGTAGATCATCCTCCATGTATTAAGTAGCTAAGAAATCGCTCTTAAAATATTCTCCTTCTTTTTTAGGTCTTACTTGTACTGAAGGCCAAATTTTCAGCGGATCACTTTCTGTGTCAAGAAGTATGCTCCCATGTCGTTCGTATCCGTCTTTGTATGTTCATCGTCAATGCAGTTCAAGGTAGGCTGTACTTCCACGCACGATCTCTCCTTGGGGAGTGAACGTCTAGTAAGGGGCGGGATAATGAGTCAGATGAATACCGTGAGTTCCTAATATGTATTCAGAATAGATATTAATACATAACAGTCGATACGAAATGAATATATATGTCCATGCAATTTATGGATCCATCCATTAATAATGTTTCGTTATTAATTCCATTTATTTGCTTATATTAGTATTTATTTTTTCAACAGTATATCAGTGATAAAGTTATTTGTTCAACGTCTCTCCAATTCCTGTTGATTTTTAAGGGACACCGGGATGTTAGAGATTCGTCCTGCAAGATTATTTTAACATACTTCGCTTAGAAAGCCAGCGCTCTACTACCTAGGCCACTGCGTCTCTAAGGTATGAATCTCTGACCGGTGAACCGGGCAGAAGAGGGGTGGCCCGTGGCTCTATGCCTCTGCATTCATGTGACGGGACAGGACTGGACCTCACGGCTGGCCCCAGCCGTCGGCTGTCCTGAGAATGGTTTTCCGTGGTTTTCCATTCTCCTGCACTAAGGCGGGATAGTTCCTAGTACAGGCCTTCGCCACCAACCCACTCACCTTCTCCGAGCATCTCCTTCACCGTAACAAATCTCCCGGCCTCAGAGACGGCGTTACTGTCTAAGAGGCCCGCCTCCCCCTTCAGGGGAGGAATGAAAACGTTTTAGTAGTAGTAGTGTAGTAGTAGTAGTATGACTATTAAGTAATAATTCTTATATATTAAGAAATAAATAAATATTTACTTCTACTACGAGTAAATATATTATTTACGTAATACCCATTCGATCCTTATAGTAAGAGCTTCTAAGATTCGTCAAGGCACGAAATCTGAGGTACATCGGGTACATCATGAGAGGTGAATGATATAAACATTTTCAATTCATCATCGAGAGGAAAAATTGAAGTGAAGCGATCTGTGGGGAGACGGAGAAATTCCTGGCTTAAAGACTTGCGTCGTTGGTATGGACGAACTTCAATCGAAATCTTTCGAGTCGCTGTTTCGAGAGTTATCATAATCAAGTGGATCTCCAACCTTCGTAGGGAGACGGTGTCCTAAGAAGTTGATTTTGAGAGGCGCTGAGAAGATAGAACTTTGTTGTCCTGAGGGCTTATTTAAAGTGCCGCAAGCCGCACTCAAGTGTCCTAATGGCCACATTCAGAAACAAATGCTGACATTTGGAGAGAGTCGGGTTCCATGGATGAGTTGGTCCACTTCTTGATCTTTGGTCCTCAGAGTTCCAGGGTCAATTAAGTTGAGGGATTTTAATATTAAATTATTGATTTCCTTGGCTCACGGCATGGAAGCCTATGCTGTTACTAATATTTTTCGTAACTCACACAGAACACCATCCTCCTACACTTTAACAGGCAGTTCCCACACGCGACAGGCAACGCCCACCCTCGTTTGACAGCGGCAGTTAATTTGGTTAATTATTAATTTCATTGTCCGCCTCTGTGGTGTAGTGGTTAGCGTGATTAGCTGCCACCTCCGGAGGCCCGGGTTCGATTCCCGGCTCTGCCATGAAATTTGAAAAGTGGTACGAGGGCTGGAACGGGGTCCACTCAGCCTCGGGAGGTCAACTGAGTAGAGGTGGGTTCGATTCCCACCTCAGCCATCCTGGAAGAGGTTTTCCGTGGTTTCCCACTTCTCCTCCAGGCGAATGCCGGGATGGTACCTAACTTAAGGCCACGGCCGCTTCCTTCCCTCTTCCTTGCCTATCCCTTCCAATCTTCCCATCCCTCCACAAGGCCCCTGTTCAGCATAGCAGGTGAGGCCGCCTGGGCGAGGTACTGGTCATACTGCCCAGTTGTATCCCCCGACCAAGAGTCTGAAGCTCCAGGACACTGCTATTGAGGCGGTAGAGGCGGGATACCTCGCTAACACAAGTACGAGGGAAAAACCGAACCTGGAGGGTAAACAGATGATGATGATGATGATGATGATTAATTTCATTAATTAATTACTTTTATACATCATCATGAAAACTAGAGCATATAGGCCTACCGTTTTTTATTTCTTTGGTAGCTGTACAGTAGGTTATATTTATTTGAAATTGGAAGAAATCTGAAAGTAAAATCTCTAATATTCAGAATTTCGTATGCATGCTTCACATTCACCATATAACGAACGATGGTAATAGTGATATTTACAGTTAATTTTTTTGTTTGCTATTTGCTTTACGCCGGCCCCGTGGTGTAGGGGTAGCGTGCCTGCCTCTTACCCGGAGGCCCCGGGTTCGATTCTCGGCCAGGTCAGGGATTTTTACGTGGACCTGAGGGTTGGTTCGAGGTCCACCCAGCCTACGTGATTAGAATTGAGGAGCTATCTGACAGTGAGATAGCGGCCCCGGTCTGGAAAGCCAAGAATAACGGCCGAGAGGATCCGTCGTGCTGACCACACGACAGCTCGTAATCTGCAGGCCTTCGGGCTGAGCAGTGGTCGCTTGGTAGACCAAGGCCCTTCAAGGGCTGTAGTGCCATGGTTTTCTTTATTTGCTTTATGTCGGACCGACACAGATCGGTCTTATGGCGACGATGGGATAGGAAGGGCCTAGGAAGTGGAAGGGAGCGGTCGTGGCCTTAATTAAGGTACAGCCCCGGCATTTGCCTGGTGTGAAAATGGGAAACCACGGAAAACCATCTTCAGGACCGCCGACAGTGGGGCTCGAACCCACTATCTCCTAGTTACTGGATACTGGCCGCAATTAAGCGACTGCAACTATCGAGCTCGGTAGTTACAGTCAAGAAAGATGTATTTGCAAAAATAGAACACTTTATTTAGGCCTAAGGGTAGCTGAAAATATCTAAAGTAAAGATGCACCCGTGAAATATTTTTTAAAGTCGCTGCCACCTCGCACATTATTGGAGAATTTGTCTAAAAGAGAAATACATTTATTTCTTCAGATCAAAATCCTATTTATTGAAATCGTCGGTGGGTTCTCAACTTCTCACCAATGTGGTTGCTGTTCAAATTCGAGCAAGTGAGACTGAATTATTTCAAAGTTTTTAGTGGTTTAACGTCGCACTAACATCGAAGGTTTTCGGTGACCAAAGGATGAGGAAGAACTAGAACTAGGAAAGTAGCGGCCGTGGCCTTAGTTAAAAAGTACAGCCCCGGCATTTACCTGGTGTGAAACTGGGAAACCACTTGAAATCATCCTCAGGGCTGCCGGCGGTGGGAATGGAACCCACCCTACAAGCTAAGAGCAACACGATGCTAACCATATGGCCAATTTGCTCAGCGAGAGTTTTTAATTAAAACTTCACCTCGCCGTGGTTCAATTTCAAAGTAAAATTGGTGGCCCTGCGACTTTTATCGCGATATCGACAGTCGCATATTTTTCCCCCTGTTTGTTTCAGCATGTAAAAGAACCTTCGAAGCATTCTAGTCCGTCCGCGGAGAATTGTTGATGGAAGAGCTGACTACAGCGGTGCTACCTGTTATTGAGAACGGAGCGTTGAAATTGGCAAGCAGTTCGGTCAGGTAATGCGAACGTAGAAGAATAAAATGTTACTGACTGAAATCATATGAACCTATTGATGAGGATGATGATGTTTGTTATTTAATGAGACCAAAGATTATTATTATTATTATTATTATTATTATTATTATTATTATTATTATTATTATTATTATTATTATTATTATTATTATTATTATTATTGCCGGGTGAGTGGCTCAGACGTTTGGGAAGCTGGCCTTATGGCCGCAACTTTGAGGGCTCAATCCTGGCTCAGTCCGGTCCTATTTGAAGGTGCTCAAATACGTCAGCCTCGTGTCGGTAGATTTACTGGCACGTAAAGGAACTCCTGCGGCACTAATCTCTGGCACCTCGATGCCTCCGGAAACAGCAAAAGTATTTAGTGGGACGTAAAGCAAATAACATTATTATTATTATTATTATTATTATTATTATTACGGAGATTAAGGAGATTCCGTGGAGCAGAATAGGGAATTTAACAATTTTGGGCTTCAAGCCCCTAGTTTACAAATTTACAATTTCACAAAAGTGGTATTATTTAGACAAGGACTTAAATCTCCCAAATTCAAGAGCACTTTGCTCCAAAGGTTACAAATCTATAGCCTTCCAGAGGCACCGCTCATTATTACAGGAAATCACAATCTCAGAAGAGAGCTTACATGCTCTCCAACATTAACCAAGGAGACTGCGCTCCCAATTTCTTGCCGCCTACTCAAAGCAATATTACACAAAATCTAACACCTTCCGGCCTCTCTAGGCCCAGCCTAACATTTACAATTTGTACACAGGGGTATTTATTACCCAAACTACTGGGCCATCGTGGAAAGAAGAACTGGTTAAATTACTGGCCCGAACACAAAATGAATGGAGGCGTACACTTGCACTCCTAGAAAATTAAAAACCCTAATGGGGCTCTCGGCCCGATGATACAGAGGCTAATCCCAAGCTACTGAGGTGACTAGAATGGAGGCTAATTTAACACTTTACAGAAAAGATAAAATGTTAATAAATCATAGTCACCTCAAACTAAGTTGAAGGGGAACTCGAGAAAATAACGCACTCTCTATCCCCGATTTACAGTTTAAGATCTTATGAAATTTTACATTAGCCGAAAGAGTGTTTACATTTTAAAAACAGGAGGTTACCTAGTAAGAAATTAGAACCTTCCCCTCGTGTAAGTCTGCGGAGGTAGCTACAGAAAAATAAGACAGGTGGCCTTTACCTTGGCGGTTGAACTGCCTCGCGTAGAATGAGGCGCCCCGCCTCCTGACTTAACACACCCATTCTCAGAAATTCGGCGATCCAAAGACAAGGTAGCCAGAAAGACAGCAGCTTATATACTCGAGGGGGCGGTTCTAGAGGGTTCTGGACTAATCCGAACACACCCTCTCAATTTTATTGGCAGAATCAAAAGTTACACCAAAAATCCAACAAGAAGCCTGTGATAGGCTGAAAAATAATTACAGAAAAATTTTGATTGGCCAGACACCAAAGCTGGCAGGAAGAGAAGGAAGTGTTGCAAACCTTGAAATTAAAAAAAAATTAAAGTTAATTTACTTGAGAAAACCTATAAACACAAAATTTCTTTCAATAACAGATTATTCCACTTTGCACCATAGTGCGTGACCTCAGTTTTGTAGAGATCTCTATGGAGAAAAGTTCAAACTTCTTGATGTACACCAAAACAAAACAAAACAAAACAAATACAATCAGTTTAGGAAACTTAGAAATGACAAACTTCTCAGTTATTCAGTAGTGACAGCTTCTGATTAATGTCCCAACTTCATACAATAGCAGTTTCACGTTTTGTTTGATAGATAGAGTTCTTTAAGGCGCTTCTTTTGAATGCGTGGAGTTGAAGTGTACCTCCCGGTACAATTATTATTATTATTATTATTATTATTATTATTATTATTATTATTATTATTATTATTATTATTATTATTTTCTCATTCACAATGCCACCAAGTAAGTCGAATCACCTGTCACGAACATTTCATCTAGTTGGGTATAGAGATCGCATTTTGTTTATGTTTGACTATGAAGACGATTTTGAATTGGAACTGCATATTTTCCCTTCTAATGTAGAATAACTAATCGTATCACATCTTGTTTCCACCCAGGGAATACAGTAGCTCTCGTTATACAGTTCTTTAAACGAGTATTGCGAAACTTGGACTACGTTAGTGTTTCCATTGTCTGATTGTAGAACCTGGTATTGTGAACTCCTCCATAATGATCCTAGTTTCTGTCTACTGTAACTGCGTTTATTTTACTTTTATCAAACCGAATCAAACCAAACTCCTTGGTGGTACAGTCCTGATGGACCTTAGCCTGGCAAGTGACCGCTGCTCATCTCGAAAGGCGGCAGGTTACGAGATGCAGCGAATACTCTCTTCTTTCTTTCTTAATCTGTTTACCCTCCAAGGTTGGTTTTTCCTTCGGACTCAGCGAGGGATCCCACCTCTACCGCCTCAAGGACAGTGTGCTGGAGTGTAAGACATAGGGTTGGGGATACAACTTTGGAGGATGACCACTACCTCGTCCAGGCGGCCTCACCTGCTATGCTGAACAGGGGCCTTGGTGGGGGATGGGAAGATTGGAAGGGATAGACAAGGAAGATGAAAGCAAGTGGTCGTGGGCTTAAGTTAGGTACCATCCCGGCATTCGCCTGGAGGAGAAGTGGGAAACCACGGAAAACCACTTCCAGGTTGGCTGATGTGGGAGTCGAACCCACCTCTACTCAGTTGACCTCCCGAGGCTGAGTGGACCCCGTTCCAGCCCTCATACCACTTTTCAAATTTCGTGGCATAGCCGGGAATCGAACCCTGGCCCCCGGGTGTGGCAGATAATTACACTAACCACTACACCACAGAGGCGGACAGCGAATGCTCCCGGCAGTTATTTTTTGCTTTCTACATCGGGTTCGCTATCTCACTGTCAGATAGCTCCTTAGTTGTTGTCAAGAAGGCTGAGTAGATCTTGAATCAACCATTAAATCATTGAAAAATTCTTAAGCTGGCCGGGAATCAAACCCCGTTTTCCACTTAAAAGACAGGTTTGCCAGACTGTGGGATCAGCTATACGTTATAGTTGATACGTCACAAAAATGTGATCTGCTTTTCTGTTAATTCTCTCCAAACTAGTGCCTAGCTACGTACTAAGTTTTGAGAACCATGGTTGCATTTACTTATTACTCAGGCTGTGTCTCCTACAGCAATGCAGTCACTTTCCAGTTGGTAGAGTTTACACTGTGGGCGGTGGCATATTGCCATGACATCAGAGGAAGTGAAATGTTTCCATGTACTGTATGTTGAGGTATGGGTAAAATATTGCAGATGTTACAATACGGCATTTTCTCATAATATAGCCTGCTCATCAGGGACTGTCTGGCCGAGGTGGTGAAAGCGTGCTCGGTTCACTTGGAAGGACGTGAGTTCGATTCCCATTCAGGAAAACGACTTCCGCTTCCAAAAGTGGACGTGGCTCTAAGGTTCACTCACCAATTGCTTTTACAAGTTGCTTTACGTCGCACCGTCTTGTAGCGAAGATGGGATAGGAAGGGCCTAGGAGTGGGAAGGAAGCAGGCATGACCTTAATTAAGGTACATCACCAGCATTTGCCGGGTGTGAAAATGGGAAATCACGGAAACCATCTTCAGGGCTGGCGACAGTGGGGTTCGAACCCACTATCTCCTGTATACTGGATATTTGCCGCACTTAAGCGACTGAAGCTACCGAGCTCGGTAGGTTCATTCAGCCTTCTCCAAATTGAGTTCCAGGTTAATTCTTTGGAGGAGGGAAGACAGCTGGTCGTAGAGCTAACTTCACTACCATATCGAGAGCCGAGGTTACGAATGGTGGAAGCCTTTGCTTTCCACCCCTCCAAGAGCCTGTATTGTCTGTATGTAGATGATATTGCTTTCGCTTTCCTTGTAGCCTATTAAATGCTGCTGATTTCATATTCGAACCCAACGCTTTACTTTGCTATTGACAGTAGTAACAATCCTAATAATTACTTTTTTCATACAATTGTCTTTACGTCGCACCGACACAGATAGGTTTTATCGCGACGATGGGGCAAGAAAGGACTAGGATTGGGAAGGAAGCGGCCGTGGCCTTAATTAAAGTGCCTCGTGTAAAAATGGGAAACCATTGAAACCATCTTCAGAGCTGCCGACAGTGAGCCACTATCTCTCGAATACTGGATACTGGCCACTAACAATTATTTTTTTTATTTTTTATTTTGCTACGGGCTTTACGTCGCACCGACACAGATAGGTCTTATGGCGACGATGGGATGGGAAAGGCCTAGGAGTTGGAAGGAAGCGGCCGTGGCCTTAATTAAGGTACAGCCCCAGCATTTTCCTGGTGTGAAAATGGGAAACCACGGAAAACCATCTTCAGGGCTGCCGATAGTGGGATTCGAACCTACTATCTCCCGGATACAAGCTCACAGCCGCGCGCCTCTACGCGCACGGCCAACTCGCCCGGTACTAACAATTAAAAAGTGCTTTAGGGATGACTGAAAATTTCGTACGATCTCTTATTTACTTTTCTCGTGTAAGAAACAGGTCATTTAAAGCGTCAATACTAGTTCAAGATCTTGGACTAGGGAATGATTTCTCAAGCTGTGGTATGAGTACTGCTGGTGGAACGTAAACCCATACTGGGTGAAAGAGAAGGAATATTATTCATCTGCATTGTATACGTTATAAACGAATGTGTAAGACTCCTTATTTCGCCAATACTGCTAACCAGTCACTCTCGCAATGATTAGTTTATCTTTTCTTATGTATAAATTAGTATTTATTTATTAGCTAAATTATTACAGGAATAATTTGAATGTTGAACTCGATGTAAAGTGAAACAGTTGAAGTCAAACATACGGTACATATATTTCGGTAAACAAGCACAATGTTCGATCTTGAACAAGAGTGTGAGTTTTGTGATAATCAATATTGTACGTGGGGTTTTAATAAATTACAACTATTTGACAGGTTTCTAAACATTGTTGTGTGCGCCATGGGCATAAAACAGCAAGTATATGTACGCAACTTTGTAGATTAAATAACCAAACGCACCAGCCCCGAAGGGCCATGGTCTATCAAGCGACCGCCGCTCAGCCCGAAAGCCTACAGATTACGAGGTGTCGTGTGGTCAGTACGACAGATACTCTCGGCCGTTATTCTTGGATTTCTAGACCGGGGCGTCCATCTCACCGTCAGATAGCTCCTCAATTGTAATCACGTAGGATGAGTGGAGCTCGAACCATCCCTCAGATGCGGGTAAAATTCCTGACCTGGCCGGGAATCGAATACGGGGCCTCCGGGTAAGAGGCAGGCACGCTACCCGTTCACCGCGGGGCCGGCCTTGTAGATTAGGGAGGGGGAATTTTTCCGATTACATTTTAATAACTGAAATTAACTGACAGTTTCCCGTTCAGAAACCTATGTAGAAACGCCGAAATATTTGACTTAGTCTGTTTTAATATAGACCTTCAGAATGAAATTATTTTAGTCTCCTGTCGTATTGTTGTACGTACTACTCTTCATCTGAAGGCAGTGGCAGTCCAGCTAGAATGGTACGCCCACCGTGAAGCCAGGAGATGTGGGCTGGAAGAAGGAGTAGTCGTAGATGAAAGGCATAAGTGAAAAGGCGTTGTAGGTTGGGATGATGGAGTTGTTCTCTTGGCCAGGGAGATTGTTAGTGACTATAAATACAAGGAATGTAAATATTAGATTAACAGAAAGGAAATACAAGTGGATGTATATAATTATACACCTATTGCAATAACAGACATTTTTAAGTAGATATTAGCTATTGTAATACTATGATAAACATTTATTTATTTATTTATTTATTTATTTATTTATTTATTTATTTATTTATTTATTTCTTCTTCTTCTTCTTCGTTTAGGCCTACGATGGACCACGTGGTTCTTAACTCTGGTGAGCCCTTTTCTTCCTCTTAGCCCAATATTCATTTATTTATTTATTATTTATTTACTTATTTATTTATTTATTTATTTATTTATTTATTTATTTATTTATTTATTTATTGTATGCAAATATACAGGCGTTAGCCCAATTACAATATTTGCTCATATGTTCTAATCGTATATAATATAATTTAAAAAATACGATAAATGGAGTATGAAATAAAGAGTTACCTAACTACAGTATAACAGCAGATATAAAGATAAAGAATACAATAAAAGGAAGAATAAGAAAAACAAAAAGAGGAAATATGGCATCATTCATCTAGCTAATTATCTGTAATAAATGCTTACAAGAATTCAAAAATTCTGATTTCTTATTTTGAAATAAATCTATATTCAGAGGATGTAATTTATTATACAGTGACATCATTCTGTATAGGGGTGAATTTACATGTTTGTTTGTGTAACTCTTGGCAAGAAAAGCAAATTCCTAAATTTACCTGCAGGTTTTCTAGGTGCACACAGTAGGAGTTGACAAGTTAATACTGTCTATTTCATTGTTAACCAACTTATAGAGAAACACCATCGACTGACATTTTTTTCTGATATCAAGACTTTCAAAATCAAACATTTCAATTATCTTATGATATGATAAATATTTAGGATATTCTCCGCTTTGCCTGAAGTATATATATTTCAAGAATTTTGTTTGGATCCTTTCTATGAAATCTGTGTGAACTTTTGTTGATTGATTCCAAATAATAGAGGCATATTCCAGATTTGATCGAACTAATGAAAAATACAAACAAAATAAAGAAAATAAAGATAAAATAAAATATAATTCCAAACAGTACTTGGATTCTCTTTAATGGGAACGCTATGCAAGTCTGTTAGTGGGAGGTCTATGGCGTAATGTCTTCACATTCTTACATTTGGGAAATCTGGAACACTACCATAGCGTTAAGCTTGGCTTCAGGTCGGCTGTTGAAAGACCGAAGCATTGTGCGAATTTCTGAGCAAGTTACAACGCAGGCTCAACTTCTGAACAAACGGAACTCCATAGCAACACTTCAGGAGGCTATCTGACAATCTCTTTGTCTGGTCAAGTTTACCACAGTCAGGATCATAATTCAGTGCTGTACTGCTGGTTATACTACGGATTCAAACACCTGCATTTCATTCGATTTTTATCGGAATCATATGTTTAAGATTGTGAACTGTGACGATGTGAAGGTCAAGGTAGATCACGTTACAGAGGCACCCGATGCTTTCACATCCCTGTTGAAAATCTACCATCTGCTATTCTAGAATATCTATACATTTTCGTAATATTCATCAACGTGCTCTGGGTCACACATTCCCACACCTGGGAAATTTTTCTAGGTTGTTTCATGTAAAATCCAAAATAGAGGACCAAGTCTTTAAAATCCCAATAGGTTCTTTACATTCAAATTGATCAGAGTATTTTGAGTTTTCTGTTTTACTATAATTCTTCTTCTTCTTCTTCTTCTTATTGTTGTTGTTATTATTATTATTATTGCTTTTTTATCACTTTGCTTTAGGTCGCACCGACACAGATAGGTCTTATGGCGAAGAAGGGATAGGAAAGGGAAATGTGTGGGAAGGAAGCCTCTATGGCGTTAATAAGGTATAGGTCTCAACATTCGCCTGGTGTGAAAATGGGAAAACAGGGAAATCCATCTTCAGAACTGCCGACAGTGGGGTTCAAACCCAATATCTCCTAAATGCAGGCTGACAACTACGCGACCCTAAACGCAAGACAAACTCACTCGGTATTCTATTATTATTATTATTATTATTATTATTATTATCATTATTATTATTATTGAGAACATTGTCACTCATGTTATTAACGTGCTCCTTTAATATAGCTACACTTAATTACCACTCCATCAGAGTAAGGTAAGGGTGTATACTGTCGGAAGGCAGATCCGAACCTCCGCAGAGGTGTACCTGAGCCGGAGTTAACGTACGGTAGGGTGGCCATTTCCTTTCCGCTCCTCCATTCCCTTAACCCCCCCCCCTCCACCAACAGCGCCTGGCAATCCATCCAAATCTTGACCACACCCAATGTTGCTTAACTTAGGAAATTTCACGGGATCCGGTGTTTCAACACAGGCCGTTGTCCCATCATAGTAGTATCAACGAATTTCATTCCACCAGAATTTTTTGAAAACAATGCCGTGGAGTGCCTATAAGTGTCGACCGATCTCCAAATATCGACTACTTCAGCCGCGAGCGAACCTTCAGACTTGGTATAATTAGTCGAACACTCTGTCTCTGAGTCAGCGAGGTAGCTAGTATCCCACTGAAATAAAATAGTGTACATTATCTTTACCTAAATACTTCTCATCTTGTAAACTGATCGTACTGTCCAGATCCATGGATAAATTGTTAGCATGCTGGCCTTCGTCACAGGGGTCCCGGGTTCGATTCCTGGCAGCGTCGGGAATTTTAACCACGGCACGGGACTCACAGGGGTCCCGGGTTCGATTCCTGGCAGCGTCGGGAATTTTAACCACGGCACGGGACTAGGTGTATATGGCGTCTTCATCGTCATTTCATTCCCACCATGACACGCAGGTCGCCTACGGGAGTCAAATAAAAAGATCTGCATCTGGCGAGCCGAACTTGTCCTCGGACACACCCGGCACTAAAAGACCTACGCCATTTCATTTCATTTCAACTACTGTAATAGTACTATCAACTTAATACTTTTGAAGTCCTTATCATCTTATTAATGCAATAGTAGGCTATCATTTCCTTCGTACTTGTGATAAATGCAATAAATAATAATAATAATAATAATAATAATAATAATAATAATAATAATAATAATAATTCAAGAATTGTCGACTCCTTGGCTGAGTGATTAGCGTTGAGGCCTTCCGGTCGGAGGGTCCCGAGTCCAATTCCCGGGGATTTTAATTGTGTGCGATTACTTCTTATGGCTCAGGGACTGGTTGTTTATGTTTGTTGCAACACTCCCCTCTTCATTATCAGACGCACCACACTATCAACCACCAAAGAAACACGCAATAGTGATAACAGCCCTCCACATTGGGTTGGCGTCAGGAAGGGCATTCGGCTGTAAAATAGGGCCAAATCCACATGTTCGGCGTAGTTCGCAACTACGACCCCACAAGGTGTGGGAAAATAGTAGGAGAAGAGAAGAATAAATGAAACTGGTTTAGAAAAGTCTACTATATAAGAAAGTAGACCTATGTACAAATCTGAAAGGACATGCTGTATTACAGTACTCAGAATTTTTAAAATAAAAAGTGTTTTTTTAATTCAGAAAATAAGACACTGTAAGACAGTAGTGTAACCTGAATATCTATACGCGAGTGAATGCCTAGTATTCAATTATATATAAGAAAAGCTGGATATATTAGAAAGATAAATCATAAAAAAATCCGGGGGCCAATGGAAAGTAGAGAATTAAGAATTTTTCTTTGGTAGTGGTCTTACGTCGCGCCGACACAGATAGGTCTTATGACGACGATGGGATAGGAAAGGCCTAGGAGTTGGAAGGAAGTGGCCGTGGCCTTAATTAAGGTACAGCCCCAGCATTTGCCTAATGTGAACATGGGAAACCACTGAAAACCATCTTCAGGGCTGCCGACAGTGGGATTCGAACCATCTCCCGGATGCGAGCTCACAGCCGCGCACCTCTAACCGCACGGCCAACTCGCCCGGTCTTTCAAGAATATTAAGAAATAATAAGAAAATCTATCAGAAAAGAAAATATAACGGAAACAAATAAGAAAAAGGAGACTGATTTTCTTTTTACTGTTTTGGGATGAATGAAAACAAACAAAAATATCAACATCACTCTATTTTCAACAGCTCGAGAAAAATTTGGAACTAAATAATATAAGAGAAGAAGAAATCAAAGAAAGCAATATTTTTAGAAATAAAGCGTTCAATATGGAAGGATTTTGAGGTAAAATGCAAAAGAAAACTGGTGGAAAGTGGTCTGGAAAATGAAAGAAGCATAACAGAGAAGGGGTGAAAGAGAATTGGAAGGAAAAGAAGAGGAAACATTAAAGACTGGGAAATTGAAATTGTTGTCTGGTCCCTTGTAGTCTATAACGGGAAGAGAGGAAGATAATAATAATAATAATAATAATAATAATAATAATAATAATAATAATAATAATAATAGTATTCCTAAGCATATATGATGATTTCCTAGGCATCTAAGTTGAGATGGTTCCTAGAGTGTGAGAAAGGTCTGAGAGAGGTGGGCTTTAAGGAGGATAAAATCAATGACTGGGTTAGTTTCAGAAGGACGGCGAAATCTATCAGGATTTGATGGTGGAGACAGAACCCAGAGAACGGAGAGGACCTTTACCAGAGGAGCGGAAGAATGCGCTGATCGATGGACTCAAGGGATACTGGCAGGATGTCAAATCCGGCAGACGGACAAGACACCGGCACTGAAAATTAGATTGGTTGTTAACACGCAGTCCATAGAGGCTCAGTTCGAGGAACAAAACAGCCAGCCCCGTTGTGTAGGTGTAGTGTGCCTGTCTCTTAACCAAAGGCCCCGGGTTCCATTCCCGGCCATTTCAGGGTTTTTTACCTTGATCTGAGGGCTTGTTTGAGGTCCACTCAGCCTACTTTGTAGGCCATGGTCCTTCAGGTGTGTTGCGCTATGGGGTTTGGTTTTAATAATAATAATAATAATAATAATAATAATAATAATAATAACATAATTCACATCATCATCATCATCATCATCATCATCTCGCCTCAGTTACCGTGCGCAGGCATTTAGATTTGACGCCATTTAGACTACCTGCTTGTTAACTTTGACGATCCGTTTTACTCTGCTGGATGGAAAAGAAACTGATCTCTGTTGGGAATTTTATGTCTGAATTCAATTAGTATTGTTTAGTAAATACCAGATGTGTCACTAGAAATCTCTTAACGGGCGAGTCGGCCGTGCGGTTAGGAGCGTGCAGGTGTGAGGTCGCATCCGGGAGATAGTGTGTTCCAACTCCACTGTCGGCAGCCCTGTAGATGGTTTTCCATGGTTTCCCATTTTCACAAAAGGCAAATGCTGGGGCTGTGCCTTAATAATTAAGGCCACGGACGGTTCCTTCCCATTCTTAGGCCTTTCCTGTCCCATCGTCGCAATAAGACCTATCTGCGTCGGTGCGACGTAAGGAAAAAAGAAAGAGATATCTTACAAACCCACATTGTATGGTATGGTATACCGCAAGTATTTCATCCCACCTTTCATGAATCCCACTACCTCCACGCATTTATTCCGTGATCTTGGAATCCAACGGCCGATACTCTATCACTGGTCAACAAAAGAACTAGTAAATAAATGAAAAAGAAATTTGAACACCGAATTAGTTAGCTGCGCTGTTTGTATCGTATAGCTGTGAGCGTGTACTCGGGAGGAGGTGGGTTCGAATCCTTTCCTCGGCAGCCCTTTAGAGGGTTTTCCGTTTTCGCTGTGGGCAAAATCATCTCCGTACAGGCCATGAAGGCACTTGGAGGACTGGGAGGTAAAGGTAAAATGATAAGCCATCTGTTCGGCCTGCTTTACTCCAAGGAATTAACCTCGTACTCATTTATGGTGTAGGTTGAGTGGTCCTCATGGCTTGTACCACTCCAGAAGTAGAAACTTTATTTCTTAATTTTTTCGACTGTCTGACGGGGGAATCGAACTCACATTATTCTGGGTGAACCTAGCACGCCTTTGCCATCTGGGTTAAACCGCAAGTATGTCACCTGGTAAGGGTGTAACTAAATTAAGGCCACACGATACAATACGAATATTCCTTGCCCGGCTGAATGTCTCAGACGGTTGAGACGCTGGTCTTCTGACCTCAACTTGGCAGATTCGATTCTGGCTCAGTCCGGTGGTATTTGAAGGTGCTCAAATAATTCAGCCTCGTGTCGGTAGATTTACTGGCACGTAAAAGAACTTCTGTGTGACTAAATTCCGCCACCTTGGCGTCTCCGAAAACCGTAAAAGCAGTTAGTGGGACGTAAAGACAATAGCATTATTATTATTATTATTATTATTATTATTATTATTATTATTATTATTATTATTATTATTATTATTATTATTATTATTACCAATATTCCGTCATTGGTTGTGGTCTTGGTTGTGGAAATAGTTATGTTGAGGCGCTGTCCTTCTGACCTCAATTTGGCAGATTCGATTCTGGCTCAGTCCGGTGGCATTTGAAGGTACTCAAATATTTCAGTCTCGTGTCGGTAGATTTACTAGCACGTAAAAGAACTTCTGTGGGACTAAATTCCGCCACCTTGGCGTCCTGTCTTTTAAACTTCCTCTTTGTATCTTCGGGAATCTTGTAAGTACTAGCAGCCTTGGACAGACATTTTCTTCTATTACCTTGTTCGTGAAGAACGCAACTAGCAAAATACGGAACTGAGCAGCTAATAATTAGATGAGTAAGCTAAATTGCGTGTAACGTATGGTATTTTACGAGATCGTTCGTAGGCCGAAGACAAGTGGCGGTGTAATGAAGTGAGGCTGTACTGACCTCGTCTGGGATCACGGACATGGTCTAGTCGGTCAAACAGAACCACTCTCACTTTTTGGCGAGCTCGGTCAATGCCACGCCTTACCGCGTGCGTACATATACCACGTCCAGGTCTTCAGACAGCATTGTATTCTCTCGAGAAGCACAACAACCTCACTCCAACAACATGTTCAAGCTGGTGAGTAGTGAGATACCGAAACCAAGAATCGATACTTCTTACACTATCGATCGAGGCTAGCTATATCGGAAATCTGTAACCCATTAACTGCCAAATCATTTTCCTGTAATCCAAACTGTTTCCTAAGTCACCTAAGAATCTAGTTACAGGGAAAAATAACTCTAAGTAAACACTTTGAATGAATATCACTAGGGTGACACTTCATTATTTGCAGGCCATCTGGGTAATATCAGAATAAATTCACGGCTATACCCTCTAGAACATGAATAGATTCCAGAATATATTATACCATGTTGGCTATAAGCACATAAATATAATGTATATACTGCTCTAAAAATAATAACAACATCAATATAACCACTTTCACTCATGATCACGCAACTAATCTACTAAATAATCCAATTTCACCTATTTCACCCATTTAAATTTAAACAAGGGGGCGCGGCTATGTCATTTTGGAAGGGCAAGCGTCTTAGTGCCTGTGCGCGATTCCTTTTATCAATATATTATTGGCTCCATATGGGGACCTGTTTTAAAGAACTAACACCCAGTCGTGAAACGGAAGCGTGTCAGTATCTTAACCAGAGGTCTCGGGATCAATTCCCACACTAAGGGCAGGAAACAGGTTCACTCAGCCTCTTGAGAGCAACTGAGGAACTGTCTAGTACGAGAGGTAGGGAACTTGTTTGCGAAAAAAGAAAAATAATTTGGATGAAGACGTCATTATGCTGACCAAGTAACACTCCAATATCTTACGGCCATCTCAATGGGACCGGGCGAGTTGGCCGTCCGGTTAGGGGCACGCGGTTGTTAGCTTGCATTCGGGAGATAGTGGGTTTGAATCCCACTGTCGGCAGCCCTGAAGATGGGTTTCCGTGGTTTCCCATTTTCATATCAGCCAAATGCTGGGGCTGTACCTTAATTAAGGCCACGACCGCTTCCTTCCTACCCCTAGGCTTTTCCTATTCCATCTTCGCCATAAGACCTATCTGTGTCGGTGCGACGTAAAGCCACTATCAAAAAGCAAAAAATCATCTCACTGGGCAGCAGTCGTCTAGGCAAGCTGAGGACTATAATGTCCTGTTTATACGATAGTTTATTTTATAATCATGTATCACTTGCCACAAACGAAGATCAATCTTGCAGCAACAGGGAAATGCTATTAGAAATTATCGATGGACTATAAGAAACGAAATAATATAGTGACATTACAACAACAATAATAATTATGTTGTTTTCGGTTTTACGTCCCATTGACTACTTTAGTGGTTTACGGAGAAGCCGAGATGCCGAAATTTTGTTCCTTCTTTTACGTCCTGCTAAATCTACCGACACAAGGCTGACGTCTTTTAGCCTGCTAACTTGAGCTCAGAAAGCCAGCCAGCACTGTGCTCTTCGAGCAACTCAGGCCAGCTCCTGGTATTGCAGATTGTCTGTAAAAATGTAACGTAACGTGACTTCTTTTAAAAACATGGAGATGAAAATATCCTGAAGAACCTGTGTCCCTTCAACAAATAATTTTTTCATAACTAATGCGGCTTATACAGTTAAACAATCATTTCGTACACAGGCTTGAACAAGTTCTAGATAACATTGGAATTAACAAATCGACACTGCTACCCTAAGGACCGTAGACGGAAAATCCCCAGTTCGTGACCAGACCACTTAACGGGTTAGTAGTTCATCTATAAGACGGTAATACTGCCTACTCAACGTCCATTCTGCTTGCTAAGTGCCTTAACAGTAGGCGGTTGTGTCATGGAGATGTCGCAATTAAATAGACACTGTCATCGCCTCTTATTTCAGACAGGATCTCGGAAATATAAGCCCTACAATTAACTGACTGCCATATGGTTGGTGGATGGCTTAGTTGCATGGCTTAGAGGTTAATAGTTGTAAGCTCGGTCTCTGGCATGGGTGCTGGCAGGCTGTAAGTGTTACATAGACCTAGAAATGGGAAAGGAGTGCCTCTACTACATGTGTATTGCGTAAATTCCGAATGGTGAAACCACCTAGGAGTTTCTAGATGATTACAACTAGAAATAAATATATATCAAATGAAGGGATCTCCTAAGAGTTTCTGTAAGAGTAACTCTGTGAAATGGTTTAGCTCTTTGGCAAAAGGATACTATGGAGTTCATCAATCTTCAACATGCCGGGCAGAGTAGCTCAGACGGTTGAGGTATTGGCCTTCTGATCTCAACTTAAGCAGGTTCGATCCTGGCTCAGTCCGACGTTATTTGAAGGTGCTCAAATACGTCAGCCTCGTGTCGGTAGATTTACTGGCATGGAAAAAGAACTCCTAATGGACTAAATTCCGGCACCTCGTCATCTCCGAAAACCGTAAAAGTAATTAGTGGGACGTAAAGTAAACAACATTATGATCTTCAACATATTGAGTCCTGATTTTGGAAATGTTAATTACTTACACTGTACCTTCTTACTCGGCGAACAACGTCCCAACGAAGGAACACTAGAGCTTAAAGAGTCTTTAAACTCAAAAATTAATGGGAACAATCAATATTTTAATAGATGAACACATGTCTAGCAAGATTTGGACGGGAAAGATCTCAACATTACATGTAAACTCTGGATCAGGATACAGCTTTAATCAGCTTCGATGTTCACTATTGTCCATGGATATTGGTCTGATGGTTAGGACAACAGAATGGAAAAATAGTAGTTACATATGAGTTAAACTTAAGTTTGACCAGTGTCGATCTTAAGAAAAGGGCCATTGTAACTGAATTCTATATGCAAATGTATTAAACATTGTGTGATGTAAAAGGATCCAATTCCTGTGGTTCTGATTGCATCTTGCGATGGTACTAAATATTATTCCAATATATAAACAAGTACTATCAATTTCACATCAAAATACTTTAAGATGGAAAACGAAGGATTGCAATATCTCGAATAATGGAGGCATCGGAATAATTGGTAATGAAAGACAAAAGTCTAGAATATTAGAAAGAAATACTGCCAGTTTTAATATTGCACAGTAGGAAAAGTACATGTTTCAGTGCTTCCCACACGTCGCCGATGGATGCCGTATAAATTAATGTGTTAAATATAACATTGCGTTTTAAAGGCCAATGATTACACATATTCTTCTACAGACGTATTACATCCGTTTAAAATAAGGTACCATAATATCATTTTATTGAGTAAAACCAAACTGGTTCGTAACTTTACTAAGGACGTGATATTCTGGTCATGATAATAGAGCTTCCAATTTAACGTCAAATCTGAAGTGATGTGAATTTTTAAAAAAATCCATGAGTATTAGCCGAAATTCAAATCGCAGTCATCGTGGTGTAAGTCAGAATCAATGCCACTCGGATGTCACGCCGCTAAAACGAAGGTATTTTTTTATTTAAGCGGAAGAAAATACTTTATTATAATATTTGTTTTAGGTTAGTCCCACAATTCTTCTTGAGAAATCACATTTTCCTAATTACAGTATTTTACTGCATTCTGGATAATTATGCTAGTGCTTTAACGTTATGAGTATACAAATAACCTTAACTGACTGCATTAATAATTTGACCGCAAACATACTGAAAATTTGTTAAATAAACTTGGTCTTATCATATTCCTCTGTTTACAGTTCGTTCTCCTCGCCGTCGTGGCTGCTGCCTCCGCTGCCCCCGGCTACCTCGGCGCTGCCGTCGCCGCCCCTGTGGCCTACGCTGCTGGCCCCGTAGCCTACGCTGCTCCCGCCATCGCTCACGCTCCTGTGGCTTATGCTGCCGCCCCTGTTGCCTACGCCGCCCCCGCCTACGCTCACGCTCCTCTGGCCTATGCTGCCGCTCCTGCTCTCGTCAAGAGCCACGCCATCATCGGTTGATTTCGTACATCACCATGTATAAATTATAATATTGTTGTGCTTTCGTAAAATCAAAAATATGGGATAATTTATTAAACAATTTTAACCCAGAATACTTGTCCTCATTTTTGAAGCATTCATCTCTCTATTAATAAACCTTTATTATTTTAAGTACCGGCAGCGTCGGTGGATTTCAATTAATGTGCATGACTCCAAGATTCCAGAGATTCAGATTTAATCCCAGACAAAGTAGTTCATTTTCCAAACACAAGCTAAATACATATTTTCCATATAATAACTGTCCGAGCTCGATACCTGCAGTCGCTTGAGTGTGGCTAGTATCCAGTATTCGGAAGAAAGTGTGTTCGAACCCCGCTGTCAGCAAGCCCTGAAGATGGTTTTCCGTGGTTTCACATTTTCACACCAGGAAAATGCTGGGGCTGTTCCTTAAGTAAGGCCTTCCCACTCCTAGCCCTTTCCGGTCCCATCGTCGCCATAAGAATAGTCTGTGTCGGCGCAACGTAAACCAAATTATAAAAAATATCATAACTCATGACAGATTTAAGACAAGTGGTGACTCACACGGCGGTCAGGAGTCAAAACAATAACAATTTGACTTTAAATCTTGTACAGGTGACCTGGAGTTGCGTTTCGTAAACTGGATAACAGTGTAATAAGAATGTCTCAGTTTGCATACCTAAATATAAACCGTTTACAGTGTCAGCCATACGATAAATACTTTGTTTAATCGTTATAATAATAATAATAATAATAATAATAATAATAATAATAATAATAATAATAATAATAATAATAATAATAATAATAATAATAATAATAATAATAATAATAATAATAATAATAATAATTGCTGTAGTACGCAGCGTTGCCCGGATTGTTTTGGAATGTCTACCTTTCTTCTTCTTCTTCTTCTTCTTCTTCTTCTTCTTCTTTTTATTCATCTTCTTCTTCTACTTCATCTGTTTACCCTCCAGAGTCAGTTTTTCCCTCGGACTCAGCGAGGGATGCCACCTCTACCGCCTCAAGGGCAGTGTGCTTGAGCTTCAGACTATGGGTCGGGGATACAACTGGGGAGGATGACCAGTACTTCGCCCAGGCGCCCTCACCTGCTATGCTCAACAGGAGCCTTGTTCGGGGATGAGAGGTTTGGAAGGCATAGCCAAGGAAGAGGGAAGGAAGTGGCCTTGGCCTTGAGGTAGGTACCATCCCGGCATTTACCTGGAGGAGAAGTGAGAAACCACTGAAAACCACTTCCAGGATGGCTGATGTGGGAATCGAACCCACCTCTACTCAGTTGACCTCCCGAGGCTGACTGGACCCCTTTCCTGGCCTTGTACCCCTTTTCAAATTTCGTGGCAGAGCCAGAAATCGAACCCGAGCCTCCGGGGGCGGCAGCTAATCAGACTAACCACTACACCACAGAGGCGGACATGTTTACCTTTTAAGATTAGTATTACCAGTTCGTTATGTGTGAAGTAAATTTTTATAGAATTCATCATGGAGTTTTAAATTGGTATTTTACGATCTATTGTGTAGTTTTAGAGTTATTTAGATGTCTCTGATTTCAAATTTTAGATTATTGAATTTTTTAGTAAAACTTTGTCCTTAATAAGTGATACCTATTTGTATATAGGCCTACCTGTCGTGCTACAGGTATGATGTACACGATTTCAACTGTCATTGAGACTGTCATCAATCAGTTTTGCGACCTCAAAGGCAGTGGATTTATCACCAATCTCGGGTACATTAGGCTATTTAATTTTAAGCCCTTCTTAGCCCTCCGTCCGAGCGGATTCCGAACGTGGAATTTAAACAGTACTCAGAGCGTTACAATTCGTCTCAGCGACTCATAAACAATGTATTCGAATTTAATATCGGCTATTTTCCATTATTTACATGGGATCCCCTCCCTTCCTATTCCCCACCCCTAGCGGGTGTTGAGATGTTTCCTTTCCGTAGTAATTTTTCTTGATGTAAGTCATATGTGTACCAAGTTTCGTTGAGAGCTATTCTGGTCCATACCCACACACATCCATTATCCGGTTATTTTTACATTCATTTTCACCCCTTCTCTACCTCTGTAGTGACTGCAGCTGAAATACGACTTAACCGTCCAGAGTGACACAGTTCAATTCAGAGATCTGGTAACCAAAGTATTCGGCATTAATATAAGTAATTTTCGTTTATTTTTATATTTCATCCCCTTCCCTAAGAGTGCTAGGGGTATTTTACCCCAACAGTATATTTTCAGATTGTAAGTCATATGTTTACCAATTTTGTATCAGGGCTATGCTGGAAGAATCACACAAACATCCATAATTTCGATCATTTGGACATTGCATTTTTTACCCTTTCTCATCCTTTATGCAAAGGGAGTTGAACTTGGACTCCAAAAAGTTCCGGAGTACCACTATTCTTGTCAGCGACCCCGAAAACTATGCATTCAACATTATTTTCGATTTTTATACCTCACACCCCCTACGAATGCTCGGGTTGCCTTCTCCACACTCAATTAGTCTCCGTATATTAAGTCGTATGTGTACCGAGTTTAACAGAAATCGCTCCAGTATTCCTTAAAACTATAGTTTGAAAGTAATAAAGCCGTTTTTTGTTATATTTATATCTCACCCTCTCGCGTGGGGGTTCGAGCACTGTCTTGGCCCAACAGCAATTTTCACAGATTAGTAAGTAATATTTGTACCAAATTTATTTGACAGCTATGCTGGAAATTACACACATACATCCATAACTCGTTCATTTTAGTAATTTTATTTCCTCAACCTCTCTCACCCCTAAGCCAAAGGGAGCTGAACTTGGACTTTAAAAAATCCGGAGTGTCACTATTCATCTCGGAGACCCCGAAAAGTATGGATTCAACAATATACACTGACTGACAGAGCAAATGCAACACCAAGGAGGAGTGGTTCGAAAGGGATGAAAGTTGGGGAAAAAACAGAGTCGGCACGGACGAATAATTGATGTTTATTTCAAACCGATATGCAGGTTACACAATGCGCACGGCATCGACTCAGTAGGATGTAGGACCACCGCGAGCGGCGATGCACGCAGAAACACGTCGAGGTACAGAGTCAATAAGAGTGCGGATGGTGTCCTGAGGGATGGTTCTCCATTCTCTGTCAACCATTTGCCACAGTTGGTCGTCCGTACGAGGCTGGGGCAGAATTTGCAAACGGCGTCCAATGAGATCCCACACGTGTTCGATTGGTGAGAGATCCGGAGAGTACGCTGGCCACGGAAGCATCTGTACACCTCGTAGAGCCTGTTGGGAGATGCGAGCAGTGTGTGGGCGGGCATTATCCTGCTGAAACAGAGCATTGGGCAGCCCCTGAAGGTACGGGAGTGCCACCGGCCGCAGCACATGCTGCACGTAGCGGTGGGCATTTAACGTGCCTTGAATACGCACTAGAGGTGACGTGGAATCATAATCATACGCAATAGCGCCCCAAACCATGATGCCGCGTTGTCTAGCGGTAGGGCGCTCCACAGTTCCTGCCGGATTTGACCTTTCTCCACGCCGACGCCACACTCGTCTGCGGTGACTATCACTGACAGAACAGAAGCGTGACTCATCGGAGAACACGACGTTCCGCCATTCCCTCATCCAAGTCGCTCTAGCCCGGCACCATGCCAGGCGTGCCCGTCTATGCTGTGGAGTCAATGGTAGTCTTCTGAGCGGACGCCGGGAGTGCAGGCCTCCTTCAACCAATCGACGGGAAATTGTTCTGGTCGATATTGGAACAGCCAGGGTGTCTTGCACATGCTGAAGAATGGCGGTTGACGTGGCGTGCGGGGCTGCCACCGCTTGGCGGCGGATGCGCCGATCCTCGCGTGCTGACGTCACTCGGGCTGCGCCTGGACCCCTCGCACGTGCCACATGTCCCTGCGCCAACCATCTTCGCCACAGGCGCTGCACCGTGGACACATCCCTATGGGTATCGGCTGCGATTTGACGAAGCGACCAACCTGCCCTTCTCAGCCCGATCACCATACCCCTCGTAAAGTCGTCTGTCTGCTGGAAATGCCTCCGTTGACGGCGGCCTGGCATTCTTAGCTATACACGTGTCCTGTGGCACACGACAACACGTTCTACAATGACTGTCGGCTGAGAAATCACGGTACGAAGTGGGCCATTCGCCAACGCCGTGTCCCATTTATCGTTCGCTACGTGCGCAGCACAGCGGCGCATTTCACATCATGAGCATACCTCAGTGACGTCAGTCTACCCTGCAATTGGCATAAAGTTCTGACCACTCCTTCTTGGTGTTGCATTTGCTCTGTCAGTCAGTGTATTCGATTACTTTTAAATCTCACCCTCTTCCCTGGCCCCCATCTAAGGGGGCTGAACTCTGACTTAAAATGTCCGGAATGTCACTATTCATCTCCTGGACCCAGAAAACTATGAATTAGACACGATTTTCGATTATTTATACATAGCAATCACCATTCGGCCCCCAACCCCAAAGGGGTGATGAACTTGGAGTTTAAAAAATTCCGGAGTGTCACTATTCATGTCAATGACCCCGAAAACTATGGATTCGACGCTATTTTCCATTTGTTTTATACATTAACCCTCCCCGCCTCCGTCGTTTAGGAGGAGATGTGCCATTTACACACATGTATCCATTTTCAGGTGATTCAGCAGCCCCTTGCAATGTCGTTTGCTGCAGCCCAACTAACGAGCACATGGTTATAGGCGTGCTATTCTCCTGCAGGCGTACTGTATGGTACTACTGTTCAGTGAGCACATTTTGCTCACGATTCTGAACCCTAGCGAAATATTATATCACCCGTTCGCAAAACGTGACGCCTTGAAATTAAGTTGCAGCGTCCTTTTATCATGTAACTATGTTAATGTCCGCCTCTGTGGTGTAGTGGTTAGCGTGATTAGCTGCCACCCCCGGAGGTGGCATAGCGGAGACTCAAACCCGGGCCTCTGGGGGTCGGCAACTAATTAAACTAACCACTAAACAACAGAGACGGGCTATTATTATTATTATTATTATTATTATTATTATTATTATTATTATTATTATTATTATTATTATTAACATCATCATCATTATCATCAATTAATTTGTATCGTTTGTGTTTTCAGTGCTCCATTCATAGTGTTATTAATAACAGCCGGAAAATGAGAATAATACAATAAGACATTTAGGTGTAATGTAACAAGCTTTTATGTTCTTGCATCGAAAGCTACGGCATTCCCAAAGCCAAGGAGTAGTTGAAAGATACTACCATTCTTTCCCAGATAGGCTTGTGTCCAAATTATCCGACAGCAACACGAGAAACTATTCTGAAAGACTCCGATTTATCCAGAGCAAGAAAAACCGAACGTTGCATTGCCTTCCTGTTTTAAGTCTCTTGTTATACATTTTGCTGGCCTATATAGTTTTACAATTGAACCCAACTTTAGGACACACGGATTGTTACTGGGGGATGTAGTATCGGAAAGGAACGGTAGAGGTATTCTACTTCAATGCAACCAGTAATTCCTTGCAAAGGACGGTTGACCAACTTGGTACGTGGTAAACTGAATAGGAATAATTTTGCCTTTGTACTGTTGACATCTCAACAGCCAATAATTAATAGGATTCCTCACAAAAGACGTGAATCTGATCCTGGGTGTCAACACTCGGAGCAGAGAAGTGTAATTATTAGAGGTAAGAAATGAGTATGATTATGAGTGAATGGTGAGTATGCTGGTGTTCAGTTCAGAGGACCCTGGGTTCGAATCCCAGTCGGGCTTGGGAACTTAACTGCGTAGAGCTTGGAGAATGGTGTTTGGGTCCGTTGGAATACACTTATCATCATCTAAAAACTACACACACTCTACCAACAACCACATAAACATGCAGTACTGAACACATCCCTCCACATAGAGCTGGAGTCAGAAAGGGCATACACCAGGCGAGTTGGTCATACGGTTAGGGGCGCGCAGGTGTGTCCTCACGTCTGGGAGATATCGGGCTCGAACCCCACTGTCGGCAGCCCTGAAGATGGTTTTCAGTGGTTTCCCATTTTCACACCAGGTGAATTCTGGAGCTATACCTTAATTAAGTCCACGGCCGATGCCTTCCCTCTCTTAGGCCTTTCCTATCCCATCGCCGCCGTAAAACCTACCTGTGTCGGTGCGACGTAATGCAAAATGTAATAATAATATAACAAAAGGAAGGGAATACGACCTAAAACTGTACCAAATCTACAGCAAGTGCCGAGAAGAATAAACTGGAAAAATGCGAGGAAGGAAAGACGAAGAAGATTTTGCAAGTGATAAGATACTATCCTAATAATTTTGTGGTAAATGTTGATTACCAAGAGAGGAAATAACACTCGGTATTCCTACATACATATAACTTATACATTGATAATGATGACGCTTGTTGTTTGAAGGGGCCTAACATACAAGGTCACCGGCCCCAACTTATACATTCATATAAATATATTCATTATAAATTGGAAGGCTTAGCTTATTGGAAGGCACGAACGCCTCGTTTAGTTCCTAGCCTTGTATCTGAGAATGATTCAAAATTGTGCCTAAGAATTTTAAATCCTGCTACACTTACCCGCCATGACCGAATTGACTATTTTCGTGGATAACATATCCTCCTCCATTCGCCTCACTTAACTCCACAACTGATGGAAGTTTATACGCGCAGCTTCATCCTTCGAGTTAAGTCCTAACTCGACATTTAAATTTTTACTTCAAATACCTTCCTGCTATTGTTCTGAACGTTTAGCCCTAACTACTCCTTCGTCTGAAAATCGACAATATAAAGAATATTTGGTTTGAGAGCTCAGTAACTCTAACAGAATAAAATCGATCACAATTCCGAATTTCCATATTCCCTACCTGACATTTCATCCCCATATCATATTCTCCCCACCGACATCACTTTATTCTTCGAAAATTATAATTGTCATATGACTCTTACTGTAACTCTGTTTGAAGTTCAAAGGTAGCCACATACTCTATTATTATTATTATTATTATTATTATTATTATTATTATTATTATTATTATTATTATTATTATTATTATTATTATTAATTCGTTGTGCCCAACTGTGGAGCGCGTTTGAACTTATTTTGCACAATGTTTCTTCTTCCTTTCTTTCCAATATATCTTCATTTTTTCACTGTGTTCCTTTCCGCGTGTTTCTGTCCAGCCTGTAGTTCTTTGTTGTTAGTTTCTCTGCAAATTTATGTTTGTTTACTAAGCTTCTAAATCTCATGTTATCTTGAATGGTTTCGTCCTCAATACCCATTTCTTGTAGATCTTCATGAATTTCTGCTAACCAATTGTTGCGGATTTTCAGGGTTAGAGCTAGATTTAGAATTTTCTTTGTCAGCCTGTTGTTATCCATTCTGTGTAGGTGTCCGCAGAATTTTAGTCGTCTCTTTCTGATGGTATCTGTGATTATTATTATTATTATTATTATTATTATTATTATTATTATTATTATTATTATTATTATTATTATTATTATTATTATTATTACAATCATCACTATTGCTACCCTTGTCCTCCCTTATGTCATCTTACTAGAGTACGAAATGAAAATAAGAAGAATAAGAATACTCCCCAAAACTGGCTACATGCACTAATTTAAGAAATTTAACCAGTGGAAACATGTATATAAACCACTTATAAATTTCCCATGGATTCCCGTTCTTCAGTAGTTAGGAATACTTTATGAATTGCGAATTTACTTTCCTACAATCTATGCCTTGTTTCGTTTGGTATTATCAAGAATTTTAGGTATAGGAAGGGCTATAAAAAGCAAGACAATTATTAACCCTCGAGACATCCATAAAACACGGTCAGAAGTAGAAATATTCCATTACTTTACAAGGCCCCGTGGAAGTTGTGTACAATATCCTCAAATTCCACGGAAATATGTGAATTTTGATACAGTATGATATAAGTAATAAATTAGCAATACCATACAATATATCAAGTAAATAATATTACATTAGTGTTGCGACTAGTTTCAGCCACTTAGTGGCCATTTTCATCCAAAATTAAAACTAAACAAATCATGTGATAACTAAAACATATGTATATACGATAAAGACAAAGTTGCAGGAATAGTTATAACATTAAAATACATTTAATAACAAAAATTATGGTTGTGATCTTCTTGTAAAAATATTAGTTCGTTGAGTTAGGACCTCAGGCAATGAAGTAAATCTGGAAATTGTAGCCAGAATTAGGAATGAATAAACAAACAGAAAATAAATTAAAAAAGAGAAAAATTATTTATGGAAACCATGGCCTTCCTGCTTCCTCTAGCATGTCAGTGTTTGTTCTACACAATACATTATATATTACATTTCACTATAGAGGCGAGTCTCATAAATATTTTTTTCTCCTTTTTAGTTTCCTTTTTGTTTGTTTATTAATTCCTGATTCGGGCTATCATTTCCAGATTTACTTCATTGCGAGAGGTCCTAACGTAACTTAAAGACATCATATTATGACAAGAAGATCACAACCATAATTTTTGTTATTATATGTATTTTAATGCTATAATTATTCCTGCAAACTTGTCCTTAATTTATATACATACACTATGTGATCAAAAGTATCCGGACATCTGGCTGAACATGACGTACAAGTTCGTGGCACCCTCCATCGGCAATGCTGGAATTCAATATGGTGTAAGCCCACCCTTAGCCTTGATGACAGCTTCCACTCTTGCAGGTATACGTTCAACCAAGTGCTGGGAGGTTTCTTGGGGAATGGCAGCCCATTCTTCACTGAGTGCTGCACTAAGGAGAGGTATATATGTCGGTCGGTGAGGCCTGGCACGAAGTCGGCGTTCCAAAATATCCCAAAGGTGTTCTATAGGATTGAGGTTGGGACTCTGTGCAGGCCAGTCCATTACGGGGATGTTATCGTCGTGTAAACACTCCGCCACAGGCCGTGCATTATGATCAGGTGCTCGATCGTGTTGAAAGATGCAATCGCCATCTACGAAGTGTTCTTGAACAGTGGGAAGCAAGAAGGTGTTTAAAACATCAGTGTAGGCCTGTACTGTGATAGTGCCACGCAAAACAACAAGTGGTGCAAGTCCCTTCCATGAAAAGCACGACCATACGATAACATCACCGCCTCCGAATTTGACTGCTGGTACTACACACGCTAGCAGATGACGTTCACTGGGCATTCGCCATACCCACACCCTGCCATCGGATCGCCACATTGTGTACCGTGATTCGTCGCTGCACATAACGTTTTTCCACTGTTCAATTGCCCAATGTTTACGCTCCTTACACCAAGCGAGGCGTCGTTTGGCATTGACCTGCGTGATGTGTGGCTTATGAACAGCCGCTCGAACATGAAATCCAAGTTTACTCACGTCCCGCCAAATTGTCATTGTACTTGAAGTGGATCTTGATGCAGTTTGGAATTCCTGTGTGATGGTCTGGTCTATTACACTTGACGACCCTCTTCAACTATCGGTGGTCTCCATGAGTCAACAGACGAAGTCGGCCTGTACATCAGAAACAGTGGACCTGGGGATGTTTAGGAGTGTGGAAGTCTCGCGTACAGACTTCTGATACAAGTGACACCCAATCACCTGACCACGTTCGAAGGCCGTGAGTTCCGCGGAGCGCCCTATTCTGCTCTCTCACGATGTCTAATGACTATCGAGGTAGCTGATATGGATTACCTGGCAGTAGGTGGTAGCACAATGCACCAAAGATGAAAAATGTTTTGGGGGGAGTGTGCGGATACTTTTGATCACATAGTGTATGTTTTAGTTATCACATGGTTTCTTTAATTTTTATTTTGGCTGAAATTGACCGTTAAGTGCCTGAAACTATTCTCAATACTAATGTAATATTATTTACTTGATATATTGTATTAACAAGAGCCAAATGTTATGATTATTCCTGCAACATTGTCTTTATCGTATATACATATGTTTCAGTTATCACATGATTTGTTTAATTTTTTTTTGGATGAAAATGGCCACTAAGTGTCTGAAACTCGTCAAATTATTTCTTATAACTGCACTTCACTACGGAATAGAAAATAAATTTATAGCTTATTTACCACTGAGCTTATGTTAAGGAGGCCGATTGATTGTATTCTAGCACGAGGCAAATCATAAGAGCCACGGAGATGAAATGAGATGTAAACTTGTGTTTGCATTTACAATTTCGACTGGGACAGGAAACGAAGTGACCCTTATCAGTACAGATAATGTCCCAGGAACCGGATGGAATAGAACAGAAAATAATTTCACGGATGGCTGAAACAAGTTTTCAAAACCCCTCTCTCTCCAGGGACCATGTGCCTCAACTGCGGTGACCAGAGTTTATATGCAGCGATCTGTCTTCATCGGTATGTACCACCAGAAATGGTTCCTCTGCATAGAATGTCATTAGTGTTATCAGGCTGTGCTAGGAACACTTTCTTTCTGCCATGGATGACGGTTAAACGAGTATGATTCCAGGTAAGATTGAGCATCGTCTGAATGTATAATAAGGAGAAATCATCAGTTTCACATGAAATCCTGCCAGAAAACGCTTTGATCACTCTCATTTTCTATGAAATGAAGCCCAACGCACAGTGGAAGGAATTTCGCATAGCTTAATAAGAGCCAAGGTTCGACAGTTTTCACAATCCAAGCTGCGTTGTAGTGCAAGTACTGGAAAGTCAATTATATCGACCTCGTGTAACTTTCAACGGACCTCAGTAGTATTCTAGATTAGTCATTAACCTAACTTCAACGTACGTTCGCAAGATATCGTCTTCGATCCAGGCACAGGTTGTTTATGTTTGAAACCAAACCAAGCCAAACCCCATGGCACAACAGCCCGCGAAGGGCCTTGGCCTACCAAGTGACCACTGCTCAGCCCATTGGCCTGAAGATTACGAGGCGACGTGTGGTCAGTACGACGAATCCTCTCGGCCGATATTCTTGTCTCTCTAGACAGGGGCCGCTATTTCACCGTCAGATAGCTCCTCAATTCTAATCACGTAGGATGAGTGGACCTCGAACCAGCCCTCAGATCCAGATAAAAATTCCTATCCTAGCTGGGTATTAGAATCCGGGCCCTCTGGGTTAGACGCAGGCACGCTACCCCTACGCCACGGGGCCGGCTTGTTTACAGTTAAGGGTATTTAAATCGGATATCTCTGCATCATCGTGCTCCAGCACGTTAGAGACTTCGAATGTGATAACATCCTAGCGTCTGCTAAGATTATAAACATATATATTATAAGCATATTAATTATTTGAACATGAATAAACTTTTGGGATGGGGTCTATTTAGAAATAGCTTCATCAATTTAGCGTGGACTGAGCCTGGATCGAACCTGCCACGTTGGGGTCAGAAGGCCAGCGCCTCAACCGTCTGAGCCACTCAGCCCGGCAAAACGGTGACTAAAATGAGTCTCAGGGGCTTTTAACCTGGATGCGTTGGTTGGCGACCACGGGTTCCTTAGCTGAGTCGAGGCATTGTTTACACTTATTTGTGCCAGGATCGTAACTTCCATCTGTCCTATCCGACCTCCTTCGGTCAACTCTTGTCCTTTTTCGACCCCGACGGTATTTGGTTGCGAGATTTAGGGAGTCTTTCATGTTCACACCATTTGTAGCCCTCGAAGTTTCGGACGCCTTCCACTTTTCTCTCCGATCAGTGTTAATAGAGGGTGGTTCCTCTTAAAGCAGTGATCACCACCACGTCGACAGTGGTCAGAGATGCTATGTACAACTAGTGTACATGTATGTATACTATGTATAGGCCTACTGGGTGAGTAGCGTCACCAACTGGAATGTTCAACGTAAGATACTAACAAAATTATTCAGGAAACTGTTTAATGTTTATATCCTAATATTTATAGTTTTCATAATACGTACCTTGAAAATATTTATGGATATAATCAGCGACCATTCTGTTGGATATTGATAGGTAAGGTTATATTTTGAAATGGCATGAAAATTTCTTGTGCTATATCAACTGGCACATTGCTCGAGGAAGATCATGATGCTGCACATCCATGATTTTTTTCTTTTCTGTATAGCGATGAAAAAGTAGTAGAACCGGGCCTATATTTTTTCAAATCTCACTCCTAACTGGCTCTTATACACGCTTTCCTCACTTGATATTAAACATTTCAAAGTTACCGATGCTACTGTTGATGGACTTAGCAATAAAATGATAATCTATTTAATATTTCTGTGATAATGACTCGTATTATAAAAGTGTATGCGCCATAAAGTATTGAAAAGTACATTTTATATAAATATTACTTGCAGAACGAATAATTGCGGTGACATGAAGTTTTTGAAAACTGTAGTAATTGCAGTTATTTCCGTTATTACTTCCCCCATGCTAAAATGAAATGGCGTGTGAATTTTAGTGCCGGGAGTGTCCGAGGACACGTTCGGCTCGCCTGGTTCAGGTCTTTTGATTTGACGCCCGTAGGTGACCTAAGCATCGTGATGAGGATGAAATGGTAATGAAGACGACACATACACCCATCTCCCGTGTCGGCGGAGTTAACAAGTGATGGTTAAAATCCCCGACCCTGCTGGGAATCGAACCCGAGACTCCTGTGACCAAAGGCCAGTACGCTAACCATTTGGCCATGGAGCTGGACTCCCCCATGCTAAGGACGTATGAAACTTAGGAGATCGGAAATTGCATACTTGACAACCATCGTCATCTACAGCTTGATATTTCAGGTTTCAGTCCCCTTAAGTTTGCTATACACCTGTATACTAATCAAATAGCGCAGTGCAAAACGTGAATATCCTCGATTTCGGGGAAATTCTTTTAGCCGTTTTTTCGTGATTTTTAAGGAACAGACAAAGAATTTTGACAATTGTATTCCTAATCCGAAAAAAGTAACCAAGTACAAAGCAAGAATTTGAAGTGCAAACCAAAATTAAAATGTTTGTTCAATATTTAATAGTTATTGCCTTTAAATCACACTAACCACCGTCATGGATTTCCTAGACACGGCGGGGTCGGAATGCTATTCCACTGGAGTTCCTTTATGTGCCGGTAGATCTATCGACACAAGGCATATTTGAATACCTTTAATTTCCACTGGACCGATCCGGAGTCGCACCCAGAACTTGGGCTGAGAAAGCCAGTGCTCCACTTCTGAGCCAATGTTATTCTTATTATCCATGAACTGACTGTTGAACTACTAGTATTTTTATGATCTAAAGGTATATAAGCTTAAATATTACTAGTACCCCACCTGGTAGCCATGATCATTAAGGCGTCTGACACAGTGTTAGCCGGTCCGAGTCCCGTTGGTCGATAAAATTTTCACTATCAGAATGTTGGCCAGCAGAGTAGAAGAGATGGTGCTATACAATTGATAATCATTATACTGCGTACCTAGAGCTTGGATTACCGGGCGAGTTGGCCGTGCGCGTAGAGGCGCGCGGCTTTGAGCTTGCATCCGGGAGATAGTAGGTTCGAATCCCACTATCGGCAGCCCTGAAGATGGTTTTCCGTGGTTTCCCATTTTCACACCAGGCAAATGCTGGGGCTGTACCTTAATTAAGGCCACGGCCGCTTCCTTCCAACTCCTAGGCCGTTCCTATCCCATCGTCGCCATAAGACCTATCTGTGTCGGTGCGACGTAAAGCCCCTAGCAAGAAAAAAAAAGAGCTTGGATTCAACTCAGTGTTCATATAGAGTGAGGACAAATGACTCAGATGATGATGATTCGTCCGTCGCAAGGGGAAATCAAGCTTTGAGCAGACCCCTGGGTGCTATTTGACAGGAGTGCTGCACTGGGTTTCATCCTCTCCCCTTCTTCTGCCACATATAACGTAATTCATATCCCTTCATTAACTCTTCCAATGAGGTTGACGTCAGGAAGTGCATCCAGCCTTAAAACTCTCTACGGAGATTCTTCTCATTCATACCCAAAAATGGCACGAAGGTTGGACATACATGCCTAAATATTATCAATCTCTAGGGACGTTGTATTTGCCTTTATAACGCCATTATATTTTCACCAAAACGTGTCGATTCCGCGTTTCGTAATCTCCCAACCTCATTATCATTATTTCACACTCAGGCGAGCAGGTTGCCCATGGGATTCAAATAGAAAAACTTTGAACATGTCCTCGGACACTCCCAGCGCGACAGTCATGCTCTAACATAATAAAATAAATAAGCAGAACTCCGCTTCACTACTATGTTACTCGTTAAATATATGTAAACCTGGCCTAGTTCTAGTTCTGGCGTTGCTACTTTAGTATGTACTCTTCTCCTCATAGAAGGAGGTCGGTGGATGCAGAGTGGGTCTCGGCCCACAAGTGGCCTCGGCTGGTCCGTGGTCCGACAGCTCTGCACTCCGACCGACCAACCGAGCGGAGTAGGGGTAGCCACGGCTCTATTGTGACTCTACGCCTCTGTATTCCGGAGACGGAGAGGGGCTGGTCATCACCGTAGGCTATCCTGAGAATGGTTTTCCGTGTTTTCCATTCTCCTGCACTAAGGCGAATGCTGGGACAGTTCCTAGTACAGGCCATGTCCGCCAACCCTCTCACCTTCTCCGAACATCTCCCTGGCTTGATAGATGGCATTACCGTCTAATGGCCAGCCGTACACTTCAGGCGAGAATGAAATCATTTAGTATTAGTAGTCCTCGGAGGAGGATGATCTTCACAAAATTGTCGCGTAGTTATATGAACAACCCCAGGTAGGAAAAAAACAATTCTCAGTTTTAATGGACAATAATAAAAGAAAGAGGCACAAAGGCATCTGATAATGGACTGAGTAAAAATGGCGATTCAGGTCTTTAAATGCGGAATAGTTGAAAATAATTTTTCGTGAGATTGAACACAGATTATTCTCTCCTAGGAATGAGAGAGAATATTATTCGCAAACTAAGAGACTTTGATGAAAAAGTAGTTGCTAAATTAATAATTTAAAATAGAAATAAACAATAGGCTACCATTCACTGTCGCCGTTTAAGCAAATAACCGTATGTGAAAGGGTAAACATTTTCGAAGTAGGCTTAATACTTACCACTTCCGCTTAAACAACAATAACTACCGCCGCCATCGCCACTGGACAATTGTGGTTGGAAACCATTCCTAAAAAATCTATTCATTCCTTAATACCACGATTATAAATATTTACTCCATAGCTATGTTGAACTGATTTTCTAAAACAAACGAAACACACACGCAAATAACGATATAATTTACTTATTTCCACTGTGTTGTAACTTCAGGAGCACGAGGGGAGGCTTCTGAGTTTAACTTGTTAATTTTAGTCTTAGCCTGTCAGACACGCCAGCATCGTGACGTTATCTGTAGCAGAAAGAACACGCACAGTGGACGACAATTTGTGACACCTTTTCCGCGTTAGCTTTAGAATCCTAACTGTTAGGTAGGAGATAAAGTGTTGGTGATTTTCTATTTCTTGAGCTTTATTCAGGAATCAACACGACGTCGTCTTGATTTTTTGTGTGTTTGAAACACATCGTAGTTTAGGAGCTGCAGCGAATTTATTATAAAAGCAAAACAAATAAACTACAGAAATCTCTGTCTACGCTTGCATATTACTAAACAACCAAATTGCTGTCTCTAGTTTTAGACTTGCCAAAATTATCAATGGATTTCGTTAAATTAGTTTTGATGAGCTCACAATTTCGGTGGCATTTACATTTAGTATACAGCATACAGACTGTAAAGGGGAATATACTGAAAAGTGAAGTGTATTTTCTGCAATATGGTACAGTCCTGTTATTGCACAGAAGGATAAAAGTCAATGTTTTTGGTTTTGCTTTACGTTGCACGCGTGGTCAATGTTCGTAAACACATACGTATTCATTGCAAGCGGGTGGCTGTTAGATAAACAAATATGGAACAGGTGTCTCTATCCATGACACACAGCGAGTGTTTGTAAATATCAGAGTACATAAACACAGATGTACTCCCACTTAAAACAGTAATAATCGCCGCCACCACCACACCTGTTATCAGACTGACTTCTGCATTTAGGAATGTTTTTTAGACCGTCGTAATCCATAAACAATTTGTAAGAATTGTTTGGGAGGAGTGGTCAAAATTGACCAATGAGATCCTTGATGTGTGCGGAACAGATAACAGGGAAATTGATATAACATCACACGACCTAGGGCCTATTGCTATTTCGAGTAAAAGACGGAATGTGTCACCGATGATGTGTTACAGACTGACTTCCTACGATATAAATACAGAAAGAACCTTCTGATGTCTTTCATTGTTGTTGTTGTTGTTTGAGTCATCAATCCATAGACTGGTTTGATGCAGCTCTCCATGCCAACCTATCCTGTGCTAACCTTTTCATTTCTACGTAACTATTGCATCCTACATCTGCTCTAATCTGCTTGCCATATTCATACCTTGGTCTACCCCTACCGTTCTTACCACCTACACTTCCTTCAAAAACCAACTGAACTAGTCCTGGGTGTCTTAAGATGTGTCCTATCATTCTATCTCTTCTTCTCGTCAAATTTAGCCAAATCGATCTCCTCTCACCAATTTGATTCAGTATCTCTTCATTCGTGATTCGATCTATCCATTTCACCTTCAGCATTCTTCTGTAACACCACATTTCAAAAGCTTCTATTCTCTTTCTTTCAGAGCTAGTTATCGTCCATGTTTCACTTCCATACAATGCCACGCTCCACACGAAAGTCTTCAAAAACATCTTTCTAATTCCGATATCAATGTTTGAAGTGAGCAAATTTCTTTTCTTAAGAAAGCTTTTCCTTGCTTGTGCTAGTCTGCATTTTATGTCCTCCTTACTTCTGCCATCGTTAGTTATTTTACTACCCAAGTAACAATATTCATCTACTTCCTTTAAGACTTCATTTCCTAATCTAATATTTCCTGCATCACCTGCCTTCGTTCCACTGCACTCCATTACTTTTGTTTTGGACTTATTTATTTTCATCTTGTACTCCTTACCCAAGAATTTATCCATACCATTAAGCAACTTCTCGAGATCTTCTGCAGTCTCAGATAAAATAACAATATCATCGGCAAATCTGAAGGTTTTGATTTCCTCTCCTTGGACTGTGATTCCCTTTCCATATTTCTCTTTGATTTCCTTTACTGCCTGTTCTATGTAAACATTGAAAACGAGCGGGGACAAACTGCAACCTTGCCTCACTCCTTTCTGGATTGCTGCTTCTTTTTCAAAGCCCTCGATTCTTATTACTGGAGACTGATTTTTATACAGATTGTAGATAATTCTTCGTTCTCGGTATCTGATCCCTATCATCCTCAGAATCATAAATAGCTTGGTCCAATCAATATTATCGAATGCGTTTTCTAGATCTACGAAAGCCATGTACGTGGGCTTGTCCTTCTTGATTAAATCCTCTAAGATCAGACGTAAAGTCGGAATTGCTTCACGTGTTCCTACTTTTCTTCTGAAGCAAAATTGATCTTCTCCCAACTCAGCTTCAACTTGTTTTTCCATTCTTCTGAAAATAATGCATGTTAAAATTTTTCAGGCATGAGATACTAAACTAATGGTGCGGTAGTTTTCACACCTGTTAGCACCGGCTTTCTTGGGAATAGGTATAACAACATTCTTCCGAAAATCGGATGGGACTTCTCCTGTCTCATACATCTTGCATACTAAATGAAATAACCTTGCCTTGCTGGTTTCTCCTAAGGCAGTCAGTAATTCAGAGGGAATGTCATCAATTCCAGGTGCTTTGTTCCTAGTGAGGTCACTCACAGCTCTGTCAAACTCTGACCTCAAAATTGGGTCTCCCATTTCATCAGCATCAACAGCCTCTTCATGTTCCAGAACCAAATTATCTACATCTTTACCTTCATACAACTGTTGGATATGCTCCTGCCATCTTTCTGCTTTGTCTTCTTTCCCTAGAAGTGGCTTTCCATCTGAGCTCCTGATATTCATACACCTAGATTTCCTTTCTCCAAAGGTTTCCTCGATTTTCCTGTATGCAGCATCTACCTTTCCCAGGACCATACAGCCTTCGACACATTTGCACTTCTCCTTCAGCCATTCTTCCTTAGCTACCTTGCACTTTCTATCCACTTCATTCTTTAATCGCCTGTATTCTTTTCTGCCCTCTTCTTTTCTAGCATTCTTGTATTTTCGTCGTTCATCAATCAGGTCTAGTATCTCCTGAGTTATCCACTGATTCTTAGTTGATCTTTTCTTCCTTCCTAACATTTCTTCAGCAGCCCTACTGACTTCATTTTTCATGACTCTCCACTCTTCCTCTATAGTGTTTCCTTCAGCCTTTTCATTTAGTCCTTGTGCAACATGTTCCTTGAAACAATCCCTCACACTCTTTTCTTTCAACTTGTCTAGATCCCATCTTTTTGCATTCTTTCCTTTCTTCAATTTCTTCAACTTCAGATGGCATTTCATGATCAACAAGTTGTGGTCAGAGTCCACGTCTGCTCCTGGGAAAGTTTTGCAATCCAACACCTGGTTTCTGAATCTCTGCCTAATCATAATGAAGTCTATTTGATACCTTCCAGTGTCTCCAGGTCTCGTCCACGTATACAGCCTTCGTTTGTGGTGTTTGAACCAAGTATTGGCAAGGACTAAATTATGACCAGTGCAGAATTCAACCAGCCGACTTCCTCTTTCGTTCCTTTGTCCCAATCCAAATTCTCCTACTGTACTACCTTCTCTTCCTAGGCCTACCACTGCATTCCAGTCTCCCATCACAATTAGATTCTCGTCACCTTTTACATATTGTATTATATCTTCTATCTCCTCATATATTCTTTCGATTTCTTCATCATCCGCTGAACTAGTAGGCATATAGACCTGCACTATTGTGGTGGGCATTGGTTTGGTGTCTATCTTGACGACAATAATTCTTTCACTATGCTGGTCGTAATAGCTTACCCGCTGCCCTATTTTGTTATTCATTATTAAACCAACTCCTGCATTTCCCCTGTTTGATTTTGTGTTGATAATTCGGTAGTCACTTGACCAAAAATCTTGTTCTTCCTGCCAACGTACTTCACTTATACCAACTACATCTAACTTTAGCATATCCATCTCCCTTTTCAGATTCTCTAATCTACCACAACGATTCAAACTTCTAACATTCCACGCTCCGGCTCGGAGAATGTCAGTATCCATCTTCCTGATGATCGCCCCCTCTCGTGTAGTCCCCACCCGGAGATCCGAATGGGTGACTATTTTACCTCCGGAATATTTTACCCGGGAGGAAGCCATCATCAGTACATCATTCATACAGAGAGAGCTGCATGTCCTCAGGAGTTAGTTACGGCTGTAGTTTCCCGTTGCTTTCAGCCGTGTAGCAGTATCAACACAGCTAAGCCATGTTGAGTATTATTACAAGGCCGTATCAGTCAATCATCTAGACTGCCGCCCTTGCAACTACCGAAAGGCTGCTACCCCCCCTTTCGATGAACTATTCGTTAGTCTGGTCTCTCAACAGATACCCATCCGATATGGTTGCACCTGCGGCTCGGCTATCTGCATCATTGGGACACGCAAGCCTCCCCACCGCGGCAAGGTCACATGGTTCGCAGAGGAGGATGTCTTTCATAATTTCGACTAATTCTGACAGGTTTTAAACCGCAGTCTTCGGGTCGTCAGCAGCTCACATAGTAAAGTACTCGCGTTCTGAGCTCAAGTTGCCAGGCTCGAACCCGGCTTAGTCCGATGGATGTGGTCAAATAGGCCTACAATAGCCTGAATCAGAAGCTTTCCTGGCAAATAAAAGAGTTTCAATGCGATACAGTTCTGACTTCTCAGCCAGTAATATTAATTATTGGTGTTCTTGGGATCTGGAGACCAACAGTCTACACCACTGGTCCACTAAGGGAACACCAGTTATGTGATTTTCATCAGGACGTGATAATCTCCAATCGGCTGGCAAATGTATAATGACCTTCAATACAGGGCAGTCCCTTGTTTTGTGGCCGTGAGAGACAATTGGTATTTTGAATAAAATACCCTTAGCTCAACTGTACTTTGTATCAAAGAAGAAAAGTTCCACTGTTGTTACTACAAACATTACTAACATGAATTTCCGTGAAGAGTGAATGAAACTTTTCGACACGCCACGTCGAAACTTTTTGGTACTGGGAACTGTAAAAGTTCTTTGTGATGTTACATTGCAATGTCCTCTATGATACATTGAGAATTTGCGTTCATACTTCCATGGCCCAACTTTTAGAAAAACGAGGTTATCTGAAGGTGATGTTATAAAACGTACATTTCATGGAGATAAAGCTAGTACATAACTGGAATAGAAGAGGCTAGGAAAAAGTATGTATTTAACTTTTACTGATGAAGAGACAAGTTCCGAAGTACTTTTGATTAGGATCCTCCTTTGAAGATTACAGGATCGAATAACAATACAGAAGGCTGGAATTTATAAATGCTTACATGTAAGAACTCTATGGAAATAGATCTGTTGATGTGAAAGGAAACGTCATTCGGTTTGCAAAATATTAACAATCTGGCGTGTCTTCAGACCGACATTTTTCTTTGGGACGTTAATGCTATTATACATACATAAACATTTTCATTGTATACTCTTATGCATTTCAGCTTTCTATCTGCATGCTTATGTGATTATACTGATTGCTGCAGCAATCCTCTGTTTGTAACTAGCACTGTGGCCTCGTTAAGTTCCATACCTCTTAATTTTAAACCATTAGAAACTGAGTCTAGCCATCGTCATTTTTGTCTCCCTCTAGTTCTCTTACCCTCCATGATAGAGTCCTTTAATCTACTAGATCAGTGGTATTCAAAGTGGGGTACGCGTGCCACTAGGGATTCACGGAGTCGTCTCAAGGGGTACGCAAATGTATCGTGAGAACCTGCTCATTTTAAATAAAATCTTGTTTGGATATAGTGATTTTTATCTACCAATACAGAGAGCCCACATTCCAAACTATTCGTTCTAAAATATTCAGATTGTACCTCCCATTGACTAGGTGTGCATAAATTCTTACTCATGCTGCGTCGCTTTAAAAAAAAATATTTATTAGCCGAGGCACCTGAGCTAAAGCTCACTGTGGTGCAGTACATTGTAATATTTTCATGGCTACAGAGTATTTATGAAGTAAATTAATACACTCCAGTAATATTAGTTACATCAAATCAGGTAATAATAATTTTGGCTACATGAATAGATCACACATAAGTTACATTAGTATCATAAAATATTTATATATCATAGAAATATAATCATATGTGTATGTTTTGTTTTTATATAATTTAATTATTTCACGCCGAGCTCGATAGCTGCAGTCGCTTAAGTGTGGCCAGTATCTAGTATTCGGGAGATAGTGGGTTCGAACCCCACTGTCGGCAGCCCTGAAGATGGTTTTCCGTGGTTTCCCATTTTCACACCAGGCAAATGCTGGGGCTGTACCTTAATTAAAGCCACGGCCGCTTCTTTCCCACTCCCAGCCCTTTCCTGTCCCATCGTCGCCATAAGACCTATCTGTGTCGGTGCGACGTAAAATAACTTGTAAAAATATGCAAGAAGGAAAATGTAACAGTTTCAAAATTTATTAATTCTACATTTTTCTACTTAAGATAATTTTTAATTCTTTTAATTTTTGTTTCGTGTATATAGTACAATAATAACTGTTGCATTAGTAATGATACTCGTTCATACTGTACCGTTGCTAGGCACTGAAAATATATAAATTCCACTCACAAGAAAACCACCTGTCTTGTGAAGGCTTGCCGCTTTGCCTGAGAAGGGAACAGAAGACTCCAGTGGTCGAATAATTAGGCTATCATTAAGCAATGAAACTGCCAAGAACAGTTCTCCGGCCATTGCTGACCGCTCAGTTCTGGGCTTTTTCTTCCGAAGTAGTTAGGAGTTTTCCTTTGCCAAATGACGATATAATACAACACATTATTGTTGTTATTGGGGAACAGGGTGGTGCTTGCCTGTCTGTTCGAACCACAGGAGCGTGATTTATCATTTAAAAATACTACTTGCATTGACTGGATTCGAACTACGGTCACCTTCGTGTATGGTGACCAGATACTCAGAGACAAACATTTGGCGGTTTTTCTCGTTCCTTTTAAGCGATACCAAGAGTAAAAAGTATACAACAAATCGCGCATTATTACTCACTAGAGCATGTTAAAACATAAAAACACTCTGATGTCTAGATGTTATAACAAAGGAAGTAATGTATTTCTACAACAAAAATGACCAAATTTTATTCACCTATTAATCTATTATTACATTTGTTTGCAGTACAACATACAGTGTTACGATAAAACGTTGCAGTATAAAGTCACTGTGACGGGATCTCGTACTTTTGACTTGAATGAATTACCTCCAAGTACTTTATATTTCCAAGCAGTATGTCGCAAATCTCTACACTGTTTTAATCAAAGTTACACCTTATCATTAGCATGCATTTTACATTTTCAGGATTTAGTCTGGAATTTTTATTTGTCCAAAGATTTTTCATAAATGAATATATCCTTTCTGTGTGAGCATTTGTAGTAGGAAAGCTTAACACAAATTCTACAACATCACCTATATTCCTGGAGCCAATATTCCTATCCTCAGAATGAGTGAATATTTACACACACCTCAAATGAGTTGGTGTACGAGCAGAATTCCATCCCTTTACTTTAGTAACAGTGACATATTCCCTGACATCAACATTCTCATTGAAACACAGAAATAAGACATGCATAAATCAACACAGTGAATTCAGAAAAATGAAAGATCTACTGGTGTAAGTATTCCAAGCAAATAGAGTAAATGCATCTACTGTACATTTTTCTTGAAATGTGAAACGTGAACTAAACCATCATTTTCAAGATTGCTTAGTTTAGATTGAACAACTGAGGGTACAAAAACACAGTCTAACCTATTTGAGATCTTTTTTTTTTCCTGAGATCCTCAAATACTTTACAAACATGCAACATAACAATATGTTTCCCCTCAAATAAATAAATGACTCCGTAAAAAATTGCTGCTTGCGTATGCACAAACTTCAACCACACCTCAGACAAGGGATTATCAAAGAACTATTTGATTACAGTCGAGAACTTGCATTTTGATTCAAAATATGTTTTCAGGGTTGGATTCAACTTCAGTACTCGTTCAATGGAAGGTAACAAGGAAAGCCACCTGTCATCCCAACGACCGCGGTTGAAATCCTGGTGTTGCTGGGGTGGAGTTTTCAGTTGAAACTAGCGTGGTGTCAGGAAGGGCATGAGACCTGCAGGGACCGTGAGTAAGGGGGATAAGCTGCGGATGATGATGATGATGGTGATTAGAGCTGTCGATCAATTAAAAATGTTGATAGGTTAACCGAATGACTTTTATTGATTAATCGAATTTTAATCGGTTTTACACACTATAACTTCGAGAAAACACCTGGCATTATTTTTTATAATTCGATATGATATAAAGAAGATATACTTTTTATTTTAAATTTTAATTGTGTTGGTGGCATGCAAGTAATAAAATAATTAAAATGCAGTTAAGTTATTTTTGAAATATTTTCAATATTGGTAATTTAATGGTAGTAAAGTACAAAACTGTGAAGTTGACAATTACAATTACACCTCTTTGCTTCGGGACTTGAGACATATCAGTACATTGACATGTTCAGAACTAAGAGCTGCCCTTATTAGTAACAATATTTCCAGCATCACTGAACATTCTCACACGAGGAACTTAAGTAGCTGAAATGCAAAGCAAATTTTTCGCTATGTTGTGCGAGATGTGGAAGTTGGACTGAATGTATTTTCCACAATTGCCGAAGATCTGCGAAATTATAATCCAGTCCCACCACGTGCATTACAAAGCAATAGAACATCATTGCATCACACGTCAAAAGAGAACACTTCATAACGAATGTAAAACCTACAAATCACAGGATAATGTCCGGCCCCATGGGTAAATGGTTAGCGGGCTGGCCTTCGGTCCAGAGGGTCCCGAATTCTATTCCCGGGTGGGTCGGGGATTTTGAACTTCATTGGTTCATTCTGATGGCTCGGGGGCTGGGTGTTTGTGCCGTATTCATCTTTAGAATTCATCATAGTTAGGGCCTCATCCACATAGATGCGCAGGTCACCTATACGGCATCAATTCGAAAGACTCTTCGGATGCCACACACACACAGGATAATTAGGTTTATGTGAATAATTTACTCTGAAATAATATGCGTATTAAGGTGAGTAAAATATAATTTATAACGTTTTTCCTTTGAGTATCATTGATTTTCTGCAAGCTTTTCCCGTAATAATATAGACGTTTCCAGGTTTTCGAAAGAGTTACTGTATGCTGTTGTTTATTGATTCTGCTGTCTTGAACTGACAAAAAGTGTAGGAACTCATGGATAGGTATACACTCTTTGCCTAAGCTCAAGTTACGGATGTCGGAGCCTGGTACAAGAAATATTCATTGAAGAGTGCCGATGCAAGAGAGACCCCCTATCGGTAGATTTAAATGTTACGTCGGAAGATCACGTATCATGACAAATTTGGAAGCTCTGACGTCTCTTAATTTCGGCAGTAAGCCTACTTCGAGAGTTAATAATAATAATAATAATAATAATAATAATAATAATAATAATAATAATAATAATAATAATAATAATAATAATAATAATAATAATAATAATAATAATAATAATAATAATAATATCCTGCCCAGTGTATGGGACGCAGAGCTGACTGCGACCAGGCGGGTCCACAGGTGGCGGATAGTGGGCATCCCTCCAGATATGGAGGGCAGCTGCGATATAAGCAGGGAAACGTGACAAATAAGCAGTCCCGGACCAACAGCGGCATTGCCACCAGGATGTGGTGGGACTATGGAGGGCACCATAGTCTCTAAAAAATGCCACATATATCCAGTGACGGCAGTGTGACAAGGCGAGTGAGTGCCGCCTAAAAAGCACTCTGCCATTCCCGTAGCGTCTGTTCCCCGTGTTAGGGGCGGCCTGGAAAACTTCTTGGTGCAGCGAACCAAGTCGTAGCAGATGGAAATGCAAATTTCTAGAAGCACAAGCTCTAAACAAGTATCAGTCATGAAAGGTGCAATGAGTAACTCATATCCTCGTGGTGGCGAAGCTACCGAAGCTGGGCATTCGGATCCGGGGGTCCAGCAGCATTGCGCAAGTCAAGACCAGTCGGAGGGTCTTAGAATCCCAAAGACAAATCACAAATGTACACACAGAACGTTCATAGGGACACTGAATGTAAACTCGATGTTGAAAATAGGGAAACAAATGGAACTGACTAAAATGATGGATGAACAAGAGATGAAAATATTAGCTATACAAGAAACAAGATACCAAGACGAAAATACGGTACAAACACACAACTACAGGATTTATAAAGGTAAACCAGCAGAGAAAATACAAAACACTAAAGGTCTCTGGATGTTTGGAACAGCATTTGTAGTACACAATTCAATGGCAGACAAGATAACGGAATTCAAATCCACCTCACCAAGGATGTCAATACTAACTTTCAAAAACAAGAACAAGAAATACACAATAATAAATGTACATGCACCAATAAATAAGGACAACCAACAAAATCCACAGAAAGTAGAAAAATTTTGGGAAGGTCTGGAAGAAATTCTAGGAAATACTCCAGAGAAAAATGTTGTAATTCTGCTAGGAGACTTCAATGCACAAATTGGAAGGAATGAACCATCAAGAACCACAGGAAAATTCACGGCTCACAGCAAGACAAACATGAATGGTAAGAGGTTGATAGAGTTGTGTGAAAAATTCAATTTGAACATCATGACCACCAAGTTCCAGAAGAAGCCAAAGAAACAAACAACATGGATATCACCTAACAAGTTATTGGGCGAATTTCAGATTGACCATGTTGCAATCAGTTATGAAAACTCCAGAGAAATTCAAGATGTACATGTAGCTAGAGGAGCAAACTTCGACTCTGACCACTATCTGACAAAAATTAAGATGAAATTAACACCAGAAAGGAGAAAAAGTAGTGATACAAAAATTACAAGATACAGAATAGAAGATCTGAAGTTCAATCAGCAGACTGTGAATGAATACCAGAACAGGATAAATAAGATTCAAAGTCACAGTTGGACTGAGATGGCAACATCAATACAACAAGCAGCGGAACAAACAATCCTACGAAGTAAAAAGAAGAAACATCCGTGGTGGAATGAAGTTTGCGAAGAAGCACTACAAAGAAGGGCTCAGACATGGAAGAAATGGAACTCAACTAAGAAACCAGAAGACTGGGAGTCATTCAAAGCACAAAGGAAAACAACAGCTAAAACCATAAGAGGTGAACGAAAACATTATGACACACAGCAACTAAAGAAACTAGAAGAAGATTTCGTGAAAAACAATACACGTAATTTCTACCAGACATTCAGGAGGAACTTAACAAGATACAAACTGCCAACCCTATGCTTCAAAGATGACGAAGGAAATCTAATCACTGGAAATGAACAGAATTGCCAACACCTTGCAAATTATTTCCAGAAACTACTGAACTGTAAAAAACCTGAGGAAACTCTAATGTTTGAGAAACCCAAGAACCAGACACCGGACTCAGAACCACCTAATAAAGAAGAAATCAGGGGAATAATAACAGGACTGAAGAACAATAAGACGTCAGGTGAAGATTCAATAGTTGCAGAGTTATTGAAATATGCCGGAGAACACTTAGTGACTCAGCTAGAAGCACTGTTTGAGGAGATTTGGCAAACGGAGAGCATCCCAAAGGAATGGAAGACATCATTAATACACCCGCTGCACAAAAAAGGAGACAGAACAAACGTTAACAATTACAGAGGAATATCATTGCCACCAGTTGCCTCTAAAATTCTATCCAAGGCACTACAAAACAGGACTGAAGGGATAATAGAAAAAGAACTTGGTGAATACCAGGCAGGATTCCGGAAAGGGAGATCATGCAGCGAGCAAATTTTCAACCTAATCTCCATAATACAACTACGTGCACTCACAGCCAAAAATCTAGTGATTATATTTGTGGATTTTAAGAAAGCCTATGATTCAGTCGACAGAGCAACCTTGATAAGCACGTTAGAAGAGTTTGGGATAGATAAAAAAACTAGAAATTTAATCAAAGAAACCATCACTGACACTACATCACAGGTTAAGTTTATGGGTATGTTGTCAAAACCATTCAAGATCGAAACAGGTGTCCGACAAGGGGACGGGATGTCACCACTTCTGTTTAATGTTATACTTGAAAAAGTGGTCAGAGAGTGGAGGAAGAGACTGATGGAATTAGGGGTGAAAAATGGAATATCACTGGGAAGATCTGGAGTCAAAATTGACTGTCTAGCATTCGCAGATGATATTGCAATACTGGCAGAAGACACTGAAACAGCCAAGGTACAAATTGAAACACTTCAAGAGACTGCTGTAAAGACGGGACTTCAGATATCCTTCGAAAAGACGGAACTAATGATTCAGGACAAAAAGGATCCGACACAAAATATTGTCACCAAATATGGAACAATTAAAAGAGTACATAAGTTTAAATATCTAGGGGAATGGATAACCCCAACAGGACTACCAGGAATAGCATTACAGGAAAGGGCAAGAAAGATGGAAGCAGCGTACCAGTTATGTCGAAATGTCTACAATAAAAAATCAGTTTCATTCACTGCAAAAATCAGACATTACAACACTGTCATCAAACCAGAAAGTCTATATGCGATCGAATGTATTCCACTGAACAGGAAGGGCTTACTAGAAAACATTGAAAAGACAGAAAGGAAGATCTTGAGGAAGATACTAGGGCCCAGGAAAGTGGGTCAAGAATTTAGACTGCGACCAAATGAGGAACTATACAAAAGGACCGAAAAAATCACAACATCCTTCAAGAAGAGAAGACTCTGCTTCTACGGACACATTAAAAGAATGCCACCAGAGAGAACAGCCAAGCGAATTCTGGAATACATGGAGAACAGAAAGACACAAACTAGCTGGCTTAAAGGGGTCAAGGAGGATATGGAGGAAAATAATATATCACAGCAGGCAGTATACAACAGACAGGAATACAGAAAAATCATCAACAAAATTAAGGGATTCAAAGATCAAAGTAGCAAAAAACGGACCGGCAACAACTGGTCACGAGAACGTAAAGAAGCCCACTCCGAAAGGATGAAGAAGTACTGGGCCGATCGAAAGAGGAAGAACCGTAAATGAATGATACTTAACGTGGTCCATAGTAGACCTATTCGAAAACAATAATAATAATAATATATTTTTCGGACACGTGGTTCGGAATGAAAAGTGCAGGATGCTAGAGTCGGTGATGCAGGGGAAAGTGATCATAATGTTATTTGTTTTTACGTCCCACTAACTACATTTACGGTTTTCGGAGACACCAAGATGCAGACGCGCAAGAGTTATATTACGTGCCAGTAAATCTACCGACATGAGGCTGACGTATTTGAGCACCTTCAAATACCACGAGAATGATCGAACTCGCCAAGTTGGGGTCAGAAGGCCAGCGGCTAAAGCGTGTGAGCCTCGCAACTCGCCGGCACGGGAAGAGTTCAGGATAACGGAGACCTGGCCGCAGAAATATCTCCTAGCTGAAGAAACTGAGGGACTGGCTTGAGATGAAGGTGATGTCACTTCTCCGAGTTGTAGGCTCAAAGACTAGAATATACACGATGATCGCCATCCTTCGATGGAAGACGGCACACCGATAATAATAATAATAATAATAATAATAATAATAATAATAATAATAATAATAATAATAATAATAATACGAAGAAGAAGTATGCCCGCCCCTGTAGTGTTACGGTTAGTCTGATTAACCGCCATCTCCGGAGGCCCGGGTTCGAATCCCGGCTCTGCCACGAAATTTGAAAAGAGTGGTACGAGTGCTGAAAGGAGGTCCACTCAGCTACGGGAGGTAAAACGAGTAGAGGGGGAGTTCAATCCCCACCTCAGCTGCCCCCGAAGTGTTTTCCATGGTTTTCCACTTCTCTTCCAGGAAAATGACGGACTGGTACCCAGCTTAAGGCCACGGCCGATTCCTTCCCACTTCGTCAATCCATTCCGTTCTTCCATCCCCCACAAGGTTCCTGCTCAGCATAGCAGGAAGGATCTTACGGTTGATGTACTGGTCCTCGTTCCCAGTTGTATACCCGACCAAATAGGCCTGTCTTACACTGAGCTTGAGGCGGTAGAGGTGGAGTCCCTCACTGTGTCAGGGAGTGCAACCAAACATGGATGGTAAACGGACTAAATAAATAATAAACCACCTAAACTAACTAAACCCATGGCACTACAGCCCTGAAGGGCCATCGCCTACAAGCGACCACTGCTCAGCCCGAAAGCCTGCAGATTACGATGTGTCGTGTGGTCAGCACGACGAATCCTCTCGGCCGTTATTCTTGGCTTTCTAAACCAGGGCCGCTACCTCACCACCAGATAGCTCCTCAACTGTAATCACGAAGGTTCAGTGGATCTCGAATCAGCCCTCAGATACAGGTAAAATGTCTGAGTTGGCCGGTAATCGATCCCGGGGCCTCCGGTTAAGGTTCAGGCACGCTACCCGTATACCACGGAGCCGGCTCAATAAACCACCTCCAAATACGAGTTCAAATCTGTAAAACAAATTGCCTAACGCGACCAATTCACAATTAAATAAGCATATCGTCGCTCCTATCCTTGTATCCCCCAATGCTCAATTATTTCCCTTAAGATTGGTCACATCTCCCAGCAACATATGTATAATTATGCAGTCTATCAGTAGACCTTTTCGTAGGGTTCATTTTCATATGCTAATGTGAAAAGGCAAATGAAAATTTAATACATTATATTGTAGTAGTGCGTAAATACGACATGCAGACGTACATTTCTACAGGGCGGTATGGTAAGGTTCCATTTTCCTTTATGGATTGGCACAGAAATATGAGGGGGAGGGGGGCGTGATTAGCTTAGTTTTTTAGCTTCTGGTTTCCCACCAGGAAGGCTAAGGTTAGTTTTTCTTTTTTCTTTTTTTTTTGCTAGTTGCTTTACGTCGCACCGACACAGATAGGTCTTATGGCGACGATGGGACAGGGAAGGGCCAGGAGTGGGAAGGAAGCGACAGTGGCCTTAATTAAGGTACAGCCCCAGCATTTACCTGGTGTGAAAATGGGAAACCACGAAAAATCATTTTCCGGGCTGGCGACAGTGGGGTTCGAACCTACTATCTCCCGAATACTGGATATTGGCCGCACTTAAGCGAGTTGAGCTATCGAGCTCGGTAAGGTTCGAATTATCTCAAGAAACACATGGCGTCAGGAGGGGCATCCGGTGTTAAAACCTCAGCCAAAACCAAAATGAGCCCGAGAGGCTCCAGCGACCCCAGCAATACCTGGGATAAGCTGAAGAAAGTTTATTGCCATAGGAATATGAACACAATGAACGTTGTTCTGATGGACTACATATCCATATATGGCTGGGTGGCGTGACCAGTTTTACAGAAAATAATGGATAGGAAGAGCATTGGTAGCCTATATAAGAGGTTTTGCTGTAACAGCGACTATATGTGGGTTCATTGAAATAAGTGCTAAAGTATTTCGCTTGGTAAGAAATCAAAATTTCTGCCTCTGTGGTGTTGTGGTTAGTGTGATGAGCTGTCACCCCCGGAGGCCCGGGTTTGATTCCCGGCTCTGCCACCAAATTTGGAAAGTGGGACGAAGGCTGGAATGGGGTCCACTCAGCCTCGGGAGGTCAACTGAGTAGAGGAGGGTTCGATTCCAACCTCAGCCATCCTGGAAATGGATTTTCGTGGTTTCCCACTTCTCCTCCAGGTAAATACCGGGATGGCTCCTACCTTACGCCCACGGCCGCTTCCTTCCCTCTTGCTTGTCCATCTCTTCCAATCTTCCAATCTTCCAATCTTCCAAACTCACCATCACCCCACACGGCCCCTGTTCAGCATAGCAGGTGATGCTACCTGGGCGAGGTACTGGTCATTCTCCCCAGTTGTATCCCCCGACCCAATGTCTCACGCTCCAGGACAGTGCCTTTGAGGCCGTAGAGGTGGGATCCCTCGCTGAGTCCGAGGGAAAAACCAACTCTGGAGGGTAAACAGATTAAGAAAAAAAGAAAGAAATGAAAAATATAGTTTATTCAAGGTTTGGGGCGAGTACACTCAATGTAATAATCGTAAAGCACTTAATTCTCTTTATTAAAAGTTTGCCCGTTGTAAGGAAATTTTTTCATCTTTTTTCCAGCATCCTTCTCAGGAGAGCAAGTAACTCTTTTGTGGTGTGCCGAGGTGTCATAAGGTGAATAGAAATTTTGCACCCTACCAATTAAGATACGATATTATTCAAACGAATTAATGCATATGTACAACTGAAATAGCTCTGAAAATGGGTCCACCAGGCATGGGAGATAAGAAAAAAAGACATTCATATCATTGTCACTTGTCATTCTTCGAACTTCCGTCAGGAGTGTCATTGAAAGCCTACAACTTGACCTTGGAGTGTGGGCTACGAGCTAGTCTTATAGCGTAGATGTGAGGTCAGTGTGATATAGACACACGTTAGCTGCATCCGGGTTAATATCAGATTTCCTGGGTATTACAGGATATTCCCAGATTCAGATACTCAGTATGTCCAGGAAAGGAACTGGTTCTCCTTGTCCTGCCTTGAATATCCTGATCAATATTCCGAGAAGTTAATCGTCTCACCAGTTCGTGTTTGCCAAAAGATTCTGAGAAATGAAACGCAAGTAAAATATTTAATTTAAGAAACCTTATACAAACACTTCCGTGAAATTTACGGTAAGAATAAGGGTGTGGTTTATCGAATTGAATTTATTTACTGATTGGATGGAAACCATACTTCTTAGTGATGTTTGGTAACTTTGTGAAAGAATGACATTTTGTAACTGGACGAAAAATATGTTTAAAATACACGAAAGTTATGAGATGTAAAATCTCAATCGAAGGGTTATTAAACACGGGACATATTTCATCATAATCAGGTTCAGTTTGCTTCAGTCACATCAAATAGAAATATATATTAATTTTGTACATGTGTGTTTCTTAAAATCTATTCATATGCTTTTCTTTAAATGCTATTTGTTCGGGACGTCAGCTCTTGTGGATCTCTTGCCGGGCTGAGTGGCTCAGACGGTTAAGGCGCTGGCCTTCTGACCCCAACTTGGCAGGTTCGATCCTGGCTCAGTCCGGAGGTATTTGAAGGTGCTCAAATACGTCAGCCTCGTGCCGGTAGATTTACTGGCACGTAAAAGAACTCCTGCGAGACTCAATTCCGGCACCTCGGCGTCTCCAAAACCGTAAAAGAGTAGTTAGTGGGACGTAAAAAAATAACAGTATTCTTGTGGATCTTTTGCCCTTACTGGCACCGTAGTGTATGAACCTGCGCTTTGTTGGAATGGTGGAAGTGTGGAATGCTGTCTGTGAGGAAAGGGACGTTAAAGGCAACACAAACACCCAGTCCTCAGGCAAGCGATATTAATCATTACAATCAAAAAGCCCTGACCCGGCCGGGAATCGAACCCGGTGCCGCCGGGACACAGACGGAAGTGCAGCCCCTTACAAGGAGCGTCCAGACGCGTATGTATGCTAATTTTAAACATAGATTGTGCAAAGTAGAGTGAATTCCTACAACCTGCACTCTGTAATAGTCTGCAATATACAGTGTAATTTAATCTTATTTTACCCGAAGTTTATAAACAACGTAAATTATTTGGTCCCTTTTCAACTATACAGTTGATACAGTCCGCCTCTGTGGTGTAGTGGTTAGCGTAATCACCAAGCTGTCACTTCCAGTGGCCCGGGTTCGATTCCCGGCTCTGTCACGAAATATGAAAAGCGGTACGAGTGTTGGAACGGGGTCCACTCAGCCTCGGGAGGTCAACTGAATAGAGGTGGGTTTGATTCCAACCTCAGCCATCCATGAAGTGGTTTTCCTTGGTTTCCCACTTCTCCTCCAATCAAATGCCGGGATGGTACCTAACTTAAGGTCACTGCCGCTTCTTTCCCTCTTCCTTGGCTGTCCCTTCCAATCTTCCCATCCCTCCACAAGGCCCCTTTTCAGAATAGCAGGTGAGGCCACCTGGGCGAGGTACTGGTCATTCTCCCCAGTTGTATCCCCCGACCCAAAATCTGAAGCTCCAGGACGCTGCCCTTGAGGCGGTAGAGGTGGGATCCCTCGCTGAGTCCGAGGGAAAAACCAACCCTGGAGGGTAAACAGATTAAGAAGGAGAAGAAGAATACAACTAACTGAATCGTAAGAATTAATTAAAATTCAGTGATACAATGCCCATTGTACGTATAGAACGTCACAAATACAAACGTTAGTCTAAAGTGTACATCAAAACTATGAGCAAATCCCGTACAGACAGTGAACTTCCACCTGTACAACAGCTCCTACCGTAGTCGAGACGGCAAAAGCACGCACACTATAGGTACGACATCGGCTGTGCTCGATAAGGTTCAAATTTCGGTTTTTTATGGTCAACACTGAACATTTTTCTTAGATAGCACAGTATAGCGCACCACTTTAGGAAAACATAAAGCTATTTCACTCAATTGTGACTGAAGTATCGAAAGTAGAGAAATGGTGAAGCTGTCATGAAAATTTTGGAAATCGTATCCGGTCAAGTCCGCCTCTGTGGTGTAGGTGTTAGTGTGGTTAGCTGCCACCCCGGAGACCCGGGTTCGATTCCCGGCTCTGCCACGAAATTTGAAAAGTGGTATGCGGGCTGGAACGGGGTCCACTCAGCCTCGGGAGGTCAACTGAGTAGAGGTGGGTTTGATTCCAACCTCAGCCATCCTCGGTTTTCCGTGGTTTCCCACTTCTCCTCCAATCAAATGCCGGGATGATACCTAACTTAAGGCTACGGCCGCTTCCTTCCCTCTTTCTTGCCTGTCCCTTCTAATCTTCCCATCCCTCCACAAGGCCCCTTTTTAGAATAGCAGGTGAGGCTGCCTGGGCGAGGTGTTGGTCATTCTCCCCAGTTCTATCCCCCGACCCAAAGTTTCACGCTCCACGACACTGCACTTGAGGCGGTAGAGGGGGATCCCTCACTGAATCCGAGGGAAAAACTAACCCTGGAGGGTGAAACAGATTACGAAGAAGTATCGGGTCAAAATATTTTTCACCGAGCTCGCAAGCTGCAGTCGCTTAAGTGCGGCCAGTATTCAGTATTCGGGAGATAGTAGGTTCGAACCCCACTATCGGCAGCCTTGAAAATGGTTTTCCGTGGTTTCCCACTTTCACACCAGCAAATGCTGGGTCTGTACCTTAATTAAGGCCACGGCCGCTTCCTTCCCACCCCTAGCCCTTTCCTGTCCCATCGTCGCCATAAGACCTATCTGTGTCGGTGCGACGTAAAGCAACTAGCAAGAAGAAAATGTTTTTCTCGAAAAACGCGTAAAAGGGGATTTTTTTTTCCAAAAACGAACTTGTTCCACAATTATTATGCGATGTTCATTTTAAATATTTCAATAATTAGATTGATCCTTTGTTAAAAATGTGAGCCAGATTTTTGAATTTTTCAAAACTAAGGTCTCCAGTTCGATTTGAATGGGGGTTATATATGATGTGAGTTTCCGGTTTGAGATTATGTTATCTAACAATATTATTAATCACGTGAGTATGTCGTGAGCTATTATGCCATCAGCATGTAAACGTCGTTTGATTGCAAATAATAAAGTAGAAAGTGGAAAAAAATAGTGGTGAAATATAGTGATGAACCGGGACCGAGGATATTGTGATAGTAGAGCGATCAACGAAGAAAATTGATGAAGATAGTCGATCTTCAAATACTTAAAGCGGCATCAAAGTGCAGAAGCAACGTAAACGTCATCTGCAAGAACAACCAAAACGACGGGTTTAAAAAAACGAGAATTATATCGCATAAGTCCGCCTCTGTGGTGTAGTGGTTAGCGTGATTAGCTGCCACCCCCGGAGGTCCGGGTTCGATTCCCGGCATAGCCACCAAAATTTGAAAAATGGTACGTGGGCTGGAACGGGGTCCACTCAGCTTCGAGAGGTCAACTGAGTAGAGGTGGGTTCGATTCCCACCTCAGCCATCCTCGAAGTGGTTTTCCGTGGTTTCCCACTTCTCCTCCAGGCGAATGCCGGGATGGTACCTAACTTAAGGCCACGGCCGCTTCCTTCCCTCTTCCTTGTCTATCCCTTCCAATCTTCCCATAACTCTACAAGGCCCCTGTTCAGCATAGCAGGTGAGGCCGCCTGGGCGAGGTACTGGTCATTCTCCCCAGTTGTATCCCCGACCAAGTGTCTGAAGCTGCAGGACACTGCCCTTGAGGCGGTAGAGGTGGGATCCCTCGCTGAGTCCGAGGGAAAAGCCGAACCTGGAGGGTAAACAGATGATGATGATGATGATGATGATATCGTATAAACAGTATATGCATACCAATTTCTTCTCGGTTAATCTAAATTAATCCTGTCATGTGGGTGAACGTATATGGTACATTGGAAACAATCTCATGGCGTAATTCTCCTTCATGTCCTAAAAGTTCCCTTTCCCACATTTCGTGAAGGAACATTTTCAATGTTAAGTTGCTTGGACAACTGTGGATTTTTGTTACCGCATATGTGTATGTTTAATTTGTCACATGCCTGCTTGCCTACAAGAATAGACTTCATTTGGCATGTATTACACGAGTGGATCATTGAATGAATTAGCTGTGTTCTATACCTTTTATTCAAAGGAGGCTTCATAAGCCTGAGCACCGCCATGTACAGAAAGACGTACATACATACATTATCATTATAGACTGTTATGCCTTTCAGCGTTCAGTCTGCAAGACTTTGTGAATTTACTAAACGTCGCCACAATCCTCGATTTGCAACTAGTATAGCAGAGTCCATTATTCTCTTAGGTAACCTATCTTCCAATAGAGTAAATTAATACATTATTTTGGGTCCACCTTTTCAATACAAAATGCAAATAGTTTAAATTACATAGGGACTAGTTTCAACCTAGTCATAGGTCATCATCAGCCTGAAGTAAATTGAAGCGTAAATATCGAAGAAAAAATAAACAATGTAAACACGAGTACAGTCTTTTTAAAAGTACATACCATGTGGGATATTGAGCAGCAATATATTAAAAATAATAACTCTTCCAATTGACGAAGCACTGAGCAGAAGGTATGTTGTTTATTTATGAATAAAGTTCAGTGCGCCGTATAGCATTAAAAGTCCAGTGTGCACTAAAAGATGTTATAAAGAAGAATTATCAGTTGAATGCTGGCTTCTTGAGTTTGCTGTTGTATATTCGAAGAAGTTACGTCATTTTTTTAGGTATTCATAGACGTCAAAACACATGGATGTTGGAAAGGCTCTTCAGTTTTTTGGAACTAGGTAATTGTTGCGCGTGGAGGCTTAGGAGTCCAGAGAAGCGCTATATTATGTTAAAAAATAGAGATCCATATAAAAGATCCCGTGCGTCGTATAAAAATGACAAGTTGTGAAAGTGGAAATCGAAAAAGGTTGGTTTTCAAGCGATGATGTTGTTCATTCAGAGATCAATTGAAATTAAAGTACCGTAACACTGTCTTCTCAAGATGGTTATAAACTAGAAATAATTGTCGATGCGAAGTAAGATGCTAGAAGAAAGCTCTTCTGCTTCTGGAATCTTGAAGGACGATGGATGTTTCACGAGGCGGAATAACATATATGGAGTTAAATCAAGGTGGATATAAATTCGCAGTTCAATGCGGACCATACAATTGACTCTGAATAAATGGCAGTAGGAAATAAATAAATTTGGTCAGGTGGAAGAAAATGTTTAAATAAAATATGTCATAAGGGAAATTACGCGTGTTGTGATACGCTGAAGAGAGAAATGGTGGTAGGTAAGGTTCTAAGGAAATCTTGAGGAGGTGAAGGGAGAAAAATAAAGGAAGGGGAAGAAAAGTTTTTTACTCCATTCGCCTCACATGACCCCACCACCGAAGCCGGTTTATGCGAACAGCTTCATCCATCGAGTTCATTCCTAAATTAGCCTTTATCTCCTCATTCCGAGTACCCTCCTGCCATCGTTCCCACCTGTTTGTACAAGCAATCATTCTTGCTACTTTCATGTCTGTTACTTCTAACTTATGAATAAGATATCCTGAGACCACCCAGCTTTCGCTCCCGTAAAGAAAAGTTGGTCTGAAAACAGACCGATGTAAAGATAATTTCGTCTGGGAGCTCACTTCCTTCTTACAGAATACTGTTGATCGCAACTGCGAGCTCACTGCATTAGCTTTACTACACCTTGATTCAATCTCACTTACTATATTACCATCCTGGGAGAACACACAACCTAAATACTTGAAATTATCTACCTGTTCTAGCTTTGTATCATCAATATGACATTCAATTCTACAGACATTAATAAATAAAAATGAATAAATCCTTTCATAAAATAGCATAAAGTAACATACTGGTCTTATAGCGACGATGGAATAAGACTGGGCTAGGAATATGAATGAAATCGCCGAGGCCTTACTTAAGGTACAGCCCCAGCATTTGCGTAGTGTGAAAATGGGAAACCGCAGAAAAACGTCTTCGTGGCTGTTGACAGTGGGATTCCAACCTACTGTGTCCGGAATGCGAGCTCACAGCTAAGTGCCCCAAACTACGTAACCAACTCACTCGGTGGAGTGGTTCTTTCGCTCTGACGCGAGGATTGCTGTATAGGGTCGTTTAACGACGTGGACATTCAAGTAGATAGCGCAGGAATATCGAGCCTAAAGATAACAGAGCTAGATTGGTAGCCTATTTTCAGGAATTTGTAAGGTGCTGTAGACGGTGAGTGAAGAAGATAGTGAGTTTTTTGAATACTGATTAAAGGAACGAAAGTTTTATTTGGAACGCTATTGAAGAACTTCAACGAAACCCCATGGTACTACAGCCCTGATGAATCTTGGCTTACTAAGCAAACACTGCTCAACCCGAAGGCCTGACGATTATGAGGTAATGCGTGATCAGCGCGACGAATCCTCTCGGCCGTTATTCTTGCTTCCTAGGCCGGGACTGCTATCTCACGGTCAGTAGCTTCTCAATTGTCCACATGTACGCTGAGTGGAATTTAAACCAGCCCTCAGATCAAGGTGAAAATCCCTGACCTGGCCGGAGATCGAACCTGAGGCCTTCGGGAAAGAGACAGTCTCGCTATCCCTAGACCTTAGGCCAGGCCCGGCTATTGAAAAATTACAGAATATAGGTAAGTTATTAAAGATCTTTTTGTAATTAAAACTGTACAGAATTACTAGAAAATGAATGATTTCATATATTCTCAACTTCCATGACGCAGTTATTGTTGTTTTTTACTCTTTTGTGATACTAATGTATCTGACACATGGCAGATTTGTATTTGGAACTGTTTGCTGCAATCTCAGAAATTCGAATATTATCTGATTTTTGCTCTCAATTTTGGAATTGCGTGGTGCTTCAATCTCTTGAATTCGATTAATTTTAGGCCCCTCCCAATTTAGTTTTAAAACTACATGCTCCAGTTTCTGAAACTCGAGCATCCTCACCCCTTTTCGTTCAGTTTGGAACTGAGGGCAACATCCTCGGAAATTTGAAGGTCCTCAGGTTCCTTTACCGAGATTTTTAATTGTATACTATAATTTCGGAAACTCGAATATCCACATCCTTATTCGTCCACTTTGGAACTGAATACTCTAGTCTTTGAATTTCGAATATACTCAGCACCCTTTTCCCCAGTTTTGAAACAGTTGAATTTTCGAAAGTGTCATCTTCCTCTGCACATGGGTACTCCGCGTTCAACTCTTCGTAATATTCAGCTTAATTTCCACGAAATTCTAATTTAAGTTGAAAAAAGCGTGTAGGAATGATTTTCTTTAGTACAAAGTATATAATTTTCGTGTATAAAACATGATATAGGCCTATTGTGTTTAACCATTTAGAACTTTGTTCCATATTCTCATATTTATAAGTCGACGATGAAGAGGACAGCTTACAACTAAACAAACGTTTTCACTAACGAACGATATCACATTAGTGAAGAAACCATGTAACCACGAAAATCAGTACAACAAAGAAACATGCACAAATGTCTGGGATTGCTGTATTACAATTGAGATAATTCTAAAATTGTTTATTTTTCTTTCTTTCTTAATCTGTTTACCCTCCAGGTTCGGTTCTTCCCTCGGACTCGGCGAGGGATTCTACTTCTAGCGCCTCAAGGGCAGTGTCTTGGAGCGTGAGACTCGGGGACACAACTGGAAGGAGGACCGGTACCTCGCACAGGCGGCTTTATCTGCTATGCTGAACACGGGCCTTGCGGGGGGTTGGGAAGATTTGAAGGGATAGACAAGGAAAAGGGAAAGAAGCAGCCGTGGCTTTAAGTTAGGTACCATTCCGGCATTTGCCTGGAGGAGAAGTGGGAAACCACGGAAAACCACTTCGAGGATAGCTGAGGTGGGAATCGAAGCCACCTATACTCGGTTGACATCCTAAAATGAACTCCGTTCCAGTCCTCGTATCACTTTTCAAATTTCGTGACAGAGCCGGGAATCGAACCCGGACCTACCGGGTTGGCAGCTAATCACGCTAACCGCTACAACACAGAAGCGGACAAATTATTTCTAAGCTTAATAAAATTGCCGTAATATTACTTTTTTGTAAGTTCTGTACACTGAAGAATTATAGGACATAAGTACAAACAGAATCATATTTATTGTACTCTTCAATTTATGGTCGGAGTTTATATTCAGGCAGGCCTTGATACATTTAAACCGGGGAGTCCTTACAAATAGTGAGCGTCTCAACACTATCAGGTACAAAGATACAATTGTATTTCCTGATTCCTTGGAAGGACTACAAAAACTCGCGGTTAAGGTATCATAAGTAAGTGCGCTGAATGGTTTAAAAATCAATATAAAAAACACAAAATGCATGCTTATTATTAAACAACAGACTATTTCAGAAAAAAATATCCAAATGGTACGGAAGTTGAGAGAGTGCAGAAGTTTAAAAAACCTGGCAAACTGTGTGAATTCAGGTAGGGACCAATCTGTCGAAATCAAATGCCGATTAGAACAGACAAGAAATGTCTTTTTCAAGACCCGCTGTATTCTGAAATGTCACTATTTCAACACTCAGACCGAACTTTCATTTTCTGTACGATAGAAACATGGATAGTGACTACAACCAATAGAAGGAAAAAATAGAAGCAGCTGAGATGTTGGTCTACAGACGCATACCGGAGAGACCACGTAACAATTCATAAAGTATTATGGAGATTCGGGAAGGTTGAACATTTATTAAAACTGTTAAGAAGATCGAATATATCGGGGACATGCAATGAGACATCCTGTGAAGTTTGGACTTCTTTAGTTTATAATTAAAGGGAAAGCAGCTGGCAGTCATGGATGCGAAAGGTATATAGGATGGCCTAGGTAAAGGTTCTTGAGATTTGGTTTATTCCTTCATCAAATGAACTACTGGTACTTCAAACTGCAGTCAACAAAAAATAAAATTACCATGTGGACTGCCATCATCCGGTAACGGATTAGCACACTAGGAAGATAATAAGAATAAGAAGAATCTTACAACAAATGTTCGATAATCGAGGGATATTTTACTAAGATGCAGAAGGATCTACATTTGGGAAATTCACTTTCAGGGGGAAAATGAATTACTGCTCGACAAAGCTTAATAGTAATACGCAAATCATTTTATAAGATCGTGCATAATGGTGGTTGTTTGCTTTATGTTATTTTCTAAGTCTTAATCCCATAGTACCGTACACTTATTCTAACACAACATGGTCTGTACACTGGGGTCTAAAAGGGAATCAAATAATACGTGATAGCTCATGAGGTGTCACTCAGCTCATATTCCCTACTCATCATTTCGCACTCTACATACCGAAAGTTTCCATTTTTTTTTTTTTTTGCTAGTTGCTTTACGTCACACTGACACTGATAGGTCTTATGGCGACGAAGGGACAGGAAAGGGCTAGGAGTGGGAAGGAAGCGGCCGTGGTCTTAATTAATGTACAGCCCCAGCATTTGCCTGGTGTGAAAATGGGAAACCACGGAAAACCATCTTCAGGGCTGCCGACAGTGGGATTCGAACCTACTATCTCCCGAATACTGGATACTGGCCGCACTTAAGCGACTGCAGCTATCGAGCTCGGTCATACCGAAAGTTAATCGATTATGAAAAATGAAAGATTACTTCGAATAATCGTCATAGGGATAAAACGCTCAAATTGTCTGTCGACGTCTCTAGATTGGATTATGTTTCCAACTTAACTATAGAAATATGATTTTGGGTTGTGTTGATCCTGAAAGAGAAGTTCGAAGTTTGACTATGATGGCTTCGACATATGCTGCGATCAAAAGTAGATACAATATAAAAGTTGTGCTATACACTGGAAATCGTCGGAAAGAGATCCCAGGAACAACCTAAGGAACGATGAAGACAGTATATCTTCCCATAGGCATTGTCCACGATTGAATGGTATGGAGACAGCGGCGCCAGATATTTGACTCGGCCACTTACCTGATAAACATGATGGTAACGATTATGATGACGACAACCATGAGGTCATAATGTGTTACTATCTGACTAAGATATAGTTTCTGAAAATACTTTAAAACGTCCTGCAGGGATACTAATTTACGCAGCAGGATAGGAAAACATTTTATTTAACGAGAAGTACGGGCAAGTAAACATCTAATGTATGAAAATGAGGGAGGTGCCGCTTGAATCGCACAGTGCAGTGCATGGCATCAGTGAAGAGAAGTGTATAGGGAAAGAATATACTTTGAATTTTTTTTCCTTTTATGGATATCTCTCGAGACCTACACCACCGTTCAGCGAACACAGCTGCTGACACTGCAATAAAACCGGACTCCAGTCATGCCTTATCTGCTTAAATATGGGACAATAACAAAAATATTCCGGGCACTCAATATCAAACATAAATTACACATAATTTTTCCTACCATAACTAGAACAACCCACACACGCCGTTTAAGAGAGAGATTGATATATTTTACTTAATTTGCAGTGTATCTTTGTCAACAGCTACCAATTTTCCTTTATAACGGGATATTCTCTATTCTGAGACTGAAACTCGGGACCTCCAACCGGTCATTGTTTGCAGCGTTTGAAGACAAAGACTCGCCGACCTTGTCACTATTCAACATAATAGTTGCGCGCAGCACAGAAGCCTTGTTCGGTGTCATGGCGAGACATGTACATGTGCCCAGCTCCCCACACAGTTGGTCTATCTCTTATTTCACGGCACGTCTTTCGGCAGGCATATCTATTAATATAGGTTAGGTTAAGTACACTTTACCCTTGTACTTGGGGATAGAGATAACTAAATGGCGTATGGCCTTCGTGGAGGCTTGATGCATGTCCTTCGGATTGACGTCTATAGGTAAACTACTTGTCTGTAGGTTCTAACGAAATATCAACGTACATGTCGTAAATGGTGATTGAAAATGGGCGACACCGAGGGACTCTAAACTGTGTTTGTTTGACTTTGTTTGTTAGAAACGTAATAGCCAATTAGAATTTCCACCGGCTTCCCACCAAGACGGCCCTGGTTCAATTCCGGCCATTGCATTTGGTTCAGATTACCCGTAAATTTGGAGGTCCCATGACTATGTTTACTATAAGAAGAGTCACGTAAATTTAAGAGTTTACTTCCTCTGTTTGTTTGTTTGTTTCTCTTTTTGTCGATTGGTTGGCTGGCTTGCTGACTGGATGGCAGGTGACCTCGGGGTCCCTACCTAAGTCTAATATGTTCTAATTATTTGTGACAGAAAAATAACTTCCACCTTTCCGAACTATCCTATATTGGTAAAATCTTGGTGTCTTACTATCACGATTGTATTAGATTTGAAGTTCACACCTTCGTTGGCCTTGCCCTTTATTTCGCATATACTTCCACTCTCTGATTGATCAAATTTTCTCTTCTGATTGAATGGAAATGGCGTATAGCTTTTAGTGTCGGGAGTATCTGAGGACATGTTCGGCTCGCCAGGTGCAGATCTTTTTGTTTGATTTGACAACCGTAGGCGACTTGAGCGTTATGATGAAGACGAAACATACACCCATCCTCTGCGCCAGCGGAGTAAACCAATTATGTTTTTTTTTTCATTATTGGAAAAATAATTACAAGAGAAAGGTTTTTAAAACCACACAGCTTGTCCGATTATAACACTGATAGTTACTTGAAGCAACTAAACAACTGAACAATGGTTGAGAAGTATTGGAGGAGTGTCACCTGATATAAACATTTTTTGACGCTCTTTCTCTAAATTTTGACCAGGATCCAATGAAATTTCAAAGCAAACTGATAGACCTAAGGCTTCAATGTAACACAGTTTTGAAAGATAGGTTTTACAGTTTCCTAGGTGTTGTCTTTGCATTTTATAAGATCTTGGGACAAAACGTATTACAGAAGTTTTTAAAAAAATGCTATTTGTTCGGGGCGTCGACCTAGGAAGATCTTTTTGCCCCTACTTGCACCTTATGTGAGGAACCTGCGTGTATTTTGTAAATGGCGGAAATGTAAAGTGTTAAATGTGAGGAAAGGAATATTAAGGACGACACAAACACCCAGACCCCAGGCCAGAGATATTAATCATTTATAGTTAAAAACCCCTGACCCGGCCAGGAATCGAACCTGGGGCCGCCGGCTGACAGGAGGACGCGTTGCCCCCTACAGCGTAGGGCCGGACTACTACAGAAGTTACTCTGGTTCTATATATCTACACTAGTTTGTGAAATGAATAAGTTTAAAACTAGGTCATACTTAACATTTCCCTGATATCCCTAAGTTGGTGAAATAAAATGAAATGTCAGGAGCCATCCTAAACGTAGAAAAATTCGGTGGTAGTACGTCACTATTATAACAGCCGAAAGGTTTTGAGGGTTTCGAAGACTTATTTATCAGGAATAAAAGACAAAATTAAGTGGTTAATAAATTGTATTCATTAGAACGTGGTACACTTGGAATATGGGTAATAACTCGGTGTAGTATGGGACTGCCATACGAAAAATTTATTTCTTTTTTAATCTGCTTACCCTCCAGGGTTGGTTTTTCGCTCGGACTCAGCGAAGGATCCCACCTCTACCGCCTCAAGGGCAGTGACCTGGAGCGTGAGACAAAGGGTCGGGAGATACAACTGGGGAGAATGACCAGTACCTTGCCCAGGCGGCCTCACCTGCTATGCTGAACAGGAGCCTTGGTGTTCTACCCAAACACCAAAAGCGTCTTAAAATATTTATTTCCATGTACCCGTTGTCGAGGAACGTAAGTGTCCACATTAAAAAGGACAGCTCTATTTTGTTGAATTATTATCATAGGCTGATTTTTGAATTCAATGTCTCCTAAGATACACCGTCCATACAAGTCACTCCACTCGGTTTCTTTCCCACTCCCTACCTCTCCTCTCGGCTCTGACAGCCCGGGACTGCCTACTTGAAATTCTCTGAAGTAGGTGACGACAGGTCCCTAACCAGTAAAATGTGATCTTCTCAGGGCAGGTTGCATAATATCATCTGATCTGAGATCAATTTAGAACCTAGTTCTGAAAATGAACTGAGAATACAACTTCGTGTCGTTGTACAATACTGAACTCGGTTTACACGTGTGTAGTTCAAATGTAATCGGAGTTCAGAAAAGTGGACGTTGCAACACCGCAAAAAAATGAAATAAGAAATAGCTTTGCATGTTGGATAATACTTAAATGGTGGGACTGACCTGGCCGTGATTGTCAACAAATAAAAAAGAAATTAATACTAGGCCTACACGTTGAATTGAGCTGGCCGTGCCTGTCAACAAATGAACCATGGATGTCGTTTTCAGCATGTATTAGAATTTCTTCATATGCTTTTCTTGCAGCGAACACAAGAGAAGGATAAACGGATATCAGACCTCCCTCAGTCTACACTTGTTCTTTTTCTTCTGAACTCGACGGTATTAGGTTTGCGAAGCCTATTGAGCCTCTCATTTTCACGGCCTTCACGGCTGTTTTCTCTTTCTTTTATTCATTCTTCGAAGAATCGATTAGTGTTAAGAAGGGGTGATTACCCAGTTGCACTACGTTCGTTCCGTCTTGTGTGAGTTAATATCACGTCAGGATAAAAATGTTGTCATATAGAGCCCGTCGCATGTCCGTTTTCCCTTTACGGTACCTGTTACCTACGGCGATTTTAAAGGTGTAAAATCATACATTTGGTATAGTGCTTTTATGAGAACAGCAGAGTGAATAGTAGCTGTCAGGAAAATATGAAACAACTCTGTATGTCAACACCTAGCTCATGTTTCATACGTAGCGTGAATCGAACAGGGCAGTCCCCAACTGGCAAATGAACCACGTGTGAATAATTTATATTTTGTCGAGAAGTACTTGGATCGGTTTTCGAAACAATCACAGTGCTGAACTTGTAATGCTTGTAGACTTATGGCTATGTGTAGAAAACAGTCTGCCGGGCTGAGTGGCTCAGACGGTTAAGGCGCTGGCCTTCTAACCCCAACTTGGCAGGTTCGATCCGGGCGCCGAGGTGCCGGAATCTAGTACCGCAGGAGTTCTCTTACGTGCCAGTAAATATACCGACACGACGCTGTCGTATTTGAGCACCTTCAAATACCACCGGACTGAGTGGAAGAAGTGGCTCTGCGAAGCATTCTTGCGGCCTCCGACCTTCTCCAAGCTGTGATTCGGTGAGGAATTCCAGACAATGCGACACATCACCTTCAGATGTCCAGATAGAGCCTTCTGAGGAACTATTCTGACAGCTTCATAAACGCTATTCAGTGTCTGCAACAACTGGACATTCTACTTTAGTTCACATTATTCATTTGTTAATTTACGTATTTACTTATATTTTGAGTCATTTCTGTGTTTTCGTATGTTTTATTTATTTTTTCTATTTTTCTGTACTGAACATATCAATTTCGATTTTACATTGTATTTTATCTTGATATCTTATATTTATTCTGCTTTATAAATTATTTTTTTGTTTTTCATCATGTTATTCTTACTTTTACCATAAGCTAACTAAATACATGAATAATACATAAATAATTTCAATGTTTATAATTGGCTTAAGATGACCTGATAAGGTCGAAACCGCTACCAGATTTTTATAGCGCTTGAGGTGAGTGTTAGTCTTTTATGTAATGTAAGATGAACCCATAAGTAAAAAACATTTATGAATTAAGAACCAAGAACTTGTAAGTCAATAAGGAAACCGTGAAGTTAACTCTGTGGAAACAGGAAGGATAAGGATATATTTAGGTCCCTGTTGAGAAAGGAGGTATTTTACATGGCTGGAATACATATAGGGATGGACCTTTGGATGAAAGAAAGACAGGCATAGGGAATATTGAAGTAGCTCTTCAATTACTGTGGAAAGGGACGTGGAGGGCGAAGAATAAAGCTAATTCACGTGATGTAAATTAATCATTAGCTGCTTTGTACAGTAGTTTAATGTTGACTACTTTCCTCCAAACAGAAAATGTTCTGAGGTTTAATTTACTAAGCACTTGGTTGGTGCTCAAGTTGCGACAGACGGAACCTTGGCTCTGATGATTGTATGGAAGAAGGTTTATATAAGGTCAAGGTGGCTCATATTTGAAAAACAAGAAATGGACCAGACTGGAGAAGCGTATTCGGCATTTGATAAAACTCAGGAAACGTAGAATTAATCATAATAACTGCTGGAAATAAAAACTAGTTGTAGAGTTTGACAACCAACTTGAGATTGTCTCGTATGACTTCGAAGTTCATAAATTTATTCACGAAGGGAATTATTTGTGTATGTTATATCTAGGTCAGACAAAAATTTACGTGATTTTAACGCACGAATGAATCTTCAAGTGACTATCAAGTATTGGTTACACGATATGAACTGTGACATGGGATATGAACTATACCAAGCGTGGACCTTCATGAATGTGAATTATCTGGTTTGTGTAAAACCCTAATTGATTCCATGCTTGAAAGGACGGCAATGATTGTCAGGATCAACATTGTAAATAGTTAGTAGTATATATTGAGTATATGAAGTGAAAAGAGGTAATTTTTTTTGCTAGGGGATTTACGTCGCACCGACACAGATAGGTCTTATGGCGACGATGGGATAGGAAAGGCCTAGGAGTTGGAAGGAAGCGGCCGTGGCCTTAATTAAAGTACAGCTCCAGCATTTGCCTGGTGTGAAAATAAGAAACAACGGAAAACCATCTTCAGAGCTGCCGATAGTGGAATTCAAACCTACTATCTCCCGGATGCAAGCTCACAGCCGCGCGCCTCTACGCGCACGGCCACCTCGCCCGGTGAAAAGAGGTAAAGGCTGGAAGAATGAAGAAGCATTGGATAGATATTTAAGGTAGAGGGAAATCCACCAAAGCAACGCTGACCTTAGGTGCCGTGGCCAAAGGCTGAGACAAAGAAGAAGCCCTTTTTTATATTTGTTTTACGTCACACTGACACTGAGAGGTCTTATGGCGACGATGGGATAGGAAAGATCTAAGAGTGGGAAGGAAGAGGCCACGGCCTTAATTAAGGTACAGCCCCGGCATTTGCCTGGTGTAAAAATGGAAAACCACGGTAAACCATCTTCAGGGCCACCGACAGTGGGGTTCGAACCCACTATATCCCGGATGCTAAAGAAGAAGAAGAATAAGAAGAAGAAGAAGACGGTTGAGTATATAATGTGAAGAACCTGAAATACAGAAAATAATTTCGTTATGTTCACATTACTTTATAGAGGACTGTATTTTTCGCTTGCGGCCAAAATCACTTGTTTTGAAGTGTCAGGTTACTCGAAGAGTACATGGCATTATAGATCTTGTTAAGAGAGTGGTTGAACGAGATAAATCATACAGAAGTGACACAATACAGGACGTGTTAGAGTGGTCCACTCTCCCAAACACTGCTTAATATAAGTGAAAGGAGAGCAGATGATTGTATGTGTATGCTCTGTCAGAATAGGTGAAGGTCTGAGATGTGTACGAAAACATGAATAACTGAGGTTAGACTAAGGCCACCTTTAGGGCATCGTTGTTCACGGGTGAAGGCTGATTTGCAAAACTTCCTCTATGTTAACTTGCTCAAGAATTATTAACTCGTGTATAGACATCCAGACAATGGCAAGTAATTAAAAACGCTAAACTAGCAACACTGAAAACAATAACTTCGAAGCAACCTTCCAGTCTTATGATATAATACCCTTGTTCATTCTCAATTGGAACAACAAATTTAAATTCTTATTTGTAATGAAATTTATGAAGACTTTACTTCTTATGGATCTCGTGAGATCTCCGAAGTTAAGCAACATTGGGCGTGGTTAGGAGTTGGATGGGAATGGAGGAGCGGAAAGGAACTGGCCACCCTACCGCACGTAAACTCCGGCTCAGGAACACCTCTGCGGATGTTCGGACCTGCCTTCGGGCAGAACAACCCTTACCTACCTTCTTATGTTCTGGTAAGCTAAATATAGACAATCATGACAAGTACCTTACATGTATCTCCTTGTCACGTTAAGGCAGCATCCAATTTTGTTGCCAAGTGACGTGGTCCTTCATCAGTTTTCTTGAATTAATTGTGTCTAGCTTGATAAGTGGCGTACACAGAACTTCGTAAGTTTTGTGGGCCGGTTTTTTTTTAATCCATCACAGTTGATACTGACTATCGATGCATACTGTGAATGCGGTAACTAAGCAGGCAATCTAGGTACACATTTTAGGTTTATTAGTTTAAATCACTAAAACAGCCACATGTTCACAGAACATTAGCAAACATTCGTGTTTATAACCCTCAAAGTCACGTGTGTTTAGAATGCTGATGTTTTTTTATTTAATAAACTCAGTCATAGACGCCCAAGAGAAATTCGCTTTTCTCAGCCATCTAGTAGCCTAGAGTAAAAGGTAACATCGAAAATGACGAACAGACATCCAGATGGCGTCAAATTAAAATATCTGCACACGGTAGCTGAAGCCATACGATTATTATTATTATTTAGAACGTCTCCTTTTTGGTAGTGGCTTTACGTCGCACCGTCACAGATAGGTCTTATGGCGACGATGGGGTAGGAAAGGCTTAGGACTTGGAAGGAAGCGGCCGTAGCCTTAGTTAAGGTACAGCCCCAGCATATGCTTGGTGTGAAAATGGGCAACCACGGAAAAAACCCATCTTCAGGGCTGCCGATAGTGGGACTCGAAACCACTATCTCCCGGATGCTCGCTCACAACCGCGCCTCCCTAACCACACGGCCAACTCGCCCGGTAATTTACAACGTTATGCCCATGTTTGGAACATGATAGAACTTGTATTAGCGGATGTTTATGTTTCCTTTTCCCAAATATCTTCATCTGGGCACTGAACATTTTCCTCCGTTCTTCAGTCCATGATTTATTATTCCTGATATTCATTTCCTCAGCAAAATGGTGGTTGTCGACCGCTTTTTTGAACTTGAGCCGATGTTGAATAATTTCCCGTGGGATGCAAATTTCCTGAAGGTCTTTTCCTATTTCACTAAACCAGTTGTTCTTGGCTTTCATTGAGAGAGCAAGGTGGAGAATCCTTTTGATGAGCCTGTCATTGCTCGTACTGAGAATATGACCACAGAAATTTTATCACCTTTTACTGATGGTGTCGGTGATCTTTTCATAATTATTATGATTTATTTAATTTATTTATTTATTAATACAATCATTACTAGGAGATTATTTTTGATAACTGGTGTGAGGTACTAACAAAGCAACCAAACCCCAGTGCGCTGCAGCTCTGACGGGCCTTGTTCTACCAAGCGACCGCTGCTCAGCCTGAAGGACTGCGGACTGCGAGGTTATGCACGGCAAGTGCAACGAGTCCTCTCGGTCGTTAATATCACGGTCACATAGATTCTCAATTGTAATCAAGTAGTCTGAGTGCACCTCGAAACAGCCCTTAGATCCAGGTAAAAATCCCTGGCCTGACCAGGAATCGAACCTATGGTCTCCGGGTGAGAGGCAGGCACGATACCCCTAGAACGCGTGACCGGGGAGATACTTTCAAATAGATTCTAATAAAATTATTGACTGTATATTATTTTTTGTTTCGGTTAAGAACATAGTTCAGATGGTTAACGGGAAGACTTTAACTAGGCAACACCCTCCCCTTCCCTCCGGTGTACGGTACTGAGGTTGAATCATGTAACTTCGGTTCTTTCTGCAGTTAGCTTCACATACGTCACTCTCATTTCACCGATCAAGTATCCGGCTCAATGGCTAAATGATTAGCGCTCTGGCCTTTGGTCCAGTGGTCTCCGAGTTCCATTACCGGTTGTATCGGGGATTTTAAATTTAATTGGTTAATTCGTCTGTCTCGTAAGCTGGATGCATAATACATCTTCATAATTACTAATCATCTTAGGTAGGACGCCATCCTCATAGACAAGCAGGTCGCCTATACGCGTCTTCTAGGAAAAAGACCTGCACCACGTCTCTCAAGAGGCTTTATTATTTTTACCGAGAAAGAGACCGCGCGGTTTGAGACAGCTTGCATTGCGAAATAAATAACTGGTTCGACAGAAGGCAGTTCGGGTTTAAGGAAGGTTATTCCACTAAGCTGAACTTGTAGGATTCCAGCGAGATATAATAGATATCTTGGATTCAGCTGGCCAAATGGACTGTATCGCGATTGACCATGGGAGACTACTGGCAAAAATCAGTGCAATTGGACTAGACAAAATATGACTGAAAGGGTGATTATATTTATAGAAAATGGATCTCAGAGAATTAGAGTAGGCAAATCTTAATGTGACCCTGTAATAATTAAGAGGGGAAATCCTCAAGGCAGTATTATTGGACCTTTATATTTTAAATATATATATACATACTAGCAAGATACCCGTGCTTCGCTACGGTATTATACTGAAATTAACAAATGAATGCTTATTGTTTTAGATATATGATCCGCCGAAATTCGCGATCTGACTCGTTTTCTGCGAGAATCCGCCAAAATTCGCGATCTCACTCGTTTTCTAAGAGACTGCGGTATATTTCCTCCCATTTTTCAATCTTTCTTTCCAGCAATCGATTTCGTACTTCTCGGGCTAGGTCCAGATATTCCACCCGGCCAGTTGGGTCCCTAAATCTTTGCCATCTTTTCCTATAAGCATTTTTAATATGGATCAAATCCTTCAGGAGATCCGGCGTGGTATCGTCTTGGGTGCCTTGGCGATACTGAAACCGCGGCCGGAATGCATTCTTAGTCATTACCCGGCCAGGACCCTATTCCAGGTCGGTCCGCACATTTGACGACGGTCCAGAACATTATTATTATTTTTATTATTATTATTATTATTATTATTATTATTCTTATTATTATAATAGATGTTCTAGAGCCCACAGCAAGATGCAAGACCGCTACTTGGCGGTAAATTACATCTGCTTCCATTGTCATTGTTACAATGTGACCAGCACCATCGTCGCGCGTAGGCAAGTGTGCGGGATTTCTGGCGATACCAATGACATACTTCCGTGCATTATTGACCTTATTATAGAGGTGAACAATTTGACGGTCCATCTCATTCCTATCGTTTATTTCAAATGTGTTTAAATTTTTATTTATATGCCAGGAGAATCTGCTGTAATCTAAGAACGTTCTCCGAATGAAAAGATGGCTGTTGAAAACGAACCCAGGAAAGATTAAAAATGATCGGTTTATGATCAGAATAAATACATCGAAACTATATAGCCTGTTTCCAGTCATTCGACAGGGTCAGGAATGGAATGAATAAAGCCCCATCTAGCGGCGACAATAGGAATTGTGCCGGCTGCCGAAGCACACCTCTGGGGCAATGATCGATTAATGACAAATAAAATGAAATTTGGACAGTGTTGCTAGAATGAATGATGACAGGGAAAACCGGAGTATCCGGAGAAAAACCTGTCCCGCCTCCAGCACGAATGTCACATGGAGTGACCGGGATTTGAACTACGGAACCCAGCTGTGAGAGGCCGGCGCGCTGCCGCCTGAGCAACGGAGGCTCCTTATATGTACATTATGAACAGTAAAATCAATTGGTCTCACCTCCTTTTACACCCCACCGCCTTTAACTTTATTTACCCCCCCCCCCCCAAAAAAAATTCTAGAAATCGTGTTCCTTTATGTTTAAAGGAGATTCCAAACACCAGTGTTCACGTCTGTTACCTTCAGTTTTGAGATATAAGTATCCCCATAAAAATAATTCACTTTTTTCACTTCCTTTCACCCCCCCCCCTCCTACCCGTAAGTGAATTTTCCGGCAAAAAATACTTGTTTCTTTAAAAGTAAAGGATCTTCTAAATAGCAATTATCACGACTCTAACTTCTTCAGTTTTTGATTTATGTGTCTTCATGAAGGGAATTCAACTCCTTTTCACTCCCGCCCCCCAAGATGTTTCCCCCCACCCCCACCCACCCAAACGCGTTCTTCTTTGATTATGGAGATTCAAATACCAATTTTCACGTCCGTTTTTATTAGATGTATGTATTTTCATACAATTAAGTCAATTAATTTTTCAATTCTTTCACCCCCGCCCCCTCATTGGATTTTCCGAGAATACGTGTTTCTTTACTTTTAAAGCAGATTCCAAATATCAAAATTCACGTCTGTAACATCTTCAGTTTTGAGATATCTATATCCTAATTAAAATAATTCAACACCATTTTCAGTCACTTTTACCCCCCCCCCCCCCTGCACCCAAGTGGTATTTCCGAAAACTAAAAATACACGTTTCTTTATTTTTTATAGAGATAAAACATACCATTTTTCACTTCTGTAATATGTTAAGTTTTTGAGATATACTGTAGAAATTCTCTTTTTAAAATTTCACCCCTTTTTAGTTCCCCTAAGTGGAGTTTCCAAAAACAAATCACCTTTCTTTACATTTACAGGAGATTCCTAATACCCACTTTTTACGTCTGTAATATTTACGTTTCTCAGATATTCTGTAGATATAGTCTTTCAAAAAATTCACCCCAGTATGTCACTCCTGTTTAACCGCCATTAATTGGATTTTCCAAAAGCAAAAAAATACGTGTTTCTTTGCTTTTAAAGGAGATCCCATATACAAATTTTCAGTTCTGTAATATCTTCAGTTTCTGAGATATATGTATCCTCATTAAAGGCATTCAACCCATTATTCAACCTTTTAAACCCCTCCTATTGGGATTTACAGAAGACAAAAAAATACGTGTTCTTGTATTTTTAAAGGAGATTCTAAATACCAATTTTTGCATCTGTAAACTTTTAAAGTTATAAGATGTAGACACACTCATTTTAAAAATTCACCCCCCTTTTCACCCCCCATTATTTGGATTTTCCAAAAACGAAAAAATACCTGTTTCTTTATTTTTAAAGTAGATCTCAAATACCAATTTTCAGGTCTGTAATATCTTCAGGTTCTGAAATATAAGTAGCCTCATTAAAGGCATTCAACCGCTTTTTCACCCTTTTCCACCCTTGCTATTGGGATTTTCCGAAAATAAAAAATACGTGTTTCTTTATTTTTAATGAAGATCCTAAATACCAATTTTTAAATCTGTAAATTTTAAAAGTTTTGAGATATAGATGCACTCATTTTAAAAATTCACCCCCCTTTTCACCCTCCCATTAACTGGATTTTCCAAAAACAAAAAATCCGTGTTTCTTTATTTTGAAAAGAGATAATAAGTACCAATTTTCAGGTCTGTAATATCTTCAGTTTCTGAGATATACGTATCCTCATTAAAGGCATTCAACCCATTTTTCACCCCTTTTCACCCCTCCTATTGGGATTTTCCGAAAACAAAAAAATACGTGTTTCTTTATTTTTAATGAAGATTCTAAATACCAATTTTTACATCTGTAAACTTTAAAAGTTTTGAGATATAAAACGCACTCATTTTAAAAATTCACCCCCTTTTCACCCTCCCATTAATTGGATTTTCAAAAAACGAAAAATTACGTGTTTCTTTATTTTTAAAAGAGATCAAAAGTACCAATTTTTAGGTCTGTAATATCTTCACTTTCTGAGATATAAGTACCAGTATCCTGATTAATGGCATTCAACCCTTTTTTCACCGTTTTTCACCCCTCCTATTTGGATTTTCTGAAAACAAAAAAATACGTGTTCCCTTATTTTAAAAGAAGATTCTAAATACCAATTTTTACATCTGTAAACTTTTAAGGTTTTGAGATATAGATACACTAATTTTAAAATTTCAACCCCCTTTTCACCCCCTTAGCAAAAGAATATCCAAAAATCCTCTCTTAGCGAGCACCTACATCTTAATATGAAGGTATTCCCAAAATTTCATTTCTTTATATCCAGTAGTTTTGGCCCGGCGATGATGAATCAGTCAGTCAGTCAATCAGTCAGTCAGTCAGTCAGTCAGTCAGTCAGGACAAGTTACTTTATATATATATATATATATATATATATATAAATGATATGAGAAAGGGGTGGAATCGGATATAAGGCTTGATGTTATTCTGTACAGTGTAATAAATACGTAACAAGATTGTGGGAAACTGCAAAATGATTTCGATAATATTGTGAGAAGGATGGATGATAAACGGGGTCAAAAGTCAGGTTGTGAATTTCACAAACATGCAAAGTTCTCTCACTTTTAATTACTGCGTTGATGGGGTGAAAGTTCCTTTTGGGGATCACTGTAAGTACCTAGGTGTTAATATTAGGAAAGATCTTCATTCGGGTAATATAGATGGGATTGAAAAGCAAGGTTAGATATTTCCGCACATGGGTATGAGGGTATTTAGGCGTTATAGTAAGGATATGAAAGAGATGGCATATACGTCTCTAGTAAGACCCCAACTAATGGTTACAGTTTATGGGACCCTCATCAGGATTACTTGATTCAAGAACTGGAAAAAATCCAAAGAAAAGCAGCTCGGTTTGTCCTGGGTGATTTCCGACAAAAGAGTAGCGTTATAAAAATATTGCGATGTTTGGGTTGGAAAAACTTCGGAGAAAGGAGATGAGATGCTCGACTGAGTGGTATATTCCGAGCTGTCAGTGAAGATATGGCGTGGAATGACATTAGTATACGAATAGGTTTCAGAGATCTCTTTAACAGTAGGAAAGATCACATGTTGGAATTCAAGAGGACAAATTGGGGCAAATATTCGTTTATAGGAAGGGGAGTTAGGGATTGGAATAACATACCAGGTGAGATGTTCAATAAATTTCCAATTTATTTGCAATCATATAAGAAAAGGATAGGAAAACAACAGACACGGAATCTGTCGCCTGGGCAACTGCCCTAAATGCGGATCAGCAGTGATCCATAGAAGATAGTAAATTCCAACCGCAATGTTGGAAGTCCATTCTCATACCAGGCAAATGCTGGGGCTTTACCTTAATGAAGGTCACGGTCGCTTCCTTCCTACTCCTACCCCTTTCGTCGCTATAAGACTTATCTGTGTGGGTACAACGTAAAACAAAATTGTAGAAAACAAAAACTACCGGGCGAGTTGGCCATGCGCGTAGAGGCGCGCGGCTGTAAGCTTACATCCGGGAGATCGTGGGTTCGAGCCCCACGATCGGCAGCCCTGAATATGGTTTTCCGTGGTTTCCCATTTTCACACCAGGAAAATGCTGGGGGCTGTACCTTAATTAAGGCCACGGCCGCTTCCTTCCAACTCCAAGGCCTTTCCTGTCCCATCGTCGCCATAAGACCAATCTGTGTCAGTGCGACGTAAAGCAACTAGCAAAACAAAACAAAAACACTTTAATTTAAAGCTTAATCTTTGTGAGTATCTTCAGATTTCAGGCCGAAGGATGGTTAGAACCTCAAACTCCCCACCATCAACTGCCATAGATAGCCTATGTGTCCCTGAAGAGGCGTATTAGAAAAAAAATGAGTGAGATTTTTTCCGTTGACTTCGTCACTGAACCAGAAAGTACTTTCTTCATAACTATCTGAGAAGCTCACTGAAATGTTCTCACGAACTGACTCTGTGAGTGACACTTTCACACCATCATAACAGCTGTTTGCTGCATAAGGAGTAGCATAGCTCGTTCCTTACTTACTATTTGTTATAAGCTTGGATGATAACTTTGGATGAAACTGGGACTTGTCAATACAATGCATTTGTTCTAGCACTTATCAGAAGACAGAGTGCACTTTGGCCATTATGCTCTTAGAGAAATGGATCTGGACTTTCTTGATCTTTATCGTCATCTTTTATCTTTCATGCGTGCTTCCATCAAGAGTTTTGGTTTCATTTCATGATTTGTATTCGGGATATTTCTTCCAAAAGTTCAACTATATCGTGGGTAACTTGTCGTGCCGTGACTGATATCGCAGCTGCCAAGGCCGTACGGGGACCATAAAAAGTGGTGGCCAATAAACCTGCTTCTTTCTGTATCCTCTAAGGCTAACGGAGACAACCTCTACAGAAAACACAACTAGGCCTACCTGGAGGCCGACACGAGATGGGCCTCCATATATCTCGTCTGCGTAGGTGGTTGTGGATTTCCAAGAGCAGCCCGAGCGAGAAATGATTAAATCAAATATGAAAACACCTTGCTGTATTAACATTATCACGAGGTTTACGTGAACATATTTCGTAGACCGAGTATAATATCACACCACTTCATTTCATAATCAATTTCATGTGAAACCGACTGCATGTAACGACCCTATAAAATAGAAAATTACCGAGGAAATATTTATTTGCATGGCAAAAATGACATGGTTCAAGGAGCATCTTCCCTCGCATCCAAAGATAGAAGTTAAAAATGATCTATCATCTCATCTCATCTCATCTCATCTCATCTCATCTCATCTCATCTCATCTCATCTCATCTCATCTCATCTCATCTCATCTCATCTCATCTCATCTCATCTCATCTCAGAAACTTGGTATACTGCAGTAAATTTAGGACTATGTGGTATGGTATCACTTAATTCTCAACATCGTCATGATTCAAGTCCCGGCCTTTGTACTTAGTATTTTTAAAACGAATAATCACGTCAAATATTATACGGATTCCATTTAAAATTGAGGTCCTGTGGCTACGAGCACGATAGCAATATTCACGTAAGCCTACAGTTGTAGTAGCTTTGGGAATGTATGGAAATAATGTTGTCAAATGCAACGTATGACGAGTATCTTGGCTAGCACAGGACGTGTTCAGAGGAAGATCATGATTGTGAAATTGGAAGGGGTAGTTTTGATGTAGAAAATTTCTGCTTCTGAAGTTTCTGAACCGTACTTGGACTGGTTAGCGTTACTAATATATGAAAGTTTTAAATTGAAATAACTTCTAACTACTTGAATTACGTTGGTATCCAATATCTCATCGTATAAATACAAATCTAGGTGGACCACTGTTAGTAATGTAATTTATTTTGCCAAATGTTGAAATATTTATCCATTTTAGGTTAACCCGAGATCATATCAGTAGTTTCTAGCTTTCGTGTCAGTTTGTTTATATGTCTGTTTGTTCCACCATCACGGTTAAACAGATGAATAGATCTCATACGAACTTCATATTTAGAGTGTACTCATCCAGGAGTAGGTTTTGATATGCATATCAATTAAGAATCACTGAATAGACTCGGATTTGTAGGAATAAGAAGAGAGATTTTTCAATATTTTTACACCATTGGTTATATCTCGACCAAACTTCATATTTAGAGTCTAACCGTCCAGGAGCATATCGTCACTGCCGGGACAAAATCTCCCATGTGAAATATTTTAGCTTATAACTTTGGCCGGTAAGGTTCTGTCATCTAAGGTGTAATATTGTGTGAATATTGTCAAGGCATTCTCGCTCTTCATAACGTATGTGCTGCTGGTCAGTATACCTCCAAACATATAATCGCATAGGAGATTTTGCCCCGACAACGACGATGTTTAAATATGCATACAATTTAAAAATCATTGAATAGACTGGGAGTTTATATGTAATAATAATAATGTTATTTGCTTTACGTCCCACTAACTACTCTTTTACGGTTTTCGGAGACGCCGAAGTGCCGGAATTTTGTCCCGCAGGAGTTCTTTTACGTGCCAGTAAATGTACCGACACGAGGCTGACGTATTTGAGCACCTTCAAATACCACCGGACTGAGCCAGGATCGAACCTGCCAAGTTGGGGTCAGAAGGCCAGCGCCTCAACCGTCTGAGCCACTCAGCCCGGCAGGAGTTTATATGAAAACCAGAAGAGGTTTTCATTCAGTTTCCTCTTATAGTATTGACTATATGTAAAATCTGAGGACTACATCCGGAACGCCCCTTCATTTTAAATAACTTTTGTTATATACACAATTTCGCCTACTCTTCAAATGGTGGAGAAAAAATTTATTTTTTACGGACTTCACGCTCTGAAGACAGTGACGGATACCCTCGCACACCTAGAGTTATTTGAAGGATACATCATCATCATCATCATCTGTTTACCCTCCAGGTTCTGTTTTTCCCTCGGACTTAGCGAGGGATCCCACCTCTACCGCCTCAAGGGCAGTGTCCTGGAGCTTCAGACTCTTGGTCGGGGGATACAACTGGGGAGTATGACCAGTACCTCGCCCAGGCGGCCTCACCTGCTATGCTGAACAGGGGCCTTGTGGAGGGATGGGAAGATTGGAAGGGATAGGCAAGGACGAGGGAAGGAAGCGGCCGTGGCCTTAAGTTAGGTACCATCCCGGCGTTTGCCTGGAGGAGAAGTGGGAAACCACGGAAAACCACTTCCAGGATGGCTGAGGAGGGAATCGAACCCACCTCTACTCAGTTGACCTCCCGAGGCTGAGTGGACCCCGTTCCAGCCCTCGTACCACTTTTCAAATTTCGTGGCAGAGCCGGGAATCGAACCCGGACCTCCGGGGGTGGCAGCTAATCACGCTAACCACTACACCACAGAGGCGGACTGAAGGATACATAACAGGAGAAAATCAGAAGATGCATCATATTTCTCTCAGCTTGAAAATTAACCCCACCTAATGTAACTGAACACCGAGGATACATGAGGTTGAAGTTTTCTTTTTGGTGTTTGTCTGTCTATCGGTTTGTACAGTATATTCCTAAACGTTGAAAACTGGTGGACTTACTTCAACTAAGCTATTACTTTTAATCCACTCATTCTGGATTGTGTTATCGCGTGCATATGATGTCGTGGTAATGACATGGAGTTGGTATTTATAGGAAGATTATTCTCAAATATTTTCTTTCACATTAGGTCTATCGAAAGACTATATACAACAAACTTTTAAGAATATGTTAACTTCGTTCCTTTATGCCATGTACCTATTTATCGTACAACGGATAATGACGCAGATTATGAAAAATTGGATTTTTAGTCCAAGTCCTGTGGGACATGTCGTGCATGTCACTTCAAGGTGGGAAACGGGAAAAGCTAAAGAGCCAACTTACTCTTCTCGATACGACAGATATTAAGGGAGGTATAATCAATGTCAGAGCGCCACAGCAGTGGCCAGAGGTACAATATACAACCTGAGAAACGTGTTGGATTTCCCACAACTTCGGACCAGGAACTCTACCATACATTGAATTCAGAAATCGTCATTAATCTCTCTCGATTTTGTTCAGCTTCATCATATTTCACGTTACTGCCATGTGGTTTAGTAGGAAAATACCATGTTAACATGCCGCATTAAATGTGTGAAGAGAGATATGTCACTTCGCATACATTCCTGAAGGTAACATGAACTACACTGCAAATTCACGTGCGAAGAACGGGTACAAATCCTAGTTTTAAATAAGAAGGAGCAATGAATCTAGCGATAAGAATACGACTTCAGTGTAACGTTGTCGGGTGGTACAATAATGCTGCGAACTTGAGGTGCTAAAGTCAGCGTATGGCGCGGTTAACAAGTTTTGTACCGGGCGAGTTGGCCGTGCGTGTAGAGGCGCATCCGGGAGATCGTGGGTTCGAGCCCCACTGTCGGCAGCCCTGAAGATGGTTTTCCGTGGTTTCCCATTTTCACACCAGGCAATTGCTGGGGCTGTACCTTAATTAAGGCCACGGGCGCTTCCTTCCAACTCCTAGGCCTTTCCCATCCCATCGTCGCCATAAGACCTATCTGTGTCGGTGCGACGTAAAGCAAAAAAAAAAGGTAAGTTTTGTAGTTCTGGACTCCGGCATGGTAGCACGTCATGTGAGGTATCTATGTATTCGCCTTAAACGTGTGGAGTATATCAAACAGTGATCATTTGACAAACTTGTGGTGTGAAGAAATGTGAAGTTTTCTTCTTTCTTCATATGTCCCGACATATGAACAATAAACGGCTTCAAAACGATTGGAAACTCTCTGTCAGAATTACAAAGGGTCCAAAGTCACCTGTTTCTAGCGTCAATGGCTTATCGTTATCGTCTCAAAATAAAGGGAGCCAAGCGTTGTGAGGTTAGTTTCGCCATACTGTAGCCCTTTCTGAGCACGTCTATTGCTCCAGTGACGGAACATGATTTAGAACTCATAGGCATGAAGGTTTAAATTCATTTAAGGCTCAAAAATATAATGTAAACCGCAATATTAAAGACTCTATTTTCGACTCGTCCAAGGATTTCAGTTGTGAATAGAGTGTTGGGACAGAGTTCACTCAGTCTCGTATGATCAATGAAGAAGCTGTCTGACATCAGAGACACTGCACATAGTCAAGAAAGGCAAGCAGAATGTCATCACGGTGCCCGTGTAATAAATGATCACCTGACTTTGTAGCAGTCATGAGCTGTATGTACTGCAAGGACATTTTTATACCTAAAACATCTCCATTAAATATCAGAGATAAGTGAAGAAGAATTTCTCCTTGAACGAATTGAGGAATTTTCCCCGGTATTTCTAAACAAACACATTTATTTTTACATAAACGACAACAAAATCTATTATGGTTGCTCACAAAACTCAAAAGTTATAACTTTCTGGCAGAGCCTGTCAATGTTGTTTCGTTCTCATCAACTGTCAAAGAGGAGAGCTGGTATGGAGAATGGGATACTGGAGTGGAAGAAGATCAGCCGTCCCCGATTCCTGTGCTGTTTGTCCATAACTCATATTCACAAATTTTGTACTCTTTCCGACGTCCAGTAGAATTATATGCTCCTACTTCAGTGCCTCCTTAACATTATTCAACGAAGACAAGGTTTCATTAGAGAAAACTCGAATTTACGGCCCGGAGGTAAAGGGAAATATGTCACAAATATGTCAGTTTACAGAAGGGCTAAAATATTTTTTAAATTTCGTACTATGGCGTAATTTCCCGAACTCAAAGGAAGAATGAAACTTTACTGTACTTTACTTACTTTACACACTGTCTTTTAGAAATCGTCTCTGATTGGTTGAATTCCACTTCACAGTAATGTAAATACGGTTAGACCTAGAAATGAATCAAGGAGCACCAAACTTAACCTTGTTTAATTATTCCTCCACCTTATTGCAGAATTGTGGTTTTGTACTCATCTGCACAAAGAGATGGTGTCTCCGCATTCCCAGGCTAAGTAATCTACAGCCATCGCCATGCTGACTAATATAATATAGGTTAATCTATTCCCAACAGACAAATATGGCATATATCATAAAGTTCGTATTACCCTCTCTAACACAGGACCAGAAGACCATGTTCACGAGTCTGGTAGTTTACTGGACTGTTCACTGCTTCAAATAACATTAAATACTTCTGTTTTATTACCACATAACCCCATGCATTCACCTCTCATATCTATCACAGATAGACACAAACAGCAAAAAAAGAAACGTCATTGCATTGATCCAGCAAGAACGATTTGCGTTGCGACGAATCAAAATAATGTAATTTAAAATAAGTGAATTCACCACAGTATGATTTAAAATATTTTCGCGATAAGTTTAATATTATTTTGGTTTTACGTCTCACTGACTATTCTAACGGTTTTTTGGAGATGCCGAGGTGCCGGAATTTCGCCCTGAAGAAGTTCTTTCACCTGCCAATAAATCTACGGACACGAGGCTGTCGTATTTGAACACCTTTAAATACCACCAAACTGAACCAGGATTGAATCTGTCAAGTTGAGGTCAGAAGGCCAGGGCTTCAAACTGAGCCGCTCAGCCTGTCAAGTTTCTTAACAAAAAGTCTTTGTAAACTTTCACTTACACAATAATACGACTATATATCGATATTTTAACACCCATTTCTGAAATATTGATTAATTCCTTCATTTGTTTTCAAAGTACATTTACTGCACTTAATGCGTTTTACCTGAAACTAGATAGCTTGTTTATTATTGCGTATAGGCGATAGTGCTTTGCACTCCGGTAAGGAGCGCAGTATACCGAGAAAGTGGCTGCGTGGGATGGGTCACGTAGCTGGAAGCTTGCATTCCGGAAATAGTGGATTCGAACCCCACTGTCGGCTGACCTGAAGGTGACTTTCAGTAGTTTCCCATTTTCACAACAGACAAATGCTGGGGCTGTCCCTTAATTAAGGCCAAGTTCGCTTCCTTCCAGTTCCTAACCCTTTCCTCTCGCAACGTGGCCATAAGACCTGCCAGTTTCCTTAAAATTTGGACATAGTGCCGTTTATCTCCAGTGCAAAGGAACAGAACGAGCTCACAAACATCAGGCTGAGCGACTCTTATGATGGAGTTTTGACATTTTGAGTCGAAGTAAATGGGTTCGGTTCCATCAACATCCGGTAGTGTTTGACGTGCTCATTTCGTCCGTCTCAGATTGATAGATTTACGGACACATTAAACGAATTTGTACGGAACTATTTATTGGAAAAAAGATACATTAATGTTAATTAACATCCAATATCAAATTGTAATCCCAAGATGATCGTGGAATCTTTTAAAACGTGAATTTGACCGTCATAATTCGTTGTGCTAAAGCTATTTAAATTTCCGAATGATCCCTCCTAGGCTTTCTGTAGCGTAAACATTTCGATAGGTCTGATATTATTGGATGTAACCGATAACTAATTTTTTAGACTGCCATTTAAACAATTAATTTGGCCCGCAATAATCACATAAAATTGTATCTGAGTTCCAAAAATCATTTTCCGCATAATAGCATAAAACTGTTTACACGCGATATCATGGCAAACACACAAACGTCTAACAAGTAATCTGCGTATTATGACTTTGCTCGTTACAGATGTCGATCCTCTTACCTGTAATGGTATCAGGAAACGCACTGAATACGTCATTAAAATGAATATTAATGACATCTCATTCAAAATCCAGGATTGAGAAAGGCACAACTTTAACGAAGTAAATCATGTATTACGCTAAGGCCTGATACACATTTTATATATTAATTTATGCTCTAATTTGTATTCTTTTTCGAATGCCGTTTTCTGATCTACCTTCACTTATACAATTGACCAAGAGTAAATGAACAATTAACGATTAACCATACTTTATTAGTTTTGTACTTGCATTTTATTGACTGAATTAACAGAGGCCAATCACTTTGGAAATTAAATAACTTAGTCTTATCGGCATATTGTGAAATGGATTTCTGTATATTTATGAATAAATGAGTGACCGACTCGTTGGCTGAATGGTCAGCGTACTGGTCTTCGGTTCAGAGGGTCCCGGGTTCGATTCCCGGCGGGGTCGGGGATTTTAACCTTCATTGGTTAATTCCAATGGCCCGGGGGCTGGGTGTTTGTGCTGTCCTCAACATCCCTCCAACTCCACACACCACACGTAACACTATCCTCCACCACAATAACACGCAGTTACCTACACATGGCAGATGCCGCCCACCCTCACCGGAGGTTCTGCCTTACAAGGGCTGCACTCGGCTAGAAATAGCCACACGAAATTAAATATTATTATTATTATTATAATAAATGAGTGTTCTTTAATATCATTGGTTACCCCACTAGGATGAACTATTTTTTATTTCTTTATAAGTTTCTTTAAGTCGCACTGACACAGATTAGGTATTATGGTGACGATGGGACAGGAAAGGGCCAGAAGTGGGAAGGAAGCGGCCATGGCCTTAATGAAGGTTCTATTCTAGCATTTGCCTGGTGTGAAAATGGGAAACCACGGATGTCCACCTTCAAGGCTGCCGACAGTGGGGTTCAAACCCACAATCTGCCGAAGAGGATGAACGATTCTCTAAATCAGCTGAGGAACATTTCTACTTGCACCGATTATAATCCTGGTAAGCAACCCGCACAGCAATTGCATTCCGAAAATGATAGGAAAACGGTACGGATTTACGAATATTTGAGGAAATGTGGAGAGTGTAGGAGCAGATGGAAATAAAAGCAGTTTCAGCTGAAATTATTCCTATAAAGGAATGTGGTAATGTCTTTAAAACCAGCCGATTTTTATGTCTGAGTAGGAAACTTTATTTTCTTTTTTTTTTTTTCAATTTTGCTCACGTCTTACCGATAGAGATAGGTCTTATGGTGACAATTGGATTGAAAAGGCATAGGAGTAGGAAGGAAGCGGTCTTGTCCTTAATTAAGGCACAACCCCATCATTTGCTCGGTGTGCAAATGGGACACCAAGGATTATCATCTTCAGGGCTGTCGTTAGTGGGGTTGGAACCCACTATCTCCCAGATGCAAGCTCACAGCTGCGCGCCCCTAACTGCGCGGCCAACCCGTCCGGTGAGACGAAAACGGAATGTCTTCTTGAGCTGGTCTACTTTTGTGCCACGACATCTGATACACTACAGTTCAACCTGCAGAATCACGTCAATGAAGAAATCGTGTACACTGAAATGCGGTAATTCACACAGAGTTGGGCAATGATGGGTCAGATATCAGATGAGTGGCCGTGATCTCCTTTACCTTGAGCCATTCCCAGTCAACTGTTCAATGAAGGTCTCTTTCGATCTCTTTCACAGACGTTATACTCATTAGTCCGGAGCAATTAACTTCTCTCTGCGATTTCTTCTGTTTCTTCAAAGACTTTCAGATATTTTAACAAGAAACCAGAATAATATAATCAGAGTTATCATGAGTCTGAGGTAATATTTTCACAACATTGATGGTGGTCGTGATGTTTGAGTCATCAGTCCATAGACTGGTTTGATGCAGCTCTCCATGCCACCCTAGCCTGTGCTAACATTTTCATTTCTACGTAACTATTGCATCCTACATCTGCTCTAATCTGCTTGTCATATTCTTACCTTGGTCTACCCCTACCGTTCTTACCACCTACACTTCCTTCAAAAACAAACTGAACAAGTTCTGGGTGTCTTAAGATGTGTCCTAACATTCTATCTCTTCTTCTCGTCAAATTTAGCCAAATCGATCTTCTCTATCCAATTCGATTCAGTATCTCTTCATTCGTGATTCGATCTATCCATCTCACCTTCAGCATTCTTCTGTAACACCACATTTCAAAAGCTTCTATTCTCTTCCTTTCTGAGCTAGTTATCGTCCATGTTTCACCATACAATGCCACGCTCCTATATCCTATATTCCAATATCAATGTCTGAAGTGAGCAAATTTCTTTTCTTAAGAAAGCTCTTCCTTGCTTGTGCTAGTCTGCATTTTTTGTCCTCCTTACTTCTGCCATCGTTAGTTATTTTACCACCCAAGTAACAATATTCATCTACTTCCTTTAAGACTTCATTTCCTAATCTAATATTTACTGCATCACCTGCCTTCGTTCGACTGCACTCCATTACTTTTGTTTTGGACTCCTTACCCAAGACTTCGTCCATACCATTCAGCAACTTCTCGAGATCTTCTGCAGTCTCAGATAAAACAACAATATCATCGGCAAATCTCGAGGTTTTGATTTCCTGTCCTTTGACTTTGTTTCCCTTTCCAAATTTCTCTTTTTTTTTCCCCTTTACTGCCTGTTCTATGTAAACATTGAAAAGGAGAGGGGACAAATTGCAGCCTTGCCTCGCTCCTTTTTGGATGGCTGCTTCTTTTTCAAAGCGCTCTATTCTTATCACTGCAGACTGATTTTTATACAGATTGTAGATAATTCTTCGTTCTCGCTATCTGATCCCTATCATCTTCAGAATCATAAATAGCTTGGTCCAATCAACATTAATAATAATTCTACATAAAGCTGTGTTTGAAGCAGATCTGAACTACACCGGTTTGAAATTTCATGAACCTTACATAAATATGAAAGACAGCAATATCCTCCACAGGGAGAAGATAGAGAGGTGGGCTAGTAAAGAACTTCGTGGAAGGTACTACAACAGGGGCAATGACGAGAACATTACTAACAACTTTCAAACTCATGGTTGTCAAGGGGAGAGCTTTTTCCAGAAACTAAGGGATTCAACCAGGCGATCCAAGATAAAGTGATATCAACAATGAGTCATAGGAATCACATCCTTCAAGATCCTATTACTAAGAATGACGAGTGCAGGAAATGCAACATCAGCCAAGAGAAACCATTGAGCACATCATTAGGAACTGCAGATTCGTAGAGCCAACATCGTACACTTACAGACATAACGATGTAGCTAACGTTATACACCAAGAAATTGCCCTGACCCGATGTTTGATCCAGACCACGGCGCCTTGCTTCAAATACTCCCAACAGAGTGTACTGGAAAATGAAAATTTTAAACTCTACTGGGATCGACATTACAAACAGATAAAACAACTCCGCACAATAGACCAGACATAATTAACAGACAGAAATCACCACACATACATCATTGACATCGCTATGCCGAATGACCACAATATGAAACAGATATACTGGGAGAAGTTCAACAAATATACTCCTACTGTACTATGGAAGTAGCAAGTAACTGGAAACAAGACGGGGTGACAATTCTTCCTTTTTCTCCTTTCTCCCACTTGTCTCATACCAAAATAATTTCCAGAAAACTTAAAGACACTACAGCTCCCCCGTTCACACTCACAATTTGGCACGAAATGGAGCAACTTTGAAGACCTGCAACATGGTCATACTATTGCTGAATGCTCAGTATGGACTATAAACTGAAAAGGCTGCAACCTCTGTAGTGAAGACTTATATGGAGACGTACATTGTAAAGTTATGTAAATTATGATTAAGTTCTATTTCTTATATGTAAAATATATAAATACGTGCTATATTACCAACCATAAAGTTGTGAATAAATAATAATAATAATAATAATAATAATAATAATAATAATAATAATAATAATAATAATAATAATAATAATAATAATGGAAGAGTACCCTGCTTATATTCATTTCAGTTAGAGAATTCAGTATGTTTCTATTTCAGTCCAACCCATGTTCGCAGTATTCTCTATGGTTTCTCAGCACTCGTTGATACAAAGCACTACTTGCGGACAAGAAATTATATACAAGAAATGGTTATTTCCATGAACGATAAACCACGAGCGCATACAAAGTGGTTGTGTACACCTGGCGAGTCCGCGCAGAATCATGTTAAAGTCCGCGATAAACAGAACATATGGCTGTCGTATTTGCGCACTATTGCTATTCATCTGAAAGTAGTCAAAGAATCTAAAAAAGACGATATATTTGGTATAATGATATTATATTCAGCATTGAACTGAAGAACTTAGCTACACAATCTTCGAAGAATTCCGCTTTCACAACTAAATGGCACTGCAATTGCAAAGTGGAAATGGGTGTACTGAGACTGTAAATGGCACCATAGCAACACGTTCGTAAGCGCGAAGTTGAGACTTGATTTTTATTCCGAGCGATAACATTAGTGTGTTATTTGGTATATTAACAGCAACAGTGTTGTTCATAGTTTTATAGTCCTTTAACAAATTTTGCAATTTTCAGAGACGCTAAGGTGCCGCAAGTTTTATGCCTGGGAATTAATTTACTTGATGGAAAATCCAATAGCATGAAGCTGAAATCATTTCAGATACTACTGGATATGAGACCTAGTATCTTGAGGTTGATAAAGAAGCGCCCTTCCATTATTATGATTATTATTACTATGATTATGACGATGATGATTTTTATCATCAATGTTGCAACTATATTATCTCAATGAGACAGTCGGCAAGTTATTGTTTCTCTTTATCGAGATAACGGGTTCGATACCGTCTTAGTTTTTGATATTTTTAATTTTGTTTAAGTGTAGAACAAAACTCTGACATCCTAGTGCCCCTTGAAATATGCAGCAATTGTAGAGATGTTAAATAAGTGACATTATTAATATTATGAACGTCCTTCGTTCATTAATAAAATGCAATCATTAAATATTAATCTAACCCCTTAAAATTATAAATTCATAATTTCATATAGTGTGAGAAACAGTCTCGTTATATTCGTGGATTAATGTTCTCTACAACCTTGAAATTTCATAATTCAAATCATTAGCCATCAGTCAACTATGGGAAGATAACGATAGCATTGAATTCGAAAATGAAAACTGTCATAGCATATTGCTATGAACGCTACCGACAGAAAAACTTTGTTGCTTGGGTAGCGCCACTTATTTAATTACATTTTCTTTAACTGTGCAGGTAGAATTAATTTAAGAATGGTGGAATTTATAATGAATGGCAGACCCCGTGGTGTAGGGGAAGCATGCTAGCCTCTTACCCGGCCAGGTCAGGGATTTTTACCTGGACCTGAGGGCTGGTTTGACGTCCACTGAGACTACGTGATTAGAATTGAGGAGCTATCTGACGGTGAGATAGTGGCCCCGGTCTAGGAAGCCAAGAATAACGGCCGAGAGGATTCGTCGTGCTGACCACACGACACCTCGTAATCTGCAGGCCATAGGGCTGAGTAGCGGTCGCTTGGTAGACCAAGGCCATTCAAGGGTTGTAGTGCCATTGGGAGGGGGATTTAAAATGATGAAATTCAAGGAGCTTCAAAGCACATAATTGACGTTGTTCGACCGTCTGATTTGTCAAAGAATTAAAGGATTAGGCTCTTTGTCGGTTGAGTCAAGAAATTTAAATTGGTTTGAAAACCTTAAGAGTAACCACATGAACGCTACTGATGTGCCATTCGTTCTGAATTTGACTATGACAGAGGATGTTTCCTTTAGTTTTCCATGTCAGTTTCGCCAGAATTCAATGCCACCACTTAAAAAAACAGCCAATGGTTGCTTCTTTCTCATGCCTTTCCCCTCTGAAAATACAAACAATATTAATGACATCGTGATGAAATTATTCCATCAGACAAGGCACAAATTTGCAACAGGATCATGAGGCTGAGGATCACGATATTGTAAGTCTTTTACTTGAAAACAACAATAACAACAACGTGCATATTAAATTGACTGCAGTGGACGTATTATCTTACTTAAAACACAATAAAAGCAACAACCAGATAAACAACAGTCTATGTCCAGTTGGTTCTTGGCCACATATGACAAACCGTTTAGTTGAAGAAGACCAACGAACACAGGAAAAGGCTCAGTTATAGATCAAGTTTTCTCTTTGAAGAAGTAAAGAATAAAATATTTCCCTATTTTAAAATTTTGTACAAAGACAGATAAATTGGTTGTCTACGTCAGATTATCGAAAATTGAACTTAGCTCTAATTTCTGTTTATCTGGGCCGCATGGCTCACTGGAATTAGAAATGTAGTTTCTTTGATGACTTCTTGACGGGGAGATGAAATCCCGCCCTTCTATTAAATAACACACCCACCCTCCTCTCCATAGGCCTATGGTACATATTAACATGAACGCGTAAGATCTCTGCATACGCTTAAACCTCGGCGTTTTGCTCTTACTTGTCCAAGAATTTCATTCTGGAATGTATGAGTAAAGTTCCGTGATATCAGTTTCGTTGTTATCGACTTTAAGCCTCAAAATCAGCAGGTGATTGTTAACTTTTAGCTAAGCATCTGATACATATAAAGTGGAAATAGTGCACCGTAACAAATAAATAATAATAACAATAATAATAATAATAATAATAATAATAATAATAATAATAATAATAATAATAATAATAATAATAATAATAATTCAATATGTTCAAAATTCTACTAATTTTTAGTCCGAAAAAATCTTCTATTTCTTACAGTTGACAGTTTTGTACTGTGTTATCTTTGTATACAATCTTGAAAAATAAAAGCAAGATATATTACGTTTTCCGTATTTATTTTATTGTGGAACGGTAACTCTGTCGGCAGTTTTCAAGTACTATTTTTCTGGAAATAAACTCTCTTAATATTTGTTCATAATAGTGTCAAACATATCAGTAAATAATAATTGAGATGCATAATTTGTAAAACCTAAACTGTAATACTCCATTTTTCTTTTGTCCTTTTTTTATCGTAACTGTAAGAAAACAACTCAGGTTTCTTTCCGAAATAAACTATTCATTTATGTAATAGATGTTTCTCTTTACTCGGTGGGACATATACTTCTTTCGTATTTTAGTATTTGAATAATTAATTTAGTTCAGTTATGTGGTGGTGCTCAGAATATGAAGCCTGCTATTATGCCAAACCATAGTATGCAAAACCGTTATACAATTTAAAGAGAAATGTGAATAGTATACATATAATTATTAGCTAAATATCATATTTGTAAATATCACTAATGTGAATTTATTTAAGATCTGTAGTTTTGTGTCTTTTTGGTAATTAAGAACTAAATATTAGTTTCGTTACGTTAGGTAGTTCTACAGGTTTGAGTACCACATTAAACATTTCCTTTTAAATAGCTTCGGATTGCCTATGCTTCTAAGTGAGCTGGGATTGGATTCTAAGAACGTATGGTATCAGGTATAAATGAGTTGTTATATGAGTTACTACGATGAATGGAAATGGACAAGAGGGATCGGATCGTGTGGATGACCTTGAGACCTGGAGAGAGGTCTATGGGAAGGGGAGACGTACTTAAAAAATGGACGTACTGCTAAATGAGTTGCCTAGTCGAGGCGTTCAAGATGAGCTCCGGTCACCCGTAAGGACGTGGTTTCGATTCCCTGTCAGCAAATTGAACATTTAAGAATTTAGATTTTCACTTCTGTACCGGCGTATAGTCTTGACGTTCACTCAGTCTGTACCGAAAGTGAGTACCAGATTAATTCCTGGGAGCAAAGACGGCCGGGTATGGAGCCAACCACTGTATCCCACTTAGTACCGAGGTTACTGGAAGTGGAACGCTTTCCCTTCTACTCCTCCAAGGGCCTTCAAACCCCAGAGGGAGGTCGCTTTGCTCTTTCTTGTCATGATAAACGAAGACGTTTCTGATGATGATATGGATATCTAGGTAATTGAAGTTAAATGATTGAATCAGGTTAAGGAATTTAAAGAACATTACAATACGCGGTTGCGAAAATTACGCTTGATAGCATGTTGAGTTTTCAAAGATTAGATATCCTTTAAATATATCCCCGAGTAGAAATAATTTCCTCCATATAAAGCACCGTGGTCAAGGTGTTATGAGAGATCTATCTTTCCACCAATTTCATAGAATCAGGTGTCCGACTCGTTGGCTGAACGGTCAGCGTACTGGCCTTCGGTTCAGAGGGTCCCGGGTTCGATTCCCGGCCGGGTCGGGGATTTTAACCTTAATTGGTTAACTCCAACGGCACGGGGGCTGGGTGTATGTGTTGTCTTCATCATCATTTCATCCTCATCACGACGCGCAGGTCGCCTACGGGAGTCAAATAGAAAGACCTGCACCTAGCGAGCCGAACCCGTCCTGGGATATCCCGGCACTAAAAGCCATACGACATTTCATAGAATCAGGTGAATGTATTTATAAATTGAAAGGACACACACACACGCGCGCGCGGAAATTGTTCTATGATCCTGTCTCTTTATTTTCTTTATCTTGGTAAAACGACAGCAATTTATCAGGGACTTACTTTCCATCGAGAAGATTAGCGTGCAGCATATTCTTTTTCTGCACCAACTCTTAGAGATATTCAGAGGATATTCGCATTAAAAAGAGGAAAAGAAACTCATTAACATATGTTTACTATTTACAAAGCACATATCCGTACTGCAATGGTGCGGGCATTGCGTACTAATTTCATATCCTCGTTAGCTCGGAGGTTTTGCCACAACTTGTTTGATGTCACGGACATACAATGACTTCCCCCTCCTTCAGTTTCTACAGGTGTTCTCATGCAAGGTCCAGTACGCCCCACCCAAACTAAGCAGTATATAAACAGGGGCAGACGTCTTAATAAGCATACTGTCCACTCCTCCGAGAAGCAGACACTCCAAACAAACAGCCATGTTCAAGCTGGTGAGTAGAGTAAGCTCAAACGATAACAGTATTCTTTAGTTTGTATTTCGACAAACATATTGTTTCTTAAAAAAGAAAAGCATGAAATGTGTTGGTAGATATATATATATATATATATATATATATATATAATAGATATATATAAACACGTCGAAGGCAGCGGTCGGGCGACCCCCGAGGGGAAACCGGAGCCATTACCCCCAGCTGTCTAAAATACAGGGAGGACTCTATGTCGGTTTGTTTAAAAATAGAAAATAGGTCGTTGACCCCTGCTGTGCGGGTTGCTACCTCACAGGCGCTACCCCCTTTTTCAATTCAACCCTTGAACTATTATCTATCATATCTGGTTACCTATGCAATTCTGGCGGAATTTTCATTATTGAGGCAATTGGCATAATTTACCTATTGCAGTCAACATGTATCTCAGATAACATTTTACACGAGAAAAGGTTCCCTTCATAGGTCCAGGATTAAATATCAGAGCAAATAATTACAATACAAAGTTTGATTTTCCATTATTAGTTTCATACTTACTCCCAAAAACTGATCCTCCTGTTCATAATTGCAAGTTGGGATGTGCGTAGGCCTATTAAGACATAGTCACACAGAATAACAATTACGCGAGGTTTAACAGACACCGGAGAGGAGAATGGAAATAATGCCAAGGATGGGAGATTAAGATCAATGTATTTTATTTCTTATACAACATTCTAGAAACGTCTCCCTTCCACACGAAGAAAAATTGACTTACTTGAAACATTTTAAAAAATAGGAGTTGTGATATTTCGTATTCAGTCTGGACCTACCGTGTTTATTCAAAATACACAGTAGAAACTTGCTTTTAAACAATTCATGTCTTAGCTTATTTTTGTAGTTAACCAGTTCAGTTTGGAATTCTTGCCCAATGATACGGGTATTCGTTTTAAACAAATTCAAACTTCCAGAACAAGTTGAAAATATGTTCAACTTTTTTCCTCACATATCATGTCATATTCCCGTTCATTTAAGCATCGACTAACTTTATACATTAATTATATATTTTATCCCAGATATAAATATGGTTAGAGAGGAACATATAAGACATTTCCATTCATAAATCGAAAATTTACGTTTATTTTATCTGAAATATCGTCGTTGCCGGGACGAAACCTCCTATGTGATAATATTTTTGGAGCTCTACTGACCCGTAGCAGCACATACATTATGAAGAGCGAGAATGCCTTGACCACATTCACACAATATTGCACCTTAGATGACAGAACCTTACCGGCCAAAGTTCTAAGCTAAAATATTTCACATAGGAGATTTTGTCCCGGCAGCGACGATATATTCAACGATACTTACGGACAGTTCTTCAATTTTCTCTTAATATTCAACTTTTTTATGGTCTGAGATATACCACACACACACACACACACACACACACACACGGCACTATGTTACCAAGCGAAGAAATTCATAATAGCGATGAAATAATTGATACAGTTTTAAACAGAAATTAACATTGGATAAATGTATAGAAATCACAGTGAATGGGACATTAAATGAACACTGGGCTTCAAGATATAATGTGATTTCCTTACAAAAGTTATGTAATGGAAAATTACGCTCTTCTCCATTGTTGTTTTTATTGACTTCATCCATGATAAACTGTATTACACTCGTTGTATTTCAAAAATGCAAATATCATGCGTTTCTTTCCCCACGGAAAGTATTATGTAAGAAAACTTGATATTAGAAAATGTTAGATTATCTGTAACAAACGTACTCAAATGTATAATATAGAATTAGGATAAAGTGTTCTGCTGAAGTCAAAGTAATTTTGAGAAAAACTGTGTTTTCTTTATTTCCAGTTCGTTCTCCTCGCCGTCGTGGCTGCCGCTTCTGCCGCTCCCGGTTACCTTGGCGCTGCTGTCGCCGCCCCTGTGGCCTACGCCGCTCCCGTAGCCTACGCTGCTCCAGCAGTGGCTGCCGCCCCCTTGGCTTATGCTGCCGCTCCTGCTGTAGCCTACGCTGCCCCCGCTATCGCCGCCGCTCCCATTGTCAAGAGCCACGCCATCATTGGTTGATTTCCCTTCAGAACTCTTTGTAACTCAAATTTTTCGGCCCAACCTCTTAAATTAACTGTGCAGTATCAAAATAAAAATGAAATTTTAAATTAATATATCTATACAGAGTGTATTATTGATTCACATTCCAATATCGTCCCTATTTTACAATATATTTTCAAGTCACAGAATAATTCATTCCAATGTCGTCCCTATTTAGCAAAATATTTTTAAATCATAGAATAATTGCTTTTTCAAAGGTAGGATTTTTCATTGTATTGGCCATGGAAATAGGAGAATGTATTTGCTTGGATTAGGAATATAGTTTGAATCACAGAGCCTAGAATATCGTCGTTGCCGGGACGAAACCTCCTATGTGATAATATTTTTGGAGATACACTGACCCACAGCACATACAGTATGAAGAACGAGAATGCCTTGACAACTGTCACACAATATTGCACCTTAGATGACAGAACCTTACCGACCAAAGTTCTAAGCTAAAATATTTCACATAGGAGGTTTTGTCCCGGCAACGACGATATCTTATTTAATCGTAGCCGCTTTCAAGTACTGAAAAGTGGTCAATATGGGCAATCCCATGCAGCCGTTTCAGAAATTACCAACGTATCTTTCTTATAAATTTTTTGGCTACTCTCTTATATTCCATTTTCCGTTTTTCCTTTCTTAACAACTATTTTTTCAGAAAATCTTCTTCAGTTCGTCTGACAACCATATCTCCCGTGTCCCTGCTTCCCTACTCCCGACCTGTCGGCTCCAGGCAATGGGTCTTTGCGCCCATCTTTCGAAATCTCTCCTTGCAATTGAAATATTCCGGTCACACTTCCCTGTACGACCGCTTGCTGCAGTCACCACGTCCTGAATTCCCGTCCTTTTTTCATTTCCGAGATCCTTATTCTCTCCTTTAATGTGATGCCTATGATTTCCTTCAGTTTTCTGTAGAAGATCTTCAACGCATCTCTGTCATTTTCTGTTAAGGTCCATGTCCGTGAGTTGCACTGGGGAACGTATTATTATGGCGTGTGGCCTCCGAAGAGGCCTGGTGCATCTTTTTCGAGTTGACGTCGTATAGGCGACCTCCGCGTCCATGAGGATGGGTTTCTAACCTATATTGAAGACAGCAAACGCATCCAGCTATTTGAATTAACCACTGATCTTTAAAATCCCCGACCAGGCCGGGAATTGAACCCCGGACCCCCTGGAGAAATGACCAGCAAGATAACCATTTTGCCATGGAGCCGGGCACTGGGTAGAATAATGCACATAGTCTTAAATCCCATTTTCAATTTCAGTTTGTAATTCTCATCTGTTGTAATGAATTTTAGGCTCCAGAACGTCGATCATGATACTGTTATATGACGCTGTACTACCCTTTTGGTTTTTGTTGCTGAACCTGACCAAGACTGTATTCTTTCGGTTCTGTATGAGTTGCGCCGTGGAGATTCCCCGCCGAAGAGGCCTGGTGCATATCTTTCGAGTTGACGTCGTATAGGCGACCTGCGCATCCATAAGGATGGATTTCTACGTATGTTGAAGACGGCAAGATGGTTATCTTGCTGGTCATTTCTCCAGGGGTTCCAGGGTTTAATTCCCGGCCTGGTCGGAAATTTGACAGCTGTCTTAAGCATCTGCTACCTGCTCTGCACCGCAGGGGGTTATTTCCGAGTTCAAGGAATGTCTGTGAATATCTGTAGTACTGAGAATTTGAAATTAATATATAAAAAATATTATTCACTCTATCTTTTTTTTTGCTAGTTGTTTTACGTCGCACCGACACAGATAGGTCTTACGGCGACGATGGAGCAGGAAAGGGATAGGAGTGGGAAGGAAGCGGCCGTGGCCTTAATTAAGGTACAGTCCCAGCATTTGCCTGGTGTGAAAATGGGAAACCACAGGAAACCATTTTTGGGGCTGCCGACAGTGGGGTTCGAACCTACTATCTACCGAATACTGGATACTGGCCGCACTTAAGCGACTGCAGCTATCGAGCTCGGTATTGACTCTATCAATGTTGGTTTCTTGCACATTTAGAAAACCTGCATCGTATTTATATCAGTGGGTGTAATGTGTATAACTACGTAGTTTGACTTAATTTACAAACCAAGTGTGGAAACGTCTTCAAAATGTGAAGACGAGAAGAGTCCAATACCAGTACTTGCGATTTTTTTCAATATGACTGTAGAATTTTCAGTCACCCTTTTCGACCACTCTTTTAAGTAATGTAAGACCACTAACTTACCGATCTTAGTACTTACCTTAATTATTAAATATTTAATAATAATAATAATAATAATAATAATAATAATAATAATAATAATAATAATAATAATAATAATAATACAGAAAAAACTGTCTCACCCTACGTTTTCCCGACATGCACCCCTTATGAAGAGATAGGGTCAAGAATGAACCATAGCTATTGGCAAAGAAAGGAAATTGTGTGCCCTGGCGAGACCTGTCGCATTCCCCTGGGTATAAAAGATTAATAAATGACAAATGAAATTGTTTCAAACAGTGATGCTGATATAAATATGAAGAAATCAGAAATAATATTTTTAACGCCAGCTTTGTCCAGCATAAACGCTATCTAAAAGTGATCGTAGATTTAACCCTTGGAGCAGTGATGGGAAGCCTACGTTCCATCAGCGTCATGAAGAAGCTCTTTTAATCTTAACAATAACTGAAATTTACAGTTTTCCGTCGCAAATGTTCTTTCTATCAGCGTTGTTTCATTATGTCTTATTGAGACGATCTCCGTTAAACTTAAAACAGCCGCTTAATTATTACTTGAATGATTTGACATTATTTTACAAACCAAGTCTAGCAATACAAAAAGCGGCCATTCGGCCTTGTCATCCTTATGAAAACGAATGCCTATATACATGATTTAAATTTTCGGTATAACCTTATCAGTGTCTTAAAATTAATATTTACATGGTATATTTACAAAGTAAGCACCGTTGAATGAACGGTTCAGTACTAAATGTCTAATACAGTTGGAGGATGTAAGACATGTTTCTGATGAAATTCTTTACATTACCGCTTTCCAAATAGACCTCCGTTGCACTCAAGATCCTTTGGTCTAATTGCACGTAACTTCTTTTTCTTCTTTTGCCCTCAAGATGAAGTTCATTCCTGGCAACCTTATAATTCGAGATTTCTGCTTCGTGGGTGCGGTCTCCCTAGAATACTGTTAATTTTGTGGTACCGAGCTCGATAGCTGCAGTTGCTTAATTGCGGCCAGTATCCAGTAATCGGGAGATAGTCGGTTGGAACCTCACTGTCGGCAGCTCTGAAGATGGTTTTCCGTGGTTTCCCATTTTCACACCAGTCAAATACCGGGGATGTACCTTAATTAAGGCCACGGCCGCTTCCTTCCACTTTCTAGACCTTTCCTATCCCATTGTCGCCATAAGACTTATCTGTGTCGGTGCGACATTAAGCAAAATAGCAATTTTGTTGTGCCACCCTGCAACAGCATTTGTTGTTCTGTGGAGTCTTCCGTGGCAGTTCCAGATTGCTTGTGGTACACTATGATTTTCAAGCCATTCTTCCACAAAATAGTCCAAAAACTGGACAAGTTTAGGATTCTGTGGCGCTTCTTCGTGGATATAGAGCCAGCCCTCTTCCACATCTTCAGGCTTCAAGAAGGCAAGTGCCCCGCACTTCCGAATTGTCAGCCTCACCTCTTGACATTCTTTCCCTGTGGAATTCCAAAACAAGACTTCTAGTTCCTAGAATGATTAATGACCACGGCGCAAGTTTTACAGATTTTAACACGGCGCAACTTTTACTCGGCGCAACTCATACGACACCATTCTTTGATGTATACAGGTTAGTCGCTGTTGATATTTACGCCTATTCTCATCTGTTTTTCTTGAGTTTGTTGAGGTTAATTTTTGAGCCCAACTCGCTACCAGATCCTTTGAGACCACTTAGATTATTTCTGAGAAAAAAAGAAAAAAAAAAGCAAACTCCTTCAGTTATTTTCCAGTGGTCAAGAATAAAAAGGAAGCCCAATTTTTGGGGTTTTGATTCCACTGTTCCAATATAAGAAGAAGTCAGAAACTCCAGTCAAGTACAACTTTCACTCGAATAAACAATATTGCATTTTTAGAGTTATTTCCGTTTCCATGAATTTTCATACAAGGCAAAGCGAGGTTAGCTCTGACAGGTTGAGAGAATTTGTGACGTATCATAATATTCTAATATTTTTCCTCATTAGTTTACAAGTACGTCAACCCAACATTGTAGAATTATGAAATAGGAAATGGGTGGTTTTATATGCGACTGATAATTCTTGTCAGCAAGTGATCCAACGAAGTAACCATAATATATTGTATTGCACTTTCTTAAGAGCTTTCTTTGTGGATCAACGGTAGAGTACTGGCCTTCGGATTCCAAGAGAGTTTTCAAACTCATCAGAGGTAGCCAGATAATTGACGGGCTGGAAAATGTCCATTTGGTACTCCTTGTCGTACGATGGTGGCATGTAAAATATTTCTGGTGACATATTTAGTGTTTACAGGACAAATTTAATTAGAATAAGCTATAGACCGCGAAAAGAGAGACCCGTTCCTCTATCAAACTATTATTATTATTATTATTATTATTATTATGATTATTATTATTATTATTATCCGACTCGTTGGCTGAATGGTCAGCGTACTGGCCTTCGGTTCAGAGGGTCCCGGGTTCGATTCCCGGCCGAGTCAGGGATTTTAATCGCTTCTGATTAATACTTTTGGACAGGGCGAGTTGGCCATGCTGTTAGATGCGCGCGGCTGTGAGCTTTCATCCGGGAGATAGTGGGTTCGAATCCCACTGTCGTCAGCCCTGAAGATGGTTTTCCGTGGTTTCCCATTTTTACACCAAGCATATGGTGGGACTGTACCTTAATTAAAGCCATGGCAGCTTCCTTCCATCTCCTAGGCCTCTCCTGTACCATCGTCGACATAAGACCTATCTGTGTCGGTGTGACTTAAAACCACTAGCCAAAAAAATACACTGACAGAGCAAATGCAACACCAAGAAGGAGTGGTCAGAACTTTATGCCAATTCCAGGGTAGACTGACGTCACTGAGGTATGCTCATGATGTGAAATGCGCCGCTGTGCTGCGCACGTAGCGAACGATAAATGGGACACGGCGTTGGCGAATGGCCCACTTCGTACCGTGATTTCTCAGCCGACAGTCATTGTAGAACGTGTTGTCGTGTGCCACAGGACACGTGTATAGCTAAGAATGCCAGGCCGCCGTCAACGGAGGCATTTCCAGCAGACAGACAACTTTACGAGGGGTATGGTGATCGGGCTGAGAAGGGCAGGTTGGTCGCTTCGTCAAATCGCAGCCGATACCCATAGGGATGTGTCCACGGTGCAGCGCCTGTGGCGAAGATGGTTGGCGTAGGGACATGTGGCACGTGCGAGGGGTCCAGGCGCAGCCCGAGTGACGTCAGCACGCGAGGATCGGCGCATCCGCCGCCAAGCGGTGGCAACCCCGCACGCCACGTCAACCGCCATTCTTCAGCATGTGCAAGACACCCTGGCTGTTCCAATATCGACCAGAACAATTTCCCGTCGATTGGTTGAAGGAGGCCTGCACTCCCGGCGTCCGCTCAGAAGACTACCATTGACTCCACAGCATAGACGTGCACGCCTGGCATGGTGCCGGGCTAGAGCGACTTGGATGAGGGAATGGCGGAATGGCGGAACGTCGTGTTCTCCGATGAGTCACGCTACTGTTCTGTCAGTGATAGTCACCGCAGACGAGTGTGGCGTCGGCGTGGAGAAAGGTCAAATCCGGCAGTAACTGTGGAGCGCCCTACCGCTAAACAACGCGGCATCATGGTTTGGGGCGCTATTGCGTATGATTATGATTCCACGTCACCTCTAGTGCGTATTCAAGGCACGTTAAATGCCCACCGCTCCGTGCAGCATGTGCTGCGGCCGGTGGCACTCCCGTACCTTCAGGGGCTGCCCAATGCTCTGTTTCAGCAGGATAATGCCCGCCCACACACTGCTCGCATCTCCCAACAGGCTCTACGAGGTGTACAGATGCTTCCGTGGCCAGCGTACTCTCCGGATCTCTCACCAATCGAACACGTGTGGGATCTCATTGGACGCCGTTTGCAAACTCTGCCCCAGCCTCGTACGGACGACCAACTGTGGCAAATGGTTGACAGAGAATGGAGAACCATCCCTCAGGACACCATCCGCACTCTTATTGACTCTGTACCTCGACGTGTTTCTGCGTGCATCGCCGCTCGCGGTGGTCCTACATCCTACTGAGTCGATGCCGTGCGCATTGTGTAACCTGCATATCGGTTTGAAATAAACATCAATTATTCGTCCGTACCGTCTCTGTTTTTTCCCCAACTTTCATCCCTTTCGAACCACTCCTTCTTGGTGTTGCATTTGCTCTGTCAGTCAGTGTACTTCTGGCTCGGGGACTGGGTATATGTATCCATCCAAACACTCTCCTCATCATATTCAAACAACATACTACACTAACAACCACCACAAAAACACGCAATAGTGATTACATCCCTCCGTGTTGGATTGGCGCCAGGAAGGGAATCCGGTCGTAAAACAGTGTTAAATCCATATGTGCGACTCAGTTCGCACGCTTGACCCCACAGGTGTGCGAAAAATCTGTAGCAAAATATTATTATTATTATTATTATTATTATTATTATTATTATTATTATTATTATTATTATTATTATTATTATTATTATTATTATTATTATTATTATTATTATTATTATTATTATTATTGGACGTTTACGGTCATTAGAGAACACAATAAGCAACATTTACACATTTTTGGAAGCTTTCCTTGCAGCCCAGTATCGCTGCATTCGCTCTCTCTGGCAACCTATCTCCTTTCTGCTGTCTACCCGCTGTTCTACTGTTATTCTTCACGAAAGCCCTTGAAGTGTTTAATCTGGTGTCGGTACTTGGATCTGTTAGCAATGTCTTCACGATTTAGTCCAATTCTTTAGATCCTTCCGGACCTCCCTGAACCACTTATCACATGTGTTAGGTCTACTATCGAGTATGGTAAAAATTTTCTTAGTCAACCGCTTGTCTTCCATTCTAAATAGGTGGATATAGATTTGAGTCATCATGTCTTGACGGATTCCATCAGTTGTTCGGTTTTCTGATAAAGTTCCTCTCGTCCTTGCAACCTGTATTGTCCAGCCACGATCTTAGGGCCCAATATCCTTCGAAGGATCTTCCTCACAAACTTGTCAGCTTCTCTCAGACCAGCCTTTCCAGTAATTCGGAGGCATTCACTTCCATAGAGACATTCGGGTTTAATCGCCGTGTGGTAATGCCTGAGTTTAGCTTGTGCTGAAATTGCCTTTATCTTGTATAGGTCGTGTGTTCTACCAAACGCTGTGGCAATTCTACCTCGCGTACTGTTGTTAGCTTATCTCTCACTGGATCCCATCTGCACAATCTCACTGAGATATTTGAAACTGTTAACTCTTTCATTTTTACCATACCTTGTCTTCACTTGTTGGGGAACTGTGGAGATATTAGTCAAGTACTTGTTTTTTTTAAAGGAAATCCGAGGTCGAGCCTTTCTAGCTTGTTGCTTCAAAAGATTTATCTGTTTTACAGCTGTATCTGTGTTTCTAGAAAGGATCGCTAAATCATCAGCAAAAGCTAGAGATTTGATCTTGGCACCGTTCTTTGAACCTCCGATGTATACTTGGTTCAGTAAATATTTCTTTTTACCATTCAGATAACCTTCTCCATATTATTATTATTATTATTATTATTATTATTATTATTATTATTATTATTATTATTATTATAGTGTTCATGGTTAATTGGTTAGCATGCGGATCATTTGTTCAAACGGTCCTGTGTTCGATTCCCTTCCGGGTTGATGATTTTAATCAGCACTGGTTCATTTCTCTGGCTCCGTAATCTTCACCATTATTCGTCATCCTTCAGCAGTTTGGGAGCTGTGGAGATATTAGTCAAGTAATTGGTTTTGTTTTTCAAATAAATCTTAGGTCCAACCTTTTCAGCTTGTTGCTTCAAAAGATTTATCTGTGCTCAGAGCCATGAAAGTATCTCATAGGCGTCAACTTGAAAGACCTGCACCAAGCATCACCGGAGGCCTTGTATCATTATTATTCCGTACTACACCGTTTTCCATACCCTGGTGAGGTCGTGGGTTGCGAACTGTGTCGCAGATGTCAAATTGCACCAGTTTCTCGACTGGATACCCTTCCTGATGCCATGCCTAACCTAAGTGGAGATCATTATAATCATCATTAGAAGTAGTATTCCTTCCTTTCGGCCAACTAATTCAACCGTTTTGTTTCTTGAGCTTTAACACTCGCCCAGTACTCTCCCGTCCTTCTTCGGCGAGTTTCCTTTAGCCCTTAGGTCTACGTCTTGCCTTTCTTCATTTAAGGTTTTGCTATAAAAATCTGTAGGCCTTCAGGTTTCTTCTTTAATGGGTCATGTTGCAAGATGTCATCTTGTAATATCCCCAGTTCTTATAAATCCCTTTCCACCTCCCCTTTAGTTTTCATAATCAGAAATTAGGCAAATATTCGAGTGCACAATCTTTCTAGTCTCACTCGTGTTACGTAAAAAATCCTTCCTTCCCTCTTAGTGTTTGTTATTTTACCTATGTGCAGATATAGTTCATGATTTTGCCTCTTCCTATTTTCTCTGTTTACCATTACTGGGCCCAAGATCGTCCTTAGAATCTTCCTCACATTGGCTTCTAGTTGTTCTGCCGGACCTTTCTTATTCATTGAAAGCCATTCTGCTTCATATAGAGCTTCGGGTCGAATTACTGTACAATCATGTCTAAGCTTGGATTTGAAATATATTGACCGTTTGTTATAGTTAGCTTTAGTGAGATGGTAGGTCATTTCCATCTTGTTGATCCCTTATTTGAATGCCTCTCTCTCAGAAATATTAGATTCTATCCACTCTTCTAGGTATTATTATATTTCTTCTTCTTCTTCTTTACTCTGTTAGTGGAACAAATAGTAAAGGGAAGAGTATCTACAGACGTGGACAGATGTTATTATGCTACATATTTTAAATTAGTTTATTAACATCAGTTCCCTTGCTTCTTATATAAAATAGATGTGTGATAATGACACTTAAAATTAAGTAGTTATTTGAGAACACGCTATATGAACGAAGAGAGGAATATATCTGGAAAATCATACGAAACAGGGCACTAAATTTCATTTTACAGAACCAAGATTTTAGCAGCAACTCCTCAGAAAATCGGAGAGCCTATAGAGAAAAACACCCGAAAACTATGAAATTAGAGGGAATCTACAAAAACCAGCAGTTCCTGGTGCATATTATACATAGATTAAAAAAATCATGTTAGTGCATCAACATACAGGGTAAACCCTCAAGCTCATAACAGTATCGTCAACTCCGAGCTGACTGCCGAGAGGTACGTTTAGGATTGTTCAAGATTCTTCGCCGGGGATTTTCCATTTTCACACCAGGCAAATGCAGGGGCTGTATTTCAATTAAGGCCACGGTCGATTCCTTCCCACTCCTAGCCCCCCTTCTAACCCATTGTCACCATAAGTCCTATCTGCGTCAGTGCGACATAAAGCAAATTGTAAAAAGTAAAAATACTACATTGCATTTGCTGCATCTCATAATAAGAGCGTTCCTTAGATAGTCTCTCATGTTTGAGTGAACCTGGCTCAAACGATCAGTCATAACCTTAATTTTTAATTATATGGTTCATTCTGTATTCGCTCCCATTCACTCTTTTACTTAATGTATTATAAATTTAAAATTTAACAATATTCTTAATAATAAAAGAATGACTAAGGTATACTAATAACACGTAAACTAGGCCAGTAGTCTTTTTGAGTGTTCCTTTACAATACACATAATCAGTGGCGCTATGAGTACGTAAAACACATTCCGCATAAAATCCAGCTTCGTAAAGATTTACCACCCTCACCAACATCGCAGGTACTCGATAGTAATTTCTCGAATATATTTCGAGTAGGTTCAAGGATGTAAGCATGGGCAATCAATCAATCAATCAATCAATCAATCAATCAATCAATCAATCAATCAATCAATCAATCAATCAATCAATCAATCAATCAATCAATCAATCAATCAATCAATCAATCAATCAATCAATCAATCAATCAATCAATCAATCAATCAATCAATCAATCAATCAATCAATCAATCAATCAATCAATCAATCAATCAATCAATCAATCTCCCCTTCCTATTAATGAATATTGGCCCCAATTTGTCCTCTTGAATTCCAACTTTATCTTCATATTGTGATCTTTCCTACTTTTATAAACGCAACTCAAACTTATTCGTCTACTAATGTCATTCCACGCCTTCTCTACGCTGACAGCTCGGAACATACCACTTAGTCGAACAGCTCTCCTTCTTTCTCTCAATTCCTCCCAACCCAAACTTTGCAATATTTTTGTAACGCTACTCTTTTGTCGGAAATCACCCAGAACAAATCGAGCTGCTTTTCTTTGGATTGTTTACAGTTCTTGAATCAGGTAATCCTGGTGAGGGTCCCATACATTGGAACCATACTCTAGTTGGGGTCTTACCAGAGACTTATATGCCCTCTCCTTTACATCCTTACTACAACCCCTAAACACCCTCAAAACAATGTGCAGAGATCTGTACCCTTTATTTACAATCCCATTTATGTGATTACCCCAATGAAGATCTTTCCTTATATTAACACCTAGATACTTACAATGATCCCCAAAAGGAACTTTCAACCCATCAACGCAGTAATTAAAACTGAGAGGACTTTTCCTGTTTGTGAAACTCACAACCTGACTTTTAACCCCGTTTATCATCATACCATTGCCTGCTGTCCATCTCACAACATTTTCAAGGTCACACTGCAGTTGCTCACAATCTTGTAACTTATTTATTACTCTATGGAGAATAACATCATCCGCAAAAAGCCTTACCTCTGATTCCACTCCTTTACTCATATCATTTATATATATAAGAAAACACAAAGGTCCGATAATACTGCCTTGATGAATTCTCCTCTTTATTATTACAGGGTCAGATAAAGATTCGCCTACTCTAATTCTCTGAGATCTATTTTCTAGAAATATAGCAAACCATTCAGTCACTCTTTTGTCTAGTCCAATTGCACTCATTTTTGCCAGTAGTCTCCCATGATTCACCCTATCAAATGCTTTAGACAGGTCAATTGCGATACAGTCCATTTGACCTCCATAATCCAAGATATCTGTTATATCTTGCTGGAATCCTACAAGTTGAGCTTCAGTGGAATAACCTTTCCTAAAACCTAACTGCCTTCTATCGAACCAGTTGTTAATTTCACAAACATGTCTAATATAATCAGAAAGAATGCCTTCCCAAAGCTTACATACAATGCACGTCAAACTTACTGGCCTGTAATTTTCAGCTTTATGTCTATCACCCTTTCCTTTATATACAGGTCTTACTATAGCAACTCTCCATTCATCCGGTATAGCTCCTCTGACCAAACAATAATCAAATAATTACTTCAGATATGGTACTATATCCCAACACATTGTCTTTAGTATATTCCCAGAAATCTGATCAATTCGAGCCGCTTTCCTAGTTTTCATCTTTTGTAATTTATTCAGCAAGCAGGAAGTAATAAAAAGGATTGACATGCAGAAATCATCCTGATCATCATCAGGATGCCGGCTAAATTCAGTATTAGTTTCGGATGTAAAAATCAAGACCTAAAACATCATTTCAAGATGTGTGTTCCTGTAACTAAAATATCTAGTGGGCAACCATGATTTTCGAATCGATGTGGGATGTTGTGTGTTATCAACCGTGGCGAAGGCTTCGTCAGTATATTTATTATTTTCGTGTGGCTATTTCTAGCCGAGTGCAGCCCTTGTAAGGCAGACCCTCCGATGAGGGTGGGCGGCATCTGCCATTTGTAGGTAACTGCGAGTTATTGTGGTGGAGGATAGTGTTATGTGTGGTGTGTAAGTTGCAGGGATGTTGGGGACAGCACAAACACCCAGCCCCCGGGCCATTGGAATTAACCAATGAAGGTGAAAATCTCCGACCCGGCCGGGAATCGAACCCGGGACCCTCTGAACTGTAGGCCAGTACGCTGACCATTCAGCCAACGAGTCGGACGGCTTCGTCAGTGAACGGACTTCATACCTTGGAACTGTGGGTATCATAGAGTTTTGGCGTTTCCATTTGTATATGATGTTCACCAGCAATAAGGTACAGTACTCTGTCGTACTGGACATAATATGAAGCCCCTAGCCTGATAAAATACAACAAAACAGTCTATTTTCTTCACATTGCAAAATTACAAACGGACTGTAGGTTATTAACATCAATAGCATAGTGCGACAATGAATTTGCTCCAGTATAAAGGTCCAGAATATGACATTTTCCACTTTGCTGTCCACATTTGCATCCCGTAGTTGGGCCATCGTAACGCTTCGGTTGCCTATTTCGGTAATTGTCTCTACAAATAGGAAAACTTTGCAGCTGCACACGAATGAAAAATATAGGTCAACTTTCAGATTTATATTGTATAAGTAGGCCACTGAGCAACAGATATATTGTGCTTGATTCAAGAGAGGTACTGTACATATATAAAGGATTGTAACCCCTTTCTATTTGAAGAAATATCTCACCGTCTGATGTGTTTTGTATCATTGGTCATCTCTTTCGAAACAGTAAATATCTATATGTGTGAATAAAATTACTGAACTCATGAAAAATACGACTGTGGAACAACATTCCACGATACAGCAACCCTGATGCGTGAAGTGCAAAATATGAATGATTAATCCACAATTGTCTCCAACACTATGTGAGAAGAAGGCACCGGAATACTATTAAGAAAAGTAAACAGGCACATTGTACTGCATCGAACGAAGAGAACATAATATTTAACGAATCATGAGCTCTGTATGGGAAATATTCCCAGAGAAACTGAATCATATTATGGCTCTACATAAAATAGTGTTTAGATATAAGTACAATTTTGTATATACATCCTCTTCAGCGATGCCTAGCCCATCTATGACAGCTGATGGCGGAGCTGTTGAGGATCCTACCAGCCTTTGGTCTGAGGACTGAACATACAAACACATATTTTTCACAATTTTTGTTTAAGTCGCACGGACACAGATGGGTATTATGGCGACTTTGGTACAGGGAAGGCCTAGGAGTGGGGAGGAAGTGGCAGTGGTCTTAATTAAGGCACAGCCCCAGAATTTGCCTGGTGTGAAAATGGTAAACCACGGTAAACAATCTTCAGGGCTGCCGACAGTGGGGTCCGAACCCACTATCTTCCGGATTCAAGCTCACAGCTGCGCGCCCCTAACAGCTCCAGATAACGTTTGTGCAAGAGGGTAAGTGTTGATTTTTAATGTTATTGTTGTTGTAAGGGTTTATACATCAATGTCATTGGCCCCCAAGAAATACTATAAGATCAGCAAATGAAATGAATAATTAATTTTAGATCACTGCACTGTATGGTTTTCCAGAGGGAGTGGTCATACCCATAATACTGTTGACGCAAGGTGATAAGGTGTCGATCAAGACGATAAAATGCGATTTCTGTTAATCTGTACACGAGTGCGTACGCTTTCGTGATAGACAGAATCTAAAGTGCAAAGTATGCCTAACAGCTCTTACCTCCCACTACTTCATGGTTCACTCTGGTTTATAAGGAGGTAGATTTTATTTTCTAATGCTTTTGCCGGTATGACAGGGGCTGCCTGGCCGAGGAGGTAAAGGCGTGCTCGGTTCGCCCGGAAGGACGTGGGTTCGAATACCCCTCAGGAAGTCGTAATATTTAAGAAACGAGGTATCCAATTCCGGAGGGGCATATGGACCCGAGGTTCACTCAGCCTACACCAAAAATGAGTACCAGGTTAATTCCTGGGGGCAAAGGCGGCTGGGCATAGAACTAACCACTCTACCCCATCACGCGCCGAGGTTAACAATGGTGGAAGCCTTTACCTTCCACTCCTCCAAGGCCCTTCATAGCCTGTACGTAGGTTACTTTGCTTTGATTAGCTTTGATTTTTGCCGGTATGACATGGGCGTTGATTCAATAGTCATGCATTCTGAATATAACTGAAGTTAGAAGTACACAATTCAATAGTTCATCCCTTAACAATAAGGTACATTTCAATTATACCTTTTTATTAGTTCTTTAATAAGCAGTGAGCCGCACTGCGTCAAATTGACACCGTGAGCACGCCTCGTTCACAAATTCTGTGCCGCAGGAATGCATTAGAAGAAACTAGAATTCTTTGCAGTGCGTGACGCATTATTCAGCCTGCGAGGCTGAAGTGTAGCGGGACGGTATTTCCGCCTACAAGAGACCGGTGTCAAGTTCTGGGCTGGGGATGCTATATTCTATTATTTGGAGATTTCTACTGCCAAGAGATGTCGTACATGCATTAAAACTGTTCTTCCATAATTGAGGTGTATACATTGCATCTCGCAAATAGAACCCAACACCATTTTAGGCGTCCGATCTGATGAGTAGTTTTTAAATTTCTTATACAATTTGCTCTTCGTTGCGCCACCACAGACATGTTTTATGACGGCGATGGGAGAGGACAGGACTAGAAATGGGAGAGAAGCGACTGTGGACTTAAATAACGTACAGCCCCAGCATTTGTCTCGTGTGAAAATGGGAAGCCACGGAAAACCATATTCATTGACGTTTAGAGTCTCCTAACACCTGTAAGCAGAGCCTTCCATGGATCCGTGTTAATATAATTTCGATAGTACAAAGAGGATTTTAGAAATTGAAAGTTACACCTAGGGATCGGAATCAATGTCAAACTGTAAATGTCATGGGTAATGATCAAGATTGAAACTTCCCTTCTTGTTTGTTTGCGTGAATACTCCTATACACTAATAACAAGCAATATTAACAATAATCGTACGACCTCAGTCGGTATGCAGAGGTGTACTTTGATTTTATTTATTTATTTTATTCATCATCATCTGTTTACCCTCCAGGGTCGGCTTTTCCCTCGGACACAGCGAGGGATCCCACCTCTACCGCCTCAAGGGCAGTGTCCTGGAGCTTCAGACTCTTGGTCGGGGATACAACTGGGGAGAATGACCAGTAACTCGCCCAGGCGGCCTCACCTGCTATGCTGAACAGGGGCCTTGCAGAGGGATGGGAAGATTGGAAGGGATAGGCAAGGAGGAGAGAAGGAAGCGGCCGTGGCCTTAAGTTAGGTACCATCCCGGCATTCGCCTGGAGGAGAAGTGGGAAACCATGGAAAACCACTTCGAGGATGGCTGAGGTGGGAATCGAACCCACCTCTACTCAGTTGACCTCCCGAGGCTGAGTGGACCCCGTTCCAGCCCTCATACCACTTTTCAAATTTCGTGGCAGAGCCGGGAATCGAACCCGGGCCTCCGGGGGTGGCAGCTAATCACACTAACCACTACACCACAGAGGCGGACTTTATTTATTTTATTAATTTTACTAGCAAATGTACCCGTGCTTCGCTACGGTACTCTACATTGTATACGGATTCCTCCGTAAATTACTGTAAAGGCAGTGAGTAGGCCCGTAACTTGGCAGGGTGGGCTCGCGACCACGGACCCTTAGGTGAGTCTCCAAAGCGACTTCAATGTATTAATATATATATTATATTTCACCCCCCTACCGAGGGGTTCTAGGGGCGTCTTGCTCCCACAGTACTTTTTCCACATAGTAGGTTATATTTGTACGCCCCCACCGCAAAGGGGGCTGAAGTTGAACTTTAAAAAATCCGAAGTGTCAGTATTCATGTCAGCGACCCCGAAATCTATGGATTCGACACTATTTTCGATTATTTGTATATATATCACTCCCCCCCTCGCCACAAAGGGCGTGAAAATGAAAGGCCTCCACACGTAATACCGTGCGAGTTGAAATAGAACGAAAGTTGACCAAGGGAGGTCGAAAAGGATAGATGAAAGTGAGAAGCCTAGCACAAGGAAACAGAAGCAATGTCAGGACTCAGCTAAGGCCCCGCGATCGCCAACCCATACTCCCTACTTAACAGCCCCTGAGGTTGCTTGTAGTCGCCTCTTATGACACGGCATCATGATAGCACTCGAATTCGACTGCGACTGACAGTAGTAAAGGGAACGTGCCATTATAATGAAAATACCTTCCCTATTTCCAGTCATAGTGTAGTTGGGGAAGTATCATGAAATCGCAGGTGGCCTTGGGTGTTAGCAATCAAAAACGTGATGGAGTTTTTCCCTTTTAATGCCAGGCCACCGTGTGTACTTCCAGTCGCTGTCGAGTTGGAGAGTTCCCATTACAATGGGATATCTTGTTTCCTTTTTCCAATGATAATCAGTTGGGGAGTTTTAACTATAATGGCAAGCGGACTTGTCTACCGACAGTATTAGTCCAATTGGGGAGTTCGAGTAGAAGTCAGAGTCGAGTTGGGAGTTTTAATTATAATGACAGTTCTGCTTACTTATTTTTTTGCTATTTGCTTTAGGTCGCACCGACACAGATATGTTTTATGGCGATGAAGGGATAGGAAAGGCCTAGGAAGTGAAAGGAAGCGGCCGTGGCCTTAATTAAGGTACAGCCCCGGCTTTTGCCTGGTGTGAAAATGGGAAACCACGGAAAACCATCTTCAGGGCTGCCGACAGTGAGGCTCGAACCCACTATCCCCCGATTACTGGATACTGGCCGCACCTAAGCGACTGCAGCTATCGAGCTCGGTTGCTTACTTAGTGCCGGTCACAGTCGAGGTGGAGGGTTTCCGTTATTACGGTAGATCATTTTTGCTATTCCCAGTCAGATGAGTTGGAAAGTTTCGGTTAGAAAAGAAGGCCCATTTGTCTACTGTTAGCGAAATGTATTTAGGGTTCTTCAATATAATGGCAGGCCCACTGGTGGGCAGGCGGTCACAATCGAATTTCAAGGTTCCCATTATCATTATAGGTCGTCTTTGCTATCTCCAGTCACTGTTGATTTGCGAAGTTTTCATTGAAATGGCATTTCCGCTTGCCTATGGCCAGTTAGTATCAAGTTGGCGACTTTTCATGACAATGTCAAGCCTTCTTGCCTATTACCAATCAAAAATGTGTTCGGGCGTGTGGGTTATAAAAGTAGGTCCCCTTGCTACTGCCAAACCCAGTCAATTTGGGGGTTCCCATGATAACGGCAGATCTTCTTTCCTATTTCCGGTTATCGTGTTTTGATTATATTGCCAGGCCCCCTTGCGTATTGGCAGTCACAACGAAGTTGGACAGTTTTCATTGTAATATTATTCCAGTTTGTCTACTGCGAAAAACATTGAGTTGAGGAGTTAAAATTATATTGGCAGGCCCCCTTACCTTCTGCCAGTCACAACCGACGTGGGGTATTTTCATTACAGTGGCAGATCCTCTTGCCTATTGCCAGTCACAGTCGAGGTGGAAGGTTCCCTACCGCTACAGACAGTAGATTTGAGCAGCTTTGGTTATGATGACAGCCAACGGCCGTAGCCGTGTTGAAGCACCGGATCCTGTGAGATCTCCGAAGTTAAGCAACACTGGACGTGGTCAAGATTTGGATGGGTTGCCACGCGCTGTTGGGTGGGGTTAAGGGAATGGAGGAGCGGAAAGGGACTGGCCACCCTACCGTACGTAAACTCCGGCTCAGGCACACCTCTACGGAGGTTCGGACCTGCCTTCGGGCAGAATACACCCTTTAGTTATGATGTCAGGCATACTTTCTCTTATTGCCTGTCACAATGGACTTGCGCAGGTTTCATTATAATGGCCGGCCCACTTGCCTATCGATAGCCACAGCCCTCTTTCCTATATTCAGTCATAGTGTAATTGGCGAGGTTTGGTTATAATGGTAGTCCCGCTTGCCTACTGCGAGTCAGAATCGAGTTGAGGAGTTTTAATTATAGTAGCAGTTCCCCTTGCCTACTACCAGTCACATTCAAAATGGGGAGTTTTCATCATCAATGCTGGTAGAGTTTACCAGTGCTAGTCACAGTCGAGTTTGAAGTTGCTATTATAACGGCCGATCTCCTTTCCTATTTCCAGTCATAGTCGAATTGGGAAGGATTTTTATAATAGCAAGCCCCTTACCTACTGCAATTCACAATCGAGTTGAGGAGTTTTAATTATAATAGCACTCCCCCTTGCCTACCACCAGTGTCAATCAAGCTCGAGAGTTTTCATTTTAAGGGCAGACCCCCTTACCTAGGGCCAATCGCAGTCAATTCGGAGAATTCCCATTTTAACGTAGGTCTTCTTCCCTATTCCCAGTCAGTGTCGATTTGGCCAGTTTTCATTATGTTGGCATGCCCCCATTTCTACTTCCAGATAATCAACAGTGTGCTTGGAAAAATTAAGTAACACTGATGATCTTCCCATAATTAGGAGTCTATTCGTTTATGGGATCAATTTCATTTCATTTGTCACCAGTACACGTACTGAAGCGAAGGAAGGACAGAGTCATTGAAGAACCTCTTGATAAACAATGTTTCGTGTTTTATTTTCTGGTGCACATATAAACAGGGACTTGCTGCTGCTGACTCGGGAACATGCGACGTACAGTTGCCCGTGGGAAAAGCAGGGTGATCTGAGGTCAAGTCCAGCAATACTCAACGTCTGGCCCTGGGATTTATTAATAGTCATCGCAAAGCAGAGGCTGACTGGAAACTGCAGACGCTTGAACTCAAACGGGTAGTTGGTTGGGATTAGTGGTATCCGCGGGATAAGAACTGACTCTCCTTCACCGCATCCAGTCATGATAGTTGCCTCTATCACATGTTTGTGGAGGGCGTTTACCTGAAGTCTTGTCCCATTGCACAAATTAGGTGGGCTGAGATTGCGCATGAGTATGATTGGTGCGCCGATCTTTAAGGTAATTTTGTGCGATGGAAGCCCCGGAGCCGTTATAGAATTCAGGAACTCAGGAGGATAGTGAACTGCGTCGTCAGAGTTGATTACTTCATTGACAGACGTATAAACTGTCTCCTCGCCGTGGAACATTGTGAGGATAGTCGAATTAATGTACGCCGCTTGTTCATTAGTTGGAGTTAAGATCGCTCTGCAGCAGAGCCATGAGATGGGTTTGCTCCTAATATTTTCTACGTCCGGGTACACCGATGAAATGAGAGATTCAAGGTTAGAAAGCGACAAACAAAATTCATCAGAAAGAGTAATGATCCCGTTACTGTCTCCCAGTGAGCCGTTCCCAATCGACAACAATATTTCAGTGAATGTATGTATGTTTTCATCACCACCTAGATGTACCCTCATATTCTGTGTCAGAGACAGTTTTTTGATATTTGGCCAAAGTGATGATCTCCTTAATGAAGCGTTCACTTCATCTGCTCTGCTCCCTCTTGGAACAACCGGTAACGTTTGACGAAAATCACCAGAAAAGAGGATAGGGACAACTCCAAAGAAGTTATCACTGTTTCGGATGTCCCGCAGCGTTCGGTCAACTGCTTCAATCGCCTTTCTGTGAGCCATAGTGCATTCATCCCAAATTATAAGACTGCAGTCTTGCAGAACCTTGGATATGTTACTTTGTTTTGTGATGTTACATATTGGTGACTCTGTGCAGTCAAGATCTATAGGCACTTTAAACATCGAGTGAGCAGTTTTGCCACCGGGTAAAAGAGTGGCTGCGATCCCCGAAGAGGCTACTGCTACAGCAATCTTACTATCCTGTCTGATCTTAGACAACAGTAAGTTAATCAGGAATGTTTTTCCAGTTCCGCCCGGAGCGTCTAAGAAAAACATTCTACTTTCCTTATTTCTAACACAGTTTAATATTTCCCGATATACTACAGTCTGTTCATCTGTAAGTTTTGGTTCATTTAATAGAACAAAAGACCTTAACGCTTCTTTATTGTAATTTGTTTCCCTGAGATAGTCAGCATTTAACGTTTGTAAGATCTAAGGGGAAGGAAGGCCGTAAATGTTCAAAGGCTGACCGCCAATCGATAGAACGTATTCTTCGAGGTCTTGAAGACATCTGTCTTCCACATGGGCGATCATTTCATGAGCAGTACCGTCGTTACAGGGGGAAAGTTGTCGTAAGAAATCTTCTGCTAGGCTCTCCTTATATTTGTTCCACAGATCCAACGGATCAGAGAGACTGCAAAAGACTAACAATATGCCAAAAAGCCGGCGAAGTTTTGCTGGGCTTTGTGAAACTATCGCCTCCTTCAGTGTCTCTTCCCATTGAGAGTCATCCAGGAGTAATCCATGGGCTTTGCATGCACTCCGATATGTAGGGGTGAAGTATGCCATTGACGGTGCGAAGGTCAGTGAAGGATGTTGGTCCCCTGACAGTGAACAGAAGCATGCGTAAATAGAAGCACTCGGAATTATTAGGATGGACTGCATACACTCGGCTAATTACGTGCTGCTTTCTAACGCCCGAAAATGCTACCACAGGTACTCCTTTCTTTCTTCTTACAAATGTACCTTGCTGTTTGTTATACGTATAGTAAGAGGGAACGTCTTCATACAACAGTGTCTTAGCAAAATCATCTGTCTGACATAAGTTAAAGAATGCCATTAAGGTGGTGTTACGTGGATTTTCTACTATGTCATGAGCCGTTTCTGCAGTAAAGACAATTCTTTGAAAATTTTGTAGATGAACATCTAAATGCATTACTGGAGGATACCTTTCATGGATAGGAAATGAAAGAATTCGCCAAACTGCTTCTGAGCTGGATATGTACCTTCCGCTCTGATACTGGCACACTTCATCATTTTTGTCTTGCAAACCTAAGACTGCCTGATCGCTTCCTTTGTTGATGTACTTACAGATGTATTTGATGGACTTAACACTGCTATAGTATTCAACATTGATGTGTGTTTTGAATACCCTAGACAAAACAGGACAGTATGGCACTATCCATCTATTATCCACTTCCATATCCTGTCCATTTATCATAAGGCGTGCAGTGAAGCCACCCATAGAAGGAATCCTGCGCTTGTAGGATGGGTACCCATCGTTCCCTGTGACAGTTTCATTGACGAATGCTCGTGGGTATCGTTTTGAGCATCGTCCACCTTTCATACATGGTGAGCCTACGTTGAAAGATCCGCATGGTCCATGGACCATGTGACATTTAACTATGTTAAAAAGCTGTGGATCTTTATCAGGATCTGGAAATTCAGCACTAATAACCTTATCAATATCGACGGGTCGTATCTTGTCCTCAAGCCATAATAATATGTGGGCGTGAGGCAAGCCACGCTTTTGCCATTCAACAGAGTACATAAAACAAAGAGTTGGCCCAAATATTTGTTCTCTGGTTAGTAAGTCCATGAGAGATTTTAATTTCATGTGAAATACACGTGTAATAATGTCGTGACGATCATTCGCTGACTGACCATTATATACGGCATTATCAATTTCTTCCCATTTTGGATTAGTTGTAGCTGTAATAAAAAGATCTGGACATGAGTATTTTCGCACATAACAGAGTGCATCTTGAGATCGCTCGTGCATATATCGGGGTCCTCCAGTGAAAGTGGACGGTAAAATGACTAACCGTCCCAAATCTGCCATGTTACCCTCGTCCTTCCTCAGGGCGTCTTTAAGGTGAATGTAGCTCTCAGCCCTTAATTCCCTTTGGTGTGTTCTGATATAGACTAACCTTTCAGTCTCTATTTTAGCATACATGTCTACCCAGAACTGATTGAACAGTTGACGGTAACAATGTAAGTAGTTTACCTCGCCTTGTCTTATCATTATACGATAAGAATAAAACTGAAGAGAAGATGTTTTCTTGAGAGGGGTCTTTAGTTCTCCGGTTCGTGGGTCTACGTGGTACAGTAGGAAGTGGTAGCCATCATCTCCACGAGGGAACATCAGGGGATATTGAAGAGCGTCGTATGATCGGTGGGTTTCAGATATTCGTCTCAGGCCCTGGTCTCTTGTCCGAAGCACGATGTCTCGCTTATCACATTCGTGTCCAACCAATATGACAGCTATCTCGTTTGTTGTCGGCTGATTATAACAGCCTCTGTGCTCACCAGCAGGAACTCGGTCGGCGTGGATCACAATCTTGTGGGTGTCACCGTCCGGCATTGTCTCTAAAGTTGTCTTCAGTTCCTTGACATATGGGTTCACATCATGTAACATGCCCTGCAAATCATTAACTAAATGGGTTTTTAAATTTGGTATTATTGCTGTTCTTTGATCTACCTGTGCTTTGTGGTCTGCAATGAAATATATTTGAAGATATTTAGAATTTTCATTGTTTGCAGGGAGAAGTGAACCTATTAAGTGGTATACTTGTCCTTGAATTTTGAATGTTGGCATAAAATTTCCTTCCACTACTTTAGTAGCTCCGAAGCTTGTCATTTGGAATGCGCTGTTGTAGGCTCGCACAAATTGAAGAAAATGGCGAGAGTCAGTATGCGTCCCATTTAACAGAGAAATAAGAAGTTCCGGTAGAGGAGTTAGATGATTTAATTTAATTTTTCCGGAAGAGCAGCACATTCCCTCTGGCTCTTGCTTCCATTTGAGAGCCCTACAGAAAGGACACACTTTACTCAAAGACCCTATATGGGCTCTTGGATGGTAGTCGATAAGAGGGTTATAAGCAAATGCACTTCGCTGCTTTTCATGCCATGGAATCATATTAGGACACCTAGATTCAATTGACGTTGAATGTAATTCTCTAACATTGGCATGTCTCACTCTATCTTCATCTAACCGTCTGAGATATTCATCAGTGGTCTCTGATGAACGTCTTTCTGCTGCACGTTGTCTTTTCTCTTCCTGCTGGACATTTTGCATTTCGTTTAACGATGCGTAGGTACTTCGTCGTTGTGTTAACGCCTGAGAATATTCCTCCGCAGCTAGGTTTTCGCGTGTGAGGGAATGGTGCTCTCTGTCATGCTCCATTCGAGCCATCCGCTGATCCTCTGATTCTGTTTCTCTTAAACGCATCTGTCTAAATCTTTGCGATCTGAGTATTGCCTCGCGGTCTGAAGCAGTCTCAGAAGCCCTAGATGTGGACTGGCGTGCTCTCTGTGAGCGAAGCCTGGCCTCGCGCTCAGAAGCAGTCTCCGAATCACGGTCAGTGCTCTTCCTCAGTCTGTCTGCATTGAGTCTGGCTTCGCGGTCTGAAGCAGTCTCAGACGCCCTAGATGTGGATTGGCGTGTTCTCTGTGAGCTAAGCCTGGCCTCGCGCTCAGAAGCAGTCTCCGAATCACGGTGAGTGATCTTCCTCAGTCTGTCTGCATTGAGTCTGGCCTCGCGCTCAGAAGCACTCTCCGAATCACGGTGAGTGCTCTTCCTCAGTCTGTCTGCACTGAGTCTGGCCTCGCGGTCTGAAGCACTCTCAGACGCCCTAGATGTGGACTGGCGTGTTCTCTGTGAGCTAAGCCTGGCCTCGCGCTCAGAAGCACTCTCCGAATCACGGTGAGTGCTCTTCCTCAGTCTGTCTGCACTGAGTCTGGCCTCGCGGTCTGAAGCACTCTCAGACGCCCTAGATGTGGACTGGCGTGTTCTCTGTGAGCTAAGCCTGGCCTCGCGCTCAGAAGCAGTCTCCGAATCACGGTGAGTGATCTTCCTCAGTCTGTCTGCATTGAGTCTGGCCTCGCGCTCAGAAGCACTCTCCGAATCACGGTGAGTGCTCTTCCTCAGTCTGTCTGCACTGAGTCTGGCCTCGCGGTCTGAAGCAGTCTCAGACGCCCTAGATGTGGACTGGCGTGCTCTCTGTGAGCTAAGCCTGGCCTCGCGCTCAGAAGCACTCTCCGAATCACGGTGAGTGCTCTTCCTCAGTCTGTCTGCATTGAGTCTGGCCTCGCGGTCTGAAGCAGTCTCGGAAGCCCTCAATATCTTAACTTTTGTAGCTTTTGATATGGACCGTCCAATGTTAATTCGCTTCCTAGCAGGCATGGTCAAAGGGACAGTCACAAAAGTGTCGAAACCCAATCAGTAACTCTGTAATGGGCAGCAAAGTGCATGTGGTGGTGATTATTTTCTGTTGGTGACGGTGGTGTTGGTGATTATTGTTTTAACAGGACGTACAACGGGGCAACTATCCTCTATTAACACTAATCAGAAGAAAACTGAAAGAGATCCGATACTTCGAAGAATGAAGTTATCGGCAAAATAAAGGGAAGGGCCGCAATGAGCTCGAAAATATCAAAAACAGAAACCCCTCCCAGAGCAGAAACTGGGAAGGCAGGAAGTACTAAGGGGTAATAGTCAACAAAATAGAGGTAGTTGTGATTATTGTTTCGAGAGGTAGTACAAATGCGCAACAATCTTCTGTTAACACTAATCAGAACGAAATATGAAGAGATGCGATACTTCGAAGAATGAAGATATCGGAAAAGGAAGATAAAGTCCACAAAGGGGTTAAAAATCGCAATCAGCAACAGAATTGAAATGGCCGTATTGGTGATTGTTTCAAAAGGAAGGACAACTCCTCAACAATCCTGCCTTATCACTAATCAGAACGAAATTGAAAGAGATCCGATACTTCGAAGAATGAAGATATCGGCAAAAGAAAGGGAAAGGCCGCAAAATGCTTCCAAATAACAACCACAAACCCCGCCCAGAAAAGAATTTCAGATGCAGTGGTTCCCAATGAAATTAGAGTATCCGAAAATTTCTAAAGTGGAAATAAATTAACGTACCGTCGCAACACTTCTGAAACAGGAAACAATATTTCAGATATTTTTAAACGCAATAACTGACATGAACACTCACATAGATATGTTAACAATCTCAGTTAGAAAGTAACAATGTAATACAGAGAAGAACTAAGCGCCACCAGTGTGAATACCATTAAGCAGTCAAGTTCCTTTTGCTCAGAGCAATATTGATTTCGGTTACGCTTATCGACATGGATGATATAGAATGCTGAAGCTGACCGAAGTAGCTGTTGCCTGTGACTCACGGGTGGCCCAGATTGGTTGCGCAGTAGTGTCGTAGGACAGGTATCCTAATTAGGATAAAACCTTCAATACTGGTATTTTGAAGGTTTATGATGAGCCGAAATTATTATGTTATTATATTTATGTTTCGTGTCCATGGACGTATAACGTGCGGACGTACGGCACACAGATTTCCAATATGGCGTCAAGGAACAGCACCATTAGATCTCTGATGTAAAACATGTATAAATTCTATGTAGATTGTTTTAGAGAGCGATTGTTTTCTTTTTTGTATTCCGAGAGAGGCACTGAATGTTTTCTTCTATCTGACAGGATAAGTTCGTAGCGATAATAAAGTTGCTTTTAGAATACGTAAAAGTGTTCTCGTGTGATATTTTTATTGCGTAAAATAGAAAATCGCATATAGAGAACGACAGTAGATGTTGGTTTTCCCCACAGGAGCACCGTGACTGTGTAGCACACAACCGCACGTGTATCTTATTTCTTTGTTTATAGCTGTCTCTCTTATAAAGGAAAGATTTCCATGTAACATCTGTACGTAATTTCTTTCCTTATATTGCTGTTGGTGTATATAGTGACCTACTGTATTTTGCGTAGCGTGTGCATCGTAGTTCGTTTCTGTGAACCGCCTGTTGCGTGGTGAAGGTGGGAGGGGGGGGGGGGGGGGGAGGAATACATCCGGGTTATTCCCTGCCTGTCGTAACAGGTGACTGAAATCGCCCCAGGGGTCCTTAACTTGGCAGGGTGGGCTCGCGACCACGGACCCTTTTAGGTGCACTTACTTATGCCACGCTCCTCACTTTAGCTATATTATCCGAACTTCCGTGGTCTATTCTTGTTCTTTGCAGACTCCGACGGCATAAGAACATTCGAGGCCTCATTTCCACGCCCTTCGCGGATAACTTAATTTCGGAAGAGTCGGATTCCTCCATTTTTGTCACTGATTACTGTTAATATAGGATGGTTGCCCCGTTGTAGTTCCTCTTGAAACAAAAATCAGCACCATCACCACTCTCTTCTCTCATCCGACTTGTGTTCTTATGTTTGAGAGATCTCGGGAGTTGGCCCAATTTTAAGATCGTATGCCGTTCCTGAGGCCAACCGAATGTGGAGGATTGTATTGAACAATTACGCCTTTCTGCTGGGATTCAATCAATCAATCAATCGATCGATCAATCAATCAATCAATCAATCAATCAATCAATCAATCAATCAATCAATCAATCAATCAATCAATCAATCAATCAATCAATCAATCAATCAATCAATCAATCAACATACATACGGAGTAATTAAGGAAGAAAATAATAGTTAAGAAATCTGACATTAATGGAAAATAGATTATAATAACTGAGGAGAGCCGGATGACGACAAATATGTAAATACCAAGTGAATGTATTGCTCTTACTTATGCCCCTCAATAAATTATGCTGGTGTGAGTTTTGGATATAAGAAAGCCGTAACAGAGGAGCAAATTAGGCGCAGGGATTCTTAGGTAAACATATAAGATGACTAATGGTGTTAATACTGAAGCTGTTCGAGAACGGTTATAGGCCTAACCTCCAACGATATTCCGCCATTATCCCGCAGAATGGCCGATTGACACCTCTCTTGTTATTCTACCGCCCCCACCCACAGGGGGACGTTGTCGGTCTGTCGGTCACTCAATGCAGAGCATGGTACCAGCAGAAAATTGTAAATTTCTCCGTCATGTGAAGAGTAAGGTAAATTATGAACATAACGAAAGTTGTTTATAATGAAGAGACGTTTCACGTACGGTAAACGAAGTTTACAGAAAATCAATAGTATAAGAGAAAAAGGAGGAAAACCATTCTGGTTTTCCTATAAACCCCCCATCTATTGTAATATTTTAAAATGATATGCACATAGAAACCTTCCCCGGGATGAGCATACTCTAAATATGAAGTTTGGTTGAGATCTATTTAGCCGTTTCGACGTGATGGCTTTCGTATAAACACCCCGTGTATTGAAAGATTTTAAAATGATATGCATATCGAAACCTTCCCCGGGATAAGTATACTGTAAATATGAAGTTTGGTTGAACAGACAAACAGACAGACAAACAGACAAACAGACAAACAGACAAACAGACAAACAAACAAACAGACACGAAACGTAAAAACCACCGATTCGGTCTTGAGTTGACCTAAAACGGATAAATATCTGAAAAATTGGCAAAACAAAAGAAATTTTAGACAGCGGACCCCCTACAATTTTATTTATATAGATAATTTCGCTGCTGTAGAATCCTGGAGCTGACGTTGCCATGGTACGGTATTCTACATTGTATTCGAATATCGAAGTAAATAGTGTACATGCAGTAAATAAGATAGTTTTAAAATTGCATGTCTCTTAGCGTTATCCGAGAAAGAGCATGGGGAGGTCCCCGTACGTTTCCAATGTAAAGTGTTTGTTACGGATTTGTGATATAACGGCAGGCTCACTTGCCTACTGGCATTCACAATCAGGTTGGGAAGTTTACATTATAATTGCAGGCCCCATTGCCTACTATGCGGACAGAATCGATTTGGGGAGTTTTCGTTAAAATGGCAGCCCCCCTTTCCTACCTCCAGACAGATTACAGTTTTTATTATAATGGCAGGCAATTACCCTACTATCACTCGAAATTGAGTTGTGCAGTTATCATTATAATGACAGGCCCCTTTTCCTACTGCCAGCCAGCGTACTGCCAGTCACACCAAGTTGGTGAGTTTCCATCAAAATAGCAGGCCACTATGCCTAATGCCAGTCACATTTTAGATGAGTACATTTCTTTATAATGGCGGGCACCCTTGCCTACTGCCAAACACAATCGGGTAGGGGAGTTTTAAACAAAACTGCATGCTCACTTACCTTCTGCAAGTCAAATCGAGAAGGGAACTATTCATTACAATTGTAGGCCTTCCTTACTAATGACAGTTACACAGGAGTTGGAGAAGGAACCCTTTCCTACTGCCAGTCAAAGTCGGTGTGGGGAGTACTGATTACAATAGCAGACCGACCCTTTCTCGATCGCTAAATCGACATCAGTGAATATATATAGATCGACATACGAAAGTATATGCGTGTTTACAATATTGAAGACCTTCATTTACAGATTAACTGCTACTAAACGTACGTCATATCGACAAAGGATTATACCATAAGACACGCCGGATTTAGTGGCCTAAATGGCTGGTCCAATGATATGTCATCTATTCTTGGGTCAGATTTAGAAACGTGGAACAGGGTAAAGGTTTTGTAAGATCATCTCACATTACATTACTTTTCGGATAATAATGTGACAGCTACATACGTAGCATTTGGCTCACATATGGCTACTGAGTGGGCCAATTATCGTGAAGAGTTTGATGATTCTGTATTTCATATAAGTAATTGAAAGTATGAATAATGCATGTGAAAATTCCAAATTGACTTAACATCGATTATTAGAGAAAAATCAAACGTAAAAGGGATACAGATACGGCATAAAGTCATAAGACCAAGGTTGTAGATCATTCCAAATTGAACGGAGATTGTGCAATCCGTTACGTGATAGGAATTTCCGAAGGTCTGCACCATCATTAAAATTGCCTGCATATTTCGATATTCTTCGGGGATAAAAAATGAAAAATTTAATGATATAGGATTTTTCATTCGTTACAGGCTAAAACGTATAATTTTGTCAAATTTCAATTATCTTCTTATTCTTCTGGCAGATTATGCCACAATGTGGATTTTGGGCGAGGCGGGTAAAAATTAGGACTTTCAGGAAATCAAAAATTATGGAGATTGTTATTATTACCCCTTAAACGGAAAGCTGTACGAAAATTTCGCCAAAATAGTCAGTGTAGAGGTACACAGTCGTTACGATTTGATTTATATAGATAAGGAATCTGCTCCATGTAAAACACCTTTTGGGCTATGTCCGCTGGACTTAACCTGCAAAAGTGACCATTCATGATATCTCCCTTATTAATCCTCCTGACGAAAAAATGCACATGAAAAAAAAGGTTTAGAGGTGGAATTCCATCAGGTTTGGTCGATTTCCAGTCAGGTTGGTCTTGTTCTGTATATATTGTGGAAGAGTAAAATCACCATTTCGGTTCCTTATAAACCGCCAGTCCATTCCGGAACATGAAATGTTATTTACGTTTAAAACCTACCTTTGGACAGGTGGATGCTAAATATAAATTTTGTTTCGAATGTCTTCAGTAGTTTTCAAGTTGTAAGGAATACGCTTTACACGCACCCGCTCGTGAGTTAAGTCCGATGGGACTTGTACAGAAAAACGGTCCTTTAATGATATCTCCCTTATTGATCCTCGTATCGAAATGATGCACATGAGAAAAAAAGGTTTAGACATTAATTTCTACCAAGGTAGGTAGACTTCCATAAACTTTTGTTGTGTATATTTTTTGGAAGTGCAAAATCACTGTTTCGGTTTCGTATAAACCCCCAGTTAGTTCAGGGATTTAGAAACAATATTTGCCCTGAAACCTATCAAGGACAGGTGTATTCTAAATACGAATCTTGGTGGAAATGCATCCAGTAGTTTCTAGCATTCACGTACATACGGCGTAATTAAGGAAGAAAATAATACAGTTAAGAATGTTGAAACTAATAGAAAATGGATTATAACTGAGGACAGCCGGATAACGACAAATAAATAAATGCCGTGAGTTATGGATATAATAAAGCGCTAACAGAGGAGAAATTTAGGTTCAGTGATTCTTAGGTAAACAAATATGAAGATGACTAATGGTGTTATTACTTAATCTATTCGAGGGCGGTTATAACCTCCAACGATATTCCGCCAATATCCCGCAGATGAGCCGATTGATGCCTCTCTTGCCATCTACCCAAGGAACAACCACGAATTTAAAAGCATGATGAGGAAAATGGCAATACGTTACTTCCCTACTGGCATGCAGTCAGAGACGTTGCCATGGTAACCTGTAGGTTCGTTGTCGGTCTGTCGGTCACTAAATGCAGAGCATGATACCAGCAGAAAATTGTAAATTTCTCCGTCATGTGAAGAGTAAGGTAAATTATGAACATAACGAAAGTTGTTTATAATGAAGAGACGTTTCACGTACGGTAAACGAAGTTTACAGAAAATCAATAGTATAAGAGAAAATAGAGGAAAACCACTGTGGTTTTCCTATAAACACCCCGTCTATTCAAAGATTTTAAAATTATATGCATATCGGAACCTTTCCTGGGATGAGTATACTCTAAATATGAAGTTTGGCTGAGATCTATCCAGCCGTTTCGACGTGATGGTGGGAAAACCACTCTGGTTTTCCTATAAACCCCCGTCTATTCAAGGATTTTAAAATGATATGCATATCTAAACCTTCCCCGGGATTAGTATACTCTAAATACAATGTTTGGTTGAGATCCATCCAGCCGTTTCGACGTGATGGTGGAAAAACCATTCTGATTTTCCTATTAAACCCCCATATATTCAAATATTTTAAAATGATATGCATATGGAAAACTTCCCCGCGATGAGTATCCTCTAAATATGAAGTTTGGTTGAGATCTATCCAGCCGTTTCGACGTGATGGTGGAAAAACCATTCTGGTTTTCCTATAAACCCCCTGTCTATTCAAGGATTTTAAAATGATATGCATATCAAAACCTTCTTCGGGATGAGTATACCCTAAATATGAAGTTTGGTTGAGATCTATCCAGCCGTTTCGACGTGATGGTGGAACAGACAAACAGACAGACAAACAGAAACAATTTTATTTATATAGATTTTTACACTCGTTCTTCACCCCCTTTCCATCCCCGCCCAAAGGAGTCCTATGAGTGCCTTACACAACAGTATATTTTTTTGCCAGATATTAAGTCTTATTTGTACCTATTTTGGTTGACAGCTATGCCCAAACGTACATGCATAATCTCACTGCTCTAGAATCCTGGAGCTGACGTTGCCATGGTTACGGCAGTTCATTTCTTTATCCGATTCCTAGAGCAGGGGTAGTGTGGTGCCAATATCTCCGTAACGGTTGGTTTTAGGGCCTTAAAACATGGTTTTCGGGCCCGTAGGGCTTACCGAGTTTTGTTCTTTGCGTCAAGAGGATTAAATTGAGCTTTGTCTCGTCCTTATACGACAAATTCGATATTTTGCCTATAATAGTATAAGAGAAAATGGAGGAAAACCGTTTTTCCTATAAAACCCCCGTCTTTTCAAAGATTTTAAAATGATATGCATATCGAAACCTTCCCCGGGGTCAGTATACTCTAAATATGAAGTTTGGTTGAGATCTATCCAGCCGTTTCGACGTGATGGTGGAACAGACAAACAGACAGACAAACAGACAAACAGAAACAATTTTATTTATATAGATTGTTCTAAAGATCCATTGAGCTATTGCTCGTATTGGGATAGTACATTAAAAATCTGGCACAGTTACAATGCTAGAGACAAATTTAATTATTGGCAATACAGAGCTGATAAGCATGTATAATAATTTAAATATAAAATGCAATATTTTTCAAGGATACAATTGGCATTTTTGACTTCCTCCTTTAGTTTACGTCATGACGAGGACACTGGAATTTTATCGGGTGACATACTGTACTCCTTAGTATTAATTACTTGTAACCGGCGAGTGTACTGTATCTTCAGGGGTAATTTACACCCTGACAACATACGACACAAAGTGCCGACAACAGCTTCTTCAACATCAAGCACTGATCCTAACGGGTTTGGATCCTTGATATTGGGAAATGGAGGACGACGAAGGTGGTTAAAGGTGGAAAATTTATTCAACTATTTATATCACTTTTCATAAATAGGCGTGACGTAAGCATCAATTGATCATCCAGAACTCTTCCTACCGCTGGCCACTGAACAAGCTTTAGCTTGAAACATTACCTTGTCACTATTATATAACCAGCTCGAAGTGTATTGAAAGCCTCATTTTTAAAATTAATTCTCTAATGAAATGGAAATAAACGAATTAATTGTCTTGTTATTTGGTTTATATGGGATGCTGTGAGAGTATATGTGAGAAACTAACAATTATTCTGAGACAGTTTTGCTTCTGGATGATAAAAGCATGCAACGACGAATATCATATTGTTCTCTGGGAATATAATAATATAGATAGAGCACGCAGAACAGTAAAGGGGAATTTTAAACTTTATTTACGGTAAGGGAGATGGTATCTATACGTTATTATCCATAGCTGAATACTACAATCACCTGCAGATTACTGTAATCTCAGCACATAACTCTCTGTGTCAAAATTCAGCTCCTATTTTCGTTACCTATTCACGACTGTTCAATGAATCATATTTCCAACCGTGCTCTTCAGTTCTCCTAGACGATATTTCACATGCCTTTCATTGTGTTAATTATCGAATCTACCGACCTCTTCTTATTTTAGCAGCAAGTTTTTATGTCACGGTCTTTCGGCTACCCGTAGTGTTCTCTCCCACCTCCTACTTTATGTGACCTCGCTTAAGGTCCACTTCGCCCCACCCTAGCTAAACAGTATATAAAGTGAAACAGGAGACTCATTCAGTACACTGTCTACTCGTCAGAGAAACAGAAACATCAACCAACCATGTTCAAGCTGGTGAGTAATACCCTCGTTGCGCATTAGTGCGACGGTTTAGCAGCAAATTTCTCCAAGAAGAGACGCGTTAAGTAATGTAATCAAATATAATGTCTCTGATTACTAAATCAACTAAACATATTCTCACATTAATGAGTACATTGGGATACTCACAAGGAAAGGAACTTCTGACCTTGTAAGGGTTGAAAAGTATTTAAGATTTATCTGTGCAGAGAATGCTGTGGACAAGGAACCTCTGCTAATTACAATAGAATATTTGCATAAATTCACAAATTATTTATTATCGGTATGAGATAACATAGGAATGCTTTAATTTTATATGAGCAGTATTTTTCCTAAGATGTAAACTTCTCTTCTAGAAGAGATATATAATAGATAAAACAATTTGAATGATATGATACCTCTATGAACATGTTAAGATTTCTTCTGTTTAACTCCGAGCAAATTCGAGCTAAAAATATAATCCTACACTGCTCATTCTGGTGCCAAATGTCACTGACGACCACAGCCTCTACTAGCGTTCAGAAGTGATACAGACTCAATCCACGCCACGCCGTGTACCTTGGGATCCATTTCTGTCTCTGTTTTGAGCTGAAATCCTGTTATGAAGTTTGTGAATGGGCTTATAAAATATTACGCAATATACAGTTCTTCAGAGCTTAGAGTATTTACTGCATAGACAAACGTTTCGAAATTATGAACAAAGTTCAAGTCGTGTCTCAAAATAGATAAACTTCATCAGTACATTGTTTAAATAATCCTTATTTAATGAGATGATCTCGGAGATTCCCAAGATTATTAATCTCAAATATTCTATAGCAAAAGAAAGGACATTAGACAAAACTTATGCCATACACATTAATCATAAATCATGGGGCATATAACTTAACACATTTATTTGAAATCCAATTCACTAGGAAGGTCTTACAGTTTCAAAACTCAATGGATTTCAAATGATGACCCCCTTTTTAAGGTGATAAGAATTAGCTTCCGTTTCGAATAGCGAGTTTCTTTCAACAATGCTGACATATTAAAAAAGTTCTTGCAGATTAATCTACATATATTATTTTCATAAACTTGTTCTCAATATGTGTTATGATGAACACTATTTAATTTTTTTTTTTTTTTTTTTGCAAGTTTTACACCTAACTTTCAAAGTTATTACGAGAAAGAAGAATTAGACCAAACTATGTCATTGATTGAATGACCACGCTTTAGGCTTTTTTAAGTTCAACCCCCACGTCTTTTCTGGGACTAGATCATCAGAGAGAAAGGTAAAAGGAATTGGAGTTGAACAACGATGATTTTTTACCTTTTACCGCGCAATATAACGTTTCGTGTTCTGTCTCCTTGAATTTGAAATAAATTTGAAGACAGTTCTGTGGTTTCTTTTACCAAGCCAGTTTGCCGTGCGGTTAGTGGCCCGGAACTGTGAGCTTGCATTCGGGAGATAGTGGGTTCGAATCTTACTGTCGGCAGCCCTAAAGATGGTTTTCCAGTAGTTTCCAATTTTAACATCAGGCAAATACTGGGGCTGTACCTTAATTAAGGCCACGGGCATTTCCTTCCCAAACCAATGCCTTTTTTTTTAGCATCGTCGCCATTAAACCTCTGTGTGTAGGTGCGACGTAAAGCAGATTGTAAAAAACAACTGTGTATTTTATTTGCATACATTCACAAAGGTGCAAACTTCTGTACTAGGGGTGAAATGTAGTAGCAATTTGAATGATTTGATGACCACTGTGAACATGTTAATCTTTCTTCCGTTCAACTCCGAGAAGTTTAGGAACTAACTCATGGCAGAAGTAGGTAAGAGAAATGAGAGTTGCAGGACAGTAGACCTCTAAATATCTCGTTAAATGATCTCTCTCTTTGAAATTGAAGATCATCTCTAGTCATAGAATTTATGGCTTAGTCTTACTGGGAGAAATAGCATTGCAGTCATTTTCAATTTACTTCTTGTCCTTGGTTGGAAGTAACTCACCAGTGAACTAAATTTTCATCCAGTATTTTAAGATTCATTTCTCAAAAATCAACTTCTAAATAACTTCACTGATTACATGCAGAAGAAGTTTTATATTTGTACCGTATACTGAATCCTCATTCCGAAAACTGATTGAATCCCAGTCAGGGTTGCCATAATTATATTCAATGGCTGAATACGCAATGGAGTCACTCTAGCGTTGCAAAAACTACAGTCACTTTCATACTGTCGGAGATCATTACAAAGGTATGTCGATGAAGTAAATGAAATTATTTTATCCCATACCAGAAGACATTGTGGATTGTAAACATTATATTTCACCGGAACTGTGTATCGGAATTTACACGAAGTTGCGACAAGTATAAGAGTAATTTCTCTTCAGATTTCAGGTTTTATTTTCTGTTAACATAAAAGTAATAAATTACGTTTTATTTCTCTTTCCAGTTCGTCCTCCTCGCCATCGTGGCTGCCGCCTCTGCTGCCCCCGGCTACCTTGGCGCTGCCGTCGCCGCTCCCGTAGCTTATGCTGCTCCCGCCGTAGCTGCCGCTCCCGTAGCTTATGCTGCTCCCGCCGTGGCTGCCGCTCCCGTGGCTTACGCTGCTCACGCTGTAGCTGCTGCTCCTCTGGCCTACGCCGCCCCCGCTGTAGCCTACGGCGCTCCTCTTGTCAAAAGCCACGCTATCATTGGCTAAACATCTCTCTGAGTGATAACTTATTACATTTTGTAAATATTTAAAAATGGAATATTAAATTTACATTTCCACAGAGTTGTGTTATGTTATTTACTTTTTTATCATCCAAGATTTTAGTTCTCTTACTGTAGAATTTATTTTCGTTATATCATCACATTGCATTCAGGTCCAGTGGAGCAAGCGCAGCTACAAGAGACCTCCATTATGTCCTATCCCTTGCTCTCTCCCGCCAGCTGTTCCCAATTCCGATCTCCCTCAGAACTTCACCCAGTACGCTCCTGCACGTTCTTCTCGGTATGTCGAGTTGCGTCTTCCTGCAGGGGACAATATAGAGCAGCTTTGCAGGTACCTCTTAATGCTCAAACGAGACGTTTACTTTTCACGGGGATCTTAATGTAAATCATGCAGCTCACAATCGTAGAGTATATATCCCTTCCTAATTATCGTCAAGTCCTTTGCCATTCCGAAGAGGAGCTTTGTCTTATTTAGAACCTGGGGAAAGTTTTTAATGGAAGTTGATGTGAGAAATAATGTTATAATTCAAACTTCTCCAGTTAGTTTTAGCCCTCCAATTCCATGATGAATCTTTTGTCACCTGCCTACAGTCTTAAAACTTTCTACATTCAGTGCGAATAGAGCTGGTGTTGGTTAATAATTTACCAACGGAATCATCTCAGCTTCTGTTATAAAACAAAAATACCATGAGAACGAACATAAGATTTCCTTATACTGGAAAAAAGGGTAAGGGTTATTCTTCCCGAAGGCAGGTCCAAACCTCAGCAGAGGTGGTCCTGAGCCGGAGTTTACGTGCGGTAGGGTGGCCAGTTCCTTTCCGCTCCTCCATTCCCTTACTCCCCACCAACAGCGCGTGGCAACCCATCCAACTCCTGACCACGCCCAATGTTGCTTAACTTCGGAGATCTCACGGGATCCGGTGTTTCAACACGGCTACGGCCGTTGCCTACAGGAAAAAGGGATATATTTAAATGAAATATTGATCATTTGAAGGATGTGATTTTATTTCACCAGCCTGTGTTCACTGATGGAAGATGATACACAAGTCTGCATTTAACCAAAGTAAAACATCAATATTAAAAGGGAATGAATAATAGGTTTAATAGACTCATTTTTGTCATTGACTAATGGAATTATGCATTACCATCTTTAATTTTTCTTCTTATAGAGATTTTCCCGCACCCAATTGGTCAAAGTTGTGAACTAGATCGCACATGGGAATTTCCCCCCTTTTACGGCCGGGTTTAATTCCTGTTGCCAACCCCATGTTGAGATATGTATTCACTATTGTGTGTTTCAGGGGTGATTGGTGATGTTCATCACCATATTAAATTCCCTGGGGTAATTGTAATATACTTCATTACAGATTATTGTTCTCGGTTCTTCTAAGGTGTGTGAATTCGTCCTGTACACTTTATCATTTAATTATGATTAATAATATCGTACGGTATAAGCTGCCATTTGCATATATGTTTAATTTAACGCCGTCTGGCTGCTTGCTCATCAATTTCGACGTTCATTTTTACTCTAAGCCTACTAGATGGCGGAGTAAATCGAATTCCGCTTGGTCGTCTATCCCTGATTTTTTAAGAATTTTGTCAGGTAAACACTAAATCCCATTATTTTACATGCCAAAATGGAGTGTCAAATGGACTTTTCGCCGCAACTCAAAAATCCGGGTTTTAACACGCTATCGTGGGATACGGAGGCCAACACTCTACGACGGATCCTCAAAGGGATCTGTATAATGGAACCTGGAGATAGGTAACAGTTACGAGGGTTTAGATCGGAAGAGACAGGGGATCAATAACCCTGTCATGCATCTTATAAATAAAGCATTCGCGGAATATAAACCTGCATTGAGGATTAGTTGATTCAATTCTTTGCATTGAAGTAATCTTACATCGTAAGAATGGAAAACCTACCCCTGCTAGTGTGCCAATTACCGTGGCATCAAGTATTACTATTTTCACTTGCCTAGTATGCCATCTGTATTTTACTTTAGAAAACTGTCATGAAACATCCTCCTTTGACTTCCGAATTAGAAAATATATATCTTTAATATGTTATTTAGTCATTAGGTTGAAATACATGTTCCACAATTTGTTTTGCAAATACCACAAAAATAATATTTTAAAACATAACTTTCATCATACGATATATTTTGCTTCAAAGACCCTCCGTGTCCCAGCCTGTCTCTCACCGCTGGATTCCGTATTTCAAACCTCGGTCACTCCATATGAGATTTGTGCTTGACAAAGAGGAGATGGGGCAGGTTCTTCTCCGGGCACTCCGTTTTCCGCGTCATCTTTCATTCCAGCAACACTCACCACTATAATTTCATTTATTTTGCCAGGCATTAATTAATGCCCCAGAGGAGTGTGACAGGCTTGTGCAGTGTGTATAATTCCTACCCCCGCTACTAGGTGTGAGATTCTTCATTCCATTCCTGACCCTATCGAATGACTGGAAACATGCTGTGGATTATCGTATATTGCTTCAACCTAACACAATTCGTACAAATATACTAAAACCATGAAATTACTATTTGTAGCACACTTTTATCGTGTAATGTCCGACTCGTAGGCTGAACGGTCAGCGTACTGGCCTTCGGTTCAGAGGGTGCCGGGTTCGATTCCCGGCCGGGTCGGGGATTTTAACCTTAAGTGGTTAATTCCTACGGCTCGGGGGCTGGGTGTATGTGTTATCTTCATCCTCATCACGACGCGCAGGTCGCCTACGGGAGTCAAATGGAAAGACCTGCACCTGGCGAGTCGAACCGGTCCTGAGGTATCTCGGCAGTAAAAGCCATACGACATTTCATTTCATTTTTCATCGTGTAATATTAAAAGTAAGTGATCAAATGGAGCATTTATTATTATTATTATTATTATTATTATTATTATTATTATTATTATTATTATTATTATTATTATTATTATTATTTGCTAGGGGCTTTACGTCGCACCGACACAGATAGGTCTTACAGCGACAATGGGACAGGAAAGGCCTAGGAGTTGGAAGGAAGCGGCCGTGGCCTTAATTAAGGTACAGCCCCAGCATTTGCCTTGTGTGAAAATGGGAAACCACGGAAAACCATTTTCAGGGCTGCCGATAGTGGGATTCGAACCTACTATCTCCCGGATGCAAGCGCACAGCCGCGCGCCTCTACGCGCACGGCCAACTCGCCCGGTATTATTATTATTATTATTATTATTATTATTATTATTATTATTATTATTATTATTATTATTATTATTATTATTATTATTATTTCTAACGTCTCTTACATGCGTGGGTCAAGCTATGAAGCCTGCTGCTATTCAAAATCTTATTATACCTAATATGTAGATTGTACGAATACAAAGTCTCATTCTTCTTAATTCTAAATGTAATTAAAGTAAATGAATTCGAACAATAGATAAAATGTGAATTCTGTTAGGTACTGTAATATAGCAAATCAGGTTATGTACTAAGTTTGAAAGTCTATGTATCATTTATAACATAATAATGTATTTAAGTCTTCTTCTTCCTTTTCCTGGCCTTCTTCTAGTTACCTGAGGTCGACACTTAGAATTCACTTGTCCTAGTTTTACGGTTGGTTGACCTTCCTCATGCCAACCTTATGTGGAGGGACGTATTCACCTTATGGGTTTGTGCACTGGTTTGTCTTGTGATATGTTTTATATATTTGGAGAAGAGTATTAAGATGAAGACAAACACAAAGCCACTGAGGCAAAGGAATTAAATATATGCAGTTAAAATCCTTAGGCCAGCCGAGAATCGAATAAGGCCTCGTTCCGAAGACCAGTATGCTGAACATTCGGTCAGAGAGCTAGACTACGTACCATTTATAACAGGGCCTCTCAAACGCCCAAAATCTCACGCGTGCAGAGCGAGGCGCAAGAGCTCCGTGCACTGTGCATCGGTACCGCTCGGTGCCGCTCGGTATGGCTCGGATCAACGCTTCGTCTGTGGGCTACTCGGCTATGCTCGGCTCTACTCGGCTATACTCGGCTCAACTCAGCCCGGATTTGGAGCGCTACGGCGCAAGTAGGGGAGAGGGAGACAGGCGGAGCGAGCGAGAGAGGCGTGAGGAAAGAGAGAGTTAGCGCTATTGCTCCAAATCGAGGAGTGGGGGGTCTGCACTCTGGTCAACCAAGCCAAGTAGTCTTTTGCACCGTGCACAGTGCATGCACCACGCGCATGCACCCTGAGAGGCCCTGATTTATAATCTCATTTTAAATACAATTCTATTAGGTATCTAATTGCAGCTAGAAAGGAATTCCAGCAATGTATAGGTGCAGGTATGAATGAATTACCATAACTTGCCATGCGGTAAACTGGGATACTCAGCAGGAAAGAAGTTTCTGACCTTGTAAGGGATGAATTCATCCTGTATGGTGTAGTGGTTAGTGTAATTATCTGCCACCCCCGGAGGTCCAGGTTCGATTCCCGGCGCTGCCACGAAATTTGAAGAGTGGTAGGAGGGCTGGAAAGGGGTTCTCTCAGCCTCGGGAGGTCAACTGAGCAGAGGACGTTCGACTCCCACATCAGCCATCCTAAAAATATTTTCATGATTTCTCTCCTCTCCTCGAGACAAATGCCGGGATTGTACCTAACTTAAGGCCACGTCACTTCCTTCAGGAGGCATGATGACGGCTAGCAGGCGTATTGGGGCGAGATTGCTCCGAATGATAATTGTATTATGTGTAGTCAAAAGTGCAATAAGAACCTCAAAACTGTGCGTAAAACAAGCATATAATGAAGGCGATCTGCGCAAACTTTCTCATCCGAAAGAAGAGCTTCTGGTGTTAACAAAATGTACAATATCATCCTTAACATGGTGTGGAGCTGAGGGTTGGCGACTAGCTACGACAGCAAGCAGAGGGCGCCTAGGAGAGCGCGGGGTTGCCAGACCGCCTACATGATTATCACATCTCACAGTGCTGTCCGTAGCTCTAAGCAAAGACGTAGAGACAAACCCAGGACCCCTACAGGTGTGTATGTTATTTATGTAATTCTAAGGGCTGTGTTGAGACATCCAGGTAGTTACAGACCTCTGACAATTTTTATAGTGTGTACAATTTAAATTGGTGTTTGATATAATTTAATATCATATTATTTGTGTATACACTACATATATTGAGATATTTTTTGGGTTATTTGATAATTTCATGTTTTCATTTCATTCCATTGTGTTTTACGGTAAATGTTAGCTAGAGCTGAAAATAAAATTTCAGACAAGTAATATATTGCAATATACATGCTAAAATTAACGATTTACTTGAGCGTTCACGACAACAGCAAGTGGTATTTACTCATCCCAAAGGGAGGCTAGCTTTTACCTGGAATTTCAAGATAGTAGCCAGCCAAGGCCAACGTTTAAGAATTTCCTTGCTCGCTTCAATTTGAATAGGGCAACACCCCTTGAGCCTGTTAGCGTGAGACGCTATGTACGAAGCGGGAAAGCTCAACCTATTAAGAAGAAGCTACTAGAATGAATTTGATGGAGGGATTGAATACTTCTGAATTGCGGTAGCAATGACTTAGTGCAGTACAGCGGCAGAGCTCTTATACGTTTATACCTTATACTTTGTACATTAACTCATGGTGAGTTACTTCATTCAACTACTTGTAGTCATGTTTTCTAGTCCGAAACGGACAAGAGACCTTTGCGTTCCAATCATGCAGATATAGATGTTCATATCTAAAGGAAGCATCATTTTAATTTGGAAAATTTCCGATAAATACTTTCTCCACTCTAAAGTACCCATGGTTGTCAGTTTCATTAGGACTGATATCTGCGTTATATGTATTGGTGCAACAGGCAGACCAATACTAAGATGACGAGATTATTATTATTATTATTATTATTATTATTATTATTATTATTATTATTATTATTATTATTATTATTATTAAATGCAAATGGTAAATTACACAAAACAATACCAAGATTAAATATACATGAATAGTAAGCAAAAAATATTATATACATACAGTAATTACAAGGAAGGTCTGGGGAACATTTTATATGTACATGGGGCCTCACCCTTTATCTCTAGACCTTCCAGATTTCTGAACAGAATTGTGGTTACTAATACTAATACTAATACTAATACTAATACTAATACTAATACTAATACTAATACTAATACTAATACTAATACTAATACTAATACCAAACCAAACCAAACCAAACCAAACCAAACCAAACCAAACCAAACCCCATGGCACTACAGCCCTTGAAGGGCATTGGCCTACCAAGCGACCGCTGCTCAAGCCCCAAAGCCTGCAGATTACGATGTGTCGTGTGATCAGCACGACGAATCCTCTCGGCCGTTATTCTTGGCTTTCTAAACCGGACTAATACTAATACTAATACTAATACTAATACTAGTACTAATACTAATACTAATACTAATACTAATACTAATACTAATACTAATACTAATACTAATACTAATACTAATACTAATACTAATACTAAAACTAATACTTCCCTCCTCCTTGTCTATCACTTCAAATCTTCCCATCCCCCACAAGGCCCCTGTTCAGCTAGCAGATGAGGCCACCTGAGCGAGGTACTGGTCCTCCTCTTCCCAGTTGTATCCCCTCCGACCGAAAGTCGCTCCAGGACACTGCCCTTGAGGTGGTAGAGGTGGGATACCTTGCTGTGTTTGAAGGAAAAACCAACCCCGGAGGGTAAACGGATTAAAAAAAGAAAGAAAGAAAGAAAGAAAGAAAGAAAGAAAGAAGGAAAGAAAGTAAGGAATGAAAAGTATCTACGATTTACCTGCTCAGAAAATGCTGTGTACAGGGGACATCTCTCTGCTAAGTAAAATGTAACCACGAGAGCTGTTCAAGGCAGAGTGATATATGGAAATAAGCTGATAAATTTAGTATAAAATGGACACAGGCATGATAAGCTAGCTGCAGGTTAGCGCTAAGTGTGTTGTTTATATTCTTTTATTGACTCACCGTAGTAAAAGAAGGGCGGGATTAAGCTTTATATAAATCACTTTCTCGTATTTAGTGGAAGTTGATCCCGTAAACTTCTGAGATAATGGAGAGAAAATAAAAATCACTGGTAAATATTCGTGATGTGGTCTGCTCGGGTTAAAAGATTATCAAAATAAATACCTGGGTTTCTTACGATTTTCTTTATAGCTAGTGGTGTTTCATGGAAGGAGACTGTAGGAATTTAAACACATCGGTTTAGAATGATTACTGTTGAATCCCTTCATGACTGCTCGTGATTTGAAAAGATTGCCTTCGAGATAATTGTTTTCAATCTAGTCTTTTACATTTTCCAGACAATCGTGCACTGTAGTTTACTAACGCTTAGTTGAATGTTTCTCGAATTTGTGTGTAAGTTTAAAACTTGTTGGTGAATCCTACAAGAAACGTTCATGTAAGTTTCATAATATTTATTCGTCAGTAACGCGAAACGACCATTTAGATCTGAACCCAGACGCTTTCTAACTGTTGACTGCACTAAGTTCGTCGTGCTTCTGGATAGAGTATACAGTATCAACAGGAAATTCTATTTACCCCCAATGCTTCAACACGTTAGAAGAATTTGTTCAAATACGTATAACACCAATGAAATGTCATCAAATATACTTCATAACGGTCAAAATTCAACCACTAGAAAAAACAAAGTTAGTTAATGACCACTGATGTTATCAATGTGTGATTTTGAAATAATCTGCACTGTTTTATCAAAATCCCCAAGTTGATAAAATCGCTCGAAATAACTTATTATGAATTTTCTAAAACGTCCAAATTCCTCTTAAGAAAATCCCTTGAGATTTGTTGAATATTTTTGACGCATGTATTGGAGTGTTGAAAAACACTAAAAATGTTAATAACGACCCTCCATGACTCAGGAAGCAGTGCGCCAGCCACTCACCATTCGGTCCCGTGGATCAAATCCCTGTCAATCCATATGATACTTATGCTTGACAAAGCGGACGCGGGACAGGATTTTTTCCGGGTACTCCGGTTTCCCTCTCATCATTCATTCCAGTAACACTCTTCAATTTCATTTCATTTCAGCTGTCATTAACCATTGCCTCAGAGGAGTTCGACAGGCTTCGGCAGCCGGCACATTTCCTATGCTCGCCATTAAATGGGGGATTATTTTATTACATTGCTGACCCCTTCGAATGACTGAAAACAGACTGTGGATTTTCATTAACAGTGTTAATACGAAGGGCGTACCATACTGTTTTACACTTGTTTTTTCTACCCAAATGAAGTACATTACACATCAATTGTTACGTCCACCTTCTCAACATAATCTCCTTGTAACTGTTTGCAATTTTGCCATCGATGTGTCAGTTTCGCCAAACCTTTCAAAAACCATTTTTTTCGGAATGCTGCGTACCCATGCATGACAGCTGTGTCCAGTTCTGCAAAATCCGCAAAAGGGCGACCACGCAGAGGTTTCTTCATGTTCCCGAACAGGTGATAACAACTTGGTGCCAAGTCTGGAGAGTATGGTGGGTGTAGCAGAAACGTGAAACCCATTTGATCAATGGCAGCGGTGGTCTGTCAGCTGGAGCCATGTCTCTTCGCCAGTCATAAGCCTAGCTATGAAGTCGGCTGCATCTTGAAGGAAAGGAATTTTGAGATACACTGACTGACAGAGCAAATGTAACACCAAGAAGGAGTGGTCAGAACTTCATACCAATTGCAGGGTAGACTGACGTCACTGAGGTATGCTCATGATGTGAAATGCACCGCTGTGCTGCGCACGTAGCGAAAGATAAATGGGACACGGCGTTGGCGAATGGACCACTTCGTACCGTGATTTCTCAGCCGACAGTCATTGTAGAACGTGTTGTCGTGTGCCACAGGACACGTGTATAGCTAAGAATGCCAGGCCGCCGTCAACGGAGGCATTTCCAGCAGACAGACGACTTTACGAGGGGTATGGTGATCGGGCTGAGAAGGGCAGGTTGGTCGCTTCGTCAAATCGCAGCCGATACCCATAGGGATGTGTCCACGGTGCAGCGCCTGTGGCGAAGATGGTTGGCGCAGGGACATGTGGCACGTGCGAGGGGTCCAGGCGCAGCCCGAGTGACGTCAGCACGCGAGGATCGGCGCATCCGCCGCCAAGCGGTGGCAGCCCCGCACGCCACGTCAACCGCCATTCTTCAGCATGTGCAAGACACCCTGGCTGTTTCAATATCGACCAGAACAATTTCCCGTCGATTGGTTGAAGGAGGCCTGCACTCCCGGCGTCCGCTCAGAAGACTACCATTGACTCCACAGCATAGACGTGCACGCCTGGCATGGTGCCGGGCTAGAGCGACTTGGATGAGGGAATGGCGGAACGTCGTGTTCTCCGATGAGTCACGCTTCTGTTCTGTCAGTGATAGTCACCGCAGACGCGTGTGGCGTCGGCGTGGAGAAAGGTCAAATCCGGCAGTAACTGTGGAGCGCCCTACCGCTAGACAACGCGGCATCATGGTTTGGGGCGCTATTGCGTATGATTCCACGTCACCTCTAGTGCGTATTCAAGGCACGTTAAATGCCCACCGTTACGTGCAGCATGTGCTGCGGCCGGTGGCACTCCCGTACCTTCAGGGGCTGCCCAATGCTCTGTTTCAGCAGGATAATGCCCGCCCACACACTGCTCGCATCTCCCAACAGGCTCTACGAGGTGTACAGATGCTTCCGTGGCCAGCGTACTCTCCGGATCTCTCACCAATCGAACGCGTGTGGGATCTCATTGGACGCCGTTTGCAAACTCTGCCCCAGCCTCGTACGGACGACCAACTGTGGCAAATGGTTGACAGAGAATGGAGAACCATCCCTCAGGACACCATCCGCACTCTTATTGACTCCGTACCTCGACGTGTTTCTGCGTGCATCGCCGCTCGCGGTGGTCCTACATCCTACTGAGTCGATGCCGTGCGCATTGTGTAACCTGCATATCGGTTTGAAATAAACATCAATTATTCGTCCGTGCAGTCTCTGTTTTTTCCCCAACTTTCATCCCTTTCGAACCACTCCTTCTTGGTGTTGCATTTGCTCTGTCAGTCAGTGTATTTATTTAAACTTTGAATTATAGATTACAAGTACCAAACAAATTTCATAGCACACACTTTTGATTTTATATTAAATACCATATAAATACTTGACCAGCTACGACTTAGCTCGCTTGCTTGCTTAACACTGCGATATAATAATAATAATAATAATAATAATAATAATAATAATAATAATAATAGGGTAGGGATAGAAAACCTGTTCTTGTTAGTGTACCAATTAGATTTAGTTTTATTGTTTCCACTTGTGTAGTATGCCACCTGTATTTTTCTTTAAAAATTGTTATGGAACTCATCGTTTGACTTAAGATTTCAAAATATATATGTTTAATTAATATATTTAGTCGTTAAATTGTATTGCTTATAAATATATTGGACTGCACATTCACAATTTTATTTTACAAATACCACACACATACTTTCTTAAAATACACAACTTTTATCGTAGGATATATTTTGCTCCAACCTATCACAATTCGTATAAAACATAATAAAATCACGGAATTAAATGTAACACACATTTTTGTGAACGTGTAATGTTAAAATAAATGCAACATTTATTATTATTATTATTATTATTATTATTATTATTATTATTATTATTATTATTATTATTATTATTATTATTATTATTATTATTATTATTATTGTACTGGATTTACACCCACCACGCATATTTAAATTAAGCGCCTTGGAGAATGCCATCCGAATTACTGTATAAACCGTGCAACAACTAGTACAAGATACTTGAACATTTCTCAACAGATGTAGCTACTATAAACTTTTGTGGTGTCCTCTGGTGTAAAGATGAACTATTAACATTTTAGATAAATTTTGTATGTAAAGGTTTCCTAAACTGGAATGTTTACTGTGTGTTTTTTGTTGTTCAAAAGTTATCATCACTTCCGTCTCTTCCGTCCAACGTAAGGCGTTCGCCAATCAGAAATTTTGTACATTTATTTGTTCACCAATGTTATAATTTTGATATTTATTTGATTATCCAATGAGAATTGGGGGTGCGTCGGGCTCTTGGCCCAGAGTTTTATGGAACCTTCCCCTCTACTAGAAAAGCTGGCACTTTTCGGACCAGGTTGTCTTTGTGATCGCTGCAGTCTACAGTCTAGTGTCTGTTCGTAACGGAGGCGGCGGCCGCCTCATCAGTCTGAAGGTAATGGCAGATCTGGTTTAAAATGTGATAGTCTTTCAAAGCTAACTGGAGGGGAAGATTTCAAGTCTTTAGTAATGTAACTTGATTTTCTAAAACGTAAATTTCAAACTCTAAATGTAAATTTCAAACTCTAAATGTAAATTTCAAACTCTAAATGTAAATCTCAAACAAGCCGAAAGAACTTAACCGAAATCAGGGAATAGAAAGTGAGGTACCCTCTCCTATTCCCCCTCAACTTGATTTTGAGATGACTATGATTTTGTAACCTTTCCTATCTTGTAGTTTCTGTAACATAAATATTTTTCTCCATCTAGTCATCACCCAAATAGGTTTTTATACATTTATGTACATTTTAAGAAGCGCAAGTGTTCGCTGCCTCACTATTTTGGTTTTTGGGCCAGTAATTCTAAACTTTTGATTTTAGCAATGGCCTTATATAATGGGTACTGGTTACCTCTGTTATACTATATTTCATTCTTTTCATGTTAAATGTTGCTCATAGGGTCGGTTGGTGCATGCATTTCAGTTGGATTTGCAGACTGATATATATATAATAGCAACTTCTGGCTCGGTGAGGAAAGCAACGGGGAACTACTTCATTCCTCATTTCCCTAGTACACCTCTTCAGTGATTCCCAGGCCATATATGACAGAACTGTTGAGGATCCAACCAGACTTAGGACTGAATACTGAACATACATACACATTATTATTATTATTATTATTATTATTATTATTATTATTATTATTATTATTATTATTATTATTATTATTATTATTATTATTATTATTATTATTTCAATCATTAAGGTCAACTACGGACCACGTTTGAACAATCCGTCAAATTTTCCATCTCTCAAACAGTCCCTTTTCTTTGCATTTCTTCCAATGTCGCTCTTCAACCGAGATATTGTGTAAGTTGACGAATTTCTCCGGCGTATCCCTCACTCCCACAATTTTCTTTCTAAAATTTGTTCTTTCCTATATATTTTCTCCTTGGGTACCCACTTCTTCCTAGTCATTGTGAACTTCCTTCAGTCACAAAGCTTGTGCCTTCCACTTTTCTTGTTGGCTGAGTATCCTGTGTGCCATTCACTTCGGATTCATCCTCTTAATGTGCCCATAAAATAATAGTCATCTTTTCCTCATAGTAGTTGTTATCGTCTCAACTTTTTCATAAAGTTTTTCGATTCGGTCTCAATCAGAATATGGTTTGTGACTCTAGTCACGTTTTTGGACCAAGATTTTCCTAAGAAATCTCTTTTCTATTTTTTCAATTACTGGGTCCGTTACTTTCTTCATGATATTATTATTATTATTATTATTATTATTATTATTATTATTATTATTATTATTATTATTATTATTGTTTTAACATTCATTGGAATAAAATATTATTAAGGAACTTTCGTACGTTGAAATATTTTTGAGGTTATGTTATAACCTGGCAATAAATCTGCCTGCAGTGGTCTCTCGTATTTAAAGGAATTAGTGAAGCAGGTACAGAAACAAACTGGGACGACAGCTGTATAGCCATAAGATATGGTAGTGTCCCGTCAGCGTAATGCCCCAAATAACACACAGCTCCTCGTACAAGTACAGTCAGGTGTTTCAGTAAGGGGTTTCGATCTACGTCGATTATTTTCAGTTATAGCGTGTAGATCTTTTGATCTGATGGCAGTCAGGCTACCTGCGTGTCAATTTCGAGGTCGTGATTTATTATTCCAGGTTGCAGAGAAACTGAAACTATATTTGGTAAGCAATTGCAGACCTATGATACAATCATCGGGTAAACATCGATTGTGTCCTCACGTATATATTTAATATGCCGACGACGTGATATAAGGACTGCCCGAAGGACTTCTTTCGACACTTCAAACAGCCGTCGGGTTTGTATCCATTACCTTCTCAGTCCTATGTTGACATGATGCTCTTCCATCTTGCTGGCTCATTTCGTGACATATGTCCTGCAGGATTATTTGTGAATGGCGATCAATGTGGCTGACGTTCGTTTGACGAGCAATTCTCCACTATTCCTGGTCGACACCATGTAGCTCACTGGTGATTAGAGACCTGACTTCGTTAAAAAAATGTTATGTGTCTCAGGAATCAAAACTCGGATCCTGCACGAACGTGATTGACGGGTTACCTTTACAATACCATGGAACTGGCTTTTACAAATTTGACATACCTTCGTTGCCGGGACAAAACCTCCTATGTGATAATATTTTTGGAGATATACTGACCCGCAGCACTTATGAAATGAAATGGCGTATGGCTTTTTTTGCTAGTGGCTTTACGTCGCACTGACACAGATAGGTCTTATGGCGACGATGAAATAGGAAAGGCCTAGGAGTTGGAAAGAAGCGGCTGTGGCCTTAATTAAGGGCTGGTGAGAAAATGGGAAACCCCGGAAAACCACCTTCAGAGCTGCCGACAGTGGGATTCGAACTCACCATCTTCCGGATGCAAGCTCACAGCCGCGCGCCCCTAACCGCACGGCCAACTCGTCCGGTGTATGGCATTTAGTCCCGTGAGTGTCCGAGGACAAGTTCGGCTCGACAGATGCAGGTCTTTTTATTTGACTCCCGTAGGCGACCTGCACGTCGTGATGAGGATGAAATGATAATGAAGACGACATATGAACCCAGCCCCCGTGCCAGCGAAATTAACCAATGATGGTTAAAATTTCCTACCCTGCCGGGAATCGAATCCGTGACCCCTGTGACCAAAGGCCAGCACGCTAACCATTTATGCATGGAGACTTACATTATGAAAAGCGAGAATGACTTGACAATACTCACACAATATTGCACCTTATATGACAGAATCTTATCGGCCAAAGATCTAAGATAAAATATACCGGGCGAGTTGGCCGTGCGCGTAGAGGCGCGCGGCTGTGAGCTTGCATCCGGGAGATAGTAGGTTCGAATCGCACTATCGGCAGCCCTGAAGATGGTTTTCCGTGGTTTCCCATTTTCACACCAGGCAAATGCTGGGGCTGTACCTTAATTAAGGCCACGGCCGCTTCCTTCCAACTCCTAGGCCTTTCCTATCCCATCGTCGCCATCAGACCTATCTGTGTCGGTGCGACGTAAAGCCCCTAGCAAAAAAAAAAAAAAGATAAAATATTTCACATAGGAGGTTTTGTCCCGGCAGCGACGATATATACTTTCACCTTAAGTCCCCGTACTCAACGTTTTCATTTCGACGGTATATCGGCATGGTCGAAATCAGAACAAGAACTTTATGTCAGAACATGTATTTATAAACACTTTTCACTAGGAAGAATCTTCTAATATCTAGATATATAGATATGAAAAGAAGAGGTAGATCTTGGATCAGTTCTATACCTTAATCCCCGTAACAGATGACCATAATCCTCTGCAGATAACTGTAATCTCAGCACAAAACTCTCTGTGTCAATATTCGTCTCCCATTTCAGCTATCATTTACACAAATCTTCAACGGAACATACTGTATTTCAAACAGTGCCCTTCAATTCACGTGGAAAGTAGAACCCTCCCTTTTCATCCTGTTCTGATCACCGGCTCCACTGACCTCTTATTTTAGCAACTAATTTCGATGTCACGGTCAAAATCCCGTGGGCTATTTCGCAGTGTTTCCTCCCACCATCCCGTACTTGATATGGCCTCCCGCAAGGTCGCCCCACCCCAGCTGAACAGTATATAAAGAGAGACTAGGAACCCATTTAGTACACTGTCCACTCGTCAGAGAAACAGAAACATCAACTAACCATGTTCAAGCTGGTGAGTAATTGGCATTGTTTAGCAAGAAAACCGGTCTATATTAGGATGGCTGTGCAGTCTTTCATCCAGGTATCAGTTTCTACCAACACAACTGAAAGGAATCTCTCACTAGGGAGTTGGTACAAAATTATATTCACTGCTATGAATTTTTCAGTTCAACCCGTGGAAGTGTAGGAATGAACTTGCCACATTAAACACATATCCACGTGACTCATGCTGGGACAAAATGCCACTAAATATAAAAACCCTCAGTCGGGGGCTGTGAATTAATTAACACGTAGCTTCCTACGTTATTGCCCTCGGCTCCATTTCTGGTTCATCACTGGAATTAAATTTTGGTATGAGTTTTACAACGTGGGATTATGAAAAATATTAATGAATACATCATTTTCCAGAGTGTATGGCATTAACCTTATTAGTCTCGTGTTTCTAAAAAAATATTATGAACAAACTCTCAGTTCGTATAATTATAATTGAATAATAATTGAAAATATTGAATAATTATAAAATGATTTGAAACGTTCGGAAATGTGCAAGGTTTTATGCCTAATGTATTCTACAACAACTGACCGAACGTGAAGCAAGTAAAAATGTACGTATTAATCATAAGTAATCAGAAAATTAATTTACAGCTTAATATTTAACTCAAATCACCAGAATTTGATTTACCCTTTTCCAAAATTCTCACTTGCACTCATAGGATTTTAAGTCTTCATCTCAGTCTTTCCAACATTTTCATACGCCAAATATTTGTCAATAATATTTTGTTAAGATCCTCTGTGACTCAGGTGGCAGCGCGCCGGCCTCTTACTGCTGAGTTCCGTGGTTCAAATCCCGGTCAAGCAATGTAAGATTTGTGCTGGACACAGCGGAGGCGGGACAGGTTTTTCTCCGGGTACTCCGGTTTTTCCTGTCATAATTCATTCCTGCAACGCTCTCCAATATCATTTCATATGTCATTCATTAATCATTTCCCCAGAAGAGTGTGACAGGCACTGGCAGCCGGTACTATTCCTATCCTCGCCACTAGATGGGGCTTCAATCATTCCATTCCTAATCCGGTCACTGACTGGAAACAGGCTGTGGATTTTTGTTTTCAATATCTTGTTAAACATTCTTCCATATAAATGAAATGACATCGAAGATAACAGATTAACTGACAAGTAGCGAATTTTAATAATAATTTATTAGGAGTCCAAAGGACTCACTACTAATTAAACTCACAATATAGTGGACATATGATGGGTTTTCAGCTTGAAGGCAGATTTCATCTCAAAATTTCCACCATCAAAACAAACCAAACCCCATGGCACTACAGCCCTTGAAGGTCCTTGGACTACCAAGCGACCGCTGCTCATCCCGAAGGCCTGGAGATTACGAAGTGTCGTGTGGTCAGCACGACGAATCCTCTCGGCCGATATTTTTGGCTTTATAGACCGGGACCGCTATCTCACCGTCAGATAGCTTCTGAATTCTAATCACGTAGGCTGAGTGGACCTCGAACAAGCCCTCAGGTCCAGGTAAAAATCCCTGACATGGCCGGGAATCGAACCCGGGGCCTCCGGGTAAGAGGCAGGCACGCTACCCCTACACCACTGGGCCGGCATTTCAACCATCATCTGCCATAGACATATTGACGGCCAGGAATAGGTGTACTAGAGAAGTAAGGAGTAGCGTAATTTAACCTTCCTTATTGACCTACTTGGAGCTACTACAGGCAATCAAGCCTTCTGAAACATATTCACAACTGCACAAGTCGTTCATCGCAGGGAGTGACTGCATTAGAATTCGTATCTGTTACCCTAACTACCTGAATGAAATGTGTTCCTTTCTGTCGGGTCAGACAGTAAGACATAAATTCCATCATGGCCTAATATGCTGACGTTGCATTCACAGATTTAAAGAATACCTCAAGCAGATTTTTGAAAATTTTACGAAGCCTCTGACACTCAAATTTTTCCTCAAATATATGTAATTTTAATAAGCGTGTTGAAAAATATGACATCCATTTCTCTTAATTCATGGTGCCTTAATTAGTTTGCTCATCCGTCTCTAAGAAGAAAAATACAGGTTCTTGAGTATGAAATATCAGTATTATAAATGAGACACGATAAATTAGGAAATAAAAAAGTGCATTTCCAGACTTTTCCACTATTATTTACATAGGAATTGCAAAAGTACGTATAATTAAATTTCATTACACTACCTCTACAAATCTGTCGGGGCGATCGAACCCGTTACACTTGCCGTATTAATATTGTAAAATATCAGACTAAGACAGATAAAAGAAAGTACTAAACTTGTTTGAGGCCGCATCACAGAACTATGAAAGCATTTCTCACCATTGTTGCAGCTAGTCTTTGGTAGAAGATTTGATGTTTAATAATTCATATTGAGAAAGTTATGCTTGTTTCGTAATAGCTGATAATTTACAAAACATTGTTATTTTTTTACAGTTCGTTCTTCTCGCCGTCGTGGCTGCCGCCTCCGCTGCTCCCGGCTACCTTGGCGCTGCCGTCGCCGCTCCTGTAGCTTATGCTGCTCCTGCTGTAGCCGCCGCTCCCGTGGCTTACGCTGCTGCCCCCGTCGCCTACGCTGCCCCCGCCGTAGCTTACGCCTCTCACGCTGTAGCAGCCCCCGCTGTAGCCTACGCAGCTCCAGCCATCGCTGCCGCTCCTCTTGTCAAGAGCCACGCTATCATTGGTTAACTTCCTCTCTGAGTCATAACCTAATGTATTTTGTAAATATTTAAAAATGAAATATTAAATTAATATTTCCACTCTATAGACTGGTATTATTACTTTTATTTTAAAATCCAAATATTGTGTATTTCAGGTTCCGTAGAAATACATTCCCTTAACGTTATCGATTAAGATTAGGAGGTTTGCTTGGCCGATGACCTAGCTGTTAGGCCCCTTTGAACAACAAGCAACAAGTAAACAGGAGCTGCTTGTTTTTCCTGGAAACTGGAAGTACTTAAATTAAGTATTAATTATTTTACATTGTTACATTGTTACTGATAGGCTAGAAACATGGTGCGATCAATATCTGTTAGATTGCATTCGTGAGATGCGGGGTTTGAACCACAACATCAGCAACTCTGAGGATAGTTTTCAGTAGTTCTCCATCTTACCATCATGAAAATACTGAGGATATATCTTAATTGAGATGACGGATGATTCCTTCAATGTCCTAGACGTTTGCTCTCCTAACGTATACTAAAACCTGTCTGAGTTTCTGCGACCTTAGTCCATTATAACGAAAAACATTTTTAGTGTTCACAAGTTGAACCGAAACCTCTGAACTCGTGAGGAACAAATCATCTACCTCTGTGACTTGGAAGTTTTTTCATTCTGTCCTTATAACGCTTAAGTTGTTGATCAATTAGCCACTGGAATAATTGCAATATAATTTTATAGCATAAATCTGTCGAGTTGGAACCTTGGAGTTACGTAATGTACACAGTTTGAATTAGGACATTTCGTTAGGTTTTGAAAACGGACGTTAATAACTCATATGATATAAAAATTTACTTGTTTGTACAGTTGTAGGATTAACTGTAATTATAGATACTATTCATTGTGAAAGAGTTGGAAGTTATATGAAAAATATAATCACATTAGCTGTAGTCCTCAATGTAGTCAAACTAACCAATCACAGACCTGACATAATCGTTATCGTAACGTGTAACCCTTCGTGTGTTACTGGGTACATATGATCATAAATTAGGAAACTTATTTTAATAACCTATTCTGAGGACGGGAAATTGTGAATGATAAAATAGAATGAAGAATATCCATTTTTGAAATATGATGATGATGATGATGATGATGATGCTTGTTGTTCAAAGGGGCCTAACATCAAGGTCATCGGCCCCTAATAGTACGAAATGAAATAACAAAAAATTCAAATTCATCCACTGACCAAAATAAAATATAAATGTCCTGAAGAACGAATGGATGGACATGAACCCTTCAAAAAAACAAAAACAAACAAACAAACAAACAAACAAACAAACAAACAAACAAACAAACAAACAAAAACACTGGATCGGACTCAAAAAGAAGGTAGTTAATTAGAGTATTACTGACCAAGGGACCATTTATAAAGCACAATGATGCTTGATGTCTGAAGGGGTGCTAAATTCACGTCTAAGGCCCCAGAGAATGGTACATGTCGCGAGTAAATTAGAACCATGGTATTTGTCATTTTGGGGTACTGATCAAAAGTAGCGAAGACTCACGGTGGTCCACACAAGATGGTACTACTCATAAATATTGCAATTCGTGCAGGGAACGCAGACCTATGGTGTTTCTCACACAATGGTGCCACTCATAGCCAACGCAAACCGGTAAGTTTCCTCACCTAGGTGTACTAGTCACGGGCGCCGGTATTCCCGTGGTGTTCCTCACATAGTAGGCACCAATCACAGGCAAAGCTGACCCACGGTGCCGCTCATATAGCGGTACAACTCACAGGCTACGCCAAGACCCGCGGTGTTGCTCAAATGGGTACAACGCACGGGTACTGGAATCCACCAGGCCAGGCTTTTTACTGCAACTAATCACAAACCTATTTCGTACCAATTTAGTGATACTACTCGCAAGAACATGCAACCCATGGTGTTCCCCGCATGATGGTACGAATCAAGAGTAGTTTCATGGTTCCAAGTCAATCATCCCTTGGTCGCCCCTTGTAGTCGCCTCTTACGACAGGCAGGGGATACCGCGGGTGTATTCTACATGTGCGGCAAACTCGGCTTGACACGTACTCGTATAATTTCGTGAACTGCGCCTTCACAAATTGCCGTTTGCTTCCATCGCCAGATGCCTTCCCGAAACATTTCAGAGGGAACGTTATTGTTGCCTACTTCATGTTCTTTTCTAACCGCTTACTTACACTATTGTCAACCTGATGCATTTAGGCAAATCCAGAAGTACATTTCATGTGTGATGGATTAACTCGAGGCTGAGAAATTAATTTTCCGACCTGAAAACTATGGTGTTTACAAAATACCCATTACACAATGTACAAGGTGAGTACTCAGGGAGGATATTCGTCCTTGCAAGCCTCGTGTCGGTAAAGAGGCCACCACTCCGTCCCCTTACGCTCGTATAAAACCCATCAGTTTCAATAAATGAATAACCGGATTTCAAAACTTTTGATAAAGCGTATCCTGTTAAAGAAAGAGACGAAAATGCTCTCTTTGAGACTGTAGACAAGCATTGTGGTGTATTATGTCATTTTGGCTCACAGGCAGTAATTCATCGTCATGAATTTCCGAAATTCGGTGCGAATTAGGCCTACATTTTAAAATGTACAGCACACTAAAATAAGTTGTTGAACACTTAACTGAGAAGCCTAGTAATGCAGTTGGGACCGATGACCTTCGATGTTAGGCCCCTTAAAACCACAAGCATCAGGAAAACAGTAAACCGATCAATTACTGCTGTAACTTATAAGTAGCAATACTCTGAAATGCTGTTCGGAAACATAGCCCAATCTGGCTGAGATCATGACATGACTGGGAGAGCAATATGGTTACGGTGGCTATCGCCCAGATATGACACAGAAAATTAACTCAGGCTCGCAGTAGTGTGATATGGTACTCCCTGTATTCGAGTATTCGCAAACCTCGGCCAAATTTCAAGAAGCGAATACAGCACTGGTCAACCAAACATTCAACGTTAGTGCTGAATTATGGAATTCACTCATATAAACATTTTGTGGAGACTGCCTAGTTGATGAAATAAAGGTGCTTAAAATTCACCTTAAAATCAGCAGCATATACAAATTCACTGATTTATATCAGGAAATAAAAACATTCCGAAACTAGGCACCGATTTGTGGAGAGGCTCATTGTTCTGGCGTTCACTACACGAGAAGTACCGAGGCTGTGCATAGTAGAAGCCTTCGTCTTGTATTGCTTCTGTCGCCTTTATGACTCGTGTGGAGATAGATAATCATTCTTCTATGACTAATGAGAATTCCTACCATCTAATTTTACTGGCCAAGAATTGTGGTAGTATGGATTTCCACTAAACGCACTAGTCCAGATGCCCCTATATGAGAGAAAACAATACCCATAGAGGTTTATCGTATTTAGTCCTTCTGTTACAATGATAAAATACACGAGTCATCGCACGTATTTTCATACAGCTTTGGAGAGTCAATTGCATTACTCTCGACAGGATGGAGGCTAACCACACACCAGAAAATGATTTTGTACAAAAGTGTCTACGACTCGAGTCCGTTAGGAGAGATCATTGGAATAGGGAAATCGGAGTAGAAATAATCGTATTATTTTACAACAGCCGTTTCATTGGATTTAATGTGCCAGCATTTCGGCGGAGTCTCTGGTTCTCTATAGTCAACTAAGAGCCTAAAATTATTAACACTGATGCTCTCGAAAGACATCCGTTTTACTCCCCAGCGAGTGAATATCTACGATGATTTTGAACGTTTAAATATGAAACGTTATTGACGAACTTCTTCTATTCCAGGAACAAGAAAAAAATGATGTGAAAAAATGAGGACTTTTACGAACGAATGTGTACGAGAAAATCTCAGGAAGTTTTAGCTTGAACTTCTAACGCCATCAGATATGTAATCAGCTCTGAGCCGCACTGTAATAACAAATTGGGAACCTCAGTGTCGTTCAAAAATACTGTCCCGCAATACAAACTTCACCAGGAACCAGGATTCTCTGTAATGCGTGATACATTATTCATCCTGCGAGATGAAAGTATTGTGGGTAAGCATTTTCCTTTGAACGAGGATGGTGAGAAATTCTGAGCTAAATGAGTCATATCCAAGCAGTTGAATATTCCTACTGACCAAAGGTATAGTACTGTATATGTTTCAAGCTACCCGGCCACAAAAGGAGGAGTACAAATACGAATGGCGTACTATATTGTTTTACACTTTATTTTTTTCTACACAAATGAATTACGTTACACATAAGTTGTTGCATCCACCTTCTCAACATAATCTCCTTGTAACTATATGCAATTTTGCCATCGTTATGTCAATCTCTCCAGATTTTCCTGAAACCATTCTTTCGGAGTGCTGCGTACCCGTGCCTTGACAGCTGTGTCCAGTTCTGCAACATGCGCAAAATGGTGACCACGCAGAGGTTTCTTCATGTTCCCGAACAGGTGATAATCACATTCTTTGGCAGTAGACTGCCCTTTTGCTTTCATTGCATCGATTGTTGTTTCGTTTGTGGCTCATGGTAACGGAGATATGTCTCATTATCAGTCACAAGCCTAGCCATGAAGTCGGATGGATCTTGATCATAGCGTTGCATAAGTTTTCTGCACACGTCCACACGCCTCTGCTTTTCGTCTGCACACAAGAGTCTAGGCACCCACGTGAATGTCACCTTCCCCAACTGTAAGTGGCTGTACAGGATGTTTCGGATAACTCCCGTGGTTGCCTCCACTTCCGTAAATGTGAGGCATTTTTTTCCTTGGATGGCCTGTTCGACCCGGACAATATTGGCTAGTGTCACATTTCTTTCAGATGGTTCGCTTGACCAAAGTTGTGCGCCCTGTTTCCAACCTTCCACCCAGTTGTAAACTGTTTTCTGTGACGGCGCATGTTCTCCACGGACTGCCACCAAGCGCCGATGAATTTCTTTAGTGGTCACGCCTTCCTTCCATAGAAACCAAGTCGTATAGCGCTAGCCTTGACGGTGGCTTTCCATGTTGACTGCTCCTACGCTGACAGTGTTGTTATGGAATGGCTATGACGGGTGCATTCGTTAGCCCCTGTGCATGTGCTGCTACCAAACGGTGGTACCAGACACTAGTTACACGTCACCACCTTCAAAAGTGAAATGTAAACCATATCCGGACGTACAAGTAATAAAGTGTAAAACAATATAGTACGCCCCTCGTACTATAAAGGTCTCATTTGTAGAGTCTGGTAACAATTATAAGAGGAGCATCTGATTTAAGAACCAACAATTAAACACTCTCAAACTTCAGTGCAAGCGAATTTTAGGAGTTGGAAGTTATGTCTGAGGGTATCGGAATCCCTGTTAAGATACACATTTCATGGCTAATATCTAAAGAATAAGAGACAAGCTTGCTTGTTTCTTTCCTTGATTGTTTGAATACTTCGACACAGCAATAATCAAATACAGTTTATAACGTATTCTGTCCCAAGAAACGTCTTCAGACAAATGCTCTACATTCACACCTATCTTCTGCCATCCTCTGGTATTTATGATATTTTCCACCATCTGGTATCTCCGACTACTTCCCTTCCTTCAATTCACTCTTCCTTCTGGTGGATCCTCTAACGAACATTCTATCCGCAGTCATTTCTGAAGACTGTTCCACTACCTCATTCTAATGACAGTTGGCAGTTTACTCTGTAATAATAATAATAATAATAATAATAATAATAATAATAATAATAATAATAATAATAATAATAATAATAATAATAATAATACTTTATTATGTCCATTTTTCTACCATGCCACCTGCGTTTTACGTAGAAAAATGCTATGAGAAACTTTGTGTGACTTCCTACCTTGCAATTATACATTGGCGGAAAAATATCCAAACATCATGAAATAAAGAATGCAGAATACGGAAATTTTGGCATTATATTTGTCCAGGTAAAATATTTCATTTATAAAATGCACAATATCAAGGGTTATTACCCGCGCTAGAAAAGCCATCGAAAATGCCTTCTCGTGTCCACTGCTGCCATTACGCATGCACAGTGGAGACATTCTGGCAAGTCGTCTTGCAATAGCGCAGATGGAAAATCCATCTCCATGTAGCCCCATTAATAACCGGTGTAATTTCCTGACTGCTGAATGCAGGCATGCAAACGTGCATGCATTGTTTCTTACCGGTGCCGGATGTCAGCTTTGGGATGTAGTTACATGCCTGTTGCACTTGATTGGTCGATACAGGGACGGTTAATACCGGTTGTGGATGACGCTGGAGTTGTCGTCCAATGACGTCCCATATGCACTCGACTGGGGACAGATCGAGGGATCGAGCAGGCCAAGGCAACACGTCGACACTCAGCGACTTGGGGGCGTGAATTACCTTGTTGGAAAACACCCCCGGGAATGCTGTTCATGAATGGCGGCACAACAGGTAGAATCACCAGACAGAGGAACACATCTGCAGTTATGGTGCGTGGGATAACCACGATAGTGCTTCTGCTGTCATAGAAAATTTCTCCCCAGATCAGAACACTCCCAGTGTAGGTCCAGTGAGTCAACGCCGCCGGCAGATGGAATGTAGGCGCTTACATGGCCTCGATCTAACCAACAAACGGTCATTACTGGCACCAAGGCAGAACCGGCTTTCATCGTTAAAACACAACGGACCTGCATTCCATCCTCCAATGAGCTCTGGCTTGACACCACTGAAGTCGTAGATGGCGGTGGTTTGGGGGTAAGTGGAATGCACGCCGCAAGGAGTTCGTCTCGGTGCTGTCCTTCAAAAATCCGATTTCGGACAGTTCGTTGCGTCGGTGTGGTTCCAACTGCTGCTCGAATTACTGCTTCGGCCGAATACGGTGATCCTCCCTGTCTGTGGTGTAACGGGGACGTCTGCAGCCCGGTCATCTTGGAAGCTACCTTCTCGTGTCCACTGCTGCCATTACGCATGCACAGTGGAGACATTCTGGCAAGTCGTCTTGCAATAGCGCAGATGGAAAATCCATCTCCATGTAGCCCTATTATATGGCCTCATTCAACCACAATAAACTGTTGATACTGGCCTCTTTGTCGTCATAAAGGCATTCTTGAACCACTCATAGTCACTTTGTCCAATCTCACAGGTAACTAACGCTCTCGCGGAGTATATCCCGTAATTAATGCAAACCTGATGTGCAACCTCATGGGGCCACTACTAGCGCCACGCTAATGCGATTTGCGGAAAATTTGAATATACGTCATCACTCGGATGTATAAACACGCCTAAAAACGTTCGTAAATCTAGCAACACCCTTTCTAAGTGTTTGGATACTTTTTCCGCTAGTGTATTTTATAACTATCAGTTATTGTTTTGAGCTCCTTACATGGGTTATCAAGGATGTAATCATTTAACTTCTTGTTTATAATATACATGGATTTCTTACAGAAATGAAGAAAATGGCAGGGAGGGTTTCAGGTGGGTAGAAATTTAGTAAGGTGTTTGGCCTGCCGATAACTTGGTCTTAATAGCTGTCTGTGTTGAAAGCCTGCACTTGAAAATAGGAGCGGTTAGTGTTATTTGAAAATGAGCATTACCAATACTAATGTGATGTTAGTAGGGAAGTAACTTACGAGAACTTAATGTTAAGTAGCGAATACAAAAATGGAACAGGCAGAACATGTCAATCATTTAGGATATGTACTCTCCCAGGATAGTAGTATAATGATAGATATTTATGTATGGGATTCAACGCTAGCTGTACTCAATATATAATGTTGATATGCAAGAAGTAATAGGCATAAAAGTAATAAGAAACAGGTGGCTAAAGTTGCAGGAAGGTGCCCTTAATGAGGGTATAAAGCCTAGGGTGAAATTGTGCGCATAAACCGGCTTCGGTGGTGGAGTCATGTGACGTGTATGTAGGAAGATAGTTTACCTAGGAACGTATATATTTAATTTTTACTATTTGGTTATGGTTTTGGTAGACCAAGACAACTATGGCTAAAGATTTAGAGATGAGAGGTATAGAACTAGCCGAGGCCAGAGAGCTCGTTGCAAATCGAGGATTGTGGAGACCTTCGTAAAAATTCACAGTGGCTTTCAGGCTGTACGCTGAATGGCATTACAGCTGTAATGAAGATATGTTTATAAAACGTTAAAATGCATCTTGAGTTCATCTCCTACGATTTTTTGAAGATTTTCGACCCATGTATCACAATCTTAAAATGTTAAATGTGTATATATTTATTTTTTGGGCGTCACCGAAATCATGTTTATGTGTCTCTCAGCAAACACATGTTACAGGTTCGTCATCCCTGTTATGGCTGTTATACCTGTTAACTTTGGCTGTTTGTACAGAGGCATAGAAAATTCCATTTGCTGAAAGAGACGAGTTTATAGGAATTTTTAAGGCGACGTCTTCCATCAGAAATGTGCACCGTCGTAATAGGTAATTTTTCACGAGTTGTTTTACGTCGTACCGACACAGATACGTCTTATGGTGACGATGGGACAGGAGAAGAATAGGACTGGTAAAGAAGCGACCGTAGCATTAATTAAGGTACAGCCCTAGGATGTGCCTGTTGTGGAAATGGAAACCATGGAAAACCGTCTTCGGGCTGCCGACAGTGGGGTTCGAACGCGCTATCTCCCGAATACTGGATACTGGCCGCACTTAAGGCACTGCAGCTATTGAGCTCGGTTAGATTATTATGTTGATCAATGAATCATTTCAATCATTAGGGATTCTTAAGTTAAATAATCTCCTGACGGCAGGGTAATTTTCCTTACACGCATATAAACGGTAAATAAACAGCATTTGGTAGAATCCTTAGGCCTACAATGAGCACAGCTTGATAATTAAGGACTTTTTCTTGATGTAATATGCTGACAGCGGGAGCCGATAGGAATTTACTTTACCGTTTACACGGGCTGCATTTATCCTGTTAATCCCATACATATTTATCCTTACCTAGTAATTGCTTCTGTTCCTAATGTACGATGTTTTGGGTAAGGGGAACAAACTATAATGTGGAAATTTTAAGTATATGAATAAATACTTAAAATATATAAATTAGATCTACCCAGATGACCAGTGGATAGCCTGGCTCCATAGCGAAATGGTTAGCGTGCTGGCCTTTGGTCACAGGGTTTCCGGGATCGATTCTCGACAGGGTCGGGAATTTTAACCATAATTGGTTAACTCCCCTGCCACGGGGATGTGGGTTTATGTGTCGTCTTCATCATCATTTCATCCTCATCACGACGCGAAGGTTAAATCAAAAGACCTGCACCTAGCGAGCCGAAGTCCTCGGACACATCCCGGCAATAAAAGGCATACACCATTTCATTTTATACCAGTGGATATTGTAGTGTCTTATCAACGTCAGTACACCATCAACCTATTGCTTGTATCTCCTTGATCGAGTACAATGACGCTTATAACACACAAGTCCTGAGTTATGCTGATGGATGACTAATCAATTTACCGGCCTTCAATAAAAGATTATTTTTTAAAGAACCTTGAATGTCTCGGGAATCAGACTCAGATCATGCACGTACGAGCTAGACAAGTTACCCCTTCACCATTGGACTGGCGTTTACATATATGACATAGTCAAATATTCACGTAAATTCGCGATATTTCCCAACCTATACATTTCAACGGTACATCCGCATAGACGAAATCAGAATCAAGATTTTGGTGTAGAACATGACAAACTACTGAAGTTCTAGTAGTATTACTATTATCAGCCACATTCATCAGGAAGTATCTTGTAATATTCAAAAATATTGGTGCAAGAACAAGAGGTATGACCTGCATCAGTTCTATAATTTATTACCTGTTGACGATTACCACAATCCACTGCAGATTACTGAAATCTCAGCATATAACTCTCTCCTTCACTATTTATTATTTCTTGTTTCCAATAGCGCCCTTTAGATCATGTATAAAATAATCTACCTTATTTCATCGTGTTAGAATCATTGGACACAAAAAATAGCCACTCGGTTTCGGTCACGCAGCTATATGCTTGCATTCGGGGTATGGTGGGTTCGAACCCCACTGCCGACAGCCCTGAAGATGACTTTCCGTGGCTTTCTATTTCCCCACGGTAAAATTTTCTTAATTTTACTCCAGGCAATTGCTGGGGCTGTACCTTAATTAAGGACATGGTCGCTTCCTTCCAATTCCTACCCATTTCCTATCCCATCGTCGTCGTAAGACCTGTCTGTTTCGGTACTACGTAAAGCAAATTGTAAAAAAGAATCTAATCATAGACTCCACTGACCTTCTATTTTAACGGCTAGTTTTGATGTCAGGGTCAAAACTCCCTGGGTTACTCCATAGTGCTTCTCCCACCTTCTCCCACTTGATGTGACCTCGCGCAAGGTCACCCCACCCTAACTAAACGGTATATAAAGCGTGACTAGGGTCCCATTCGGTACACTGTCCACTCGTCAGAGAAACAGAAATATCAACCAACCATGTTCAAGCTGGTAAGTAATATTAATGGTATAGTTTAGCAAGCAAAGAAGTCCACGTTACGAAGGCTGTAAAATCTTTCATACAATTATCAGATTTACCAACGCCACTGAATGCAATCTCTCATTGGGGAGTTGTTCTGAAATGGTATTCACAGATGTGAATTTTTAACATAACCCGTGTAAATATCCAACGGCCGTAGCCGTGTTGAAACACCGGATCCCGTGAGATCTCCGAAGTTAAGCAACATTGGGCATGGTCAAGTTTTGGATGGATTGCCACGCGCTGTTTGGTGGGGGGGGTAATACCCTACCGTGTAAATAGAGAACTGAATATGCTTCGTGAAATATTTACCTACGTGCCTCATTGTGGTACTAAATGCCACTAGACACTAAATAAACCGCCCGACTTTCATTTAACACGTAGTTTCTTACGATATTTTCCTTGACCTCGTTTCTGTTTCTTCTCTGGAATAAAATCTTGGTATGCTATTTTCAACGTGAGTTTCTGTCCGACTCGTTGGCTGAACGGTCGGCGTACTGGCCTTCGGTTCAGTGAGTCCCGGGTTCGATTCCCGGCCGGGCCGGGGATTTTAACCTTAATTGGTTAATTCAAATGGCACGGGGTTTGGATGTATGTGTTGTCTTCATCATCATTTCATCCTCATCACGGCGCGTAGGTCGCCTACACGCGTCGAATAGAAAGACCTGCACCTGGCGAGCCGAACCGTCCTGGGATATCCCGGCAGTAAAAGCCATACGACATTTCATTTCAACGTGAGTTTCGTAAAACATTATTTAATACATAATGTTTACAAATGTAGGGAATGTTTAAAAATTGTAAACAAAGCACAACGTCATCCATTAAAATGCAATTACCTGTATGGTATCTAAGTATTTATGAAATGATTATGAACGTTTGCAAATTTATAAGGATATTAATCTGAAACCCTCTACAGCTATTGATGGAACGTTAAGCAAGCGACAAGATTATTAACCATAATTTGTGAGAAATTTAATTTACAGTTTAATTCTTAATCCAAACCTCGCATAACGTACCCTTTTCAAAGATCTCACTTTTATTGATCGTATTTCGAGTCATTATCACCTTGCTCCTTTCAATAATTTCATTCGCCAAAGAGATCTTCTTAAAAATTCTCCCATAAAAATGAAATGTCCCAAAACAGAATACAGCAACTGAGAAACAGTGATTGTCTATGTAAAATGATTAGGACGGGTCTAAAATACTCACTACTATATAAACTCGCAACATAATGGATAAATGTTGAATCATCCGCTTTAACGCAGTTTGGATCCCAGAAGTGCCACGATGAAGTGGCATAGAAAACTCGACGGCTCGATGAAAGCTTGTTAGAAGATTAATTGATTTAGTTGGTGATATTGCATACTATCAAACCTACTAAAACATATTTATAAAAGAAAATTTCATACTTTTATACATCCATCACGGGGAGTGTCTGCATTAAAATTCACATCTGTTACCTGAACCACCTAAATGGAATGTGTTCCTTTCTGTTGTGTCACATGGAATGATTACAATATAATCATGGCCTATTATGCTCAAAACTCATACAACGATTTAAAGAAGATAACCTAGACTATATTTTTTGGAAATTCGCTGAGTAGTTGGTACCAGAAACTTTTCCCATATATAAATAAACTGAATAGGGAAGTTAAAAACTTGACAACAATTTTTCATAATTCATGGTATCTCTCGCATTATATGTTCACCGTTGAAGGTATACATTAATATGTTTTCAGCCAACAATGATGTGGATATTATCGGTCATTAAGTAGTAAAACCTTACGCACTTCAGTATCAACGTACGACAATTATTTATCAGAAGTCGGAGAAGCCAAATGGAAAAATGTACATCCTCAGACCTTTCCAAAATTATTCCACAGAGAATCGCAAATTTCTTGTCTAACTAAATATTTCTGTACGAGCACTAGAACAAGTCATACTTTTATATAAATCACGTCCAGTGACTGCATTAAAATTCATATGCGTTACCTAAACCACCTGAATGCAATGTCTTCTTTCATGTTGTGTCAGACGAAAAAGCTTAATCACTGCCTAGTATGTTGAAATTCATACGCGGACGGGCGAAAATATCCACCCTCCCAAATGATATTAAATTATCATAAATCAGACTGAGACATGTCAAAGGAAAACGAATCTTGTTCCAGCCCACACTAGCATATATAGTCCACTATTAGGGCCATTTTTCATCAAAGTTGAAGTTAGGTTTCGGAGGAAATCTCGAGAATGTATTAATTTTCCTTGAGAAGATTCTGTTTATTTTCTAATATCTATGAATTTATATAACATTGCTATCCTTTACAGTTCGTTCTCCTCGCCGTCGTGGCTGCCGCCTCCGCTGCTCCCGGCTACCTTGGCGCTGCCGTCACCGCTCCTGTAGCTTATGCTGCTCCCGCTGTAGCCGCTGCCCCCGTGGCCTACGCTGCTCCAGCTGTAGCTGCTGCCCCCGTCGCCTACGCTGCCCCAGCCGTTGCTTACGCCTCTCACGCCGTAGCAGGCCCCGCTGTAGCCTACGCTGCTCCAGCTATCGCCGCCGCTCCTCTCGTCAAGAGCCACGCTATCATTGGTTAACTTCCTCTCTGAGTCATAACTTAATGTATTTTGTAAATATTTAGAAATGAAATATTAAATTAATATTTCTACTAAATAGGCTGGTATTATTACTTTTATTATAACATTCAAATCTTCACATACTGTAGAAATACGTTCCCTAAATGTTATCTACTGAAATTGGGAGCTGTTGGTTTTTGTTGGAAACTGCATGAAGTGCTTAATTTAAATGATAGTATATTTTATACGACACGTTTCTTTCATTTTTACTGAGTGGGTTGACACCGTGGTGCGATTAGTATAGCTGTTAGATTGTATGGGTGAGATGCGGGGCTCGAACCACAATATCAGCAGTCCTGAGTAGTTATTCATATTCATACCACGCAAATACTGACTATATACCGTAGTTAAGATTATGGCTGATTCCTTCAGTGTCCTAGTCCTTTACTACCCTATCGTCGACTAAAACCTACCTGAGTTTGTGCGACCTTAGACCAGTACGTGAAAAAAATTTTAGTGTTCGAAGTTGAAACCTAGTCTTTGAACCTTTGAACTCATGAGGAAAAAGTTATCTACCTCCCTATCTTGGAACTTCTTTCATTCTATCCTAATACGACTTATCCCTACGTTGATGATCAATTAACCACTGGAATAATTCGTAATATAGTTTTATAACACGAATCTGTCTATTTGAAATATGGGATTATGTAATGTACACAGGTGTAATTACCTAAGAAATTTTGTATTAAATTTTGTAGGAACAACTGTAATTATATTTAAAGGGTCAATGCGGAAGAGATGAACATTGATTATACGGGAAAGACAATCACACTAACTGCAGTTTTCACTCAGTAGAGACCAAATCCCACAATATTCAAATGAACTGATCAGAGACGTGATATAATCGAAATCGTAATGTGCTTCACTTCACGTGTTAAAGGGTATATGTGATGATAAATCATCCACCGCAGTACTAAGCATTCCCATTCACCGCTCAACTGGCTACAGTAGATCATTTATAGTCGCCGCCAGCCGAATTTGGAATTCCCTACCTGCTGAAATTAGGAGCGTGTCAAACCACCTCCGCTTTAAGAAACTCTGTCAAACCTGGTTAATGGATAATAATAATTTCTTATAACATAGTAGGATTAGATCATAGCTAAGTATTACATTAATTAAATCATTTAATTGCTACCTTAAGATATTAAACAGTAGATAATTTAGTGTGTATTTAACTTTTCATGTAGGTGTATGTATGGTCGGACAGAATAGCAGGCTTCATAGCCTGAGTCCCGCCATATAAAACAAGACAATAAATAAATAAATAAATAAAAATAAATAAATAACTATTTTTTTAATAAGCTATTCTGAGGACGAGCATTTGTGAATGATATACCAGAAGGAATTAAGGATATCAATTATTAAAATATTGAGAATTTCTAAATCAATTCTACTGCGGTAAACTCCGCTGGTTGAGTACACGTACAAGTTTGTGCAAAGCGCAATCTCAAATTGCGATTTGCTTCCTTGACGAACGAAAGCTGTCACCAGAAGTTTTCTTGAATTATAACAGACAGAATGTCATTGTTACATACTTCATGTTCACTTCCAACCAATTATTCAGACTATTGTTAACTTGACACATTTATACAAATTCAGAAGTGAATTTCATGTGTGATGGATTAACGCTTGGTTCCGAATGGAAACATATTGTGTTCACCAAAGTTCCATTATATAAAGTACAAGGCTAATGCCTCACAAGGTTTTCCGTCCTTGCAAGCCGCATGTTGGTAAATGAGAGTGCGGTCACCACCACTCCGTTAGAGCACGCTCGTATAAAACCCGTCAACATGGATAAATGGATAATAAGTCTTAATTTAAACAGGTAGATGGGCTTACCTCGTTAAAATAAGTGTTGAAAATGCTCTTATTCAGCCAGTAAATGAAAATAAGCTGTTAAACACTTAATTTAGAAGCCTATAAACGAAAAACACCGGATCAATTACTGCTATATGTACTTAAGTAGCAATACTATTTACGGTGCACGGAAATATAGCGCAGTCCGGCTGAGATCATGACATGACTTTAAGAGCTATTATGATTCATGGTGCTATTGTCCAGATACGAAAATGATAAATGCCTCAGCTTTACAGAGGCTCTCACTGGTTTGATATGGTATTTCCTGTGTTCAAGTATTCGTAAACCTGGCCGTATTCCAAGAAATTCAATTCGAGAGACGATGGGTTCGAACTCTGATGTCGGCCGCCCTGAAAAATGGTTTTCCGTCTTTTCACACCAGGCCAATTCCTTGGGCTGTATGTTAATTAACGTCACGGGCGTTTCCCTCCCAATCCTAGCCCTTTCCTATCCCATTGTCGCCATAAGATCTATCTGTGTAGGTGCTACGTAAAGCCTATTTTAAACAAAAATCCACGAAAATAACTCAGCAACCGTTCAACCTACCTTTCAGTATTAGTGCTGAATTCTGGAAGGCACTCATTAAACAAATTTGTGGGGACTAGCTAGTTGATAAAGGTGCTCTAAATCCACCTTCAGATCTACAGCACATAACGATTCCCTGATTTCCATCAGGAAATATAACCATTTCGAAACTGAGCATCGATTTGTGGAGAGGCTTACTGCTCTGCGGTTCACTCAGCCTGCACGAGATGTACCGAGGCTATGCTCAGTAGAAGTCTTTGTCCTGTACACCTCAAGTCGCCTTTATGAGTTGTGTGGAGATAGATTCTTCTACGACCTGGGTAAATTCTTACCACATGATTTACTGGCGACGAATCGTGGTAGCACGGCTTTCCACATAACGCACAAGTCCCTATGTACTGTATGTATACGAGAGGAAACAATATGCATGGGGGTATATAATGGATATCGCATTTAGTTCTTCTGTAACAGTAATAATATGTACGAGTTATCGCACGTAATATGACAGTGTTGGAGAGTCAATTTCGTTACTCTCGACAGCATGGGGGGTAACCGCACCCCACAAATGATGCCCGTATCAGAATACAGTATTTTGTGCAACAGTGTCAAAGAAGATACGAGTCCGTTTAGAAAGATCATTTGAAAATATTAAAAAAATCAGGATATAAATTTTACAACCACCAAGTGTTTCATTGGTTGCGATGTGCCAGCATTGCGGCGGAGCCCATTGTCCTCTGCAATCAACTAAAAGCCCGGGAGACATTCGTTTTACTCCTCAGCGGCTGAATATCTATAATGACTTTGAATGTATAAATATGAAACGTTATGGACGAAATGCTTTTATTTTTGGAACAAGATTATGTTAGGTGAAAAAAACTGGATGACAAAATGATTATTTATATGAAGGTTTGTAAGAGAAAATTTCAGTCATTTTTTGAAAATCTCTTTCCGTCACCATATCTATAATCAGATCTGAGCCACACTGTGACAAATTAGGATAGTGAAGTACTCATCGAAACTCATTGTCATTCACAAATACTGTCCTGCAATACTAAATTCTTCAGGAACCAGGATTTTCTGTAATGCGTGATACATCATTCAGCCTGTGAGATGAAGGCATTGTGGGTCAGCAATTTCCTCTAAACGAGGACGGTAAGAAGTTCTGAGCCAAAAGTGTCACGTCCTATCACTTGGGTATTCCATGTAGCAAACAGTCCGGCCACGAAAGGAAAGAGTGCAACTACTATACAGGTCCCATGTGTTGAATCTGGAAATAATTGTAAGAGAAGCATCTGTTTTGAAACCTTCAAATTCAACACATTGAGAAAGCTAAGTTCAACGCAAGTGAATTTTTTTAATCAGGAAGTTACGTCTGACGGGATAGGAATCCTAGTTAAAATACAAATGCCATGGCTAATGACAAAAAAAAAGATGGATGCTTGCTTGGTTCATTCCCTTTTCTCTTGAATACTCCGACAAATGAATCATAATATATCGTCGCTGCCGGGAAAAAACCTCCTATGTGAAATATTTTAGCTTAGAACATTGGCTGGTACGGTTCTGTCGTCTAAGGTGCAATATTGTGTGAATATTGTCAAGGCATTCTCGCTCTTCATAATGTATGTGCTGCGGGTCAGTATATCTCCAAAAATTTTATCACATAGGAGGTTTTGTACCGGCGACGACGATATGTAGCGTGTTCTGTCCCAAGGTAAGTCTTCAAACAGCAGTTCTCGCTTCAGATCTGTCTTTTGCCATCCTCTAGAGTTTCTAGTAGCTTCCTGCTACCTTGACATTGTCATTATTTGGTTTCTCCTCCGTCTTCTTCCTTGCCCTCCGTACACTCTTCCTTCTAGTGCGTCCAACAAACAACATTCTCTTCACTGGAACTTCTCAAGCCTGTTTCTGTACTTCATACTAATGGAAGTTGACAGTTCTCTGGATTGTAATAATAATAATAATAATAATAATAATAATAATAATAATAATAATAATAATAATAATAATAATAATAATAATAATAATAATAATAATAATGTATTATTATGTTAATTCTTCTGGTATGCCACCTGCATTTTAGCTACTTGAAATTTTTTATCAAACCCGTTATGAAACCCATCGTCTGACTGCCTACTTAGAAATTAAAATTTTTATAACCATCTGTTCTTGTTTCGAACCCTTACATGGGTTACCCAAGGCTGTAATCTTTCAATTTCTTGTTTATGGTATACATAGATTACTTATCGAAATGAACAAAATGGCAGGGAGAGATTGCGTTAGGTAGAATTGTAGTAGGCTGTTTGGCCTATGGTGATGACTTGGTCATAATGGCTGACTGTGCTGAAAACCTGATCATTTTTATCTTTGAACTTGAAAATAGGAGCAATAAGTATGATTTGAAAATTAGCATTTCAAAGACTCAAGTGATGTTAGTAGAGGAGAAAGCTAAAGGAATTGCATTTCAAGTTGGGAATACAAAAGTGGACAAGGAAGAACATCTCAAGTATTTAGGATGGGTATGCTCCCAGGATAGCAATATAATGAGAGAGGTTGTAACAAGTTGCTATCATTACAGGGATCTGTGTTCAGAGCAACATTTCTGAACGGGATTCAACGCTGGCTGGACTCAATATATAGCATTGATAAGTTGGAAGTAAGAGACATGAAAGTAGACAGAATGATCATTGGTACAAACAGGAGATAACGGCAGGAGCGTACTTCGAATGAAGGATGAAGCTGTACGCATAATCCTTCTTCGAGATGAATTTAGAAGGATAGTTTATCTAGGAATATATATAATATTTACTATTTGATTTTCATCGCAGTGATACAGGTAGGTCTCATAGTGATGACGGAAAAGGAAAGGGCTAGGTGTGAGGACGAAGCAGCCGCGGCCTTCACTAGTGTACAACCCCAGGAAGTGCCGAGTGTGAAAGTGGGAAACCACGGAAAATCATCTTCAGTGCCTCCGACAGTGGAGATCGAACCCACTATATACCGAATACTGCATACTGGCCACACTTAAGCGAATGCAACTATCGAGCTCGGTTAGATTATTATTTTCAGCAACGAATCACCTAGATCATCAGGGAACTTTTACTGCTGAGAGCACGAGCTGATTCCGTTCACACATAATAATATGCTATTGAGCTGGACCCACCATTTATACAGGCTTCATTTATTCTGTTCATCCTGTATATTTTAACAGTTACCTCGTAATTGCTTCTGTTGCTGATGTAGGAATGTTTGGGTAAGAGGAACAAACTATAGAGTGGACAGAATAAGTCTGTAAAGAAATACATAAAACATCTAAAAATAAATCTAGTGTATGTAGGTTCCTCAGTCTGAATCTTGCTTGGATTCTCAATAGCTCCTCTACCCACATGTGTCACTGAAAAGGCATTCTAGCGAAAATGAAGAGTGAGCTATTTCCTGAAGGCCAGGATGTGTTCTAGTATATCAGTTTTCCAAGGACACTGAAATGTGCATCCACCCACCGCTCCACCCACCCAACCACACCGATCCCGCATACCGCAATTTGGCACCGGTCATAATGGGAACTGCCTGTTTATGAAATAGGAATACGGGCTACGTTCGCTTCCTTCCTACTCCTAGGCATTTCATCTTTCATCGTCGCCTAAAGTACTTTCTGTGTTTGTACGACATAAGCAATTTGAAAAAACCAGGAGAGTTGGCCGTGTGGTTCAGAGCGCGTGGCAGTGAGCCTGCACCCGGGAGATAGTGGGTTAGAATCCCACTGTCGGCAGCCCTGCAAATGGTTTTCAGTGGTTTCCCACTTTCACACCAGGCAAGTTCTGGGGCTGTACTTTAATTAAGGCCACGGCCGCTTCCTACCAGCTCCTAGGCTATTCTTATCCCATCGTCGCCATAAGACCTATCTGTGTCGATGCGACGTAAAGCCACAAGCAAAGAAAATGATAATAATAATACGCTCTAATGACTTCCTATTTTAGTTGCTACTTTTGATGTCACGGTCAAAAGCCCTTGGGCTATTCCGAAGTGTTCTCTCCCTCCTTCCCGCACTTGACGTGACCTCGCGCAATGTACATACACTCCGCCCCACCCTAGATACAGAGTATATAAAGTGAGACTAGGAACCTATTCAGTACACTGTCCACTCGTCAGAGAAACAGAAACATCAACCAACCATGTTCAAGCTGGTGAGTAATATTCTTGGCATTGTTTAGCAAGCAAACAGGTTTACAATAACAAGGCTGTGAAGTCTTTCACACAATTAACACTTTTTACGAGCACAAATGAAAGTAATCTCTCATTAGTTAGCTGTTCTGACATGTTATTCACAGATGTGAATTTTGGAACATAATCCGTGTAAGAACTGAACTTGCTTCATGAGATGTACATCTACGTGCCTCACTGTGGTACTCAATTCCACTAGACACCAAATACACCGCCGGAGATGTGAATTAACACTTAGCTTCCTACGCTTTTGTCCTCAGCTCCGTGTTTGGATCATCTATGTAACGAAATCTTGGTATATTTTCAAAGTTTAAATAATACATAGTTTTTCAGACTGTAGGGAATATACCGTATTGTTCACGTGATTTAAAAAATTATAAACAATATACCTGGTCGACTATTACAATTCAATTACCTGTATGGTGTTTAAATAATTATTAAGTGGTTAGAAATATTTGCAGATTTACAAGGATATTCATTTGAAACCTTCTACACAAATTGATGGAATATTAAGCAAGGAATTTAATTTACAGATTAATTTTTAATCCAAATCGAAGATGACATACCCCTTTCCAAAAATCGAATTTGCATTGTTTGGGCTTCGAGTCAGATCACCTTGGTCATTTCAATACTTTCAGTCACCAAAGTTATATTCTTAACAATTCTCCCATAGAAATGAAACGACTTAGAACAAAATAGACCAACTGAAAAACAGTGAATTTCTGTTAAAAGTGATTAGAAAGGGTCCAAATATCTCACTACTAAATAAACTCAATTTATAATGGATGTAATCTGTGTTGATTCTTCCGCTAGAACTTATTTATATCTGAACAAGTCATACCTTTGTATAATTCATGACGTGGAGTGACCGGCCCCACGGTGTAGGGGTAGCATGCCGGCCAGGTCAGGGCTTTATACCACTCAGCTTACGTGATTACTATTGAGGGGCTATCTGACGGTGAGATGGCGGACTCGGCCTTTAAAGCCAATAATAACGGCCGACCACACGACACCTCGTAATCTTCAGGCTTTTGGGCTGAGCAGCGGTCGCTTGGCACGCCATGGCTCTTCGGGGCTTTTGTGCCATGGGTTTTGGTTTTGGAGTGATTGTGTTCAAATTAATACATTAATACATTTTACGTTCATCACGTGAATGCAATGTGCAATTTTCTGTTGAGTCACATTGAAATATACAAATTTTATCATGGCCAAATATGCTGAAATTTCACGCATCCCGAATGTTTTTTTTGGAAAACTCATTAAGTCCTTGGGACTCACAACTCCCTCAAATATAAGTAAATTGGACTGGGAAGTAGAAAAACTTGAGAAAATTTGTCATAATTCACGGTGTCACTTATATTATAAATTCATCGTTGAAGGTATATATTAACCTATTGTTAGCCAACAATGGTGTGAAGATCATCATTTACTACGAGGAAAAATTACACTTAATTCATTATAAAGGTATGACAAGTCAGTATCAGAAGTCGCAGGAGACAAATACAATTGGTCTATGGGAATCGCAACCGTTGTCTAACTAAATTTCACTACACTAGTACTACAAATCCTTTACACTTGTTGTGTTAACATTGTCAAATATCAGCGAATGTACTAAACATGTTCCAGGCAACATTAGAAGGTATCGTCGTTGCCGGGACGAAACCTCCTATGTGTTAACATTTTTGGAGATATACTGACCCGCAGCACATACGTTATGAAGAGCGAGAATGCCTTGACAACTGTCACACAATATTGCACCTTAGATGACAGAACCTTACCGACCAAAGTTCTAAGCTAAAATATTTCACATAGGAGGTTTTGTCAGGGCAACGACGATATACTGCTTTCTGAGAGCCATTTCTTACCAACGTTGTAGCTAGGCTTTCGAGGAAATTTTGAAAATGTGTAATATTAATTCCTCTTGTAAAGTTTGTTTCCTAATATCTATAAATTTATAAAACATTCGTATTTCTTACAGTTCGTCCTCCTCGCCGTCGTGGCTGCCACCTCCGCTGCTCCCGGCTACCTTGGCGCTGCCGTCGCCGCTCCTGTAGCTTATGCTGCTCCTGCTGTAGCCGCCGCCCCCGTCGCTTACGCTACTGCCCCCGTCGCCTACGCTGCCCCCGCCGTAGCTTACGCCTCCCACGCCGTAGCAGCCCCTGCTGTTGCCTACGCTGCTCCAGCTATCGCCGCAGCTCCTCTCGTCAAGAGCCACGCTATCATTGGTTAACTTCCTCTCTGAGTCATAACCTAGTGCATTTTGTAAATATTTAAAAATGAAATATTAAATTAATATTTCAACTCTATAGACTGGTATTATTACTTTTATTTTAACATCCAAATTTTGTGTATTTCACATAATGCAGAAATACGTTCCCTTCTTTTTTACCTATTAATATAAGGACCGTTTTGCTTTTCTTGGAAACTGCGGGAGGTATTTAATTGGAATGTTACTATGTTTTAACTAAACATTGTTTCATTATTTGAGTGTGCTGGCAACGTGGTGTGAGATTGTATTCGTGAGATGTGGAGTTCTTCATTTATAGACCATGCAAATACAGAGATTATAACTTAATAATAAAATCTATGGCCGCTTCATACTCTGTCCTAGACCATTGCTATTCTATCGTTGACCAATATACAGTATATCTGAGTCTCTATAAGGTTTGACAGTTATGTGAGAAAATTCCCTCAGTATTCGAAAGTTGAACCCGAGCCTCTAATCTCATGAAGAACACGTCATATACCTGCCTCTCTTGGAACTTATACCATTCTCTCCTAATTCGGCTTAAGATGATGATCAGTTAACCACTGGAATAATTTGGAGTAAATAATATGAATGTCGGGTAGGAATATAGCAGTTATTTAACGTACATAGTTGGAGTTAAATTTATTTCTGTTTTGGAAACTTTGATATATGCACGGACGTTAATAACCTACAGAATAAAATTCTAGTGGTTTCTATAGTTGTAGGATCAACTTTAATTCTTTAAGGGCCAATGTGGAGGAATTGGAAAGTAGTCATATGGAAAAGTAAATAATATTAGCTGTAGATCTCAGTCAGTTGAGATGCCATCCTACACTATATAAATGAAATGATGAGGGACCTGACATGTTCGATATCGTAATGTGTTACCCTTCGTGTAATACCAGGTACATGTGATGATAAAATTAGGAAACTTATTTTAATAAACTATTCTGAGAACGAGAAATAGTTTATGAAAAATTATAAGGAAATACGAATATCAATTATTAAAATATTGAGCGTTTCTAAATCATTTCTACTGCTCTGAGTTCCCCTTTTCACGTACAGGTATAATTTTGTGAACTGTGCCATTTCAAATCCCGGTTTGTTTTCTTGACGGACGAAAGCTCTCACCAGAAGTTTTCTTTAAATGAAACAAACGGAATGTTATTGTTATCTACTTCATGTTCATTTCCATCAACTTATTCAGACTATTGTCAAGTTGACGCATTTAGACAAATCGTGAAGCGAATTTCATGTTAGATGGATTAACGCTTGGCTGAGAAATTATTTTTTCCGAGTAGAAATATATTGTGTTTACTAAAGTTCCATTACACAAAGTACAAGGCGAGTACCCCGCGGAATGTTTCGTCCTTGCAAGCCTCGTGTCGGTAAACGCTCGTACGCTCGCCGTCACTCCGTTCCCGTAAGCTCGTGTGAAACCCGTCAACTTCGATGAAATAATAATCAATTAACTGGTAGAAAAGCTTACCCCTTTCAAGTAACAGATGAACATGCTCTTTCTAAGCCTATGTAAAGGCGTATTAGAGTATGGTGCCAATCGATTCGCACGTAGTAATTTATCCTCATGAATCTTCACATTGATGTCATTCTGGTTCACACGCAGTAATTCAGCCTCGTGAACCTTCAAAATTTCGGAGCGAATTAGATGTTTAAAATATACAGCTCACGAAAATAATCTGTTGTACACTTAATTGAGAAAAGTATAAACGTAGTAAACCGATCAATTACTGCTGTGGAAGTAGCAATATGCTGTGCGCTGTACGGAAGCTTAGCGCAGTTTAGCCTAGATCATCACCTGACTGGGAGAGTTACATGGTTAAGGCAGCTATCCCGCAGATATGAAACAGAGGAATCCGGAAAATTGACAGAGGCTCACACTGTTGTGATATGGTGTTTTCTGCGTTCAAGTATTCGTAAAACTCGACCAGATTCCAGCCGGTCAACCAGTCATTCAGTGTTAGTGCTGAATCCCGGAATGCACTCTTATAACCAATATTTGTTGGGAACTCTTTATTTTATAAAGTAAAAGTGCTCTAAATCCACCTTAAGATCTACAGCACATAAAAATTTCCCTGATTCCCATCAGGAAATTGAAACATTTCGAAACTAGGCATCGACTTTTGGAGAGGCTCAATGCCCTGGCGTTCACTCTGACTATGCAAGAAGTGTCTAGGGTATGAATAGTAGAAACCTTTTTCTTGTACACTTCTAGCTGCCTTTAAGACTTGTGTGGAGATAGATTCTATTATGACTAGGGTGATTTTCTACCAGATAATTTACTGGCCAAGAATCGTGGTAGCATGGCTTTGCATTAAACGCACTATTCCAGATGTGCCTATATGCGAGAAAACAATATCCATGGGGGTTTACCATGATTATCGTATTCAATATTTATATTATAGTGATAAAATATGCGAGTTATCGCACGTATTTTGATACAGCTTCGGAGAGTCAATTCCATTCCTCTCAACAGCATGGATGGTAACCGCACACCAGAAAATTACTATCTAAAAAAGTGACGAAAACTCGAGTGTGTTAAGAGCGATCATTGAAAATAAGGAAATCAGAGTAGAAATAATCGTTTGATTTTACAACAACTGTTTCTTTGGATTTCATATGCCAGCAAAGTAGCGGAGCCTATGGCCCTGTACAGTCAAAGAAGAGCCCACAATTATTAACACTGATGCTCTCGAGAGACATCCGTTTTGCTCCCCAGCGAGTGAATAACTGAGATGATTTTGAACTTATAAATATGAAACGTTATAGACGAAATGCTTCTCTTTCTGGAAGAAGATTATATTGTGTGAGAAGAAAAAATGGGATGAAAAAATGAGTATTTTTAAGAAGGAATATGTACGATGAAATCTCAGTCAGTTTTAGATCGAAAATCTCTTACCGTCACCAGATCTGTAACCAGCTCTAAGATACATTGTGGCAAATTGGGAACCTCAGTGTCGTTCACAAATACTGTCCCGCATTACAAACTTCACCAGGAACCAGGATTCTCTGTAATGCGTGATACATTATTCATCCTGCGAGATGAAGGCTTTGTGGGTAAATATTTCCTTCTAAACGAGGACGGTAAGGAATTATGTGCTCAAATTGTCATATTGTATCAGTCGGATATTCCTACGAACCGAAGGTATAGTACATGTATCAAACTACCCGGCCAAAATAGGAGGAGTACAAATACTATACAGGTCTCATGTGTAGAGTCTGGTAACACTAGTAAGAGGAGCATCTGCTTTAAAAACCCACAATTCAACAAACTGAAAAAGGTGAATTCAATTCAAGCGACATTTTTGAAGTTGGTGGTTATGTCTGAGGGCATCGGATTCGTCGTGAGGATACAAATGTCACGGCTAATGACTAAAGAATAAGGGGGAAGCTTGCTTGGATTCTTCGACACGTCAATCATAATATATGTAACGTGTTTTGTCCCTAGGTAAGTCTTCAAACAGCTCTTTCATAAGACCAGATTTCTGCCATACTCTATTCTTCTAGCTTACTGCTACCTTCGCATTGTCCACAATCTGGTATCTTCTCCGTCTTCATCCTCTCCTTACATTCACTCTTCCTTCTGGTGCGTCCTCCAAGGAATATTCTCTTCGCAGACAGTTCTCAATCCCATTCATCTACCTCCTTCTAATGAGAGTTGACAGTTTTCTTTGTAATAATAATAATAATAATAATAATAATAATAATAATAATAATAATAATAATAATAATAATAATAATAATAATAATAATAATAATTCTGGTTTATTACTTTCCGTTTTTTAGTATGTCACCTGTATTTTATTAAGGAAATTTTCATGAAACCCCTCGTATGACTTCCTTCATTAAAGTTATATTTTATAATTATGTTCTTCTTCAAGGCTCCTTACAGGTGTTAGACAAGGGTGTGATATTTCACCTTATTGTTTATAGTACACATGCGTTAATTACAGAAATAAATAAAATGGCAGGGAGGGATTCTGTTGGGTAAACATTTAGTAAGCTATTCGGTCTATGCCGCTTTCTTAGTCTTATTGGCTGTCTGTGTTGAAAGCCTGCAATCTATCATCTTCGAACATGAAATAGGAGCGGTAAGTATGATTTGAAATTAAGCATTTGCAAGACTAAAGTGATGTTTCGGGAAAAAAACCTAAGGGAATTGAATGTCAGGTTGGGAAAACAAAAAGTGAACAGGCAGAACATTTCCAGTATTTTGGCTGTGTATTCTCCTAGGACCGTAGTATAATGAGAGATTGGAACAACTGGTTATCTTTACACCGCATTTGTTCAGAGCAGCCTTCCGGTAGTACGGGAGTGAAGGCTGGCTCGATTCTGTGTACATGAATTAATTTGATAAGTTAGAAGTAACAGACGTGAAAGTAACGGGAATGATCGCTGGTATAAACAGGTGGAAACAGTGGCAGGAAGGTACTCTGCATGGGGGCGTAAAGCCAAGGATGAAGATGTACTCATAAATTGGCTTCGGTGGTGGGGTCATGTAAGGTAAATGCAGGAGGATATTTTACGTAGGAAAATATATATTTCATTTTACTAATTCTCTATTTTTCGCACCGACACAGATAATTCTTACAGGGACGACGGGATACGTAAGGGCTGGGAGTGGGAAGGAAGCGGTTGTAGTATTAACTATTCGCCTTGTGTTTGGCTCGTGTGAAAAATTAAAACTAACTCAAAATCATTTCCAGGGCTAACAACAGAGCGTTTAGAACCCACTGTGTCCGGAATGAAAGCTGATAGCTACGTGACTCATTCCGCATAACTCTTAGCTCCGTAGGAAGGTAATGGACACGGTCATGGAGGGTAAGAGAAGTAGAGGTAGACCAAGACAACTATGGCTAAAGATTTATAGACGAGAGGTATAGGGCTAACCGAGGCCAGATAGCTAGTTACAAATAGAGGATCGTGGAGGCGTTCGTTAAATTCACAGTGGCTTTCAGGCTATACGCTGTATGGCATAACAGTCTGTACTGAAGAAGCGTCCACATGCATACTAAGAACAACTCATAAGTTTTTTTAAAGATGTTGGACCCATGTATCAGAATTTTTAAAATGCTAAAAGTATTAATGTTTTCGTCCTCTTTTGCTCCTCACCGAACTCACGTTCATGTGTCTCCCAATGATTCGTGTTACAGATGCTGTTATGTCTGTTTTACCAGTTAACTTAGGATGTTTGTACAGACATAGAAAATTTCCATTTGCTGAAATATACGATTTTCTAGTAATTTTCAGGGTAATGTCTTCCATCAGAAGACATTTATTTTATTTTTACAACTTGCTTTACGTCGCACCGACACAGATAGATCTTATGGCGAATGAAATGTCGTGTGGCTTTTAGTGCCGGGATATCCCAGGACGGGTTCGGCTCGCCAGGTGCAGGTCTTTCTATTTGACTCCCGTAGGCGACCTGCGCGTCGTGATGAGGATGAGATGATGATGATGAAGACAACACATACACCCAGCCCCTGTGCCATTGAAATTAACCAATTAAGGTTAAAATCCCCGACCCGGCAATGAATCGAACCCGGGACCCTCTGAACCGAAGGCTAGTACGCTGACCGTTCAGCCAACGAGTAGGACTTATGGCGATGATGGGACAGGAAAGGACTAAGAGTGAATAGGAAGCGGTGGTAATGGCATTACAAACACAGCATGTGCCTGGTGTGAAAATAGTAAACCACGGAGAACCATCTTCAGGGTTGCCGACAGTTGGCTTTGAACTCACTATCTCCGAATACTGGATAGTGGCCGCACTTAAGGGACTGCAGATACGAGCTCGGTTAGATTATTATCTTTAACATTGAAACATATCTATCATTAGGAACTTTTACTTTAAATAAAATCTTGATGGCAAGAAGAAAATCCTTATTTATTTATTTATTTATTTATTTATTTATTTATTTATTTATTTATTTATCGTATGGCATATATTATATACATATACAGAAACAAGAAAGCAAGTACATTATATTTTAATGTCCAAAGATGTTATCCATTTTGGCCTCTACAAAATCAAACCAATCTCCAGGGTAGGCTCTTCTGCTACACTCCCTTACAATATGTTCGATGGTTTGAAAAGGAGCACCACGGTCACACTCGGGGGATTGTATCTTTCCCCATGTATACAGGGACGCAGCACAGACACCATGACCACATCGAATCCTATTAAGGATGGTCCAAGTTCTTCTTGGGAGATCAGACCTCGAATTAGGTGGGAAGAAAGGCCAGAGATGTTCACCTGTTTTTGAGATCCAATCTTCCTTCCATTGGGCATAGGGGTCGAAATTGTCCTCAGTGAGCTTCTGAGCGAACTTAACTGGCGGATGTCTAGATTTCAACCGGTTCCTCTGAAGGTCAGAAATATTGGAGTGGATGGGCAAGTCAGGGTTCTCATTTATCTTGGAGTATTCTCTGAACAGTGCTTGTGCTCTACGGAATGGAGGAGGCATGATGTTGCTCAAGACAGGAAGCCAGTGGGTAGGAGTTGATCTTATTACACCTGAAATAATCCTCATTGTGTTGTTGAGTTAAGTGTCCACAAGTTTCACATGACAGCTATTGATCCTCACAGCAGCACAATTTTCTGCCGCAGAGAAAACTAAACCAAGGGCAGAACATCTCAAGGTAGTTGCAGAAGCACCCCAGGTTGTACCACACAACTTCTGCAGAATGTTGTTACGACTCCTAATCTTTGCTGCTGTATTTACTAGATGTTGCCTGAAGGAGAGTGTCCGATCTAATGTTATACCTAAGTACTTTGGATAATTATTGTATCTGAGGACCTTACCGTTAAAAGACACTTGGAGAGTACAGTTTGCCATTTTGTTATTTAGATAAAAGCAGGACACCTCAGTTTTGCTGGTGTTTGGTTGGAGTCTCCATTTCCGAAAGTAGTCACTAAGAATGGAAAGGTCATCAGATAAAATGTTCTCCGTTTCTTTCAGGTTACTATGACTTGTAGCTAAAGCTATATCATCGGCATAGCAAAATTTTCTAGATTTTCTTGGTGGCAAATCTGATATATACAGATTTAACAGGAGAGGAGCCAAGACTGATCCTTGAGGGAGACCATTGTTCAATCTTCTCAGCTTGCTAGTCCTATTCCCTAGAACAACCTGAAAGAGTCTATTATTCAGCATGTTTCCAATTAATTGTACTGTGGTTTAGAAAATCCTTATGCACATATGGATGATAAATAAACTATATTTGATAGAATACCTTGGTGTACAATTAGCACACCTATAAAATTAGGGCCTCCTTCTTGAAATAATCTGCTGACAGCATGATCGGATTCCGTTCACACATAGTAATGCACTATTCCGTTGGACCTTCCGTAAACACGGGCAGCATTTATCCTGTTCATTCGGTATATTTTAAGCGTTACCTAGTAATTGCGTCTGCTGCTGATGTAGGATGTTTCTGTGTAAGAAGAAATTATGGAGTGGAAATAATAAGTCCGTGAAGAAATACATTAAACATACAAATTATATCTAATGTTTATTGATTCGTCAGTGTGAATCTTGCTCTGAGTCTCAACTGCTCTACTACCCAACAGGTGTCACTGAACAGGCATTCTAGTGAAATGAAGAGTCAACTATTTTCTGACAGCCAGGATATGTTCAAACTATAAGTCTTCTAAGTTCACTGAGACATGCACAAACACACACACACACATACACACACTGACCCCACACTCCACACTTTGGCGCCGGTCTTAACGTGGACTAGCTGCTTATGAAATAGGAATATTAGCATTTGCTCATATCTCAGTCACTTTTATATCGTCATATCCAAGAAAAATGTCAGGTTCATGAAAGTAAAGGAATTGTTCTAGGCCATATCAGAAAACATAGTACACTGTAAACTTCAACTCACCAGAAATGGATCATGGATTCTAATGTTATTATTATTATTATTATTATTATTATTATTATTATTATTAGTAGTAGTAGTAGTAGTAGTAGTAGTAGTAGTAGTAGCAGTAGTAGTATGTTTTAAGATGCATTACAACAAAATACCTTTAAGAAATATCAGGTTGTCCAAAAATTTCTTAATAACCTGCCAATGAATCTACTGACACTATTCTCCCGTATTTAAGGGTATTTATGAGGCATGTGCAGAGGCAAACTAAGACGTCAGCTGTTAGGCCACACGACCAGTAGACAGTGTAATGCCGTATCACCGTTAGTACACTCTCAGCCTACTGCTTGTATATCTATGACCGGGTACAATGCCCCTTGTAACACACGGGTCCTGAGTTATTCTAATTCAGTACAAGATTGTGGTTTGAAGAGTCTTGAATGTCTCGGGAGTCAAACTAATATCATGCACGTACGAGTTTTAAAGTGTTGCCCCTTCACCATGGGACTGGAGTTTACAGATTTGTCATATACTAAGTTTTACTTAGAGCCGCCGTACTTCCTCTCGTATTTATTGCAACGGTACATCCGTATGGACGTAATCCGAACCAAGAGCTTGGTGTCAGAAAATGGTAAAATACTGATATTCTACGTGTGTTACCACGAATATTATCTCCCTTAAATGGGAAGGATCTTCTAATATCCCGGAATATTGCTGTAAAGAGAAGAGGTAAGACCTGATTCAAATCAATAATTTATTATCCATAGCAGATTACCCCAAACCTCCGCAGATTACTGAAATCTCAGCACATAACTCTCTCTGTCACGATTCATCTGCTGTTTCCGCTATCATTTCACTAATGATCAATAAATCATATATCCAATAGTGCTCTTCGGTTCTTGTTGAAAATATTCACAGATACTTCATCGTTTTCTAATCATAGGAGCTAGCAAGTAGTTGCGCGGTTTGGGCGGCGTAGCTATCAGCTTGCATTTGCTAGATTGTGGGATGGAACCCCGCTGTCGGCAGCCCTGGAGAAGGTCCACCTTGGTTTCCATTTCCCATTTTCACACAAGCTAAATGCTGGGCCTGTACCTTAATTAAGGCTACTGTCGCTACTTTTCCAGTCCTAGCAGTTTCCTATCTCATTGTCGTCGTAAGACGTATCTGTTCCGTTCAACGTAAAGCAAATTGTAAAAACGTATATAATCATAGGATCTACTGACCTCCTATTTCAGCAGCTAGTTTTGATTTCACGGTCAAAATCTCCAGGGCTGTTCCTTAGTGCTTCCTCCCACCTTAGTGTACTTGATACGGCCTCGCGCAAGGTCGCCCCACCCCACCTGAACAGAGTATAAATAGAGGTTTGGGACTCATTCAGTGCACTGTCTACTCGTCAGAGAAACAGAAACTTCAACCAACCATGTTCAAGCTGGTGAGTAATAATATTGGCGTTGTTTAGCATGCAAGCAGGTCTACATTAAGAGGTCTGTAAAGTATTCCATGCAATTATCACTTTTTACGAACACAACTGATAGTAATATCTCATTAGTGCGTTGTTCTGACATGTTATTCACAGTTGTGAATTTTTTAATATAACCTGTGTAAGCATTGAGCTGAACTTGCTTCATGAAATACTTATCTGCGTGCCTCATTGTGGCAATAAATGCACTAAACACTAAATATACCGTCGGAGATGCGAATTAGAGACATTCCTAGTAATCACCTGTTCAAAAGAACATTTTGCAAACATTACTTACATTTAAGAAATTCATCTATAGGACATATCTAAGATAAGGTGTACTTTTCATGTAAATATCAACAGTAGGAAGTAGACGATAAGCTTTTCCAGTTAGTCTTTACGTTAAACAGTTTCAGTATATTGTAGAATTTAACACAAATTAAACACTGTTTTATGGTTGGGCATAATAGCAGTCCCTTTAGCCTGAGACACTCCATAGAAAACAAGACTATAATAAAATAAATAAAAATATATTTACACGTAGCTTTCTACGCTGTTGTCCACGTCTCGGTTTCTAGTTCATCTCTGGAAAGAAATCTTGGTATGATGTTTTCAACGTGGGCTTGTTAAAACATTAATTAATACATTGTTTTTCAGACTGTAGGCAATTCACCGTATTGTTCACGTGATTTTTAATATTTATAAACACAGTACTAATTCGTCTATTACAATTTAATTAGCCGTATGTTGTTTAATAATTACAAAATTATTAGAAACCTTTGCAAATTTGCAAGGATATTACCCTGAGGTCTTTTACAGCAATTGATGGAACGTTGAGCAAGTAACAAAATTATTAATTAAAAGTTATGAGAAGTGTAATTTACTGTTTAATTTTTCATTCAAACCGAGCATGATGTACTCTTTCCAAAAATATCACTTTCATTGATAGGATTTCGAGTCATGACCACCTTGGTCATGTCATTAATTTCATTCGCCAAACATATCTTCTTACAAATTCTCCCGTTGAAGTGAAATGACCTAGAACAGAACAGAGTAACTGACAAACAACAAATATTATGTAAATGATTAGAAAGGAACCAAAGAACGCCGTACCAAATTAACTCATAGTATAATGCATACTGATCCTTTCACTTGAATGCAGATTGGATGACTGAAGTCTCACCATCAAGTGCCATAGAAAACTCGAATGCTCGATGGAGGCATGGTGGGGAAGAATTTGACCTAGCTGCTGCTATTGCATGCTATACGTATTACTGTATAAGTCATACCTTTATATCATTCATCACGGAAAATGATTGAATTGAAATTCATATCTCTCTCCTTAACCACTTGAATGCAATGTGTTCTTTTCTGTTGTGTCAGACGGAAAGATACAAATTTAATCACGGCTTAATATGAAGAAATTTCACACACTGATTCGAGGAAGAAAAACACTCGTATATAGTTTTGGAAAATTGACTAGACGTTGGAATTCAAACCTTTCCTCAAAAATAAGTAAACTGAACAGAAAAGTTGAAAAGATTTACAAGAATTTGTCATAATTAGAGATGGGAATTATAGGCGCGAATAGGTTAGAATGTAAACGTATTTGAACAAGGCGCAAGTGTAATCAAGCCGCTGTACGGTTATAACGGTGAATTGCATAAATTTCAGGGATTCTGATAGTTCAGATCTATATAAATATAGCTGTAGGGGTTCCGCTGTCTGTAATTTCGTCTTTTTTGCCAAATTTTCGGATATTTATCTGTTTTAGGTTAACTGAAGACCAAATCGGTGGTTTTTATTTTTCATGTCTGCTTGCCTGTTTGTTCCACCATCATGGCAAAATGGCTGAATAGATCTCGATCAAACGTCATATTTAGAGTACATTCACCCTGATGAAAGTTTTGGTATGCATATTATTCAAATATCTTTGGATAGACGGGGAGTTTATAGGAAAACCAGAACCGTTTTCCTCCAGTTTCCCTTAAACTATTAATTTTCTGGAAAATCCATGGACTGTATGTTAAACGCCTCTTCATTGTAAACAACTTTTGTTATGTTCATAATTTAGATTACTCTTCAAATGACGGAGAAAATTACTGTTTTCTGCGGGTCTTATGCTCTGCATTGAGTGACCGACAGACCGACAACGAACCTACAGGTTACCATGGCAACGTCTCTGATTGCCAGTAGGGAAGTAACGTATTTCCATTTTTGGCACCATTCCTGTAAATTTGTGCTTGTTCCTTGGTAGACCGCAGAAGAGACGTCAATCGGCCATTGTGCTGAATATTGCCGGAATACCGTTGGACGTTATAACCGACCTCAAATAGCTTAATTAATCACCATAAGTCATCTTCTTATCTGTTTATCTAAGAATAACTGTGCCTAAATTTCTCCTCTGTTGCACTTTATTATATCCGTAATTCATATCATAATTTATTGAGGGACATGATTTTCCAACATATCCACTTAGTATTTACATATTTGTCCTATCCGGCTGTACTCAGTTATGATCCTATTTTACACTAATTTCAACTTTCTTAACTGTATTACTTTCTTCCTTACTACTTCCATGTGTGCTAAACCCGAAACCTGGACACTCTTTTCTTTGAGGAAAAATTCCAAGTTGTATAAATGGATTAATTTTGGCCCCGGAAAATATCGTAATATGGGTGCAGTTTTAATGACAGTGGAGAACTTCGTTTCGGGATAACTGGTGGCTAAATGGTAAGTCGTATTACAAAACAGAAAGCACAATCGCCTTTCAATTATGAGAGATCAACAACTTTGGTTTTATGTTTTATTGTTCTGTCTCGATTGTTGATATTTTAGATAGTGCTGCATTTCTCGATTATTGTCAAATCTTTCGAACTCGATTGTGACTTGCATTAGGAAAAAGGGCCTGTCTTTATGATGAAAACTCTCCATCTCTATTATGAATGGCAGTTGGCAAGTGAGCCTGCCCTTATAATAGAAACTCCCGAACTCGATTGTGATTGCCAATAGGGAATGTGACCTGCCATTATCTTCAAATCTTCCCCAGTGCCTACCGAACATCGGGATCAAAGTATTCCGTCTTCACTGTTTTGTTTCTAAGATAGCGCTAAGACGCATTTATTATTATTATTATTATTATTATTATTATTATTATTATTATTATTAAAATATTTTACGCCCACATTGGAGCACTGAAATCAATACATTTGAGTTAATTTCTTCTTTTTCTTCTCCCAGAACTTTCTCATCCTCTCCGACCTGGAAGCCCTTTGTGTGCGATATAGTATCGTCGCTTCACCGGTAAAAGTTTGTAATCCACAAAGCTCTTCCTATCGATTATTCTCCTTAAGACTGGTCACTCGTCCCAGCCACATATGGTTATGCAGTCCTTCAGAACAAATTTTGTTGTGTTCATTTTCCTATGCCCAAGTGTAAAGGAAAATTAACCTTACTGTACCGTACTATACGAATGTATGCTTGCATTACGTATTTACGCACTCCTATTGTATAATGGATGTTAGGTTCATTTTCGGTTACTCGCCGGCGTAGGGAAACGAACACAACGGACATTGTTCTGATGGACTGCATATCCATATGTGGCTGGGAGGCGTGACCAGTCTTAAGGAGAATAATCGATAGGAAGAGCTTTGTGGATTACAACCTTTTACCAATGAAGCGACGGTATATTGTTTCCGTTCAACTGTTTTTAGTTTGAGACTTATGCTTTTGTTCTTCAAAATCCTCTTATCTTTTCTGTCTTTGATTTGTTGCCGAGTTATACCCAATTCTTCCAAATCATCCTGAACTTCTTTGAACCAATTATTATTGATTTTATTCTTCAAAAAGTAATCGAATAGTTGTTTCAGTATCCTGGTGTCTGGTAATCTTGATATGGGACAGAAAAAGTAAATTCTCCTTTTACGCATTGTAGATATTATTGATTCACGTTCACGATAGACAATGTTGTCAGGCAACAATCTCCTTTGTCCATCAACTTCTCTCACTTTTCTGTAATTTGTATGTTGTAAATTTTACATTTAATTTGAATAAAGTTTCACTAGCATACGCTGCCTCTGGTTTAACTATGGAATTATAGTGTTTCAGCTTAGCGTTTATTGAAAGAGATTTTTTTATAGGTTGGCCAGGTAAGTCTTTGTGCTTGTTTAAATTTAGTTGTTCTGTGTTCTATTGCTTCTTCTTCATTTGTGCTCCATGCTATTATTTCCCCAAGATATTTCAATTTATGAACAATTTTAATCTATTTATTACTGTTCAGTTGAATAACTGGTAAATCAACTTTAAAATTTGGCATCATTTCTGTTTTTTCAAATGAAATTTGTAATCCCATTTTTTAGCTATAATTTCTAGTTGTTCAATTTGAAATTTAGCCTCTTTTATTGTATTTGCAAGTAATGCTAAATCGTCCGCAAAAGCAAGGCAGTTGAGTTTAACATATCTACCGATCTTGATAGTTGGTTGGCATTTCTTGTTCCATTCACGCATAACCTTATCCAATGCATTTAATTTAATATAATCTTACCCCACTACCTTTACCTTAATTCAGGAAAATTCAGTATACAACGCAGAATACCGTAGCGAAGCACGGGTACAATTTGTTATTCGTTAATATTTTGTGCAAATCTCACTGTATAACCGCCGTGCAGGTATATGACACTTGTGTCTTGATTAAATACGTATGAATTCTAACATATTCGTGCCAATAACTCCCATCTCAAGCCATAACTCATGGTGTCTGTTTATATTATATGTTCACCATTTAAGGTATATATTAACATCCTTTAACCAACAATGGTGTGAATATCATCGATCTCTAAGAAGAAAAATTACACATACTTGAGTACCAAAGTATGACAAGTCTGTAACAGAAAAAAATATTCCACAGAGAATGGCAAAATTGTTGTCGAACTAATTTTTTCTACACCAGCAAGACCGATTTGTCGGGATCAGCGAAAGAATCCACCCTACCCACTTATATTTAATTATCAAATATCAGACTGAGACACATCAAAGAAAATCGGATATTGTTCCAGCCCACACCAGAAATATGGTGCACTATTAGAACCACTTTTCACCAAGGTTGCAGTTAGGCTTTGGAGGAAGTTTCGACAATGTTAATATTAATTCCTTTTAGAAAGTGAAGTTTATTTCGTAATATGTATGAATTTTTAAAATAATGCTATTTCTTGCAGTTCGTTCTCCTCGCCGTCGTGGCTGCCGCCTCCGCTGCTCCCGGCTACCTTGGAGCTGCCGTCGCCGCTCCTGTAGCTTATGCTGCTCCTGCTGTAGCCGCTGCCCCCGTGGCTTACGCTGCTGCCCCCGTCACCTACGCTGCCCCCGCTGTAGCTTACGCCTCCCACGCTGTAGCAGCACCAGCTGTAGCCTACGCTGCTCCAGCTATCGCCGCCGCTCCTCTCGTCAAGAGCCACGCTATCATTGGTTAAATTACTCTCTGAGTCATAACTTAATGTATTTTGTAAATATTTGAAAATGAAATATTAAATTAATATTTCCACTCAATAGACTGGTATTATTACTTTTATTTTAACATCCTAGTCTTGTGTATTTCATGCATTACAGAAATACGCTGCCTTATTTTTCACCTATTACAATGAGAAAAGTTTTCTTTTTCTTGGAAACAAAATTGAAATATTACTACGTTATTATACGACATGTAATTTCTTTATTACTGATTAAATTGGCAGCGCGGTGCGCCCACATATCTGTCATGTTGCATTCTTGCGGTAGTGGATTCGAATCCCACCCATCAGCAGCCCTGTGGATAGTTTTCAGGGGTTTTCTATTTTCATATCAGGCAAATGTTCAGACTATACCTTACTTGAGAATATGGATGATTGCATCCGGGAGATAGTAGGTTCGAATCCCACTATCGGCAGCCCTGAAAATGGTTTTCCGTGGTTTCCCATTTTCACACCAGGCAAATGCTGGGGCTGTACCTTAATTAAGGCCACGGCCGCTTCCTTCCAACTCCTAGGCCTTTCCTATCCCATCGTCGCCATAAGACCTATCTGTGTCGGTGCGACGTAAAGCCCATAGCAAAAAAATGGATGATTCGCTCCTCTCCTAGTCCTTTGCTATCCTATTGTCCACTAATCATATCTCAGATTGTGCCATTTGTGAAGAAAAATGTCTCTAGTGTTCACAAGTTGAATCTTGTAACACTTAGAGCAATAAAAGGCATAATTACCCCAAGTGACAGCACCAAGGGTCTGACCGTGTATCAGAGGCACGGTTCAGATACGTGGAAACGTGCTAGACAAAGACAAATTAAAGAAAGAAAAAAAAAAAAGCACTTACCATGAGAAAATAAAACGGGGCCCCCAAAGGAGCGGATAAAATACACCTGGTCATATCAAATTATCACCCCTTTTAAAGAAAAACACCAACACCTTGGGGAACAAGATATTTAATCAGGATAATTAAGTGATAAACAAATAGGAAGGAATAACCTCGCTGGAAAATAATAAAATTAAAAATAAAAAAATATTTAAACTCAAATCAAAACCCTACGGTCGACCGTTTATAAAGAAAATAATTATTTAGTTCTTGAAAGACTTAGCAAGATAAAGTAGATTTATGAAACCGCTCCTCAACTCTCAATTTTTCTTACAACCAAAGGTTTTCTTTGTACAGTACAAAAGTTTTTCTTTTTTAAACATCCTTTCAACCGTGAGAAACAACCTTGACAGAAAAAGTATTTGATATTGATACAGAAAACCCCTTTTTAGGATGTGTCAAACGACCCCCTTCAAAGATGGGTAGGTATTACGTGCACCTTTTCAAGAAATTAAAATAATAATAATAATAATAATAAGCACCGAAACACCGGGAGGAAAATTGAGCAGAAGGGAAAATTAACATCTCAAAGAAAAATTAAATGGACCAAGGAAATCCGCGGAGAAGGTAGAATTCATCATCGGCACATCAAATACAAATCATCAATCCCATCACAACAACATCGACAACATTAGCATTCCCATGGCAACGAGCAACAATCGGTCAAGGGAAGGGGCCAATCACAGGCCGCAAACAACAATAGGCGAAAACTAACAAAGGACCAAGAAAACTGACGCAGAAAAAAACCCAAAACCCAAAAGGGAAGAATGAAACTAAGTTAAATAAAAATAAAATTAACCAGAGAAGCGAGAAAAAAGAAAAGAAAACCGGGACATACTGTACACGTAACACCCACATCCCTGAAGCGACTCGCTTGTTAAATTATTCCAGTAAAATGATAGCCTTCATCACCAAACCTTTAGGCCTAGAAAAGTCATTAATAAACGCTAGGTTACCCAATTACATTTTTGAAGAATCCATAACTTACTTTCACACAGTACGCAAGCCCCATTTTCACAGACATAATTACACATGCTATAATTTCAAATTAACAAGCCGAAAATTTAAAATTCCACAAGGCAAGACTTCGTTTTTTAGATGACGCCAGTTACATGGTGCCGCGCGCACTTTCTGCACATAGGAAAATTTTCAGGTCTTTCACCAAAAATCAGTAAAGGTTTAGTTGTAACAACACTTACAGTTTCTTCCAGATGAAAGTCGTGAGGACAGCTTCGGTAGCATAAGCTACTTACTTACTAAAAAAAAACATAACATGCAAATTCCAGACGAGGAAAAATAAACCAGAAAAACTTGCAGAAATGCCCAGGGCAAAAGCCCCGCGTATGTAACCTTAGCCAGGCTCGAACATTTTCGGTGAAATTATCTCCTTAGGGAGAGAGAAGCCACACACGTCCATCTCTTCCTTCTCACCAAACAGCAATGGCGACTTCCCGAGATTCCGCAGTGCCGGCCCCAACGATCACATGTGCGCAGAGGGCAAGCGCCTGAGTGGTAACGTAGCTCGCGAGGTAGTACATACCTACGCCACTAGAGTGCAGGAGAATACAGTCAGGCACCGATAGGACGTGCATACAGTCAGTTATAAGCTTTGAAAAGAAGAAAACAAAGAGGCGAACCCCTTCTAAGAACACAGTTTTTCCACAGCCATTAGGCTAGCTCAAAAATATTTCCCAAGGGGGAAAAATTGTTACGCAGGTAACAGTCTCCCTCCCCGAAACTTGACATGTCCAGCACATGTTTACCATCATAAGGCGGTGGTCTTGAAGCAAACAAAGTTTTTGGTAGAATAGTCCGAATATGAAAATGACCACCAATCGCCAGCCTCAGTTTATGCACCACCAGCAGAACGAGTCCAACAGTCACTAAGAACCCAAACACATGTGATTTAAATTAAAGAAACAGTACAGTTCACTTACACGACACCAAATGTCTAGCCATTTTCAATAATAATGAAGTTCCATGCACCAAACTGTGCAACACCCAAGTCGCAGGCAAATTATTAATGGTCCAGATCACAGGGAACACTTATTCTCTAGATTTCTTGCTAAACTTTAATGCGAACTATTATCTTCCGCAAGTTCGTATGCGTCATCTGATCGGAGGTTACGCTACCTTGTGGTACATACACACCTTTAGGTAAAGTTCATAACTATTTGCTTTCAGAACTTTAGACCTTCTAGGTCTTAACTGCACCAGATCACATACCTAGACTTAAATTACTACATGTTTGTTAACTTTGTAATATTTCCCAAGGGGGAAAAATTGTTACGCAGGTAACAGTCTCCCTCCCCGAAACTTGACATGTCCAGCACATGTTTACCATCATAAGGCGGTGGTCTTGAAGCAAACAAAGTTTTTGGTAGAATAGTCCGAATATGAAAATGACCACCAATCGCCAGCCTCAGTTTATGCACCACCAGTGGAAGCGTGCTGGGCCCATAACCCAGAGGTCCGTGGATCGAAACCACGCTCTGCTACCACGAACTGTAACACTTAGAGCAATAAAAGGCATAATTACTCCAAGTGACAGCACCAAGGGTCTGACCGTGTATCAGAGGCACGGTTCAGATACGTGGAAACGTGCTAGACAAAGACAAATTAAAGAAAGAAAAAAAAACACTTACCATGAGAAAATAAAACGGGGCCCCCAAAGGAGCAGATAAAATACACCTGGTCGTATCAAATTATCACCCCTTTTAAAGAAAAACACCAACACCTTGGGGAACAAGATATTTAATCAGGATAATTAAGTGATAAACAAATAGGAAGGAATAACCTCGCTGGAAAATAATAAAATTAAAAATTTAAAAAAGTATTTAAACTCAAATCAAAACCCTACGGTCGACCGTTTATAAAGAAAATAATTATTTAGTTCTTGAAAGACTTAGCAAGATAAAGTAGATTTATGAAACCGCTCCTCAACTCTCAATTTTTCTTACAACCAAAGGTTTTCTTTGTACAGTACAAAAGTTTTTCTTTTTTAAACATCCTTTCAACCGTGAGAAACAACCTTGACAGAAAAAGTATTTGATATTGATACAGAAAACCCCTTTTTAGGATGTGTCAAACGACCCCCTTCAAAGATGGGTAGGTATTACGTGCACCTTTTCAAGAAATTAAAATAATAATAATAATAATAATAAGCACCGAAACACCGGGAGGAAAATTGAGCAGAAGGGAAAATTAACATCTCAAAGAAAAATTAAATGGACCAAGGAAATCCGCGGAGAAGGTAGAATTCATCATCGGCACATCAAATACAAATCATCAATCCCATCACAACAACATCGACAACATTAGCATTCCCATGGCAACGACCAACAATCGGTCAAGGGAAGGGGCCAATCACAGGCCGCAAACAACAATAGGCGAAAACTAACAAAGGACCAAGAAAACTGACGCAGAAAAAAACCCAAAAAACAAAAGGGAAGAATGAAACTAAGTTAAATAAAAATAAAATTAACCAGAGAAGCGAGAAAAAAGAAAAGAAAACCGGGACATACTGTACACGTAACACCCACATCCCTGAAGCGACTCGCTTGTTAAATTATTCCAGTAAAATGATAGCCTTCATCACCAAACCTTTAGGCCTAGAAAAGTCATTAATAAACGCTAGGTTACCCAATTACATTTTTGAAGAATCCATAACTTACTTTCACACAGTACGCAAGCCCCATTTTCACAGACATAATTACACATGCTATAATTTCAAATTAACAAGCCGAAAATTTAAAATTCCACAAGGCAAGACTTCGTTTTTTAGATGACGCCAGTTACATGGTGCCGCGCGCACTTTCTGCACATAGGAAAATTTTCAGGTCTTTCACCAAAAATCAGTAAAGGTTTAGTTGTAACAACACTTACAGTTTCTTCCAGATGAAAGTCGTGAGGACAGCTTCGGTAGCATAAGCTACTTACTTACTAAAAAAAAACATAACATGCAAATTCCAGACGAGGAAAAATAAACCAGAAAAACTTGCAGAAATGCCCAGGGCAAAAGCCCCGCGTATGTAACCTTAGCCAGGCTCGAACATTTTCGGTGAAATTATCTCCTTAGGGAGAGAGAAGCCACACACGTCCATCTCTTCCTTCTCACCAAACAGCAATGGCGACTTCCCGAGATTCCGCAGTGCCGGCCCCAACGATCACATGTGCGCAGAGGGCAAGCGCCTGAGTGGTAACGTAGCTCGCGAGGTAGTACATACCTACGCCACTAGAGTGCAGGAGAATACAGTCAGGCACCGATAGGACGTGCATACAGTCAGTTATAAGCTTTGAAAAGAAGAAAACGAAGAGGCGAACCCCTTCTAAGAACACAGTTTTTCCACAGCCATTAGGCTAGCTCAAAAATATTTCCCAAGGGGGAAAATTGTTACGCAGGTAACAATCTAACCCTGTAAACTCTTGAGCAATACGTAATCTATCAGCCCATCTTGTAACTTGCCCCATTATGTCCTAATATAACCAGATAAGATTATAAACTAACCACTATCCAGGCTGAGTTGGTTGCTCAGATGTTTGATGCGTTGGCCTTCTGACTCCAACTAGGCTTGATCAGTTCGCAGATACACGAAGGTTCTCAAATACAGGTGTGTAGGCCTTCTCGGCAGATTTCCCGGAGTGAAAATATTCCGGCACCTCGGCTTCTCCGAAACCATCAAAAATTTGTTAGTAGGACGTGGAAAAAAAATAACATTATTACAAATTAACCACTGCAATAGTCTGGAATTCCGTTTTATTACATGAATGTGTAAATTCCTTCTTCTTCTTTATCTGTTTACTCTCCAGGGTCCTTTTTTGCCCTGGACTCAGCGAGGTATCCTACCTCTACCAGCTCAAGGGCAGTGTTCTGGAGCTTCATACTCTGGGTCGGGGATACAAATGGGGAGGATGACAAGTACCTCGACTAGACTGCCTCACCTGCTATGCTGAAGAGGGGCATGTGGGGAGATGGGGAGATCGGAATGGATAGACAAGGAAGAGGGAAGGAAGCGGCCATGGCCTTATGTTAGATACCATCCAGGCGTTTGCCTGAACGAGAAGTGAAAAACCACGGAAAACCACTTCCAGGATTTCTGAGGTGGGAATCGAACCCACCTCTACTCAGTTGACCTCCAAAGGCTGAGTGTACCCCGTTCCAACCCTCGTACCACTTTTCAACTTTCGTGACAGAGCCGGGAACCGAACCCGGGCCACCGGGGGTGGCAGCTAATCATACTAACCACTACACCACAGAGGCGGGTGTGTTTAAATTCCAAGCAGGGCAATTATATACTATACATGCAGTTGTACACTGTACATAACTGGAGTTAGAAAAATTGGTTAAGTTTTGAAAATTGCTATGTACGGATGGACGTAATTATGTAAGCCATGTACCATCAAACATTAGTGGTTTCCATAGTTGTAGGAGCAACTTTAATTATAGTTAAGGGTCGATTTGGAAGAGTTACGAAGTGAAGTGGCTATATGGAAAATTGAATCACAGTAGCTGCAGTTCTCTCTCAGCAATGACACAATGCCACTAAAGTAAGTGAACTGATCAGATACTTGTTATAATCGTTACTGTAATGTGTTACCGTTCGTGTGCCACTGGGTGAATGTGGTGTAAAAGTTACGAGTCTTAATTTAATAAGAAATTCTGAGAACGAGAAATTGTGAATGATAAGCTAGAAGGAATTATGAATGCGAATTATTTAATTATTGTGGGTTTGTAAATCGTTTCTATTTTTTATGTAGACTACACATCATACAGATTTGTGAACTGTGTGTTCTTAATATTGTAGTTTGCTCACTTGACGAACGAAATCTTTCGCCAAATGCCTTTCCAAAACATTTCGATAGGAATGTGATTGTTACCTACTTGAAGTTCATTTCTACCCACTTATTACCGAGCGAGTTACCCGTATGATGGATTTTCGTAATTTCTCATTTTAACACCAGGAAAATGCTGGACCTGTACCTTTATTATGGCCACGGCTACTTCCTTCCCACTCCTAGTCCTCTCCTGTTCCATCTTCGTCACAATAAACATATCTGTGTCGGTGCGGCTTAAAGAAAATTGGGAAAAGAAAAGAAACAAACTTATTCCCACTCTTGTCAATCAGATGCATCTAGATAAATCCAGAAATTAATTTCATGCTTGATGGATTAACGCTTGGCTGAGAAATTAATTTTTCCCAATGGAAACATATGGTGTTTACCAAACTTCTATTACAGTAATTACAGGGCGAGAACCCTACAAGATTTGCCATCTTCGCATGGCGCGTGTCGGTAAATGAGAGTGCGGTCGCCACTTCTCCGTTCCCGTACGTCCGTAAAAGAAATCCATCAAAATCGAGCAATGGATAATCAGATTGAAGAAAAACAGGTCAAAAAGAAGGACACCCCCGTCAATGTAAGTGTTGAAAATACTCTTTCTCAACCCTTAGGAAAGCGTTGAACCGTGTGATGATATTCCGGTTCACTCTCTGTAATTCATCCTCATGATTAATCAAAATATTGGTATTAATTGCATTTAAAAATGTACAAAACACGAAAATAATCTGATCTACTGTTAATCGAGAAGCCTATAAAGGAATTAAAGAAATCAATTACTGCTATACTGATAGCAATATCCTGTACGCTATATGGATGCTTATCGCAGTCCAGCTGAGATTATGATATCAGTGGGCAAGCTATATGAGTCAGTTGGCACTTGCATCATCAACTCGGCACGGAGAATAACGAACTACTGGACTAAAGCTGGCACAAGTGTGAAACGGTATATTGTGTTTTCAAGTAATCTTGAACAACCGCCAATTTACAAGAAGCTAAATCAGCAACGTAACTGAAGAATTAAATAATGCACTCGTGTAGTCGAGGCGTGGTAATGCCTTGTTTAAAAGTGATCTAAATGAAAAATAAAAGGTATAGGTTTTTATTCTCGTCAGGAAATAGACAATATTAGAGGTTAGACATCCGTTTCTGGAGAGGCCCTGGACATCACTCAATACAGATGTGTAGTGAGTACCAAGTCTGTTAATGATAGAAGCCTTTGCATTGACTACTTCAGGGGAATTAATGACTTGTGTGAAGATGGATTCTTTTATTACTAAGGTGAATTACATCCGCATAAATTACTGGCCTTGAATCGTAGTAGCATGAGTATTAAGCTCACCAACCAAGATAAACCTATATGTCAGAAATTTAACACGGTTTTACGAGGGTTTATCACGGACATCGTATTTCATTTTTATAAAACAGGGATAAAATACACGGACTTTCGCGCATACTTTGACACATATTTTTCCTCATTGTTGGGAATGTGGATGTTACGTTTGACAGAATGCAGGGTACCTGCACACCAGAAAGTAATTGACTTATCAGAAAATAATATTTTGTACATCCGTGACTAAGACGCGAGTCCGATAAAAGAGACCATAGGAAAGATTGAGAACACAGGAGAAGAAATAATCGTCTGAGTTTACATCAACGAGGTATTTGATTGGTTTTCATCTAACAGTATTGCAACGGAGCTTATGGTCCACTTTAGAATACTAAGAACTCATAAACTTCGATACTATTGCACTTGGGTGACTCCCCAGTGAGTGAATATCTTTGATGAAGTTGAACGTATCAATATAAAATGGACGAAATGCTTCTATTTCTGGAACAGGACGATATTACGTGTGAAGAAGTAACTGGATGACTAAATTAATTTGGTGAAGGAATTTGTAAGGTAAAATCTCGGTTACTTTTAGCTTGAGGACTTAACCCTCACCAGGTCTGTAAAAAGATACTGTACAGCAATACATATTTCACCAGGAGTTAGGAAGTACATTATTCTCTGCAATGCATGCTACGATATTCAGCATGCGAGACGGAGGCACAGTGGATCAACATTTTCCCTTAAAATAGGACGTGGCTTAATTCTGAGTTAGAGATGGCATATCCTATAGGTTTGATATTCCTATGCGTAGGAGATGCAGTATATGAACTAAAACTACCTGGTCACAACAGAGTACAATACCAGAGTACAGAGTAAAATACCATACAGTTGTTGAAATTGAAAGCTATCTTGAGGGGTTTCGAAACCATGTTAGATTAAAAGAGAAGCTTACTTGCTTCGTTGCTTCCTTAATACTGCATATATAATGCGTTCTGCCCGAAGGTAAGTCTTCACACAACAGGTGTTATTGCAGACCTGTCTTGTACCATCCTCTACATTTTCTGCTAGCTTCCTTCTGCCTTGAGATTTTCCACCATCTGATATCTCCACCATCATTTTCCTTTCCTTCCATTCACTCTTCCTGCTAGTGCGACCAAAAAACTTTCTCTTAGCAGGTAGTGTTCAAGCCAGTTCTGCACATATTCTAAGGACGTAATAATAATAAGCAGAAGAAGAAGAAGAAGAAGAAAAGGAAGAATAATAATACATGACTCCCATTTATTCTCGTATCCTAATACCAGGTTGAAGACAAGGCCGGATGCCCTTCTAGGCGCCAACATTATTTGAGGACCTATTGAAGACGAATTAAACGATAGTGAATAAAATAGGGTAAGGACGAGGCAGGAATCGGCTGTGACCTATAAACACGAAGTGCCCGATATTTGCCTGGAACTGCTAACGAAGAATTACAGGTAAACCATTCTCAGGACATCCGACTGAGGGGATCGAAAAAACTCGCCTCGTTAGTGCAGAGCTCATCTTCGTAACCCAGAGTGTTCCCGGTAGCCCTGGGTTCGATTCCCGGCCGGGTTAGGGATTTATAATTGTAAATGATTAATATCCCTACCAATTCACTAGGTAATAATAATAATGATAATACTGGTTTATTATTTTCATTTGACTACTATGCCACCTGTATTTTACCTTAGAAAATTTCAGTTTAGTCCGCCTATGTGGTGTAGTGGTTAGTGTGATTACCTGCCACCCCAGGAGGTCCGGGGTCGATTCCCGGTTCTTCCACGAAATTTGAAAAGAAGTTCGAGGACTGGAACTGGATCCAGTCAGCCTCGTGAGGTCAACTGAGTAGAGGAGGGTTCGATTTCCACCTCAGCCATCCTCAAAGTGGTTTTCCGTGGTTTCCCACTTCTCCTCTAGGCAAATGCCGGGATGGTACCTAACTTAAGGCCACGGCCGCTTCCTTCCCTCTTCCTTGTCTATCCCTTCCAATTTTCCCATCCCTCCACAAGGCCCCTGTTCAGCATAGTAGTTGAGGCCGCCTGGGCGAGGTACTGGTCATCCTCACCAGTTGTATCCCTGACCCAGAGTCTGAAGCTCCAGGACACTGCTCTTGAGGCGGTAGAGGTTGGATCCCTCGCTCAGCCCGAGGGAAAACCAACCCTGGAGGGTAAACCGATTAAGAAGAAGAAGAAATTCAGTGAAACCACTCGTTTAATTTTCAGCATTTCCAAGAATAATATTTTATCAGTAGGGAGGAAACCTACGGGAACTGAATACCAGGCTGGGATTACAAGCAGCAATAGGCAAATCATCCGAATCATTAGGGATGTGTATGCTCCCAGCATGGTAGTATACTGATATATTGAATCAACTTATTGCAAGGTTAATATTGACAACTCATTGTGATCAACTGTATTCTGTAAGAAAGAGGTTAGCTCCTGGGCGAACCTATCTTTAAATCGGTCTGTTTTCAGAGCAATTTTTCTGTATTGGAGCGAAATCCGGGCGGACTCGGTATATATTATTCATAAGTTTGAAATAGCAGACATGGACGCAGCGAAGATTATCGCTGGTAAAATCAAGTGGAAAGTATGGCATGAGTGTACTCGATATGAGAGAATAACTGGCTTTGGGGGTAGGCCCATGTTACGTGAGTGCAGGAAGATAATTCGGCTAGGAGATGTACGTTTTTACAATTTTGCGTTTCGTCGCACCAACGACGCAGTTAGATATTTGGCGACGATGGTATAGGTAAGGGATAGGGGTGGGAAGGCAACGACCTTGGCTTTGTTTATGTTACAGTCCCAGCATTTTCCTGGTATGAAAGTGGGACGGCACGGAAACCAAATACAAGGCTGCCGACAGTGGGGTTCGAACCCAACATCTGCCGAATGTAAAGTGAGACAATGTTATCCAAGCCACTCAGCCGTTTCCTCGGTAGAAAATAATGGTGTCCGTCATGGGGGTAAGAGAAGTAGAGGGAGGTCAAGACGACTGTGGCTAAAAATTTAGAGATGCATGGTACGGAACTAAACGAGGCTAGAGCGTCAGTTACAACTAATATAGGATATTGGAGCCGTTTGTTAAATTCACACAGGCTTTCAGGCTGCACGCCGAATGGCATAACAGTCTATAATAAAGATGTGTGTATGTTTCCGAATCATCCCAATTCCTCATAAGAACATCTCTTAAGATTTTTTCAAGGTTTTAGACATATGTATCACAATTTTAAAAACGTTTATATGTTGATTGTACATCGCAAAAGTCGATTTAACTTGTCTCCCACCGATTCGAGTTAACAGGTTCGTCATCCGTGCAAACGTGGGATGTTTGTACAGAGTCACAGAAATATCCGTTTGATGAAAGAAACGGTTTTCTAGGAATTTTCTACGTGATGTCTTCCTTCAGAAATTTGCACCTTCGTCTTTGGTTATTATCTTAAACTATGAATAAGCTCGATCATTCGGGACTTTTACAGGAAATCTCCTGACAGCACGAACCAATTCCGTACACACATACGTATAGTGAATAAACACTCTTTTAGACAAAAACTTTAGCCTAAAGTTAGCAATGATTTCTTAGCCCACTCATTACCTTGAGATTTATATAGCTCTTCAGCTCAGAACGATAAAACACTCAAATTCCCCACGAATATAGCTACTGGACTGAACCTACCGTGTACACGGGCAGCATATTCTATTCATCCAGTATATATTAAATTCATCCAGTGTATAGTAAATGTTACCTAGGAATTGCTTGTGTTGTTGATGTAGGATGTTTCTGGGTTAGAGTAACAAATTATAGGATGGAAGGAATACGTCCCTGAATAAGTTCATAATAAAACATCTCAATTACGTATAGCTTGAAAATCCCTTACAGGAATCAGGCTCTTATTCACCAGTCATTAACATTATATCGAACTGGGCGCGTAGTGAAGAAGTACTCCTCTCTCCATAACTTGCAGGACATATGTCACTAAATCACTACTGGGCGCCGTAAGTTATTCAGCCAGCGAGACGTAAACACATCGCGTTAGCATATTCCCACGGAAGAGGTCGGTGACTTGTTCTGGATTAATGATCCCTTATTCTACCAGAAAGTACGCGTTTACAAAGGGAAAATCTTAAATTGCACCTCTCAAAATCCACAGTCGTTTTAGAAAGTTCCTGTATAGATTCTTGTAAGACACGTAAGAGGAGAACTAAATTTGCATTCCTCCAAATCAACAATACATTAAAAACTATGAGCTGTATGGAAATATACTTCCAAAGGATCCGAAATTCGTGTTAAACTCTCGATCTCATGGCATCCAAACACCGGATAGTAAAAGGATTGTGGGAAAGTACTTCAAAGCAAAGTCGTCTCCGTACAGACCACGAAAGCCCTTGGAGGGGTGGAAGATAAAGGCTTCCACAATCCGTAACCTAGAAACTTGGTAGGTTAGAGTGGATAGCTCTACAACCGGCCGCCTTTTCCCCTGGGAATTAACCTGGTACTCATTTTTGGTGTAGGCTGCGTTAACCACAGGGCCAGAAGTGGAAATCTCGTTTCTTAAATTCTTCAACTTCCTGACGGGGATTCAAACCCACGTCCTTGCGGGTGAACCGAGCACGCCTTTACCGTCTCGGCCAGGCAGCCCATGAGAAAGTACTTCACTATCTGAAAATAATCTTACGTCCTGAAAACTTGTAGTAACAATAAGTTAAGCTTCGAAACACACAGTACAATTACCAAACTAAATAATTATCAAAGCAGAAATGCCTGATTTTATATGAAACACCACAGATACATGCGACGACACTACAACTTAGCTCGCTTGCTTTACACCGCGATTCAGTAATACAATCATAATCAAACTATAATAATGTGAAAAATAACATATATTTGGGTAGGAGAATAGTACAAAATTAACATTGAAAAAATACAGGCACAAAATACATCGTCCAAAAGTCTATGTCAGCATTCCCTTGTTCCTCATCCTCGTTTTTTATTGTTTCTCCCGTACTGCCAACACCACCACTACAACGCGGCCATACCGTTATTCATCCGTCCCGGATGAATCATCGTTACTGAAGCTGGTTCGCGGCTTCATCATCTCGGCACAGCTGGAGGTTCACTCTAGTCACAAATTTACAGCATGCATCCAATTTGAATATTCACGTCTTATCATAGATCAATATATTGTACTCACGATTTGAGATTTCTTCACTATCCACGTTTACCGTACGTCTATATATAAGTATATATCTGCGGCGTAATTCGTCCTCACTTCGTTGGCGTCTTTACAATCGCGGGGTATCTTCAGTAATCATCGTCTTAAGTTTCTCCGTACAGCATTCCGTATTTCGCATTATCCTCCATCCATTCCGGACAAGCCCCCAAAGTGTGCAGGAAATTACATATATTCGAACAGAAGAAAAATACAAAAGTAACAAACACATCGTCCAAAATATCTATATCAGCAACTAAATCAGAATCTTCTCCTTGTTCCTCGTCGTCGTTTCTTAATGCCTTTTTTTCGTGCTTCAAAATTCCACGCCGCAATAATGACAATGATAGCATTTTATGAGTTACCGCGTGCAGAAAGTTTGATCTGATAGGACTTAAGATGCCTAATTGTCGATTTATATGTTATCGTTTGCTCCGCCACGTTGGAAAGAAACTGGAAAAATATTCTGATATTCTGAAATCAATAGCGGAGCCATTGTAAGGAAACGTTGACAGTATTTCCAGGGATATGTTTAACATGCCAACATCGTGGGATATGGACTTCTAGACACATGAAACAGTCGCCGAATTTGAATCCTTTTACTGGGGTCGTTATCTTTTCAGCTCTGCATATTTTACAACCCTATGCGGCTAAAACATACCCGTGTTAGTGCAATATACAGGATTTGACTAAATATGATGAAAATATCATAATATAGTAAGGCTATGTGTATCAAAGCCGGCCCCGTGGTGAAGGGGTAGCGTGCCTGCTTCTCACCAGGTGGCCCCAGGTTCGATTCCCGGCCATTTCCGGGATTTTTCTCTCGACCTGAGGACTGGTTCGAGGTCCACTCAGCCTACGTGATTAGAATTGAGGAGCTATCTGATGGTGAGATGGCGTCCCCGGTCTCGAAAGCCCGTAATAACGGCCGAGAGGATGCGTCGTGCTGACCACACGACCCCTCATAATCTGCAGGCCTTCGGGCTGAGCAGCGGTCGCTGGGAAGGCCAAAGCCCTTTCAAGGGCGTTAGGTGCCGTGGGGTTTGTGTTTTTGGTATGTGTATCAAAGATGATGATGAAAATGATGATGATGATGATTATATGTTGAGTGCTCAGCCTGAAGGTTGCCTGCATTCACAAAAGTTCCAGTCCCCACTATATGTGTTACTAAGGAGCCTTTCTAGTGAAATGAAAATTATAGTTTTTCCTGACTGAGCCAGAATGTGCTCTGGCTTATCAGTCTCCTAAGCTCACTGAAACATGCACATAAACCGGATCAACAGTCAAAAATTCACACATTCATAACAGGGACTGGTACTTATGAAATAGCAATACTAGAGTTTTGATCATACCTCTGTCACTTCATTCGCATTAAATACAGAAAATGCCAGTGTAATGAAAGTAACACATTTTTTCTAGGCCATACGGGAAGTTGTATTACACTGTAATCATCAGCCTTCCAGGAATGAATCGTGGCTTCGAATATAATAATAATAATAATAATAATAATAATAATAATAATAATAATAATAATAATAATAATAATAATAATAATAAAATCAATGGCGTATGGCTTTTAGCGGAAGGAGTGTCCGAGTTCAAGTTCGGCTCGAAAGATGCAGGCCTTTTGATTTGACGCCTGTAGGTGACCTGCGCGTCGTGATCAGGATGGAATGATGATGAAGACGACACATAAATCCAGCCCCTGTGCCAGCGAAATTAACCAATGACGGCTAAAATTCCCGACCCTGCCGGGAATAGAACCAAGGGCCCTGTGACCAAAGGCCAGCGCGCTAACTATTTATCCATGGAGCCGGACATATTAATAATAATAATAATAATAATAATAATAATAATAATAATAATAATAATAATAATAATAATAATATATTATAATTAATATCCTTAAGAAACTTTAGGATGTAGAAATTTTGCTTTAAAATGCTGCAAAAATCTCTACTGACCCTACTGGTGAAGCAGATAGAAAAGCAAACTAACCAGACAGCTATCGAGCCAGACGGCAAGTAGGTCTTGGAGTGTCTCTTTAGCGTTGTGAGCAACGCCTTGAAAACACAAAGCTCTTCAGTTAAACTAATAGAGCTGACTAATTAATGTACCAGCCTTGAGTACAAGATTAAAATACAAGAAGATGAGTGTCTCAGGAATCAAACTCCGATCCTGCACACGGAAGATATGACAGGTTACCCAAAAATCATGGAGCTGGACTTTTCAGACTTGACATACACTATATTTCACGTAAAATTCCCATACCGTACTTCTTTACTTATCCATTTCTACGGTACATCGGTATGGGCGAAATCAAATCCAAGAGCTTTGTGTCAGAACATGCAAACCCACTAAATTTCTACGAGTATTTATAATCCCCCTTCACAAGGAAGGATATTCTAAAATCCAGAAATATGGATGTAGGCAATGGCTCAATTCTGTACCTTATTTCCCGTAGTCAGTTACCACGATCCACTGCAGATTAATCTCAGCACGTAAATCTCTCCGTCAAGTTTTATCCCCTGTTTCCGCTATCATTTCACTAACGTTCAACGAATCATACTTCCAATAGTGCTCTCCTCTTCTTGTAGAAAATATTTCACTTCCATTTCGTCGTGTTCTAATCATCACCTCTATCGACGTCCTATTATTTTAGCAAGTAGTTTTGATGTCATGGTCAAAACCGCTCGGGCAGTTCCGTAGTGTTTCCTCCCACTTTCCCACACTTGATGTGACCTCGCGCAAGGTCGCCCCACCCTAACTAAACAGTATATAAAGTGGGGCTAGGGACACATTCAGTACACTGTCCACTCGTCAGAGAAACAGAAACATCAAACAACCATGTTCAAGCTGGTAAGTAATATTATTGGCATTATTGAGCCACTGATAATGCTGTAAAGTATTTCATCCAATCATCACTTTTGCCAGCAAAACTGAAAGTAATATCACATTAGTGGGCTGTTATGACATGTTATTCTCTGCTGTGAATTTATGAATTTAACCTATGGAAGTATAAAATTTAATTTCCGAACTTTAAATTTATAACTAGTGACTCATGCTGGTACTAAATGCCAGTAAATGAAAAAGCACTAACCGTGGCTGTGAAAAAATACGTAGTCTCCTACAATATTTCTTTCGACACTGTTTCTGATTGTTGTTGTAATTAAATCTTGATATGATATTTTCAACGCCGCAATAACAAGTACATAGTTTTAAAGAGTATAGGGCATTATACATATAAGTCGTGTGCTTTTAAAAAAGAGGTATTGCCTCATATTACAATTGTGTTGAAATAATTACAACATGATGAAAAAATTTGAAATTTACTAAGTTATAAACCTAATGTTTCCTAAGTCAATTGAAGGGACTTTAAGTAAAAAAAAGATAATTAACCATAAATGGAAGGAAATTAACCTATGAGTTTAGTGTTTCATTACACTCTCCAAAATTTTGTTTACTCTTTTCCAAAAATTTCACCTGGACTGATAAAATTTAGGATCATCATCACTTTGATAATTTAAATAGTTTTATTCGCTAAACATGTGCCATAAATGTCTCATTAGAAGTTCACTGGAATAGTATGGAATATCTGAGAACTTGCGAATTTCTATGAAAAGTTTTTAGGAATCCACATACCGCACTACTGAATAAACTCATGGTGAACATATGTTGAATCTTTAGCCAGAAGTCAGAATGGAATTCAGAAGTTCCAGCGTCAGCTGTCATAAACACCTCGATGGCTTGGATGAGGCATGGTAGAGAAATAAGGAGTAGGGAACTTCACCGTTTTTAAATCTAGTTGGTGCTAATGCAGGCTATCAGGGATGCAAAAACGTATTCATAATTGAACAAGTAGTACTTTTACATTAGGCGTCAAAAGAGTTCCTGCTTTACAGTTCATACCTCTTAAATTAGCCACATGAATGCAATGTGTGCTTTTATTTTATTCAGCCCCTGCACTCGAAACTTTCCTCACACATAAGTCAACTTAAAAACGTGACAATATTGCATTAAATTACCAACTATCAGACTAAGCTAGATCAAAGGATGTACGAAACTTATACCAGGCCACATAAAAAAATTATAGTGCGCTATCAGAGCCACTTTTCAACAAGGTTGCTGTTAGACTTAGGATGTAGTTTCGGCAATGTTTAATATTAATTCATCATTAAAAATTTATGTTTTTTACTAATATCTATTAATTTTTTCTTATTTCTTACAGTTCGTCCTCCTCGCCGTCGTGGCTGCCGCCTCCGCTGCTCCCGGCTACCTTGGCGCTGCCGTCGCCGCTCCTGTAGCTTATGCTGCTCCCGCTGTAGCCGCTGCCCCCGTGGCCTACGCTGCTCCCGCTGTAGCTGCTGCCCCCGTCGCCTACGCTGCCCCCGCTGTAGCTTACGCCTCTCACGCTGTAGCAGCCCCCGCTGTAGCCTACGCTGCTCCAGCTATCGCCGCCGCTCCTCTCGTCAAGAGCCACGCTATCATTGGTTAACTTCCTCTCTGAGTCATAACCTAATGTATTTTGTAAATATTTAAAAATGAAATATTAAATTAATATTTCCACTAAGTATACTGGTATTAATACTTTTATTTTAACATCCAAATATTGTGTATTTTATGTACTGTAGAAATAATTCCTCTATTTTCCACCTATTAAAATTGGGAATGTTTCGTTCTTCTTGGAATATATGGGAAGTATTTAATTGGAAAACTGATACGTTATTATATGACACATTATTTCTTTATTACTGAGTGAGTGGCACATATCTGTTAGGTTGCATTCGATAGGTGGTGGGTTCGAACCACACCATCAGCAGACCTGAAGATGGTTTTAAGTAGTTCTCCATTTTAACACCAGGCAAATGTTGGAGCTGTATCGTAATTAAACTCTGGCTGCTTGATTGCCCGTCCCAGCACTTTGCTATCCTATTGTCGACTAAAACATAATTGAATTTGTTCGATCTCAGATCGTTTGGACGAAAACTTTCTATTCTTCAGAAACTGAACCTAATCTTTTATATTCATGAGGAACAAGTCATCTAACTTGGAAACTATTCTATTCTATCCAGATATAGCTAAAGAAAATGATCAATTAACCAGTGGATTAATTTAGAATATAATTTTATAACATGAATATGTCGAGTATGAACATAGCAGTTATATAATGAACATAGGTGGAATTAAGAAAAGTAGTTAGATTTTTAAAATTGTTATACATGCACGGACATTAATAACCCATATACCATCAAATGTGAGTGTTTTCTATAGTTTTAGGAACAACTGTAATTATAATTGAAAGTTAACGTGAAAGAGAGTAGTTGTACGTAAAACTTAATCACATTAGCTGCAGTTCTCACTCTGTAGTGATGCAGTTCCACTGAAATCAAGCGAACTGATCACACACCTGATATAATCGTTATCGTTAATGTCTTACCATTCATGTTTTACAGAGTACATGTGATTTTAAAAGTAGGAAACTTATTTTAATAACCTATTATGAGGGCGAGGAATTGTGAATGATAAACTAGAAGGAATGAAGAATATCATTTATTGGTATATTGGGCGTTTCTAAATCTTTTCTGCGAAATCGTCTTGTTGCGTACTCGTCCAGCTTTTTAAACTAATAATAATGTATTTAGATTTAAGTTCCATTGACTACTTTGGCGGTTTTTGGGGACGCCAAGATGCCGGAATTTTGTTCCACATGAGTACTTTTACGTAGCAGTAAACCTGCTGATACGAGGCTGACGTATTTTAGCTTCTTCAAATAACACCGGACTGAGCCAGGGTCGAACCTGCTAAGTTAGGGACAAAAGGCCAGCGCTTCAACAACCTGAGCCACTCAGCCCGGCAGTTTCTGTGAACTGTACAGTACAATCTCAGATTGTTGTCTGCTTCCTTGGAAAAGGAAAAGTAATACTCTCGCCAGACGTCTTCCCAAAACATTGCAGATGGAATGTGATTGTTTTCGTTTCTAACCACTTACTCACACTATTGTCACCTAGACGCATCTAGACACATCCAGAAGTGAAATTACAATTTGTTGGAAATACACCTGGCCGAGTGGACACATATTGTGTTTACCAAAGTTCCATTACATGACGTACAGTGCCAGTCGCCCATAGCGTTTGGCGTTCTTCCTGCATACCAATTGTCGCTTAACTAGTGTGTGGTCGCCTTCAGACCTTCCCCGTACGCCATTATAAAACCCATCAACTTCGACGAATGGATAATCAGATTGAAAAAATAAACGACATAAACTTGACCCCATTGCAGTAAGTGTTCAAAAGGCTCCTTTTCAGCCGGTAGACGTTGCATCGTTGTAGCCGTTCACTCTCCGAAATTCAGCCTCATGAGTCTTCAAAATTTCGGTGGAAATTGCATATAAACATCTACAGCACATGAAAATATGTCGTTCGGCACTTCATTCAGAAGCATAGAAGCGCTTTGAACCCATCAATTACTGCTGTATAAGTAGCAATACGCTGCACGCTGTACGGAACTTATCGCAGTCTGAGCTCATGGCATCACTGGGTGATCTCTGTGGGGTCAGGCTGACTTTACATCCTCCACTCGACCAGATACGATGCAAAAAATACCGGCAATTTGACCTAGGCTCGCACTTCAGCGACATGGCATTTCTTGTGTTCGAGTGTCCGTGAACCTTGGCAATATTCCAAGAAGCTAACTCAGCAACTGGTAAACTATCCGATCATCGTTGATACTTCCAGTATGCACTCTTACATCCAAGTTGTGGTCACTGCCTGGTTGAGAAAGTAAAGACGATGAATTAACCTTAAAAATCTACAACATACGAAATGTTCCTGATTTCCATCAAGAAATAGCAAGAATAGGAACTAGACAACCATTTATTTGGAGGATCCTTGCCCTGGCGTTCACTCAGCCTACCTGAAATGAACACCGACGATAAGAATAGAAGAATCTTTGCCTTGCACTGCTACAGGGGATTTTTTGACTTGTGGAGATGGACTTTTCTATCACTGTAGATAATTCATTCCACATAAGGCACTGTCCATTAGTCGTAGTATCAAGGCTTTCCATTAAATGCGCTACTCCAGATGAACCTATGTGTGAGAAAACATTGCCGCTGGGAGTTTTTAAATGAATGTCGTAGTTAGTTCTTCCGTACACAAAAATATTAATAAAATACATGAGTATTTTGACGTATTTTGACACATATTTCTCCTCAATGCTTCGAAAGTCAAGTTCATTACTTGAAGGCATGGATGGTAATCACACATCAGAAAATAATAAATGCATTTAGTATAACAGTGTCGAAGATGCGAGTCCGCTAAGAGATAATCATCGATACTAATGCATTTGGGATACATTCTTTTTACTCCCCAGCGAGTTAATATTTATGATGATTTTAAATGCATACATATACAAAATTATCGGATAACTGCTTCTGCTTCTGGAATGGGATGCTATTGGTTGAGAAGTACCAACTGGATGACAAAACGGGAGATTTTATGGAAGATTATGTAAAACAAAATCTGTCACCTTTAGTTTGAAATATGCGTACTGCCACCAGATCTTTAATTCCCTCTGAGCTACATCACGAAAACCTGGAATAGTGAGGAACTTCTCGAACATCTGTCTGCTTAACAAATACTGTTCCGCAATACACACTTCACCAAGAACCAGGATTCTCTGTAATACGTAATACATAATTCAAGCTCTGATGTGAGGGCATAGTGAGCCAGCATTTTCCTCTAAAGAAGGCGTTGTGAAATCCTGGGACGGATTTGTCATCTTCTATCAGTTGGATGAACTTAATGACAGGAGATGCAGTAAAAGTATTGAAACTACCTGGCCACAACAGAGGTGCAGATAACAGACACGTACCATGTGTAGTGTCTGGTAACGCTTGTAAGAGAAGCATTGGCCTTACAAACTTAAAACTGAACATATCGTAAGAGATGTTCAGTGCACCGGGCGAGTTGTCCGTGCGCGTAGAGGCGCGCGGCTGTGAGCTTGCATCCGGGAGATCATGGGTTCGAGCCCCACTGTCGGCAGCCCTGAAGATGGTTTTCCGTGGTTTCCCATTTTCACACCAGGCAAATACCAGGCTGTACCTTAATTAAGGCCACGGCCGCTTCCTTCCAACTCCTAGGCCGTTCCTATCCCATCGTCGCCATAAGACCTATCTGTGTCGGTGCGACGTAAAGCAAAAAAAAAAAAGATGTTCAGTGCAAGCGAATTTTTTGAATTTCGAAGTTATGTCTGAAAGGTCAAAAATCCTTGTTAAAACACTGACTTTATGTCTAATAATATGTATTAAGAGGGAAGCTTGCTTCCTTACTTGCTTGAATACTTGGAGACACCAATCATAACACTGTATAATATGTAAAGTGTTCTGCCTATAGGTAAGTATTCACACAGTAGCTCTCCATGCAGTCCTGTCTTCTGTCATCCTCTACAGTTTCTGGTGGCTTCCTGTTAGCTTGACATTGTCTACCATCTGGTATCCCCTCCGTCTTTTACTCTCCTTCCGTCCATTGTTCTTTCCAGTGCGTCCACCTACAAACATTCTCTTTGCAGCCAGTATTCAAGCCAGTTACCATCACTCCTTCTGATGTCATTTAACAGTTTTCTCTGTAATAATGATAACTATAATAATAATAATAATAATAATAATAATAATAATAATAATAATAATAATAATAATAATAATAATAATAATAATAATAATAATGAAAAATAAAGTCAGATATAAGGAAGGATAGCAGGGAAATGTGGACATGAGTGGAGAGGATTATACTGGATGCAGGATTTTGACTGACGTGGGACGTCCACGATATGACAACGCTGATGACGAAAGCTCAAAACAGGAATAACAATTCCATGATCGTCGTCATTTTCTGTGACACTAAGAAGTAGAATAATAATAACAATAACAATAAATTCATGAATATATATATTTCTTTTAAATTCGCGATCCATAGCAATATTTGTACCTCGAGAATAGTAGGTCAGGGGAACAACGTTGCGGTTAGAACCTGGGTACAGGAATGTGCCGGTCATATATCTTCAGGACATTGAGGAACGTGCGACTGTCAAATGTCATTGTAATCACATTACCAGAGAAAACTTTAGGTCTTGGAGAAACCAGTCCCAATTCGCACTTGTCTGGCACAAATGTCACCTGCAGTCATCGAAATTTGAACGCGGGATATAGCAATCCAAAGTTTACATTGAACCATTTGAGCGATGAGAGTGACACCAAAGTATCATGCCATATTGTAAGTATGAGATTTATATTTTGTTTAAAGGCTGGTTTATAGGGTAATTTCTCTTCACGGCCACCTCCACGAAACAACTTCACTCACACTATCGATATTGGAATAAACAAATACAAACAAGTAATGAACATCTATGGATACATGATCCACAAGTGATCTCTACCAGCGAAGGAAAGTTACTAAATTACTATAAAACTATAAAATGGCCCTAAATGACAGCTTCCTTCGAGTACGATGACATCCTAAACTCCTCTAACTTTTACTCTGCATGTCTAGGACACTTTTCATGTCTTGTTCTAGAATAAAAGAACGTCAGGGAGGATAATATAATTCCTAGAGTAAGTGGGATGCTCTCAACGCATTTATGAAATTTCGAAACTTTTGTGTCAAGATCAATTCCATTTAACGTCCTCACTGGCCTAAGAACGGGCAGTACAATAGAGAACTAAAATGGGTAGTTGATAATAATAAAGACAACATTAATGGTAATAATAACAACATACAGAGAGAACATTTGTCAGTTTGTATAACGTCGTTGCCGGGATGAAACCCCCTATGTGAAATATTTTAGATTAGAGCTTTGGCCGGTAAGGTTCTGTCATCTAAGGTGCAATAATGTGTGAATATTGTCAAGGCATTCTAGCTCTTCATAATGTATGTGCTGCGGGTCAGTATATCTCCAAAAATATGATCACATGGGAGGTTTTGTCCCGGCAACGACGATATGGAGAATAATTTCGGAAACCACTGTATCGTTTTCAGTAATTCCTTCACCATTTGAAATCACATTTCATCCAAACTAATACATGCTATCTATCATTATGGTAGCTTGACTGGTGGTGGTGGTGGCAGGGGGGGGATGTGAACAAGTCGATAACATTGCGTATTTGATACCCTTGAAAGAGAATACGCTGCTTAAACATACATCAAAATTAAATGTACAACATTCGTAGCTGTTAACGAAAAAATTGCTGACAACAATGAATGTTTATCTTGACTGGGTAACTCAAAAAAGAAATTTTATTCTTATGTCTTTTACTGTTCATCAATAAATTCTACAACCAGTAATATTCATGGTCTTAAAATAATGAACCGAGAAAATGTAATTGCGTTTTATAATAGGCATATACAGTATACTCCAATACTTATCTTCGATCAATAGTATCCATTAAGTTTAAGATAATAACATCGATCACACCGTAACATCAGCTAACAAAAGTAAATTTTGGATGATGTTCGAATGGAGCACTGATGTCACACTCAATTACGTTGCTGTGCAATCTGAACACAACAAACTTGTGCATTGTACAAGAATATAGGTCAGTGAACTGTGTAACAATTGAGCTATCTATACTAACTGGGCCAACATGTTACACACATACCTCGGATTCCCATGGAACTCACAGAATTACCTGTTCCTTCATTAGGTTAAGGATTCCAATAAAGATTCCTTTGCTACAAGTACTGATACATTCCAGGGAAAATCGTTCAACTAAAGTTAAACAAATTGCGTGTGAAATTTTGGGAACAACTATTCGTGGTGATTTTGTGTACCTATCCATAGACATTTATATTAACCTAACCCCATGTCACTACAGCCTGAAGGGCCTTGGCCTACTAGGCGACCACTACTCAGCCCTAAGGTGTCGTGTGGTCAGCACGACGAATGCTCACGGCCGTTATTCTTGGCTTTCTAGACCGGAAACTTTTCTATAAGTGCTCTTAATATTTAAACGCCATGTTTCAATTTATTCATAGCCAGAATTCATACAAGCGTAATAAGCCAAAGCCTGTTGTAATTTATGTAAGCTATTATTCGTAGTTTTAACTACTGTAATTGTTTTTTATTTTGTCTTAGGTGCATTATTACTTGGTCTAAAGCACTGAGGAGTTTTCGTCCCTAATATATGACAGATACTTCAACGAGAGTAATTATTGTATTTTTGACTTTATGTATAATTTCTCTCCATATTTCCAACGGGTGGAGCCTTTGTGGCTCAGGCGGGAGCGCGTCGGCCTCTCACCGCTATGTTCCGTGGTTCAAATCCCGGTCACTAATTGTGGGATTTGTGCTGGACAAAGCGGAGGATGGACAGGTTTTTCTCCGGGTACTCCAGTTTTCCCTGTCATCTTTAATTCCAGAAAAACTCTCCACTATCATTTCATTTCATCTGTCAGTCATTAATCATTGCCGCGGAGGAGTGCGACAGGTTTCACCAGCCGGCGCAATTTCTATCCTCGCCTCAAGATGGGGCTTCATTCATTCCACCCCTGACCCGGTCACTGACTGGAAAACAGGTTGTAGGTTTTCATTTCATTTCATTTCCAACGGGCATATCTCCATGTTTACGACTGACTGAACATCAAGTTCCAATTATGTCGATTACCATGTTGAGGCTAAGCTTGACTTCAGGCGAAATTTTATCCGGGATTGGACAAGCAAAAAATATGTTCGATACCATGAGGACCTTATTCACCAGGCGAGAACTCAAACCTCCAGCTCAGAGTTCGAATGCTACGTTGTTATGTCAATACCAGGAAATATTCTTACCCGAGCTCCTACCAAACATCTTAAGAATCGTCACAAAATAAGTAAATAAGTCGTTGTTCTCCCTTTGCTGCAGTAGCACCCATTTCACTTTCATACTTTGAGATTAATGAGCGTGTTTAGCCTATCTCGTATAATTTTAGCATTTTGACATGTTACGTTAATGCATTTACTTTGGGGGGGGGGGGCATTATTAGCTCAGTGACTTCACACCCTCACGTTTGAATTCCGGTTGATCCTGGGTTGAGATTTTCATGTAAAATATCGCGTGGCGTCAGACAGGGCATTCGGCTTAAAATCTGCAGCTACAAACCAAATCACTCAGGGTGGCTCCGGCGACTGCATAAATAACTGGGATGAGCAAGAGAAGGAAGGAAATAAAGAATAATAAAGAAATAAAGAAAGAAAGAAAGAAAGAAAGAAAGAAAGAAAGAAAGAAAGAAATCGTTAATATTTCTTTTCATTCACGTTACTGTCAGTTACCCGTCCTTTGTTTTGCTGGTGTTAATGAAAAATATTATATTTTATTTCATTTTTATGTATTAATAATGTTCCTTTGTTGTAATGTTTTGTAGCATGAACTTGTAGGGATTATTACATTGGGCTTTGTTTCCTCAGAGAGGAGGAATGATGAATTGATAACTATTCGTTATTGGTATTATATTTTATATCTCTTGCGCGCATTACTTGTAATTGGTCACCTCGAGCTTTGCATCCTTGAGAACTTCGTGATGCCTACTGAAATTCACGCGCGGTAAATAATAAGAGCCTTCTACATTTACACGGGCTGAATTTCAGGATATACGTGTAGACAATATTTGAAGGAGTATTGTGAATTATTACATTCACTGGTAATTGTATATGGTACTATGTTTTAACACAATAGCACTGCAGCTCTGATGGACCTTGGCGTACGCAGCTTACCACTGTTCAGTTCGAAGGCCTGCAGATTACGACGTGACGCATTGTCAGTGCGACGTGTCCTCTCGGCCGTTATTCTTGTCTTCTAGACCGAGATCGAAATCTCACCGTCAGATTGCCTCTAAAATGTAATCATGTAGGCTCAGCGTACCTCGAACTAACCATCATGTCCGGGTAAAATTCGCCGACCATGCCAAGAATTGAACATGGACCTCCAGGTGAGAGGCAGGAACGCAACCCCTAGACGGCAGGGCTGTTATATAAATGGCATAAAATATGTGATCAAACGTTCGAACATGTTGGTTTAGATTTAAAATTAAAATGTTTCTCTAATGGCCAATTACATGTTGGCTTATCCAGATCCAGCAGTTCAGATTTTCAATTTAATGTAATGAGTGCGGGTAATCCAATTCAAAATGTAGTGTTTAGGGAAAAATAAAAATAACTTCATTGAAATTATTTTCCCAATGACTGCAGTATTTTCTTTACGGATTTTGGAGACGATCCGGTGCCGGAAATTAATTTTATAGGACGTATATGTAAATCTACTAACACGAAGTTGGCGAATTTGATCTCCTTCCTATACCAGCGGAACTCAATCAGGTTCGAACCTATCACCTTGGGCTCATGTGGCCAGTGCTTCAATCACCAGAGCCACTCAACAATACAGAAATATGGTGACTCTGTTGTTACCACTGAAACTACATCTCCTTGTAGAGAATGTGTCTGCGTCTTCTGCCCTTTCTTAACCCTCGAATTGGTGGGTCAAATAGCTCTAACTGGTGGATGTGCACCACACATTTGAAGTCCGTGATGTATGTCACTCTAACAGATGTATTATTCACAGAATATGCACATATCATACACCATAACATTCAGCATGAAATGAACAAGTGCATTTGAGAAGTGGTTTGCATTTACCCTAAATGTAATAATTCTTCATTTTCCCGCCCATTTGAATAGCTGCTCTAAAAATTAAAAATATGTTTTGCTTACACATCAAATATAAATGACTGATCACTTTTTTCTGAAACTTTTTAAAATATGCATTGCGGAGAGAAGTTAATGGGCGTCCGTGGCTCAGGCGGCAGCGCACCTGCCTCTCACCGCTGGATTCTGTGGTTCAAATCCCGGTCACTCCATGTGAGATTTGTGCTGGACAAAGCGGAGGCTGGACAGGTTTTTCTCTGGGTGCTCCGGTTTTCCCTATAATAATTCATTCCAGCAACACTCTCCAATGGCATTTAATTTCATCTGACATTCATTAATTATTGCCCCAGAGGAGTGCGACAGGCTTCGGCAGCCGGCACAATTCCTATCCTCGCCGCGAGATGGGGGCTTCATTCCATTTCTGACGCGGTCGAATGACTGGAAACAGGCTGTGGAATTTCATTTCATAGAGAAGTTAACTCTGATGATAAGTATGAAAATTTTAAATGAATAGTGTTAGTACATTACGAATTATTCAATAAAAAGTACGGTAGTTGATAGAGTTCTAACCGGCGGGTGTCCATCGTATCGTCACCTACCTAAGGTGGCTTAACACTTCTTCATTCTGCTGCAGCGGGCCTTGAATTTACAGATGCATTTAGTTCTATTACGATATCTTTATCATTTAAATCCGAAAATGTAGCCATCATGTGTGCATAACACACAGTAAACAACGAAAGCATGGCATTGCAAAATCAACATGTGTTTCAAAGCTGTACGAATTAGGACCTTCATTTGTTTTTCAAAGATATCACACGTAGGCGGATGTATTTAACACCGAAACATTTCACATTCCAAGGAGAAAATGTGCCTGATGAATGCTACTATCCAACGGAGAGATTCACAAATTCTCCTGGCTGCATTTATTAGTAAGGCAGACCTGCCGATCTATCGTCAGTACCGGATCGAGGGTTAAAAAACTACTGCACACAATTTGATATACATTTCAGTGCTCGTCAAATCCATAAATGGGCAAAAGAAACAATCCAGAATAATAATAATAATAATAATAATAATAATAATAATAATAATAATAATAATAATAATAATAATAATAAAAATAAAATATTATATTATATTATATTATATTATATTATATTATATTATATTATATTATATTATATTATATTATTCCTAAGAAGGGCGGAATGGCGTGTTAGTAACTATTCTTATCAGTATGGTATCTAATATATCTTGCGCGCATTACTTTATTTCACATGGTCAACAGTAGGCCAGATAGAAGAAATAATAATAATAATAATAATAATAATAATAATAATAATAATAATAATAATAATAATAATAAGAAATATAATATACTGTGTTATCAACCACCATGTAGCACTACTGTAAATTACTTAATTTTTATTGTCAATTTTTTACGTTCAATTTTAGTCTACCCAGATGTTGGAAGAAGAAGAATATTATTAGGTAATACTGATAGGTTATAACTACTTTCTTACAGGTAGTCGGTGAGTGCGTCACAATTCGCATGCCGATATCATTCTATAGAGAGTGAGAAATGGAGTTCTTTCCAGCATCAAACGTTGCACTACGTCTTTCGTGATTGAACCATTGACCTTAGAATCCTGAGACCGACGACCTCTGTCTGATACTAGAAAGGGTTGTTCACAAGTAGGAATGACGTTTACGTCAACTAATCGTCCAGAAATCTCCTGATCACAGTCTGCAGTACGGAAGCTGTTAATAAACTTCAATGTAAATAGACAGCTGCAGATTTCTATCCAAACTTTTATTGACAAAATTATTATAAAAGAAAGTAGCATATTATTTCGTCATAAAAGTTACCATCCTGTTGTTAGATGCCTTAATTGATATGGGATCCCACTGGAGCATGTCAAGGACTTATCTGTACATGAGAGTAATCAAAAATTATATTTTTGGTTCATGTTTGTGGGTTACTGTAGTCACGTCCTAGTTCGTGAACAATGGGCAACGGCTGAGTGGCCTAGTAAGTGGTCCTAAGAGTCGGGATACCAGTTGCTATGGAATGGGAGTGGGCATCTCGGACATATTCTGAGTCGTGGCCCTCCTTGTGCTCAGGCGGCTAGGACTATACAGTTCATAACCCGTTAGAGGAGAGATCCTCACTTGGACTATGTGCAAGTAGGGAGTATCCTGCTTCGTGAATTTACCGAGCTCAGAACATTTTAAGCAAGCCTCGGATCTATGGAATAATGGAGTCCCATTCCCATTTGACAAGCGAGGGACTGCTTGGAAACAACTTGGCGAACGAAATGGAATTCTATGGGGAGCTATCAATATTAATGGGGCTTTTGGAAGAAAGAAAGTAGAACTGGCTGAGTCAGCAAAAAGGATGTTTCTGGATGTGCTAGGAGTAAGTGATATTCGGGTAAGGGGAGATAATGAGGAAGAAATAGGAGATTATAAAGTGTACTTGACGGGTATTAGAAAGGGAAGGGAGAGTCTAGGGTAGGGCTCTTTATCAGGAATACCATTGCCACCCAACATAGTTTCTGTTAGGCACGTAAATGAGCGAATAAATGTAGGTAGATTTGTCAGTGGGAGGAATTAGGACAAGAATTGTGTCCGTGTATTCACCATGTGAGGGTGCAGATGAGGATGTTGACAGGATTATGAAGCATTGAGTGAATCGTGGTCAGGGTCAACAGCAAGGATAGAATAGTACTAATGGATGATTTCAATGCGAGAGTTGGGAATAGAACTGACGGATACGAAAGGGTGATTGGAAAATGTGGGGAAGATATGGAAGCTAATGGGAATGGAAAGCGTTTGCTCTACTTCTATGTTAGTATGGGTTTAGCTGTCACGAATACATTCTTCAAGAATAAGGCTATTCACCGCTACACATGGGAGGCTAGGGGTACCATATCCATAATAGACTATATCTTAACAGACTTTGAATTCAGGAAATCTGTTAGGAATGTACGAGTTTTTCGCGGATTTGTCGATGATACAGACCACTATCTGATCTGTAGTGAACTAAGTATCTCTAGGCCTAGGGTGGAGAAAGTGAAATCTGTCTGCAAACGAATAAGCGTAGAACATCTCCAGGACAAGGAAATTAGACAGAAGTACATGGATATGATTAGTGAGAAGTTTCGAACAGTAGACAGTAAGCAGGTTTAGGATATAGAAAGTGAATGGGTGGCATACAGGGATGCTGTAGTAGAAACAGCAAGGGAATGCCTAGGAACAACTGTGTGTAAAGATGGGAAAAGGCGAACATCTTGGTGGAATGATGAAGTGAGAGCAGCCTGTAAACGTAAAAAGAAGGCTTATCAGAAATGGGTCCAAACAAGGGCCGAGGCAGACAGGGATTTGTACGTAGAAGAAAGAAAGAGAGCGAAACAAATAGTTGTTGAATCCAAAAAGAAGTCATGGGAAGATTTTGGTAATAACCTGGAAAGGCTAGGTCAAGCAGCAGGGAAACCTTTCTGGATAATAATAAAGAATGTTGGGAAGGGAGGGGAAAAGGAAATGAACAGTGTTTTGAATAATTCAGGTGAACTCATAATAGATCCCAGGGAATCACTGGAGAGATGGAGGGAATATTTTGAACATCTTCTCAATGTAAAAGGAAATCATCCTGGTGGTGTTGCAAAAAGTCAAGCTCATGGGGAGGAGGAAAATTATGTTGGTGAAATTATGCTTGAGGTAGTGGAAAGGATAGTACAGTAAATAAAATCCATTGTCATAAGGCAGCAGGAATAGATGAAATTAGACCTGAAATGGTGAAGTATAGTGGGAAGGCAGGGATGAAATGGCTTCATAGAGTAGTAAAATTAGCGTCGAGTGTTGGCAAGGTACCTTCCGATTGGACAAAAGCAGTAATTGCACCTACCTATAAGCAAGGGAATAGGAAGTATTGCAACAACTATCGAGGTATCACTTTGATTAGTATACCAGGCAAGGTATTCACTGGCATCTTGGAAGGGAGGGTGCGATCAGTCATTGAGAGGAAGTTGGATGAAAACCAGTGTGGTTTCAGACCAAAAAGAGGCTGTCAGGATCAGACTTTCAGTATGCGCCAGGTAATTTGAAAATGTTACGAGAGGAATAGGCAGTTGTGCTTATGTTTCGTAGATCTAGAGAAAGCACATGACAGGGTACCGAGGGAAAAGTTGTTCACTATACTGGGGGACCATGGAATTAAAAGTAGATTACTAAAATCAATCAAAGGCATTTATGTTGACAATTGGGCTTCAGTGAGAACTAATGGTAGAATGAGTTCTTGGTTTAGGATACTTACAGGGGTTAGACAAGGCTGTAATCTTTCACCTTTGTTGTTCGTAGTTTACATGGATCATCTGCTGAAAGGTGTAAAATGGCAGGGATTGATTCAGTTAGGTGGAAATGTAGTAAGCAGTTTGGCCTATGCTGACGACTTGGTCTTAATGGAAGACTGTGCCGAAAGCCTGCAGTCTAATATCTTGGAACATGAAAATAGGTGCAATGAGTATGGTATGATATTTAGCCTCTCGAAGACTAAATTGACGTCAGTAGGTAAGAAATTCAACTTAATGGAATTTCAGATTGGAGATACAAACCTATAAAAGGTCGATAATTTCAAGTATTTAGGTTGTGTGTTCTCCCAGGATGGTAATATAGTAAGCGAGATTGAATCATGATGTAGTAAAGCTAATGTAGTGAGCTTGCAGTTGCGATGAGCAGTATTCTGTAAGAAGGAAGTCAGCTCCGATACGAAACTATCTTTACATCGGTCTGTTTTCAGACCAACTTTGCTTTACGGGAGCTAAAGCTGGGTGGACTCAGGATATCTTATTCATAAGTTAGAAGTAACAGACATGAAAGTAGCAAGAATGATTGCTGGTACAAACAGGTGGAAACAATGGCAGGAGGGTACTCAGAATGAGGAGATAAAGGCTAATTTAAGAATGAACTCGATGGATGAAGCTGTACGCATAAACCGGCTTCGGTGGTGGGGTTATGTTAGGCGGATGGAGGAAGATAGGTTACCTAGGAGAATAAGGGATTCTGCTATGGAGGGTAAAAGAAGTAGAGGGAGACGAAGACGACGATGGTTAGACTCGCTTTCAAGCGATTTAAAGATAAGAGGCATAGAACTAAATGAGGCCACAACACTAGTTGCAAATCGAGGATTGTGGCGACGTTTAGGAAATTCTCAGAGGATTGCTGACTGAACGCTGAAAGGCAAAACAGTCTATAATGATAATGTATGTATATATTTATGTATGTATGTATGTATGTATGTATGTATGTATGTATGTATGTATGTATGTATGTATGTATGTATGTATGTATGTATGTATGTATGTATGTATGTATGTATGTTTTGCTTTCGAACAGCAAATATCAAGCAACGGGCATTGTTCTCAAGCCACATAATGAAATAGAGTACGACCAACAGGGAGGTTGGAATTTCACTCCATAATTAAAGAAATGGAGGTTATATCTAAGTCTCCTTACCCGCAGCTAATTTCTACCATCCCCCAAAAATTACAGTAGTCTCAGCATTTAGCTCTCTTTGTCATTGTTCATCTCCTATTCACTATCTCTACTCAAAGATGTTCAGTGAATAATAATTCTAATAGTGCTCTTTAGTTCTTGAAGACAATAATTCACTTCCCAGTCATCACGCTCTAATTATCGGCTCCGCTGACCTCCTCCTATTTTTACAACTAGTTTTCATGTCACGGTCAAAATCCCTTGGGCTATTCCGTAGTGCTCCCTCCCACCTTCCCGCTCTTGACGTGACCTCGCGCAATATGCACTTCGCCCCACCCTCAATAAAGAGTATATAAAGTGAGACTAGGAACCATTCAGTACACTGTCCACTCGTCAGAGAAACAGAAACTTCAACCAACCATGTTCAAGCTGGTGAGTAAAACCCTCCCTTCAGATCATTGGCATTCTTTAGCAAGCAAACAGGTCTCCACTAAAACACTGTAAATTCTTCAAGCCTATTATTACTTCTTACAGTCCAGCTCTATGGCTAAATGGTTAGCGTGTTGGCCTTTGGTCACCGGGGCCCCTGGTTCGATTCCCGGTAGGGTCGGGATATTTAACCATAATTGGTTAATTTCGCTGGCACGGGGGCTGGGTGTATGTGTCGTACTCAGCATTATTTCATCCTCTTTACGAAGCGCAGGTTACCTACGGGGACCGAATCAGAAGACCTGCATCTGGCGAGCCGAACTTGTCCTCGGACACTCCAGGAACTAAAAGCCATACGCCATTTCGTTTATTTATTATTTCTCACTAACACACTGAAAACTTTGTCTCATTAGCGAGCTGTTCTGAAATGTCACTGATTGTTAATACTAGAACATGAGCCTTGAGAGTAAAGTAATGAATTGTACAGTGAAACGTATGTCCACGTGACTCATTCTGGTGCCAAAAGCAATGGAAATCAAAATCACCCGCCACGGCTGAGAATTAGCACGTACCTTCCTTCACCAGTGCCGTGCTAGTCACGTGATTTCATATTATGAACAACGTCGAAGTTCGTGCATTGCAATGGAAACAATATCCGTATAATTAAAATATTGCAAACCGATCAAAATTTATAAATCTAAACATGTAAAAATTTACAAATTTATTGAGTTCGTTTTAGCACTTGATGGTACGTTAATTATCAAACAATAAAATTATGGACCGCGTGTTTCAAGAATTTTAATGCGCAGTTTAATTTTTCATCCAGATCACCAGAATATGATTTTCTCGTTTACATAATTGTTACTTGTACTGATAGAATTTCGAGTCATGATCACCTTCGTAATTTAGTAATTCCGTATTTTCTGTAATAGAAATTGAATGACCGGGAATAAAATTGGGGAATTGATATAATGAATTTATGATAAATGAATTTATGATTAGATTGAGTCTAAAAAACTCACTACTAAATAAACTCGCAGTACAATGGATATAACTTACGTTGAATCCATGTCCTGTAGTCTCGTATGGTTTCAACATTTTTTGCTAGTGGTTTAATGTCGTACTAACACATCGAAAGATTTTGGTGACGTAAGTATTGGAGAGTAATAGGACTGGGATGGTAGCAGCCGTGGCCAGCAGTTCATCAATCCATTGAAACGCGTTTATTAACTGCGCTAATCATACATTAAAATCATTAACCGTAACGAGTGACTGCATTAGAAATCACGTTACTAGCTTCACTTACAGTATATCTGTAAAATTAACCACGTAAATGGCATATTCTGTCATGTCAGAGAGAAAGTTATCACTAATTTAACCACCGCTTATTATTTTGACTTTTCATACACCGATTTAAAGAAGAAGAATTCTACCATGTTTTTTAATTTGACGAGAATTTGTTACTGTATTATTTTCTCAAATATACATACTAAACAAGGAATTGGAAATACGTGACAAGTATTTGAAATCTCTAAGAAGTAGGCTATTACATGTAGGCTACTTGAGTTGTACTCAGAAGTCGGAATTGCTAAAGTGAAAAAAGTTAATGTCGAGACCTTTCAACTTAAGTCACTGAAAATCCTACAATCGTTGTCTGACTACATATTTTGATACTAGCACTACAGACCAATTAGAGTGGTCGAAACTATTGGCTCAGAACACTTGCTGGTTGAAGTAAAATGCCAGACAGAGACAGGTCAAAGAAAGCACGAAACTGATCCAAGTCCACTCCAGAGGATATAGTGCACTGTACGTGCTATACCTTACCCAGACTGGAACTAGGCTTCAGAAAATAATTAGACACGTATAGCAGTAATTCCTTTTGAATATCCTTGTTTATTTCCTAATATCTATACATTTTTACAATATTGTAATTTCTTACAGTTCGTCCTCCTCGCCATCGTGGCTGCCGCCTCCGCTGCTCCCGGCTACCTTGGCGCTGCCGTCGCCGCTCCTGTAGCTTATGCTGCTCCTGCTGTAGCCGCCGCCCCCGTGGCTTACGCTGCTCCTGCTGTAGCTGCTGCCCCCGTCGCCTACGCTGCCCCTGCCGTAGCTTACGCTTCCCACGCTGTAGCAGCCCCAGCTGTAGCCTACGCTGCTCCAGCTATCGGCACCGCTCCTCTCGTCAAGAGCCACGCTATCATTGGTTAATTTCCTCTCTGAGTCATAACCTAATGCATTTTGTAAATATTTAAAAATGAAATATTAAATTAATATTTCAACACAATGGAATGTTTTACTTTATTTCAATCATTTCACTTATTTCGGAAATAAGTCTCCTTATACATATTCCTCTTATACTTAGAACATTGTATGTTTTAGAAACTATGGGAACTACTTGTTATTAAAATAGTCCCGCTCTGCTCTCTAGTGAATTTCTTTTCTCCAGAGCAAGGATCGGCTGAAAAACATCCAGGATATCACTGCCCATCAGAATATGTGTTCTGTCTCACTACTGTCACACAAAAAGAGCACGTGGTCGTGACGTTATGGTAAACAAAGCCACGTACGTTTTTGACAGCTGTAATCTTCACGGACTATAACCTCACTTTTAAGGATAATAGAGCATCGCTAACCTTATGCATGTTATAGCGCGGAATTTAAAACCCAACAATAGAACATCGCTAACCTCGCTGCTGCTATCTTGACGGGGTTATACCTCACTGTTGCTACCTTGGTTATACGCTTTTGTGTTAGTTTACTGTTAATCGCCAAGCTGTACGCATCATCGAAGTAGCAAGTAACAAGTGTCTAGCAGATTTAATTAAAGAAGAATCTGTTAGCAGAAGATAAAAGTCCGTCATGGAAAAACCTATTTCTTGGTACATTTGCAAAGAGTGTGGAAAAGCATTTTCCAGAAGCTATCATAAGAGACGTCATGAAATATTATATCAGACATTTTTTGCAATGCAAACATTGTAGAAGAGAGTTCAGAACGCATACATCGCTCAACGTCATGAAGCCGCGTGTAATGTAGCTTTATCGAGAAGAAAATACGTAGAGCTCAACCGTTGTCAAGCGAACACTGATTTATTTTTTCAAAGTACACCTCTGCGAGAGATTTTTAATTCTCCCTTGTTGTCTAGGCCTGCTACAAGTTCTGTTACTAAGCACAATGTCTAGGCCTGCTACAAGTTCTGTTACTAAGCACAAACTTCAAGATAAAGAGAGGCAAGATTATGATTATGATAGTAGGGATAACGATGTTGATCAAAACAGTAGTAAAGGGAAAGTAGAAGAAAAAGAAGATGTCAGTGTTTCATTGCCATTAGACCTTGATGATTTTACTTCATTTTCTAAGCCTACTGCACGTTCTGTCGCAGTGAAAACATCTCAAGAAGAGATGCAAATGAAGAAGAAGAAAATTTCAACGCTGGAATGCTATCGAAACAAGTTAAGTTTGTACCTAGAAACGCTACTGATAAAGCACGTATTACATCAAAACAAGTCCCTACACATCAACTGTCTGCATATAGGCTCAAAGTTCACAACAATCCTCTGTTCCCCTATGCAGACATAAGATACTGTAAATACCCCAACCTTCTCGTAAAACGTTTGCAACTGCTAAGAGTCTATCAAGATGCTGGTTACACAGAGTACAAAGCTGATATTTTTGAAATAGAGCATGAATTACATCGTGTAGGTATTATTAAGTAATAGCTCTCTCTCTTTCTCTCTCTCTCTCTCTCGACAGTACAACAGCTTAAACACCTTCATACAATGCCAGCGCTTACCCTCACCTAAGTCATCCTTCTGTAGTATACAGTGGATCGAGTAGCTATATTCGTATAGAACATTTTCCAACATTGTCCCTTCCTTAGGGTGTTAACTCCGCCTCTACATGTAGAGCCGGTCTCAAGCCCGGATAAAGAGAGGAGAGGCACCCTAGCCCATTAGGCCTTTAGCCCATTAGCCTATTAGCCGTTTAGCCCTACAAGGAATGTGTGGTAATCTGATCTTCTTAGAACGAAGGTATCCCTGACATGCTCTAAACACATGTTGTGTCGAGTACAGTGTACGATTCTAGTCTTGTTATTACTTTTTTAGTGATCTGAACACATCAGACAATATTCTGAACGCATGTTGAAGTTAACGGCATCGAGTACAGTGTTCAATTCTAGTTTTGTTATGTTTCATTCACTTTTCTGTAATCTGCAAATCTAAACATGCACAACTATGATGACGTCATCGCTGTAGCACATGCACACTATTGCTTTCATGGTGCATACTTATTGCATTCCTTTGCCTCCTTACTCTCGAGAAAACGTTCAAGTCTAAACATGCACAATGACGTCATCACTGCAGCACGTGCTCACTCTAGCCTTCGCGATGCATGTTTAAACTTGTACCTTAACAGAGGAGAAGGTCATAACAGCAGCCACCATATTGTGTAGTAACCTCTAAGTGCTAATTAGCGTAGGGAAGGGCATCTTGTCGTAAACTAAGGATACTCTCCTTCAAGATGGTAGATGAGAAGTTAGGTTCACGAATGCACTAAAGTTTTACTGTTTAAAGATAATAGCTAACGGGCTTTCTTAAATTACCCACCACCACATATCAAAAGTAGTAGCTAAAAATAGCAGCACGATGCTCTGTTGATTAAAGATGGCGGATGACAGCTGTCAAAAAAGCACGCGGAATTTTTTAAACTACCCTCCACGACGATGAGATTTAATGCCGTAAAGATAGCTGCACGATGCGTTGTTGTTTAAAGATGGCGGCTGACAGCTATCAAAACCACGTAGACTTTTTCTCAAATTGCCGCCACCACATTTTGAAGGTGGTAGCTAAATGCAGGAGCACGATGCTCTGTTGATTAAAGATGGCGGATGACAGCTGTCTCGTGGACATTGCCGCCACCACATTTCAATGATGGCAGCATGATGCTATGTTGATTATAGATTGCCGCTTTCAAAAAGTTAAACTTGAAAAGATAATATTTGAACAAATGACTCACTCTACGTCCTTTCCGTCATAAGTATAATAATATTCAGTCACGAGTTGAGGTCTATGCTGTAAAAATCACTAGTTCCTAAAGAGAACAACACAAACTTGAGCAACAGCGCATGACGAAAAAGAAAGTTACAGAGGATAGAAAGAGATGAAGTATAACTTCAGACCTTTCCTTTAGTAAGTAGTTTAGTAACATGTCACCTCGTGTCACTAACGGTAATAAATGTGTTGTATAACTAAGAATATCATTATTCGACACTGGCTGTACAGAGCGGTTCGGGCGGTCAAAAATATCGGCCCATGCGGCCAGCTGTATTAAGACAGGGAAGGGTTTCGGTCATTGTCATTTCTTTGTTTCTCTTAATTCTCACCAGTTTCCCTGTAAGTTCCGGTAGAGATCTAGTGTTACCATCAGGGAAAAACTTTGTGGAAGTCAGTTTCAGTCAGATAGTGAAGATAATATAATTCATTCAAGGATACAGTACACGGTTGACAGGTGGAATGTGATTTGCAGTGGAATTTCATTAAAGCTCGCTCGAAATCATACAAGGAAAAGTAGTCCTCCGTATTTGCATGATGTATTCTAGTTACTATAATTTATTATAAGAAATAGTATAACTTTACGGACAAAAGTATTGACCAAAGTGGTTCAAGCAATTTTTAAAGTTTAACTTGTAAAATCTCTGCACAACTCGTTGAGAAAGTATAGCGAATTCGAATTTGGATCAGATGAACTATTTACTCTCCGTAGGTACCAGTAGTGCTTACTGGGAAAAATCAAGACAGAATACGGAGAAACTAATGAATCAAGGCTGGTACATAATTTGTAGAAAGTAGGACGTGATAGCCGAGTTGAATTATCATGATATTGTCATAAGGATACCGTGATTCAAACCCCGCACATAAATTTGAGATTTATAATAAGAACAATCAAGTTCCTTTGTTACAGATTCCAGGTAAAATTGGAAGTCACTTGGATATCAACCGTAAAGTAAAACTAGAAAATTGTATAATTTGAAATAAGAAAGTATGTTCAAGAACCGAATTAATTTTATATCGCTTTGAATCTAGACTGGCTTTATATTTCGCCAGTTGCTGTGAGATGGGTGGATTGCCTTTCAGTGCCCGAGGATCCATCACAAAATGTCCAACCAATTTCTCCTTTCGTTTTGGTATTCCTGTTTAGTTTTTAAAAGGTATTTGTTTAGATGTTTTACGTAATACATTGCCAAGGGTAAATCACCATGTATATGTAAAGAAAAAGTTTTCCTGATCGGGGATAGCTGTACAACAGGAAAATTTCGAAATTAAAATATATGTAAGCTCATTTTATCCTAAGATAATTAGTGCGAAAGTTGCTATACATTTTATGCAGTTACCGTAAGGAACTCAATATTCGGAGGCAGCTATCTCTTGTGGATTTTCACTATCTCTCTCTGTAATGGCTGTGTGGATCTGGGATGTATAATCGATTCATGAAAAAACTGGTGGAAGCAAATGGAGGAGACGAAAACCGTAATGAACACATTGATTGGATACAACTATGAATTCGAATAAACATCAGTGTAGCAGTTATGTGTGCAAAATGGTGGAACATATGCCTATGAGAGTAAATGTGAACTATTTTATGAATGGAAAAGAGTTTAAAATGCAATTAAGCTACATCTATAGTAGGCTGCAGATGGATTATCAGTACAGCACGTTGTCTAGGTGTTAACGTAGGTTTCAGAGGCCTAGAGGTCTCTTCAGTTTTACGTCCTTCGCCGCCTTTGTCTTTATTTAAGCCGATACCTGTATTTATCTAATTGTCAGATCCGTTCCATTTTCTCCTCTTGATTAGTGTTAATAGAGGATTGTTGCCACTACCAACGGTGGCCGACGGCGGTATACGATGGCACCGCAGAACAGTACACTAGTCTTGGGGGTGGCGTGTCGCACCCCAGCAAAGACAAGATTGTGGTTCTCAACACGACGTTTCCAATACCTAATATGGCTGACATCATTGCACAAAGAAAACATGGATTCATCCCAATATACAACATTATATGTTAGTCGTTCATGAAACCACTGTGAGCGGAGACGATGGTGGGTGTGTGTCAATGGCTATACACATTTTGTTCACCTTCCTATACCAGCGGACTCAACCAAGTTCGAACCCATAACCTTGGGCTCATGTGGCCAGTGCTTCAATTAGCAGAGAGAGTAAACTCAGCGGTATACCGAAATATTGTGTCTCTATTGTTACCATTGAAAGTACCCCTCCTTGCAGAGAAAGTGTCTGCGTCTTCTGCATTTCTTAAAAAGCTACTGCACACATTTTGATATACACTTTAGTGTTTGTCAATTACATAAATGGGCAAAAGCAACAATTCAGCCTAATAATAATAATAATGATAATGATAATAATAATAATAATAATAAAAAACTAATAATAATAGTATTATATTATATTATATTATATTATATTATATTATATTATATTATATTATATTATATTATATTATATTATATTATATTATATTATATTTATAAGTATTTTTCCTGAGAGGGGTTGGAATGACGTGTTGGTAACTATTCCTTATTAGTATTGTATTTTATGTCTCCTGCGCGTATTACTTTATTTCCCATGGTCAACAGTAGGCCAGGATCGAATGTGTAATAATAATAAAGTAAGACGAAGAAGAACAGGAAGAAGAAGAATACATGTCATATACTGTGTGATCAGCCACCATGTAGCACTAAATTACTAAATGTTTTGGTCAATTCTTACGTTCTATTTTAGTCTACCAGATTTTGGAAAAAAGAGGAATATTATTGGGTAATATTTCTGGGTTATAATTAATTTCTTACAGGTAGTCGGTAAGTGCGTCACGTTTCGTAAGCCGATATCTATACTAATATTATAATGAGGAAAAATTTGAATGTTTGTAACGAATAAACTCAGAAACTACTGAACCGATTTTAAAAATTACTTCACCTGTAGAGAGCTGCATTGCCAGTGAGTAACATGGGCTGAATTTTATTTTCAAAACAATTGTAGGTGTGGGTAACGGGGGGGGGGGGGTGGAGATATGAAAATAATAGACTAATATAGGCAAAATATAGAATTTGTCGTATAAGGACGAGATAAAGCTCAATTTAATCCTTTTGACGCAAAAAAACTCGGTAAGCCCTCCGGCCCCGAAAACTATGTTTTAAGGCCCTAAAACCAACCGTTATGGAGATATTGGCACGACATTATCCTTGCTCTAGGAATTGGATAAAGTAATGAACTGCCGTAACCATGGCAACGTCAGTTCCAGGATTCTACAGCAGCAAAATTATCTACAATAAATCACCAAAACCTAACATGTTACAGACATGAAAATTGATATTCGGAATCCTTTTTAAAAATAAAAGAACACCAATATTCGTTTTCATAAAATCCACTTATGGGGGGGGGGTGTGTGTGTGAAAAGAAGTCAGGAAGGAGTTGAATTATTTATATGAGGATACATCTCAAAAAATGAAGATTGGAACTTGGAATCTCCTTTAAAAATGAACACACCCTTTTTGGAAAATCCACTTAAGGGGGTGAAAAGAATAAAAAAGCGGGTGAATTTTAAAAATGAGTATCTTCTTCTATCGCTTTACCCACACCTGTAGGGATGCGGATGCGAACTATGTCGCACATGTGGATTTGACCCTGTTTTACGGCTGGATGTCCTTCCTGATGGCAACGGTATGTGTAGGGATGTAATCTATACTTCTATACTAATATTATAAAGAAGAAGCATTTGTATATTTGCTTGTAACGGATAGGCTCAAAAACTACTGAACCGATTTTAAAAATTACTTCACGTATAGAAAGCTACACTGCCAGTGAGTAACATGAATTTATATTTCATTTTCAAAACAACTCCAGAGGGGGCGACGGGGGGAGGTATAAGAATATTAAAAGAATAGGCTAATATAGGAGTAATCGAATTTGTCGTACAAGGACGAGACAAAGCTCATTTTAAGCCCCTTGACGCAAAGAACAGTACTCGATAAACCCTACGGGTCCAAAAAATAATGTTTTAAGGTCCAAAAACCAACCGTTATGGAGATGTTGGAACCACACTACCCTTGCTCTAGGAATCGGATAAAGAAACGAACGGCCTTAACCATGGCAACGTCAGCTCCAGGATTCTACTGCAGCTAGGTTATGCATGTAGGTTTGGGCATAGCTGCCAACTAAAATTGATACACATATGACTTAATATCGGGAAAAAAACTGCTGTGTAAGAAGCTTATAGCACTCCTTTGGGTGGGTATGGAAGGAGAGTGAAGTATAAAAATAATAGCCCCGGAGATTTCCGTAGCACAGCGACCAGCGGTTCCCTACGGGCCTCCGTTTTGACGTACTGCATAAGGTTTCAGCATTTTTCGGAGTCTGTTACCTATAGTTTAAACTATTTTCTATCAAATCATGGAGTATTAGTATCACTGATGTTATTAGTGCCGATATTTTAGACCACTTTTACGATCATTGTAACCATGAAAAGAACCTATATACTGTACAGAATTGTCAAGATGGTGCGCCCATGGCTTGAAAAAATGTCTCAACATTTATACTCAGATTCATTATATGATGTGCGACATGAGTGACAAGCCCTGAGAATTATAATTCTCGGTAATTATGGTAGTTTTTATGCTTCGCGTATGTTCTTGATCATTTGTAATAGTTACGAAATGTCGGATCAAACAAATACATTCAATAATATTTATATTTGTGGTACTATCTAGTGGAAGTATACTTACACTAAACCTGCAGCTTTGTGAAGGGAGCAGGTATATCTAGGTGGGAAGGAAGGTAAAACATGGTAGCAAAAGTTCTTAGAGTTCGACGATAATTAAGAACTAATATTTAGAGGCCCCCATGAAGAAAAGGAGAAGAAGATACTTACACTATAATTCCAAACATGACAAATAATTTCTACGTACTTAAGTAAATACACCAGTGATATAAATATGTAAAAAGTCAGTCACACCGATAGTATGAGTAACTAAAGCCAGTTTCTGATAACCCGTACGAAGAACGGGTACTACTGCTAGTCATTCTATACAGAGTGCCAAATGGAGTTCTTTCCAGCATCAAAAGTTTCACTACGCCTTCCGTGATTGAACCAATGATCTTAGAATCCTGAGACCGACGACCTCCGTCTGATACAGAAATGAGTAATTCCCTCATGACTTCATGTATATACAATCATGATTCACAAGTAGATATGACGTTGAGGTCAATTAATTGTCGAGAAATCTCCTGACCACGGTCTGCTGTATACTTCATTGTTTTACAGCCTTGTACGAATGCAAACTGTTTACCAACTTCAATGTAAATAGACAGCTACAGATTTCTATTCAAGCTTTTATTGATAAAAGGTATTATAAACGAATGTAGGGTATTATTTTGTCATAAAGTTACCATACTCCTGTTTTATAATTTAACTGGTATGGGATCCCATTGGAGCATTTCAAGGAACTATCTGTACATGCCAGTAACCAACAATTTTTTGCTTTCGAACAGAAAAAAATCAAGCAACGGGCATTGTTCTCAAGGCACATAATGAGACAGAGTACGACCAAAAGGTACGTCGAAATTTTAGTCCATATTTAAAGAAATGGAGGTTGTATCTAAGTCTCCTTACCCGCAGTTAATTACTACAATCTCCCGAAAATTACACTAGTCTCGGAATTTCGCTCTCTTTGTCATTGTTCATCTCCTATTCACTATCTCTACTCAAAGATGTTCAGTGAATAATAATTCTAATAGTGCTCTTCAGTTCTTGAAGACAATAATTCACTTCGCAGTCATCACGCTCTAATTATCGGCTCCAATGACCTCCTCCTATTTTTGCAACAAGCTTTCATGTCACGGTCAAAATCCCTTGGGCTATTCCGTAGTGCTCCCTCCCACCTTCCCGCTCTTGACATGACCTCGCGCAATATGCACTTCGCCCCACCCTCCATAAAGAGTATATAAAGTGAGACTAGGAACCATTCAGTACACTGTCCACTCGTCAGAGAAACAGAAACTTCAACCAACCATGTTCAAGCTGGTGAGTAAAACCCTCCCTTCTTATTAATGGCATTACTTAGCAAGCAAACAGGTCTCCACTAAATGCTGTAAAGTCCTCACGCCTATTATTACTTCTTACTAACACACTGGAAGGTTTGTCTCATTAGCAAGCTTTTCTGAAATGTTATTAATTGTTAATATTTGAGCGTGGCCATTGAAAGTAAGGTATTGAATTCAACACTGAAATGTATGTCCACGTGACTAATTCTGGTGAAAAATGCAATGGAAATCAAAATCACCCGCCACGGCTGAGAATTAGCACGTAGCTTCCTTCACCAGTGCATATTAGTCACGTGATTTCTTATTATGAACAATGTCCAAGTTCGAGCATGACAATGGAAAAATTATCTATATACTTAAAACAAACCGATCAGAAATTTACAAATCTAAACATGCAAAAATTTACAAATTTATTGAGTTATTTATAGCACTTGATGGTTCGTTAATTAAGCAAACACATCTTATGTTTTAAGACATTTAATGCGCAGTTTAAGTTTTAATCCAGATCACTAGAACATGATTTTCTCGTTTTCATAATTGTTACTCTTACTGACAGAATTTCGAGTCATTATCACCTTCGTAATTTTACCAATTCCATTTGTCAAAAAAATGCCATAAGTACCGTATTTTCCATAATAAAATGAAATGACCGGGAAGAAAATTGAGGAACTGAAATAATGAATTTATATGAAATATTTTGCAGTCCGAAAGAGATTAGATGGAATCCAACAAACTCACTACTATATAAACTCGCAGTACAATGGATATAACTTATGGTGAATCTTTATCCTGAAGTCTCGTAAAATTGCAACATATTTTGCTAGTGTTTTAATGTCAAACTAACACATCGAAACTTTTGTGTCACGAAAGTATTGGAAAGTTATAGGAAGGCGATGGTAGCAGCCGTGGCCAGCATTCCATAAATCCATTAAAACGTATTTATTAACTGCGCTAATCATACATTCAAATCATTAAGCATAACGAGTGACTGCATTAAAAATCACGTTACTAACTTCACTTACAGTATATCCGTAAAATTAGCCGCGTAAATGGCATACTCTGTCGTGTCATGCAGAAAGTTATGACTAATTTAGTCATTGCTTAATATGTCCGACTAGTTGGCTGAACGATCAGCGTACTGGCCTTCCGTTCAGAGGGACCCGGGTTCGATTCCCGTCCGGTTCAGGAATTTTAACCTTAATTGGTTAATTCCAGTGGCACGGAGACTGTGTGTGCGTGTTGTCTTCATCATCATTTCTTCCACATCACAACGCGCAGGTCGCCTACGGGAGTCAAATGGAAAGACCTGCACCTGGCGAGCCGAACCCATCCTGGGATATCCCGGCACTAAAAGCCATACGACATCTCATTTCATTTCCTAATATTATGCTATTTCATACACCGATTTAAAGAAGACTAATTCTACCATACGTTTTAATTTGACGAGAATTAGGGATATTCTTTCCTAAAATATACGCACTCAACAAGGAATTCGAAATACGTGACAAGTATTTACCATCTCTAAGAAGTATTACTCCTACTTGAGTCGTACTCAGAAGTCTAAAATGGTAAACTGAAAGAAAATGTCGAGATCTTTCAACTTAAGTCACTGACTTCAATTGCTCTCTGACTACATATTTTGACACTAGCACTACAGAGCAATCGGAGTGGTGGAAAGTATTGGCTCAGAACACTTGCTGGCTGAAGTAAAATGCCAGACAGAAACAGGTCAAAGGAAGCACAAAACTAATCCAAGTCCACTCCACAAGATATAGTGCACTGTACGGGTTATATTTTACCCAGGTTGGAACTAGGCTTCAGAAAATAATTAGACACCTGTAACAGTACTTCCTCTTGAAAAATTCTTATTTATTTCCTAATATCTACACATTTTTACAATATTGTAATTTCTTACAGTTCGTCCTCCTCGCCGTCGTGGCTGCCGCCTCCGCTGCTCCCGGCTACCTTGGCGCTGCCGTCGCCGCTCCTGTAGCTTATGCTGCTCCCGCTGTAGCCGCCGCCCCCGTGGCTTACGCTGCTCCTGCTGTAGCTGCTGCCCCCGTCGCCTACGCTGCCCCTGCCGTAGCTTACGCTTCCCACGCTGTAGCAGCCCCAGCTGTAGCCTACGCTGCTCCAGCTATCGCCACCGCTCCTCTCGTCAAGAGCCACGCTATCATTGGTTAATTTCCTCTCTGAGTCATAACCTAATGTATTTTGTAAATATTTAAAAATGAAATATTAAATTAATATTTCCACACAATGGAATGTTTTACTTTATTTCAATCATTTCACTTATTTCGGAAATAAGTCTCCTTATACATATTCCTCTTATACTTAGAACATTTTATGTTTTAGAAACTATGGGAACTACTTGTTATTAAAATAGTCTCTCTATGCTCTCTAGTGAATTTCTTTTCTCCAGAGCAAGGATCGGCTGAAAAACATCCAGGATATCACTGCCCATCAGAATATGTGTTCTGTCTCACTACTGTCACACAAAAAAGAGCACGTGGTCGTGACGTTATGGTAAACAAAGCCACGTGCGTTTTTGACAGCTGTAATCTTGACGGACTATAACCTCACTTTTAAGGATAATAGAGCATCGCTAACCTTATGCATGTCATAGCGCGGAATTTAAAACCCAACAATAGAACATCGCTAACCTCGCTGCTGCTATCTTGACGGGGTTAAACCTCACTGTTGCTACCTTGGTTATACGCTTTTGTGTTAGTTTACTGTTAATCGCCAAGCTGTACGCATCATCGAAGTAGCAAGTAACAAGTGTCTAGCAGATTTAAAGAAGAATATGTTAGCAGAAGATAAAAGTCCGTCATGGAAAAACCTATTTCTTGGTACATTTGCAAAGAGTGTGGAAAAGCATTTTCCCGAAGCTATCATAAGAGACGTCATGAGATATTATATCAGACAATTTTTGCAATGCAAACATTGTAGAAGAGAGTTCAGAACGCATACATCGCTCAACGTCATGAAGTCGCGTGTAATGTAGCTTTATCGAGAAGAAAATACGTAGAGCTCAACCGTTGTCAAGCGAACACTGATTTATTTTTTCAAAGTACACCTCTGCGAGAGATTTTTAATTCTCCCTTGTTGTCTAGGCCTGCTACAAGTTCTGTTACTAAGCACAATGTCTAGGCCTGCTACAAGTTCTGTTACTAAGCACAAACTTCAAGATAAAGAGAGGCAAGATTATGATTATGATAGTTGATCAAAACAGTAGTAAAGGGAAAGTAGAAGAAAAAGAAGATCTCAATGTTTCATTGCCATTAGAGCTTGATGATTTTACTTCATTTTCTAAGCCTACTGCACGTTCTGTCGCAGTGAAAACATCTCAAGAAGAGATGCAAATGAAGAAGAAGAAAATTTCAACGCTGGAATGCTATCGAAACAAGTTAAGTTTGTACCTAGAAACGCTACTGATAAAGCACGCATTACATCAAAACAAGTCCCTACACATCAACTGTCTGCATATAGGCTCAAAGTTCGCAACAAGCCTCTGTTCCGCTATGCAGACATAAGATACTGTAAATACCCCAACGTACTCGTAAAACGTTTGCAACTGCTAAGAGTCTATCAAGATGCTGGTTGCATAGAGTACAAAGCTGATATTTTTGAAATCGAGCATGAATTACATCGTGTAGGTATTATTAAGTAATAGCTCTCTCTCTTTCTCTCTCTCTCTCTCTCGACAGTACAACAGCTTAAACACCTTCATACAATGCCAGCGCTTACCCTCACCTAAGTTATCCTTCTGTAGTATATAGTCGATCGAGTAGCTATATTCGTATAGAACATTTTCCAACATTGTCCCTTCCTTAGGGTGTTAACTCCGCCTCTACATGTAGAACCGGTCTCAAGCCCGGATAAAGAGAGGAGAGGCACCCTAGCCCATTAGGCCTTTAGATCATTAACCTATTAGCCGTTTAGCCCTACAAGGAATGTGCGGTAATCTGATCTTCTTAGAACGAAGGTATCCCTGACATGCTCTAAACACATGTTGTGTCGAGTACAGTGTACGATTCTAGTCTTGTTATTACTTATTTAGTGATCTGAACACATCAGACAATATTCTGAACGCATGTTGAAGTTAACGGCATCGAGTACAGTGTTCAATTCTAGTTTTGTTATGTTTCATTCACTTTTCTGTAATCTGCAAATCTAAACATGCACAACTATGATGACGTCATCGCTGTAGCACATGCACACTATTGCTTTCATGGTGCATACTTATTGCATTCCTTTGCCTCCTTACTCTCGAGAAAACGTTCAAGTCTAAACATGCACAATGACGTCATCACTGCAGCACGTGCTCACTCTAGCCTTCGCGATGCATGTTTAAACTTGTACCTTAACAGAGGAGAAGGTCATAACAGCAGCCACCATATTGCGTAGTAACCTCTAAGTGCTAATTATCGTAGGGAAGGGCATCTTGTTGTAAACTAAGGATACTCTCCTTCAAGATGGTAGATGAGAGGTTAGGTTCGCGAATGCACTAAAGTTTTACTGTTTAAAGATAATAGCTAACGGGCTTTCTTAAATTACCCACCACCACATATCAAAAGTAGTAGCTAAAAATAGCAGCACGATGCTCTGTTGATTAAAGATGGCGGATGACAGCTGTCAAAAAAGCACGCGGAATTTTTTAAACTACCCTCCACGACGATGAGATTTAGTGCCGTAAAGATAGCTGCACGATGCGTTGTTGTTTAAAGATGGCGGCTGACAGCTATCAAAACCACGTAGACTTTTTCTCAAATTGCCGCCACCACATTTTGAAGGTGGTAGCTAAATGCAGGAGCACGATGCTCTGTTGATTAAAAATGGCGGATGACAGCTGTCTCGTGGACATTGCCGCCACCACATTTCAAAGGTAGTAGCTTAAGATGGCAGCATTATGCTATGTTGATTAAAGATTGCTGCTTTCAAAGAGTTAAACTTGAAAAGATAATATTTGAACAAATGACTCACTCTACGTCCTTTCCGTCATAAGTATAATAATATTCAGTCACGAGTTGAGGTCTATGCTGTAAAAATCACTAGTTCCTAAAGAGAACAACACAAACTTGAGCAACAGCGCATGACGAAAAAGAAAGTTACAGAGGATAGAAAGAGATGCAGTATAACTTCAGACCTTTCCTTTAGTAAGTAGTTTAGTAACATGTCACCTCGTGTCACTAACGGTAATAAATGTGTTGTATAACTAAGAATATCATTATTCGACATTGGCTGTACAGAGCGGTTCGGGCGGTCGAAAATATCGGCCCATGCGGCCAGCTGTGTTAAGACAGGGAAGGGTTTCGGTCATTGTCATTTCTTTGTTTCTCTTAATTCTCACCAGTTTCCCTGTAAGTTCCGGTAGAGATCTAGTGTTACCATCAGGGAAAAACTTTGTGGAAGTCAGTTTCAGTCAGATAGTGAAGATAATATAATTCATTCAAGGATACAGTACACGGTTGACAGGTGGAAGGTGATTTGCAGTGGAATTTCATTAAAGCTCGCTCGAAATCATACAAGGAAAAGTAGTCCTCCGTATTTGCATGATGTATTTTAGTTACTATAATTTATTATCAGAAATAGTTTAACGTTACGGACAAAAGTATTGACCAAAGTGGTTCAAGCAATTTTTAAAGTTTAACTTGTAAAATCTCTGCACAATTCGTTGAGAAAGTATAGCGAATTCGAATTTGGATCAGATGAACTATTTACTCTCCGTAGGTACCAGTAGTGCTTACTGGGAAAAATCAAGACAGAATACGGAGAAAATAATGAATCAAGTCTGGTACTTAATTTGTAGAAAGTAGGACGTGATAGCCGAGTTGAATTATCATGATATTGTCATAAGGATACCGTGATTCAAACCCCGCACATAAATTTGAGATTTATAATAAGAACAATCAAGTTCCTTTGTTACAGATTCCAGGTAAAATTGGAAGTCACTTGGATATCAACCGTAAAGTAAAACTAGAAGATTGTATATTTTGAAATAAGAAAGTATGTTCAAGAACCGAATTAATTTTATATCGCTTTGAATCTAGACTGGCTTTATATTTCGCCAGTTGCTGTGAGATGGGTGGGTTGCTCTTCAGTGCCCGAGGATCTATCACAAAATGTCCAACCGATTTCTCCTTTCGTTTTGGTATTTCTGTTTAGTTTTTAAAAGGTATTTGTTTAGATGTTTTACGTAATACATTGCCAAAGGTAAATCAGCATGTATATGTAAAGAAAAAGTTTTCCTGATCGGGGATAGCTGTACAACAGGAAAATTTCGAAATTAAAATATATGTAAGCTCATTTTATCCTAAGATAATTAGTGCGAAAGTTGCTGTACATTTTATGCAGTTACCGTAAGGAACTCAATATTCTAGGGCAGCTATCTCTTGTGGAATTTCACTATCTCTCTCTGTAATGGCTGTGTGGATCTGGGATGTCTAATCGATTCATGAAAAAACTGGTGGAAGCAAATGGAGGAGACGAAAACCGTAATGAACACATTGATTGGATACAACTATGAATTCGAATAAACATCAGTGTAGCAGTTATGTGTGCAAAATGGTGGAACATATGCCTAAGAGAGTAAATGTGAACTATTTCATGAAGGGAAAAGAGTTTAAAATGCAATTAAGCTACATCTATAGTAGGCTGCAGATGGATTATCAGTACAGCACATTGTCTAGGTGTTAACGTAGGTTTCAGAGGCCTAGAGGTCTCTTCAGTTTTACGTCCTTCGCCGCCTTTGTTTTTATTTAGCCGATACCTGTATTTATCTAATTGTCAGATCCGTTCCATTTTCCCCTCTTGATTATTGTTAATAGAGAATTGTTGCCACTACCAACGGTGGCCGACTGCCGTATACGATGGCACCGCAGAACAGTACACCAGTTTTGGGGGTGGCGTGTCGCACCCCAGCAAAGACAACATTGTGGTTCTCAACACGACGTTTCCAATACCTAATATGGCTGACATCATTGCACAAAGAAAACCTGGATTCATCCCAATATACAACATTATAGGTTAGTCGTTCATGAAACCACTGTGAGCGGAGACGATGGTGGGCGTGTTTCAATGGCTATACACATTTTGTTCACCTTCCTATACCAGCGGACTCAACCAAGTTCGAACCTATAACCTTGGGCTCATGTGGCCAGTGCTTCAATTAGCAGAGCCAGTAAACTCAGCGGTATACCGAAATATTGTGACTCTATTGTTACCATTGAAAGTACCCCTCCTTGCAGAGAAAGTGTCTGCGTCCTCTGCATTTCTTAAAAAGCTACTGCACACATTTTGATATACATTTTAGTGTTTGTCAATTACATAAATGGGCAAAAGCAACAATTCAGCCTAATAATAATAATAATAATAATAATAATAATAATAATAATAATAATAATAATAATAGTAAAATATTATATTATATTATATTATATTATATTTATTATAAGTATTTTTCCTGAGAGGGGTTGGAATGACGTGTTGGCAACTATTCCTTATTAGTATTGTATTTTATGTCTTCTGCGCGTATTACTTTATTTCCCATGGTCAACAGTAGGCCAGGATCGAATGAGTAATAATAATAAAGTAAGACGAAGAAGAACAGGAAGAAGAAGAATACATGTCATATATTGTAATATCAGCCACCATGTAGCACTAACTTACTAAATTTTTTGGTCAATTCTTACGTTCTATTTTAGTCTACCAGATTTTGGAAAAAAGAAGAATATTATTGGGTAATATTTCTGGGTTATAATTAATTTCTTACAGGTAGTCGGTAAGTGCGTCACGTTTCGTAAGCCGATATCTATACTAATATTATAAAGAGGAAAAATGTGTATGTTTGTAACGAATAGACTCAGAAACTACTGAACCGATTTTAAAATTTACTTCACCTGTAGAGAGCTACATTGCCAGTGAGTAACATGGGCTGAATTTTATTTTCAAAACAATTGTAGGTGTGGGTAACGGGGGGGGGGTGGAGATATGAAAATAATAGACTAATATAGGCAAAATATAGAATTTGTCGTATAAGGACGAGATAAAGCTCAATTTAATCCTTTTGACGCAAAAAAAAACTCGGTAAGCCCTCCGGCTCCGAAAACTATGTTTTAAGGCCCTAAAACCAACCGTTATGGAGATATTGGCACGACATTATCCTTGCTCTAGGAATTGGATAAAGTAATGAACTGCCGTAACCATGGCAACGTCAGTTCCAGGATTCTACAGCAGCAAAATTATCTACAATAAATCACCAAAACCTAACATGTTACAGACATGATAATTGATATTTGGAATCCTTTTGGAATCCTTTTTTAAAATAAAAGAACACCAATATTCGTTTTCATAAAATCCACTTATGGGGGGGGGGGGTGAAAAGAAGTCAGGAAGGAGTTGAATTATTTATATGAGGATACATCTCAAAAAATGAAGATTGGAACTTGGAATCTCCTTTAAAAATGAACACACCCTTTTTGGAAAATCCACTTAAGGGGGTGAAAAGAATAAAAAAGCGGGTGAATTTTTAAAATGAGTATCTTCTTCTATCGCTTTACCCACAACTGTAGGGATGCGGATGCGAACTATGTCGCACATGTGGATTTGACCCTGTTTTACGGCTGGATGTCCTTCCTGATGGCAACCGTATGTGTAGGGATGTAATCTATACTTCTATACTAATATTATAAAGAAGAAGCATTTGTATATTTGCTTGTAACGGATAGGCTCAAAAACTACTGAACCGATTTTAAAAATTACTTCACGTATAGAAAGCTACACTGCCAGTGAGTAACATGAATTTATATTTCATTTTCAAAACAACTCCAGAGGGGGCGACGGGGGGAGGTATAAGAATATTAAAAGAATAGGCTAATATAGGAGAAATCGAATTTGTCGTACAAGGACGAGACAAAGCTCATTTTAAGCCCCTTGACGCAAAGAACAGAACTCGGTAAACCCTACGGGTCCAAAAAATAATGTTTTAAGGTCCAAAAACCAACCGTTAAGGAGATGTTGGAACCACACTACCCTTGCTCTAGGAATCAGATAAAGAAACGAACGGCCGTAACCATGGCAACGTCAGCTCCAGGATTCTACTGCAGCTAGATTATGCATGTAGGTTTGGGCATAGCTGCCAACTAAAATTGATACACATATGACTTAATATCGGGAAAAAACTGTTGTGTAAGACGCTTATAGCACTCCTTTGGGTGGGTATGGAAGGAGAGTGAAGTATAAAAATAATAGCCCCGGAGATTTCCGTAGTACAGCGACCAGCGGTTCCCTACGGGCCTCCGTTTTGACGTACTGCATAAGGTTTCAGCATTTTTCGGAGTCTGTTACCTATAGTTTAAACTATTTTCTATCAAATCCTGGAGTAGTAGTATCACTGATGTTATTAGTGCCGATATTTTAGACCACTTTTACGATCATTGTAACCATGAAAGGAACCTATATACTGTACAGAATTGTCAAGATGGTGCGCCCATGGCTTGAAAAAATGTCTCAACATTTATACTCAGATTCATTATATGATGTGCGACATGAGTGACAAGCCCTGAGAATTATAATTCTCGGTAATTATGGTAGTTTTTATGCTTCGCGTATTTTCTTGATCATTTGTAATAGTTACGAAATGTCGGATCAAACAAATACATTCAATAATATTTATATTTGTGGTACTATCTAGCGGAAGTATACTTACACTAAACCTGCAGCTTTGTGAAGGGAGCAGGTATATCTAGGCAGGAAGGAAGGAAAAACAAGGTAGCAAAAGTTCTTAGAGGTCGACGATAATTAAGAACTAATATTTAGAGGCCCCCATGAAGAAAAGGAGAAGAAGATACTTACACTATAATTCCAAACATGACAAATAATGTCTACGTACTTAAGTAAATACACCAGTGATATAAATATGTAAAAAGTCAGTCACACCGATAGTATGAGTAACTAAAGCCAGTTTCTGATAACCCGTACGAAGAACGGGTACTACTGCTAGTCATTCTATACAGAGTGCCAAATGGTGTTCTTTCCAGCATCAAAAGTTTCACTACGCCTTCCGTGATTGAACCAATGATCTTAGAATCCTGAGACGGACGACCTCCGCCTGATACAAAAATGAGCTTTTCCCTCATGACTTCATGTATATACAATCATGATTCACAAGTAGACATGACGTTGAGGTCAATTAATCGTCGAGAAATCTCCTGACCACTGTTTGCTGTTTACTTCATTGTTTTGCAACATTGTACGTATGCAAACTGTTTACCAACTTCAATTTAAATAGACAGCTACAGATTTCTATTCAAGCTTTTATTGATAAAAGGTATTATAAACGAAAGTAGGGTATTATTTTGTCATTAAGTTACCATACTCCTGTTTTATAATTTAACTAGTATGGGATCCCATTGGAGCATTTCAAGGAACTATCTGTACATGCCAGTAACTAACAATTTTTTGCTTTCGAACAGAAAAAAATCAAGCAACGGGCATTGTTCTCAAGGCACATAATGAGACAGAGTACGACCAAAAGGTACGTCGAAATTTTAGTCCATATTTAAAGAAATGGAGGTTGTATCTAAGTCTCCTTACCCGCAGTTAATTACTACAATCTCCCGAAAATTACACTAGTCTCGGAATTTCGCTCTCTTTGTCATTGTTCATCTCCTATTCACTATCTCTACTCAAAGATGTTCAGTGAATAATAATTCTAATAGTGCTCTTCAGTTCTTGAAGACAATAACTCACTTCCCAGTCATCACGCTCTAATTATCGGCTCCACTGACCTCCTCCTATTTTTGCAACAAGTTTTCAAGTCACGGTCAAAATCCCTTGGGCTATTCCGTAGTGCTCCCTCCCACCTTCCCGCACTTGAAGTGACCTCGCGCAATATGCACTTCGCCCCACCCTCAATAAAGAGTATATAAAGTGAGACTAGGAACCATTCAGTACACTGTCCACTCGTCAGAGAAACAGAAACTTCAACCAACCATGTTCAAGCTGGTGAGTAAAACCCTCCCTTCTTATTAATGGCATTAATTAGCAAGCAAACAGGTCTCCACTAAATGCTGTAAAGTCCTCACGCCTATTATTACTTCTTACTAACACACTGGAAGGTTTGTCTCATTAGCAAGCTTTTCTGAAATGTTATTAATTGTTAATATTTGAGCGTGGCCATTGAAAGTAAGGTATTGAATTCAACACTGAAATGTATGTCCACGTGACTAATTCTGGTGAAAAATGCAATGGAAATCAAAATCACCCGCCACGGCTGAGAATTAGCACGTAGCTTCCTTCACCAGTGCATATTAGTCACGTGATTTCTTATTATGAACAATGTCCAAGTTCGAGCATGACAATGGAAAAATTATCTATATAATGAATACAAACCGATCAGAAATTTACAAATCTAAACATGCAAAAATTTACAAATTTATTGAGTTATCTATAGCACTTGATGGTTCGTTAATTAAGCAAACACATCTTATGTTTTAAGACATTTAATGCTCAGTTTAAGTTTTAATCCAGATCACTAGAACATGATTTTCTCGTTTTCATAAATGTTACTCGTACTGACAGAATTTCGAGTCATTATCACCTTCGTAATTTTACCATTTCCATTTGTCAAAAATATGCCATAAGTACCGTATTTTATAATAAAATGAAATGACCGGGAAGAAAATTGAGGAACTGAAATAATGAATTTATATGAAATATTTTGCAGTCCGAAAGAGATTAGATGGAATCCAACAAACTCACTACTATATAAACTCGCAGTACAATGGATATAACTTATGGTGAATCTTTATCCTGAAGTCTCGTAAAATTGCAACATATTTTGCTAGTGTTTTAATGTCAAACTAACACATCGAAACTTTTGTGTCACGAAAGTATTGGAAAGTTATAGGAAGGCGATGGTAGCAGCCGTGGCCAGCATTCCATAAATCCATTAGAACGTATTTATTAACTGCGCTAATCATACATTCAAATCATTAACCATAACGAGTGACTGCATTAAAAATCACGTTACTAACTTCACTTACAGTATATCCGTAAAATTAGCCGCGTAAATGGCATACTCTGTCGTGTCATGCAGAAAGTTATGACTAATTTAGTCATTGCTTGATATGTCCGACTCGTTGGCTGAACGATCAGCGTACTGGCCTTCCGTTCAGAGGGTCCCGGGTTCGATTCCCGTCCGGTTCGGGAATTTTAACCTTAATTGGTTAATTCCAGTGGCACGGAGCCTGGGTATACGTGTTGTCTTCATCATCATTTCTTCCACATCACGACTCGCAGGTCGCCTACGGGAGTCAAATGGAAAGACCTGCACCTGGCGAGCCGAACCCATCCTGGGATATCCCGGCACTAAAAGCCATACGACATTTCATTTCATTTCATTTCCTAATATTATGCTATTTCATACACCGATTTAAAGAAGACTAATTCTACCATACGTTTTAATTTGACGAGAATTAGGGATATTCTTTCCTAAAATATACGCACTCAACAAGGAATTCGAAATACGTGACAAGTATTTACCATCTCTAAGAAGTATTACTCCTACTTGAGTCGTACTCAGAAGTCTAAAATGGTAAACTGAAAGAAAATGTCGAGATCTTTCAACTTAAGTCACTGACTTCAATTGTTGTCTGACTACATATTTTGACACTAGCACTACAGAGCAATCGGAGTCGTGGAAAGTATTGGCTCAGAACACTTGCTGGCTGAAGTAAAATGCCAGACAGAAACAGGTCAAAGGAAGCACAAAACTAATCCAAGTCCACTCCACAAGATATAGTGCACTGTACGGGTTATATTTTACCCAGGTTGGAACTAGGCTTCAGAAAATAATTAGACACCTGTAACAGTACTTCCTCTTGAAAAATTCTTATTTATTTCCTAATATCTACACATTTTTACAATATTGTTATTTCTTACAGTTCGTTCTTCTCGCCGCCGTGGCAGCCGCCTCCGCTGCTCCCGGCTACCTTGGCGCTGCCGTCGCCGCTCCAGTAGCTTATGCTGCTCCTGCTGTAGCCGCCGCCCCCGTGGCTTACGCTGCTCCTGCTGTAGCTGCTGCCCCCGTCGCCTACGCTGCCCCCGCCGTAGCTTACGCCTCCCACGCCGTAGCAGCCCCCGCTGTAGCCTACGCTGCTCCAGCTATCGCCGCCGCTCCTCTCGTCAAGAGCCACGCTATCATTGGTTAACTTCCTCTCTGAGTCATAACCTAATGTATTTTGTAAATATTTAAAAATGAAATATTAAATTAATATTTCCACACAAAGGAATGTTGTACATTATTTCTACCATTTCACTTATTTCCGAAATGAGTTTCCTTATACATATTCCTCTTATACTTAGAACATTGTATGTTTTAGAAACTATGGGAAGTACTTGTTTTAAAAATAGTCTCTCTCTGCACTCTAGTTAATTACTCTTCTCCTGAGCAAGGATCGGCTGAAAAACATCCAGGATATCACCACCCATCAGAAAATGTTTTATGTCCAACTAAGGTTCCGAGAGTCTATTATTAAAACAAGAATCTCTCTCAAAGGAGAGAGAAAAACAAGAAGGAATAGCCTCCCTAGAGCAAGGTGTACGTACAGTAACAGCATCAAATTTATAGTAATTTTCACACTACTTATCTTAGGATAAAATGAGCTTACATATTTTTCAATTTCTCAATTCCCTTTTTTTTTACAGCTATCCCCGATCAGGAAAGCTTTATACTTCTTTACACATACCGCATCAATGGTGATTTACCATTGCCAATGAATTATACAAAACATCTAAACAAATACCTTTTGAAAACAAAACAGGAAAAACAATTTATTTGGTAATTTTTTTACATCGCACCGACACAGATATGACTTATGGAGACGATAGGATAGGAAAGGCCTAAAGTGGTAAGGAAGTGTCCATTGGCTTACTTGAGGTACAGCCCCAGCAATTTCCGGGTGTGAAAATTGGAGTTCATGGAAAGTCATCTTCAGGGCCACCGATAGTGAGGTTCGAACGAACTGTATCCTGGATGCAAACTCACAACTGTGCGCCCCTAACCACACGGCCAAATCGCCCGGTTAACAGGAAAACCAAAACGAAGGAATAAGTTAAAATTTTGTGAGAGATCCTCGCGCACTGATGAGCAAACCAATCACCTTGCAGTAACTGCTGGGTATGCGATACTTTTCTGCAAAGTATTTAAATCAGCGTTTGTAGTGTTTCTTCTTTTCAGCATAAATTTCTTTGGTCTGTGAATTGTTACTCTCAAACATTATTTACCGAGCGAATTGGCAGTGCGGTTAGGAGCGCGCGGCTGTGAGCTTGCATTTGGGAGATAGTGAGTTCGAACACCACTGTCAGCAGCCGTGAATGTGTTTTTTCTGTGGTTTCCCTTTTCCACACCAAGAAAATGCTGGGGCTGTACCTTAATTAAGGCCACGGCCACTCCATTCCCACTCCTAGCCCTTTTCTCTCCCATCGTCGCCATAAGGCCTATCTTTGTGGGTGCGACGTAAAGTCAACAAATAAATACAAACCTTTTTGTTGGATCAATAACAACGCTGATCATTCTCTTCTTGTTAATTGCTACAAAGTCTGTAAGTTTACTGGGTCCATCGCTAAATATACAGCGCACTTCTTCAAAGACTTCAAATTTGCCCGATTTTTTGAGAAGTTCTGCAATACTTCCCATAGTTCTTAAACATACAATCTGCCAAATATAAGAATTCTTATTTACGAGTTTCAGACTATCTATAAATGACAGGAAATGTTATTAAGCCTTTAAGTGTCATGTGTTCTACTTTGTGGTTCCAAATGAAATGCTTGAAATTTCAGTTATATTTAAGCAAAACTCTTAATTTTGTCTAAATACATATGTATTCACACGGAATCAGAAAGCTCTCTTACAATGTTGTTGTAGTAATGACTAATTTAGTTCGTGCCCCAGCGACCAGTCCGATATAAGAATTTCAGGATCTTACACCAATCAATGGCTGTATTAGCAATAAAGTTATTGATGCCTTACCGCACCCCTACGTGCAGGGGTTTTATATAAATTCGTCGGAACAGCGCAGTCGAATATCTTCTTTCCTGTAATATCTTGATTCAGTTGTCTTCAATGATACATTTACGTAAATGTATTATTTCGATGAAGCCGACAGCCGCCATAATTGTAGACTGTCCCCTAAGGAATTTAAAAGCAAAAAGGAAACACTAAATTTCTGTGCTAACGATTTTGTTCCCTGTATGTCACGTAAACTGATATGAAATTTGTATTGTATTTCTGCATTTTACTGTTATTAGTTATTTAATGTTGAAGTTATTTTCTAGGTAACCAGAGTAAGCACAACTTGAGCTCCAGATTCTCCATACATAATTTCTAGAGCCCTACGTTATTACCTATTATACATTTAGGTCTATTATTTAAATATACTAGAAATTAAGTGTGCATACTTCAGTGAGAGATCGCTTATGATATGGCACCCAGATGGTGTTATAAAATCTGACATGAGTTCTTAGGACAATGATAACGATATCACGTTTTATGCTTGTAGGTAGTTCACAGATCCTTCTCAAGCCATTTTTGAAGGTGGATTATTAGCCCACATCTTCAAACTATTATCTCCAATTTATTTTTCCTTAAGTTGGGTGTAGTCCTCAATTGCCACAAGTGATCCGTCTTCAACCTTTCTTCTTTCAGTGCCTTGGCACCTCTCTCTTCCGGTATAATACGCAGCAGTACCCCCATTGCTACTTCTGGATAAACTGGAGAATTGGATGAATTGATTCTGAATTATAGGAGAGAATTATGGGAGTCTTTGACTTTTGTTGAAATGTAAACTATCAAACAGAAATACTTAATATTTTTCTTTGTATCAGTCACATAGTACATAAGTAATTTCCCCGTTTCTGATTATAGCATGTTTCTAATTAATGGTGACGTGCTGGGTGTTCTTCGGGTGACCTCTGCTTCATAGAAAAGTAATTCACTATTTTCAAACTCTCTATACGTGCCAGGGAGTTGTTATTAAACCTACAAGTGTCGTGTGTTCTAATTTGTAGTTCCATGTGATAAGTGTTATATTTTAATTCTATTTAAATATTGCTGTCATTTTTGTCATTGAAATAATTCTGATATTCAATTCAGAGCTAAAGAGGAGAATATCTGTCATACACCTTTGGGAATAGATTCTTTTGATGGAAAACATTTCTCAAATATATCTATCCAAGTTAAACTTGAAAAGAAACAATATTTGAACAAATGACACACTCTACGTCATTTCTGTCGTAAGTATAATAATATTCAGTCAAAAGTTGCTGTCTGTGATGTAAACATCACTCGTTTCTAACGGGATCAACACAAACTTGAACACCAGCGCATGACGAAACAGGAAGTTATAGAGGATAGAAAGAGATGCAGTAAAACTCAAGACCTTTTCTTTAGTAAGTACTTTAGTAAAATGCCACCTCGAGTCACTAACGGTAATAAATGTGTTGTATAACTAAGAATATCATTATTCGACACAGGCTGTACAGAGCGGTTTGGACGGTCGAAAATATCGGCCTATGCGGCCAGCTGTGTTAAGAGAGGGAAGGGTTTCGGTCATTGTCACTTCTTTGTTTCTCTTAATTCTCACCAATTTACCTGCAAGCTCCGGTAGAGATCTAGTGTTACCAGCAGGGAAAAACTTTCTGGAAGTTAATTTCAATCAGATAGTGACAATAATATAATTCATTCAAGGATACACTACACGGTTGACAGGTGGAAGGTGATTTACAGCGGAATTTCATTAAAGCTCGCTCGAAATCATACAAGGAAAAGTAGTTCTCCGTATTTGCATGATGTATTCTAATTACTATAATTTATTATCAGAAATAGTTTAATATTACGGACAAAAATATTGACTGAATTGGTTCAAGCAATTTTTAAAGTTTGACTTGTAAAATCTCTGTAGAATTCGTTGAGAAAGTATTGCAAACAGGATTAAATGCATAGTACCGAATTAGAATTTGGATCAGATGAACTATTTACTCTCCGTAGGTACCAGTAGTGCTTACTGGGGAAAATCAAGACAGAATACAGAGAAACTAATGGATCAAGTCTGGTACTTATTTTGTACAAAGTAGGACGTGATAGCCGAGTTGAATTATTATCATATTGTCATAAGGATACCATGATTCAAACCCCACACATACATTTTAGATTTTAGATTTAAGTTCCTTTGTTACAGATTCCAGGTAAAATTGGAAGTCACTTGGCTATCAACCGTAAAGTAAAACTAGAAGATTGTATATTTTGAAATAAGAAAGTATGTTCAAGAATCGAATTAATTTTATATCGCTTTGAACCTAGACTGGCTTTATATTTCGCCAGCTGCTGTGAGATGATTAGGTTGCTCTTCAGTGCCGACGATCTGTCACAAAATTTCCAACCAATTTCTTCTTTCGATTTAGTATTCCTTTTTAGTTTTTAAAAGATCTTTTTAGATGTTTTACGTAATACATTGCCAAAGGTAAATCACCATTTATTCGGTATATGTAAAGAAAACGTTTTCCTGACATGGGATAGCTGTACACCAGGGAATCTTCGAAATCAAAATATATCGTCGTTGCCGGGACGAAACCTCCTATGTGTTAATATTTTTGGAGATATACTGACCCGCAGCACATACATTATGAAGAGCGAGAATGCCTTGACAACTGTCACAATATTGCACCTTAGATGACAGAACCTTACCGACCAAAGTTCTAAGCTAATTTTTTCCTTAATTAATGCGAAAATTGTTATAAATTTGATGCTGTTACCGAAATATTGTGACTCTATTGTTACCATTGAAAGTACCCCTCCTTGCAGAGAACGTGTCTGCGTCTTCTGCCTTTCTTAAAAAGCTACTGCTCACATTTTGATGTACATTTCAGTGTATGGGAAAAGAAAGAATCCAGCCTAATAATAAAAATAATAATAATAATAATAATAATAATAATATAATATATTATATTATATTATATTATATTATATTATATTATATTATATTATATTATATTATATTATATTATATTATATTATATTATATTATATTATATTTATAAGTATTTTCCATGAGAGGGGCGGAATGACGTGTTGGTAACTATTCCATGTCTCCTGCGCGCATTACATTATTTCCCATGGTCAACAGTAGGCCAAGATCGAATGAGTAATAATAATAAAGTAAGACGAAGGAGAAGAATACATGCCATATACTGTGTTCTCAGCCACCATGTAGCACTAAATTACTGAATTATTTGGTCAATTCTTACGTTCTATTTTTGTCTACCAGATTTTGGAAAAAGAGTAATATTATTGGGTAACATTTCTGGGATATAATTACTTTCTTACAGGTAGTCTGTAAGTGCGTCACATTTCGCAAGCCGATATTCTATACAGAGTGCTAAATGGAATTCTTTTCATCATCAAAAGTTTCACTACGTGTTCCGTGATTGAACCATTGATCTTAGAATCCTGAGACCGACAACCTCCGTCTGATACAGAAATGAGTTATTCCCTCATGACTTCACGTATATACAATCATGATTCACAAGTAGGCATCACGTTGACGTCAATTAACCGTCCAGAAATCTCCTGATCACTGTTTGCAGTTTACTTCAGCCTTGTACGTATGGAAACTGTTAACCAACTTCAATGTAAATAGACAGCTACAGATTTCTATTCAAGCTTTTATTGACAAAAAGTATTATAAACAAAAGAAGGATATTATTTTGTCATAAAAGTTACCATACTGTTGTTGTATAATTTAACTAGTATGGGATCCCATTGCAGCAATTCAAGGACCTATCTGTACATGCCAGTAGCCAACAATATTTTTTTTTCTTTCGAACAGCAAAAATCAAGCAACGGGCATTGTTCTCAAGGCTCATAATGAGACAGAGTACGACCAACAGGAACATCGGAATTTTAGTCCATATTTAAAGAAATGGAGGTTGTATATAAGTCTCCTTACCCGGAGTTAATTACTACAATCTCCCGAAAATTACCGTAGTCTTAGCATTTCGCTCTCTTTGTCATTGTTCATCTCCTATTCACTATCTCTACTCAAAGATGTTCAGTGAATAATAATTCTAATAGTTCTCTTCAGTTCTTGAAGACAATAATTCACTTCCCAGTCATCACGCTCTAATTATCGGCTCCGCTGACCTCCTCCTATTTTTACAACAAGTTTTCATGTCACGGTCAAAATCCCTTGGGCTATTCCGTAGTGCTCCCTCCCACTTCCCGCACTTGACGTGACCTCGCGCAATATGCACTTCGCCCCACCCTCAATAAAGAGTATATAAAGTGAGACTATGAACCATTCAGTACACTGTCCACTCGTCAGAGAAACAGAAAATTCAACCAACCATGTTCAAGCTGGTGAGTAAAACCCTCCATTCTTATTAATGGCATTACTTAGCAAGCAAACAGGTCTCCACTACAATGCTGTAAAGTCTTCACGCCTATTATTACTTCTTACAGTCCAGCTCTATGGCTAAATGGTTAGCGTGTTGGCCTTTGGTCAGAGGGGGCCCCGGTTAATTTCCCGGCAGGGTCGGGAATTTTAACCATAATTGGTTAATTTCGCTGGCACGGGGGCTGGGTGTATGTGTCGTATTCACCACTATTTCATCTCCATTACGAAGCGCAGGTTACCTACGGCCGTCAAATCAGACTTGCATCTGGCGAGCCTAACTTGTCATCGGACACTCCCGGAACTAAAAGCCATACGCCATTTCGTTTCTTTATTATTCTCACTAACACACTGAAAGGTTTTTCTTATTAGCGAGCTTTTCTGAAATGTCACTAATTGTTAATATTTGAACATGACCCTTGAGAGTAAAGTATTGAATTGAACAGTGAAACGTATGCCCACTTGTCTCATTCTGGTGCTAAATGCAATGGAAATCAAAATCACCCGCCACGGCGAAGAATTAGCACGTAGCTTCCTTCACCAGTGCCGTGCTAGTCACGTGATTTCATATTATGAACAACGTCCAAGTTCGTGCATTACAATGGAAACAATATCTGTATAATTAAACCGATGAGAAATTTATAAATCTAAACACGTAAAAATTTACAAATTTTTTATGTTATCTATATCACTTGATGGTACTTTAAGTAAGCAAACATTTATTGATCGGATGTTTTAAGACATTTAACGCGCAGTATATTTTTTTAATCCTGATCACTAGAACATGATTTTCTCGTTTTCATAATTGCTACTAGTGCTGATAGTATTTCGAGTCATGATCACCTACGTAATTTTACAAATTCCATTTGTCAAATTTATGCCGTAAGTACCGTATTTTCTGTATAGAAATGAAATGACTGGAACGAAAATTGGGGAACTGAAATAATGAATTTATATGTTTTATTTTGCAGTCCGAAAGAGATTAGATGGAGTCCAACAAACTCACTACTAAATCAACTCGCAGTACGATTGATATAAATTACGTTGAATCTTATCTTGAAGTCTCGTAGGATTTCAACATTTTTGTTATTGGTTTAATGTCGTACTAACACATCGAAAGATTTTGGTGACGTACGTATGAGGAAGTTATAGGACTGGGATGGTAGCTGCAGTGGACAGCAGTACATTAATCCATTAACACGTTTATTCACTGAGTGAATCATGCATTTAAATCATTAACCATAGCGAGTGACTGGATTCGAAATCACGTAAGTAGCTACAGTTACAGTATATCCGTAAAACAAACCGCGTAAATGGCATCGGCTACTCTGTTGTGTCACACAGAAAGGTATGACTAATGTAATCACTGCTTAATATTTTGACATTTCATACAACGATTTAAAGAATAATTCTAACAATTTTTTTAAAAAATCCCACAATTGTTGTCTGACTACATATTTTGACAGTAGCACTACAGAGCAATCGTAGTAGTCGAAACTATTGGGTCAGAACACTTGCTGGCTGAAGTAAAATGCCAGAGAGAGACAGGTCAAAGAATGCACAAAACTGATCCAAGTCCACTCCAGAGGATATAGTGCACTGTGCGTGCTATATCTTACCCAGGTTGGAACTAGGCTTCAGAAAATAATTAGACACCTATAATAGTAGTTCCTCTTGAAAAATTCTTATTTATTTCCTAATATCTACACGTGTTTACAATATTGTTATTTCTTACAGTTCGTCCTCCTCGCCGTGGTGGCTGCCGCCTCCGCTGCTCCCGGCTACCTTGGCGCTGCCGTCGCCGCTCCTGTAGCTTATGCTGCTCCTGCTGTAGCCGCCGCCCCCGTAGCTTACGCTGCTGCCCCCGTCGCCTACGCTGCCCCCGCCGTAGCTTACGCCTCCCACGCCGTAGCAGCCCCCGCTGTAGCCTACGCTGCTCCAGCTATCGCCGCCGCTCCTCTCGTCAAGAGCCACGCTATCATTGGTTAATTTCCTCTCTGAGTCATAACCTATTGTATTTTGTAAATATTTAAAAATGAAATATTAAATTAATATTTCCACACAACGGAATGTTGTACATTACTTCAACCATTTCACTTATTTCCGAAATGAGTTTCTTTATACATATTCCTCTTATACTTAGAAAATCCCAAATGAGTTTCTTTATACATATTCCTCTTATACTTAGAAAATTTTATATTTCAGAAACTACGGGAAGTACTTATTTTAAAAATAGTCTCTCTCTTCACTCTAGTGAATTACTCTTCTCCTGAGCAAGGATCGGTTGAAAAACATCTAGGATATCACCACCCATCAGAAAATGTTTTCTGTCCAACTAGGGTTCCGAAAGTCTATTATTAAAATAAAAAATCTCTCTCAAAGGAGAGGGAAAATCCAGAAGGAATAGCTGCCATATAGCAAGGGGTATGTACAGTAACAGAATCAAATTTATAGTAATCTTCACACTACTTATCTTAGGACAATATGAGCTTACATATTGTTCAATTTGTAAATTCCCTTGTTGTGTAGCTATCCCCGATCAGAAAAGCTTTATACTTCTTTACATATACCGCATCAATGGTGATTTACCATTGCCAATGAATTATACAAAACATCTAAACAAATATCTTTTGAAAACAAAACAAGAATACCAATTTATTTTGCAATATGTTTTGCATAGCACCGACACAGATATGACTTATGGCGACGATGGGATAGGAAAGGCCTAAAGTGGCAAGGAAGTTGCCATTGCCTTAATTGAGGTACAGCCCCAGCATAATCCTGGTGTGAAAATGGGAGGTCATGGAAAGTCATCTTCAGGGCCGCCGATAGTGAGGTTTGAACGAACTGTATCCTGGATGCAAACTCATAACTGCGCGCCTCTAACCACACGGCCAACTCGCCCGGTTAACAGGAAAACCAAAACGAAAGAGTAAGTTAACTGAATATTTTGTGAGAGATCCTCGCGCACTGATGAGCAACCCAATCACATCGCAGTAACTGCTGGGTATGCGATACTTTTCTTCAAAGAATTTAAATCAGCGTTCGTAGTGTCTCTTCTTTAAAGCATAAACTTCTTTGGTCTGTGAATAGTTACTCTCAAATCTTATTTACAGAGCGAATTGGCAGTGCGGTTAGGGGCGCGCGGCTGTGAGCTTGCATTCGGGAGATAGTGAGTTCGAACCCAACTGTCAGCAGCCGTGAAGGTGTTTTTCTGTGGTTTCCCATTTGCACACCAGGCAAATGTTTGGGCTGTACCTTTAAGGCCACGGCCACTTCATTCCCACTCCTAGCCCTTTTCTCTTCCATCGTCGCGATAAGGCCTATCTTTGTGAGTGCGACGTAAAGTCAATTACAGAGCTCGATAGCTGCAGTCGCTTAAGTGCGGCCAGTACCTAGTATTCAGGAGATAGTAGGTTCGAACCCCACTGTCGGCAGCCCTGAAAATGGTTTTCCGTGGTTTTCCATTTTCATACGAGGCAAATGCTGGGGCTGATCTTTATTAATGCCAGGGCCGCTTCCTCCCCACTCCTAGCCCTTTCCTGTCTCATCGTCGCCATAAGACCTATCTGTGTCGGTGCGACGTAAAGCAACTAGCAAAAAATAAAAATAAAGTCAATTACGAAAAGAATGCAAGCCTTTTTGTTGGATCAATAACAACGCTGATCTTTCTCTTCTTGTTAATAGCGACAAAGTCTGTAAGTTTACTGGATCCATCGCTAAAGATACAGCACACTTCTTCAAAGACTTCAAATTTGTCAGATTTTTTTAGAAGTTCTGCCTCACTTTCCATAGTTTCTTAAACATACACTCTGATATATATATGCATTCTTATTTACGAGTTTCAAACTTTATATAAATGACAGCAAATTTTATTAACCCTTTAAATGTCATGTGTTCTACTTTGTAGTTCCAAATGGAAAGCTTGAATATAATATAAGCGACTGAGATTTACAGTGCTAAATACTCAACATTTGTAACTGTTAGGTCTTTCAGTATACCAAAGCTAATTTTGAATAAATACATTTATAAGCTACTTGGTAACAGAATTACGCAGGTCACTTCCATTTGGAGTGTGCCTGAAAAGAGCTGCAACACCTCGGGATGAAAACACGAATTTATTTATGTATCTGAGAAGGAAAAGCATTATTCTGTTGCAATATGTTTTCTTTTTTTGGGGGAGGTTAATTTATCCAAAATTAGCTTCGGCAGACTGAAGATCCTAACAATTATAAATTATCCGATTCTAAACTGAAAAAGATGGCTTCAGATATCACAAAATACTCAGAATTGGTAAATGCGTTAACACAGGAGACTATTCAGATGATTCAAGCCTTCAGTATAAATGAAGGGAAATTTAGGGATAAGTCAGTAAGTTGTGTACAATATATCCAGTAATCAAACTAATATGTTTTACTTTAATTCCTAAAAAGCATAGATCTGTGATCTCCTATCTTAGTTTTAAGGCACATAGCACTTTGCCTTGTACCTTATCCATGCGAAAAAATTAATTGTATAACTTTCTTCTTTGAACTTCATTAAATCCCATGCCTTCATATATTGTAGTCAGTCCATAAGGCGTCTCAACTGATAATTTTATAAGTTATGCACCACTATAATATGACCGAATAATTTTCCTCTCTCTGATATGTTTGACAAAGGGATAAATGTGATTAAGGTTAGCAGTAAAGAGAATTTCCGTAATCACTACCTGATAACAGACCACCATTCTGACCATGTTGGGGGATTTCGATTCAGCATCACTTATGATTCACGACACAAAGCTACGAGTATTAGTTACGATTTTATAAAATGCGCTAGTGTTCAATTTTCAGTTTTGCTCTCGCGTATGCTTCCTCAGCAATCGCCGCTGGTCCCATCGTCAAGAGCCACGCCAGAATCTTTATGAACTCAACTAAAATTGTTGATATGCACTGCATATCAATATGTTGCTGGGAGAACTGACGAGTCATAAGGGAAAATAATGGACAGGAAGAGCATTGTCACACTCGCGGTTTTGTCATAACAGCAACGATATATGATCAGTGCTGATCACAAGAACAATGTATTTCATAGTAAGAGGTATGGAAATTCATAACCATAAACACACTTTGTTTTACATTGAAATATTCATTCTAATTTTTCATTTGTTATTATTTACAAATGAAGGGGCTACGTTTTACAAATAAATTCCCCTATGTGTAAAGGAAAATATACCTTACCTACCATAGTGTAGGAATGTGTTTTTGAATGACATATTTACCCAGCCCTAGAGTATGATGTATTTAAAGTTCATTTTACTTTATGAACTCAACTAAAATTGTTGTTATGCACTGCATATCAATATGTTGCTGGGAGAATTGACGAGTCTTAAGGAAAATAGTGGATAGGAAAAGCGTTGTCACATTCGTGGTTTTGTCACAGCAGCGTCGGTATAACATTTGGAAAGACATATTCAGATTCTCTAGACAGTTTCTTACCTCCTCTCCTGTTTCGTTATTGAACATGCCAACTTCTCGTCCTGATACTTACCTTAACTCTTACATGCATGGTGTAGCACATCAGCAACACAGTTTATAAAATAATGTGTGTGCACCGCTATTGCGTGGATCTCATGTGCTGAGTAATGTTGCTGTAAAATATATTTGACAATGATTGGCCATTGGTTGGCTGCACTTTGGATTTACAATGGTATCAACTAACGGAAAAGAAGAGGTTACACCATGTTGCATTGAACTAAAGCTTGAAACTCGTTTTAGCTCACCGAAACCATTTTTTGAAGAAGATAGACAGCAACGGATTACCATCCCAAGTGGAACAGCAACCGTTACAGATGCAATTTTTCTGGATGCAGTGGGTTCGTACTGTTGTTTTTTCACAAAATCGTAAGTACTTCTGTGTTTGTTTCTAAAACGACAATTACTCACTGTTGCACTGGTTTCCACTATAGATTGGTGTGAGCAATCTGACATTTTTGGCCTTGAAAACACTGTACACTTAAAGTGAGCTAAATACTGAGAAGAGCTAAGCCAAGAAAATTATGGGTTCAGCTATAGTTTTAATACTGAACAAGAAAACATTGTAAAGGCATGTAGTAAATTAGTGGAAAAAAGAGAAAGATATCTTGTTTATGACTATATATTGTACACAGTTAAATTTCAGTTTTAAAAGGAAAGTTTATGCATGATGAGGCACATGTGCAGCGTGCAATAAAATCACTTGGCTGTTTAAACTATTGACGTGGAATTTTCAAAATGCCACTTTTAAGGACATATATATGAAACCTACAACCTGTTTTCCAGTCAATCACCGGGTCAGGGATGGGATGAATGAAGCCCCCAACTTGCGGCGAGGATAGGAAGAGTTCCGGCTGGCGAGGCCTGTCGCACTCCTCTGGGGCAATGATGAATGACTGACAGATGAGATGAAATGATAGTGCAGAGTGTTGCTAGAATAAAAGATGACAGTGAAAACCGGAGTACCGGGAGAATAACCTGTCCCGCCTCCGCTTTGTCCGCGCACAAATCTCTCATGGAGTGACCGGGATTTGAACCACGATATCCAGCTATGAGAGGCCGGTACGCTGCCACTTGAGCCACGGAGGCTCTCAGGATATATATATATATATATATATATATATATATATATATATATATATATATATATATAATTTTTTAAAGCTTAAAATTTCAAAATAAGAAAATATTTAATAAATAACATAAGCTGCGTAATTCTACCGCGAACACTTCGTTGGAGTCGGAATACAGCACATAGAAACTTAATTTTTGGTCTTCCATCCTACAAAATGATTTTACGTTATTAGATACAGATTACATGTTATTTGTTGAGAAACTCGTTCTAGAAGCAATAATTTGACGGTTACGAAGGTATAGTTCTATATATTGGATTTTTACTCGATTCTATAGAAAAATCCCCATTCCCTATACCGAGAGATACAAAAGGATTTTCCTATGAATTTGCAGATAAAACATTTTTACTATTGGTAGTCGGTTTATAACAAATCCGCTGTATGTAGCGCAGCACTTGGGTATGAATTACGTGCTACAATGCGTAAGTGTTCACAAGGAATATTACTTGGACCATAAATTGTAGCATTTCATATTTTCAGCATGTAGATGTGCAAACTACTGAGGGACGATATTGGTATTTCCATCATATTCCTAAAGCAGGGACAAAAATGCCACTGAACGAAAATAGTAATAATATCTTTCTCGTTGTCAGAATTGGGAAGAATAATACAGCATATTCTGGAATAAAGGTTCCGACACTTGCAAAGGGAGTACTATGCAACAAAATGGGGAGTCCTTCATACATGATTCCTACAATTAATACCTTCACAGCAATAATGTGCTGTTCTTTTCGTCTACTGTTCGTATGCTGTAATTCAAGGGGAAAAACTCTAAATCATTAAATTTAACAGTAAACTGTAAACAGTTCTCTGGTTAAGTCTGTAGCATTTCCTCATTTTCACTTATGAGATATTTATCGACTGTAGTGACCGAAGAACGCATGTATGAAACACATTTATAACTTTCAGTATTTTGAAAATGTATCACCGGCTTATCATTGTTCGCCATGGTCTCGTCTTAATCCACGACGCACGTACAACGCACTAAATGCCCTTCGCAATCCAGTTACCGGATAGTTTTGTTAAGTACCGTACTGTACTTCTCGTCTCATTGTGATATAATACTCTATCCCAAATAGCAACCTCTTACTATTACCCATCTACAGTTCTACCATATACGATAATTCCTCTGAGTGAAGTTTCGAATTTTATATTAGACATTAAAACATATCGTCCCTGTTCTGCAAAAACGGCGAATGTTACAATGCTCTTCCTATCCATTATTTCCCTTAAGACTGGTCACGCCTTCCAGCTACATATTGATATGCGGTCCATCTGAACAATTTCCGTTGAGTTCATTTTCTAATGTGTATGTGTAAAGGAAAATGAACCTTACTGTACCATACTAAAGGAATGTGTGTTTGCATGACATTTACCCACTCCTAGAGTGTGATGTATTTAAGGTTCCTTTTCCTTTACACACGCGCATAAGAAAATGAACTCAACGAAAATTGTTCTGAAGGACCGCATATCAATATATAGCTGGAAGGCGTGACCAGTCTTAAGGGAAATAATGGATCGGAAGAGCATTGTTACATTCGCCATTTTGGCAGAACAGGGACGATATCATTGATGAAAGTCCCAAAGTTATTCGCAACGTGCTTATTTTACACACGCGAATTAATATTTTAAGTACTATCCATCACTTTGTATCGGTATATTATTATTTAACAACTATTTAATTAATTTCCTTGTTTCTTAATTACTCTTATTTATTTAAAAGTAATTGTTGTTTTAAGCTTATCGTTTACAATATTTAGTATTCACTTAAAGCGATTGAATATAATCTCTTCATTATTTTGTGCCTTGTTATGTTTTCAGCGTGTATGTAAATTAGTTATATTTATACTCTAAATTACTCATCAACCATCTCAGTCATTAGGTACTTGTTTAGGAATGGTTTTATTTTAATACTCATTAATATAACATAACGTTCTATATTTGTAGGATTTTTTCAATAGAAGGTAATTTTATCTTACTATTAGCACAAAAATTAAATAATCAATCACTCTACAATCACGGAGATAATTTTATACTTACTTAGCTTGTACGTACTAAACAAACCTATTCCATCTTTACCCATATAACTAACCGTTCTCAAATTTTGCCCTCTTCTGACCCAAGCAGTATTAACTTTCCTACAGTATTTTGTTATAATCAGTAAATTTAAATCTCAAGCTATTATTCTCTATAGCTCGAAACTCCTTTCTAAAAGAATCGAGCGAAATATTCCCCTTTAGTTTCGTGGAATACTCTAATACGACGTATATCCACAATGTAATTCCTAGGAATTGTTTTATGTAAAGTTTTCCTGTACTAGACATATTTTAAATCAATTTTAAGCGATGGTGTAATTCTGAAAAATTCACACGTTCAGATTCCTCTGCCTTAATTACTTAGAATTGCCGAATAAATTGAACACTTGTTAGAAATATCAATACAGAAACATGATTTTCAGGATTATAAATGTATAGTTATGTTTTTATCATTGCCATTAGAAATATAACAATCTAAAATTGTGTACTTGTTTTATAATTTATTGTTTTATTGTATGAGTGCTCATAATGAGTTACATTGATAGCATTTTCTATAATTTAACATTCTCAACAAAACATGTACCTATATCTCAAAAAATGTCGAGTGGACGGAATTACTCTTGTCAGCTCATTACGATGATTTTAATAAGTCACTGAATCAAAATAGTAGCAATGAGATTCTCATTATCATAATTAGACAAACTAGGGTCTATTTACTATTCATAACACTCAAGAAAGTTATCTTAGATAAAAGGAAATGATTAATCATTGTGTGTTTGAGTCATCAGTCCATAGACTGGTTTGATACAGCCCTCCATGCCACCCTATCCTGTGCTAACCTTTTCATTTCTACGTAACTATTGCATCCTAAATCTGTTCTAATCTGTTTGTCATATTCATACCTTGGTCTACCCCTACCGTTCTTGCCACCTACACTTCCTTCAAAAACCAACTGAACAAGTCCTGGGTGTCTTAAGATGTGTCCTATCATTCTATCTCTTCTTCTCTTCAAATTTATCTAAATCGATCTCTTCTCACCAATTCGATTCAGTATCTCTTCATTCGTAATTCGATCTATCCATCTCATCTTCAGCATTCTTCTGTAACACCACATTTCAAAAGCTTCTATTCTCTTTCTTTCTGAGCTACTTATCGTCCATGTTTCTCTTCCATACAATGCCACGCTCCACACAAAAGTCTTCAAAAACATCTTTCTAATTCCGATATCAATGTTTGAAGTGAGCAAATTTCTTTCTTAAGAAAGCTCTTCCTTGCTTGTGCTAGTCTGCATTTTATGTCCTCCTTACTTCTGCCATCGTTAGTTATTTTACTACCCAAGTAACAATATTCATCTACTTCCTTTAAGACTTCATTTCCTAATCTAATACTTCCTGCATCACCTGCCTTCGTTCGACTGCACTCCATTACTTTTGTTTTGGACTTATTTATTTTCATCTTGTACTCCTTACCTAAGACTTCATCCATACCATTCAGCAACTTCTCGAGATCTTCTGCAGTCTCAGATAAAATAACAATATCATCGGCAAATCTCAAGGTTTTGATTTCCTGTCCTTGGACTGTGATTCCCTTTCCAAATTTATCTTTGATTTCCTTTACTGCCTGTTCTATGTAAACATTGAAAGGGACAAACTGCAGCCTTGCTTCACTCCTTTCTGGATTGCTGCTTCTTTTTCAAAGCCCTCGATTCTTATCACTGCAGACTGATTTTTATACAGGTTGTAGATAATTCTTCGTTCTCTGTATCTGATCCCTATCATCTTCAGAATCATAAATAGCCTGGTCCAATCAACATTATCGAATGCCTTTTCTAGATCTATGAATGCCATGTACGTGGGCTTGTCCTTCTTGATTCGATCCTCTAAGATCAGACGTAAAGTCAGGATTGCTTCACGTGTTCCTACATTTCTCCTGAAGCCAAATTGATCTTCCCCCAACTCAGCTTCAACTTATTTTTCCATTCTTCTGTAAATAATACGTGTTAAAATTTTGCAGGCATGAGATACTAAACTAGTTATAACACCTGTCAGCACCGGCTTTCTTGGGAATAGGTATAACAACATTCTTCCGAAAATCGGATGGGACTTCTCCTGTCTCATACATCTTGCACACTAAATGAAATAACCTTACCATGCTGGTTTATCCTAAGGCAGTCAGTAATTCAGAGGGAATATCATCAACTCCAGGTGCCTTGTTCCTATTTAGGTCACTCACAGCTCTGTCAAACTCTGACCTCAAAGTGGGTCTCCCATTTCATCAGCATCAACAGCCTCTTCATGTTCCAGAGCCAAATTATCTACATCGTTACCTTGATAAAACTGTTGGATCTGCTCCTGCCATTTTTCTGCTTTGTCTTCTTTCCCTAGAAGTGGCTTTCCATCTGAGCTCTTAATATTCATGCACCTAGATTTCCTTTCTCCAAAGGTTTCCTTGATTTTCCTGTACGCAGCATCTACCTTTCCCAGGACCATACAGCCTTCGACATCCTTGCACTTCTCCTTCAGCCATTCTTCCTTAGCTACCTTGCACTTTCTATTCACTTCATTCTTTAATCGCCTGTATTCTTTTCTGCCCTCTTCATTTCTAGCATTCTTGTATTTTCGTCGTTCATCAATCAGGCCTAGTATCTCCTGAGTTATCCACTGATTCTTAGTTGATCTTTTCTTCCTTCCTAACATTTCTTCAGCAGCCCTACTGACTTCATTTTTCATGACTCTCCACTCTTCCTCTACTGTGTTTCCTTCGGGCTTTTCATTTAGGCCTTGTGCGACATGTTCCTTGAAACAATCCCTCACACTCTTTTCTTTCAACTTGTCTAGATCCCATCTTTTTGCATTCTTTCCTTTCTTCAATTTCTTCAACTTCAGATGGCATTTCATGACCAACAAGTTGTGGTCAGAGTCCACGTCTGCTCCTGGGAAAGTTTTGCAATCCAACACCTGGTTTCTGAATCTCTGCCTAATCATAATGAAGTCTATTTGATACCTTCCAGTGTCTCCAGGTCTCGTCCACGTATACAACCGTCGTTTGTGGTGTTTGAACCAAGTATTGGCGAGGACTAAATTATGATCAGTGCAGAATTCAACCAGCCGACTTCCTCTTTCGTTCCTTTGTCCCAATCCAAATTCTCCTACTGTACTACCTTCTCTTCCTTGGCCTACCGCTGCATTCCAATCTCCCATCACAATTAGATTCTCGTCACCTTTTACATATTGTATTAAATCTTCTATCTCCTCATATATTCTTTCAATTTCTTCATCATCCGCTGAACTAGTAGGCATAGAGACCTGCACTATTGTGGTGGGCATTGGTTTGGTGTCTATCTTGGCGACAATAATGCTTTCACTATGCTGGTCGTAGAAGCTTATCCGCTACCCTATTTTGTCATTCATTATTAAACCAACTCCTGCATTTCCCCTGTTTGATTTCGTGTTGATAATTCGGTAGTCGCCTGACCAAAAATCCTGTTCTTCCTGCCGACGTACTTCACTTATACTAACTATATCTAACTTTAGCCTATCCATCTCCCTTTTCAGATTCTCTAACCTACCACAACGATTCAAACTTCTAACTTTCCACGCTCTGACTCGCAGAATGTCAGTATCCATCTTCCTGATGATCGCCCCCTCTCGTGTAGTCCCCACCCGGAGATCCGAATGGGAGACTAGTTTACCTCCGGAATATTTTACCCGGGAGGAAGCCATCATCAGTACATCATTCATACAGAGAGAGCTGCATGTCCTCGGGAGTTAGTTACGGCTGTAGTTTCCCGTTGCTTTCAGCCGTGTAGCAGTATCAATACAGCTAAGCCATGTTGAGTATTATTACAAGGCCGTATCAGTCAATCATCTAGACTGCCGCCCTTGCAACTACCGAAAGTCTGCTACCCCCCTTTCGATGAACCATTCGTTAGTTTGGTCTCTCAACAGATACCCATCCGATATGGTTGCACCTGCGGCTTGGCTATCTGCATCATTGGGACACGCAAGCCTCCCCACCGCGGCAAGGTCACATGGTTCGCAGAGGAGGGATGAATAATTAGCCAACTATAAAGGTCACTTAATTAGTGTCCGTGAAGACGTGACAATAGATGACAAATATAGTAAATAATTATCTTTATTGAAAATAATGGCCATGTAATCAGTTGACACGTTTTAATTTGCGTACACTGTTAAGTTTCACGCACGATATGCTTATCCTAGGTCATAATGTCCAGTCAAGTGGAGTTGCATCAAGCAGTGTAGATACAGGCTGTTGTTGTCAGTAGCCGGAATTATTCCATGTCGGAATAGTCCTTCTTCACCAATTGACCAGTTTGTTTCCTGTCATTTCTTTCGAAACCTTAAAAATATTCATACGGGATAGAATTGGTTTGAGTTAGATCTCCACTACACATTAGGGAAACATTCGTTTTTATATCGCACTTTTTATTTCGTATCTTCTGAAATATCGACGTGGTAAGTCCCCTACTTGAATCCTAGTACGACTATTTTTCATTCCCTCCTCTCATGGTAGCGTTTGTTGTACTAAAACTAGTTGAAACATACGTATGACCAATATTCACTTAGGTGTGTTACGTGGCTGTTGCATACTTTGACGTGGTGTCTGTTAAAGTTTCCATTACAAAGTTCACATACATACACCAGTTATATCTGGGTCGTGGACATCTTTTCTGATGCAAAGTTCGTGAAATGCAAACCGTGCCTCAGTGTGTCATAGTTCATAATAGGTGCCGAATAGAGATCTAAATATTCCAGACGTAATGCTGGACAATTTTCAAGGATTCATGAACAAACTGGTCAATTTTATCATTTCTTTTTTCAAAAGCATGACACATGCGATAACAATCACAACCACCACTGCTCCCAACCTGTAACGGACTTTTTGAACACTGACTAACTATCAGAATTATAACTAGTAATAATAATTATAAAAAGCATATGTCGCTCAGGCGGCAGCGCATCGATCTCTCACCGCTGGGTTCCGTGGTTCAAAACTCGGCCACTCCATGTGAGATTTGTGCTGGACAAAGCGGAGGCGGGACAGGTTTTTCTCCGGGTACTGCGGGTTTCCCTGTCCTATTTCATTCCAGAAATACTCTCCACTATCATTTTCATCAGTCAGTCATTAATCATTGTCCCAGAGAAATGCGACAAGCTTCGATAGTAGGGATAATTCCTATCCTCGCCGCAAGATGGGGGATTCATTCATTCCATTCCTGACCCGGCCACTGATTGGAAAACAGGTTGCAGGTTTTCATTTTCAATAATAATTATAGATCCGAAAATCGATACTGAAGAAGCTTCTCGGTTTATGCGTTCTCTTGAGCACAAAGATAAACTACTGGTATTCAATTAGAATTTTGAGCATTATTCTCCATGAACTACCTGAAAACACAATACCTCACTATGACTTTGAATAAATAGTTTTCTACGATAATAAATAACATGATCATAATATCTGCCATTCCTTCCTCTGAACGTTAGATAAAATGTTAATGTTTAAATGCTTAATGTAAATGTTTATTCAATTTGCACATCTTCCTGAAAGCTATTGCAAGATGGATAATTTGGAGTCGATGCAAATTTAATTATGCAAATTTGATGAAATTAGAAATATAAAATCATATTCCTAGTAATAACTAGAGTATAGTGTTATAAAACTGATTAGTATTCCTTAAATTACAAGGAAAAATAAAATACTAACGCATATTAATAAAACGAGTAAATGACAGACCAATGTTTCCAAATTCTAGTTATTAAAGATAATTACTCAATTAAGTCCACAATGAGTACTGATAAAATATAGGTGTGTAATTTAGTGATCTCGTTTAATTTCAATTAGCCTTTTAATGTACTTATGGGAGAAATACACTGACTGACAGAGCAAATGCAACACCAAGAAGGAGTGGTCAGAACATTATGCCAATTGCAGGGTAGACTGACGTCACTGAGGTATGCTCATGATGTGAAATGCGCCGCTGTGCTGCGCACGTAGCGAACGATAAATGGGACACGGCGTTGGCGAATGGCCCACTTCGTACCGTGATTTCTCAGCCGACAGTCATTGTAGAACGTGTTGTCGTGTGCCACAGGACACGTGTATAGCTAAGAATTCCAGGCCGCCGTCAACGGAGGCATTTCCAGCAGACAGACGACTTTACGAGGGGTATGGTGATCGGGCTGAGAAGGGCAGGTTGGTCGCTTCGTCAAATCGCAGCCGATACCCATAGGGATGTGTCCACGGTGCAGCGCCTGTGGCGAAGATGGTTGGCGCAGGGACATGTGGCACGTGCGAGGGGTCCAGGCGCAGCCCGAGTGACGTTAGCACGCGAGGATCGGCGCATCCGCCGCCAAGCGGTGGCAGCCCCGCACGCCACGTCAACCGCCATTCTTCAGCATGTGCAAGACACCCTGGCTGTTCCAATATCGACCAGAACAATTTCCCGTCGATTGGTTGAAGGAGGCCTGCACTCCCGGCGTCCGCTCAGAAGACTACCATTGACTCCACAGCATAGACGTGCACGCCTGGCATGGTGCCGGGCTAGAGCGACTTGGATGAGGGAATGGCGGAACGTCGTGTTTTCCGATGAGTCACGCTTCTGTTCTGTCAGTGATAGTCACCGCAGACGAGTGTGGCGTCGGCGTGGAGAAAGGTCAAATCCGGCAGTAACTGTGGAGCGCCCTACCGCTAGACAGCGCGGCATCATGGTTTGGGGCGCTATTGCGTATGATTCCATGTCACCTCTAGTGCGTATTCAAGGCACGTTAAATGCCCACCGCTACGTGCAGCATGTGCTGCGGTCGGTGGCACTCCCGTACCTTCAGGGGCTGCCCAATGCTCTGTTTCAGCAGGATAATGCCCGCCCACACACTGCTCGCATCTCCCAACAGGCTCTATGAGGTGTACAGATGCTTCCGTGGCCAGCGTACTCTCCGGATCTCTCACCAATCGAACACGTGTGGGATCTCATTGGACGCCGTTTGCAAACTCTGCCCCAGCCTCGTACGGACGACCAACTGTGGCAAATGGTTGACAGAGAATGGAGAACCATCCCTCAGGACACCATCCGCACTCTTATTGACTCTGTACCTCGACGTGTTTCTGCGTGCATCGCCGCTCGCGGTGGTCCTACATCCTACTGAGTCGATGCCGTGCGCATTGTGTAACCTGCATATCCGTTTGAAATAAACATCAATTATTCGACCGTGCCGTCTCTGTTTTTTCCCCAACTTTCATCCCTTTCGAACCACTCCTTCTTGGTGTTGCATTTGCTCTGTCAGTCAGTGTATTTCATTATCATTAAACAGCTCTTTATGGATAGGAACTTCCAATACTGAAATGCTCGACGGTTATGTAAAAAGTGGACTTTCACCAGTGTTCAGAAAAATTGTAATAGTTACATAAACAAACTAATTTGTACGACTTACGATAACATGTTCCACGACTGGTGCGGTAATTAAAGTCACCCATAGAAATTGGACCAATTTTTTCGTCTGGTCACAAATATTGAAATCAACAGATGTTAATTATATCAAGCCGAAGGATGACCCTACGAAAACTATGACGTGGTATTGGACAATGGACCAGACTGTGAGATGAAAATATATCTATGAAAAGACGATTGGAGATGAGTATGATCTGAAATTTGATGATCTTAATGTCTGTGAACTTAGCAAATAGCCAATAATGGCATGTGTGTTAATTTATGTCATCAGCCTGGGATCCTGCTCCATGGCTAAACGGTTAGCGTGCTGGCCTTTGGTCACAGGGGTCCCGGGTTCGATTCCCGGCAGGGTCGGGAATTTCAACCATTATTGGCTAATTCCCTGGCACGAGGACTGGGTGTATGTGCCGTATTCATCATCATTTCATCCTCATCATGACGCCCAGGTCGCCTGCGGGAGTCAAATCAACAGACCTGTACCAGTCCTCTCCTGAGGACACACGACATTTCATTTTTATTAGCCTGGGGATAGCTGTTGACTTCCTAATATTGACTTGTATCAGTATTACTTATGGGAATGATGAATATTGTGCTCCTGTAGGGTTGTAAAGTCAGTATTCGAAGTCAGTAGAACGAAGATAAATGAAACTGTTGTATTTCTGGCATTGTAATGTTTACACTAAGCCTGTGCTCAGACAAGATATACAATCACTTATAAGAGTGAAGAAAGCGTTGCTGAGAGAAGTAAAGAAAACCTGGGCATTGTCTTCGATCTTGACTGACAATTACTCCGACTTACACTAGCGTCAGAAGAATTGCAGTCTAAGAAATCATCTGAAACACGCGCTCATGCCTCGGATACTGCAAAGTTGACTATCTGACCTCCAAGAAAGTGCGGTGTAATCTCAGGAGATTCATAACTGGGCCGATGACCTTAGATGTTAAGCCCCTTTTAGCAACAAGCTTCATCATCAGACCCATAACTGACAAGGCGACATTCCCTACTCGTCACCACCGATTTCGCTCAAATTTATAGAACATGCAGGGATGGCTAGAAATGAAAGCACCCAAAGTGGGAACTCCAGATGGCCAAGCGTATAGAAAATAAAAATAGAAATGTTGACGCGGCTCACGCACCGTATAAGCAACTTACGTTAGTGCGCACGCCGAGCAGTAGTTGGCGTGGCGGTAAGAGCTTGGACTATGTTTAGCTCGATGTTTAATTCGACGGTCGTTGGTTCGACTCGCCGTGTGGAGAATATTTTTCTCAATTTTTATATTATTCATTTATTTTAATTTATTTTACTTATTCAAAAGGCATATAGAACATCATTTGTTTTAATGAGCGACCAATTGTAGAAAATTTGGAGTTGCGAACTTTTCTGAAGTGTTCAAACAGAAATTCTTCTTTTTTCTCCTTTATTGGCCATCTTCCCTCCTTGGGGAATGTGCCATAAACGTGAATAGTCGTTTCGCTGTTAAGATTCGTTTTCACCTGACAAGTGAAGGTTGCTCCTGGCGGCTGTACACAAACAATAGATTCTTGGCGCAGGTAGACAATGACAATGAAATCCCAAATTTTTTACCTTTTCTATGCCTTTTGCGTATAAATAAATAAAATGAATTATTCACCTCTTTGCGTGATTGGAAAATGAATAGTACAAAATTTGACAGAAAAAAAAACACACGGGGAGTCGAATCCACGACCATCGAATTACCAGTCCGTGCTCTTACCGCTACGCCAACAACTACCCTTTTTTAAATATATAAAGTCGTTTATTCTATGTTTCGATATTTACATTGCACACACGTAATAAATGTGAACCAAAGAACCAGTCCATATGATAGTGTAAAGTTCTAAGCAGTTTCACATATCCTCTCACATAATGAAAATGAAAACCTACAACCTGTTTTCCAGTCTTTGACCGGGTCAGGGATGTAATGAATAAATCACATATAGGCTGTTATTACGATGGGGTTGCCACTCCCAAAGTGATTTATATTAATGAGTGATAGATGCTATGAAATGAGAATGGACAGTGTTGCTGTAATGAAAGATGACAGGGATAGCCGGGTACCCGGAGAAAAACCTGTCCCGCCTCCGCTTTGTCCAGCACAAATCTCACATGGAGTGACCGGGATTTGAACCATGGTATCCAGCGGTGAGAGGCCGACACGCTGCTGTCTGAGCCATGGAGGCTCCATCTCACATAATGTCATATCAAAATAAAAATGAAGTATACTTATAACTGCGAAGGAAACAACTCCTCGGCGTGCGCACTAACGTAAGTGGCTTATACTGTACCGTTCCCGTCTGAAATACAGTCCACCGGCGCCAATCGGAGAGCTGCGTGTTCGGTTCTTAAAAATTGATCGGGCTAAAATAAATTAAAAATCTCAGGATAAAATAAATACCATGGGTATATGAACGGGAAACAGTATCATATTTCCGAAATAAAATACAAAATAAAGGGGTAAGATGGATTTATTGACTATTAAACATTATTGAAATTCGAGATAAACAAAAAATAATTAAAATATGGCTCAAATAAATGCCAAAAAAAATTTAATATGTGCCGAGCACATAATTAACATAAATTTACAACAAATTACAAAGGACGGGCAATGTCCCGTTTCAAAATGAAAACATTTACAAAATCAACGCAACGACCTGGGGAAGAAATTCACACTTCGCTTCGACCTACGCAGTTAAATTCATTTTAACGCATCCTGACGGATATCATTTAAATTATAATTACAGGACATACCGCGACAGAATAAAATTATGCTAAATCCGATCCATAATAAAACTATATATATACATCACTTTTCATCAAATCAATATTTCAGGGACCTTAGCTTACATCTACACTGAATTTACTTAACAGACCGTTCTGTTATAAATTGGATGGCTTAGAAGCCTGCTTCCCAATAGAATGAGTTTCGGACTCATATTTAAGAACAAATCTTTTTCAACGCTGGCCATGACATAATCAACAACAATCCAAGTAACACAAATTAATACAAAAAAAACACTCTCGGAGAAACCTGTAATGACATGCAATAAAAAAAAATAATATCATCTGTGTATTCAATATCTGAAATATAAACAATAAGATACTAGACTCCTTCATATAAAAAGAACGCCGAACTCCAGGCTCAGCCTTCCGTCTGTTGATCTTTCACTAGCACGCTGTAATATAAATCACGGAACACTTCTATGCGCCTGCTATGAAACATCTTACTTCGCCAGAAAAGACTCTAACTAATTGGTTTGGTAAATCTTGCCTGAGAAATTCTAATATGTTTGAAAACATAAATTACGCTGCCATTCACTTCTCTGTTCATTTAATTAATACAAGGCCTCAAACTCAAACAATGGGACCCATACACATTCCTATGGCCTTAACTACAAATTCCAATATAACACGGCTTGCAGATATGATACTCAACACATCTGGCCTAACACTTTGGGGTCCGTGAGTTCGATTCTCACAATCATAATGAACACTTGAGGCAAATCAAACCTCTCTTTTTCCATGCAGCTGACACCATTATATCTTTCCGATATTCACATATAGTAATCTCAGTTACAGGCTAATCTTGCCTTTTTCTCGTAAAAACATAACTCAATACCAATTAGCTAGTTCTCTCTGCGGATCTAGAAGATATTAGTTCGACGGTGCACGTATACGTTGGTCATCACTGCCATGTATTCCTATAAACGTGCTACATGCAGGAAAAAAAAATACCTTGCTAAATTTTATTCCCAGACCAAACTTTAGGCTGTGTAGCCTTCATACTAAAAGAGTCTACATCTTGTACCAAAATGGAATACACAGTTACCTTTAGACATATATATCCTCATCTACACCTAATCATTTCCCTCTTTCCCATCTAATAAAAAGGTAATAAAGTAAAATATAAAAATCAGGGTTCCAAACATGCATTTCCCTGAAACATGACACTAATCTATAAAAATACAACATAGCTCAGTCACAACAAGACTGACATTTACATTTACATTACATTACACTGGGATCGAATTAGCCTAATTCCTTCTATCTAAGCATGCCTATAATTAAAAATGAACTTAACTGGTAGCGTCTCAGTTTCTTCATGATTCCAGGCCACAGCGTCCAGCAAATTACGCCATTATTGCACCAAACTGCATGGCGTCATCAAATACTCTGCAAGTCTTTTCTTCTCTCTTCATCATTATGTAATAGTGCTTCGCACACACCATTTAATTGTACCGATACGATGACGACGGTTCGTACAAGTCCTTCGCGAAACCGAACGCGTACCGGACACGGTATTTGCACAAACCGTATGCAAATTACGCATACGCGGGTACGGAAATATCGACAGTAACTATCGTTTTATTGATATTATCCCGTGTCACCACCGCACTTTGACATACGTGATACCTAATATTATTTATATAGCAAAGGTATTTGCTCTGTTAATATACTATGCACACTCGTAACTGCAATCTAACACTTGCATTCATGTAATGCATATTTTCAGAAAGGAAAACGTTTCAGCTTCACAAATTTACTATTCATATGTTCAAACTGGTCACTTAAAAAAGGTTACTTTCCTATACCACTGGCTTAATATCAAAAACACCGACCCGCGCGGTTCACACTTCAAAAGCAGAGTGACTTTCCATTTCCAGAGGCTACTATATACACCAAGCTCCCGGTATTAGTCATGTCTTAGGGGATTCCACTGACGCGATGACGTTGCTGCTCACCCACTACTCTGCAAAGCGCTGATTCAATAAAAATATGTTGATTACTTTATTAATTCAAATTAAGTATTGCAACTGTCTACAGGTAGTTCTTTTAATGTTTAACTAGCTTCTATTTTATATTTAAACCGTGGAGTCTAGCTTTATAACAAATTGCCTGATAAAATAAAGAGTAGTACAGCACTGTAAATTTAGAAGTTGGTAAGACTGACTTAATTTGTTTTGTAAATCCCTTCATTCTGCCATATCGCTTCCAGGGCTGTAATTGGTTCTTTTATAATCGGCCGCTCTCAAACACTCTCGTGCATCCCCGAGTGACTCATACGGAGTACTCGACATTTTCACTGTTGCTATGCTTAGATAAGAAGCTATTACTGATGTCACCCGATGACGGAATACTGCATTACGCAACTTCTAGGTCGCATCATGACTCCCTTCGAATATGAACTGCAAAATATTACAACATATTATATAATTGATGTTTTGGGGCATATATGATATGGCACATTCTCCCCATACCCCGTAAAAAAAATATGTGAAAACGTATTTTTTTTTATTTTTATGATTCACTACTATGGCTCCATTTCAGTTATTCTCCCGGATAATAATATTTCACGTTCAGCTAGCAATCTCTCCTTCTCTTTCTGAGCTTCAAAAAATATTTCCAAAAGAGCTTGAAACTTGCGTTCATTTCCGTCACATTGATGACAATTTTCTGCTGGTAATGGGTCTGTGTCTTCTATATTTGCCATGTTTACATTCTCTGTAGCTTCTTCTTCGTCTTCTTAGTCCACATCTTCTTCTACTGGGTCATCTTCTTCGTCAATGTCATCATCATCTTGTACTTCATCAATTGCTATAAATGAGTCATTTTCCTAATGGCTCCAGTATTCCTCATATCGTAATCTGCTGCATGTGGGTTCAATCCTTTATTTTGTTCTGCTTCCCGGAATCCGCGGTAAGCATTGCTCTCTGCACCATGGTTTTGGCCACTCGTGTTTCCCTGTATGGCCTGTTGCCATTGATCTCCGTCCTGTCGTTTACCTCTCAACTCCGTCACGTATCTCTGCGACTCAGCATTCCTTTGTTGATAATCAGATCTTTGTCTGAAATCATTCCGAAAATCCATATTCCTTCTATTCTCCCATCTATTGTAAGGTCGCCGCTGACCTGCATAACCTCTATGCCGATATCTAAATGTTCGTCCATTCCTTCCATATGAATAATTATTTCCTCTATTATCATTCCTATCTTGGGTATATCCTTGTCCTCTCCTATCATCTGGATAATTATTGAAATTCCATTCACCTCTCCGTGATTGCTCATTTTCAACTGGTCTAGCTTGCTGTGATATCGTCTGCGTTCCTGAACTTTGCACTCGACCTCCCTTCCTCATCTTAGGTGGTGGACTTCTATCTTCCGTTAAATCAATCGTATGTAAAGCCTCCGAATGTCTGATCCTTGGTTGATTTTGTGTAGAAGTTAAATCCAACTGACGTAAAGTCAATTCCGCCTCAGTCGCTGTTCTAACATTTGCTGCTATTAGAGTTCTCTGCACTTCCAACGGTAATTGTCTAGATATCGCTACGATCATCTCGGATTCGGAAGGTGGCGTGTCCAAATCTCTGAATTTGATAATTTGGGAAATAAAATAATTCGCAAACCTTGTTGGAATGGTAGCAGGATATTTTTTTGAATAAAGCTCCATACGTAATGACTGCTGTATAGATACATCCCAGAATTTCTTTAAGAATGCTACCTTAAATTCCTCATACGTACTGAATGTATATTGGAATGCCATCATCCATTCTAAAGCCGAATCAGATAAGAATTTGCTAATTGTACGTAATCTTCTATCAGCTGGTACCTTCGCATCTGTCATATAATCTTCTATCTCTCGAAGAAATGCCCTTGGTGTTCTATCATCTAGTCCACTAAATTTACGGGGTTTATCTTCTGAAGATGTACGAAATATGTTATAAATTTGGCCTCCATTCGTCTCTCTTGGCGTAGATGATTTTTCTTCCGGTCTTGGTAAATTTAACAGATCGCTAAGTAGAGCTGGTTCATTAGCTTGACTCGCTTCTCTTTCAAGACTATCATTCTGCATTGAACACTTCAGTTTATCCATCTCCTTATTTGTTCTTAGATCAAGTAATTCTATTTTATCCTTCAAATATTGTACTTCCTTTTCCACAGATATTAACTTATTCGTATTCTTCTGCGAAGATTCAGCCCATGCCTCAATATTTGCACCTACTTCTTGTATATTGACTCTAGCATTCTCTCTATCTACTAAAATCATCTTCTTGATCTCTTCACCCTTGCCTGCAATTTGATCTACAACCTCTTTTCTCAATTCATTTTCCATCGTTCTCATCTTTGACTCAGTTTCCCGTTGTTTTTCACCTAACTTCGCTTCCAACTGATCCGCATTCTTCCGTTGTACTTCGGCTATCTGGGCACTAATTTCCTCCGTAATATTGGAAAATCTTTCTTCTGTAGCCTCGCTTAAGTGGTCGATCGCGCTTCGATTCCTGCCTATCTCAGTTCGCGCCTCCTCTAAGCTATTTGTCATTTCCTCCAATTGCTTTTCAGTCTTTACGGCTCCATCTGTTATTTTGCCAGTTAACTCCTCAACGGTTTTTCTAATCCGGTCTACCTGTTCCTCATTTCTATTCTCTATATCATCCATACGCTTTTCTAAACGTATCATCCCTTCCTGACAGCACTTTTGAACATGATCAATCTTTTCCTCCAGTTTACAATTCCCCTCTGATATTTTACCAGAAAGTTCATTAATGTTTTTAAGTTCGCGATCTATCGCCTCCGCAGTCACCAAGTCTATTTTCTCCGTAATCTGCCGCATACGCTCCTGTTCACGTTTCTCACCTTCAACCGCTGCTAACTCCATTGTCTCCCTGATCCCTGTCATGCTTCTGTCTACTTCCGCAGTCACAAAGTCTATTTTCTCCTTAATTTGTTGCATACGCTCCTGTTCGCGTTTCTGCGCCTCTTGTTCACGCTCCTTCGCCTCTTTCTCCGCCAAGTCCATCTTAGCCAACAGGTCAGCTAAGGTTACTGCCATAATACCAAATCAAATACGACTACGCGGCCTAGAATCACTTCCGAAAACTTTAAGTGTGTTCCCCAGGTTTATAGATTAATTTCATCAGTTTCTGCGATTTACGTTACTCAAGGAAAACAAACAATATGGCTTTACAATACGCCATGCAGAAACTACCTACCGAATGTCAATAATGTTTTCATCACGCGTCTTCAAAATAAAATCCACGCGTATTCAAGTATATAAAAAAATAATTTAATCCATAGCCCGAAATATTTTAAATAAAAATAGGCTTTTCCTAATATGGGCTCAAAACTATGCATTAGACAACAATGCCTAACTATATTTGCATATTATCTCCAGCTAAAGGATGATATTTCCCGTTACAATGGTCCATACACCTTCAACCTTCAATAACAATGCCACTATAGTTATCCTTTCCATCCGAGATTGAGGCTATCTCGTGTCCCTGACTGAATCTAAATAACAAAACTACCAACGCACTGGCTATTTAAAATTTGCTATACAAACAAATTATTCAGGCTATGTCTACGATCAATTATATCTGAAGGATATAACAGCATCTGCCTCACGTGAAATCATTTTATTGTTCACGAATTCCAATGGAATCATTCAATATTTGACATGCCTTTCTCATCGGCTATCATATTCTATGCCCGATATCTACCATATAAAAAATATAAATGCCGATATTTTCCCAACGTAATTTAATATATTCAGTAATTACTAATTTTTTCTAAATATATTTTGACTTCTTGTATTCTCATACCAACTAGTAATATTGAACACAGGACCTTAGACTCAACTGTCTACTACGTTAGGTTGCCAGTTCACATGACTCCGTCTGGGTATCGAATAAGAATCTCAGACTTCATCATCTATCATCCGCCCATTCGAAATTATCTCTACCTATCTAAATTTATAAATATTAAAGCTCAGGTATCCATTATGGACATTCCCAAAATTTCGAATTCCAAAATCCTATAAAAGCCTATATAACAACTTGCTATGTGTGCGAAGAGCATCATTCTGTTGGCTCCAAATAGGTGCGACGTTTTTCACTATTTGTGGTTTCAATATCCATATAATAGCCTTAACAAAAATATATAACGTCTGCCTACATTAAATATTAAGTCGCACATTCAGGGTTAACAATACAAATTTAAATAATATACTACTCCGTTCCTGAATAATAATATCCGGACATAGCAATGATAATGGGCGACAACAATGCGCTATCCTGGCTATGGAGCTTACCCAATCAACATGATAATCCGCCCCACGTACGGAAGCCATAAGATAAATATGTACCGTTCCCGTCTGAAATACAGTCCACCGGCGCCAATCGGAGAGCTGCGTGTTCGGTTCTTAAAAATTGATCGGGCTAAAATAAATTAAAAATCTCAGGATAAAATAAATACCATGGGTATATGAACGGGAAACAGTATCATATTTCCGAAATAAAATACAAAATAAAGGGGTAAGATGGATTTATTGACTATTAAACATTATTGAAATTCGAGATAAACAAAAAATAATTAAAATATGGCTCAAATAAATGCCAAAAAAAATTTAATATGTGCCGAGCACATAATTAACATAAATTTACAACAAATTACAAAGGACGGGCAATGTCCCGTTTCAAAATGAAAACATTTACAAAATCAACGCAACGACCTGGGGAAGAAATTCACACTTCGCTTCGACCTACGCAGTTAAATTCATTTTAACGCATCCTGACGGATATCATTTAAATTATAATTACAGGACATACCGCGACAGAATAAAATTATGCTAAATCCGATCCATAATAAAACTATATATATACATCACTTTTCATCAAATCAATATTTCAGGGACCTTAGCTTACATCTACACTGAATTTACTTAACAGACCGTTCTGTTATAAATTGGATGGCTTAGAAGCCTGCTTCCCAATAGAATGAGTTTCGGACTCATATTTAAGAACAAATCTTTTTCAACGCTGGCCATGACATAATCAACAACAATCCAAGTAACACAAATTAATACAAAAAAAACACTCTCGGAGAAACCTGTAATGACATGCAATAAAAAAAAATAATATCATCTGTGTATTCAATATCTGAAATATAAACAATAAGATACTAGACTCCTTCATATAAAAAGAACGCCGAACTCCAGGCTCAGCCTTCCGTCTGTTGATCTTTCACTAGCACGCTGTAATATAAATCACGGAACACTTCTATGCGCCTGCTATGAAACATCTTACTTCGCCAGAAAAGACTCTAACTAATTGGTTTGGTAAATCTTGCCTGAGAAATTCTAATATGTTTGAAAACATAAATTACGCTGCCATTCACTTCTCTGTTCATTTAATTAATACAAGGCCTCAAACTCAAACAATGGGACCCATACACATTCCTATGGCCTTAACTACATATTCCAATATAACACGGCTTGCAGATATGATACTCAACACATCTGGCCTAACACTTTGGGGTCCGTGAGTTCGATTCTCACAATCATAATGAACACTTGAGGCAAATCAAACCTCTCTTTTTCCATGCAGCTGACACCATTATATCTTTCCGATATTCACATATAGTAATCTCAGTTACAGGCTAATCTTGCCTTTTTCTCGTAAAAACATAACTCAATACCAATTAGCTAGTTCTCTCTGCGGATCTAGAAGATATTAGTTCGACGGTGCACGTATACGTTGGTCATCACTGCCATGTATTCCTATAAACGTGCTACATGCAGGAAAAAAAATACCTTGCTAAATTTTATTCCCAGACCAAACTTTAGGCTGTGTAGCCTTCATACTAAAAGAGTCTACATCTTGTACCAAAATGGAATACACAGTTACCTTTAGACATATATATCCTCATCTACACCTAATCATTTCCCTCTTTCCCATCTAATAAAAAGGTAATAAAGTAAAATATAAAAATCAGGGTTCCAAACATGCATTTCCCTGAAACATGACACTAATCTATAAAAATACAACATAGCTCAGTCACAACAAGACTGACATTTACATTTACATTACATTACACTGGGATCGAATTAGCCTAATTCCTTCTATCTAAGCATGCCTATAATTAAAAATGAACTTAACTGGTAGCGTCTCAGTTTCTTCATGATTCCAGGCCACAGCGTCCAGCAAATTACGCCATTATTGCACCAAACTGCATGGCGTCATCAAATACTCTGCAAGTCTTTTCTTCTCTCTTCATCATTATGTAATAGTGCTTCGCACACACCATTTAATTGTACCGATACGATGACGACGGTTCGTACAAGTCCTTCGCGAAACCGAACGCGTACCGGACACGGTATTTGCACAAACCGTATGCAAATTACGCATACGCGGGTACGGAAATATCGACAGTAACTATCGTTTTATTGATATTATCCCGTGTCACCACCGCACTTTGACATACGTGATACCTAATATTATTTATATAGCAAAGGTATTTGCTCTGTTAATATACTATGCACACTCGTAACTGCAATCTAACACTTGCATTCATGTAATGCATATTTTCAGAAAGGAAAACGTTTCAGCTTCACAAATTTACTATTCATATGTTCAAACTGGTCACTTAAAAAAGGTTACTTTCCTATACCACTGGCTTAATATCAAAAACACCGACCCGCGCGGTTCACACTTCAAAAGCAGAGTGACTTTCCATTTCCAGAGGCTACTATATACACCAAGCTCCCGGTATTAGTCATGTCTTAGGGGATTCCACTGACGCGATGACGTTGCTGCTCACCCACTACTCTGCAAAGCGCTGATTCAATAAAAATATGTTGATTACTTTATTAATTCAAATTAAGTATTGCAACTGTCTACAGGTAGTTCTTTTAATGTTTAACTAGCTTCTATTTTATATTTAAACCGTGGAGTCTAGCTTTATAACAAATTGCCTGATAAAATAAAGAGTAGTACAGCACTGTAAATTTAGAAGTTGGTAAGACTGACTTAATTTGTTTTGTAAATCCCTTCATTCTGCCATATCGCTTCCAGGGCTGTAATTGGTTCTTTTATAATCGGCCGCTCTCAAACACTCTCGTGCATCCCCGAGTGACTCATACGGAGTACTCGACATTTTCACTGTTGCTATGCTTCGATAAGAAGCTATTACTGATGTCACCCGATGACGGAATACTGCATTACGCAACTTCTAGGTCGCATCATGACTCCCTTCGAATATGAACTGCAAAATATTACAACATATTATATAATTGATGTTTTGGGGCATATATGATATGGCACATTCTCCCCATACCCCGTAAAAAAAATATGTGAAAACGTATTTTTTTTTATTTTTATGATTCACTACTATGGCTCCATTTCAGTTATTCTCCCGGATAATAATATTTCACGTTCAGCTAGCAATCTCTCCTTCTCTTTCTGAGCTTCAAAAAATATTTCCAAAAGAGCTTGAAACTTGCGTTCATTTCCGTCACATTGATGACAATTTTCTGCTGGTAATGGGTCTGTGTCTTCTATATTTGCCATGTTTACATTCTCTGTAGCTTCTTCTTCGTCTTCTTGGTCCACATCTTCTTCTACTGGGTCATCTTCTTCGTCAATGTCATCATCATCTTGTACTTCATCAATTGCTATAAATGAGTCATTTTCCTAATGGCTCCAGTATTCCTCATATCGTAATCTGCTGCATGTGGGTTCAATCCTTTATTTTGTTCTGCTTCCCGGAATCCGCGGTAAGCATTGCTCTCTGCACCATGGTTTTGGCCACTCGTGTTTCCCTGTATGGCCTGTTGCCATTGATCTCCGTCCTGTCGTTTACCTCTCAACTCCGTCACGTATCTCTGCGACTCAGCATTCCTTTGTTGATAATCAGATCTTTGTCTGAAATCATTCCGAAAATCCATATTCCTTCTATTCTCCCATCTATTGTAAGGTCGCCGCTGACCTGCATAACCTCTATGCCGATATCTAAATGTTCGTCCATTCCTTCCATATGAATAATTATTTCCTCTATTATCATTCCTATCTTGGGTATATCCTTGTCCTCTCCTATCATCTGGATAATTATTGAAATTCCATTCACCTCTCCGTGATTGCTCATTTTCAACTGGTCTAGCTTGCTGTGATATCGTCTGCGTTCCTGAACTTTGCACTCGACCTCCCTTCCTCATCTTAGGTGGTGGACTTCTATCTTCCGTTAAATCAATCGTATGTAAAGCCTCCGAATGTCTGATCCTTGGTTGATTTTGTGTAGAAGTTAAATCCAACTGACGTAAAGTCAATTCCGCCTCAGTCGCTGTTCTAACATTTGCTGCTATTAGAGTTCTCTGCACTTCCAACGGTAATTGTCTAGATATCGCTACGATCATCTCGGATTCGGAAGGTGGCGTGTCCAAATCTCTGAATTTGATAATTTGGGAAATAAAATAATTCGCAAACCTTGTTGGAATGGTAGCAGGATATTTTTTTGAATAAAGCTCCATACGTAATGACTGCTGTATAGATACATCCCAGAATTTCTTTAAGAATGCTACCTTAAATTCCTCATACGTACTGAATGTATATTGGAATGCCATCATCCATTCTAAAGCCGAATCAGATAAGAATTTGCTAATTGTACGTAATCTTCTATCAGCTGGTACCTTCGCATCTGTCATATAATCTTCTATCTCTCGAAGAAATGCCCTTGGTGTTCTATCATCTAGTCCACTAAATTTACGGGGTTTATCTTCTGAAGATGTACGAAATATGTTATAAATTTGGCCTCCATTCGTCTCTCTTGGCGTAGATGATTTTTCTTCCGGTCTTGGTAAATTTAACAGATCGCTAAGTAGAGCTGGTTCATTAGCTTGACTCGCTTCTCTTTCAAGACTATCATTCTGCATTGAACACTTCAGTTTATCCATCTCCTTATTTGTTCTTAGATCAAGTAATTCTATTTTATCCTTCAAATATTGTACTTCCTTTTCCACAGATATCAACTTATTCGTATTCTTCTGCGAAGATTCAGCCCATGCCTCAATATTTGCACCTACTTCTTGTATATTGACTCTAGCATTCTCTCTATCTACTAAAATCATCTTCTTGATCTCTTCACCCTTGCCTGCAATTTGATCTACAACCTCTTTTCTCAATTCCTTTTCCATCGTTCTCATCTTTGACTCAGTTTCCCGTTGTTTTTCACCTAACTTCGCTTCCAACTGATCCGCATTCTTCCGTTGTACTTCGGCTATCTGGGCACTAATTTCCTCCGTAATATTGGAAAATCTTTCTTCTGTAGCCTCGCTTAAGTGGTCGATCGCGCTTCGATTCCTGCCTATCTCAGTTCGCGCCTCCTCTAAGCTATTTGTCATTTCCCCCAATTGCTTTTCAGTCTTTACGGCTCCATCTGTTATTTTGCCAGTTAACTCCTCAACGGTTTTTCTAATCCGGTCTACCTGTTCCTCATTTCTATTCTCTATATCATCCATACGCTTTTCTAGACGTATCATCCCTTCCTGACAGCACTTTTGAACATGATCAATCTTTTCCTCCAGTTTACAATTCCCCTCTGATATTTTACCAGAAAGTTCATTAATGTTTTTAAGTTCGCGATTTATCGCCTCCGCAGTCACCAAGTCTATTTTCTCCGTAATCTGCCGCATACGCTCCTGTTCACGTTTCTCACCTTCAACCGCTGCTAACTCCATTGTCTCCCTGATCCCTGTCATGCTTCTGTCTACTTCCGCAGTCACAAAGTCTATTTTCTCCTTAATTTGTTGCATACGCTCCTGTTCGCGTTTCTGCGCCTCTTGTTCACGCTCCTTCGCCTCTTTCTCCGCCAAGTCCATCTTAGCCAACAGGTCAGCTAAGGTTACTGCCATAATACCAAATCAAATACGACTACGCGGCCTAGAATCACTTCCGAAAACTTTAAGTGTGTTCCCCAGGTTTATAGATTAATTTCATCAGTTTCTGCGATTTACGTTACTCAAGGAAAACAAACAATATGGCTTTACAATACGCCATGCAGAAACTACCTACCGAATGTCAATAATGTTTTCATCACGCGTCTTCAAAATAAAATCCACGCGTATTCAAGTATATAAAAAAATAATTTAATCCATAGCCCGAAATATTTTAAATAAAAATAGGCTTTTCCTAATATGGGCTCAAAACTATGCATTAGACAACAATGCCTAACTATATTTGCATATTATCTCCAGCTAAAGGATGATATTTCCCGTTACAATGGTCCATACACCTTCAACCTTCAATAACAATGCCACTATAGTTATCCTTTCCATCCGAGATTGAGGCTATCTCGTGTCCCTGACTGAATCTAAATAACAAAACTACCAACGCACTGGCTATTTAAAATTTGCTATACAAACAAATTATTCAGGCTATGTCTACGATCAATTATATCTGAAGGATATAACAGCATCTGCCTCACGTGAAATCATTTTATTGTTCACGAATTCCAATGGAATCATTCAATATTTGACATGCCTTTCTCATCGGCTATCATATTCTATGCCCGATATCTACCATATAAAAAATATAAATGCCGATATTTTCCCAACGTAATTTAATATATTCAGTAATTACTAATTTTTTCTAAATATATTTTGACTTCTTGTATTCTCATACCAACTAGTAATATTGAACACAGGACCTTAGACTCAACTGTCTACTACGTTAGGTTGCCAGTTCACATGACTCCGTCTGGGTATCGAATAAGAATCTCAGACTTCATCATCTATCATCCGCCCATTCGAAATTATCTCTACCTATCTAAATTTATAAATATTAAAGCTCAGGTATCCATTATGGACATTCCCAAAATTTCGAATTCCAAAATCCTATAAAAGCCTATATAACAACTTGCTATGTGTGCGAAGAGCATCATTCTGTTGGCTCCAAATAGGTGCGACGTTTTTCACTATTTGTGGTTTCAATATCCATATAATAGCCTTAACAAAAATATATAACGTCTGCCTACATTAAATATTAAGTCGCACATTCAGGGTTAACAATACAAATTTAAATAATATACTACTCCGTTCCTGAATAATAATATCCGGACATAGCAATGATAATGGGCGACAACAATGCGCTATCCTGGCTATGGAGCTTACCCAATCAACATGATAATCCGCCCCACGTACGGAAGCCATAAGATAAATATGTACCGTTCCCGTCTGAAATACAGTCCACCGGCGCCAATCGGAGAGCTGCGTGTTCGGTTCTTAAAAATTGATCGGGCTAAAATAAATTAAAAATCTCAGGATAAAATAAATACCATGGGTATATGAACGGGAAACAGTATCATATTTCCGAAATAAAATACAAAATAAAGGGGTAAGATGGATTTATTGACTATTAAACATTATTGAAATTCGAGATAAACAAAAAATAATTAAAATATGGCTCAAATAAATGCCAAAAAATATTTAATATGTGCCGAGCACATAATTAACATAAATTTACAACAAATTACAAAGGACGGGCAATGTCCCGTTTCAAAATGAAAACATTTACAAAATCAACGCAACGACCTGGGGAAGAAATTCACACTTCGCTTCGACCTACGCAGTTAAATTCATTTTAACGCATCCTGACGGATATCATTTAAATTATAATTACAGGACATACCGCGACAGAATAAAATTATGCTAAATCCGATCCATAATAAAACTATATATATACATCACTTTTCATCAAATCAATATTTCAGGGACCTTAGCTTACATCTACACTGAATTTACTTAACAGACCGTTCTGTTATAAATTGGATGGCTTAGAAGCCTGCTTCCCAATAGAATGAGTTTCGGACTCATATTTAAGAACAAATCTTTTTCAACGCTGGCCATGACATAATCAACAACAATCCAAGTAACACAAATTAATACAAAAAAAACACTCTCGGAGAAACCTGTAATGACATGCAATAAAAAAAAATAATATCATCTGTGTATTCAATATCTGAAATATAAACAATAAGATACTAGACTCCTTCATATAAAAAGAACGCCGAACTCCAGGCTCAGCCTTCCGTCTGTTGATCTTTCACTAGCACGCTGTAATATAAATCACGGAACACTTCTATGCGCCTGCTATGAAACATCTTACTTCGCCAGAAAAGACTCTAACTAATTGGTTTGGTAAATCTTGCCTGAGAAATTCTAATATGTTTGAAAACATAAATTACGCTGCCATTCACTTCTCTGTTCATTTAATTAATACAAGGCCTCAAACTCAAACAATGGGACCCATACACATTCCTATGGCCTTAACTACATATTCCAATATAACACGGCTTGCAGATATGATACTCAACACATCTGGCCTAACACTTTGGGGTCCGTGAGTTCGATTCTCACAATCATAATGAACACTTGAGGCAAATCAAACCTCTCTTTTTCCATGCAGCTGACACCATTATATCTTTCCGATATTCACATATAGTAATCTCAGTTACAGGCTAATCTTGCCTTTTTCTCGTAAAAACATAACTCAATACCAATTAGCTAGTTCTCTCTGCGGATCTAGAAGATATTAGTTCGACGGTGCACGTATACGTTGGTCATCACTGCCATGTATTCCTATAAACGTGCTACATGCAGGAAAAAAAATACCTTGCTAAATTTTATTCCCAGACCAAACTTTAGGCTGTGTAGCCTTCATACTAAAAGAGTCTACATCTTGTACCAAAATGGAATACACAGTTACCTTTAGACATATATATCCTCATCTACACCTAATCATTTCCCTCTTTCCCATCTAATAAAAAGGTAATAAAGTAAAATATAAAAATCAGGGTTCCAAACATGCATTTCCCTGAAACATGACACTAATCTATAAAAATACAACATAGCTCAGTCACAACAAGACTGACATTTACATTTACATTACATTACACTGGGATCGAATTAGCCTAATTCCTTCTATCTAAGCATGCCTATAATTAAAAATGAACTTAACTGGTAGCGTCTCAGTTTCTTCATGATTCCAGGCCACAGCGTCCAGCAAATTACGCCATTATTGCACCAAACTGCATGGCGTCATCAAATACTCTGCAAGTCTTTTCTTCTCTCTTCATCATTATGTAATAGTGCTTCGCACACACCATTTAATTGTACCGATACGATGACGACGGTTCGTACAAGTCCTTCGCGAAACCGAACGCGTACCGGACACGGTATTTGCACAAACCGTATGCAAATTACGCATACGCGGGTACGGAAATATCGACAGTAACTATCGTTTTATTGATATTATCCCGTGTCACCACCGCACTTTGACATACGTGATACCTAATATTATTTATATAGCAAAGGTATTTGCTCTGTTAATATACTATGCACACTCGTAACTGCAATCTAACACTTGCATTCATGTAATGCATATTTTCAGAAAGGAAAACGTTTCAGCTTCACAAATTTACTATTCATATGTTCAAACTGGTCACTTAAAAAAGGTTACTTTCCTATACCACTGGCTTAATATCAAAAACACCGACCCGCGCGGTTCACACTTCAAAAGCAGAGTGACTTTCCATTTCCAGAGGCTACTATATACACCAAGCTCCCGGTATTAGTCATGTCTTAGGGGATTCCACTGACGCGATGACGTTGCTGCTCACCCACTACTCTGCAAAGCGCTGATTCAATAAAAATATGTTGATTACTTTATTAATTCAAATTAAGTATTGCAACTGTCTACAGGTAGTTCTTTTAATGTTTAACTAGCTTCTATTTTATATTTAAACCGTGGAGTCTAGCTTTATAACAAATTGCCTGATAAAATAAAGAGTAGTACAGCACTGTAAATTTAGAAGTTGGTAAGACTGACTTAATTTGTTTTGTAAATCCCTTCATTCTGCCATATCGCTTCCAGGGCTGTAATTGGTTCTTTTATAATCGGCCGCTCTCAAACACTCTCGTGCATCCCCGAGTGACTCATACGGAGTACTCGACATTTTCACTGTTGCTATGCTTCGATAAGAAGCTATTACTGATGTCACCCGATGACGGAATACTGCATTACGCAACTTCTAGGTCGCATCATGACTCCCTTCGAATACGAACTGCAAAATATTACAACATATTATATAATTGATGTTTTGGGGCATATATGATATGGCACATTCTCCCCATACCCCGTAAAAAAATATGTGAAAACGTATTTTTTTTTATTTTTATGATTCACTACTATGGCTCCATTTCAGTTATTCTCCCGGATAATAATATTTCACGTTCAGCTAGCAATCTCTCCTTCTCTTTCTGAGCTTCAAAAAATATTTCCAAAAGAGCTTGAAACTTGCGTTCATTTCCGTCACATTGATGACAATTTTCTGCTGGTAGTGGGTCTGTGTCTTCTATATTTGCCATGTTTACATTCTCTGTAGCTTCTTCTTCGTCTTCTTGGTCCACATCTTCTTCTACTGGGTCATCTTCTTCGTCAATGTCATCATCATCTTGTACTTCATCAATTGCTATAAATGAGTCATTTTCCTAATGGCTCCAGTATTCCTCATATCGTAATCTGCTGCATGTGGGTTCAATCCTTTATTTTGTTCTGCTTCCCGGAATCCGCGGTAAGCATTGCTCTCTGCACCATGGTTTTGGCCACTCGTGTTTCCCTGTATGGCCTGTTGCCATTGATCTCCGTCCTGTCGTTTACCTCTCAACTCCGTCACGTATCTCTGCGACTCAGCATTCCTTTGTTGATAATCAGATCTTTGTCTGAAATCATTCCGAAAATCCATATTCCTTCTATTCTCCCATCTATTGTAAGGTCGCCGCTGACCTGCATAACCTCTATGCCGATATCTAAATGTTCGTCCATTCCTTCCATATGAATAATTATTTCCTCTATTATCATTCCTATCTTGGGTATATCCTTGTCCTCTCCTATCATCTGGATAATTATTGAAATTCCATTCACCTCTCCGTGATTGCTCATTTTCAACTGGTCTAGCTTGCTGTGATATCGTCTGCGTTCCTGAACTTTGCACTCGACCTCCCTTCCTCATCTTAGGTGGTGGACTTCTATCTTCCGTTAAATCAATCGTATGTAAAGCCTCCGAATGTCTGATCCTTGGTTGATTTTGTGTAGAAGTTAAATCCAACTGACGTAAAGTCAATTCCGCCTCAGTCGCTGTTCTAACATTTGCTGCTATTAGAGTTCTCTGCACTTCCAACGGTAATTGTCTAGATATCGCTACGATCATCTCGGATTCGGAAGGTGGCGTGTCCAAATCTCTGAATTTGATAATTTGGGAAATAAAATAATTCGCAAACCTTGTTGGAATGGTAGCAGGATATTTTTTTGAATAAAGCTCCATACGTAATGACTGCTGTATAGATACATCCCAGAATTTCTTTAAGAATGCTACCTTAAATTCCTCATACGTACTGAATGTATATTGGAATGCCATCATCCATTCTAAAGCCGAATCAGATAAGAATTTGCTAATTGTACGTAATCTTCTATCAGCTGGTACCTTCGCATCTGTCATATAATCTTCTATCTCTCGAAGAAATGCCCTTGGTGTTCTATCATCTAGTCCACTAAATTTACGGGGTTTATCTTCTGAAGATGTACGAAATATGTTATAAATTTGGCCTCCATTCGTCTCTCTTGGCGTAGATGATTTTTCTTCCGGTCTTGGTAAATTTAACAGATCGCTAAGTAGAGCTGGTTCATTAGCTTGACTCGCTTCTCTTTCAAGACTATCATTCTGCATTGAACACTTCAGTTTATCCATCTCCTTATTTGTTCTTAGATCAAGTAATTCTATTTTATCCTTCAAATATTGTACTTCCTTTTCCACAGATATCAACTTATTCGTATTCTTCTGCGAAGATTCAGCCCATGCCTCAATATTTGCACCTACTTCTTGTATATTGACTCTAGCATTCTCTCTATCTACTAAAATCATCTTCTTGATCTCTTCACCCTTGCCTGCAATTTGATCTACAACCTCTTTTCTCAATTCCTTTTCCATCGTTCTCATCTTTGACTCAGTTTCCCGTTGTTTTTCACCTAACTTCGCTTCCAACTGATCCGCATTCTTCCGTTGTACTTCGGCTATCTGGGCACTAATTTCCTCCGTAATATTGGAAAATCTTTCTTCTGTAGCCTCGCTTAAGTGGTCGATCGCGCTTCGATTCCTGCCTATCTCAGTTCGCGCCTCCTCTAAGCTATTTGTCATTTCCCCCAATTGCTTTTCAGTCTTTACGGCTCCATCTGTTATTTTGCCAGTTAACTCCTCAACGGTTTTTCTAATCCGGTCTACCTGTTCCTCATTTCTATTCTCTATATCATCCATACGCTTTTCTAGACGTATCATCCCTTCCTGACAGCACTTTTGAACATGATCAATCTTTTCCTCCAGTTTACAATTCCCCTCTGATATTTTACCAGAAAGTTCATTAATGTTTTTAAGTTCGCGATTTATCGCCTCCGCAGTCACCAAGTCTATTTTCTCCGTAATCTGCCGCATACGCTCCTGTTCACGTTTCTCACCTTCAACCGCTGCTAACTCCATTGTCTCCCTGATCCCTGTCATGCTTCTGTCTACTTCCGCAGTCACAAAGTCTATTTTCTCCTTAATTTGTTGCATACGCTCCTGTTCGCGTTTCTGCGCCTCTTGTTCACGCTCCTTCGCCTCTTTCTCCGCCAAGTCCATCTTAGCCAACAGGTCAGCTAAGGTTACTGCCATAATACCAAATCAAATACGACTACGCGGCCTAGAATCACTTCCGAAAACTTTAAGTGTGTTCCCCAGGTTTATAGATTAATTTCATCAGTTTCTGCGATTTACGTTACTCAAGGAAAACAAACAATATGGCTTTACAATACGCCATGCAGAAACTACCTACCGAATGTCAATAATGTTTTCATCACGCGTCTTCAAAATAAAATCCACGCGTATTCAAGTATATAAAAAAATAATTTAATCCATAGCCCGAAATATTTTAAATAAAAATAGGCTTTTCCTAATATGGGCTCAAAACTATGCATTAGACAACAATGCCTAACTATATTTGCATATTATCTCCAGCTAAAGGATGATATTTCCCGTTACAATGGTCCATACACCTTCAACCTTCAATAACAATGCCACTATAGTTATCCTTTCCATCCGAGATTGAGGCTATCTCGTGTCCCTGACTGAATCTAAATAACAAAACTACCAACGCACTGGCTATTTAAAATTTGCTATACAAACAAATTATTCAGGCTATGTCTACGATCAATTATATCTGAAGGATATAACAGCATCTGCCTCACGTGAAATCATTTTATTGTTCACGAATTCCAATGGAATCATTCAATATTTGACATGCCTTTCTCATCGGCTATCATATTCTATGCCCGATATCTACCATATAAAAAATATAAATGCCGATATTTTCCCAACGTAATTTAATATATTCAGTAATTACTAATTTTTTCTAAATATATTTTGACTTCTTGTATTCTCATACCAACTAGTAATATTGAACACAGGACCTTAGACTCAACTGTCTACTACGTTAGGTTGCCAGTTCACATGACTCCGTCTGGGTATCGAATAAGAATCTCAGACTTCATCATCTATCATCCGCCCATTCGAAATTATCTCTACCTATCTAAATTTATAAATATTAAAGCTCAGGTATCCATTATGGACATTCCCAAAATTTCGAATTCCAAAATCCTATAAAAGCCTATATAACAACTTGCTATGTGTGCGAAGAGCATCATTCTGTTGGCTCCAAATAGGTGCGACGTTTTTCACTATTTGTGGTTTCAATATCCATATAATAGCCTTAACAAAAATATATAACGTCTGCCTACATTAAATATTAAGTCGCACATTCAGGGTTAACAATACAAATTTAAATAATATACTACTCCGTTCCTGAATAATAATATCCGGACATAGCAATGATAATGGGCGACAACAATGCGCTATCCTGGCTATGGAGCTTACCCAATCAACATGATAATCCGCCCCACGTACGGAAGCCATAAGATAAATATGTACCGTTCCCGTCTGAAATACAGTCCACCGGCGCCAATCGGAGAGCTGCGTGTTCGGTTCTTAAAAATTGATCGGGCTAAAATAAATTAAAAATCTCAGGATAAAATAAATACCATGGGTATATGAACGGGAAACAGTATCATATTTCCGAAATAAAATACAAAATAAAGGAGTAAGATGGATTTATTGACTATTAAACATTATTGAAATTCGAGATAAACAAAAAATAATTAAAATATGGCTCAAATAAATGCCAAAAAATATTTAATATGTGCCGAGCACATAATTAACATAAATTTACAACAAATTACAAAGGACGGGCAATGTCCCGTTTCAAAATGAAAACATTTACAAAATCAACGCAACGACCTGGGGAAGAAATTCACACTTCGCTTCGACCTACGCAGTTAAATTCATTTTAACGCATCCTGACGGATATCATTTAAATTATAATTACAGGACATACCGCGACAGAATAAAATTATGCTAAATCCGATCCATAATAAAACTATACATATACATCACTTTTCATCAAATCAATATTTCAGGGACCTTAGCTTACATCTACACTGAATTTACTTAACAGACCGTTCTGTTATAAATTGGATGGCTTAGAAGCCTGCTTCCCAATAGAATGAGTTTCGGACTCATATTTAAGAACAAATCTTTTTCAACGCTGGCCATGACATAATCAACAACAATCCAAGTAACACAAATTAATACAAAAAAAACACTCTCGGAGAAACCTGTAATGACATGCAATAAAAAAAAATAATATCATCTGTGTATTCAATATCTGAAATATAAACAATAAGATACTAGACTCCTTCATATAAAAAGAACGCCGAACTCCAGGCTCAGCCTTCCGTCTGTTGATCTTTCACTAGCACGCTGTAATATAAATCACGGAACACTTCTATGCGCCTGCTATGAAACATCTTACTTCGCCAGAAAAGACTCTAACTAATTGGTTTGGTAAATCTTGCCTGAGAAATTCTAATATGTTTGAAAACATAAATTACGCTGCCATTCACTTCTCTGTTCATTTAATTAATACAAGGCCTCAAACTCAAACAATGGGACCCATACACATTCCTATGACCTTAACTACATATTCCAATATAACACGGCTTGCAGATATGATACTCAACACATCTGGCCTAACACTTTGGGGTCCGTGAGTTCGATTCTCACAATCATAATGAACACTTGAGGCAAATCAAACCTCTCTTTTTCCATGCAGCTGACACCATTATATCTTTCCGATATTCACATATAGTAATCTCAGTTACAGGCTAATCTTGCCTTTTTCTCGTAAAAACATAACTCAATACCAATTAGCTAGTTCTCTCTGCGGATCTAGAAGATATTAGTTCGACGGTGCACGTATACGTTGGTCATCACTGCCATGTATTCCTATAAACGTGCTACATGCAGGAAAAAAAATACCTTGCTAAATTTTATTCCCAGACCAAACTTTAGGCTGTGTAGCCTTCATACTAAAAGAGTCTACATCTTGTACCAGAATGGAATACACAGTTACCTTTAGACATATATATCCTCATCTACACCTAATCATTTCCCTCTTTCCCATCTAATAAAAAGGTAATAAAGTAAAATATAAAAATCAGGGTTCCAAACATGCATTTCCCTGAAACATGACACTAATCTATAAAAATACAACATAGCTCAGTCACAACAAGACTGACATTTACATTTACATTACATTACACTGGGATCGAATTAGCCTAATTCCTTCTATCTAAGCATGCCTATAATTAAAAATGAACTTAACTGGTAGCGTCTCAGTTTCTTCATGATTCCAGGCCACAGCGTCCAGCAAATTACGCCATTATTGCACCAAACTGCATGGCGTCATCAAATACTCTGCAAGTCTTTTCTTCTCTCTTCATCATTATGTAATAGTGCTTCGCACACACCATTTAATTGTACCGATACGATGACGACGGTTCGTACAAGTCCTTCGCGAAACCGAACGCGTACCGGACACGGTATTTGCACAAACCGTATGCAAATTACGCATACGCGGGTACGGAAATATTGACAGTAACTATCGTTTTATTGATATTATCCCGTGTCACCACCGCACTTTGACATACGTGATACCTAATAATATTTATATAGCAAAGGTATTTGCTCTGTTAATATACTATGCACACTCGTAACTGCAATCTAACACTTGCATTCATGTAATGCATATTTTCAGAAAGGAAAACGTTTCAGCTTCACAAATTTACTATTCATATGTTCAAACTGGTCACTTAAAAAAGGTTACTTTCCTATACCACTGGCTTAATATCAAAAACACCGACCCGCGCGGTTCACACTTCAAAAGCAGAGTGACTTTCCATTTCCAGAGGCTACTATATACACCAAGCTCCCGGTATTAGTCATGTCTTAGGGGATTCCACTGACGCGATGACGTTGCTGCTCACCCACTACTCTGCAAAGCGCTGATTCAATAAAAATATGTTGATTACTTTATTAATTCAAATTAAGTATTGCAACTGTCTACAGGTAGTTCTTTTAATGTTTAACTAGCTTCTATTTTATATTTAAACCGTGGAGTCTAGCTTTATAACAAATTGCCTGATAAAATAAAGAGTAGTACAGCACTGTAAATTTAGAAGTTGGTAAGACTGACTTAATTTGTTTTGTAAATCCCTTCATTCTGCCATATCGCTTCCAGGGCTGTAATTGGTTCTTTTATAATCGGCCGCTCTCAAACACTCTCGTGCATCCCCGAGTGACTCATACGGAGTACTCGACATTTTCACTGTTGCTATGCTTAGATAAGAAGCTATTACTGATGTCACCCGATGACGGAATACTGCATTACGCAACTTCTAGGTCGCATCATGACTCCCTTCGAATATGAACTGCAAAATATTACAACATATTATATAATTGATGTTTTGGGGCATATATGATATGGCACAATACGGTGCGAGAGCCGCGTCAACATTTTTATTTTTATTTTCTATACGCTTGGCCATCTGGAGTTCCCACTTCGGGTACTTTCATTTCTAGCCAAGCCCTGCATTTTCTATAAATTTGAGCGAAATCGGTGGTGACGAGTAGGGAATGTCCCCTTGTAAGTACATCTTCTGTAATAACTTCCATAAGACGAGGGAGTTGATAAAGAGGAAACCTGCGACTGCGGCAGTCAATTCCACTTAGATCAGCTGTCCATCATCCCCAGTCTTACCCTGATATTCCTAATGAACTATTCAACCTCATGTCCGACGCTATCATTCATGATTAGACAATATGAACGTAGTACTCGTAATGTACATTTTTCTATTTATAAAATCACCATGGGATTAAAGTAAATTTTATCATTTCTTATTTTTGCGTGTATTGACACATTTCCGAGTTATAATCTTCCAGAAATTTTGAAAGAATATGTATTTGTACATAATGAGTTTAAACTTTTGTCCGCCTCTGTAGTGTAGTGGTTAGTGTGATTAACTGCCATCCCCGGAGGCCCAGGTTTCAATTCCCGGCTCTGCCATGAAATTTGAAAAGTGGTACGGGGCCTGGAAAGTGGTCCACTGAACATCGGGGGGTCAACTGAGTAGAGGGGGATTTGATTGCCGCCTCAGCCATCCTCAAAGTGGTTTTGCGTGGCTTCCCACTTCTCCTCCAGACAAATGCCGGGATGATACCTAACTTAAGGCTACGGCCGCTTCCTTCCCTTTTCCTCGCCTATCACTTCCAATATTTCCATCCGCCCGTCAAGGCCCTATTCAGCGTTGGGATCTCTCGCTGAGTCCGAGGTAAAAAGCAGCAATGGACGGCAAACGGATTAGGAAAGAGAGAAAGAAAGAAAGAAAGGCATTGATTTTGCTAAGTCGTGAAATTTTATTCCCTGTTATTCCAATATTACCTTTAAAATGCTCCGTATATTCTAAATCAATCCAGTCAAAACAGTTCCAGTCCATAAGAGTAAGCAAATCACGAACTGGTACACTGTAGGAAAAGTAAAAATATAAACATACCAGTCCACGCCTTTCTCATATTTTCATGATAAAAAATAATTGTAAGTATTATGGCCATTTCAGTCATAGTAGAATGAGAATTTCTTGACACTAGGTTGGTAACACTGATATACGCTGTCCTGCTGAGAACAAGCAAATCAATGCCAGTCACTTTCCCTGTTGCTAGTAGAAAGATGGTTCGGTTCATGCCAGGATAATACCTCATTTTCAGTAAATATTATATGACTATTTCAGTAAAGTTGGTGAGTATTTTTATGCATGCCTTATGTATGATTTTTGCTGCAGCGATGTCCAAAAATGCTATGTTTATCTCATAAATGGGCATGCAAGTGAACAATCCTATCGAGGAACCGATACTTGTAGACTGAAATGTGACGTTACCAAAGATATGTTTCTGTACCTCGCTCCACGGGCATGGGCTGTGGCTGAGTGTTGGTAATAGTTTGTTCGAATAATTTATTTTTGCGTAGTTGTTAACCCTCTACTGCATACTGTTGCCTTTAGGCAACAAATAACTTTTCACCTGTATAATTGGATAAATATTGTAGACAGAGGTAGTTTTACAGCACACCTTCAACTGTACAATCAATTAAACACTTATCCCAGTGATGCCTTGTTTATATTTTTTTTTTTTTTTACGTAACATAAGACAAAATAGCCCTACAACCAAAGGTACTCCTTCCACCCCGTCAACATCCACGCGAACCAACCACCATCACATTACCACAGGCTTCAGGAGTAGCTCTGGCTCAACCTCAAAGACATTACCGACCTACGGTTCTGCAAGCTGTACTTACACCTTGCAGTACGTACCCATGGCCAGTAGGTAGTAATGTTCGGTCTTTGAATGTTAAAACCTTAGCGTAAAATCGTGAAAATCGTATATATATATATTCAACTATGGCAATCCACATCACATATGAGTGTTAAGCTATTAGCCCCAGTTAAGAATTGCTGGTACATCTAATACACTGAACGTATGTTGAACATTAACGCTTGAAATTTTCTTCACCAAACGAAAACGAAAAATAATTCATGCAGTAGAGGGTTAATTTTTTATGTATATGTTCTATAAATCTATCACAGCCTACTTGCTCTCTAATTTAAAACTCCTTATTTTTATATTTTCTTTTACAAATTGATTTACGTCGCACCGACTAGGAAAGTGCTAGGAATGGGAAGGAAGTGTCCTTAGCCATAATTAAGATACGGCCCCCATTTTCCTGGTGTGAAAATGGGAAACTGCAGAAAAGAATCTTCTTTTCATTTTTTCCTTACAGTATATCTTCATTTTCTTACCATATCTGCACTTGCCCTAGTAGGTTACATCTGCCGTTGTTGTTCCTCTTTCATTCTTACATTCCACCCACTGAAGCATAAACACCTTTATTGTTCGTAACCGCCATCATTTCTATACTCAATCAAATTATAATATTACAGTATATTCCTTCTTTCATACATTGCCTCTAACACTGTCATCATTATCAAAATCGAAATCATTTCTTGTTATCCAGTTGCAATCAATTCTGCAAAAATATGGTTCCTATTAACTTTACTCCTTCTTTTCACGACTAATGTATTCCATTATTATTCTTGTTCTTATTCTAGCTGTAAGGTAGTATGTAAACACTACAAGCAATAGTACATTGTGTGACGAGAAAATTATATTAAGCAGATTTTAGTAAACCTACTTTCATCATAGTTGTAGAGAGTACATTTCCTTTTGATACGGACTTGTGTATTTGAATAAAGAATTATCGGTAAATAACTATATTTTGACCAATTATACTGTCGGTTAAATTATTTTGATGACCTCCACGTGACTGGAGTAATTTTACTCACAGCAGATGGAAAACAGACACAGATAATACCATACAGCCTTGAATTAAAGACACCACGATATCACAGAGCAATCAGCTCAATAAATATCATTAACGAACTGGTAGACAGAGGTATCAGGTTCGACCCTCAGAACTACCCAATAGTCACGTTTTGTGTCATGGCCGAAATATCCGTGGTGACTCGGTAACGTTGGTTACTTCTAAACTTGCTCAGGCAAGGTCCAACTTGTTCCGCCCACATAAAGCACTACATAAGCAGAAGTTGGAGTTCCTATCACCATGCTATTCACTCTCCTGTAAAGAAAAATACAATAACCAATCATGCACAAACTCGTATTCGATTATTTTTATATTCCTGACTTTCTTACCAATTCATTTGGGTTGTCACATGATGTCGATTTTGCCCATTATTACAGGCGTATGCCCTCCACTGTGTCAACTATATGTGGAGGGATGTAGTCACTACTGTGTGTTTGCGTGGTGTTCGTTAGCGAGGCATATTGTGTGTAAGTAAAGATAATTATATTGATACAAGCGTAGACACCCATTCTCCCCGCCTGAAGAATTAACCACATGCAGATACAATGGCGGAAACTGCAGAGCCTTCTGAACCTGAGATCAGTACGCGTATAATTTACAAATAACATTTTGATAATATTGTTTTCACATATTCTGCTGGTGAACAGTTCCAGTTTCAGCTACGAGTTGCATTGAAATTTTTACCATGAACAGTAACGAAATTTCCACTCATCGTTACAGACCAACCGAAACCATCTTTCTCCGATTTCATTACACTTCTCCAGCCTACTATCTGGACAGATCAAATTAAATGAAATAATATCACAACGATCATCTTCTACTGTGTCATTCTTCTCCAGCCACTTGTACCATTAAATACTTAATGAGGGCAACACCAAATGAGCTTGTCGTGGCCAATTTTTGGTCAACCAGTGTTTAAAATTTCCTCTGTTTAATTTTTTCTCGTTTACTTTGTACTTCTGACACGATGAATAAATAAATAAATACAACGAAAGAAAAACTGGAGGTAGGCCTATATCATCTGAAATTGAGAAGCGAGATTGTTGCAAATACCTCTATACTTGTTATAGAAATACATACTGGTGCCTGTTTTAGAACTAGCTTGAATTTACGAGCTGCTGTTTATCGTATTATGACCCGTAATACTATACGGTTGAGGGAAATGAACTATGGATAGGGAATTTTGGTAACAATGATATCTGGATCTATTTTTCCTGAATAAAAGGTTTTAAAATAATTTTCATGACAGCAGCATGGATGTAATACGCTTTTAATAACAGTGAAACCACAGAAATTTGTAAATATATTTTTATTCACACTCTTTGACCATCCGAATTGCTCACTTCTTTTCAGAGTCAATTTCTCTTAGCTCATGCATACAATACCAAGGGATGTTATTGTTTTACTAATATTACATAACTATTTAATATATGTTTATTTGTTGTAATTACTATTCTTCTAATATACAATTATTATTTGCCTTTTCAGTATTAAAAATGCACAAGAAGTTCAAACGAAACGTAATATATTTGTTTATTTAGTCTGATCCAGGACACCCTAGATATGCCATAAGACACAGAATAATACACAATAACAATTTTGAGGGAAGATAAAAAATATTAATGTTTAAAAAAATGATAGGTTACAATTAACTATGTTAAATGTCATTAACTCCATATAAATGGTGACGAAGAATCGAAACGGAATATTTGATGAGTGAGACGACTATCTCATCTTGTAGGCTTCTCGCTAGTTTATGCTAGCCTACAGGTTACCATGGCAACGCCTCTGACTGCTTGCCAGCAGGGAAGTAACTTATTGCCATTTTCCTCATCATGCTTTTAAATTCGTGGTTGTTCCTTGGGTAGAAGGTAAGAGAGGCGCCAATCGGCCTATCTGGCAGAATATAGTTGGAGGTTATAACCGCCCTCGAATAGATTAAGTAATAACACCATTAGTCATCTTCTTATCTGTTTGCCTAAGAATCACAGCGCCTAAATATCTCCTCTGTTACCGCTTTATTATATCCATAACTCACACCAGCATAATTTGTTGAGGGCATTTGATTTTCCAATACATTCACTTGGCCTTTACATGTTTGTCGTTATCCAGCTGTAGTCAGATATAATCCATTTTCTATTAATTTCAACTTTCTTAACTGTATTATTTTCTTCCTTAATTAATCCGTTTGTACGCGAGGGCTAGAATCTACTGGATATATTTCCAGCAAACTTCATATTTAGAATCCACCTGTCCTTGGGTAGGTTTTAGGGCAAATATTGTTTCTAAATCCCTGAAATGACTGGGGATTTACACGAAACCGAAACCGTGATTTTGCACTCCCACAGAATATACACAACCAAACTTAATGGAAATCTACCTGCCGTAATGGAAATTTATTTCTAAACCTTTTCTCTTGTGCATCATTTCGATACGAGGATTAATAAGGGAGATATCATTAACGTACCGTTTTTCGGTACAAGTCCTATCGGACATAAGTCAACACCGGGTGCCTGTAAAGCGTATTTCTTGCAACTTGAAAACTACTGAAGATATTCGAACCAAACTTTATGTTTAGCAGCCACCTGTCCAAAGGTAGGTTTTAAAGGTCTATAACATTTTATGTTCCCGGAATGGACTGGTGGTGTATAGGGAACCGAAATTGTGATTTCACTCTTCCACAATATATACAGTACAACGCCAACCTGACTGGAAATCCAAGAAACGTGATGGAATTCCATCTCTAAAACTTTTCTCATGTGCATTTTTTCGTCAGGAGGATTAATAAGGGTGAGAACTTCCTAACTGGCTGACTAAATTTACAAACATATAAAACTGCATTTAAAATGGGAATTATGAAAATTAACATTCATTAAATAAAATACACACTCGTCGAACCCTGTACTCACACTTACTTGTTACCTGCTTACTTACACATACGTTATTTGAAGGGCGCCAGCTGTCACTCAGTACAGCAATAATAGAATGAGACTCTTGACCATCTCTAGGGTGTGGGGTAATAAGCTTACTTTTGACAACATACCATATAAGTTCCGGGAAAAGGAGATTGGCGTTCGGTTTCCCCATTAATTTTGAGGTTAAGATATCTTATTGTAAATGAAATGAAACTATGAATTCGTTTGATAGAACAAAATATATTCTTTAAATAATATATCAAAAAATAGTGAGTCTTGTTGCGATAAAACAGATGAGAATATGAAATTATGACATTGCAACTAAAAGAAACTAGGCATGAATTTGAATTCTTCTTGACCGGACATTTAACAATTTATACGAAATATTTCCCTCACTGATTCACTTGACTGTACCTTTAACACTTTGAGTGTAATTACGACGTAATCCATTGCTCTGGTGTTTACTGTAGATGTGTCACGCCTAACGTGGTGATACATCCTTGAGACTGCTTCTTCTCCATATCATCTGACTTCTTTGTAAGTCAATATGGTATGACCTCTTGGTAGGTCCAGGGTTGCCCTCTCTGACTCCTTGGTAAGCCTTGCGTCCGCGTCTTCCACTAAGTGACGGACCAACCACTTGGTCTCACTCTCTCAATGACCAATAATGGCTCACTGAGTCTTCACCATCTCTCGTTCACACTGGTTGGCTGACCACTTAAGGCCTCTTGATCTAGTAGACTACTTCACTGTACTGCATCCGTATAAGTAATGACTGACGCTACAATACGCACCCACCTTATATAGACGTTGGCTGACACAACTACGTAATCTCCAGAAATAACAATGACATACTCCCACCTACGCGACAGATATTACACACAGTGGTGAAATAGCCCCGCGGCGACGAGTCGATGCGCGCATATCTAAATAAAAACGATGACATAGCCAAGGCGCGGCGATGACTTGGCAGAATCGCCACTGGTATAGCAATATAACAACGTCACTTCCAATCTCTGATATATACAACAATTCTCACTGTACAGGTATTGAGTGTTATACTACACATACGTATATATGCATACATCTAAGTGCAATCTTGCAAGCAACAGGCAATTGCAAAATTGAATAAAACGGATAATTACAATAATAGTACAATATCGCAGATAAAATAATAATAATACTGACATAATAATAATAATAATAATAATAATAATAAAATACAGATAAAATCATACAATAATAAAAATACAGATATCATCTTGTAACGGGATTTGAACCGTTACAATTCGCCTCCCTCATAAATAAATCGAAGAACAAAGAATCGATTGATTTATGAACAAAATTATATCTATATAACACTGACACAGATAAACACTTTAAATGAGTATACAACAATAATTTTCTTTTTCAGCATCCATACATTTTATAATACATCACATATATGAGAATTTTTCTCGCACATTGTCATCGTAGATAACTGTTCAGTGTCCCATTCTCATACAATACACAAGAGCATAGCCCTTAATTTAACACACACAAATAATTTTAAATGATTACACTACATTCTTCTTTCTATTTAACATATCAAAACATTTTGTGAAAATTTACTTATATGAGAACTTTTCTTGCACATTGTTATCGTAGATAACTGTCCAATGTCCTGTTCTCCGTTTTTTTTTGTCACACAGTACATGACAATGTAGCACTTATTCTTCCAATACACCAATACGACACTTGGTTCACACGCAAATCGTAGATGTTAGTTTTATTTTGCCAGTTTTTCACAAAATATAATCATCTTACTCTTATTTCAACAAATCTCACGTGAAATACTTCTTTAAGTTCTTAATGTTGTAAGTACCGACAATCTTCCCTTCCTGATCTTTTAAGGAATATGCACACTTCCCGATACGGCTCACAATAGTGAAATACCCCTGATACAAAAGAAAGAATTTAGACATATTTCCCGCCTCTGCAGATGATGGGAATGGAACTCTAAGTAGCACCTTGTCACCCAAACTGAATTCGTCCAATTTTGCCCTTTTCTGCTGGCGAATACTTTTATTGCCTGCTTTGATTACATTTTCCCTAGCCAGCTGGATATAATAATCCTTAGATTTTCCCTCCCCCAAGTCTAAGCCTAGCATACTTGCAATTTGATCGGTTGGCTTCCTACCAAAATGAATTTCATACGGCGTACATCCCGTAGACTCGTGTAACGTAGTGTTACACCATCGTTCTACATCACCCAGTCGTGAAAACCACGAACTGTGCTTATCATGTACGTATGCTCTGAATATTCTCCCGATCTCTCTCATGACCCGCTCGACCACATTACCTTGTGGGTATCGAATAGACGAATATATGGCCTTAACACCCAGTTCATTCAACTTGGTAGTCCATATCTTTGAACTGAACTGACTGCCGTGATCTGATAATATTCTGAGTGGACATCCAAACTCAGGAATATATCTGTCAATAACCTGCTTTAGGCAACCCCTTCCCGTAGCTTTTCTCAGGGGATACATTTTGACATATTTGCTGAAGGCATCAATCAAAACGAACACATACCGGTATCCATACCGAGATTTTACTAGTTGCCTGAACAGATCTACGCATATAAGTTGGCCTGGCTTGTCTACAATGACTGCTTGCCGTGGACCCTCTAACGTCCTGTTAGGATGCTTACTACGTTGACATAGATCACAGGTCGCAAGTAATTTCCTAATACTCCTTCCCATATTCTTCCACACAAAATTCCCTTGAATAGCATAAAGAACCTTGTTTGCCCCAAAATGACCGAGTTCTTTGTGATAATACCAAATCATGTCTTCCTGTAATGCCTTTGGTACACAAACTTTAAATTCCCCAGAATGACACTTCCTTGACAGGAAACCACTACTTAATTTATATTCATGTTTACCTTTCTTCACAAGAACATTTGCCTCCTTATCTCTTAACCAGGTCAGGATAACATTCATCTCATCGTCCCTCTCCTGTTCCACCATGAGATGACGTAATCGATCTCGTTCTGTCATGTTGTCCGTCACATTACCCACACATACCAGTATGCCTTCTCGTATATCTACATACCTTGACTCAGTATTGCCTGATAAATTCCTACTGAGGAAATCGGCTAAGACATTATCTTTACCTTTAATATGTCTAATAGTGAAGTCATATTCACTGATAGCTAAAATCCACCTTGTCATTCTATTACTTGTTAACTTACATGTCTTAATAAATACTAATGCCTGATGATCTGTCCATATCTCAAACTTATTTCCTAATACATACATCCTAAATTTGCTTAATGAATAAATAATAGCCAAGAACTCAATTTCCGTGATGGTATACCTTTTTTCAGTCAAGCTGAGTCCCCGACTCGCCAAAGAAACAATACCCAAATTTCCTTCGTCATCCCTCTGACACAAACATCCGGAAATGCCCTTTTCTGACGCATCGGTCATGAGTACGAACTCGCGATCAGGCATAGGGTATTTTAACATAACGGCATCATTAAAACCTTTCTTCAGCCTAAGAAATGCCTCATCATGTTCAACTGTCCACTTCCATTTAGCTCCACCTTTCAATAAGCCTCTGAATGGCTCTAACAACGCTGCATATTGGATGACAAAACGTCTAAAATAATTACAAACCCCTAAAAATGATTTTAACTGTTTACTATTACGTGGAGTGCTCGTGTTGTTAATCTTCTCTAATCTCGTTTGTTCTGGTTTTACCCCCTGTGCAGATACAGTGTGCCCCAAAAATGTAATCTGTTGTGTGCAAAATGTTGACTTATCCAGTTTTAATGTGAAGCCTCCCTCTCTAACTTTTTGTAAGACTATGTTCAAATGTTCCATGTGTTCTTCAAAAGTGTGAGATGCAATTACTACGTCATCAATGTACATGGTAACAAAATCCCCTGTATCCCGACCTAAAACTCTAGACATAGCACGAATCAACGCTGCCGAAGACGTTTTTGTACCAAACGGGACTCTTGCAAATTGATACAAACAATTCTTATATGCGAAAGCTGTGAGAGGTCTGTCCTCTCTTCTGAGGGGAATTTGCCAAAATGAAGAAGACAAATCCATAATGGAAAACCATGTTTTTCCTTCAAAACGCTGAATGAGTTCTTCCACTGTTTCAGGCCTCTGTTGGTCTGCCTCAATCCTCTGATTCATAAGCCTGGCGTCAATACACAGCCTGACTGACCCGTCCTTCTTGGCAACGATAATTAAAGGATTAATACTATGGCTACAAGATGGTTCAATTATTCCGTAATCCAGCATAATGTTTATCTGTTCTTCGACAGCACTAGCATATTTGAGTGGAATGGGGTACTTAGGTCCCACAAATGATGAATGGTCATGTACAACAAATTTGTGTTCATATACATGTGTTCTTCCTGGCTTATCACTAAATACTTCTCGATGCTCACCTAACATCGAACACAACTGCTCCTCCTGTAATTCACTCAAATTACTTCTCGCCACTGTCTCATACAGACTATCCCTTGGATCCTGTCTTATGCACAAGTGACACACGTCAAAACATCTCCTCTCACTAGGAACACCTTCACTCACCTCCCTAATACCTTTACCAGAACACACGTTATCAACACTTACCTCAGACCCTTCATAATTCACACATACTTGTTTGCTATTTTTCCCCCAGGACAAACACACACTACCCGAATCAAAGTCTAATCTAGCTCCATGATTTGTAAGCCAGTCAGCTCCTAAAATCACTGAATACACCAGATTTGGCACAACAAGGCATGGTTGAAAGTTACATTCATTTTCAATCGTAATAGGTACCGCTATCATTTTATTTACTCTCTGTGACTTGCTACCCACCGCTGTTATAATGAAGGTTTGCCTCACAGGAATCTCTGTTATATTCTGACTTTCTTTCAGAATTTCCTCGTAAAGCTTGGAGCTAATACATGACCTTTCACTACCAGAGTCTAATAATACCTTCACTTTTCTTCTCCATATAATAATTTCTATCGTCGGAGTCACTACCTCACTACTTATATCCTCAGTATTATAACTACTTACATCGCTTAACAAATCACTCCTTATATCTAAATTAATACTACTATTTCTTACTTTATTACCTATGACTACGTCATCACTTAAAACATTTGACTTATCACTACTTAGGTCACAATCACGTTGTTCTCTTAAATCTACTTTTACTACACAATTATCTACACTACCTACCTGTTTTTGACAACTTTTACCTTCGGACTGTTCACGTGTTTATGCAGTCCGCTGAGAGTTTAAAGTGCGCTGGCTCAATGATGGATCCTGATTAACACTCGTGTTAGGCCTATTTTCATCTCTATGACTCAAATCCCCACGCCTCCCATTGTCGGATTGTCTCGGGTAACTCTGCTGACCTCTATCACTATTAAAATTCCTATTAGCCCTCGTCTGATCATCATTGTTTACTCTTCTCTGATAATTATCTGACCTGTTTCCCGCTCCCTCTACATTTCTACTTTGTGGTCGATTGCCGCCTATGCTACTATTCAGAGCCTCAAAACTATCTAGCAATACCTCCATTTCTTTGATAGTACTGACTTTCTGCATACACGCAGCTTCCCTAATCCTATCAGAATAATGTTTTAACATAATCCTTACGATATCGACTTCTGAACCAATACTATTAAGATTTTTCCAGATAAGCACGTGTGCCAGAAAGTATTCTGTCATAGACACCCCCTCCTGTTGTCTATATTTACCAAACATAATCCGTTCTCTTTCACGACCCTGGACATTCTCATCCCAAAACTTATTAATAAACTTCTCTTTAAATTCTTCCAAATTAGACATATTATTACGGTACACTTGAAACCAGGTTTTACTTTCACCAATGAAGGAATTCGACAAGATCTCTAATACGTATTCCCATTCGATAATATTATCCCTCAACTTATTTGCAAATCTTTTCTCAACTAATGTTAGAAATTCCATAGGATTAAATTGTTTTCCAGTAAACTTAGGCAAATCTTGGTCCCTATTGTATAAACCACTCGTTACTACTATTTCTCTTGTAATCTGACCTTCTCTCATTTCTTGCCGTAGTACCCTCTGGCAATTCAAAACTTTTTCTTCCGCCACTTTCTCCGCATTCTCTTTCATTATTCTCAATTCTTCCTGTAATTTTTCCTCTTTCTCTGTAACCTTTTGTGACAAAGTTTCTTGTTTATTCTTTAGTTCTCTGACCTGCCCAAGCTCTTTTTCAAACGTTTCTACCTTACTGACACATTCCCTCATATCTTGCCCCACTGCTTTATGGATCTTGTCTAGTCTTTTGTCTACAATCTCGTTAATTTCTTCCCGATTACTAGAAATCTTATTACTTAACTCTTTGATATTCTCTGTACAAGTTCCTTTGACATGCTCAATTTGAGTATGAAGATCGCTCCGATTCGACTCCATTTCTCCTCTAAGGTCAACACACTCTTTATTTAACTTATTTTCTAACGTAGATATTTGACTAGTTACCTCTACTATCTTAGTATCTATTTTATAATTTAGTGATTCACTTAAAGCATCTATTTTCTCATTGGTCACATTAAAATTTTCTTTATTACTGCCAATTAATTCTTCCATTTGTTTCTTATTATTTTCATTACTAATACCAATCAATTCTTTCATCTCTTTCTTATTATTTTCACTCATCTTTTCCATTCGTTTATTACTATTTTCATTACTATTACTAATTAATTCTTGCATCTCTCTCTTATTATTTTCGTTACTACTAATTATTTGTTCCATTTTACTACTTAGAGAATTAATCTGTTTATTACAATTTTCATTACTACTATCAATTAATTCTTTCATCTCTTTCTTATTATTTTCACTCATCTTTTCCATTCGTTTATTACTATTTTCATTACTATTATCAAATAATTCTTTCATCTCTTTCTTATTATTTTCACTACTAGTATCAATCTTTTCCTCCATATGTTCCATATGTTTCTTGAGCCCGGTCATTTCGGCCATGAACAAATAAAGAAAATCTTGGTTCATTCCCCCCACGATTTCCTTTTGGGTTTCAGTGTGCTTCTCAATTTCTGCACTTTCCTGAATTATCCCAGAACCTTCCATCGTATTCACCTGCTCCCTACTCTGAATTTCACCTTGGATGTCCGCAGAAGCAATGACCTCGTCGTTACATGACTTGTTACTGTCTTCCGTGTCCATCTTTGGTTCACTAGTAATAGTCCGCGATCTCAAATTAATTTCCCTCTTCAAATCCCTTGACATATCCCCGAAATACAAATATATATCACAAAATTACACTCTTGACATTTACCGGTAATAATTTCCGTTGGCTTAAATGCGCATGCTCCTCCCAAAATGAACCTATGATATGCTGTCATTCAGAACAAATTCTGAATTTATTCGGGCACCACGTTGCGGGGCCAAAATGAGAACTTCCTAACTGGCTGACTAAATTTACACACATATAAAACTGCATTTAAAATGGGAATTATGAAAATTAACATTCATTAAATAAAATACACACTCGTCGAACCCTGTACTCACACTTACTTGTTACCTGCTTACTTACACATACGTTATTTGAAGGGCGCCAGCTGTCACTCAGTACAGCAATAATAGAATGAGACTCTTGACCATCTCTAGGGTGTGGGGTAATAAGCTTACTTTTGACAACATACCATATAAGTTCCGGGAAAAGGAGATTGGCGTTCGGTTTCCCCATTAATTTTGAGGTTAAGATATTTTATTGTAAATGAAATGAAACTATGAATTCGTTTGATAGAACAAAATATATTCTTTAAATAATATATCAAAAAATAGTGAGTCTTGTTGCGATAAAACAGATGAGAATATGAAATTATGACATTGCAACTAAAAGAAACTAGGCATGAATTTGAATTCTTCTTGACCGGACATTTAACAATTTATACGAAATATTTCCCTCACTGATTCACTTGACTGTACCTTTAACACTTTGAGTGTAATTACGACGTAATCCATTGCTCTGGTGTTTACTGTAGATGTGTCACGCCTAACGTGGTGATACATCCTTGAGACTGCTTCTTCTCCATATCATCTGACTTCTTTGTAAGTCAATATGGTATGACCTCTTGGTAGGTCCAGGGTTGCCCTCTCTGACTCCTTGGTAAGCCTTGCGTCCGCGTCTTCCACTAAGTGACGGACCAACCATTTGGTCTCACTCTCTCAATGACCAATAATGGCTCACTGAGTCTTCACCATCTCTCGTTCACACTGGTTGGCTGACCACTTAAGGCCTCTTGATCTAGTAGACTACTTCACTGTACTGCATCCGTATAAGTAATGACTGACGCTACAATACGCACCCACCTTATATAGACGTTGGCTGACACAACTACGTAATCTCCAGAAATAACAATGACATACTCCCACCTACGCGACAGATATTACACACAGTGGTGAAATAGCCCCGCGGCGACGAGTCGATGCGCGCATATCTAAATAAAAACGATGACATAGCCAAGGCGCGGCGATGACTTGGCAGAATCGCCACTGGTATAGCAATATAACAACGTCACTTCCAATCTCTGATATATACAACAATTCTCACTGTACAGGTATTGAGTGTTATACTACACATACGTATATATGCATACATCTAAGTGCAATCTTGCAAGCAACAGGCAATTGCAAAATTGAATAAAACGGATAATTACAATAATAGTACAATATCGCAGATAAAATAATAATAATACTGACATAATAATAATAATAATAATAATAATAATAATAATAATAATAATAATAAAATACAGATAAAATCATACAATAATAAAAATACAGATATCATCTTGTAACGGGATTTGAACCGTTACAAGGGAGATATCATGAATGCTCAGTTTTGCAGGTTAAGTCCAGTGGACATAGCCCAAAAGGTGTTGTACGTGGAGCAGATTCCTTGTATATCTATATAAATAAAATCGTAACGACTGTGTGCCTCTATATTGACTATTTTGGCGAAGGTTTTGCACAGCTACCGGTTTAATGGGTAATAAAGACCATCTGCAATCTTTTTTGGTTTAGTTACCTGAAAGTCCTAATTTTTACACTCCTCGTCCAAAATCCAGACTGCGGCATAATCTGCCAGACTAAAAAGAAAATGGAAATTTGACAAAATTACACGTTTTAGTCTGTAACGGACGTAAAATTTCCAAGTTCTTTAAATTCTTCACTTTTTATGCCCGAAGAATATCGAAATATGGAGACAATTTTAATGATGGTGCAGACCTTCGGGACGTCCTGTCACATAACAGATTGCACATTCTCCGTTCAATTTGGAATGATCTACAACCTTGGTCTTATGACTTTTTGTCGTATATGCATCCTTTCTTCGTTTGATTTTTCTCTATTAATCGATGTTAAGTAAATTTGGACTTTTCACATGCATAATTCATACTTTCAATCTTATAGGAAATATAGAATCATCAAACTCTTCACGAAAATTGGCCCACCCAGTAGCCATATGTGAGCCAAATGCTATGTATGTAGCTGTCACATAATTATCTGAAATGTAATGCAATGTGAGATAATCTTACAAAAACTTTACCCTGTTCAACGTTTCTAACTCAATCTGACCCAAGAATAGATGAGATATCATAGGACCAGCCATTTAGGCCACTAAATCCGGCGTCTTATGGTACAATCCTTTGTCGATATGACGTACGTTTAGCAGCAGTTATTCTGTAAATGAAAGTCTGCAATATTGTGAACACGCATATACTTTCGTATGTTGATCTATATATATATTCACTGATGTCGATTTGCAGCGATCGAGAAAGGGTGTGTCTGCTATTGTAATCAGTACTCCCCACATCGACTTTGACTGGCAGTAGGAATGGGGTCCTTCTCCAGCTCCTGTGTAACTGGCAGTAGTAAGGAAGGCCTACCATTGTAATGAATAGTTCATTTCTCGATTTGACTTGCAGAAGGCAAGGGAGCATGCAGTTTTGTCTAAACGTCCCCTACCTGATTCAGTTTGGCAGTAGGCAAGGGTGCCCGCAATTATAAACAAATGTCCTCACCTAAAATGTGACTGGCATTAGGCATTGTGGCCTGCTATTTTGATGGAAACTCAACAACTTGGTGTGACTGGCAGTAGGAAAAGGGGCCTGACATTATAATGATAACTTCAGAACTCAATTTCGACTGATAGTAGGGTAGTTGCCTGCCATCATAATAAAAATTCCTGAACTGTTATCTGTCTGGAAGTAGGAAAGTGGGGATGCCATTTTAACGAAAATTCCCCAAATCGATTGTGACCGCGCAATAGGCAATGAGGCCTGGAATTATAATGTAAACTTCCCAACTCGATTGTGAATGGCAGTAGGCAAGTGAGCCTGCCGTTATATCACAAATCGGTAACAAACACTTTACGTTGGAAACAGCGCATGGGGACCTCCCCTTGCTGTGTCTCGGATAACGCTAAGATATATGCAATTTTAAAACAATCTTACTTACTGCATGTACAGTATTTACTTCGATATTCGAATACAATGTAGAATACTGTAGCGAAGCACGGGTACACTTGCTAGTTCAATAATCAAATTTACATTTCTATAGTATAGTATTATATTAATTCTGTTACTTTATTTCACAATTTTTACAAACTCATCCTTATGCGTATCCTTACACAAACACATCCTGTTCAGTCAAAGAAACACTTGGAGAAGGATGTGCGCGACGCTGCTACTTGCTCTCTTTGACTGGTCTTTCTCAATGTCAGTTTGTCTCGGCTTTTCACGCAGTTCACTTTACCTTTCGCTCGGTTTACACAATGGTGTCATTATTCAGGGGATAGAGTTTCATAAATTCACAGGCATTCACCCACACGAAATGTTAACTTCTCATACGGCTCATAACGTTTGGATGTTCTTACATTTGATCCAGCTTACTATGGTGCAATGCTCATCATTTCTCGGTAATGGCGTCCTTGAACCCTCCGAAGGTCTTCCACAAAACTTACGTCTCAAAAATGAAAGATTTTTTTTGTAATGCTCTTTCTGAACACTCCAGGTTCCACTCCGGTACAACACAACACAAGCCATCACAAGACACTGTATTAACGTCGAGGTACCTCGGTAGACAGTGCGATTTGAGAAGTTCACTGAAGCTATATTAACAGCGATCCCTGAATTACATTCTCGCCTTTATCTCTGTATTATTGTTCTTACTCCTTGAAAACTTATTCCGAATAGTTTTACTTCTGGAATCGTTCGAGGTCTCAATGACTTCTTACATCTCCACCAGCTCCAACTTGGATCTTGACAACACAATCGTATATGATGCTTACTCCTTGCAAACTTCTCTCGAGTAGTTTTACTTCTGGAGCCTTTCGAGGTATCAATGACCTACATCTCTACCAGCTCCACCTTAGATCTTGACAACACTATCGTGATGTTTCCTCCTTCAATCTAGATGTATCTGGAACTCTTCCTCAAGTAACAAGATGGCGGCAGAGTAAGAGTGGTGTGTTGATCGGCTCCTGAACATTGTGTAATATCGTGTGTAACATAAATATACATATCCCGTGCAACAAGTGTAAATGTGAAAAACTGCAAGCGTGAACGTAAAAACGTAACTAGAATTAGTTAAGAACGGCAGTTTCATTTATTATTAATTACTTTGTGGAGCCAAGGAAACACTAGAACATGGCAACCTGCGCTGTGTGTGACAAGGAGCTGGGCAAGAAGAAGGAAGTACAGTGTGGACTATGTAAAAATGTGCTCACGGTAAATGTAGTGAAATGAGCAATGGCAAGTGTTGTGGGGCAAGTACTAGTTAAAAGCAGTGCTATTCTATTGAGGACGTGGTAAAGTTGCTACTAGAGCTGCAAAGTGAAATAAGGGAACTCAAATCTGAGCAGATGAAGAGAGTGTGAGCTACAGTACCGGTCAAAAGTTTAGGACCACATTAAAAAATCATGAAGTTCCATCTAGGACCTACAATTTTGCTACTAGACCTCTGTATTATTTTTCCTGAACTCTTGCATCTAATATGTTATACTTCGCCTGATTTCAGTGATTTACGCCAAGTTGTGTATGTTATACAATTTTAACTGTTGGAAGATCACATCAGAAAGTCAACATTTTTGGAAATATTATGTACTGTATTCTCTAATTGGTTTCAAGTATCACCACCAAGATTCTTGTAGAGACTTAGCAATAGTTAGGGGTCATTTTAGTATAAATATAAAAAATCCGAAAAAATGTGGCATCCATTTTTGTGCGTTTACTTTTTTTCTTCACACCAGTCAATTTTTCCTTGTTCTTGTCATAGGTCTCAATGTGAGCTATCGGCGTCAGAAATGTGTTCTTGGATGCCATACGCAGAGTGCAAATGAAACTATCAGGGCAGATAATTTTGACGCCGATAGCTCGCCCTGAGACCTTAGGCCTTACATGAAAAAGGCTAAGAAAAATCAACAATTTTGGCCCTGGTTCAAAAAAAAAAAAAAAAAAGAAACACGCAAAAACAACCGGTACCGCATATTTTCAGAATTTTTATACTTATACTAAAATGGCCCCCACCTATTCCTAAGTCTATAGAAAAATCTTGTTGGTGATACTTGCAACCAATTAGAGTATTCAGTACATCATATTACTAAAATTTTTGATTTTTTGGTGTGACCTTCCAAGAGATAAAAATTCATAACTTCTACAATATTTGGACTAACTCAATGAAATCAGGTGACACATATCGTGTTAGATATGAGAGCTCAGAAAGAAAATTACAAAGGACTAGTGGCACAATTTTAGGTTCTGGATGATATTTCGTGATTTCTTCATGTGGTCCTAAACTTTTGACCGGTACTGTAGGGTAGTCTATAGATCTCTGCCATGAAAAGACAGACAGCAACACTAAGTCTATTGCTGAACAAGACGGCCTTATTAGGAAAATTAATGAACAGGTGGAAGAAATCCGGGTTGAGAATTCTAATCTCAGAGCTCAGTTTAAAAGTCTCGGCACTCGATTAACAGATTCTGAACAATATTCTCGCAGGAACACACCTGAAATATTTGGTGTCCCAGAGAAAGCCAACGAAGACGTGCTGGAAACTCTAAAGGGCATAGGGAGAGCTCTGGACCTTCAAGTAGAAGAAAATATCGTGGTTGCCGGGACAAAACCTCCTATGTGAAATATTTTAGCTTAGAACTTTGGTCGGTAAGGTTCTGTCATCTAAGGTGCAATATTGTGTGACAGTTGTCAAGGCATTCTCGCTCTTCATAATGTATGTGCTGCGGGTCAGTATATCTCCAAATATATTAACACATAGGAGGTTTCGTCCCGGCAACGACGATATGATAGATGCCTGTCACCGGTTACCTAGACTACCCGGCCAGTCTCACAGTGGGATCTTCGTGAGGTTTGTTCGACGTTCCGACAAGGAGAACTTAATGCAGAGAAGGCGAGTTAAACACAACTGTTCTACATGGCACCTAGGACTTCCGGACGATAACATCATTTATGTGAACGAGAGCCTGGCGCCAAAGAAGAGGAAGCTCTTAGCACTCGCTCGCAGATTCAAGACGGAGCACAACTACAGGTATCTATGGATAAGAAATGGAATCATAGACTAAGAAAGAGTGAAGGTTCAAAGATCAGTGTAATTAATGAAACTGAAGACTTGAATAAGTTGAATTAAAAACGCCAGCTTTGACTTCTGTTATGTTTTATGTCCTTTGTATTGTCTGTAGTGTTAGGAAAGTGAGTGTACTCCGAGTCAGGTATGTTCAGAGTACAGCGGGCCGAATCTTCTTTACATTCACTTTGCAAAGGCTTCTATTCATAGTTACCGGCATTCCTCCCTGCATTACTTGAAGATTTCTCTCTCAGTAAGTCATTAAACATGTAATATCAGAACTGTAGAGGTCTAAGTACCAAGCTTGATTATTTTATACAAACTTATTAGGTGAGAACTTCGATCTGTTGGCTTTGACGGAGAGCTGGCTAAATTATTCTATTAGCAATTATGAGCTCTTTGATCTGAGATATAACGTATTTAGATGCGATCGTAATAAAATATCTACAGGTAAAGAACTTGGCGATGGTGTTGTGCTGGCTGTGAGCAACAAATATAAGGCCTCACAGGTTGATATAGATGTTTCAGCTGAGCAAGTATGTATTAAACTTCTGAGGGAAAATCTTGACAGTATCCTTATTTGTGTGGTATACTTTCCGCCTAGTATTAAACTGGCTGCATATACTAAATTTTACGAAGGTATTGAAGCCAGACCTATTTTAAATAGTAAACAGTTAGTAATATTAGGAGACTTTAATTTACCACAAATTATTGCAGAAAACGATATAACGTGTACATCCGTACGCATGAATAATTTCTTACAATTCATGGGATTAAGAAATGTTAACGGCATTGTTAATAACAATGGCAGAATGCTTGACCTAGTATTGTCAAATATTACTCCCATTACTGTCGACAAAACTTCCATCCTCTCGTACCAGAGGACAAACATCATCCGGTCTTAAACATTACGTTTTTTACCAAAAAAAAAAGGGAGCAAATTTTAATTATGCGGGAAATAAAAGTGCATACAATTATAACAAGGCAGATTTTGAATTGTTATACAGAGGACTTTCACACATAGATTGGAGTTCTCTGGAAAATTACACTGATATTAACCAGGCAATAGATATATTTTATTCTAAATTTTATTGGTATAAATTCCTGTGTTCCGGGCACCTTCAGGAAAATAAACGATACCCTTGTTGGTTTACGTAAGAGACAATAAGAAATATTAGGTGGAAAGCATACCATCACAGGAAAATGCAGACTTCCTATTTTTTGAAATTCAAGGAATTGAGAAGAAGTGTTAAGAAAGATATAAGCATGGCGTATAAAGCCTATATCGGGCAGGTAGAGCATGAAATATGCGTAGATACTAAGAACTTTTGGGCATTCGTTTAAAGTAAACAAATAAACCCCTATGTCAGCGTAATGAAATACAATGGAAAAGAACTATTAAGCGACAAGTCTGTTGCTGACAGTTTTGCAGGCTGTTTATAATCTGTATACTCACAGAAACGGGCGCGGTGTGATTTACCGAAATATGAGAATACTGAAATAGATCAATTGATGAATGTACTAAATATCAATGAAATTAGTACTACTGAAATTCAAAACACAATACGCAAGATGAATCCTAAAAATGCGCAGGCCCAGATCTAATCCCTCCGTATATAATTAAAGGCTGTGGAGATATTTTATTACACCCTCTCTCAATTAATTTCAACATTTCGCTAAAAACTGGAACTTTTCCTACAAAATGGAAAATAACGCGAGATAGTCCGCTTCACAAATCCGAGGATAGGTCAGTAATTAATGACTACAGACCCGTTGCAATTTCTTCCGCATTAGCAAAAGTCGACGAACAAACCCTATATCGGCATGTGTTCGAACATGTAGAAATTATCATCAGCGACACCCAACATGTCTTCAGACCGGAGAAATCGACAACGACAAATCTGTTGGAGTTCACTCATGAAGTGTCGGAAGCCATAGATACGGGAGGCCACGTTGATGTAGTTTTCACAGATTTTAGAAAAGCATTCCATAAAGTTGATCGCGATGTACTTTTAAATAAATTAGCTTATTATAGACTCTCTTACAGCGTAATAACATTATTTGCATCATATCTCACTGATAGACAACAATTTGCGTCTTATAAAGGATTTCAAACTGAGTATTACAATACTCGATCTGGTGTCCCACGGGGCTCAAACCTTGGACCATTACTCTTCTTACTACTTATTTATGATTTTCCTAAATGCAAACAGTATTCAAATATATTGATATTCGCAGACGATATAAAAAATTTCAAAACCATTCGTGGTCTGTAGATTTTTTTCAGAAAGACCTCAATAGCATATCACATTGGAGCGTTATTAACAAGTTAGATTTGAACATTAACAAGTGTCATGTAATGGTATTTTCCAGGAATAAAAATAAAATTAGTCACTCGTATAATATTTTGAATACTAATCTGTTATCAGTGAATTCTATCAAGGATCTTGGTGTGCATTTTGACGCTAAATTGACGTTCTCTCTACACATAAACGAAGTTGTTGCAGATATTTATAGAATGTTAGGATTTATGAAGAGATGCACACGTGACTTCACAAATCCCGAGGCAATAAAGCTATTAAACAACTCCTTTGTAAGAAGTCGGCTAGAATATGCATCGACCATTTGGAATCCCACCTTTAAACTATATGAAAACAAAGTTGAAATGGTGCAAAACAAATTTCTTAGATACCTTACGTACAAAATAACTAATAATTACTCTAAATTTGATTCGTATGATGGCTTAATGAAACAACTTAGCTATAAGTCCTTAGCAAAAAGACGAGTAATTGCAATTCTTCTATTTGTCTACAAATTATTTAACAACCTTATTGGTAGCTCTAACTTGCTCTCTCTGTTCAACTTGTCTGTCCCTAACCCATCTACACGCCAAAAACATGTTACTTTCTACTGCTGTAGATCAAAAACCCAACATCATAGTAATTCACCAGTGTTAAAATCAATGAAAATATATAATGAATATAGCAATGAGTAGAGACTAAATATATTTGCAACTACATACACATCCATAGTAAAACAATGTAAACAAATAATTTAATTGTTTTCTGTTCTAAGTTAAAATCCCACTTGCTGACTCCTATTGTTAAGCTCATAACTTTAGTTATCTTTCTAGCTTCTAGTTATACCATCTACCTCATCAACATTATTATCTTCGATAACATCACTACCATCATTGTATAATCACAGTACTAATGCAGCTTGAAAGCCGTTCGTAAATAATTTTAATTGTAATATTTTAAATACCTTGTTACACTATGTGCGTATGTAACTGAATATTTGCAATATTATGTTACTGAAGAAAAGTGTATTCTTATTTCATTTATGTCTTTATTTTACAAGGACTTTCATAAGAGATATTATCATTTTAATTTTATATTCGTTTTTATCTAATGTAATAGTATATGTATATGTGTTTCACATCATTAGGTTTGTACCTGTCTGAAGCACAATAAATAAATAAATAAATAAATAAATAAATAAATAAATAAATAAATAAATAAATAAATAAATAAATAAATAAATAAATAAATAAATAAATAAATAATTTTCTCCCGTATTTTGACTGAGGATATCAAACAAACAAGGGAGGAAAACAAGTAATTATACTCACACTCGTTGATTTGAGCGGAGATTTTTCACGAACTCACGATATTACTTCAGAGTGGTGGATCAGGCAGGCAGGAGTTCCACAGGGCTCTGCCCTTGGTCCTCTCCTCCAAATGAGTTCATCATATACCATAAAGATATATCGAACCAAAAAATATATTAACACCGACGCTCAACAAATCGACGCGTACGTCAGTGAAAGCTCTCTCCTCCTCAAACCTAAAAGAACTCAACAATTATAATCGGTTCTCAAAATTATTGTGCTTATCATCTAGTGACATAAAATGCAAAAGTAATTCGATTCAGTAAAGGAAATGCATGTAGAAGGATAAACGCGTGGCTGTAATACTGTTCATTTTGCTTAATGCGATATCTGAGATGATCACCTATAGTATATGTAGTATAGTAAGGTTTCTACGAATTGCACGCAAAATTCTATAAAGAGTGTTAAAAAAGGTAAGACCAAAATTGCAGGTCACATTCCTCACACGTAGAAAAAGAAAATATGGTATATTGACATTGGTCCGGAAACGCTTTATTTCCGTGTTTAAAACCGATTTTCTACAGCCCTAAACAGTGCACTATTGATGCTAAACACACAGGAACAGGCAATCCTGACAAAAAGTAAGCTTAACCATCTGGACAGCAGAGAATTTGCCTTCCAGTCTCGAGGATATCCGTATTCTCCTCCCTTTGTCTTAGCCACTATATATGTAATATATCAAGTAAGAACACCTCAAAGATGGGGATTGTTACCCAGTTGCACTTTCCAGGAACACAATAATCCCTACCTCATCCAAAACCATTTTATAGTTTTAAACACACACATAAACAATTATTACTGAAGTGTCCTCTATCTAACTGTTCAAATATGAATTCTATATTTTTAAAGAGTATTTTCAAATCGCTGCAACAAATTCAACAAACAGTGTAAATATAACATCCTTTTTATCCAGTCCTAAATACCTTCCTAGGGATAGTGCTGGCTGCGAGGCTCCGCTCGTGTAGCTATGAGGTTGAATTTGGCAGATGGAGGGTTCGAATCCCACCGTAGGTAACCCTAAATATTGTTCTATGTTGCTTCCCAATTTCACAGCAAGAAAACCCCGAGGCTCTACTCCAATTAAAGCCACGGTCGCTCTCTTCTCAATCGTAACCCATTCCCATCCTTCGTCAGCGAAGACCTTGGAAAAGTTTGTGCGATGTGGACTCACTAGCAAAACAATTCGACTTTCTTCAAAGCATTGTATTGATTATTTAAGACATCTATCTCATAATAGCAATATTTTAAAGGAAGGGGCAAATCTTAATACTTGTTGCTGCATAACAAAGCGTATTGAATCAATTGAACTTTATTGTACAATAATAAATAAAAGGTCATGGTGAAGGCTTTATCATTTTAATAATCAGTCTAGCGTACTGGTCTCATTCTCCGTCTGTTAATTTAAGTCATAGTGACTAATACAAACATAACCTTGGTCTGTGTCATGGACAGCTCACCTCTCACTGCGACATGACCTCATGTTGGGGTATATAAACGTGGTTTTGGAGTTAAAATACATTGTACATTCTCTCGAAGAAGCACAAACAACTCAACCAAATATGTTCAAGCTGGTGAGTGGTCACAACATACGAGAATGTCATTTCTGCCATATCACATGCTGTTACACGCTACTCGGTGGAATGATAATTCATCACTAAAGAATTTGATGGATATGATATAACTTAACTCTGTAGTTTTAATGCTATGAAACATTTAAAACGTTCTGAAAATTTCATGATACTAATACGACTTATAACGTTTACTCTATCTAATATTAACTTTAATTACAATTTGTGAAATTATATTTTTGGCTCCTAGTGTTCATGCCTTTTTTGCTATTTTGCTTTACGTCGCACCGACACAGATAGGTCTTAAGGCGACGATGGGACAGGAAAAGCCTAGGAATGGAAAGGAAGCGGCCGTAGCCTTAATTAAGGTACAGCCTCAGCATTTGCCTGGTGTGAAAATGGGAAACCACGGAAAACCATCTTCAGGGCTGCCGACAGTGGGGTTCGAACCCACTATCTCCCGGATGAGAGCTCATAGCTGCGCGCTCCTAACCGCACAGCCAACTCGCCCGGTAGTGTTCATGATTAACGTCTATTACGGTGTTTGGGTACTCAAACGTAAATTTAAAATTGAGTGGGTCTCATAAATGGACATAAATCAGCATAGATTTTTGAAGTAAATCTAACTAATATCCCGATGAATTATATGTATTTAACAAAGCTGATATTATCTTAAAATATGTAAACGTATTTATTCATTTATATATTATATAATTTCTTCATTTGTGAGTATCAAAATTTTAATGAAAATTATTAGAATTCTATCCGTCCAACTCGTTGGCTGAATGGTCAGCGTACTGGCCTTCAGTTTAGGGGTCCCCGCTTCGATTCCCGATCGCGTCGGCGATTTTAACCCTCATTGGTTAAATCCAATGGCTCGCGGTCTGGGGTTTTTGTGCTGTCCCCTACTTTCCTACAACTCATACACCACACATAACAGTATCCTCCACCATTATAATACACAGTTAGCTACACATGGCAGATGCCGCCCACCCTCGTCGGAGGGGCAGCCTTAGAATGGCTGCGCTCGGCTAGAAATAGCTACAGGAAATTATATGTATAGAATTTTATCCAAAAAGTTCTTCGCACTTCATATGATAAAATCTAATCCAGTTTACTTACTATTCACAAGAGGAGCCACGTGCCACTTTTGACAGGGTTGACAATGAAAGCAACATACAGTTTCAATTTACAGACACCACAAGAACTTAGTGAAATATTCTGAGGATCAACAAGAACTTACAACAGTAACTACGTTCTCTTTTGAGAAACTGGATAACATGCCTCCCTAATGAAGCAAATTTACTGTAACACATTGTGAATAATATACTACACACTATATACATTCTTACTTACATTATAATTATTAAATTAATATTATGTATTATTTATAACGACAACACTTAAAACAACTAATTCCGAAGTGCCATACAGTGTACGTCCAGGACCAAAATTCGTAATTTTTTGCAACTTTTCAAACAAATGAAGAAACTGCTGAAGGTATGGAACCAAGGAATACATTACAGAAAGAATTATGAAAATAAGATAATTTGGATAGGACTAGAATAAATAAGAAAAAGAGTAAAGAAACTAGCGATTTTATGCTGTTTTGACCGAACTGCACTTACGTCGGAAGATATTTTAGAAATTTTATCAATCATAATAATGTAAACTAAAGGAATATACTGTACTCGATAGGTCATTGATATTCTTAATTCATATTATTTTGGTAGATTTTGTTATTTAGTGTTTCTTGCATAATGGTGGCATTTATTGCAAAACTAATACTATGGGACAATAGCGTAAATTTGAGCTTCTTTAAGAAATGTCACTTTATGTCTTTTCTTTTCAGTTCGTTCTCCTCGCCGTCTTGGCCGTAGCCTACGCTACACCCGGTTACCTCGGTGCAGGAATTGCTGCCCCCGCCGCAGTAGCCTACGCTGCTCCTGCTGTAGCTGCTGCCCCATTAACTTATGCTGCTCCCGCCGTTGCTGCTGCCCCAGTTGCTTACGCTGCTCCCGCTATCGCCGCCGCTCCTTTGGCTTATGGAGGCATTGTCAAGAGTCACGGAATCATCGGTTAATTTCAAATGAAATAAATCTCACTGTAAGGTGCTCAAAAATATTCAAAACTTGTATAATGTTGTAAATACGGCACATTAAATTAACCAAACAGACGATTTATCTTCATCTATTTTATTCCTTAAAAATGTTGTTATCGTATAGTGCCTCTCAGCGACATGCACATTAAATTGAACTGTTGCGTACCTAACAAAGTATTTCTCGCATACCATGTGTTTATTGATGGGTTTAACTGATTAATGCATGGATGTTCAAAACATACTACCAGGTACTAGTGCAATTGTACTCTATATTCCTCTTTCCTATTAGATCTTCCGTTTTCCGATCTCCCATTTTTTCTCAGCGGCTATAGGATTCTGTGTTTGAGGCTTTAAAAAGACACATTTCTAGCCCTTCAGGCAAGCAACAGAATTTTTAAAACATCCTACGGGTATGAACTACTAATTTAAGGTAAATAAAATATAATAAATTATATCGATATATTCCTTATTTATTCCTAAAAGTTACAATCCTTTTCTTAATAATCGTTATCCGGTCGATTAGATGAGCGCTAACATGAGTCAATGAAAAGTTTCACTTAAGCCCTTATAAGTACATTCGGTGTTGACACTTTTCAAATAATGAAGTAAACTTATGAGGGTATCGAACCAAGGAATAAATTACAGAAAGAATTACGTAAGTAAGTTAATGTTGATAGGATTAAAAGCAAAAAGGAAAAAGCAAAGAAACAAGCGAGTTTAGGATCTTTTGCCGGAACTGTACTTACGTCAGAAATGATTTTCGAAATTTGATCTTTAGTTCCATAGAGCTATCCAAGACTTAAATTTGAAAACTTGCCGGACCCTTTATCCCTTTGACTTTTGTCACAAAAAATGAAATGGCGTATGGATTTTAGCGCCGGGAATGTCCGAGGACAAGTTCGGCTCGCCAGGTGCAGGTCTTTTAAACTAACACCCGTAGGAGACCTGCGCGTCGTGATGAGGATGAAATGATGATGAAGATGCCACATACAGGCCGCCCCAGAGCCAGCGAAATTAACCAATTATGGTAAAAATTCCCGACCTTGCCAGAAATCGAACCCGGGACCTTAGTGACCAAAGGCCAGCACGCTAACGATTTAGCCATGGAGCAGGACACTTTCGTCAGAATCTTATGTTTTTAGCAGTATGGAGACCCCTACTTTGTCTGCTAAGATATGTTTTCAACATTAATATTTGATATCAATATCCCTTCACTTGCCAGTATATTTATTCCTCCTTTCTCCAATAATTATACTTACGGTTATGAGGGGCTAGTAATACTACCACTTTGCCTTTAAAATACAATTGATACATTACTACAACCGCTACCAGTAACAACAGGAATTTACTACAGTTATATCCGAAATAACCAAAAGCACTGCCCGTGGTTAGAACTATCTTTTCCTCTGTCATTTATGATCGAAATTATTTTACGGACAAATTGAAATTTTTCACTTTAATAAACTATTGAACAAAGGAGTCTAAAGGAAACGAAAGACCCCTATTCAACATATAGATAATTGAAATTCGGCAAATTATTTGCTTAATATAAGAATTCCACAGTTTTCAAGGTAACAATTTCTAGCGATTTATGATCATAAATTACGGATATAGGCTACGTGGAAGTATCAATTTATTGTTGGTATTAAAAGCAAGAGAGAGGAGAAAAATTTAATTGTGCGTTCAGAAACTTCTAGACACAAAGCGTGTCAGATTCGACTGCTAAATAACTCTAATTCCTATTACATGAACGCGTCATACTGAAAACAGTTTTATTGGATGATTCAATACCATAAATGATCAGCAGCAATATGCAAAATTGAGCGAAAGATTTTATATTCCTGTTCACAAAATATAAACAGCAACATTTCACAACAAATTTGCTATATGTCTATCCTAAAACTAACCCCATGGCACTACAGCCCTGAAGGGCCTTGGCCTACCACCCGACCGCTGCTCAGCCAATAGGCCTGCACATTACGAGGTGTCATGTGGTCAGCAAGACGAATCCTCTCGGCCGTTAATCCTGGCTTTTTAGACCGGGGCCGCTATCTTACCGTCAGATAGATCCTCATTTGTAATCACGTAGGCTGAGTGGACCTCGAACCAGCATTCATATCCAGGTAAAAATTCCTGACCTGGGCGGAATCAAACCCGGGGCCTCCGGGTAAGATGCAGGCAAGCTACACCTACACAACTATCCAGTGACATATTTTAGAGAAGACACGTTATTTACTTTCGGGTTTCGGTTCGAAATATTTCACTAGAAATAACGCTTGTTGATATCAGAACGCAGATCAGGCTAGAGGGACTCTAAAAAGGTAAGACGGTTTTTCAAACCCCCTAAAGTTTAGGAACATTTTTATAAAGTGGAAAAGGGCCATACGAGGGAAGGATAGAGAACTTACCGAAAAGTCACTTTTCATAAGATTTAATTGTTAAATTTAACAAATTTGTGATAGAAGGACGCCACGTGATTCTGAGATGAAAATCTCGACCCAGGATTGACCTGGATTCGAACCTCAGCCTTCCGGGTAAGAAGCCAGTAACTAAGCCACTGAGATAATTACGCCCTCCCCAAAGTAATAATAATAATAATAATAATAATAATAATAATAATAATAATAATAATAATAATAATAATAATAATAATAATAATACGCCTTATGGCGAAGAAAGGGATGAGTATAAACAGACGGTGATTGTCATTTTTGATGAGGTGGAACTGAGATAAGATGTACAATTGAATGGGTCCTCTTTGTTCATAGATGAATTTTTGGAGTTCTGTAATGTAACACCTGAAGACCAGTGTAATGTGTTGGCTGATCATGCCCTTGTTTTTACTTTTGTACCTCTTTTACACAGTTGGGGGTCAACCAGTTGCTGTCTTTGCTAGTAAAAAAGGTACTCCTGGAGAGCTTTTGCCAAAAATACTAATACGTATTATAATCATCCAACTTGAACAGTGTTTTTTTTTTTTTGCTATTTTGCTTTACGTCGCACCGACACAGATAGGTCTTATGGCGACGATGGGATGGGAAATGCCTAGGAAGTGGAACGATGCGGCCGTGGCCTTAATTATTGTACAGCCCCGGCATTTGCCTGGAGTGAAAATGGAAAACCACGGAAAGCCATCTTCAGGGCTGCCGACAGTGTGGCTCGAACCCACGATCTCCCGATTACTGGATACTGGCCGCACTTAAGCGACTGCAGCTATCGAGCTCGGTAGGGTGTAAAGTAGTAGTGTTCACATGTGATGGCAGCCAGTAGAACAAACAGACCTAGAGGCATTTACAAATATCAAGGAAGAAATGATATGTTAAGTGTTGTTTCTCTAACCCTGTTGATGGAAGTAGAAAAGTTTGGGCTTTTTCAGACGCAGTACATATTTTAAAATGTTTACGCAACCACTTCCATGACAAGCGTGCTGTCGTGTCTGATACAGACAGAGTGGACTATCGCTTTTATGAACTTGGGTATAATACCGACAATTCATCCGAACTCGCTGTTGTAAAGGCATGCAGTAAATTGACTTTTGCACATATGCATCCATTTCCAGCGAATGTACGCCCTACCTACCTTTCAGTTATTTAGCACTAGCATGGCAAAAACCTTACATTTTTAGAGAGAAACTGGCATTCCGGGTTTTGAAGACAGTGAAGCGACTGAAAGATTCATGCAGGTGTTGAATGGCATATCTCATGCTTTAAATTACACCATACTATAATTTGCTTTGAGGAAAGATTCGAAACACCATCAAATTTTTCTAGACATATCTGTAATTCTAAATAATTCAGATAGTACTTTTGCTTCCAACAGAACATTAGAATCATCGAGAGTTACTATTCATAGTACACTGGAAATTGCTGTTAATTTGTGGAGTCAAGGTTTAAACTATGCATTGACAGGCAAATTTAATCAGGATCTACTAGAGAGACATTTTGGCATCATGCGATCACTGGCCTGCGATCACCTACCTATGATGACCGTGCTTCTGCAGTTGATTTCTTGCACTTATACATGTTGCAATCTCTTTATGTGTCAGTAAAAATGTTTTATCGAAGGGAGGGAATTGTGAACTACAGACAGAACCCTCCTTAACATCATCATATGTTAACCAGATCAGAATTCTAGTAAAGAAGACTGACATGGAAAATAGGGACATAAAAGCATTAGTGTTGGGACGTTTAGAGGAAAATATTGTTTATCACTTCAGAAACACTCATATATTTAGTACAAGGAAGAAGTTAAAAGAAAGTTTTGATAGTAAAATTTAAGAGACAAAAATAAAGTTCGTTAGACACATTAAGTGACTCAGTAACTTAGTTTGCAAACTTCTTGAAAGAGTTAATTGGAAAAGATGACAGTTAAAAGAATCGTGTTCAGCATTTTACTGAATGAAGTGATTTTAATTCTGGTAATGAGTTGAAATGTTTAGTTAAACACAGAAAATTATGGCTGTTTCGGGAAATCAATGCTTTTAGGAGATAGTGTTGAAAACGGTGAAGACATATGACTGTGTTCATAAAATGGTTATACATCTTAGCGGTAAATACAGTCCTTGCTAATATAACATAACATAGAGCCAGTTTCAAGGAAATTATGCACAATATAATACGATTCATATTTTTTAAATAGGTAATACATTCGATACTTCTGCGAGGTATTTCAACGTAAGTAATTTTCTTTGCTGGCAAAACCATCCAGACTGTTGACACGGTTAAGAATATTTGAAGCTGTATGTATGTGAGATGTCAAGCAGAAAGAATAAGGTGCACGGGTAATTTTATCAGAGAAATGTTCATTTTCGGATTCCTAAAAAAATGTTAACTCCGATCCTAGGTGTATTTTATGTATATATACAACTCTACAAATACTGTATCTACAGAAGGAGTGTTTTCTCCTGTCAAAATGAACATATTTGCCTCAAGATATTCAGGCAAGCACTTGAAGTCAAATGAAATATATCACCAGACACACGATGTGCAAGTTTGAAATCTTTATAAGGACACGAGTGGGGAGAAAGAGTCTGTTTTGCCTTTGACGGTGTATATATACGAACTGTGACAGGCTCAACGTGCCTTGAATTTGCGAGCTTTTTTGTTAACTTTTTGTCCATAATTTGAATAAGTCAATCCAAAATGCTGGGTACGTATGTTGGTGGACTCAGTGGCTAATAAATAACTTTAGAAGTGAAATTCTTGCTCAATTGTATCTTTCAGAGAAATAATATTGGTGAATAAACAGACAGCACCATCATGTTAATAATAATAATAATAATAATAATAATAATAATAATAATAATAATAATAATAATAATAATGTTATTGGGTTTACGTCCCACTAACTACTTTTACGGTTTGAGGCTACGCCGTGGTGCCGCAATTTAGTCCCGCATGAGTTACTTTACGTGCTGGTAAATCTATCGACACAAGGCTGACGTATTTGAGCACCTTCAAACATCACCGCACTGAGCCAGGATTGAAACTGCCAAGTAGGTGTCAAACGGCCAGCGCCTCAACCGTCTGAGCCACTCAGCCCGGCAATCATATTATTATTATTATTATTATTATTATTATTATTATTATTATTATTATTATTATTATTATTATTATTATTATTATTAGTTATTATTAGCAAATATTCAGTCAATTATTCCTAAGTATTTCCAGAGTCATTCGACCCATACTGCGCTTCCACTTGAGGCTTCAGCCAGAATTATTATTACTATTATTATTATTGTTATTATTATTATTATTATTATTATTATTATTAACTATGTCTGAGTCCTGGCGTTGCATCCAATTACTTGTGCCAGGCTCCTCACGTTCAACTATCCTATCCACCCTTCCTTGGTCAACTCCTGTTCCCTTCCGACCATGACGGTATTAGATTTGCAATTCCTAGGGATACCTCCTTTGGCTGATACCGTCATTTATTAAGTATCTGACCCCTTCCATTGTTCCTGATTAATGTTAGTAGAGAATGATTGTTTCCCAGTTGTAGGCCTAATTCCTCTAAAACAGGTACTCACCTCAACCTCAACTTCTCGAAGCGTTTTCAGTGCTAGCAGGGACGTCGATGATGATGAAGATCCGCTACATTTTAAATTTAAACCAGGGCCTCAGTAACGCTGGTTTTCCTAATTGAATGATATCTGTTTCTTATAAATGACTTATGCTCAGAAACGTTTTCGTAGTAGTAGTAGTAGTAGTAGTAGTAGTAGTAGTAGTAGTAGTAGTAGTAGTAGTAGTAGTATATTGAACACAGATGGAATGAGTTCAACATCTGAGCTAGAAATATAGCTAATAAAATCTACGCTTCAGGTATATTTTTAATTTTGCCTTCCTTTTAGACAGCTTCAATTTCCTACACTTCTGAAGAATATATCAGGTCACATTTTGTCCATAGGCTATCAGGAGAACGATCACTCTTTTTGGTGAGTGTGCAAGTGATAGTGTTGCTCATGCGGTTTTGTGGTTCGTACTTTGATACAGTTAATTCAGCTCAAGGTACTTTGACGGAAAGCCTGTAACATATTATACATCGTACTTCTATTATTGACCTATATGAATCAACTTACCGTTGATACCACCATGATTCATGATGATTATTATTATTATTATTATTATTATTATTATTATTATTATTATTATTATTATTATTATTATTATTATTATTGATATCAGCTACTAACCAACTTGGCTACGCGGTTCGGGTCACATAGCTGTCACCTTGAATTCGGGAGGTAGTGGGATCGAAATCCACGTTTGGCCACCCTGAAAATGGCTTTCGGTGGTTTCCATTTTCACACCAGGCAAATCCTGGTTCTGTACCTTAATGAAAGCCACGGTCGCTTCCTTCCCATTCCTAGCCGTTTGCTGTGCCATTGTCGCCATAAGATCTAATTGTGCCGTTGCAACGTAAAGCAATATTGTAAGGAGAAATAAAATAATATTATGATTAATTTCCCAAATTGCAAATATAATCCTTATTCATAAATTTCTATATACTTTTTATATTCGCAGTCTTTCTATAGATAGACAGCGTTTATTCCTTTATATTCCAGTTTTAATTACTTTTCCATGTATATATGGACCATATTTAAATATCGATTACACAAATGAAATATCGTACATCATCTACTTTGACGGTACAATTCTTTCACATTCAGGTAATTCCTTTTCATCTTATTTTTCAGTGAGAATACAGATATCGAAAATACTTAATTCTCTCAGTAAATCGTCAACAGAATCATGACGTTAAAATAAAGTGGTGAATAAGAATTCAGTATTAATGTTAGGCATATAGTCAAACAAATCAAATACTGGACATCTTCCCTGAGTGGTTAAAAGACATGTCATGCCAATTAGCACAGATAGAGCCTCGTCCTGTGTTATGGGCAACCAACCATTCACTGGGACGTGACCTAAGCTTGATCATGTACGTATATAGACTCGGTCCAAGTGTCTGAAAATCATTGCACATTCCCTCGAAAAACACAACCAACTCTATCAACCATGTTCAAGCTGGTAAGTAGCCAAATATAATAATTGATATGTTACCAATATATTACTGCCATTGTGTAGCGTTGCCTATATAAAAATAACTCATTGGCTGTAAACTGATGTAAGTCTTTCAATCCGCTATTTTCAAACAGCGAGGAAAACATTAAAGTATTTTTAAATCTCTGATTAAAAAACATGACACTTACATTTGTAGTCTGTGAGCCTGTATTTGGGAAATTATCGCTTCTGTGAACGCTATTGACAGATCTGAAGATATTTCTTTTAATTTCCCAACGTTTTCACGAGATAAATTCTAGAGCTATATTATAACGCTACTTATTTCCCATTCACAGGCTTTCCCTACCGAAGCGATATCAAAAACCTACTTATGATACTACGACGTTCAACCACTTACAAAATAAGCTAAGCCCAACAGGAAACACACATTAAGAAACGCTTTTAGAATCAGTCGGGAAGAAATAGTTATTTTCTTTCTCTTGCAACACACTGTGAGTCCGGTAAAGAGTTCAATGAGACTGCAATCCTTATTCTATGAATAATGTCAGAAGTAAAACCTTAGCTTAAATTCAAATATAATTAAATATTTTCCTGGATGCACACTGATATCTGAGCAAACTTACATTTTTCTCAGTTGATAAGTTCCTAACTTTTCAATTCACATTATTATAGAATTTTCATGGTGCCTCAGTGGCTCAGGTGGCAGCGCGCTGGCCTTTCACCGCTGACTACCGTGGTTCAAATTTCCGTCACTCCATCTGAGATTTGTGCTGGACAAAGCGGGAGCAGGACAACTTTTTCTCCGTGTACTCCGGTTTTCCCTATTATATTTCATTCCAGCAACACTTTCCAGTATAATTTAAGTTCATCTGCCGCTCATTAATCATTGCCCCAGAGGAGTGCGACAGTCTTCGGCAGTCGGCACAGTTCTTATCCTAGCCGCTAGATGGTGGCATCATACATTCTATTCCTGATCCAGATGAAACCGGAAACAGGCTGTGGATTTTCATTTTCATCAGATTTTCCGAAGCAACATTAGTGTAACTAAAGAAATTCAAATAGGATTATATTGAAAAATATTAAGTAGTCCCAGAAGTAAATATAGTCGGGTTCTTTTGCTGCAAAAGGTCACATACTTCACACTCAGTTATAAATTACATTTGCTTCACTTGCATCATGCATACTGTAAAGTGACTGCAATGAGATTTTGTCAGTAAGATCAATCCAAGTTTTTATGACGCCGAAAACGCCGAGCTGAGAATACACATGGTATCTGATGAAATGAAATGGCGTATGGCTTTGAGTGCCGGGAATGTCCGAGGACAAGTTTGGCTCGCCAGATGCAGGTATTTTGATTTGTCGCCGTAGGAGACCTGCGCGTCGTGATGAGGATGAAATGATGATGAAGACGACACATACAACCAGGCCCCGTGCCAACGAAATTAACCAATTATGGTTAAAATTCGCGACCCTGCCAGGAATCGAATCCGGGACCCCTGTGGCCCAATGCAAGCACGCTAACCATTTAGCCATGGAGCCGCACATGGTATCTGATGTTTCAACATAAGTACTCCTTCCACTCTAAAGAACAATCAGCTTTCACAGTTCTACCCAAATATACTGTATATATAGTTATAAGGTGAACCAATCAGTTGTTGTCAAAGAGAGGTTGGACACCAGTTAATAATTTTCTTAGTGAAAAAGGAATATCCAGTTCAATTTTGGTGTACTTTGCGATTTTCATTACTGATCTCGTAAATTTGGGTACTGATCACATCTAACTATTATCTTAAACCTACGGAATCATAAAACTGACGAATAATTTGAACCTGCGATATCTATAGCTACTCCTCGAAAAACTAAAAAAAATTTAAATGAGAAAGAAGGGTTCCTTTTTTGAGTGAAGACGTTAAGAATTAAATATTTCCATAGAGTTACTCGATTGGTAAATAATATAATTCCTTGAGAATATATTTATGATAATTGTTTACTATCTACAGTAAGTATTTAAATCATGGTCAGATTTTATAAGTGAATGAGTTTGGCAACTGGGCATAATACCTGTAAATATTGTTAGTCTTTCTGAAGTGTTTTATTTGTCACAACCTTCAATTAACCATGAAGGGTTATTTGCAGTAAATGAATCACTAAACATGTTGAAGTAAATATAAATAAATAAATAAATAAAAATAAAAATAAACAAATAAATAAATACATAAATGAAACTACTCCCCGTAGCTAAGTTATATAAATCACCTTGTCGGGAAAAACTAAATGAAATAATATATTAATCCTTCAAAATGTATTATTATTGTATATTCTACCAATTATATAGCCTTCAATTGGATAAAACAAGTATAATTTTAAGCTAATATTATAATGAGCTTTGCATTAGAGCGTGAATAAATAACTTACAATGAAGTTTCTAGTATTATGTTTGAATAATACTTACAAAGTTGTGTCCAGTTTTCATGTTCATAGGAACGTGCATAAATCTTTCAGACGCAAGCTATATAAATTATTTTATACGCAGATTCGATCTGAGTTGTTCTTGCTGAGTACTCCCTGTCTCTGTTAAATTCTTTTCGACTTGTGAAAGCACTCAATAATTTATTGTGTATAGTAATGGTACTCCTACACATCCATTTCAGGTCGTCCTTCTCGCCATTTTGGCCGTAGCCTACGCTACCCCTGGTTACCTCGGTGCCAGAAGTATTGCTGCTCCTGCCGTTGCCGCACCCGTATCTTATGCTGCTCCCGCCATTGCTGCTGCCCCTCTTTCTTATGCCGCTGCTCCAGCCATCGCCGCCGCCTCTCTGGCGTACGGAGGCATTGTAAAGAGTCATGGCTTCATCGGTTAATTTTTTTTATCCAAGGAAACCGAATGTGTACTGAGCCTAAATTATTTTGAAATATACCTAAATTATAAATTGGACCGATAAAATTATCTGAACAAAAATATACAATTGTATTAACTGACTCTGCTTAAACTTCCTTTATCCCCATTATACAAAACTACGAAAATGAAACCATAAAAAAGTAATATTCCAGTTTATCACCAGGGTCCTCAGCTGAATTTTCAGCTCAGTGCCTTGTTATTAGATTCTGATAGGGACTGGGGTTATAACTGCTTGCAAATAAATCTATCTCGGCATTTGGACTTTAATACACACCTTAATTTACATACAACACATAAGCACATTATCAACTGTCATAGTAGCATCCGAGTATTTGGGAAATGGCCAAGAGGAAGAATAAGAAGATTTTCCAGTTCGTCGATTAAATTGTTCTTATGGAAGTTTTGAATATTTGTTGTTAAATTGCTGAGGGAAAAATTGATGTAGTAATGAGAAATTCTCATATCTTTTAGTATTTAATTTTAGAGCAATTGGTTTTCTTAGTATCTTATTATTGATCACATCTGCACTATAATATTAGAAGTCGAGAAAGTTTGTATATTGGTATAAGAAGGGTAAACTCGGGAACCACTGAACCGATTTCAGTAATTATTTCACCATTAACATATGAAACTTATAACTTCCATATTTTCATTAGCTATATTAAATTATGCTCGCTAATGTGGGGAACAGTAATTTTAGAAAACAGCGGAGATTGAACAAAACTGTGCGCTACGAACGCTCAAGTGTGAACATGCTGCCTAAATTTTAGTCTTATGCAGAAATATATCGTCGTTGCCGGGACAAAACCTCCTATGTGGTAATATTTTTGAGATATACTGACCCGCAGCACATACATCTTGAAGAGCGAGAATGCCTTGACAGTATTCACACAATATTGCACCTACGATGACAGAACCTTACCGGCCAAAGCTAAAGTATTTTACATAGGAGGTTTGGTCCCGGCAACGACGATATCTCACTAAGTGAGCTTAGAATTCCGTTTACTCATAAGAAGATTTCATATACATTCGCTTACCAACTCTACACAATAGAACCACATTATTATGATCACCTGTTAGCAGTGCCATCTGCAGCGTGTAATCCATGTCGTATGCTCCGAGACTTGGGCTATTACATGCGACTGACAGTCTGGCTGTATACATTCCACTTCCTGCTGTCATGGGTAAGAAAAGCGATTTAACAGATTTGGAAACACAGGTAATCATCTGCATCCACGCCAAGTGGAGCAGAACTTTGGAAACAGAGACATTTCAGAACCGTTCACGTTCCTCCGTGGTAAAAGTATATTCTGAGTGGGCAAATGACACCATTGGTAATAACCACCGTGGAAACTGCGAAGTTCCACGCCCCATTGATGTACGAGGCAAACGCCGGATACGGCGGTGCGTAAAGGCCATCGGATGACCTGCAGTGGAACAGTTCACCGTCCAAATAAAGCATGGGGATCCAAACATGTTTCCACCGCAACAGTTCATCGAATCCTTCTAGGAAGGGTGCTTCGGAGAAGACGGAGGGTGACTGGATCCACGCTAACACAGGTGGAATTCGCTCGACAGTATGTTTTCAGCTGCGTATAACGGATGGACGTCAGCGTGTCCGGAGTACCAACACGCTGCAACCATTGTTTAACGAACACAGGAAGGTAACGACAGTGTTATGGTCTGGAGAATATTCTCGTGGTATTCGCTGGGACCCATCATCCATGTGAAAGGCACTCCTGATCGATTTAGTTATAAATCCACCCTTGGCAATCACGTCCACCCCTACATGAATGATTGTCCTTTCCTGGGAAGGAAGTATATTCCAGGGCGTTAATATGCCTTGCCACATGACAAAAAGTGTTTCGTACTTGGCTGGAAGAATGCGATCAAGAATTCAATGTTCTTCCCTGGCTGCGAGAATACCCCGATCGCAAAAACTCGCTACGAAGATTCGTTTCGTACCCGGACTTCGTACGGGTTTGACATACAAGTTTGATGAATGATATTAACAAATGTTGATCTTGGATGCTTCGTTGTAAGCGTTTCTGTGGTAGAGGTATCATTCGGATGGGATGGAATTTTTTATGCTTGCCTCTTTATCGAGAAAATGCCTCTAATTCAGCGAGGCAAGATTGTCATTTTTGTGTAGTGGGTAGTGTTTTTAGCTGCCACCACCGGAGGCCCAGGTTCGATTCCCGGCTCTGGCACGAAATTTGAAAAGTTGTACGATGACTGGAACGGGGTTCACTCAGCCTAGGGAGGTCAACTGAGTAGAGGAGGTTCGATTCCCGCATCAGGCATCATCGAAGTGCTTTTCCGCAGTTTCCCGCTTCTTCTCCAGGAAAATGCCGAGATGGTACCTAATTTAATGCCACGTCCGTTTCCTTCCCACTTCCTTGCCAGTCCCTTCCAATCTTACTATCCCTCGCAAGCCTCCTGTTTAGCATAGCAGGTGAAGTCACCTGGGCGACGTACTGGTCCTCTTTCCCAGTTGTATCTCCAACCAAATATCTCACATTCCAGGACACTGCCCTTGAGGCGGTAGAGGTAGGTTCTCTAGCTGAGTCCGAGGAAAAATCCAACCCTGGACGATAAACTGATTAAGTAATAATAATAATAATAATAATAATAATAATAATAATAATAATAATAATAATAATAATAATAATAATAATAACGTCACTTATTGACATACGACTGAACCAAGTTCTACTCTCTGGTTTGATGTTTTCGCGTACTAAATGCGATAAGAGACGGAAGACAATCCTTGATGCACCCTAATCATTGCAGTGAGGTTGTCATTTTAGAGCAAGTAGCAACATTAACATCATCTGATTGCATAAGACTGAGCCAAGTCCTGCTGCCTGCTTTGATTTGTTCGCATTACAGAGAGCGATATTAGCAAATATTAATAACTCAATATTCGATATACTTTTGTTCTGTGTGTGTAATTTTCTGGGTAGTAGTTATCATATCCATTTTCTCGCACTACCTAAATGGTAGATTTAATTAATGAACTAGGATGTGGTGATTATTTATCGGGAGATTATTGTATTTATTTGTTTCACAATATTGTCTCCAGAGAAACATTTTAAACCATAAAATGCTTTTTTCCTTTCATTGGAGCTTGAAGATTTGGACTTAGTTCAACTAGCTAACTGTCCACAGAAATACGTCAGCAGAAATCCTTTCGGATATCATGGACGTTCATGAAATGAATTCTTCACTGTTGCAGAACAACAGATAACCAGTCAAGTTTTAAATAATGTACATTATGGCTCAAAATTAACACTTAACTTCACTGATGGTCTTTCAAAATTCGGAAACAGAGAACTAGGCGAAATGGCACTATCGAAATTCAATAAAATTGGATTTCAAAATATATTCTACGAGATTCACCAGGTTCTTCTTTTCATACATGCGAGAGCATAATGTTTTCCTAGGCAGCAACCTTTTGCCCCAAAAGCAAACAAGTTATCATCATCAACCAATAGGTTATGAATAGTTTGAGAGGTGAACAAATAATGTACATGATCGTTGTCTCCATACTGTGCGATGATGTTAATGATGCTAATAAAGCAGGTTTGTGCAATGAAACGAGATTGAATCTCCGGAAGCTAGACATAAATATATTTCATGCAGAAATTCAGACGGGCTTAGCTTCAGGAAGAAAGATTTTTATTCCAAGAATATATTCACCACCTGTGAATCTGTGTATATTTAGCTTTCTATGTCACAATAAATGAGCCACCAGGACAAATGTTAAATTTGAGATGAATCTCTCTACACCAGTGTTTTGGCAAGTTGCACGTAGTTTTCTCAAGAGTACCTACTCAGATCCATAGACACTAAAGTACAACTCCTAGCTAAAACTGCACACGATAGGGTTTGTAAGGAAATATTGAGATACCTGCTTTGATTCCATTGAAATGTCGTATAAAACCTAAAAATTGTAACTTCTTTCAAAAGGTATGTTAATAGTCCATTTAGAATTTCCAATTATTTTATAGCTAGTAATTTTGACTGTCGAAGACAGGCTTACGTATTAGTCGAATATAAATATAAATTCAGACACGCGGGTGGAGCCACGAGAACTCATTCAGTTGTAATTTTTTTGACTCCATGCACCCGTATTTCACAATGATTCTTGTCGGTATTGAATAAGAAATCTGGAAAAGGACCTGAAATTGTCATAACATGACGATTCATAATTAAATTAACCTGAAAATAGTTCTGCTATTTATGTAATTATATGTAACGAAGTTTACTTGATTATAAACGTTGAAACTGTAACTTTTAACTGATGATAACTGTAAATATAATGACTAAGATGTTGCTAAGATATATGAATGCCATATGAAATATAATTCTAATTAGTAAGCTAGTTCAAGAATATTTATGTTGATAAGGAGGGATATAATATTTCAGTGACAAGTTCAAACCTCAGGTAATGAAAGTAATATTTAGAAAATATTTTATCAAGTAAAGATGAATGTCCCGCGATTATGATCATGATATTAACAGTCAAGTAAAACGGAAAATAACGTGGATGTCTCGTGATTATGATCATGGTATTAACAATCAAGTAAAATGGAAAATAACGTATTTAACATTTCAATTTTACGAATAATTTTGATGATTTTTACATACTTTAAGCAAGTTTGCTATGGCCAAGAAATTATTATATGTGAATGTAGTAACATTTCGTTGGTTATAATACTTACCGTCTTTCTATTATCAGCATTCTTCTAATAATTCCTTTTCCCTGTATAATAATGTTCATACTAAAATGATGAAACGATAAAAAGAGAAGATATGAATTTATATTTATTAATCCATAATTATCCATTATATCCATAATTATTAACTCTTCAAAACGAAATAATTGTGGAAGTTTTTGTCTAATCGGAAATCAGTCTGCCACACCATTCATGTTTCCTGACTACTAAATTATATCACCAAGTTATCACGAATACAGCCTCGCAGCGTGTCATGGTCAACTTACCTCTCACTAAGACACGACCTCACCTTGCTTGCCGCGGTATATAAACTCGGTCCTGGGGCTTGAAACTCATTGTATATTCTCTCGAAGAAGCACAAACAACTCAACCGATCATGTTCAAGCTGGTAAGTAGCAGAAAACGAACTGTGTATCCCTAAAATATGGAGTAACATTTCTAATAGTACAGCTTATTAATGTCTGGCTCCTCGTATGAATGGTCAGTGTGCTGGGTTAGATTCCCGGTCAGGTCAGGAATTTTAATAATTGCGTCAACTTAATTTGTACTCCTCTTCATACAAACACAAGATATGACACTATCGACCACTAGAGAAACGCGTAATTGTAAACATATTCCTCCACATAGGGTTGGACCAGGACCAAATTCTCATGTGTCATACAATTCGCATCCACGACCCTATTAGGGCGTGTGGTGGTTGTGGTTATTGTTTCATAAGGAAGTACAACTGGGCAACCATTTCTATTAACAGTAATCAGAGTGGAAAATTGAAGTGGTCTTACACTTTGAAGATATCGGCCAAAGAAAGATAAAGGCCACGATGGGGGTGAAAATGAAGACTCCCTAGACCTCGCAAGTTTAATACTGTTGAATTTTGAAAAGAACAAGAACTGACCAACGGAGGTCGGATAGGATAGATGAAAGTGAGGATCCAGGCCCGAGTTAGTGGAAGAAACGCCTGGACCCAGTTATTGGCCTTGTGATCACCAGCCCACATTCCCTATCGAACCAATTTTAGTCAACTCTTCCGGCAGGCAGAAGTTCCGGGTGTGTAAAGAGAGGCGAAAATACGCAGAAGTAGAACATAACATTTTAATATAACAACTTAACGACCTGATCATTTGTTTCAATACGAATGAAATGAAATTCTTCATTTTAAATACGAATGTGTCCAGGTTTACTTTACGTAAGTTTCGTGAGTTACTATGGAATGAGTTTGATTTTCTTACAGAGTACAGATTTTTAATTGCTTAACCTTTGTATCTATGAAGTAGCAGTTTTGTAACTTAATTCGAAAACGGCCTAACTGTTTTTATGATAAAAAAGTCCATTTACCAACCCACGTTTTGATTTTTACCTAATGTTTTTAGAATATTTTTGACATTGGGTGTTCAGTTATTTATAGCACTAATGAAATACTATTTTAAAACATTGTGATTTGCAGTCTTGCACAAAGTTTAAATCTATAATTTAAATTGGGTTATTGGAAACAAATTTTCTACTAAAATAAAATAGCATTCTCTAATGAAGGTGTGCGAAGTAACAGTTGCTAAAATTTCCAGACAAATTTTCAATCACTGTATGGCATGTGTATACCACCTGAAAGCACTTTATTTTATAATCGATAATAATAGAATTATCCTTTACGTAAAACTGTTCAGACACTGTTCAGCTGCTTTAAAGAATAGTTAAGAAGAGCCTCCTTGTTTTTGCCTTTATTCTGTTATTTGGGGTAAATATTACTGGTGGATTGAGCTCAGGTTTACGCCGAATGCCTTTTCTAATGTGATTCCTAGGGGGAGGGATATAACAATATTATGTGTTTGGTGCAGTGCAGTGAACATAAATGAAAATATGTGTTAAGATAAACTGTTATAAAGACCACAAACTAGAATACTTCGAAAATATCCCTGTCTAGACCATTTATCGAGCTCGGGGCTCCCTAAACCGAAAACCACTACGTTCACCATTGAGTCATTGAGTCGCATAGTAGTTAAGAACGTAACAAAGCGGAAAATAATTAGACAGTACTCTACCAAAAAAACGTTAGTGAATTGCCACACGTATAGTCAGCGATAGATAATTAAGATTAAAACCAACCGAAGATTGTCAGAAAAATGTTAACCAATTTTAGTACACATAGGCGCTTATGTACAATTTGTTATCGTAATATCCACATAAATGAACACATTTGAATACAATGATGATAATTTTAATAGGAAGAAGAAATATTTGACGAGAAATCAAGAGAATTTATCAAGCAAACATGACCGACACAACATCGAGAGTAAAATTTTTAGGTGAAACTTCTAGACCATTTGAAATTAAAACAGGAGTCAAAGAAGGGGATGGATTATCTCCATTTCTATTTAATTCAGTTCTGTAAAAAGTGGTGATTAGAATATGGCAAAATGAAATTAAAAGTATAAATAGGTAGATGTGGCCAAAACCAAATTCACCTTAATTGCCTAGCATTTGCTCATGACATTGCTATCCTATCCGACAACAGGCAGGAATCAAACCAGTCTGTATGAAAGCAGCCAAAACGGGACTCAACATTTCTTATGAAAAGACAAAATATATGGAAGGGACTAGATCAGGTTTCAACAGTCGACCATTAATCACCAAATATGAAAATATTGCTCAAGTAGACAAATGTAAGTATATAGGTGATTCAGCAGAGTTAAATCAGCAAGTTAAAAAGAAATAATTGCGAAAATTCAAACATCATACAACATTACTTGGAAGAGATACAATAAAAGAAGTATATCAAAAAAAGGAAAAATTACGACATTAAAACACAGTAGGTAAAACAGAATCACTTTATGCATAGGAAACTAGCATAATTGGTGGCATATATAGAATAAATATGATCGAAAAAACAAAAAACAAAAATCCTCAGGAAAATCTTAGGACCAAAATGCGAAAATGTAGTTTGTATGACAAAGAAAGCACACGAAATTGATCAAGTTACACAAAAAATCACATATAAAATCAGGAAACGACGGTTACAATTGTATGGCCTCATCAGTGGAAAATCACGATAACAGGCTGAAAGAAATCAATAAATACCTAAATGAAATTGGCATTAATGAAGAAAAATTCGAGATAGAATAAAATTCAGAACCTTACCTCACGAACACAAATTATCTGTAGAGCCCTCCCGACTAAATACAGGATTGACTCATCAACGTAAAAAGAAACCCAGCGAGAGGATGAAGAGATATTAGGAAGAGAAGAAGAAACACCAAAAAAGTGTTAATAAGTTCAAAACCGCTCCTTAATTGAGCATAATGAATCAATAAAAATAATAAGAAGAATGTTTGATTAACGTATTTTCAGTTGTTATGTGTCTGGATCATTGGTTAAATGGTGAGTGGAGTGGTCTTCGATTAAGATGGCCCTGGCTTCCATTTCCAGTTGGGTCGGGGATTTTAATCCTAAATGATTTATTCCCTTGCCTAGGTGACTGGGTATTTGTTCTGCCCCAACATTCCTGCAACTCCTAATCCACACACAATATACAGATGCTCTTTACCGACGTTGACGGTCTGCTTTACAAGGGCTGCACCAGACTAGCAATAATACACTAAATTGTAATTGCTGTACTCGTTAAGAAAGGCCAGAATACGAGATTCGGGCTCTGGGTGCTTTTTATCGTACTACACGGAGTTGTATGTAAACGCCCTCAAATGCCAGTTAACTTAAACAATACCGATTCCGATATGTGCACAACAGAAGGACAATCATCAGCCAATTGAGCGCTGAGGAAGGCAGCTACAGAATCCATACTGTTGTACTGTGTACAAACCTTCATTCTATATTAGTGATAAATACTGAGTTGTGTTATTCCTTGTTTGTTTGTCTTCATAATCCTGATCGTAATCTATGATACTGACCTGCCAGTCAAGGTCTCATGTAGGCTATATTTATATTGACTGTATTTGTACGTCGGTTGAAGTGATGGTATAATTTACAAGAGCGGAGTTCCAAATTTCCTGTTGCCTAGGAACGAACTCAGATATTATGCTGTTTAATATTACTGCAGCCCTCTATACAGCATAGGAAATGATCATATGCCATATATGCCGATCGCCTTAAGAGTTTGAGTTGCTGTACCTGATATTCACTACATACAAAACACTACTGGATATTATAATATTGGAATCGGGTGCGCGCTATTTTATATGGCACGTAGTTAAAATATGGCCTAGTTGTTAAATTATTTGCGTTCTGAACAACTGACTGAGTTTCTAATTTCCATCCAAAATTGAGTAATTTCATTCTAGACCACTCAAGAAACAGATTCCCACGTCCTCCCGCAATAGCTACAAACAGATGCCTGAACGGCACCTAACACATTAGCCTTTGCTGAATCCTATCCATCCCTAGCTCACATTATGTACGCAAGAACCAAGAATTTTGAAGGAAAAAAAAAAGCAAAACGCGATTTCACAAGCAAACGTCAAGCTGATTAAGTACATATGGCTCATTGTGTACCTCGTCTCAAAAAGGTTACATGATTAGAAAACCAAAACTAGTCTAAGACAAAAACAATACCCACACAAAATGTATCTAATATATGACATTTAACAATATTTTATCTTACAGTTCGTTCTCCTCGCCGTCTTGGCTGTAGCCTACGCTACTCCTGGTTACCTCGGTGCCGGAATTGCTGCTCCCGCTGCTGTGGCCTACGCTGCTCCTGCTGTTGCCGCCCCCGTGGCTTACGCCGCACCTGCCGTTGCCGCTCCAGTTGCTTACGCTGCTCCCGCTATCGCCGCCGCTCCTCTGGCTTACGGAGGAATTGTCAAGAGTCACGGAATCATCGGTTAGATTCTTATGGATCTCTAAGCGAATTCACTCAAGTAGTTTTCTGACCAAAAATTTGTTATCTCGAACATGTAAATACGGTTCAATAAATTTATTAAACGGACAGTATAAATGTTTATTTATATCACTTAACCTGCAATTATCCCTCATACTTATTACTATCAATTATTTATTTTACAAAATTCGGAATATTATCGTAAAGTTGTATGAAATATCACCTTCCATTTGGAGAAAATTGAAAATAAATTCTCTTCGGTTATAAAGGTAATACATCTTCACACATCATTTGGTAATTTTAACTTCCCAAAGCGTCCGGCTCCATGGCTAAATGGTTAGCGTGCTGGCCTTTGGTCACAAGGGTCCTGGGTTCGATTTCCGGCATGGTCGGGAATGTTAACCATCATTGGTTAATTTCGCTGGCACGGGGGCTGGGTGTATGTGTCGTCTTCATCATCATTTCATCCTCATCACGACGCGCAGGTCGCCTTCGGGTGTCAAATCAAAAAACCTCCATATGGCGAGCCGAAAATGTCCTCAGACACTCCCGGCACTAAAAGTCATACGCCATTTCATTTTATTTACTTCCCAAAGTTAATATACTGAAAAAAAAGAATGTTAAATAATCCTAATACGGAAAGGACAGTTTACCGTAAGTCCGTACAATAAAATGGTATATCATTTGAAATAAATATCACCAACAAAATTAGCATTATACAAGTTTACTTTTCGGAAATGAAGATGCGACACATGGAAGAGCGAGAAAGGACGATAGCTGGGAGTAATGGCAGGAGGACATTCGAAATGAGGAGATAAAGACTGTGTTAAGAATGATTTCCATGGCTCAAGCTCCTCGTTTGAAACGACTTTGATTGTACGTTCAAGTGTTGTGAATGGAGAATGTAAGGTTACCGAGGAGAGTAATAGGCTAGACTATACTGAACTTCAAGTCATGAGCTTAGGAAAAGTATCCTTCCGCACGTGAGCACGTCCCCTGTTCCCCCTTCCCGTCTCCGTTCTCCATCTCCGCCACAACCAGCTTATTATTAACGCCGTGCGTCCATCTGACAAGTACTTTATTCTCAAATAGTGAAGCATTAAACGAAATCACATCCTTTCACATAGCTGTACTTTGATCATGTACCATACCTATGTATTTATTCCTTTATTGACCATGTAAAACCTACAGATTACTGACGAATACCGAGGCAAGAGAAGCAAGGTTTATTTTTATTTCATAATGCAATTTGTGTGAGGCACATGGGGACTTACAACATAAGTATACGATTCCGCTCTCGTGCAACACTGTCAGTGGCAGTTCCTCACAGTTCAAAAGGCTGAAAAAAATCCACTTGTGAGTGGGATTGTAAATATTGTAGTCTCGTCATTCGGAAACTAAATAACGAACTCATGATCCCCTCATGACAACATTTCTGCAGGCAGAGGGCGGTTACGAACATAAAGCAAAGTACAAATTATTATTATTATTATTATTATTATTATTATTATTATTATTATTATTATTATTATTATTATTATTATTATTTTCGCTGGAGACTTGGGTTTTCCGTGGAGTTTAAATTCCACGCGAGCGGCGTGAACACTGTACACAGAAACGCCCATCACCTGCGCGGTCTTTTTCACTTCTTCCACAGTCCACAGCGGATTCTCATCTCGTAGGCTACTGTAAACGTTTAAAACAATTTGGTTTAGGTTTCCCACTTCATTTTTCTCCACTTTTGTTACCTTTAAAGTATTTCACAGGCGACTCAAGCGTCACAGCATCGCACACGTCTTGCTCACAGCTGGCAGCCATTATGAATACTGAACACGCTCTTGCAGCCAGCATTGCCAACAGTTTTCTTGGATCCATCTTCAACGCCGCACATATTATGCGAACTTATCAGCAATGGAATGAATTCGAACAAAGCTTACTAAGTACACAGTGCAATAAGATATCAGTATCATATAAAATAATTATTATTTTGCTACATACACCACTGAGAACAATAACTATTCATAGCCATATACGTATAAAATATCAGAGTTAGTAACGAACCATACAACCTGTGATATATTTTCCATATTTATACAGGGCATAAATTTTTAATTCGTCAAGTCAGTTCACCAGAATATCTAACAAAACTGAAGGAAGCTCCTGACTTCAGGAACAAGTAACAAACCTAGGGAACTATTTGGCGCTGCGGAAGCCTTTTCACCGACCAGAAGACTGACTAACATCAAAGGGACCGCTAAGGTCTTGAGTTGACTCTCAGTATAGGCTATATACAGTTGAAGATGCATAGGAAGACCAAGATGACAGTTAAACACAATATTTAATTACTTAAATGTACGATATGCGTAACTTAACCAGGCCACAGGGCTGGTTGCAGATGAGGGATTGTGGGAGAGAATAGTTCATTCACCGAGATTTGCAGACTGAAAACTCAAAAGCTTAATAGTATTAAAGATAGATACATACTCTAAATATGTATGATATGGAAGTATGAACTACACAGTGCACCTTCCAGCAAGGTGAATAAACAATTTATCTTCGTGATAACACGTTGAACGTTCTGAGTCTCCACAGGGACTCCAGGTTTCAGATCATTTGTTTTATTTATCCCCAACATAAAACAGAGCTATAATAAAATAACTTTAATTTCTTACTTAACGCATAATGGCCCAATAATTAAAATACATTCATGGTAATCACCAAACAGAAAATTAACAAGCCTTTCTTCTACAATACACTGAATCATTAATCTCACGATTTAACCGCTATAATTCACACTTGAAAACTAGGTAAGACTTTTGTATGCGCATCCATATGAATGTAAAATGTAATCACAGGAGCTCGAAAATACGGATTTCCTTCACAAATCTTATATATGAGAAAAGAACTTCCTTTATTGTTGTAAATAAGTAGCCAGGGATATTATTCTCTTCACTTACATCTCATTATATTTGAAAAATAAATTGTTGACAAATTTTGAACTTCCTATCAACAAAAATGTTAGCCCATATATCAACAAAAAGTGTATTTTACCCCTAACTATAAAGCACTGTGTTACGAAGCAGATATATTCTCTTTCCTTTTGGGTAAGGTCGGTAGATGCAGAGTGGGTCTCGGCCAATAAGTGGCCAAGGCTGGTCAGTAGTCTTACAGCTGTGCATTCTGACCAGCCAACCGAACAGAGGACGGGTGGCCACGGCTCTCTCGTGGCTCTACGCCTTTGCATTCGGGAGACGGGACAGGGTTGGACCTCACGTCTGGCCCCAACCGTCGGCTGTCCTGAGAATGGCTTTCCGTGTTTTCCGTTCTCCTGCACTAAGGCGAATGCCGGAACAGTTCCTAGTATAGGCCCTTCAAGAGAGCTGTGGGTAATTTTGTCCTATCATATACTATTCTGTCGACATTATTCCGCGTCGGATATGTATAATGAATTTCCGCCTTTGAATTGGGGCCATAAGGCAATGAGCAGGGATATATAAAGGTAAATTAAAATGTGGTTGGCTGTAAAAGATGTGAAATTTGTGATAGTGATAATCAAATTACTCGGTTTAGAACTCAGGAATAATTTTGCAGTATATCAGACTTTTCTCATCAAGACGTATTCTGCCCTTCAATCACATTCAGGTTAGTTACAAATTATTCTGCTAGTGCCTTGTTCTAACAAAAGGTAAATGATCAGGATGCAATAATTTCTATTTTGCGCATTCCGTATGAGGTGCCCCCCCCCCCCCACCTTACCGCTCATGTGCACGTTTATCTCCAATCTTGCGTTCTACGATCAGCTGTACCAGGATCTATTGTTCACTTCTTAACATGCGATCGAAATATGCTGGTTTTTTTCTGTATTTTGTGCATGTTTATCTGACATGACGGAGAACCTTCCCATTGGTAACGTGGTATTCCCATAGGATGTGCAATATTCTACAATACACCCAAATTTTGACGTCCTGCAGTTGGTTCACTAACGAAGATGTAAAACTACAAATATTTGGGATTGTTATCTTAATTTGTAAATGTTTAAGAATAATTGTTATCCATCAGACAATATCCCTGACCGCGAAAATATTGAGAAAGGAATTAATTACAAATATTTCAGCAGGGATGACAAATGATAACAAGAAGTATATTTTCTTTGTTTGACACTTTGTAAACACTTTGTAACAGTACGTTATTAATTACCATTTCTATAAACCTCATTGTTTGTATAATTATATTTGTTTTAAGTCACATCTTCACACATAGTTTATGGCGACGATGTGGTAGAACATGAATAATTGTGGGAAGGAAGCGACCATGGCGTTAAGTAAGCTACAGCCCCAGTATTTGCCTCGTGTGGAAAAAGCAAATCACGTGAGACCATCTTCGGGCTTTTCGATAGTGGGCTTCAAACCCTCTATTTTTCGAATGGAAGCTAACAGCTACGTGACAAAAACTGAGTAACAAACTCACTCAATCTGTGGATTACTTACGAATTGTGAAATGGATAAAATTCGAATCTTCTTTACAGTAAGGAAATTGTCATCTAAAAAATGATATTTGAAATATTTTAATGCAGAACTAGTTATAATCCTATAGACAACATGCGTTTTTCATTGTTGTTCTTAGATGATAATTACTAACCCAAGGAAAATAATAATATTAATTACTCCGGATGAAGGAGAAAGGTATTTGGATTACATTTTCATCGACGTCTCTCAAACTACAAGTGCGATTTTGAAACTTAAATGTGGTATTTCTGTGATTAGAAATCTGAGTAAAACTGCAGATCTCGTTTTTGTTATTATCACGGTATCAATATTATGTCCGGCTCCATGGCTAAATGGTTAGCGTGCTGGCCTTTGGCCACAGGAGTCCCGGGTTCGATTCCCGGCAGGGTCGGGAATTTTAACCTTAATTGGTTAATTTCCCTGGCACGGGGGCTGGGTGTATGTGTCGTCTTCATCATCATTTCATCCTCATCACGACGCGCAGGTCCCCTACGGGTTTCAAATCAAAAGACCTGCATCTGGCGAGCCGAACTTGTCCTCGGACACTCCCGGCACTAAAAGCCATACGCCATTTCATCAATATTATGTAAAACTACAAATATTCGGGATTATTTTTAAGAATAATTGATATCCATCAGACAATTATCCCTGACCGAGAAATTATTGAGAAAGGAATTTGTACCGGGAGGTACACCTCTACGCCGCACATTTAAATCTTGCGCCAATTAAATCTCCTCTACAGGAGAAACACTGAACTTGAAACTAGACCTATATAAACGTTTCCTTTGAAGATGTCACTACCGTAATGTTGTGATTATGAAGTTGCCAGTACTGCGTGAATTTCTACTTGTTTTTGTTTTCCGTTCATCAAGAAATGTGGACATTCTCTCAGATATGTCACTACAAAAACTATGATCATGCACCCTGGTGCAAAGTGAAAGAAACTTTTTGGAAGAAATTTTGTATTCATAAGTTTTTTTACTAAATTTTGTTCATTCATCTTTGGGTTGGCAGTTTTAAATTTTGCCAATCCCTAATTTCTGTAATTAATTTTCAGCCTATCACTGGTTTCTTCTCCGATTTAGTGTATAACTTTAAGGTAACCAATAAAATTGAGAGGGTGTGGCTTAATTATTCACGAAAGGTCTCGAACTTTCCCCGAGGTTTTATAAACTGCGGATTTTCACGTCTCTTGGCCACTTGATCAACATCTAATTAAGTGTGTATATGTGAAGCAGGAGGCGGGAGGTGCCTCCTTCATCAGGCAGCAGGTCTTCAGAAAGGTAATGGCCGTTTAACATATTTATTTCTTGCTAGCTCCGCAGTTTAACCCGAGGGATAGGTCCGAAACTTTAACGATGTAACCTACTTTCCTGTAATGTAATTTTCTGCCGGCTTATGTGAATATCTTTAACTGTAAATCGGGGATAGAGAGTACTGTACCCTCTCGAGCTCCCCTTCACATTGGTTTGAGGTGACTACGTTTGTAACTGGTCTTTTCCTTTTCCGTAATGTCCTAAATTATTCTTATACGGGTCACCTCCATAGTTTGGAAATAGCCCCTGTTTCATCGGCCTAGTGCCTTTTAGGTTTTAGAATGAGTATTTAGAAGTGCAAGTACACGCCTCCATTCATTTTGGTATTTCTGGCCATTTACTTAACCTGTTCTGTTTCTGCTAAGGCCCAGTAGGTTGGGTACAAGATACCCTCGTGTCATTTTTGTAAGTTGTGCCTTGATGGCAATAAATTGTAAAGTCTGGCATTGCCTTTAAGAAGCTTGAAAAACTGAGAGCGTGTCAGCTCTTTTCAAGTGTTGTAAAAGTGCCTCTGGGAGGCTTGACATTGACATTTTGTGAGCATGTGCTCCAGACATTAGGGGAGTTCTGCCCTTAAGTAAGGTTATTAGGTTGAGCGTGTAGCTCAGGAAGTGTAAAGTGAGGGCTTGAAGCCCAAGTTCTGTTTGTACCACCAATCTTGTCCTTCCTAGACATTTTTTTGCTGCTGGTATCTCTTACCTTGTTACTGGTTTTTTAAAGAGAGAAAAAATACATAACCTTGTCACAGTTTTAAATTAACTTTGATTTGGTAGTTAGACCCATTCAGCCCGGCACCTTCTTTTACCTCTGCTGATCCACCAACCAAGGTAACAGTATTAATTACAAATATTTCAGCAGGGATATTTTCTTTGTGAGACGTTCATACATTTCTATGCCTCTATTCTATCTCACATTATTAGTAATGTAATATTTAAATGACAAAATTACCTAATATAGATATTAATTTATACACTAATTCATTTATACAAAGACTGATATATAGTTACTTTTTTTAAATGTGTATGTTTTATGAAGCCGAAAATCAGACTGAGATACCAGGCACGATTTCCGTGCACTAATTCATGTTACCAAATTATCACGAGAGCAACCTCGCTTTGTGTCATGGACAACTCACCCTTCACTCAAATAATTTGACCTCATCTTGCTTGCTATGGTATATAAACCCGGTCGTCGGGCCTGAAGGACATTGTATATTCTGTCGAAGAAGCACAAACAACTCAACTAATGATATTCAAGCTGCTGACAGAAAATAGGCAGTGCACCTCGAAAATATAGAGTAATAATACGTGTATTTCTTTAAAATCTTACGACAACTTTGTAACATTTTTTCAATTTACAACTGATCACTTCAGATTGAACTGTAATTTAAATATAGCAAGAACTCTCACGTATGAATTTGCCTGTTCGTTGCAATTTTATAATGGATCGTGGAAACCTAATTACTTCATTCCTAGTTTTATCGAGTAACATTAAGTAATGCAAGTAAAAATTATTTTATTACAGTTCTGATAAAATTACACGAACCAATCAACGCTCTAATTTGCTACCGGTTGGTTACTAAATTCCTCGACAGCTGTTATCTAGTTCTTGATAGCACTGCTGATATATAATGCAACCTCTTGATGAGCAAGTTTGTACCATATTTAAATTTTTAATTTTAATTCCATAACTGAAAAGTAAGTTAAGAAAAACTTAAAACATCGTGCACAAATTAGGTTGCGTGGAGACTTATTTTCTATGATTTCCAAGCGAATTGTTAATAATGATATGGAATAGAATGTAATGTAATGTACTGTGCATAATATTCTCTTTATAAACACCTTTGAGTAAATCGAAAGCTATTAAGATTCTTATGTAAGAACATTAAACATTTAATGTAAGATACTTAACGGAAGCTTCTATGATAAACTGTGAAAATAATGAAGAGGATAAGTGACAGCGAGCCAGTATCTCAAAGGTCAATAAATGACTGCACAATTACAAGTAAATGATTGTCCGAAATCGATGACTGCACACGTAAAAAGTGTTATTATAATAAAGTATTATTATAATACCGTCCTATGAGATGATATTTAAATACGATACCATGAACAGTAATAATAATCGTGATATTAATAATAAAAAAATATAAATGATGGTAATATTATTTAACTTCAGTTCTGCAGTTGCTGGAAATTTTTCTCCAGCACTTTCTTTAATGCATTGGAGGCGAGATAGGTATAACGACATATCTCGATTTAAATATCCTCAGATGCCATTAACCTAACATTGAACTGAACTCATTATACCGAGAACTAATTACTTCTTTGTACGTCAGAGATAAACGCTCAACTAAGTAATTCTACGTTTTACTGTCCTTATATGTAGTTTAAGGGTACATATGTTTAATGGGAGTCACAGATTTTTACTCCTATTGCACAATTGGCTTATATCTCAGAGGAAGTTGGTCAGTAATAATTGCAACAACAGGAATATTCTACTGCCTGAGAATTAGAGTTGTAATCTTTCTCGACACACCATAGCGAATGTTCCTTTTTAAATGGTTCATGTCTTAAGTTGAATGTCTTGCTGTTCGGTGAAAAAATATCCTGCTTGGATATCATTCTATTATCAGTATTATGGAACACTGATCATATCTCATACAGTATTGTTGTTGCTAGAAATTTCAAAATATTTCAGATTGGAAGAAATGTACTCCGAAATCTCCACTGTGGTCTAAGGCTATATTTAGTGGTTTTCTCGCCCATTCAAGGCCAGATTGCAGGTAGATTAAAGTGGTTTCTATCTTCGAAAGCAGCAATGAGTCGAACGACACTTAACATTATATTCTGATCGAAAAATACATTTAATTTCCTTATTACCTCATATACCTTTACCGAGCTCGATAGCTGCAGTCGCTTAAGTGCGGCCAGTATCCAATATTCGGGAGATAGTAGGTTCTAACCTCACTGTCGACAGCCCTGAAGATGGTTTTCAGTGGTTCCCCATTTTAACACCAGGCAAATGCTGGGGCTGTACCTTAATTAAGACCAGGGTCGCTTCCTTCCCATTCCCAGCCCTTTCCTGTCCCATCGTCGCCATAAGACCTATCTGTGTTGGTGCGACTTAAAGCAACTAGCATAAATTTGTTATACTATTTAAATTGTAATGAAAAATACCTTTTTATACAATAGATAAGAAACGCAGTATTTTATGGTTTAACAAAGTATTGCGATTCAGAGAGGTGACTTATTCTGACCACTATTGGAAACTTCTCGTTGGAACAGTTTAATACGATGTATTGCCTCCCTGACGTGAGTTACGGCCTCATAAAGGCCTTTCATGTTTCTGACAAGACACCCTAAATTCACTTGAGGTAGATTTCTGTAATCCTCATCAAGTGTCCCTTCAAGGGCTTGTAACGTTTGAGCACGTTGTAGTCGACATTGAATGAGTTGTTTCACTTGATTCCAGACTTGCTCGCTTGTGTTGCGGTCTGGGCTCGTGAATGTCCATTCAGTTCATGGCAAATTACGCTCCCGTAGGATTCGATATTGTCATAATGAGGTTTAGCATCGTTGTGCACTAAAAGCACATTATCTGCAACTTCTCTCATTTGTGGGACAACAAGAGGCTCTAAGACTTCATCAATATTGTACCGAGCTCATACGGATCATCACCTACGGTAATGAGATCGAATTTTCGTGTCTTCATATTTAAAAATCTGTTATAGATCCTCCTCCAAAAAAAGCAGCGTATAGAACTGATTTTGTATCGGATCATTCTTCACTTAATCTCCAAAAGGCGTAGAGGACCATCTGAACTTTAAGGACAGAATCGTGACCCATTAGTAAAGAAATCACAGGTTATCGGAGCCTTAGGCCTAGCAGGGCGTCGCGGCTTTAAACCGCTCTCGGAATCTGTTAAACATTGTTTGATCACTAATTCTTGCTCCTAAAGCCTGGCATAGATACACCTGTAGTGACACTGCAGTCGCGAAGCTGGTAGCCACACAAAATTGTTCTGAGGTGCGATTGTCTTCCCTTGCCGACCTGCGTTAGGACGCTAAGGGACATTTCCAGTCTCTTGGAAACTTTTACAAAGATGTCATGTGGTTATACTAGGTAACCCCTACAATTTTGGCCACTTGCTTATAAGAGTAGCTTTCTTGAACAAATATAATGGCATGAGTGGTATTACATGGCTAAAGTTGCCTACCTCTTTTCCTGCAAAAACCTGATGATGTGCCATAAATCACAAACAAGGTCATACACACAGAAAAACCTTCGCACACAGTTTGATTTGTGTTACATGAAAATTCCCATTGGTACAAAAGCGGCAAAAATCAAAGTAATGAGACTTGAGCCATCTTATGTGCAGGAAGTATGAAAAATAGAGGGCATAATTTCTGGTTTGTATTCCCCATATATAGACAGTAAAAAATTTAATTGCAACAAGTGTCCGGAGAAGATTGTTTTCCGAGTCATGTCCTTCAAATCCTTTTTTGATCCGAGAGTGTTTGCTGTGACAGAAGATATATATATATATATATATATGTTTTTTTGCTAGTTGCTAGGTATTATGACGACGATGGGACATGAAAGGGCTAGGAGTGGGAAGGACGCGGCTTTGGCCTTAATTAAGTTACAGCCCCAGAATTTGCCTGGTGTGAAAATTGGAAACCACGGAAAACCATCTTCAGGGCTGCCGACAGTGAGGTTAAAACCTACTATCTCCCGAATACTGGATACTGGCCGCATTTAAGCGACTGCAGCTATCGAGCTCGGTACAGAAGATATTAACAGGGCACCCTTGACTGTTAATTATGAGGCAAAGGGTACTTTAAATGTTGTGTTTGGCGTTCGACTGTGGGAAATGTGCGTTCATGCGGACGGCAAGGCTGCGCTGGCTCATCTTTTGTACCAGCAAAGGTACCCACAGTGAAAATGTCCAAATCGGAAGACATTTGAACGTCTCCATCGACGTCTGTTAACTCATGGGAAGTTCGAAAATCCTGGTTTAGATAAGAGGCGAAGAAGATCTTCAACTCCAGATGTGAAGGAGGAGATTCTGGATTCTGTGTACACGACTCAGATTGTATTCGTCTCCGGTGCTTGACATCAAATACTTTCGAAATCGAATTCTGGAAGGTTGTGAGTAAATACGCAATACTCCTGGAATTTGGGATTATGTTCGCGGGGCCATGATACATTGATGCGAGTTGATGCGAGGCTTTTGTTCGTGCAGGAGCCGGATATTTTGAACATCCTCTGTAAAGGCAACTACCTGCCACAAGAAAAATGTTGGGGTGAATATCAGTTTTGAAGCCCATAAGTGGGAAACCAACCATTTCCGGTCACATGTTGTAATGAAATATTTTTTTATTGTCTGAATATGGAGGATACATACTGTATCTGAAATTATGCCCTCTACTTTGAAACACCCTGTATAAAGAAGAAACTTTATTTGATTGTTATTTTGATTCTTTTATCTTGCAGTTCGTTCTCCTCGCCGTCTTGGCCGTAGCCTACGCCACTCCCGGTTACCTTGGTGCCGGAATTGCCGCCCCCGCCGCAGTAGCCTACGCTGCACCTGCTGTAGCTGCTGCCCCTGTTGCTAATGCCGCTGCTCCCGCCATTGCCGCCGCTCCTCTGGCTTACGGAGGCATTGTCACGGAATCATCGGCTAGGACTGCAAGAATTTTTGGGAGAATTCTTTGGACTGGTTTCTTTCGACCAAAATTTTGTAAATTCGAACTTGTAAATACGGTTGAATAAATGTATTAAAATGAAGGTATGTTTTCTGTGAATCCCAATCGATCCATCAGCTATTCCTATTCCCCTAAAGAGATAATATTTAAGAAAGATTAGGAAAATTATTAAAAGTCGTATGGAAAATTTCACCATTCGTTGACACAAGCTAAACAATCAAAGCTGCTATAATTTATGTGTTTCTTTTTTATGACTGAGAAAATCCTTTTTATGCATAACTATAGCAATTTGTATGTCTTGAAAGTAATATATTATGAAATTAAGAGTTACAAAAATGAGACCACTAAAAAGAGAGAATAATTCGAATATATAAAACAGAATGAATCGTCAAATTACGTAGAATAATACCAGACACAACAAAACAATCGGGTCTCCTTATGTGCGTGTTTGTTTCGAAATCACCCTCCTCTCCAGATTTTAGTATATTTTCGGATGTGAAACTTAGGTTTACGCAGCCTTAATGAGGTAGTGACATGTAAACGGTGACCTTTTTGATTCGAAGGTGCCATAATTCACCCCAGGTATACCAAGCCCTTAGACAAATTTTCGCCCAAGCTGCCTTCGGTTTAGAGGACCGCGGGGTTTTTCATCAGCCGAGGTGGGGGAGTTTATCGGCGTCTGAATCAGCGCCTCCGATTCGGGGACTGATTGTTATTCTTCATATTTAACACTCACATCGAATTTTACAGAAATTCTCAAAAGTGAACACATCTCTTTGAATTAGGTTGGGGTGAGGAGGGCTATCAACAGTAAAACTAAGCTCGATATGCATTTAGTGCCTACGCCAAGTGATTAGGGAATGTCATGAATGAAAGAGAAAGTTTGACCGGTGACACTGCACGGAAGGCAGAGCTGGTTGGCCACAAGGAAACATAAAATAGTACCGCATATCATGAGGCGAATTATATAATGGTACGTTTGCATTATCGTCTTGTGATCATGTCCAGGTTTGGGGAGAAAAATATAAATATTTGAAGTTTTCGAGATGTATATTGCCTGAAAAATTATTATCAGATATACAGTATAATATAGTTTAAATTCTCGCAAATATGGTTTATGTTATTTTAAGCAATCAACAAAATTTTCCATAATGAACTGCAAAGTTACTTCCCAGCAAAGAAATTTACATTTGCCTTCGTGATCGCAACTCATAATTTGCGTAGCGACAACGGGGAAGACTTCTTTTTATTTGTACTTACTAGGCCAAAGTTCAGATGAAGTGAAACAAAAGTTCCTGGATTTCTGAATGTATTGCGGAAAGAGTTGTATAAGGAATTGGACTTTTAGGCACAAAGCTGTGAGTTAACAGTGAGAAGCCATTGAAATAAAGATTCACCTTCAATCGTTTTTCATCTAGATATTTTTGAATATTTCCATCTAACATAATCCTACTCTAATATAAGCTGCCATCGCCATATATTCCATAAAGTCGGTGATCGCAAATTTGTTCAAGTAGTCACATATCATATATTATATCCTTGTAATTAAAAAATTTAGAAGCGAAGGTGTAAATTTCTATTTTCAGGACTTGGAACAGGTTAAGACAGCTCCTTATTAATGCTCGCTGTCGGCTGCAATTATATTAGGTTTAGGGAGGTCTGAGGAGTGTTAAATTATTCTACGTTCAAGATTATTTTCTTTCAATGATCGATATGTTCTTCTTCCAACGTGTTTTGATTCTTCCTTCGTGATAATCAATCAATCAATCAATCAATCAATCAATCAATCAATCAATCAATCAATCAATCAATCAATCAATCAATCAATCAATCAATCAATCAATCAATCAATCAATCAATCAATCAATCAATCAATCAATCAATCAATCAATCAATCAATCAATCAATCACCACTGATCTACATTTAGGGTTGTCGCCGATGTAATAGATTCCCTATTTTTGTTACCTGAGACTTGTCTCAAATAAAATCAAAGTAGCTGGAAATTTATCAAACATCATCCTTGGTAAGTTATTCCAGTCCCTAATTCCATTGCCTATAAATGAGCATTTCCCAAATGAATCGCCTTTGGATTTCAAGTTTATAGTTATATTATAATCTTCCCTACTTTGAAAAACTCCACACAACCTGTTCGTCTACTAATGCCATTCCAAGTCTTCCTTCCACTGACAGCTCGGAACATTCCGCTCAGTCCGGCTGCTCGTTTCTTCACTCCGATATCTTTGCTGCCAAAAGTTTGCAACATTTTCGTAGCACGATTCGTAAGTCCGAAATTCTGTTAATATTTTTATGAATAAAGAAGTTCAGCACGTAATAAAATAATTATTAATATAATGATAGTTTTTTCTACTGTTTAAAATACTGAGATGAATCCATGACCGTTGTGCTGCAATGTAGATCCTGTGTAAAATGAGAAAACGTGAAGAAAATTGGAAACTATCATAGAAATTTTGAGATTATATCTACCTCGTACAATTAACTTAAAATATTTGGTAAAGCTGATTGCTTTCCAAGGGGAAAGAACAACGAAATATTTCAGCCACAATAAATATCAAGACCAATTTTTTCTGCCTAATTTACCTGTTCCCCACAAGGAGGTTGAGAATTTTAGAAACAAGGAATACAGATGGTCCCTCCTTCCATAGATTTCGAACAATACTATCCTTCAACGTCCAGTCCTCCAGTAGTCACTATGGCTTGTAATGAGAATTTATTCATATAGAAATGAACCGAGCATCGTTTAAATTAGTTGTGGGCAAGGACAGAAGAAGGAAAAGAGGAATTAATGAAAAGAGGTTCATAAATACACACAAATTGAACCGGCATTTTTCCATTACTTCAGTGATTACGAAAAAACTGTATAAAATTTGAAGTGCATATGATTCGATTTAAATTATTAGTATACGCATTGTTTCAGAATATATTATTATTCATAATATTGGCATTGTTACGCCAGTAAGGGCAGGACAAGAGAATAAACAGTACGGCCTACGATTCTGGAAAAATGACCACAAAAACTTTAAATTTTTAATTTAATTTCTAAATGATATTTTGTTTTTCTTCTCCGTTCTCTTTCAAACATAACAATAACAATATTAACAACAGTGTCGTTTTTAAGATACATTTGTTTAGATGTATTACGTAATTCATTGTCAATGGTAAATCACGATTAATATGGTATATGTAAAGAAAAATAAAGTTTTCCTGGTCGAGGACAGCTATATAACAGGGGTATTTAAAAACTAAAAGATATGTAAGCTCATTGTATCCTAAGATACAATAGTGTGAAAATTGGAATGGCATTAAGTACATTACTATCAATTTGATGTTGTTACCGTACCGTACCCTTTTTTCTAGGCCAGCTATCCCTTGTAGATGTTCTCTCTCTTCCCCTCTCTCATTTAGAAGGGCATATTACAACAATAAGCTTCAGTGCATAATAAATAACACCGGAGAAGAAACTACCATTTCACAAGACTTATTAGCTTTTACCTTGGCACAACACACTTTGGTACGTAGCATAGGAATCTGAAGCTTCCTATTTAAGATATAGAGTACAACGGGAGATAGAACTCCCAAAGTACTGATCAGGCTTAGTCTTTTAATCAAGGTACCTTTAATACAGTTAAAAGCTAAACCGCCTTTACCCAATTTGACACTCGCTACCCTTAGTCAACAGGGAAGCAACATACTAAAATACATACTATATTGGTGACTAAGACGGGAAAGAAAATTATTAAGATAAAAAATACAGAAATTTGGAAAAGATTAGTCACCAGAAATGCAAAATGAAGAAGGGAAACGAGGGTCCATTTACGTGCGTCCTTAATAGCGTACATTACATGACACCGGCTTGGGTGGTCACACTTCGTAGCAAAAAACCTAGAAACATCAAATCAAGGGGAAATATGTACTAAAATTGGGTAAACGCGGCTCGACCCTAGCCGTTAAATGCTTGAGGGGAACGCTGCTATCTTCACGTCGCCACCCTCAAATAAGTTCACATGATAGAGTTAATTCTCAGCCACCTAGCATAGAAGCTGACCCAGCACACCTGTAGTGTGAGGAGAACCTCACCGTCCGCTACACTAATCAAGTTAGGTACATATGTTCCAAGATTACTCCTATTTATAGCGGCGAGATGGATGGTGATTGGATGATATAATTTAGAATCACAGTAGTGGCAACTCAGAAACTGGTAAAATAATTTATCAAGTGCCAGCCTACTAACAGTTACAATTGTCTAATATATATGTTCATTCCAACCCTCTAGGTTGCTCTTCTAAACAAAAGTAGTGACTTCTGTTAATTAATTTGAAGAATGTGAGGTTTTCACTAAGTTCAGTCTGTCCCCAAGAGACTTCATCACATTCAGACTTTTAAAGTGTTGCCTACCATTGGTGAGAGGCCTTACAGATGTTATATTATTATTATTATTATTATTATTATTATTATTATTATTATTATTATTATTATTATTATTATTATTATTATTATTATTATTATTATTATTATTATTATTATATCTTTTACGGCGATTTGAGACCACGTTAAGCTACAGTCATGCATTACTGGAAGCCTTCTTTGCAGCCCAAAATCTTTGCATTCTTCCTCTGCAGCCTGTCTACTTTTCCCCTGTCCAACCCTATTCAATTTTCGTTTGTCACGAAAGCCTCTGAAGATGTTGATCACTGATCTATACATTGTTCGGCTTAGGATGTCTTCCCGATTGAATACAGACTTTATTATTATTATTATTGTTATTATTATTAGTAGTAGTAGTAGTAGTAAGAGGAGGAGGAGGAGGAGGAGTTTCATTCGTAGGCTCAGCTTTTAGATTGAATGAGGAATACATAACGATAACATTCCCTTGGTCTGACACATTTCCAAATAATCTGGTGGAGAAAATAAGGAAATTAATTCATCATAATTATGTGTAGTCCGTTTCCAAAGCGATTCTTGTCCATGTACTCTGATCTTTGAAAACTGTGAAATTATTTATTGAGCGTATTAATGAACATGACCTCAAGCTCTTTAAGTACAAATACTACAGCTGGTTGCAAAACCTTCTGTAGAAGTTACAGCGCCAAGCAATCTCGCGTTCTTGTATGGCAGAGATACCGGCTGTCCACAATTAAATTTGGCCGATGACTTTAGATAATAGGCCCCTTTATACAACGAGCATCATCATCATCACCATCATCATCATCACCATCATCATCATCATCATCATCATCGTCACAATTAAATTCACGGTGTTCAGAGCGGCTCAGTACGGGCTGTAATCATAGTAGGAGACTCCAATTTCGCAGGTATACTAACTATGCAATGCACTCGCGAATTGGGCCACAAAAATATTAGTTCGAAGTATTGCCACCAACCAAAAACCTGGCACTGAAAGGAGTGGTAGGGTAGCAGAAAAAGGCAGGAAAGATCAAACACATTTTAACGGCGTTTCTTCCTCGTTTGTTAGGATTTATGGTTACAAACACTCTTCTATGTGGCCTCCCACCTCAGCAATATGCTGCATCGGTAACAAGGCATTGTCGAAATTTGCCCGCAGCATGTCGGCTGAAATCAAAGCGCCATACTAGCCTTTTGATCAGGCAGAGACCGGATATGTCCTTAACAGACATGATCCTTCAAATATACCCCAAATCGGACGTCACATGGATTTAGGTTGCGGGATCTAGAAGGCCACGCATGTGGAAAATGCCTGGAGATGATGCGGCCGTTATTGAGGGTTTCTCGCAACAAATATTTCTCCTAGAGAGCGACATGAGGTGTTGCCCCATCTTGCATGAAAATAGTAGTGTGGTCACAGTTTCCTTCCTGCAAAGCTGGAATCACGTGTTGCACAAGAAGGTCCCTATAACGTGCAGTTATCACTGTACACGTGACATGTCTACGACAGGTCATCTCCTCGAAGAAAAACGGACCAAGATTGAAGGAGCTTGTAAAACCACGCCAAAGAGTTACGTTAGCAATGGTTGTTCCTGCATAACGTGTGGTGGAGTCGATCTCCATATGCGATTGTTCTGTGCATCCACTACACTCAATAGAGTAAAATGTTCCTCGTCAGTCCACAGAATATTCCCCGGCCACATGTAGTCCAATTCCATGCGCACCAAAACACGAAGAGCAAAATCACGGTGCTGTCGAACATGTTGGGGTTTCGACTTATGAATGTTATGAAGTTTGTAGTCCAAGGAGAGGAAATGAAAACCTTGAGATTTGCCGATGATATTGTTATTTTATCTGAGACTGCAGAAGATCTCGAGAACTTGCTGAATGGTATCGATGAAGTCTTGGGTAAGCAGTACAAGATGAAAATAAATAAGTCCATAACAAAAGTAATGGAATGCAGTCGAACGAAGGCAGGTGATGCAGGAAATATTAGATTAGGAAATGATGTCTTAAAGGAAGTAGATGAATATTGTTGCTTGGGTAGTAAAATAACTAAAGATTGGAAGAAGTAAGGAGGACATAAAATGCAGACTAGCACAAGCAAGGAAAGAGCTTTCTTAAGAAAAGAAATTTGCTCTCTTCAAACATTGATGTAGGAATTAGAAAGATGTTTTTGAAGACTTTCGTGTACAGAAGTGAAACATGGACGATTACTAGCTCAGAACGAAAGAGAATAGAAGCTTTTGAAATGTGGGGTTACAGAAGAATGCTGAAGGTGAGATGCATAGATCGAATCACGAATGAAGAGATACTGATTTGAATTGGTGAGAGGAGATCTATTTGGCTAAATTTGACGAGAAGAAGAGATAGAATGATAGGACACATTTTAAGACACCCAGGACTTGTTCAGTTGGTTTTTGAAGGAAGTGTAAGTGGTAAGAACGGTAGGGGTAGACCAAGGTATGAATATGACAAGCAGATTAGAGCAGATGTAGGATGCAATAGTTACGTAGAAATGAAAAGGTTAGCACAGGATAGGGTGGCATGGAGGGCTGCATCAAACCAGTCTATGGACTGATGACTCAAACGACAACATGAAGTTTGTAGGGATACCAGAGTAAAGTGCACCGCTCTCCCTGGTCGACACATATTTCACCTGTTTCCATGAATTTCTTTAATCATGTTCTCTAGCCTATTAATTGATATGGGACCCCTTTAACAGCTTTTATCGTCGGCAATATTTCCTCAATGCAGCATTGCTGACATTCTGGTAGGAGAACTTCACCTGCAGTATTCGGTCTCCCTTCTCAATAGCCATTGCGTTTCACATGAAAAAGTTAGCTTTTCTTAAGTTTGAACAAACATTAACGTCAACAAGGAATCGACATGCGTCACCAAGCAACAACCAGGGAAATGACACAACGCAATTCCACATGAAGAACATTCTGACGTCAGACGTTGTGGCTGCTTAAAATGCCATGTATTCTCCTGGTGACAAGACTTGGAACCAATAATTTATGTGGTATAATTAGTGATCACATTGATTAGTTAACATATGTACGAAATTTCAGGCTCGTAAGATCATTACAGCTCGTGCTGCATGACGCCGAACTTCGTCCGTTGACTTGTGGGCACTCGGTACCTTTGCGAAGGACCTTCTTGGAACTCTGTCAAAAGGGCAAAGGCCATGTTGTAAAGGTATCTAACGACCAGGGGTAGTCATTTCCTTAACGAATGAATACACATATTAAATAATGTATCTTACGCTTGCTAATATATTTTCAAATTTGTATAAACAAGAAGTTCAGGCAATTTTGACAGTCGACGGGCTGAGTGGCTCAGGCGATTGAAGCGCTTGCCTCCTGACCCCAACGTGGCAGGTTTTATCCTGTCTCAGTCCGGTGGTATTTGAAGGTGGTCGAATACGCCAGCTTCTTGTCGGTAGATTTAATGGCACGTAAAAGAACGCCTCTGTAAAACACAAAATAAATTAGTCAGTGGGACGTACAGCAAATAACATTATTAATTTAAGTCTGTGAAGAAATTGGCTCCTCTCACATAGAAGAATGCTATAATAACATTCTAAGAGATTAAGTACATTCATATTTCCAATCTTTCAAGCCACTCTTGAATGAATAAAAATATGAAATCACGGGAATAGAACCAGCTTTTGGGTGGTTAGGCCGTGTGCATTTGCAGAGGTTCGCCCAGACGTGCCATATGGGCTCATCAGTTGGATTGACACGCCCCTCCAAGAGTCTGCTTAGAAGTGGCAGGCCAACTGCGTTGTCCCGCCGTTTACCGGTAAGCAAATATGGATTGCTAACCTGCTAACGGAGGAGTGAATACTTCATTTGCAAAAACATGTACTCACCAAAAATATAAAAAGTCAACATTTACACTTTAACGTGTTTTTATAACCTTGTCTTGCTCTGTTCATGAAAAAATTATTTTATTTGTACCGAGTCTTCAACATCATATGTGCTGCATCCTGTATAGGACCCCTGTAATGATTAAGAGTGGAATTACTCAATGCAGTATTACTGGACATTATTTTTTCTTATATATATGATACGAGTGAACAACTGGAAAAGACCTTGACAATGTTGTGAGATGGACATCAGACAATGGTATGATGAAAAACGGGGTTAAAATTCAGCTTGCGAGTTTCGAAAATAAGAAAAGTCCTCTCAGTTTTAATGACTGCGTTGAAGGGGTTAACGTTCCTTATGGGGATGACTGTAAATACCTAAGTGTTAATGTAAGGAAAGATCTTCATTTGGGTAATCACATAAACGGGAATGTAATTAAAAGGTATAGATCTCTGCACATGGTTATGAGGATATTTAGGGTTTGTAGAAAGGATGTATAAAGGAGTGGGCATACGGGTCTCTGGTAAGACCCCAACTAGAGTAGAGTGTATGGAGCCGTCACAAGGATTACTTGAATCGAGATCTGGAAAAAATCCAAAGAAAAAATGCTCGATTTGTTCTGGACGATTTCCGACAAAAGAGTAAGGTTACAAAAATGTTACAACGTTTGGGCTGGGAAGACTCTGGAGAAAGGCGAAGAGCTCCACGACTAAATGGTGTGTTCTCAGCTGTCAGGGTCGAGAGATGGTGTGAAATGACTTTAGCAGACGAATAATTTTGAGTGGTATTTTTAAAAGTAGGAAGATTCACAGTATGAAGATAAAGCTGGAATCCCACAGAACAAAAATGGGGGAAAATATTCGTTTATAGGGAGGAGATTTAGGGATTTGAATAATTTACCATGGGTTATATTCAATAAATATCCAATTTTTCTGCAATCATTTATGAAAAGGGTAGGAAAACTACATATAGGGAATCTACCACCTAGGCGACTGCCTTAAATGCCGACCAATGTTGATTACACTTTAAATCATTTGGGTTTTGAGAGTTATTTTGATCATTTTCATATGCTCCTTTCCAAAGAAACGATGTTCCACACGCACCGAAGAGGAGACCTCTCACTTCCCATGTATAATAAGTCGTATTATATCTCTTAGGTAAGGAATACATGGGAGATAGATGGCCTGCTTCTCGTCATCAACTTCTGTAGACTGTTGAACATCCTGCTGAAATGAAATTGTGGGGTCCAAAATTATTTTCTGCATGATTAAAGCCGAGGAGCTATTTTCGATGAAATGTCGACGTCCAGAAAAACAATGGCCCAGAGGATCCATTACACTGACCATGCGTCACCCCGTAATCTTCAGGCGTTCTGGCTGAGCAGTGGTCGCTTTGTAGGCTTTAGTGTTATAGGTGTGTGGGTGTGAAATAAATTTTATCACCATACCTTGTAATAATTAAAAGGTAAAACAATTAAATTACGGGTTTTTATTTATTCAATAATCCATACATACACTGACAAATAATGTTTTCGGTTTTAAATAATTATACAGCTGTTTTATCAAATCGGGAATTAACCTAATATACAGCTCATATTTCCTGTGTTCTAAATCATGTCCTGAATTATCACGAGTACAAGCTGGCTCTGTGCCATGGTCAACTCACCTCTCACTCAAATAATATGACCTCACCTTGCTCGCTGCGGTATATAAACCCGGTCCTGGAGCCTAAAATACATTGTACATTCTCTCGAAGAAGCACAAACAACTCAACCAACCATGTTCAAGCTGGTAAGTTGCAGGGGACGGTCAACGTGCTTCGAAAACATAATTTAACTTTATATTGTAATACAAACTGATAAAATGCTTCTTAAAGAAATAACTGAAGATTAGCATTTTAAACACTTATACACTCGAGACTTGCTGTTACTGAGGAATGACTTGATTTTCTCACCGAGTAGAGATTTTAATGACTTAAATATTCGATTTATTGAGCTGCATAATTTAAAAATAATTTAACATTTTCAGTGATGGCAATCCATGAAGTAACCCACGCTTTTAATTTGCTACCAGATGGTTAACTACATTCTCTCACATTAGCTGTTTAGTTGATGACAGGGCAACTGATACATAATGACTTCTCTCGAAAATTCACCCTAAACTGAACTGAAATTTATAACTTAAGTTTGATTACTGAAAGCGAATTTTCGTAAAATGTAAAATGATGTCCCATTTTCTGCCATTTTTAACTGATACAGTATTTTCGCGCCTGTGTCTTGGCATACGCTACAAAATACTGTAGCTCCCATCGAAGCCTTACTCACGTTAATAGCTGTGGCAGTGTGGAATCTGATCAGTTTCTGGTGATACCAGCTGAGAAATGCCAACTGGACCGCGACTTGAGCGTCAGTATGTCACAAAAGTTGGTACACATAGGGCTGGATGTCCTGCAATACCACTTTCTGCATTAGTGAGAAAAGCAAAAATGAAGTACCTCATATCTCATCCTTCCTAAAACTAAAACCAACCCCATGGCGCAACAGCTGCAAATGGCCATCGCCTACCAAGCGATCGCTACTCAGCCTGAAGGTGTGCAGATTAAGAGATATCGTGGGTTCAACACGACGAAGCTTCCCAGACCGAGGCCGCTATCTCACCGTCATACGGCTCGTCAATTATAATCACGTATGTAGGCTGCGTGGACCTCGAACCAACACGGGGTATCCGGGTAATAGCCGGGAATGCTAACCACATACCGCGGGGCAGGATATCACCCTTCCCAGCATTCATTATTAAGGCGCCGCTATTGTATATTTGTCTTCTTTTTTTTTTGGGTTTCCCTATAAGCACATTTTCTTTACTGCTGATATTAGGGAAACCAACAAGAGTCAGGGATGATGACCTAACTGATAGACGTACGAACCTGTTTTTCTAGTTTCGGAAAGTATACAACTAGGCATATACGCATCATTATAGACACCACAGCACTGCAGTTGCTGAATCACTCTTTGTACTGACTAAATGCATTTAGGGCTGGTGACCACTACGTTCCAAGAAACACGATGTTAAAAACCACAACAACGACGAAATGTATCCACTCACAAAATTTGTCTCAGTAATAATATTTAATGTTCTTTTACCTTACAGTTCGTTCTCCTCGCCGTCTTGGCTGTAGCCTACGCTACTCCTGGTTATCTCGGTGCCGGAATTGCTGCCCCCGCTGCTGTGGCCTACGCTGCTCCTGCCGTTGCCGCCCCCTTGGCTTACGCCGCACCCGCCGTTGCTGCTGCCCCAGTTGCTTACGCAGCTCCCGCTATCGCCGCCGCTCCTCTGGCTTACGGAGGCGTTGTCAAGAGTCACGGAATCATCGGTTAGATTCGTAAGAATCTCTAAGATAATTCACTCGACTGTTATTTCGACCACAAAGTTGTGAATTCAAACATGTAAATACGGTTCAATAAATTCACAAGTCAGGACCGGGTTGCGTATGTGCCTTCTGTGACCAACGATGCGGCATATACCATGCTATCGAATGTGTCCATAGAAAAGGAAGCTTGACACAACTGTGTAAATAACTGATCATGTTTTGCAAGCATTGACTGCATATTATCACTATTAGTGATATACATCTAAGTGTATTTAAGTGTATATATCATGACCATTTGGTTGCAATACTATTATTATTAATAAATTTATTAAATGGAAAGTAACTTTTGTATACTTCTCATTTTATCCTTCACTTATCCCCATTCTTTCAAACATCCGCTCATGCAATCATAGAAATAATTAAGAAAATTATATTTTCATCCTTTCTATGTTAGGATAGAACAGTTAATGGCTGTTTATTAAAGAGGAAGTACAACTAGGCACTATACAGAGGAAAGATTGGAAGGGATCCGTCACTTCGAAAAATGAAGATATCGGAAAAAGATAAATGAGGGCCACGAAGGGCGTTAAAATGGAAGGCTCCCTGGGATTAGCAAACCAAATGCTATCGGGGCCGAAAAAGAACAAGAATTGACCGAGGGACGTCGGGTAAGATGGATGAAAGTGAGGAGACTGGCACAGTTAAGTGGAAGCAATTACAGGACTCAGCTAAGAATCCCGTTGTCGCCAACCCGCGCTCTGTAGTTCAGAGCCCCTGGGGCTCCGTTTAGTCGCCTCTTACGATGGGCAGGAGATATCGTGTGTGTTGTTCCACCACCTCCACCTACAAAGTGTTAGTAATTTGACATGGGCATTTTCAAATCGGAAATGCTTTAAAAGCTAAAAGTTAAAGAGATTTTAATGCTAAGAAGGCAGAGTGGTTGAGTAACTTGTGTATGGAGAAGGGATTGCTTGCCGTTCCAGATTCCAGCATACTTTCAAAAGTGAGGCTCAGGATCAACTCCGCCTGGTTGAAGAGGCGTCAAATGACTTGAGGTCTGTTAGAAAAAAAAAAGATAGCACTCTGCCTGTAGTTCACCTAAAGTCTGGCTCCTTCACTGACTGATCTGCGTAGTAGCCTTTGTTTCAGAGGATCACGAGTTCGCTTCCCGTCCAGGCTGGGGATTTTATCTACATAAGGGTTAATTCCACTATCTCGGGTAATGGATGTTTGTGCTCATTTTAATACTGTGCTCTTCGTTTAATTACAACTCATACCACAAAATGTGCGTAGCGAATGGGTCCATCCCATTGAAACTTGCTTAATCAAAATATGCTGTCACCCTAAGTAAGTTAATTGGAAGTCTTTAGAGTTTAATGATGATGATTATGATGTTTAAGGGGGTGGGCCTAAAATCTAGATTATCGGCCCTTTAGAGTTTAAATCTATTAGCTCGACCAAGCGCGTTGGCCGTGCGGTTATGTGCGGGCAACAGTGAGATTCTATTTCGATGATAGTGGGCTCGGACCACACTGTCGACAACTCAGAAGATGGTTTTCTGTGGTTCCCTATTTTTACGCCCTGAAAAATCCTGGGGATGTCATATGTACCTTAATTAAGACCACAGCCGCTTCCTTTCCACTCCTAGTCCTTCCCGATCTCACTATCCCATCGTTCTCATAAGACCCGTCTGTGTCAGTGCGACTGAAAGCCAATTGTTAAAAGAACAATAAAGCTTAACCATATTTATTAAGCAACTTTTTTTTTCCTCAACCCTTTCACTTAATATCTGAGTCATCCATTCAACACTTCTCCTTCATCCTCTTTCCATCTCAAGAGCCTCATTATCAGTTTTAAATAAATATGATTTTTAATCCTTATCTATATAAATAAAATCGTAGGGGGTCCGCTGACTGTAATTTCTTTTGTTTTGCCATTTTTTCTGCTATTTATCCGTTTTAGGTCAACTCAAGACCGAATCGGTGGTTTTTACTTTTCGTGTCAGTTTGTTTGTTTATCTGTTTGTCTGTTTGTCTGTTCCACCATCACGTAGAAACGGCTGGTTAGATCTCAACCAAAGCAAACTTCATATTTAGAGTATTCATCCCGGGGAAGGTTTAGATATGCATATCACTTTAAAATCTTTGAAAAGAAGGGGAGTTTTTAAGGAAAACCAGAACGGTTTTCCTCCATTTTCTCTTATATTGATTTTCTGTAACTCCGTGGACCGTTTGTGAAACGTCTTTTCATTATAAACAACTTTCGTTATGTTCAACATTTACCTTACTCTTCACATGACGGAGAAATTTACTATGTGTTGCGGGTATCATGCTCTGCATTGAGTGACCGACAGACCGACAACGGAGGATGGTTGCCTAGTTGTACTTCCTCTTAAAACAATAACCACCACCACCAGACAGACAACGAACCTATTAAAGGTCAATAATATTTCATGTTCCCGGAATGGACTGGTGGTTTATAGGGAACCAAAATGGTGATTTTATTAAAACCTATCTTTGAATAGGTGGATGCTAAATATAAAGTTTGGTTCGAATATCTTCAGTAGTTTTGAAGTTGTAAGACATACGCTTTACACCCACCCGCTCTTGAGTTAAGTCCGATGGGACTTGTGCCGAAAAACGGTCCGTTAATGATATCTCCCTTATTAATCCTTGTATCGAAATGATGCACATGAGAGAAAAGGTTTAGAAATTATTTTCCATTAAGGCAGGTAGATTTCCATTAAGTTTGGTTGTGTATATTTTGTGGGAGTGCAAAACCACAGTTTCGGTTTCGTATAAACCCCCAGTCAGTTCGTGGATTTAGAAACAATATTTGCCCTAAAACGTACCCAAGGACAGGTGGATTCTAAATATGAAGTTTGGAGAAAATGTATTCGGTAGATTCTAGCACTCGCTTACATATGGAGTAATTAAGGAAGAAAATAATACAGTTAAGAATTTTGAAATTAATAGAAGGAAGTAACGTATTGCCATTTTCCTCATCATGCTTTTAAATGCGTGATTGTTTCTTGGGTAGAAGGCAAGAGAGGCATCAATCGGCCTATCTGCGGGATATTGGCGGAATATCGTTGGAGGTTATAAACGCCCTCGAATAGATTAAGTAATAACACCATTAGTCATCTTCTTATCTGTTTGCCTAAGAATCCCTGCGCCTAAATTTCTCCTCTGTTACCGCTTTATAATATCCATAACTCACACCAGCATAATTTAATGCGGGGCATTTGATTTTCCAATACATTCACTTGGCATTTACATATTTGTCGTTATCCAGCTGTCCTCAGTTATAATCCATTTTCTATTAATTTCAAAATTCTTAACTGTATTATTTTCTTCCTTAATTACTCCATATGTAAGCGAGTGCTAGAATCTACCGAATACATTTTCTCCAAACTTCATATTTAGAATCCACCTGTCCTTGGGTACGTTTTAGGGCAAATATTGTTTCTAAATCCACGAACTGACTGGGGGTTTATACGAAACCGAAACTGTGGTTTTGCACTCCCACAAAATATACACAACCAAACTTAATGGAAATCTACCTGCCTTAATGGAAAATAATTTCTAAACCTTTTCTCTCATGTGCATCATTTCGATACAAGGATTAATAAGGGAGATATCATTAACGGACCGTTTTTCGGCACAAGTCCCATCGGACTTAACTCAAGAGCGGGTGGGTGTAAAGCGTATGTCTTACAACTTCAAAACTACTGAAGATATTCGAACCAAACTTTATATTTAGCATCCACCTATTCAAAGATAGGTTTTAAAGGTCAATAATATTTCATGTTCCCGGAATGGACTGGTGGTTTATAGGGAACCAAAATGGTGATTTTACTCTTTCACAATATATCAGTACAAGACCAACCTGACTGGAAATCCACCAAATGTGATGGAATTCCATCTCTAAAACTTTTTTTGCATGTGCATATTTTCGTCAGGAGGATTAATAAGGGAGATATCATGAATGATCAGTTTTGCAGGTTAAGTCCAGCGGACATAGCCCAAAAGGTGTTGTACGTGGAGCAGATTACTTATCTATCTATCTATCTATCTATCTATTGAACGGCTGAATATGTGCGTCGCTCGTCAAGGTCGTCACCTGGACGATATCATTTTTAGAACCAAATGAAAAAAAAATGGCATTGTATGTAGATTTCAGAAATAACAAGCTTTTGTAATAATCTTGTACGTTTTTTATACAGTTAACCCATCAAATCAGGGAGCCCACTCTGCCCCACCCTGTAAAATCGTAACGACTCTGTGCCCCTTCATTGGCTATTTTGGCGAACTTTTGGCACAGCTACCCGTTTAATGGGTAATAATGACCATCTGCATATTTTTTTGCTTTAGTTTCCAGAAAGTCATAATTTTTACTCTCCTCGCCCAAATTCCAGATTGCGGCATAATGTGCCAGACGAAAAAGGAAATGGAAATTTGATAAAATTATACGTTTTAGCTTGTAACGGACGGAAAACTTCCAATATCTTTCAATTTTCACTTTTTATCCCCGAAGAATATAAAAATATGGAGGCAATTTTAATGATGGTGCAGACCTTCGGGAAGTCCTGTCACATAACAGATTGCACATTCTACGTTCAATTTGTAATGATCTACAACTTTGTTCTTATGACTTTTTGTCGTATCTGTATCCTTTTTTACGTTTGATTTTTCTTTATTAATCGATGTTAAGTAAATTTGGACTTTTCACATTCATAATTTATACTTTCAATCACTTATAGGAAATACAGAATCATCAAACTCTTCACAAAAATTGGCCCACCCAGTAGCCATATATGAGCGAAATGCTATGTATGTAGCTGTCACATGATTATCGGAAAAGTAATGCAATATGAGATAATCTTACAAAAACTTTACCCTGTTCAACGTTTCTAACTCAATCTGACCTAGAAATAGATAAGATATCATAGGACCAGACATTTAGGCGACTAAATCCGGCGTCTTATGGTACAATCCTTTTGTCGATATGACGTCCGTTTAGCAGCAGTTATTCTGTAAATGAAGGTCTGCAATATTTAAACACGCATATACTTTCGTATGTTGATCTACATATATTCACCGATGTCGATTTGTAGTGATCGAGAAAGGGTGCGTCTGCTATTGTAATCAGTACTCCCCACACCGACTTTGACTGGCAGTAGGAATGGGGTCCTTCTCCACCTCCTGTGTAACTGGCAGTAGTAAGGAAGGCCTACCAGTGTAATGAATAGTTCACTTCTCGATTTGACTTGCAGAAGGCAAGGGAGCATGGAGTTTTGTTTAACACTCATCTACCCGATTGTGTTTGGCAGTAGGCAAGGGTGCCCGCAATTATAAACAAATGTCCTCACCTAAAATGTGACTGGCATTAGGCATAGTGGCCTGCTATTTTGATGGAAACTCACCAACTTGGTGTGACTGGCATTAAGCTGGCTGGCAGTAGGAAAAAGGGCCTGACAGTATAGTGATGAATGCGGAACTCAATTATCGACTGATAGTAGAGAAATTGCCTGCCATTATAATAGAAAATCCTCTACTGTTATCTGTCTGGAAGTAGGAAAGTGGATCTACCATTTTAACGAAAATTTCCCAAATCGATTGTGACCACGCAGTAGGTAATGATGCCTGCAATTTTAATGTAAACTTCCCAACTCGATTGTGAATGGCAGTAGGCAAGTGAGCCTGCCGTTACATCACAAATCCGTAACAAACACTTTACATTGGAAACAGCGTATGGGGACCTCCCCTTGCTGTTTCTCGGATAACGCTAAGAGACATGCAATTTTAAAACAATATTTTTTACTGCATGTGCAGTATTTACTTCGATATTCGAATACAATGTAGAATACCGTAGCGAAGCACGGGTACATTTGCTAGTATAGCAATACTGTATTTCTGTTCTCTCCTTATCCAATCTGAGTTTCTCAGCTCGTCTCTGGTATAGATGATAATAAAAGTCGTATTTGTATATAATGGTTAGATAAGTTAGATGACACTTCTTCATGAAAAAGAAAGCTGTCATCCCAAATGGCATCACGAATCGTTATTGCGGTACTTTTTATACGAGTTCTCAACATTCATGCGATACAATGCCTAATAACAAGGTATCCTACGACATGGTATGTTTGAAGGATATTTGTATTAATAATAAAAGGGTTAATGTACTCGGAAACATCCCGAAAGAATTTTCACCAAGGTTACCACTGTACGAATCCCAGGCAATCAAAGTATAATTTTGAAAATTTTATCCATTTCTCTGGGTTCTAGATTCATCCTAAAATTGAGTTTGCATGGCTATGATCACGAAATCAACAGTCGTTTGAAACTCCAGGCATCCTTCATTTTCTGGTAATCATATGAAAGACTTGGACGTTGTCAGGGGCGCAGTCAATGGGGGCTTACTGGTGTTAGATTCCACCCCCTGGAATTTTTACAAAAGCAAATAGCCGGGCTGAGTGGCTCAGACGGTTGAGGCGGTGACCGTCTGACCCCAACTTGGCAGGTTCGATCCTGGCTCAGTCCTGTGGTATTTGAAGGTGCTCAAATACGTCAGCCTCGTGTCAGTAGATTTACTAGCACATAAAAGGACTTCTGCAGGACAAACTTCCGGCACCTCGGCGTCTGCGAAAACCGCAAAAGGGTAGTTAATGGGATGTAAAGCCAATAAAATTATTATTACTAAAAAGCAAATAAAATGAACCCGACAAGAAGCAAGTCACAGTCAAAGTCGACTGAATGGGTTGGCAATTTCAGGAATCTCTCATTAATCACCTCCCATATCTTTATGAATGCCTTCCATCTATTCTTGACTAAAATGGACATCTCGTCTTTAGACCGTATACTTTTGCACACAACACTCCATATACGCTGGTATATGCCAAAATTTTTACTTTCTCTACCTTTCTTCTTCACCTCTGTCAAAACTGGAATATCTGCTGTTTTTCAAAATCTGATATCACTTCCTCGAACTTGTTGCTCAGGCCCTGTATGTTCCACGTTCCAATTCGAATAGCGCTTTCTCGAAAACATTGTCGGTTTCCATGAGATTTACCAGTTTCTTTCTTTCTGAGATACGCGTGTGTTTTGTGTTTGAGTCATCAGTTCATAGACTGGTTTGATGCAGCGCTCCATACCTCCCTATCCTGTGCTAACCTTTTCATTTCTACGTAACTATTGCATCCTACATCTGCTCTAATCTGCTTGTCATATTCAAACCTTGGTCTACCCCTACTGTTCTTACCACCTACACTTCCTTCAAAAACCAACTGAACAAGTCCTGGGTGTCTTAAGATGTGTCCTATCATTCTATCTCTTCTTCTCCTCAACATTAGCCAAATCGATCTCCTCTCACCAATTCGATTCAGTATCTCTTCATTCGTGATTCGATCTATCCATCTCACCTTCAACATTCTTCTGTAACACCACATTTCACTTCCACACAATGCCACGCTCCACACGAAAGTCTTCAAAAACATCTTTCCGATTCCGATATCAAGCTTTGCAGTGAGCAAATTTCTTTTCTTAAGAAAGCTCTTCCTTCCTTGTGCTAGTCTGCATTTTATGTCCTCCTTACTTCTGCCATCGTTAGTTATTTTACTACCCAAGTAACAATATTCATCTATTTCCTTTAAGACTTCATTTCCTAATCTCATGTTTCCTGCATCACTTGCCTTCGTTCGACTGCACTCCATTACTTTTGTCTTGGGCTTATTTATTTTCATCTGGTACTCCTTACCCAAGGCTTCATCCATACCATTCGGCAACTTTTCGAGATCTTCTGCAGTCTCAGTCTTATTCTCAGTCTAAGATACGTAACAGTTCCCTTTTACCCGTACAGGAGCTGACCTGTACCAGTATCCCGAACCTTGAGGAACAGAAGACATCTCTTTTACGCCATACCCTCGTCCTAGAAGGGCTGTCTTCACTGCAACCGCGAGATCCCTTTTTAATATTTGAGTGGCTTGTTAATCTGGTTCCTCACCATCAAGCTGTTCGGCTTCGCTACTGCCGCCATAGCATGGTAGAAACGAGCAGTATCTTCACCGCAACAAGCAACTCAATGTTGATATCATCCTATGGATATGAGATACGAATTTTAGCAAAATAAAATTTCCAATATGTGAATATATTCTTTATTTATTCCGAAAAATTCCAATTCTTTCCTTATTCATTGGTATTCGGTTGATTAGATTAGCAGTTTGCCGTTTTTGTAACACTACGAACGCTAATGTGAGTCACTGCATTGCTTCACTTAAGCATCACTACGAGCGCTAATGTGTGTCAATACAAAGTTTCGCTTAGGCCCTTATAACTACACCCCGTGTGAATATTTTTCAAAATATAACAAAATTGACTAAGGTTGTTGAACCAGGGGATGCTTTACAGAAAGTGTTTTTATGTAAATAATTTCATTTGGGTAGGATTTGAATCTAAAAGGAAAAAGTACAGAAACAAGCGAGTTTAGGCTTTCTCCGGAACTGCATTTAGGCCGGAAGTGATTTTCGAAGTTTTTTTCAGTTTGATAGAGCTATCCGAAAGCCACAATTTGAAATTTTCCCGGACCTTTAGCCCTTCAACTTTCGGCATAATTGAGGAAGTGCTTAGTTTTGCGTTTGTCGTTGTATGGGGATCGATACTTTGCCTGCTAAGAAATGTTTTCAAGATTTCATGATTTAAAAAATCTTAATTTAAGGTCTCTATGGCTGACTCAAATTTGACTCGGAGGATTTTTATGAAGGGCTCTGAAACCCTTGCTTGGATGAGGCATTCAACATCATGGAGTTTAAAAGTTTGGATACTGTATTTAAGCCCTTTCACTTATGAGCTTATCTTCTTCAAACCTTTTCCAAATACATTTCATTTCGTGTTGATGCCTACAACTTAATCCTGCTGTACACCATCAGATGTTTGTCAAATACATGTCTTCACAATAATGTTCAATACTTCACATGTTTACTTGCCAAATAGTTTGCAATATTTAAGAATTATTGAGAAGTCTTCAAAAGTCTTGAAAATGCATTAGAACATGATCTAATCGGTCAAATAATTGCTAAATCATTGACAGAATTGACCAATAGTATTTGAGCATTAACGGTGCGCACTAGACCTCTAGACATGCTGATATTGTTGGGAATCAAAACAACAAAAATTGCTTCATGTTTATTATCGAAGGATCTTATGTGCGTATGTGGCACATCCCTGCGCATATGCAGTGAGCTCCATAGAGTGCCACAATAAAATGAAGGAAACAACAGAGTACGAGGAGAGAAATATCTCAAGGAAGGGAACGGCTCTTATGTTTATTACCGCATGGTGACTTATAAGTAAACACTATCAGCAATGTTCGATTTATTACAGTCTTCGAGTATTATTATTATTATTATTATTATTATTATTATTATTATTATTATTATGTCCGACTCGTTGGCTGAATGGTCAGCGTACTGACCTTCGGTTCAGGGGGTCCCGGGTTCGATTCCCGGCCGGGTCGGGGATTTTAACCTTCATTGGTTAATTCCAATGGCCCTGGGGCTGGGTGTTCGTGCTGTCCCCAACATCCCTGCAACTCACACACCACACATAACACTATCCTCCACCACAATTACACGCAGTTACCTCACATGGCAGATGCCGCCCACCCTCATCGGAGGGTCTGCCTTACAAGGGCTGCACTCGGCTAGAAATAGCCACACGAAATTAAATTATTATTATTATTATTATTATTATTATTATTATTATTATTATTATTATTATTATTATTATTATTATTATTTTAGTTCCGTTTGGGCCTGCTATGGACCACGTGGTTATTATCTCTAGCAGCTTTCTTCTTTGACCAGTACTCCTTCATTCTTGCACTGTGAATGTCTTTTTGCTCCTGAGTCCATTTCACACCTCCTCGCGAACGTACTGTTTTCTCTGTTGGTGATTGGAGAGAGTCTGATGTTCTGATCAACGTTCTATACCTATTCCTGTCATAAATTTCACTGGGAGCAATATCCAATTCTTGAAGGTCTCTTCTGAAAAGTCTTACCACTTGGCATTAGTCGCTTTGCCTCTAGAGATAGTGTGGAAGGTTCTGGAGGTGAGCCTCTGATTGTCCATTCTCATGACATGACCATAGAAATTCAATATCCTCTTCCTCATATATGGCGTAATGCTCTCCAGTTATTGGTACAGTCGTTGTTGTGCCTGATTCTGTACTTGCCTTCTTCTTTAATAGGGATCATGATTTTTCTCAGGATCTCCCTTTCTTTCAGCTCCAGTTTTCTAAGTTGACCTTTTCTTACTATCTTTAGGCATTCTGAGGAGTATGGTACTCACAGTCTCACTACAGTAGTGCAATGCCTGATTTTGAGGTTAAAGGAGAGGTATTTGTATTTGTACATACTCTTACACAGGCGGTAGGCGCTTTCCAATTTGATGCATCTGCTCTTCATGGCCTGATCTTCATTCATGTTTGGGGTTATCATTCACCTAGGTATTTGAAAAACTTAGTCCTATTTACTGCTTTGTCCCCCAGTGGGATTGATTTGGGTGCATATCTGATGTTGGTGATAAACTGTGTTTCGTTGATGGCGATTTTCAACCCCACTTTAGCTGCTATGTGGCCGAGAGGGGATAGTTCATGGATAGCTTCCTCCACACTGGATGCCAGGAGTTTTTTTTTTTTTTTTTTTGCTAGTTGCTTTACGTCGCTCCGACACAGATAGGTCTTAAGGCGACGATGGGACAGGGAAGGGCTAGGAGTGGGAAGGAAGCCGCCGTGGCCTTAATTAAGGTACAGCCCCAGCATTTGCCTGGTGTGAAAATGGAAAGCCACGGAAAACCATTTTCAGGGCTGCCGACAGTGGGGTTCAAACCTACTATCTCCCGAATACTGGATACTGGCCGCACTTAAGCGATTGCAGCTATCGAGCTCGGTATGCCAGGAGTGTAAGGTCGTCTGCGAAGGCTAAACAGTTGTCTGTTAACTGGTCTTTGTTGTGGCCTATTCTCAATCCAGAGTCATCCTTTAGCAACTTCGTCCACTCACGAAGTACTTTTTCGAGTAGGCAATTAAAGAGGATTGGAGATAGGCCATGCCCTTGTCTAACACCTGTTTTGATCTCAAAGTTCGGGGACAGTTTCCCTCTGGATTTGATTCTGATTAATTAATTAATTAATTTATTTATTTATTCATTCATTTATTTATTTATTTGCTGGGGCCATCGAGGAACACGTGAAGTCCTGTTACATTAGGCAGTAAACATTGCTTTATTTTGAGCCCAGAATTCCCTCATTCTTTCTGAGTGGGCCTGCTTGCGTTACTCTGTCCAAGAGACACCGTGTCTTCTCTTCTGTTGTTCGTCCAGGTTCGGCCCTTCATCACTATATTTTTCCGTAAAGGCGCATTATTATTATTATTATTATTATTATTATTATTATTATTATTATTATTATTATTATTATTATTATTATTATTATTATTATTATTATTATTATTATTATTATTATTTTGAAATCCCTAAGATGTTCCCGTGTATAAAGGTATGAATTTCCGTTGCACTGCTACCATTTTTATTCACTTCATGTTAGTAAATGCAAAATAACATAACACGTTAAGGCAGTAAGTACACTGCCAAAATTTTGCTGAAAGTAACCGCCTTACCCTATGTAAATTATGATTTGTCGATCTGAGTGGCTCAGACGGTTGAGGAGCGGGCCTTCTGACCCCAACTCCACAGGTTTCATCCTGGCTCAGGGTCGTGTCGGTAGATTTATCGGCTCGTAAAAGAACTCCTGCGAGACTGAATTCCAGCACCTTGGCGTTTCCGAAAAGCGTAAAAGTAGTTAGTGGGACGCAAAGCCAATCACATTATTATTGAATTATTGTTTACTGCGCGTTTCTCTTCTCTTTACGATTACATCCTACTGGTTGTCCACTGTTGATTGCCTTTCATCCATTTCAAACAAAATGCTATCAAACCTTCAATGATGTTGAATAATCTTTGACATGAATTGACAATTGGGAATTATTGAATTATAAGGAAAATTTGATGGTGTAAAACAGGCGTTAGAAAATATTTCCAACAGCCTTAATATGATTCCACGAAGAAGCTACGTGTGAGTATTGTAGGCCTACTAGTTCATGTGTTCGAGTCATGAGTTGCAGTGTTGTAGACCATAAAACCTGATCAGTTAGTTTTATTAATACCCCATATTTATTACAAGTAATGTATTATTCATCAGAAACGTGCTGTACATATTGTAATGGTGATAGGTAAATGAAATGAAATGGCGTATGGCTTTTAGTGCCGGGAATCGAACCAGGGACCCCTCTGACCAAACGTCAACACGCTAACTATTTAGCCATGGAGCCTGATATGGTGATAGGTAACAAGTGGCAAGTACAGCTTTCTAGCCGAGCAATTTATTTCAATTAGATATTCAAGTTCTCTCAAGTAGGCATTGACAGTTCGAGGATGTCAGGTGGTCTGGATACGGTGACGTTATCCGCAGTGCTTGTGTATATATATTCATTTACCGCACTGCATGATCAGATCAACAACTCCAGGAGGATAATGAACGGAAGCAGAAACAGGTTATGGAGCTGGCCATGCTCATATATCAGTGGAACTTATTGACAGTCCAAGAATGAATTTTTTGGTTCGTACAGTAGTTGGCTCTCGTCCAATTGTGAGGCACAGCAGTACTTGTTGATACATTCTGAGATTGAGTAGAGTAGAATAAAGTGCTCTCTGTCATTAAACTTCTGAACATTTCAGTTTTCGCTTGTTGTTGTTCATCTCCTACTTTTGCCTGCAGCCACATGATTAATGCACGTGATCTCGTTGCAACTTACATGACCATGGTGCTGGTACTGCTGACAATTACAATTGCCTTTAAGTCGTACCGACACTGATAGGTCGTATAGTGACGATGGGATAGGTGAGGGCTAGAACTGGAAAGGAAGTGAGGTACAGCCCCAGAATTTGTCTGGTCTGAATATGGGAAAAAACGGTAAATCAGCTTCAGGGCTGCCGACAGTGGGGTTCGAACCGAACCCACTATTTCCCGAGTGCAAGCTGATAGCTACGCGCCTGTAACCACACAGCCGACTCGCTCGGTGGTACTGGTGACGTAATTTGAGAAGATTTAGGGAGGATGTGCCAAACTATGGGAAACTATGACAACCAAGTGAAATTACCCTCTTCTATTCTCATTTGAATTACGTTTTACCGTTGTGGAGGAGTGTCCGCTTTCATCGCGTAACGGTTAGCGTTATTAGCTGCCCTTCTTGGAGGTCCGAGTTCAATTACCGGCACCGTCTAAGATTTAACGAGGGCTGGTATGTGTGTAAAAAGGGTACATGCAGCTCACCTCCATTGAGAGTGAGCCTGAAAAGGGCCTTACCACCTCGAAGATAAGAGGAAAAGAGTTTACTTTTTTGATTATGGTGTAGACGGTCTTGAATTCCATATCCCAAGCCCGTGAGTTCAAATTCGGCGGGGAAAGACGGATACATTTCCATTTGAATCTCCGTGTCATAATGAAAGTGATTTCTATTGACACAGTCCGTGTTTACTGGACAACGTTGATTTAATCTATACTACAGTTCACCCGACAGAGTATCTGTTTCGCTGCCATGTAGTTGAGTAAAGACGTCGAAACTGAGAAGCAGGCAGCTCAAGCGAATTTATATCACATGTCTCCGCCATACGTATCCCGGTGCATAGATTCAATACCGTGAGAGGGAGTCATACTGTTTAAGAAAATAAGAAAGTCTACATTTAGTTTTTCGTCACACAGACACGATCATGTGGCGGCGACGGGATAGGGAATCGCTTGTAATGGGAAGGAAGCGGCCATGGCCTCAAAACATTTGCCTAGTGTGTTAATGGGAAAACACGGAAAAACATTTTGGGGCTGCCAAAAGCGGGGATCGAACCCACTATCTCCTGAATTCCAACTCATAGTTACGTGACATAAATATAAACCCAAACTCTTCTGAAACTGTTTATACCTGAGTAATTAAAGGACATAATCCTTGGGAGTCTAATGAATATGACAGGAACGTGCTGCATGAATAACTGCTTGAGGGCAGGACTAATAGTTGTATTTCATTCATACTACGCTAGTTCCTTCCTATTTGCTTCCATAAATTATTCCGATTCTTGGCTGCAATAACTGCATCAAATCAGAGTTATATTAACATATTCTGTTCTCTTGTAGCAGGTAACTTCTTCCATTAAAACTTATAAAATTAGTACAATTGAGGCAGAGTAAAATATTGCAACATTTCATTCATTAAGTGTCTTGAGGTATAATGAAACTGATCGACCCTTAGCAATGTTATTTCGGGCGTGTTCCGACATCCCGATCTGCTGTTGTGATCCTACGTCCAACTCTTTCAATATACGGTTATTCTAAGATTTGCGGGTATTAGTGGCAGAACTGAAGCTTTTAGCAACTATTGGACTGTATAATGTTTACAAAGTAATTGCTCATGATCGTTGAAATAGATTTTTCCAGTCAAGATAAAGATCCACTGAAAGGAAAGACACCCCCTTCATCTAGCTACATATCAAGAAATCTCCAGTGGTATTTGCTGACAGATGCTGTAGCATCAATAAGATCACATCCTAACATACCAACAATATCACTGACATAATCTATGTACCATGAAATCGTCATCTACTAAAGTTATCTGCGAGTTTTAATTGGAAGTTTCCAAAATCGACGTTGCAATAGCCTATGTGGCAATACGCAGGGTAAGAATCATCAGTTGTATCAGGCAGTTTGGGCTGCCCTGTAAGTGTCGGACGGTGTGCAATAGTTCGTGCGCACGTGCCAGACAAGCTGCATGAATCATTGCATTCCTCAGCTCTTTTACCTTTCATCCCGGGAGAAAAAAAACTGAGAACGAACGGCAGACCTCAGACGACTGTTCACACTCTCCTCCGCCACACCATCATCCATCACCAACTGTTAAAAGTGACCATTGCAGCTGGCAAGCCGTGGAGTCACATTATCATTTTAGCCTCAGTTTCGCGACCTTCAAGCTAAAACTCGCAGCTGATCTTTGGTCCAGTATGTTCCATCCCGGCTACGAAATTTCAAGTAAGTTTGATGCGATGACTCTGAAGCTTCACTTGTGAGTACTTAATGAAAATATACAATCCCCCTGTCCAACGCCAATATTTACATTATTGAATGGTGAGGATCATTATTATTATAACAACAATCATCTCAATCTTTCGTATGATTATTCCCCTGGTACAGGATCCTCGATTTTTATATGTTGTATCTAGATTCCAACCAATATTTTGCACATCCTTCTTGTCGCTTTGTTTCCAGACCTTCACATGGCATCCATGTGCCATTTTTTTTAAACGAAATGGGTGGTAGTTATAGGCACAGAGCCATCTGTCGTTTTCTCTTCACTGCATGACCTTACCAGCAGAATATAGACTTTCTGATTTTCTTATCAATTGAAGTAAACCAAAATAGTATCCATCTGAGCAGGCTCTGGAGGACTTCCTCGCATCTCCTAGTAATAGGATGACATTCTTCCCCATATAAGGCTCTCGGGTGCACTAATGTATTGTAAATTATTACTTTGAGATATTCTGGCTTTATTTTGATCACGGAGGACAGCGAGGACTTCCATCCGCACGAACGATGTTGTGATGACATTCACAACAAAGGTGGAAGAGTCCCTTGACCCAAGGTATCTAATCTGTGTGGTCTTCTGTAATAGGGAACATGCATGATCCAGGGTTTCAATTTAAAATATGCTAATCTGATTCAAAATTTCACGCAGAATTCAAAAATGTGATCAGAATGTACAAATAATAACTCCAAACATGATAAAAATCGAAATTAAAGTACGAAAATGTCGCGTCATGCAAGTACGCGATCTCATTGGACTGACGTCATCGTACAGGTTGACTGAATTAGCAGACGAAATAACGCATAGTGTGCTGTGAGAAGCAGGATACACTTAGCGTATTTCTACTTTATGTTAGTGTCTGATTTGGTTAAATTCGAAGTCTATACATTGAATAATAATCTGAGTGGTATATTTTAGACTTAAAATGAATCCTGCGTAGACAGTGAGGCAGAAAACTTATAAATGGTGTATAGTTCCGATGAGCAATAGCACATCGCATACCATCCTAAACAAATTGTTTATAAATGTTCCAAAGACGCTAAAACTATGGAGAAAAGGATTTTGGCGAGCCGGAGAAATGCTGGTGATATATAGGAAAAGTCTACAGTTTATCTTTTAAAGATCATTTTAACGTAAGTTCAATCACTTTTCAGTGTCAGCTGTTCTAGTGGTAACACTTTGAATTTTAATGTATGATGCTTTAGTTAAATGCTTCATTTACATCTTGGAATATGAAAGTAATAAACAGTGCATTAATTAATGTTGATTATTAAAGTATTCTCCAAACCTAACCTATGTTTTGGGTGATCCATGTCTAGGTAATAAACCAAAGTGGTTATGAACCGTTTTGATAGCTCTAATTATACCAATTTATCTTGGCATGCGATAGTTATTTATGTCTTTAATGAATAGCTTACATTTGTAAAGAAATTTAGGCTATAGCTAAATACTCTACAATATAACAAAAAATAGACGTGTACGTCATGAAAGAAAACGTGAATTTAACAAATATATATCTCTACACCTCTTGGCACAGGTCAGAGTAAAGTGTAGCTTCCACCGAAGTCCCAGTCTCATCCATGGCTGTGACAATATGGAAGCTGGTGGGGTATGGGTGCTGCTGAGTAATGATATTCAGAGCATGACTAGTGCATGAGTGTTATGAAAGGTGTTGCTCATATTGTCAGTCGTGTTGCAATAGCACTTTCTGACCCAGTGAGGAAAGCAATGGCAAACTACCTCACTCCTCGTCTTGCCTAGTACGCCTCATTTTGGTGTTACCATTGGTTTTTGCGGTCTCCTTATAACCGCATAACCTTTGGTGGTGCAATTTGAGGATCCAACCAGCCTCTGGGCTGATGACCTAACAGACAGACATACCTCTACACAAAACCAATACTTGGCTGTTGGGGTCTTAAAAGTTAACTTTGCTCAATTATAATAATTATCATAATATTAGTGAAATAAATAACATAATTGCACACAGGTGAAAATAGTGATGTTGGTGTTTAAAATATTATCCAACTTAGCCAAAGTTTTAGGGTATACAAGCCAAGTCAATAAACCGAAGGATAAAAATACCAGGCGAGTTGGCCGTGCGGTTAGGAGCACGCAGCTGTGAGCTCGCATCCGGGAGATAGTGGGTTCGAACCCCACTGTCGGCAGCCCTGAAGCTGGTTTTCCGTAGTTTCCCATTTTCACACCAGGCAAATGCTGAGGCTGTACCTTAATTAATGCCACGGCCGCTTCCTTCCCATTCTTAGGCCTTTCCTGTCCCATCGTACCATAAGACCTATCTGTGACTGTGCGATGCAAAGCAAATAGAAAAAAACAAGAAAACAAAACACCAAGACACTTTACTTGCCTGATATGCTCACCTTGTTAAAAGCCAAATGTAATTAATGTTATTGGCATTGCGCCAGCTAACTACTTCTACGGTTTTTGGAGACGCCGATGTGCAGGAATTTAGTACTTCAGGAGCTCTTTTACGTGCCAGTAAATCTTTTCTTTGCTAGTGTGAAAATGGGAAACCACGGAAAACCATCTTCAGGGCTGCCGACAGTGGGGTTCGAACCTACTATCTCCCGAATACTAGATACTGGCCGCACTTAAGCGACTGCAGCTGACGTATTTGAGCACCTTCAACTACCACCGGACTGGACCAGGATCGAACCTGCCAAGTTGGGTTCAGAAGGCCAGCACCTCAACCGTCTGAACCACTCAGCCCGACTTGTGAAAATTAGATGAAGTCATATTTATCATTATCTTCATCATGTATAACTTTTTCCCTCCACCAAGATATTTAATGTTTCTCTTTCATGGGCCCCGGAAGTGGGTAGGGCAGTTGCCTGAACCATAAATATATATTTTTTCGGGAATGATATATTATAGACCTATAGTACTATGATCTTTCTTTCTTTCTTTCTTTCTTTCTTTCTTTCTTTCTTTCTTTCTTCCTTTCTTAATCAGTTTAACCTTCAGGTTTGGTTTTTCCCTCGCACTCAGCGAGGGATTTCACCTCTACCGCTTCAAGGGCAGTGTCCTGGAGCGTGAGACTTTGGGTATGATGATACAACTGGTGGGGAGGGTCATTACCTCGCCCAGGCGGCCTCACTTGCTATGCTCAACAGGGCCTTGTTGGAGGATGGGAAGACCGGAAGCGATAGACAAGGAGGAGGGAAGGAAACGGCCATGGCCTTAGGTGCCTGGAGGAGAAGTGAGAAAATACGAGAAACCACTTCGAGGATGGCTGAAGTGGGATTCGAAACCCCTCTACTCAGTTGACCTCCCGAGGCTGAGTAGACACCGAACCAGACCTCGTACTATTTGTTTTCAACTTACATGGCAGAGCCGGGAATCGAAACCGGGCCTCCGGGGGTGGCAGCTAATCACATTAACCATTACACCACAAAGGCGGACTAGTACTATAATGCTACCTGTATGTTTATGTTAGTGCTGAAATCAGATTTCTTACTTTACTAATGTTGAAAGCCCGAAAATGTAATGTTATTCTTTAATATGGGAATCAGTCTAGAAGGAAATGTTGAAAGTGATGTGATTTCTATCCAGTTTCGTTGTTATCCTAATACTATGCGTTACAATACGTTGCACGTATATAAAAGATGCCACTTACAAACTTGCTTTTTATCCGCGAATTTTTGAGGCCACAAAAGTCACCATTTTTCAAGAATGATGACATCTACACATGATAGATTGTCTGACTGTGCTGTTTTGAACCCTTCTTCTGGCATTTTGAAGTTATTCGCGATCACGAATAATAAACAATCGGCTATTAGTAACGGCTGGTGCACAATGGCTGGTAGGGCTGCATGCGGTACTGGATCGTGACGTCACAGCGCGCCGCTTACGTCAGAGGCCGTTTCACTCGCCTTGCGGAAAACCACTTTTGAACATTTTTTAATGGTAGAAAACAAGGCAACTTATCTCATTGTAATACGTTTACGTACTATTTCATTGGTGTACTTTTCAAAAAAACTATTTTTGAAAATTATGCATGTTCCTTATTCCTGATGGACAGCGGTGATGACCGGGTTGGGTGGGGAGTCACGCTGGAGGTACACAGTCTTTTCGATTTTGGAGGGCATTCAGCACTTAGCTAGGCTTTTATTTCAGCTTAGTGTCAAGGACAGAAGTACACGCTGGTCTACTCTGCGTGTACCACATCATACGAATATAGATACGTCCAAGGTTGTGATGACTGTAGGTCATTACAGCCGTTGCAGTATTCGTTCAAAGGATGAAGAGTACACATGGCCACTGACGGACGTCGAGAGTTAAGTTGAAAGATTATGATCGGATATCAAACTACGTTTGTAACATTTTGGTAGGGGCGTTTCTCCCTCTTTACACACGTATATGGAACTCCTTGTCACTGAAAAGCTCGCAAGGAAACAGCATGCCATACTCGATCAAATGACTTTTCTAGGTTCAGAAACACCATGCGAATGGCCCTCTTACCTTCACCATGAAAGGTTCTTCTATACCTATTAGGTCAATTCCTTCAATGTTGATATCTGTATCTTGATCTTCCTGACTCTCTCCATATTCTCCGTTATACCACAATTCTTTGTAGTGTTGTATCCATGATTCTTCTTCGATTACATTTATATTAGCAGTTTCTCTTTCATCACTGTTGAGGAGCTTCATTAACTTATATGCCATCTCTTGCCTACCATGGGTATCATCTTCTATTGAGTTTATTAACCTATCCCATGATTCTTGCTTGAGTTTTCTCGTTAGTGACTTGACCTTGTTCCTGCTGTTTTTATATTCTTTCTCATTTTGTGGGGTGCGATGCTGTATCATTTTCAGGTATAATATTTGTTTTTGCTTGACAGCTTCTGAAATTTCTTTATTCCATATTTTAAGCCCAGTTTTTCTCCTAAATTTCTTCTTCATTCCAAGGGCTTCATCTGCTGCCCTCTGAATTACTGAGGTTATGATTTCCCATTCTTTGTTAATATCAGTACTTGTCGGAATCTGACCTAAATACTGTTGCAGCCGATTTTGATATAGGTATTTTATTCCATCATCCTGTAGTAAATATATGCCATCCGTAGTCCTGTTGGATTCTAAGTTTTTTGAATTATTCAACCATTTTGAGAATTTTGTTTATTCATCGACTTCCATGCCTGGCAACGAAGATATTCAATTTAGTGCCGGACAACCGGTGCAGAGGTACGTAATCATAATGGCTTTGTCGAAGTGTGAAGTATCATGAATGATATCCATGCCACACGCTCATTGACGGAGTTTCACGGTAGGGGTAGACCAAGGTATGAATATGACAAGCAGATTAGAGCAGATGTAGGATGCGATAGTTACGTAGAAATGAAAACGTTAGCACAGGATAGGGCAGCATGGAGGGCTGCATTAAACCAGCTAAAATAATAGCGGGCTTTCTCAGGGTTTCTTGATCCGGTGTATTGGCCATGATCTACCCTTACGGAATTTTCTACCATGATGGTTTTCCTTCTCATAGAGAGTGACCAGGAAAATGGGCTCAAATTGTCAGAGATTTAAAATGCTGAGATGGATGTGTGGTATCACCGAGGATGGGGGTGGGGGTGGGGGGATGTCAGATACGAGAATATACGGGTGAATAATTATATGGACATTTCCAAAAGATCGATCCTCCGTGGCTCAGACGGCTGCGCGTCGGCCTCTCACCGCTGGATACCGTGGTTCGAATCCCGGTCCCTCCAAGTGATATTTGTGCTGGACAAAGCGGAGGCGGGACAGGTTTTTCTCCGGGTACTCCGGTTTTCCCTGTCATCTTTCATTCCAGCAACACTCGCCATTATTATTTCATAGCATTTATCAGTCACTGATTTCACCTTGGGAGTGGCGAACCCATTGTAATAATAGCCTATATCTGGTTCATTCATTCAATCCCTGACCCAGTCAATGACTGGAAAGCAGGTTGTAGGTTTTTATTCCAAAAATCAAAGAGAAGGCTGCAGTGGTATGAAAATCGGATGAGAAAGGATGAATGATAAGTGGTAGATCTCGAAGTATGAATTCTAAGGCACCAGAGGATGATGGAGACCAACAAGGATATGGCTAGACTGCATCATTTAGGACTTGAGAGGGAAGGAACTGAAGGAATGAGATGTATGAGACCAAGAAAAGTAGATGATTCACTCCAGTAAACTTGAACACACATGTGCGGGAAAAAGACAAAGGAAAGATAAGGCGTTCGATGGGACAGACACATCGCGCGCATGACTATTGCACGCATTCCAAACCAAGTGTTGTATTCCTGTATTTAAGGAAGGCAAGATGATAATAAAAGGCAGTAAAATTGATTCAAGTGCAATTTGAAGTCTGTCATGTAGCATTGAAAAATCGGCATAGGAAACTAGAAGGATCGTCTGAATTGCGGTGTATTTTCCATGAGAGCCCACGAGAGTCTATACAACTGCGACGATAGTGCAAATCCGATAAAAGAGATTGTGAGGAAAAGAACAAGAATATCAGAAAAGAAATGAGTGATATTTTCTGGATAAGCAAGAGCTCTGGTAGATTTAATACACCATCATTCTAGCACATAGACGGTAACATTGATGCACTCGCAATTAAATACAGTTGAATCATGTGGTGGGTTTATAGATAAGGGTCTGTATCTTAGTGGTACAGAATATCTCAACATTATCTCAACATGGAATTAGCAGGGTTACTTTGGGTAGGTGAAATAACATAAAATAATATAAATCAGAAAACATTTCTTTATTCAGACATTTTCCATTTTGAGAGGCTGTCAGTCACATAACTGAACTTGCTGTCGATATCTGCGACAAAGTAATACTGATGAAGATTTTTTATTCAACCATGAACCTTGATGATTCCTCCGTGGACCAGAGGACCGGCTGCGACAACTGCTGGACCAGCAACAATGGCGGGGCGAGCAGCGACAATTGCTGGAGCTACTGCCACAGGTCCAACACCCACGACAGCTGGGGCACCCAGGTAGCCGGGGTAGGCGAAGGCGACAGCCAAAAGGGTAAGGAAGACCAGCTGGAACACGCATTTCATATCAAGTGTATCGTCAGTCAATTAGTGTAGAAGATAAGAGCAAACAATCCCCTGTCAAGTAACCGTTTGTGTTCGCAGGTTTTATCATCGTCTACGAGTGCCTTTCCTAAGAAAAGTCTGAAAGACTTGAATCCATGGACGAATAATGAAGTGTTTTCAATAAATATGGTGTTTTACACTACATTCATCGCTTAAAATATAGTAAAAGCTAATAAAACAATCATTAAAATATATCAAATATTCAAGGAAGTGCCTCCCATGATAATATAGATTAGGCTATGAGGTTTTGAAAGTCAAATCTCTCAAAACACGACATAGTTTGTCGTGTGTTGCGGGTGTGATTAGGTTGTATAAGGGGCTGCTAAATAATTATACAGATTTATTACTGCACTCGAATCACATGATTTGATTGAAATTTTCAAGATTCCTTTTGTAATTTCGAAGGGAATTACCTCAGAATTAGGTTCTTCGTATTCAAAATGTATTCATTTTACCTTGTAATGAGGTTCTTCACTTCGTAAATACAAAAGGTATCTTGTAATCAATTTGAAAATTAATGTTATGGGGTTATTGCATTCAATCACCATTTTAGCACTACAAGCATTTTTAAGGATGATTCGAAATATATTTGCGGTAAGTTACGATACGCACGTTTTAGAAGTTAAAAGTATACATTGAGTGCATGGTACTCGAGTAAATTCTCACTCACTTCTCACCTTTGTAGTCGTGTTTTGAATCTTAGCGAATCTACAGCATGTGGAGCATTGTGAAATAGAAATGTAATGACTCAGTGGGTCGGATTCCGGGTTAAACAGGATGTTCCGTGGTTATGATCGCCTTAATAACAGACAGAAAAAACTGTAATTGTGTTGGCCAGTTCATCAATGTACAGATTATATAACATCCTTATTCGTGTTTTATGCTGAGATACGCAATATTTTACCTATTGTGTAAACTTAACGTATTACGCATATATTTATCTAACATTAAAGTAATTTTAGCATTAACGTAATTTTAGCAGTGCCGAGCTTGATAGCTACAGTCGCTTAAGTGCATCCAGTATCCAGTATTCTGGAGATAGTGGGTTCGAACCCCACTGTCGGCAGCCCTGAAGATGGTTTTCCGTGGTTTCCAATTTTCACACCAGGCAAATGCTGAGGCTGTACCTTTATTAAGGCCACGGTCGCTTCCTTCCCATTCTTAGCCCTTTTCTGTCCCATCGTCACAATATGATCTGTCTATGTCGGTGCGACGTAAAGCAACTTGCAAACAAAAATTTTTAGCAGTAGACTATTCTCCCTCTGCGACTTTGACGCCTTCATTGTCTACCACGCAGTAATTCTGCATGTTCACTATTAATATTTCTTTTGTCCATTTCTCACAGAATGCTTCCTTATACAAGTGATTTAAAGTATTAAACAATGAATATCCATTACAGACTGTATTAGTTAATGAAACAGTTTTAACAAACGGACTACCTATAAAAGAACAATCTTGTAGTTTGTAAACTACTGTTCATTTTGTAACTGAAGCCTCAGTATTACTGTACGAATTCAGTTATGAAAATGTGCATGCATTGCCTGATATTCGAACCGCGATAGCCGACTATGACATTCTGGGCGCTTCGTTTCAGAGCCCTAGTTAACCATGGCCAATAATTCTTTTTTACTTACAGATCTGTTGAATCAGCTTAGCTGTTATGGTAACCTTAATGGTGTTATGAGTGTTCATTTCTCAAACACCGTTCTGAAGCTAGACTTGTAAATAATCATAATATTAGTGGGTTTATGTTCCAATTTACGGTGTTTGGAGACGCCGAGGTGCCGCAATGATATCCTGCAGGAGTTATTTTACAAGCCAGTGAATATACTGGAACAAGAATTAAATAGTTGAGCACCTTGGAATAACATCGGACTGAGCCAGGATCGAACCTACTCAGGAAGTCAGCTATCTACCACCTGAGATATTCAGCCGTCTGGCTTGGAAAGGAAGCTGTCATCGACTGCATAAGTTACCATTTTTGCAAAAAATTCTGCTTCAGAGAGGAATAAAAACAAAACTTCCTTTCTTATTTAACTGTTTTTCTTGTCAACCGGAAGGCAGACAACCAACAGTCTTGCATGAAAGCTATGTAAATAAGATTCTTCATTTATTTAAAGTACAAAAACAAAAGATAGTACAATACATTCCTGATGGACCTTGGCCAACCAAGTGTACACTGCTCATCTCGAAAGACTGTATTCGGGGTGATGCGTGTTCAGCGTGAAGAAACCTCTCGGCCATTATTCTTAGCATTCTATGCGGGTCTACTAATTGTTCCTCACTTAGCTCCTCAATTGTTCTCATTTGGGCTGAGTGGAAAGCAAACTGGCCATCAGGTACTGAAAAAATCCCACATTTGACCGGGAATCAAACCTGGGGTCTCCCATGAAAGGTAGGCTCGCTGCAGCTATACCCCCCCACATGGCACTACAGCTCTTGAAGGGCCTTGGCCTAACAAGCGACCGCTGCTCAGCCTGAAGGCCTGCAGAATATGAGGTGTCGTGTGGTCATCACGACGAATCATCTCGGCCCTTATTCTTGGCTTTTGAGACCGGGGCCGCTATCTCACCGTCAGATAGCTCCTCAATTCTAATCACGTGGGCTGAGTGGACCTCGAAACAGCCTTCAGGTCCAGGTAAAAGAATCTGTGACCTGGCCGCGAATCGAACCCGGGGCCTCCGGGTAAGAGGGAGGCACGCTACCCCGACAACACAGGGCCACACCTTATTCAGTTCTGTTTAATTACAAAATTTGTTCAAATTGTAGATAGTCCGCCTTAATATACAATTCCCATCGTTTAGGAATCAATTTATAGATGGTAGGACATAACTGACACTTTTAACAATACCAGAGTAGCTGGATAAAATTGTAAAACTTATGTGTAAAATTTCAGGTCGTGTGCATATCCCCATTGACGATAGTTTTAACGGCCTCGTTATTTATGTTACGCACGCTAGATTACTTTTCAAATTTCTCTAGGACATGATATGAGATAAATGTTTGTAGATTTGAGGAAAGCGACTTTCATCCCAAAACTTATTTTAAAACTCACACGTTCATGGTTCGGGAATCGAACTGGGATTGCTTTGCTTACAAACTAATGATTTATCATTGAGTTGTGAAGACAATGAAAATACCTTATTCCAGGGCCTCTCAGGGTGGCTGCGCCTGGTACATGCACTATGCACGGTGAAAAAGACGACTTCGCTTCGTTGCCCAGAGTGCAGGCCTCCACTCCTCGATTTGGAGCAATAGCGCTGTCTCTGTCTTTCCCCACGCCTGTCTCGCTCGCTCCCCCTGTCTCCCTCTTCCTCACTTGCTCCGTAGCGCTCCAAATCCGAGCCGAGTTGAGCCGAGTTGAGGCGAACTTAGCCGAGTAGCCCAGAGACGAAGCGTTGGTCCAAGCCGAGCGGAGTGGAACCGATGCACAGTGCACGGAGTCTTGCGACTCGATTTGTACGCGTGAGATTTTGTGCGTTTGAGAGGCTCTGCCTTATTCTAAACCTCATGTTATGATTTGAACTCATTTCGTCTGTATAGGAAACTTAAGCCAGGGTGTTCAGGTAAGAAAGAAGTGTAATTACTCCTATCCCACGACAGATCCATAACTGCTAAGAATATGCAAATCATGATGGCATTTGGAAAAGTGGAACGTAAAAGTTGCCAAACCACAAACCAAACCCCATGGTGCAGCATCCCCGAAGGAACTTGGCCTTCAAAGCAACCGCTGCTCAGCCCAAAGGCGTGCAGATTATGACGTGTCGTGTGGTCAGCACGACGAATCCTTTCGGCCGTTATTCTTGCATTCTTGACTGGGGCCGCCATTTCACCGTCAGATAGCTTCTCAATTGTAAAGGCTCCACTATTTGTAACCTCGGAATTGAATGAGATAGATTGACTAGCTCTATGCCCAGCCATCACCGTCCCCAAGTATTAACACGGTGCTCGTCTTTTTATGTAGGCTGAGTGAAACTCTGGACCCTGTGTATTTCCAGAAGTGGAAATCACTTTTCTAATTTTTTTGACGTCTTGACGGCGAATAGAAGTCTTGTCCTACGTAAACCTATAAAGCCTTTACTGTAGGCCTATCACCTACGCAAGTTCTAACCGCTAAAATTGGCTCAATAAAATACTACAACTGATTGAAAGAATTGTAACTTACCAGCTTGAACATGGTTGCTCGGTGTATGTGTGTTTGTCTGATTAGAAGACGATGTTTGGTGGGACTCACTACTGAGTATATATACCGTTCCGAGCACAGGGCGGGGCAGTAGTTTGAGGTCAACAACTACTGGAGTATCCCCTCATAGTACGTCCTAGAGAATTTGAAAAAAGTCTCTAGAACGTGTAACAGAACTAGCAAGGCCGTTATTGGCATTGGCAATGTCGATAAATACACGATCTGGAAGCTCCCACATTATTCGCATGGACTAATCACTTTTATTGTAATTTCATGCTGTCGTAAAATGAACACAACTTTTGTAGTATTAATGAACGTTGTCCTTCCAGAGAACATCAAAATTCTGTACATAAAATGTATGGATTCATTAAAGCAAAGTAAATGTTTTATTTATTTACTCAATGGCGGTACATGGATACCACCATAAGGTGTGTAATACCGAGTACTTCCATGATCCAGGCGATTCCCTTGAATGTAAATTATGCGGTGAGCAATGCAGCCGGTACCATGAACTAACTTGTACAAATCGGAAACCTTCTATATATGATCTTTTGTAAAAGTGAGCGATGGAAGTATTATTCTTATTGTCTAAATATACCTAATAAAGCTGCCAGCTTTTATGTGGATCTTGCTAGACAGTTTGCATGCCGCACTAATCAATGCCTCATCGAAATTTGCAACGATATTCTTCGGCCGATAGATGTTGTTCAAACAAGGTAAAGTGGTTGTCGGTTAGAATCAAGGAAATGAAATGAATGCTATGGGACGTCCGCATTATGGGCCAATCTCCCTCCGTAGTGTGGCATGTAAGAAGTTTTTCTAAGCCAATTTTTTCTTCTTTTTTTTACAATTGGCTTTACGACACTCCGACACAGATAGGCCATATGAGGACCACGGGAGAGGAAAGTGCTAGGAGGGGGAACGATACGCCCGTGGCCTTAATTTCCCGGTAAGTAAAAATTAGAAAGCACGGAAAATCATCTTCAAGGCTGCAGAAATTGCGGTTCAAACCCACTATTTCCCGAATGCAAGCTCACAGCTGAGCGCCTCTAACCTCATGGCCGACTCACTCGGTGTAAACCAGATGAAGAGGTCACTTCACACCCCTCTGTAACAGGGAATCTCAACAGAAGCGCCCGGCCCCACGGCTAAGTGCTTAGCGTGCTGGTAGTTGGCCACAGGGGTCCCGGGTTCGATTGCCGGCAGGGTCGGCAATTTTAACCACCATTGGTTAATTTCGCTGATACGGGCGCTGGGTGTATGTGTCGTCTTCATCATTTTATCCTAATCAATACACGCAGGTCCCGACTTGACTGAAACATGTCCATTCTGATGGATGGAAGAAAGCACACTCTAAAAGGATTCAAATCTGGTGGGCCCGCAAAAGTTGAGATCTCGCCGTCGATAGTAGCCATAACGATGAATAATAATAATAGTTTATAAATAATTTATAACTAATTTTTAAATTATTAGTATTATTTCACCTAATTTATAATTTAAAAAACCAATTCATTTCTCTTCTCCCTCCGTTTTCATGATTATTACAGTCCAGAATTATTTTCCTTCCAAATTATTTAACTTTTCCGCATTAGTTCAAACATTGTTTCATGATGTTTTTCGGGTCTTGAAAATCATTGTGATCTGTTGTAAAAGTGAGTGATGGCAGTATTATTTTTATTGTCTAAATTTACCTAATAAAGCTGCCAGTTTTGGTGGAGATCTTCCTAGAGAGTTTGAATGCCGCACTAATCAATGCCTCATCGAAATTTTCAACGATATTCTTCGGCCGATAGTTGTTGTTCAACCCAGGTAATGTCTGGTCTCTAGGAGTCTCTAGTAGTTGTTGACCTCAAACTACTGCCCCGCCTTGTCGTAAAAGGAACAAAACTCAATTAAATAGAACGTTGTCCTTCCACAGGCCATTAAACATGCTGTACATAAAATTATGGATTCATTATAGCAAAGTAAATGTTTTATTTATTTACTCGCGGCTGTGAGCTTGCATCCGGGAGATCGTGGGTTCGAATCCCACTGTCAGCAGCCATGAAAATGGTTTTCCGTGGTTTCCCATTTTCACACCAGGCAAATGCTATGGCTGTACCTTAATTAGGGCCACGGCCGTTTCCTTCCAACTCCTAGGCCTATCCTATCCCATCGTCGCCATAAGACCTATCTGTGTCGGTGCGACGTAAAGCCCCTAGCAAAAAAAAATATTTATTTACTCTATGGCGGTACTTAGCCACCACCGTAATCTGTGTAATACCGTGTACTTCCAAGATACAGGCGATTCCTGCGAATGTAAATTATGCGGTGTGTAATGCTGACGGTACCATGTACTGAGTTGTACATTTCCGTACCTACATCAGTTTTTGTTTGAATCCATTCTTATGTTCTAATACTTTGACGTTTACAAACCGTTCTGACTTCATTTCAGAAAGACGTTTATTTAATTTTTTCCTCTTTTACAAATAGCATTCCTGAAAACCATCCGTTCTATTTCTATATTCTGAACCTCTTTTCTGTCTATTCATTCACATTTTCACCGACGTACCACAACCATATCCATGTATTCTCATCTAATTTGCTCAACGTGGAGATCTTCTATACTTATCCCTATGCAGAACATCACTTCCTACGCTATACTTCGCCTAGTTATATAAGTTTAATGTAAATCAGATGGTGAGCGTTAATACCAATACTTCCCGGAAATGTCCTTCCACCCTTAAATAATAATAATAATAATAATAATAATAATAATAATAATAATAATAATAATAATAATAATAATAATAATATACGCCTCTGTGGTGTAGTAGTTAGTGTGATTAGCTGCCACACCTGGAGGCCCGGCTTCGATTCCCAACTCTGCCACGAAATTTAAAAAGCGTTACGAGGGCTGGAACGGGTCCACTCAACCTCGAGAAGTCAACTGAATAGAGGTGTGTTCGATTCCCACCTCAGCCATTCTGGAAGTAGTTTTCCGTGGTTTCCCACTTCTCCTCCAGGTAAATGCCGGGATGGTACCTAACTTAAGGTCACGGCCTCTTCCTTTCCTCGTCCTTGTCTATCCCTCTCAGTCTTCCCATCCGCCACCAAGGCCCCTCTTCAGCATAGCAGGTGAGGCCGCCTGGGCGCGGTACTGGTCATTCAACACATATTTTCTCAACAGTATCACGTCACATTCCAACGCGACACCGGTATTACAATGCTAATATCCGCATGATTATTATTATTATTATTATTATTATTATTATTATTATTATTATTATTATTCCCATCTTTGACTGTCATTCCGCTGCATGGGCAACCTCGGTCTCGTGATGAGTACGAGTGATGATGAAGACGTTACATACACACAGCCACCGTGCCAGCGAGAATCGAACCCTCAACAATTTCAACAGGAACACTGGCTATTAATTAAGTAATACCTAGTTGCCAGCTATTAAGGATTTACGTAGGTAGTTCCCTTCCCTATCCCTTCACTATTGTTATTTCGTTTCGGAGTTTACTTAATTCGTACGTTCCTCATCGCCAGGTGTTTCATTCCAGGCTTGTGTCAATGTCATACCTTCATACGTGCGTACACATGTTATGTTACGGGACCCTCCCGACAGATTATGATTGTTTCATTCCAGCCTTGAAGATGGTTTTCCGTGGTTTCCATTTTCATCAGAAATATGTTGGAGCTGTATCAAATTCCGTCAGCTTCCACTTCGATCCACGGGCACTACTTTGAATACTACCCCGTCAATCGCGGTGATGGAGCTGCAACTGATTACCGTGGTATCCATGGAGCAGCAGTAAATCCAGGATGGATCTCGTGACCTGACAAAGATGTCGTCATCGTGATAGAGATGAGTATTAATATTAATTTTAATACCTGGCATGTTTAGTGGGGATGGGAAATGTTTATCATAAGCTGACGCTATAAAAGGTTAAAGATGTAGTTGAATATAAGTGCCGAAATGGGCACGTAGTTGTTAATTCTTAGTTTTGTTCTACTGACTTAAACTTAAATTTTCAAGTGAAGTCAAATAATTCGTCTTGAAAGGAATGAAAAGAGTTAGTCTCCGTGACATTTACGTGAATATTTAATGAGCAGTGCCGTATTGCGAAATTACAGTGCAGTACATATTAACAGTATTATTATTATTATTATTATTATTATTATTATTATTATTATTATTATTATTATTACTGTAGCACGGCAGTGCCAACGAGCAACAAAGGATAAAGTAGCTGTGATAGACGGAATTTAGTTTAGGGAATCGGCGACACGTCTGAGTGATTGATTGTAAATAATTTAGGGAATATAATACTTTAGTTCGCATGTGTTAGAGATTCATTCAGTCATTTTATCTTGGGAGATTTTTATTTGATTACTTGCGTCAGAAGACCGGTAGTAATGAGTTTAGGGAATTGCAGTTAGAGTATAATTATTCTAATTTGATAAGTGCATGACAGGTAAAAAACGGTAAGTACTATATTGTGTGAAGGCACGGGCTACAAGAATCGCCGGCGGAACTGATAACCCAAGGCCTCCCCTGATATATTTAGATAGTCTTCTTTAAGTTGGATTATTTGATCAAATTTTATCAGGATGTGATTATAACGCGTGTGTCAAAGTGAATATCAAATTAATTAATTAATTAATTAATGCATTGCCGTGTGATGATAATGTGACCGGGTATAACTATCAATACTTAGAAGTTATTAATTAGGGATGAATTGCCGTTGAGGGGGCAATTAAATTGTGAGTGAAAAGTAGATTCTGCACGATGACCAGGTATAATCAAAGCACCAGGTGAGTCATGCTTCAGGCTTGAAATTCATTGTTCCTTGATGATGAAACCACTGGAAGTACTCCTGTGCACAGACAGATCACTATTTAAATTTTCACTTCAAATAATCAGCGTTCAACATCTAAAATCGCTTTACCATATGGGCATGATATAGGCTCTTGGGCTTATGTCTTGTCAAGAAAATAAGGTCAAATTCTTTACGTTTCGCAGAGAACTTTGTTATGCGTCATCAGAAGAAAATCTTGACTGTCAACGAGAAAGGCTTCTCAAACAATGAGGTCTTTGAATTTAAAAGTTGTAGTAGAAGTCACGGCCGAGTAGATCCCTCGCTGCGAGCTAGCTAAAGCGACGAATCAAGTCGGCCGTGTAGAAGTAGAAATGGTACGTTCATTCGTCACCAGATGGCTCCCCGGACGCGGTACAGCGCTAGATCAGAATCCAGGAAATGAATGCTATGGGACGTTTGCATTTTGGGCCAATCTGCCTGCGTAGTGTAGCACATAAAAGCTTTATTTAACCATTATATGTATTATTTTACAATTGGTTATACGTCGCTTCGACACAGATGGGTGTGATGGCGGCGATGGGAGAGGAAAGTACTAGGAGGGGGAAGAAAACGGCTTCCGACGAGGAGGTTCGAACCCAGTATCTCCTGAATGCAAGCTCACAGCTGCGTAACTCTAACCGCACGGCCAACTCGCTCGGTCTAAGTCAGATCAAGAGGTCATTCTGATCACCTTTATAACGGCTCCATGGCTGAATTGTTAGCGTGCTGGCCCTTTGGTCCCAGTTGTCTCGGGTTCGATTCTCGCTGGCACGGTGGCTGTGTGTATGTAACGTCTTCATCAGCACTCATACTCATCACGAGACCGAGGTCGCCCATGGTCGTTGATTCAAGAGACCTGCACCCGGCGAGCCGAACATGTCCACGGACAATCCCGGCACCAAGAGCCATACGCCATTTCAAGAGAAGCTATATTGTGACCCTTGGTGGCATTAAATGTTGCCATGATTACTTCACATAATATCCAAGTGTTACTCTCGATCGATTCTTGTAACTTAACCACGTAATAGTAGTAATATTAATATTCTTCTTTTTCTATAGCTTTTCTCCACGCCTGTAGGGTCGCGGGTGCGAACTGTCCCGCATATGTTTTTGGCCATGTTTTACGGTCGGATGCCCTTCCTGACGCCAACCCTCTAAGGAGGGATGTAATTACTATTGCGTGTTTCTGTGGTGGTTGGTAGTGTAGTATGATGTATCAAAATGAAGAGGAAAGTGTTGGGACAAACGCAAACACCCAGCCCCCGCCCAGAAGAATTAATCGGAGGTGATTAAAATCTCCGACCCGGCCGGGAATCAAACGCGGGATCCCCTGAACCGAAGGCCTTAACACTGATCATTCAGCCAATTTGTCGCATAATAATAATAATAATAATAATAATAATAATAATAATAATAATAATAAGAAGAATAATAATCATAATCATAATCATAATCATAATTGTACCGGTTGGTACACCTATAAGCCGCACATTTGAATTTTCCGCCTAAAAGTACTCCTCTACAGCTGAAACTCTGAACTTTAAAACTGAATTAATTCAACCGTTTATCTGAAGATGTCACTGTGTTAATTTCGAATTGTTTTTGTTTACTAATTATCAAGAAGTGTGGATATTCTCTCACAGATGTCTCTAATAAAAACTATGATCATGCACCCTGGTGCGAAATGAAGGAACTTTTCTTGAAGATATTTTGTATTCATAAGTTGTTGGCTTTACTAAGTTTCGTTCTTTCGTTGGTGGGTTGGCAATATTAATCGTTCCTTTCCACCTGTTTTGAATTTACCCAATCAGTAATTTCTGTAATTAATTTCCCTCCAATCACAGGTTTCTTCTTCATTTTTGACTTGTAACTTTTAGCCGACCAATAAACGCATGTGGATGTGTCTTCCGCGAGGGTATAAAAGCTGCTGATTTTCTGGTCTCTCGGCAACTGGTACAACATCTAGCTTAGTGTATGGAAGAATAGCAGGAGGCGGGAAGCGCCTCTTTCATCAGTCGGCAGCCCTTCAAAAAGGTAATGGCCGTTTAACATCTTTATTTTCTTGCTAACTCAGCAGATTAATTCTCGGGAAAGGTCCGAACCCGTTTTTGTTGTAACCTATACCATTTCGATGTAAAATATTCATGTTACTTTAACTGTAAATCGGGGATAGAGAGTGCTTTACCCTCTCGAGCTCCCCTTCATTTTGATCTGAGGTGACTACGTTTTCATAACAGATTTTCTTCTCTTTCCTAATATATTAAAATTTTCTTATACGAGTCACCTCCCAAGTGTGGGAATAGCCCCTGTTGAATAGGCCTAGCGCCACTTAGGTTTTAACAAGCTTACATGTAGGAGTGCAAGTACTCGCCTCCATTCAGCTTTGTATTTTTTTGCCATTAACTTAACCCGATTTGTTTTCCTTCCTGCGAAGGCCCAGTAGATTGGGTACGAGATACCCCTGTTTATATTTGTAAGTTCTGCCTTGATGGCAGTTAATTGTAAAGTCTGGTATTGGCTTTAATAGGTTTGAAAGATTAAGAGCGGGTCAGCTCTTTCTGGTATTTTGAAAGGTGCTTCTAGGAGGCTTGACATTACTAGGTGGGAGCAAGTGCTCCATGGAATGAGGGGTTTTCTGCCCTTTGGTATTTTGTGGTTGTGAGCTGAGAGCTCAAGGATTGTGAAAGTGGAGCTCGTTGCCCAGGATTTGTAAGGACCCCTTAACTTGTGCTTTCGTTTGTAAAGTTATAATTGTACCCGCTTTTCTTCATTGTTATTTCACCTAGTGAAAATTTGTTAAATCTTGTTGTCTATTGAAAATATAACCTTTATTTAAATTTTTAATTCATCTTTCGGAGTTGTAGTTAGTTAGACCCATTGCAGTCCGCCTTCTTTCACCTCTGCTGTTCCACAGATACCTCGGAACAATAGCAATAATAATCATAATAATAATAATAGTAATAATAATAATAATAATAATAATAATAATAATAATAATAATAATAATAATAATAATAATAATAATAATAATAATAATAATAATTGTACCGGGTGGTACACCTCCACGCCGCTAATTTAAAAGTTGCGCCTGTCGAAACTCCTCTGCTGGAGGAAACCTGAACTTTATTGACGGTATTAATTTTCTACTTTCTCAGAAGATGTCACTACCTGTAAATTTCGGCGTTTTAGAACTGTGTCATTTTTGATGTGTTTTTGTTTGGCTTGAAGTAAGAAGTGTGAACTTTCTCTTCTAGAGGACAATACTGATGAACTACAATAGTGCACCCTAGTGCGAAGAAAAAGAACTGTTCTTTGGAGAAATTTTTATTTCAAAAGTTTGTTTCTTGTTAAATTTCTTTCTGTTACTGTTTACGTTGCCTGTATACCCCTCTCCTTCCCCTTGTTTTGTACTTAACCAATCCCGAATTTCTTTTATTAATTTCTGACCAATCCGAGTTATCTTCCCCCAACTTGAATATGTTGCTGTATCCTACCCAATAAAGACTTTGTGGGAGGGTGTTTTCATTCCCCTAACGCCTCAAACCTTCCGCGAGAGGATATAAACTGCTGATTTTAGGGTCTCCGGGCGACTTCTGTTCCATCTTTCAGTGTGTAAAGTACATAGCAGGGGGCGGGTAGCGCCTCTTTCTCCGGCGACAGTCAACAACCAGGTAATAGCCGATTAATTACTTCTTTTCTTGCTTGCTCAGCAGTTTAACTCTCGGGGCGGGTCCGAAGTTTTTCCATTATGTAACCTTCCTTAAAAATGTAAAGAAACTGGTATCTATTCTATCTTTAAACTACGTATTGAGATAGAGAGTGCTTAACCCTCTCGAGCTCCCACTCATATTGTTTTGAGGTGAACTTATTTTCTCAACCTATTCTTCCTTAACATTATGTAAATTTGTTTCTTTTCTAAAGTCACCTCCGTAGTATGGGATTAGCCCTTGCATCAGTGGCCTAGAGCCAAATTAGGTTTTAAAAACAAAGTGTATTAGGAGCGCAGATCGCCTCCTCTCAATTGTTATTTTGGAGGTCAGTAGGTTGGGTATTTTACCCCTGTGTCTATGTCCAGTGAGGACAACTTGAAGGTGGAGTTTGGTGTGGCCTTTGAGAGGCTTAAAGTTGAGAGCGAGTGGCTCTTTTTGAAAATTGAGTGTTGTATGCCTCGTGGAGGCTTTTCAGTGTAATTTGGATCAAGGGCTCCTAGGCATGAATGGGGTTTTCTGCCCCTCTGTTGAAACTTGTGTTTGGGGTAAAACTGAGCTGATTGCCCAAGCATTGTGAAGTCAGGGCGCGAAGCCCAAATCCTGTAAATATTGTAACTACCCTTTTGACTTGCTACTTTGTACCTGCCATGCTTGTTATTTCCTATATTTTGAAAAGAAAATATAACCTTGTTAAATTTTACATTAACTTTGATTCCGTAGTTTGAGACCCGTTCACGCCCACACCTTCTTTCACCTCTACCTACCACTAAAACACGGTAACAAGTGGTAGCAGAGCGTGGTTGAATGGGTCTCAATTTAGCCCCTTTTGACGGCTAAACATTGTTTTGTTCCGAACTCTAACAATTTTCTCAGTTGCTGGAATTTTTTGATTTTTTTTTTCAAAATTGTCCTGTCATCATGCTCGGCCCTCGCGATGTTCTCCATCTTTACTATTTGCGCAAAGAGGAGTTAATCTATGAATTAACTATTAGAAATGTACAATCTGGAGGCACGGTTGCAGTAGACACAAACAAGCTTAGAGAATCCCTAGATTTGCCCATTTCCATCCCCAATTTGGCAGAGAAAGAAATTGACGACTCTCTTTCCACGATCACGGAGAATATTACCGGGCTAGCTTCTGTAGTTAGTTTTTTTGATGAAAATGATCCTTCTCCTAATCAAATTAAGCGTGTGCAAGCTAGGCTGTTTCATTTTTCAAATAGAGTTAACGATCTGTTGTCTCTAAAGTTGAATGACGTTCAGAAGAAGGAAGCTAGTACGCTGCTTGAAAATATGTCTGAATTATCTAGCAAGGTCACTCAATTGTTAACTGGGGAAGTTCCTCCCAAAACTGATCAACCCGCCACGATGAATGCTGGGAGCGAGGAAGAGCCTCCTAAGGGAGAAGTCAATAGGATAACCGTTGCTGCTCAAACTATCTCTGCCCCATTAGACAACGAGTCTGAACGTCGTAACTCATTGACTAATGTACGTTCTAAATTAACTTCTTTGCCACTTAAACCTTTACCGACTATGTCACCCGGGTTTAGCAGCTTGCCTCATCCATTGGCAATGTTGCTCAGAGGTATCTCTAAGTTTTCCGTTAATACCACCAGTGAAGTAATTTCATTTTTAAGATTTCTAGTTGAATTTCAGGATCATGCCCTTGTGTTTTCTCTTTCTCCATGTCAAATATTGCAAATTATCTATCCTTATGCAATTGGTATTCTCTCTGACAAAATAGTAAGAGCCATAGCCGAACAGTCATCTATTGAAGATTTTCATGCACACCTGCTTGCAAATTTTATTCCCGCCCGCGCGAGGTCATCTCTGATTCAGAAGTACTATTATCGTGTACAGCGTTTGGATGAAAACTTGGCTGATTTCATACAGGACATTAAGTTTTATACTAGAGTGTTTGCTCTTCACTTCCCTGAGGATCAGATTGTACAAGCCATTGTGGAAGGTATTTCACCATCTTATAGATCATATTTGTGTTTCGCGGCGTGCCCGCAAACCTTCTCTGAACTTGAAGCATTGGCCATCTCAGCGGAAGGAGTTAGATACGCCGATTCATTGCGTGTAGCGAAAGAACCCCCGCCTTCTTTTAGTAATACTCGGCCTCCACCTCGCCGATCAGTCACCCCTCGTAAATGCTATGCTTGTGGGTCGCCTGACCACCTGCGCAATAAGTGTCCACTGATCAAGTCGAATGGGACAAGGAATGGGGCTGGTTCATCACAAGGCTGTTTTAAATGTGGGGCTTTCTCACATATCGCCAAGAATTGCCCAAACTCGAATAGCACCCCCTCCTGCTCAACTTCTGGTGCAAATTCCACCTATGCCAATAATAAAAAGTGACTAGTGGCTTCGGCTGAGTCGACTAATCCATCTTCCCAAGACTCAGCCCCTGGTAAACAGGTTGTAAATTCAGGGAACGAGCAATTTTCAAATTCATCTTTGGAATGCCCCAAAGAGTGGCTTAGGATTGCGGCGGATTCCCCCGCACCTATTCCTTTTCTTAAGATTGAGTTAAATAATGAACCTGTCACAGCTCTCTTAGATTCAGGCAGTGTTTGTTCGATTATTTCGGCTGAATGGTATTCTAAATTGAAATCTGTTTGTAAACTACCTGACTATGTCTCCTCTCCTGTTCAATATGTTTCGGCTAATTCATCCCCATTAGAAATTCTAGGTTCCTTACTGGTTAAAATTCGTATTTTTAAATTTACATGGAAAACCAAACTGTTTGTGGCTAAGCACTTGTCTTGCCCCATCATACTGGGAGCGGACTTCATTTCTCACATTGGTCTAGTGCTCGATCTTCAGAGTAAGTCGTGCACATTCAAATTTGCGTCCAAATGTAAAATTCCCTTGTTAAAGTGTAATTCTGTGTCATGTTCATCTATTTCGCCTACCCAGGATGAGATGTTGTTAGACCTTAGACATCTACCTGAGGATCAGGCTGATAGTATTCGTAAATTATGTCAGTCATTTCCAGAGGTGTTCTCTGATACTCTTGGTGTTACTGACCTTATTGAATACAAAATTGAGGTCACGGATTCGATTCCTGTCCGTTTTCCACCTTATAGGCTATCTCCACCTAAAATGAAGGCTCTGAAAGAAATTATCGATCAGATGAAGGATGGTATTATTAGGCCCTCTAAGTCAGCGTATTCTTCGCCTATTTTTCTAGTCCCGAAACCCCAAGGAGGCTTCAGGCCTGTCATTGATTATAGGGCTCTCAATCGGAAGGTGGTGTTACAATCTGTGCCCCTTCCCGACCTTCATTCTTGTTTTTCATGGTTCCGTAAGGCCAAGTTCTTTACTATCTTGGACTTGAATCAGGCCTATAATCAAATTCCCCTTGCCGAAGAGTCTAAACACCTTACAGCGTTTGCCACGGACTGGAACTTATACGAATACAACCGCGTGCCTTTCGGGCTCCCCACGGGAGCAGCTGTACTCACTAGGCTACTAGATAGGGTCTTCTCCGACATCAAATTTGAGTACTTATATCACTACTTGGATGATGTCGTCGTATTTTCAGAGACTTTTGAAGAACATCTAGATCATCTGCGAGAAGTTCTCAATCGCCTTCGTAAGGCTGGGTTAACTGTTGAGTTGTCCAAGGTTGCCTTTGCTAAGCCCTCTATGTCATTCCTAGGGCATATTGTGTCACCTGATGGTGTAGCAGTCGATCATTCTAGAACACAGGCCATCCGTGATTTTAAACCTCCCAAGGACATTAAAGGTATCGCCAGGTTCATTGGTATGGTGAATTTCTTCAGGAAGTTTATTCCTAATTTCGCTAATAGAGCGGCGCCCTAAAACCTTCTTCGTAGGAAAGGCATCAAATTCGAGTGGGGACCTTCTCAACAAGCCGCTTTTGAAGATATTAAATTAGCTCTATGTAATGCCCCTGTACTTGCTATGCCTGATTTCTCGAAGAAATTCATCGTCCAAACCGACGCGTCGTCGTCAGCAGTAGCTGCAGTCCTTCTTCAAGAGACTGAACTAGGGAGGCGACCCATCGCCTATGCATCTAGGACTCTATCGGCTCAAGAAGCCAAGTATTCTATCTATGAGCTCGAAGGGTTGGCAGTCTTATTTGCCTTAGAGAAGTTCCGTCTCTATCTGGAACATGTCAAATTCGACCTGGAGACAGATAATCAAGCCTTTAGCTGGGTCTTAGGTAGGCCGCGTCGTACTGGTCGTCTTGCCCGTTGGGCCATCCGTATTTCTGCCTTCCAATTCGATGTCAGGCATATCCCAGGTACCGAAAATGTTGTTGCTGATGGACTCAGCCGTATGTTTTCCAACGACGTCGAGACCCATGAACCGGTCGACAGTTCATCACCTCCCGAGTCCATACTATCTGATGTTAATGCCATCTTAACAGATGCTCCCATGCTCTTTAGGGATATCGAGAAATACCAACGTGAAGATCCGACGCTGGCCCCGATAATGGAAACCCTTTCTTCTGGGGAACATGTCGTCCCTTATGTTCTGAGGAATGGTGTTCTATGTTGCCCTTCGAGGCATGATAAGATGATGAAAGTTGTCGTTCCAGCTGTTCTTGTACCTATGATCTTCAAGTATTATCATGAGACCCCATTAGGAGGGCATCTGGGAATCTTTAAAACTCGTGAGGAGATTCGTGAAATGTTCATCTGGAAAGGTATGGACGGTGAAATCCGTGAACTAGTGAAGGCTTGCAAACCCTGTTTGCTCAGTAAACCAACCATGTCCACCAAGGTAGGCCTTTTGTCTTCTCATCAAGCGTCGCGCCCCATGGAACGCCTGTATATTGATTATGTAGGACCCTTCCCCAAGTCTAAGGGAAATGCTAACAAGTTTATCTTTGTATGCGTAGATGGCTTTACTAGATTTTCCTGGTTATTTCCGACTAAGCTGGCTACCGCTCAGTCTACCATTACTTGCTTAAATTCTATTTTTGCCTCTTTTGGTCTGTGCCAATATATTGTGTCTGATAATGCTAAGGCGTTCACATCTAATCTTTTTCGTAAATTCTGTTTCGATTTGTCCATCTCTCATGTAACTACTTCTGCTTATTACCCTCAACCATCTCTGGCTGAACGGGTTAACCGTAATCTCAGGTCCGCGCTTATTGCCTATCATCATGAAGATCATTCCAGGTGGGATACGTCCCTGCATTGGTTAGCATTTGCTTTGAATTCGGCGGTTCATGAATCACATAAATTTACTCCAGCCTCTTTGATGTTCAAGTTTGTTCCCAACACGCCGCTCTCTAACCTCTGGTCTCTGAGTGACATTCTGCCCGAGACAATAGATCCGGACAACATTAAAGATCTTTGGAAGAAGGCTAAGGCCAATCTTAAAGTGTCTCATGAAAAGGTTAGGGAAAGGTATGATCGTGGACGGAGACCCACCCCTTTGAAGGTAGGTGACCAAGTTATGGTCAAAAACTTTGTTCCCGCGGGCAAGCTTGCCCCCAGATTTCATGGGCTTTGTATCATTCTTGATTTTCTTACGCCGGTTACGTTGTTATTAAGTAATCCAGCCACCGAGAGGATATTTAGGGTTCACCTGTCACAGGTGAAACCAGTGTAAATTTTGTGTCAACTTGCTTCATATAATTTGAAAGGAATATGAAGGTTATATTTTTGAGTTTTCACTTTTAAGGCATTCTGCCCCTTCTATAATGTTTTGTTTCATATGTAAGTTTTTGTAAACCTTCCCCGCGCGGTTAAACTGCCATTCTGTCCTTACCACGGCCATTATCACGCTCCCGTCTCCTGCTATACACACTGTGGCTTGCTTATATTAAATGCCATGGATATCTGCACGCCGCTGGCCCCTCAACCTCTCCACCAAGCCTGTGCCCTCAAAAAATGATGATGGTCCAACAATTCTGCCGCCTAGTTTTAATGTTTCAGTGCCCCCGCAGCCGCGTGGCGCCGTGCCGCGACTGGGCTTGAGGAAGGGCCCCCTCGACCCCAGCGAGGACGACATGTGCACGGCGAGCCGGAGCTCTCCTCCCGGCCAAGGCTGATGTGCGGCGCACGACCTGCTACTTGCCCGCAGCCTGTACATGTTCGCCGCGGGCGCGGCGTGTTTCAACACCACTGCTCCCCTCATAGTGCGGGCGAGCGGTATCTCAGGGTACTTGAGGGGTCCGAGCGGCCTCCTTTGGACGCAAGCTGCAACGGCCGGTCTGGCCGTCCAACTTAACCAACATCAACTACATGGACAATTGCTATAAGCGATGACTACACTTGGGAATTCAACAACAAAATCTGGTGGACTTAGAAAATTTTTCCTCGATTTTAAAACTAAAGTTTTCCTTCTCAATTCAACTTCTACAAACATAAAAACTTTACTTCTCCAGTTACAACAAAAATTTTTGAAACTGAATCAAACCACATTAAGAAAATCTTATAAATTTTTCGGCAATTAATCTCCATATCTACATCAAAACTTGGACCTTGTTTTCAAACAAATTTCATGTGTCACCCCTGGAGGAACTTTTGGGGGGGGGGGGAGGTCTGTACCGGGTGGTACACCTCCACGCCGCTAATTTAAAAGTTGCGCCTGTCGAAACTCCTCTGCTGGAGGAAACCTGAACTTTATTGACGGTATTAATTTTCTACTTTCTCAGAAGATGTCACTACCTGTAAATTTCGGCGTTTTAGAACTGTGTCATTTTTGATGTGTTTTTGTTTGGCTTGAAGTAAGAAGTGTGAACTTTCTCTTCTAGAGGACACTACTGAAGAACTACAATAGTGCACCCTAGTGCGAAGAAAAAGAACTGTTCTTTGGAGAAATTTTTATTTCAAAAGTTTGTTTCTTGTTAAATTTCTTTCTGTTACTGTTTAAGTTGTCTGTATACCCCTCTCCTTCCCCTTGTTTTGTACTTAACCAATCCCGAATTTTTTTTATTAATTTCTGACCAATCCGAGTTATCTTCCCCCAACTTGAATATGTTGCTGTATCCTTCCCAATAAAGACTTTGTGGGAGGGTGTTTTCATTCCCCTAACGCCTCAAACCTTCCGCGAGAGGATATAAACTGCTGATTTTAGGGTCTCCGGGCGACTTCTGTTCCATCTTTCAGTGTGTAAAGTACATAGCAGGGGGCGGGTAGCGCCTCTTTCTCCGGCGACAGTCAACAACCAGGTAATGGCCGATTAATTACTTCTTTTCTTGCTTGCTCAGCAGTTTAACTCTCGGGGCGGGTCCGAAGTTTTTCCATTATGTAACCTTCCTTAAAAATGTAAAGAAACTGGTATCTATTCTATCTTTAAACTACGTATTGGGATAGAGAGTGCTTAACCCTCTCGAGCTCCCACTCATATTGTTTTGAGGTGAACTTATTTTCTCAACCTATTCTTCCTTAACATTATGTAAATTTGTTTCTTTTCTAAAGTCACCTCCGTAGTATGGGATTAGCCCTTGCATCAGTGGCCTAGAGCCAAATTAGGTTTTAAAAACAAAGTGTATTAGGAGCGCAGATCGCCTCCTCTCAATTGTTATTTTGGAGGTCAGTAGGTTGGGTATTTAACCCCTGTGTCTATGTCCAGTGAGGACAACTTGAGGGTGGAGTTTGGTGTGGCCTTTGAGAGGCTTAAAGTTGAGAGCGAGTGGCTCTTTTTGAAAATTGAGTGTTGTATGCCTCGTGGAGGCTTTTCAGTGTAATTTGGAGCAAGGGCTCCTAGGCATGAATGGGGTTTTCTGCCCCTCTGTTGAAACTTGTGTTTGGGGTAAAACTGAGCTGATTGCCCAAGCATTGTGAAGTCAGGGCGCGAAGCCCAAATCCTGTAAATATTGTAACTACCCTTTTGACTTGCTACTTTGTACCTGCCATGCTTGTTATTTCCTATATTTTGAAAAGAAAATATAACCTTGTTAAATTTTACATTAACTTTGATTCCGTAGTTTGAGACCCGTTCACGCCCACACCTTCTTTCACCTCTACCTACCACTAAAACACGGTAACAATAATAATAATAATAATAATAATAATAATAATAATAATAATAATAATAATAATAATAATAATAATAATAATAATAATACAGCCTTCCGACCAACTCAAAACATAATAACAAAAAGTCTATTTCTCAAAATTAAATAATGTGAATTTATCAAACTGTAATTAGACCTGTCGCATATCTGCAGCAGAATGCTTGACTTCGAGGACATAGCATGCTTGAAAATTTGGTAATTAAGGAAAAGAGGATTATTCGAAGAAATCTTGGTCGTAGGCGTCAAAGTTTGTGTTGGCAGACTTCGGATAAACTTAGAAATATACACCCACACAGGAAAGATATCATGCGTAATCCGGAAAGGTAGGATAACTTTGTAGGCTCACCTCATCAGATTGCCAGTTTAAAGAATCTGTAAACGTTTCTTATCTTACTTCAGAAGTGTCACAACGATTCCTCTTTCATTGGTAGAGATCCTTTAAAGTATGGAATCACAGAAAAGGACATTCGATTCCGAACACCACTCAAGCACATATTTAGACAGTTTCATCAAGAAGTCCCAACTTGACTGAGACATATCCATTCTAATGCATGGAAGAAAGCACACTGCGAAAGAATTCAAACAGGGTGGGACAGCAAGGAGGAAAAATGTTGAGATCCTACGGTCGTTACTGGCCCTAATGATGAATAATAACAATAATAATATTATTAATAATAATAAATAATAGTAATAATAATAATTTCCATCATTTGAATGATTATTTCCGTCGTACAGGATTCTTTTATTTTGTATGTTACATCTAAGATTCCAGCCATTATCTTGCACATACTCCTTGGCGTTATGTTTTCAGAGCTTCGTGGGACTTCCATGTGCCAATGTTCTTCTTAATCGAAATGGGGGCTTATTATAGGCGCAGAGCTGTCTTTGTTCCTCACTGCAATCAGCGGAACACAGATTTTCTTGAATTCTTATCGAATTATTGATATATACCAAATCTTTGACGAACATGAGCAATTCTTTCAGGTTATGTTGAGAGTTAGGCAGACTATCCTTGTGAGCATTTTCTTGTATGTCGAGACATTGGAGGGCCTTCTCACGTCTCCTTGTAGTACGAAGATTTTCTTATCCATATAATGCTACCGGATGCACTACGGTCTTGTGAATTACTACGTTGAAATATTCTGGCTTATTTTTATTACAGAGGACATCGAGGACTTGTCTCCATTTTAACGACTTTATGATGGCATTCATATCAGAGGTCGAAGAGTCTTTTGACCCAAGGTGACCTTGTGTAAATACTGATCGACAACGGGGATGACCACGATGGCTGGACGTACTCGTACTTTTATGAGTTCGAAGAGCATTCAGCTCTCAGATAGCCTTTCATTCCAGGTTAGAGTCACCTGCATAATTGCAACCTGTTTGCACTGTGCATGTATCACGTCATCCGAATAGAGATGCGCCCAAAGGTATGATGACTGTACGTAAGCCGTTACATTATTCACACAAAGGATGAAGAGTACAGATGGTTATTGATGGTCGTCGATAGTTAAGTTGAAAGCTTACTAGATTCTAATCGGACATTGAACCATGTTTTCCACATTGTGGTAGGAGGCCTGGTCTATGGAACTCCTTGTGACTAAAAATTCCCCAAATAAGATCATGCTATACTCGATCAAAGGCCTTTTCTAGATTTAGAAACACCATGCGTACGGTACGCTTCCGTTCACCGTGCACACCGTCAATGAACGTGTGTCATGCATCTCATTAGTGATACTGCATACTTCGACATTACCATACTGATTATGTACCGCTGCACCGGCTGTCCGATACTAGATTGAATATCTACATCGCGAGGCACGGAAGTCAATTACTCAGATGAGCTATGTAAACAAAAGTCTCAAATGGTGAATATTTTCAAATACTTAGAATCCAACAAGACTTTGGATGGCAGCTTCGAATTAAAATCACCCAAAGGTCCAATGATGCGTAGATGAACTGGAGAGGAATTGAAAAGGAAAAACTGCAGTTAGTTCTAAGTCCTGCAATATTGTGTGTTGAGGAGGCTACGATGGACCCTTCCAAAATATTCTGTCTTGATAGTTTTCCTTTCCATAGAGAGTAACCTGGAGATGAGCATGGAAATGTCGGAGATTCAAAATGCTGATATAGGTCTGTAAAGTTCAGAAACGAGAAGATACGGATGAGTAATTAGATAGTAGATATTTCCAAAAGATCCAAGATGAAAGACTGCAGTGACATGGACGTCGGATGAGAGAGGATGAAGACTGTTGGTAAAAAACTGAAAGTATGATTTCTGGGGCACCAGAGGATGATGAAGAACAAGAAGGAAATAGCTAGACTGCATGAATAAGGTTTTCAGAGAGAACTGAAGGAGGGAGATGTGAGAATCCGAGATAAGTGCCTGCAGCCATTTATGAACTCACAGATCGTAACACTGATATACACGGAGTTAAATCTTCATATCCACCGCACTCTAGAAACTTTCAACACACAAATGCGGGGGAAAAACGAAGTAAAGGATAAGGAGTTCGTTGGGACAGACACATCGTACGCATGGCCAAGTGATATATTCCCGTATTTAAGGTAAGATAAAGGATGTGTTCTGCCCGTAGGCAGGTCCGAAACATCACAGAGGTGTGCCTGAGCCGGAGTTTACGTACGGTAGAGTAACCCGTTCCTTTCCGCTCCTCCATTCCCTTACCCCCGCCAACAGCGCGTGGTAACCCATCCAAATCTCGACCATGCCCAATGTTGCTTAACTTAGGAGATCTCACGGGATCCGGTGTTTCAACACGACTACGGCCGTTGGCGTATTTAAGGTAGGCAACATAAGAATAATAAGGGAAGGTAGTCAAATTGATTTAAGTGCAATTTTAAGTCTATCAGGTGTCATTGCCAAATTGGCATAGGTAACTAGGAGGATCGTCTGAATTGCGGTGTATTTTCCATGAGAGCCTACGAAGATTCTATACAACTGCGACGATGGTGCAAATCCGATAAAAAGAGATTGTGAGGAAAAGAACAAGAATATCAGAAAAGAAATGAGTGCTATATTCTGAAAGGCAAGAGTTATGGTAGATTTAATGAACCATCATTGTAGCACAGTAATTGGCACCAGTAGCGGTGTTGCAACAATTTATGAACTCATAAATGGTAACATTGATGCACTCGGAGTTAAACAGAGTTGAATCATGTGGTGGGATTATAGATAAGGGTCTGTATCTTAGTGGTACAGAATATCTCAACATTATCTCAACTTGGAATTAGCAGGGTTACTTTGGTTGGGTGAAATAACATAAAATAATATAAATCAGAAAAATTTTCTTTATTCAGACATTTTCAATTTTGAGAGACTGTCAATCACATAACTGTCGATATCTGCGATAAAGTAATACTGATGAAGTTTCTTTTTTATTCAACCATGGACCTTGATGATTCCTCCGTGGACCAGAGGACCGGCTGCGACAACTGCTGGACCAGCAACTATGGCGGGGCGAGCAGCGACAATTCCTGGAGCTACTGCCACAGGTCCAACACCCACGACAGCTGGGGCACCCAGGTAGCCGGGGTAGGCAAATGCGACAGCCAGAAGGGTAAGGAAGACCAGCTGGAACAGGCATTTCATATCAAGTATATTGTCAGTCAATGAGTGTAGAAGATAAGAGCAAACAATCCCCTGTCAGGTAACCGTTTGTGTTCGCAGGTTATATCATCGTCTACGAGTGCCTTTCCAAACATAAGTCTGAAGGACATGAATCCTTGGGCGAATAATGATTTGTTTTCACTAAATATGGCGTTTAACACAAAATTATTTCCTTTAAAAATAGTAGAAGGCAATAATAATAACAATATTATAAAAAAGTCAAATATTCAATGAAGTGTCTCCCAAAATTCGAGCTAGTTTGTGGTGTGTGTCGGGTGCGATTAGGTTGTACAATGAGCTGCTAAATAATGATACAGATTTACTTCCGTACTCGGATCCCAAGATTTGATTGACATTTTCAAGATTCCTTTGGATTTTCGAGGGGAGGAACATATTTACGATGTAAAAGCGAATAGTCAATTTGTAAAGGAATCTCTTAGCGGATCAGTGAGATCAGTCACCATATTCCCACAACATGCACTTTTAAGAACAATTCGAAAACAATTTGCGGTAAGTTATGATGTATAATCAATGACTTATAACATAAATGTATATATGGTGGGCACGACATTCGAGAAAACTGTCTCTCAGTTCTCATCTTTGTGGTCATGATTTGAATCTTAGCGAATCTATGTAGGGCTATGTGAAATTGTAAACTGATGCCTCAGTGCATCGGACTCCGTGTTAAACAGGATTATCCCTGGCTATCATCGCAGTATTAAAAACAATGTAAAGTACAATCTTGTTGGCTAATTTAACAATGTGTATATAACATCCTTCTTTGTGGTTTATTCTGAGATACGCAAATTATTAGCTATTGGGTAAAGTTAATTTATTACAAATACATTTCTCTAACATTAGGGTATTTTTAGCTAGTGATTATAAAAGTAGACTATACTCCTGTGACTTTGACTCGTTCGTTATCTGTTATGACCAAACAAGTAATTCTGGTTGTTGAGTGCTACTATTCCTTTTGTCTATTTCTCATAGAATGCTTCCTCATTCAGGTGATTTATATTGTTCAATGATTAATATCCATTACCGAGTGTATTAGTTAACGTAATAATGTTAACGAACAGGACTAAATTAACAAACTACCAATAAAAGAACTACCTCGTGTTTTTTGAAAATACTGTTAATTTTGTGACTGAAACCTTTGCATTAAGATTTCAATTTATAAACATTTGCATGCATTTCCTAATATTCGACTCGCGATAGCCGACTATGAAGTTGTTGAACAAGCTTTGCCGTTATGGCATCTTTAATGGTGTTATGAATGTTCATTTCTGAAATACCCTAGTGAAGCGGTTTTGCGGAAACGCCGAGGTGCCGAAATGATATCCCGCAGAAGTTCTTTTACGAGCCAGTGAACATACTGACGCGAGGATGATGTGTTTCAGCACCTTCAAATACAACGCGACTGAGCCAGAATCGAACCTGCCAAGTTGAGCTCAGAAGGTCAGCTCTCTACGACCTGAGCAATTCAGCTGACTAGGGTTGGAAAGGGAGCTGTCATCCACTGCATAAGTTACCATTTTACCCTATACTTTTACTTCAGGAAGGAATAAAAACAGAACTTCCTGCCTTAAGTGACTATTACTCTAGTCATCGTAAGGTAGACAACCAACAATCTTGCATGAAAGCTATGCAAATGAGATTATACATTTATTTAAAATACACAAGAAAGAAAATACATAAAACCCTGATGGACCTCGGCCAACCAAGTGGACATTGCTCATCACGAAGTAAAACATATTCCGGGGTGTACGTGTTCAGCGTGCCGAAATCTCTCGGGCATCATTCTTGGCTTTCTGTACCGGCCTACTTATTAATCCTCAGGTAGCTCCTCAATTGTTTCCATTTGGGCTGAGTGGACCTCAAACTGGCCATCAGATACTGACAAAAATCTCACTTTTGACTGAGAATCAAACCTAGTGCCTCCTATGAAACGTATGTTCGCTACATCTAGACCAGTTCGGTTTCTTTACAAAATTTGTTTTAATTGTAGATCCTCCACCTTAATACATATGTCACATCGTTTAGGATCCAATGTAAAGAGTGGTAGGACATAAAAGACGATTTTATCGATGCTAGAATAGCTGGATAAAATCGTAAAATATTCTGCTCAGACATTGTGAAGAATGTGTGTAATTTCACATCGTGTATCTTCGGCATTGAAAATGGCAGTAACGCCTAGTTATTTGGGTTACACACGCTGGAGAACTTTTTAAATTTATGTAGGACGCGATATGAGGTAAACTTGTGTAGATTTTGGGAAAGCGACATTTATCCCAGTTATCAGGTATCGAACCGGGACTACCTTGCTTACAAAATAGTAATTTATAATTGAGTTGTGAGGACAATGAAGGTACCTTATCCTAAACCTCATGTTATGATTTCACTTTTTACGTCTACCTAGGAAACTGAACCCAGGGTAACCAGATAAGAATATAGTATACTAATTCCTACCCGTACAGAGGTCCGTAACTGCTGAGAAAAAATGCCAGCTTTATACAGACAATGAAGGACAATGGAAGGTACAGGCTTGCACTATTTGTAACCTCGGAATTGAATGAGATAGAGTGGCTAGCTCTATGCCCAGCCATCACCGTCTCCAAGTTTTAAAACGGTGCTCGCTTTTGTTTAGGCTGAGTGAACCTCCGGACCATGTGTATTTCCAGAAGTGGAAGTAACATTTTTTTTAAAATATGACGTCTTGAATGGGAATAGTAGTCTTGTGTTTCTACGTAAACCGAGAAAGCCCTATCGGCTAGGCAAGTCCTAGCCCAGAAATTTGGCTCAATATAATACTACAACTGATTGAAGGAATTATAACTTACCAGCTTGAACATGGTTGCTCGGTTTATGTGTGTTTGTCTGATGGGGAGACGATGTTTGTTGGGACTCACTACCGAGTATATATACCGCTCTAAGCACAGGGCGGGGCAGTAGTTTGAGGTCAACAACTACTAGAAACTCTCCACACAGTGCGTCTTAGAGAATTTGAAAAAATTCTCTAGCGCGTGTAATAATGCTAGCAAGGCCGTTATTGACATTGGCAATGTCGACAAATACACGATCTGAAAACTTCCACATTATTCATATGGACACTCCGCTTTTTAAGGTAATTCTATGCTATCATAAAGTGAACACAGCTGTATTTGTACTAATGAACGCTGTCCTTCCTTAGACCATTTGGAATAAATACTGTTCATACAGAATATGTAGTCATTATAGTAAAGTAAACGTTTTATTTATTATTAGTATTATTATTACTAATATTATTATTGTATACATTTATCTAATACATTTGCTGGCTTTGTTACTTCTACGTAGACTGTTTGAATTCCGCACTAGTCAATGTCTCATACAAATTTGCAATAAAAATTTGCTGCCGATGGAAGTTGTTCAAACAAGGTTAAGTAATTTTCGATCAGAATCCAGGAAATGAATGCTATGGGGTATGGGTAAATCTCCCTCCGCAGTGTAGCATATCGTCGTTGCCGGGACAAGACCTCCTATGTGTTAATATTTTTGGAGATATACTGACCCGCAACACATACATTATGAAGAGCGAAAATGCCTTGACAGCTGTCGCACAATATTGCACCTTAGATGACAGAACCTTACCGACCAAAGTCCTAAGCTAAAATATTTCACATAGGAGGTTTTGTCCCGGCAACGACGATATAACAAGTTTATTCTCAACGACTTTTCTGTTTCTTCCTGTTTTTCCTTTATTTTTACAATTGGGTTTATAATGGATCGACACAGGTCTTATGGCGACGAAAGGAAAGGGCCAGGAGCGGGAAGGAAAAGTCCCTGGCCTTAATTAAGGTACAGCCCCACAATTTCTCTGGTCAGAAAATGGGAAACCGCGGAAATCCATCTTCCTGGCTGCCGGGTTCGAACCCACTATCTTCCGAAGGCAAGCTCACTGTTGCGCGTCTGTTACCTCACGCAGACTACCTTGGTCTATACAACATTAAGTGGTCCACGCTCAGCAACTCTATAACAGGAATCTCGCTAGAATCTAATTTGTGGCCCTTGATGGCATTAAAGTTTTGCCATGATTATTTCACAAAATATCCAGGTGTTACTCTCGATGGATCCTTGTCACTTATCCATGTAATAATAATAATAATAATAATAATAATAATAATAATAATAATAATAATAATAATACAGCCCTCCGACTCACTCAAACATACATAACGAAAAGTATATGAGACATGAAACTGGAATTAGATCTGAAGTATTATATTCACCAGAATTTTTAACACTTCCAACACATAGCCTGATTGAAGAAAAGTGGCAAATAAGGAAAGGAGGATTATCCGAACAATTCTTGGTCCCAACCTCAAAAATGGTGTTTACAGACTTCGGAGCAACTTCAAAATATACACCCACACCGAAGATGTATCAAGCAAAAATGGATAACGTGTTTTGCGCTGATATCTGGTTGCCTACTGAAAGAATTTGTAAAACGTCTGAGTGGCTCAGACGGTTGAGGCACTGGCCTTTTGACTCCAAGTTGGCAGGTTCGATCCTGGCTCTGTCCGGTGGTATTTGAAGGTGCTCAAATACGTCAGCCTCGTGTCGGTAGATTTAGGGCTTCGTAAGAAACTGATGCGGGTCTAGCACCTCGGCTTCTCCGAAAACCGTAAATGTAGTTAGTGGAACAAAAAGCCAATAACATCATTATTATGTATTAATAATTATTATTAATTCTTTAATTATTAATTAATTATGAATTATTAAATAAAAATAATCTGTAAAACGGACTGAGCGGCTCAGACGGTTGAGGCACTTGTCTTCTGACTCCACCTTGGCACGTTCGATCCAGGATAATTGTAAGGAGTTGGCTAGATATTTATGTGAATTACTCAATTGCAAGCGGCCAACATTACGATAGCCCAATGAAACTCCTATACACGTAAACCCTGAATCTCCACCACCTACCAAGGAAGAAATCCAGAGACACATCTTCAGACTCAAATATAATAGGGCGTCTGGAGAAGATGGCATAGTTGCAGAACTGTTAAGGAACGTAGGCCCAAATACACTTGAGAAGCTCACACTAATAATCATGGACATCTGAAAAAAAAAGCTACCTGAAAAATGGAAATGTGCACTTATCCATCCGTTACACAAGAAAGGTGACAGAACGGATGGAAATAACTGCAGAGGGATTTCTCTCGTTCAAGTCACCTACAAGATTCTCTCTGCGTGTCTTCTTCAAAGAGTACAAGAAGAGCTTGAACACAAAATTGAATATCAAGCCGGTTTCCGATCTGGGCGTTGCTGTGTTGAACAAATTTTTAACTTGAAGACGATATTGAAGTATAGAACAACCCGAAACTCTCCGATTATTTGCATTTTCGTCGAATTCAAGAAAGCGTACGATTCGATCGATCGACAATCTCTCTTTAACATCTTAGAAGAACAAGGACTTGATCCAAAGACATTAAGACTCATCAAGGAAACACTCACGGGCACGAAGTCAATGGGTGAAGTATCGGAGCCCTTTGCAATGAAGACCGGCGTGCGACAGGGTGACTGACTGTCACCACTGCTTTTCAACCTTGTTCCAGATGAAGACATTCGAGAATGGGAGAAGGAATTAAAAGCTCAGAAGCACTGGAAACCCATTCAACTTGGACGAAAGAACGATGACATAAAGTTCGGTCGTTTAGTTTTCGCAGACGACCTAGCGATACTAACAGACAGTGATATTTCATGGATCTGACAGATAGATGTCCTCAAGGAATGCGCCGAGAAAACTGGACTACAAATCTAATTCGAGTAGACCAAGTACATTCGCACTAAATTCGACATTCAAGAATTGCAAGCAGAATATTGACAGATCAAACGAGTTCCATACTTTAAATATCTCGGTGAGATCCTAGAACCAAGAGGGTTGGAAAAGGAAGCACAGAAAGTCCGATTACAAAAACTCAAAAGAGCATATTGGAGAACCCGTGAAGTCTACAAGATATCCATGTCCATACATACAAAAGATACGGTGATTAAACTTGAAGTGCTGTATGCAAGTGAAATCTTGGTACTTAAAAATAAATGTGATCTGGATAACATCTTGAAGAAGGAAAGGAATATCCTGAGGAAACTTCTGGGCCCAGAGTAAAAAGAAGAAGAAGAAGAAGATGTGTCTTGGCTCAAATAACGCAAAGATACGGAAAGAATGTCCAACCTAGCAGCAGACATCAGGAAACGAAGACTGATAATCTATGGACGCGTTCACAGACTATCGTCTTCAAGGCTAACACACAATATTTTGACAAATACTGAAAAACTGAAGAAGGTACCATGGATACGTCCGGCTCCATGGCTAAATGGTTAGTGTGCTGGCCTTTGGCCACGGGGGTCCCGGGTTCGATTTTCGGCACGGTCTGGAATTTTAACCATTATTGGTTAATTTCGCTGGGACGGGAGCAGGGTGTATATGTCGTCTTCATCATCATTTTATCCTCATCACGATGCGCAGGTCGCCTACGGGAGTCAAATCAAAGACCTGCATCTGGCGAGCCGAACTTGTCCTCGGACACTCCAGGCACTAAAAGACATACGCCATTTCATTTTTTTTAAATCATGGATACAAGTTTTTGAAAATGATCTAGAAAAGGCCCAGATAGAAACATCAGAAATACAGCACAGAAACATTAACCGTCTGAAGTTACATAGGTTGGCAGTAAGGCCAGAGATCGGGTACTAGGTGGTCAGAGGAAAGAAAACAGGCACACAGTGAAAGAATGAAAACAATATAGTCTGTTAGAAAGACGAATGCTAAATGTAATAAGTAATCTAACAGGTTCCATACGATGATAATAATAATAATAATAATAATAATAATAATAATAATAATAATAATAATAATAATAATAATAAAGGTGATCTGGAAAATATCCTGAAGGACAAAGGAAGATCTTGAGGAAAATGCTGGGCCCAGAGATTCAGAGAGAAAAGAAGAAATGTATAGACTCAAATCACGCAAAGCTACGGAAACACTGTCCAACCTGGTCGCAGGAAGAATGGCTACGGTACCGTATTATTTCATTCCGCTTGACATTTCCAGATTTATTAAAAAATTGTTTCGTGCTTCCGGGTCTTTATTTTTTTGTTATTATTTTTATGGTTCTTTAATCTACGTACGTTTCCATATGTACACCAGTTTTTCTTTCTTTCAGCCAGACGTTAATTTTATTTTCACTCTTGTACACGTACCTAGTTCCTACAACTGCATTCCTTGAAAACCATCCATTCTATTCCTACTGTATATTCTCAAGCTCCTTTCTGTCTATTACGTACTTAAAAAAAATTCAGTACGTTAGCATAACCATATACCATAAACATATCTATGCACTTCCGTCTAATTTGCTTATCCTGAAGATTTTCTATCCAGATCCGTACGCGGACATCACTTTGTACGATATACTTCGCCTAGCTAAATAAGACAGGACGAGTTGGACGTGCGGTTAGGGGCGCGCCGGTGTGAGCTTTCATCCGTCAGATAGTGGTTTCGAACCACAAAGTCGACAGCCCTCAAGATGGTTTCCAATTTTCACATTAGGCAAATGCACCTTAAGTAAGACCACGGCCATTTTCTTCCAACTACTAGGCCTTTCCTATCCCATCGTGCCCAAAAGACCTATCTGTGTCGGTGCGACGTAAAACAAATTGCTAGAAAAGTTAAATAAGTTCAATGTAAATCAGATAGTAACCGTCATCACACGTATGTCCCAGAAACTCACGTCCGCCCTAAATAAGAATAATCTGTCGAGATACCTTTTAGACTCTGGTACTCAAGATCTCAGTATCGATTCCCCATTCTACTGATCAGGATAGACAACACTTAGGAAATTAACAACGTCATGAGGTAATAATGCAACTGGTTTTTACGTTCCACTAACTACTTTTGCGGTTTTCGGAGACCTCGCGGTGTCGGAATTTAGTCCCACAGGAGTTTTCTACGTGCTAGTCTATCTATAGGAACGAGGCTGACCTATTTGAGCACCTTCAAATTCCACGGGACTGAGCCAGGTTCGAACCTGCCAATTTGAGGTCAGAAAGCCAGCGTCTCAACCGTATGACCCACTCAGTATGGCGACGTCATGAGATTATTAAGAGAAGTGTTTTTTCTTCGTATTCTTTTCCTACCGCTTCTCCCGCACGTGTGGGGTCGCAGGTGTGAACTGCGTTGCACATGTGGATTTGGCCGTAGTTTACGGCCGGATGCCCTTCCTGTCGCTGACCCTATATGGAGGGATGTAATCACTATTGCGTGTTTCTGTGGTAGTTGGTAGTATAGTTTGTTGTCTGAATGTGAAGAGGAAAGTGTTAGGATGAACACAAATACCTAGTCCCCGAGCCATAAGAATTAATCAGAAGCTATTAATATCCCCGACCCGGCCTGGAATCGAACCTGGACCATTCATCCAACGAGTCGGACTATTAACATAACAGTTTATTTACGAAAAATAGAACCGAGAGCAACGTGAGAAAAAATCCAGATGAGAATGAAGGGAGAAGAAAATCTAGAATAGGCGAGACAAGATGGACAGAGAGCTGCATAGCAAATTAAGAATTTGGCAGGAATATATTGTATCCCTTCTAATCCCCAAATCATCCTCCCTACCTCTTATTCAGCGAACTGAGTTTTACTGAGTGATATACATTTTCTTGATCCCATGAAATGAAACAATTTTATCACAAATTCCTAGTATTCTCCTAATTATCTCGATATTCGAAAACGCCCAGCGACACTAAAAAACAATGCTGCAATCCAAATGCTCGTTAAACATCCTACTCTTCTCTGCAAGGAAAATGATCAGCCTCAGTTGTTTTCATTGTATGCAGTATTAATATATCAATGGTAATACTCATACACGGATTATTGACGCTAATAAACGTATGGGAGAGATTTTGTTCACTCTAATACACGTAACGAACATTATTTGGTATCGGTTTTTACATAAACCTACTCAACAAGGAGTTAAAACAAATGAGTACAGGTTCTCTTTGATCAGAATAGATTAATACCGGCCATAATTCTTGAAAATTAGAGGGGAAGTGATAGGCTATTGAGGTCTAATTAGCAGATGCTAATATATGAACTGTAAATTTATGACAAAAACTGGAAACCTTCTTTCCCCTAGAAGACCGAGTACTTATATACTATAGCCATTCTAACGCGAGCCTCATGAACCCATGAATAATTATTTATTTACATACGTATTACTCTTCGCAAATTCCTGTTCTTGGCTAATATCTTAATCAGTTCTTATCTTGTTTCCATTTTTATATCTTGTATCTTTGATTCCCTCCTTTTCTTTTCATCAACCCCACCCAGTTTCTCGTCCTACTTATTATCGTCTATAGAATTTTCTTCTCTTGTTAACTCATTTTTTCTGACAACTCCCCATTTGCCACTTTCATTTCAACGGGAATTTTGCATCCTCCACCACAACCACACCTCAATGGCTTCTAGTGTCCGTTCATCTTCTTTCCTTAACGTCCAAGTCTCATCACGGTATAGAGTCACACTCCACACAAAACGCAAGTCATTTCATGGAATCTCTAACCAATTTACTGCATATATGCCTTTCCATTCTATTACATGTTTTCTTGGCGATTTCAGTTCTAGACTTCGCATTTTGGCTACAAATCATGTTCTCTCTTGTCAATGTTCCTATACTTTTAAACGTTGTAACTTATATTTTATCCCAATTGACAATAAGTTTGGTGTTCTATGTTTTTGTTCCAAATATCATATTAATCATTCTTTACTTCCGACATGATTCTATTAGATCTTGTAGCATTTTGTTCATTATCTGATCACGTTTATTTAGTGAAATCTCGGAAAAATGTTATGCATTACCCCCTGTAATACGTAGATCCTTATTTACATCTAAGCACTCCCTAATAATAACGCACCGACACAGAATTGAAATTTGAAAACCAATAATATTTCTAGTTTAATCTTCAGAATGTAGCCTACGTTCTTGTTTAATTTTATTGAAAAGTATTGCAATTCAGATGTAAGTTTTTTCAGGCGTTTTGCTCTATCAACCGGCGTTTCGTCTTAGGTCTGACACTAGACTCATCAGAGTGGGATGTGTCAGACCCTACCCACTGACACTGGGGTGTATGCAGGTGGACTTATCAGATGCCCATTATCAGAGGCACAGTCTGATAACTGCATACGGGAGATCAATCTCCACAATTGAAATTATTGCCCACCTAGCAATAGAGCATGTCAAAATTCAATGTAATGTAATGTCACACTCGAGTTTTATGGTCCTAGAAAAGTGGAAGGTATAATCATGAAGAGAACATTCGTTTCCCGTAGTATAGACAGTGCTTATCATTAAACAATATGCACCACAGTTCGGCCTCACGCGTCATTAATTTGATAGCCTTTGTATACCACATATTTTTCTTCCCATGGTATTATGATGAGTTTTACGAAGTATAAAATTTTAGTAGTGTTTACTGTCTAGCATTGTAAACCTCAAACGAAGGTCGTGTTAGCCACACCCTCACTGGCAAAATAGGTAGAAAATATTGATGATCACAGGACTATATAACATCAATATTACGATCAGGCTGATACCGTAGTTAAAATATTTTGCGTGGGATTGACATCAATGCGGAGATGCCAAGACAAAGCATACAGTAAAGAAACTGATGTATTAGGGAATGTATGGAATTCCTTAAATCCAAATACAACGCTGGAATGAGATAGTCTTAATTTAAAACGTGGTATTTTGGTTACGTTTTTATACAGAATAGTATTCCACTCTTAATTTAAAAGATACAGTATTTGTCAAGATGGTAAAGCCCGTTAAAGTTTGCAAAGCGGACGTTATATGAAGGGTTATATAGTCACCATTGCTTTCCTCATTGAGCCAGTAAGAATTGTCCCAGCACAGTAAATATTTCACCAGAATGTTCACAAGTCACTCTGCCACGCACCACCTACAATTCAGCTGTTTAAGCTATATCACAAGCATAAGTAAGACTGGCGTGGTAATGTAATCAAATGTCTGATAGATACTAATGTTATTTTTTGTAATACTGAAGGTTCAGCTGAAATAGTTATTTTCCATATGGATATCGTAACGTCTAGTATTGCAATATGAGGTGTAAACGGTTTGAAACGAGGGCATTGGCCATTGCCCATCGAGTATTAAAATATTACGTTACCGTAAGAATATTGTACAAAGTTTGATCTACATTGAAAGGAAATGGATTTAAAGTAAAATTTTTCATCTGTGCTATACATCCATTTGTATTCAGTCATGGCTGCATTTGTTTTCCTGCACCCCTAGTTATTTTCATAATTAAGGTATTTAGGATATTGTAAATTAATGGTGCCATTGGGAGATCCATTGCAGCATCCTTTTGCGTGTCGTCAACTCCACTAGTGTATTTATTGTACTAATGTTAGTTGCTTAAGGCATTAATTATGAATGTTCGTGGGTCGTGGTAAAACATAATGTTGTAGCCATGAACGTACACCAATGAATGGATGAATGACAGATATGTTGACAGTTGAATTTTGAGTCTTCCAGATAACATTGTCAGGGCATCAAAGACGCTCTACTAGAAATGCATGTCACTTGCAGGCATACTTAGTCTTAAATTCAATATTAGAGTACTGACTTACTGAGGGATAAACACATGCAGTTTATCGACAGCATTACAGATTGGTGGGTTTATATTAATGTTGTCGAATTAACCGCGTATACAAATACGATTTTAAACACTTCATTGAGTATAATAGTTTGTGTGGCACATCTATTATCTTAATTGAAACATCTTAGATATATTGTATAACATACATGAACTCTAGGTAAGGATTTTATTCCTGTAACGCTGAAGTAACGAATGCTCATAGGCCAGGCAGTGTATCTCAGATGATAGACCTCTGGCTCTCTGAGCCCAGTCCAGTTGATTCGTTATCGACGCAATCCGGTGGTATTTGAATATGCTGAAATACACCTTCCTCGTTTCGATAGATTTATTGGCACGTAAAATAACTGCCGCGAGGAAAGAATCTGGTGTCACAGCTCCTCCAAAGACTATAAAAGTAGTTAGTAGGCCGTAGAACTAGTAACAACTTTGCTATCGTTTTGTTATTAAGCACCAACACCAAATACGTTACTGTTGACATGAGAACTTCAGTTGGATTTTGAAGCTTATGTGTTGCGAAAAAGGCTTTGGAGTGTAAAATTTAATACATACGAAATGAAGAATGAGGTATGGAATGTTTTATTTCAAAGTCTATGATAAAATGGGTCATAGGGTCGTAACCATGTCATATACTGAAGTAACAGATTAGGAATCATCAAGTATAACATTGCCCTTCCTTCAGTTGTGTATGGAGAATAACATAGAAAGAAGGGGGTTATAACACGGCGTACATAAAACTCCATGTGAATTTTGTAGCAAAGTCGGGTGCCCTTCATGACGATGCGTGTTTCTTCAGCTGAAAGTTCTAAATCAGGATTGAGCCAGGAATCGAAATTTGGCCGGCTGGATAGAAATCCAGCAGATAAACCACTGCGATAATCATGCCCCGCAAATAAACGAACAAATTAAAAATAAAATAGTAAAGATTAATAAAGATTACTGAAAGATCATTTCAACTTTTATGCAAGGAAGTGGAACGTACATCTCACTGAGTTAAATATGAGAGTATTAACACGTGTGCTAGCTCCTGCCCAGTTTTGTACTTCTAGATCAGGGCGGGGCACTAATACATGCAAAGAGCAGAAAAATGAAACTTGTTCTTGCTACCGGAAACCAAGATATTATAAATATATGCTTTAATCGCACTCAAGAGTAGACGAGCGATATGACTTATTATTTGATATTTGAGATATGATAACTGAAATGGCGTATGGCTTTTAGTGCCGGGAGTGTCCGAAGACAAGTTCGGCTCGCCAGATGTAGGTCTTTTGATATCACTCCCGTAAGCGACCTGTGCGTCGTGATGAGAGTGAAATGATGATGAAGACGACACATACACCCAGCCCCCGTGCCAGCGAAATTAACCAATTATGGTTAAATTTCTCGACCCTGCCGGGAATCGCACCCTGGACCTCTGTGGCCAAAGGCCAACACGCTAATCATTTAGACATGGAGCCGGACATATGATAACTAACAACATATGTTTGGAAACAGAATGGAGAAATGTAAGTTTTAAACATGATAGCTTCAAAGTGTCCACCTCTAAACTAATAATAGCACTGATTGAGGAATATTGACTCAAGGAAACTAATATGCTGAACATTTTGTTGCTAAGGAGATTCATCTCACTTGTGCTAAGTGAAATTTTCTAACAATTTTAATACTGTTCGCCAGAAAAATAGTTATTATTGCACCGAGCTCGATATCTGCAGTCGCTTAAGTGCGGCCAGTATCCAGTATTCGGGAGATAGTAGGTTCGAACCCCACTGTCGGCAGCCCTGAAGATGGTTTCCCGTGGTTTCCCATTTTCACGCCAGAAAAATGCTGGGGCTGTACCTTAATTGAGGCCACGGCCACTTCCTTCCCAGTCCTAGCCGTTTCCTGTCCTATCGTCGCCATAAGACATATCTGTGTCGGTGCGACGTACAGCCAGTAGCAGCAGCAGTTATTATTGCCTACTGAACTATGAAACAGGAAAATAGGAGTAATTCTAGCTTAATTCGTTAGGAAACGATTCTCATTACCGTTATTTCAAGGTTACTGAGCACTAGAGTGAAGAAAAAGTCTGTGAGACTGGGTTGTTGACTACCATTTTAGGAAAAAGAAGTTGGTAACATGAAATAATGCAGGTACCAGGGCACATATACTTGATACGGGTAAGCAGAGGACATAAATACTAGATTCCTCTCAATTAATGCTAGATTCCTTTACACCTAGAGATCTCATGAATTGTGGGCCCTTTCAAGTGGGAATACAAAGGTATCCTATCGAAATGGCTCTCGTCGTGTTATTATTATTATTGTTATTATTATTATTATTATTATTATTATTATTATTATTATTATTATTATTATTATTATTATACATGATGCAATAAATGGGTGGGTCACGTTATAAAATTCGACTAACATTACAGTAAAGGAAATGACGTGGTCTGTTGGACACCTACAGGGTGTTGATAATTTAATGATCACGGAGTGTTACTGGAAACTAATATAGAATGATATTGCTAATAAGTGTATTCCTCTTCAGTGGAGAGAAGTTTTATATCTGATAATAAATGAAACTGTACCAGTATAGCATAAGTCATTCTAAAAGTGACGATCTGACTCAAATATATGTGAATATTGTAAGAAATAGATGTTGTTTGAGTCATTAGTCCATAGACTGGTTTGATGCAGCCCTTCATGACGCCTGGTCCTGAGCCAAAATCTTCATCTCCACTAACTACTGTAACCTGCATCTGCTCTAATCTGCTTGTCATATTCATACCTTCGTCTACCCTACCCTTCATATTGCCTACACTTCTCTCAAAAACTAACTGCACAAGTCCTGTGTGCCTTAAGACTTATCCTATCGTTCTATTTCTTCTTCTGGTAAAACTTCGCCAAATAGATCTCCTCGAACCAATTCGATTTAGTATATCTACTTTCATGATTCGATCTATCCATCTCACCTTCAGCATTCTTCTGTAACACCACATTTCAAAAGCTACTATTCTCTTTCTTTCACTTTCATACAACGCCACACTCCAGACGAAAATCTTCAAAACGTCTTTCTAGTTCCTATATCAATGTTCGAAGTTAGTAAATTTCTTTTCTTAACAAAGGCCTTTCTTGCTTGTGGTAGTATGAATATTAGGTCCTCCTTACTTCTGCCATCGTTAATTAGTTTACAACCCAAGTAACAATATTCATCTACTCCTTTAAGATTTCATTTCCTAGTCGAATATTTCCAGGATCACCTTCGTTTGACTGCACTCCATTACATTTTTTGGATTTATCTTTAATGACACTGCTCAAATTAATTGCATATAGCCTAATGAAATACTTATTTAAATTTGTTATAGTAATTCAATTTTGAATTATTAGATATTTAGTTATGGGTCTAGGTTTGCAGGCCGCCGTAAAGAATTATGCTCTCTTCTAAAATAAAGTATTTTAAAGGAATAACATTTTTTATGTTAGAAATTATTTAAACATTAGAAAATTCTTGGTTCTTTCACAACATCATTGTTATGGAATTCGTAAGATGTATTATTATTATTATTATTATTATTATTATTATTATTATTGTTACGGAGTATTGTGGATGTGCAGAGGTGAAAGAAGGTGCTGGGGCGAACAGGTCTCAAAAATACGAAATTAAAATTAAGATATAATTTAACAAGGTTATATTTTCTTTTCAAGATCAATAAATAACAATAATAACAGATACTCAGTAGCCTAGCAAGAATTCGAGAGAGTACAATTACAGGGTTACAGGATTTGGGCTCCAAGAGCCAGACACACAATTCTTGAGCTATAAGCCCAACCTTATGATATGCAAGATTCAACAAAGGGGCAGAAGACCCCAATCATGCCCAGGAGCTCTTGCTCCCAATTACACAGTAAAGCCTCCTCGAGGCACGCAGAAACAAATTTCAAGAAAGAGCGACCCGCTCTTAAGTTCAAGCCTATCAAAGGCCACACCAAACTCCACATTCAAGCTGTCCTCCAAGGACATATACACAGGGGTAAAAATACCCAACATACTGAGGCCTATTCAGTGAAGAAACAGAAATATTACATGGCCTCCACAATACCAACTTGAGAGGAGGCAAAACTGCACTCCAAATACGCCTTATTAAAACCTACTTGGCGCTAGGCCTCGAATGCAAGGGCTAATCCCATACTAAAGGGGTGACTTATAGAAGGAGACAATTTACATTACGTTAAGGAAGACACGGTTGTGAAAATAAGTTCGCCTCAACGCAATATGAGTGGGAGCTCGAGAGGGTTAAGCACTCTCTATCCCAATATGTAGTTTAAAAAGATAGAATTGATACCAAGTGTCTTTACATTTTAGGGGAAAGTTACATGGTAAAAGGCTTCGGACCTGCCCCGAGAGTTAAACTGCTGAGCTAGCCAGAAAAGAAGTTATTAAAAGGCCATTACCTGGTGGTTGAACTGCTGCCCGAAGAAAGAGACGCTACCCGCCCCCTGCTACGTACTTTACACACTGATAGATGTTACTGAAGTGGCGCGGAGACCCGAAAATCAGCAGTTTATATACCCGCTTGGAGAGTTCGAGGCGTTTCAGGAATGAGAACACCCGCCCACAAGCATTTTATTGGATAATGGCAAAAACTACTACACCAGATGAAGAAGAAACACCTTATTGGTGGAAAATTAATTACAGAAATTCCTTATTGGTCAAATTCAAAACTGGCGGAAAGAAAGGGTTAATATTGCCAACTTAAACAATGACTGAAAGAAATTTAACAAGGAACAAACTTATGATCCCAAAATTTCTTCAAAAACACAGTTCTTTCACTTCGCACTAGGGTGCATAATTGTAGTCCTTCAGTAGTGCCATCTAGAAGAGAATGTCCACACTTCTTGCTACAGATAAAACAAAAACGAATCGAAACTGACATAGTTCAGAACACTTGAAAATTTATAGTAATGACATCTTCTGAGAAATCGTTGAATTAATATGGAAGTTAAAGTTCAGGCTTCCTCCAGTAGAGGAGTTTTAACCGGCGCAAAATTTGAATTAGCGGCTTGGAGGTGTACCACCCGGTACAATTATTATTATTATTATTATTATTATTATTATTATTATTATTATTATTATTATTATATCGTCGTTGCCGGGGTTAAACCTCCTATGTGATAATATTTTTGGAGATATACTGACCCGCAGCACATACTTTATGAAGAGCGATAATGCCTTGACAATGTTCACACAATATTGGACCTTAGATGACAGAATCTTATCGGCCAAAGTTCTAAGCTAAAATACTTCACATAGGAGGTTTTGTCTCGGCAGAGATGATATTTTACTCGACCATTTTACACAGAACTGGGACTTCAAATTTACGGATATTAGTTTTAAGCTTTTCATGTTTCAAGTTACGGTGTTGCGTGTACACTGTCTGAACTATTATTGCTAGATCAAAGTTATATGGTTAACTCTAATGGCTCTTAATATAATCTTCATTCTGAAAATATCCTGAAGGCGGTGTTTGTAAATCATAAATTAAATGGTGGAGTGATTTCTATGGCATGCTACATAGCTGAAGAATAGTATGTTACATATTTCCATTTAAAAGTGTGTAGCAGTTGTCGAAGTGTTGAAATGTATCGAGGAATAAGGAAGTATAAACATGATTCGTAACTATAGGGGGCCTGGGTAGTATTACTTTAGCAGATGATACCTATTTATTTATTTATTTATTTATTTATTTATTTATTTATTTATTTATTTATTTATTTATTGGAAATATATCGTATCAATCATCATTTAGTGCAATCGTCACGACAACATTAGAAGAAAAGTCACACTTCATTAAATTCACATGCAATTAAATCGCATTCCAACAAATGTAATCTACATTATATGTACCTACCTATCTTACGGTAATTGTCTAGTATTTTATATAAATGCAGTAGTTTCCTTGTGATATCTTCCAATTGCCTAGTAAAGTTTCCAATTGATGAAGACAAAACACTTCCCGACACAAAATCCATTGTAGGCCTAAATGTTTTACATGTGCGTAATCGCCCAGTTTGTCGGAGATCTTGCATCAAATATAATGTAACGGTTTACTATGAAATAATAGCCGACATATTAGCCTATTAGGTTTTCTTTGTATTCAAACCTTCCTCTTTGATCTCCTTTCCTTCCACACGGATAACAAAAATTCTGATATAAAAACCAAGTGTCAAGTTAACATTAAAAGGTACGTACAAACATTTCAAATGTGGCCGGGTTAATCTCCTTAGTGATTGCCCATAGAGAACAGTAAGTTTCGGTTCTTAAGAGTTAAACTTTCATACCACTGCCACTTTCCGTTATTTTTCACTGTAGTGGTAAGGAACATATAGAAAAAATGTTTATATGTAACATTTTGGATACATATTTTAAAGTTCAATTGTCATGTAAAGCGGACCGTAAGGCAGATATGTAGGGTTATATGGGTTAGGCCCCCTGTGGCTCTCATTTCAGATATTTATCTTAATATTCATTGTGTCGGTAGAAGTTGTATTACAAACAAGCTTTTAGAATTCTAAATACATATTTTAACTAGCAACTTTCCTGCAAAACCAATCTGAACGGAGGTAAATCGAATTTTGTGTCTCATACTCCCTCTGGTCTAAATTTTTAAACATTTAGATAATGTGCCCTCAACACTTATTCTAATCTTAAATAACAATTTTTACCAAAATTCACCAATAAGCCTACACTTTCCCGTGATACTGTAACAGAAAAACAAACGGAAAAATACCAAACTGAAAAATTCAGAAGTTGCAAAGAAAAATATTAACGTACAGATTATGGTTTCAATAAATATTTCTATTTGGAATTTTTTGAGGCACGAATATATCCCCAAAGTATTCAAAGTATTTGATGAGGGTATTTACATTAGTCATTTTAAAAATGGATTTCGGGTACTTTATAAAGAGAAGTGTGATAAAAAACTTGGAAAGTGTAATGAGTTAAAGAAAAGCATCTAAAACTGCTCTACTGTTAAAACTGCTTGAAACCTGAACGCATACGAATTATTTTATATTCATTCAATTGCTATTTGTGTATCCAGTGGGATTGTAACTCCCATAAATGAGATAGAGTTCCAACATTCACTTTATAATAATATGACATCACACGTGCACTCTTTGAAATAATGCATATCAGATAGTGTGAATGTGTACAGAATTTAAGAAATGGATGTTCTCTTTAAGCATTCTGTATAATAGAACCATGAATTAAAACGGAAACTTTATGAGAAAGTAGAAAAAAATGACACTTTCCTTTAATAAGAATGCGATAAGCATATCGTCGTTGACGGGAGAAAACAGCGACGATATGACGACTCAAAATGGCAATGACAATAATAATAATAATAATAATAATAATAATAATAATAATAATAATAATAATAATAATAATAATAATAATAATAGCACATGCAAACTGATATCAGAGTAATGTTCATGCGAAGCAGTAGAAGAAATAGGTCGTGCTATCAGAAAAAAGGAGTAAGATTCTCTGGTCATTTGTGCAGAATGGACGAGAACAAATCAACAAAAAATATTTTTGAACACTGCGCAAATAAAGAAAAAACCAGCATTTCTCAAATACGCCGAAGAAGATTTGGAAAGTAATCAGGCAGTAAATGAATGTCAGAAAGACAACAGCAACAACATCGAGAAAGTCTGAATACGTTTTCGGAAGAAAAAATTTCTTACTTACAAGGAAACATTGGCAATGGGTAAATCGCCGATCGCGATGAAACTTGGAAAACACATGGAGGTACACGTAAAAACGATGTCGGCATCAATTTGGGGTGCCAACATTCATTTGGGCGTTAACTACGAGGCCTAAAAGTTGCGACATTTCAAATTCCGCGCGATCAGCAATGAACACCTGCTGGCCAATGCTAAGCTGGCACACTGCGTATCTGGAGACACGCCTCTGCACCTCCTCTCCTCCCGCTCCAATTGGTTCACCGCCGCACGTTCCCCATCACCCCCCGCTTGCCGGCCGCTTAGCTGACGAAGAGAACCGGTGCTACACTTTGCGTATTCTATCAGGCTTCCTCATATCTCTCTTTTGTAATTTCCACGTTGTATTAGTCAGTTTACGTTCTCTGAAATGTTTATGAAAACGCTTGCACCGGGCGAGTTGGCCGTGCGGTTAGAGGCGCGCGGCTGTGAGCTTGCATCCGGGGGAGAGTGGGTTCGAATCCCACTGTCGGCAGCCCTGAAGATGGTTTTCCGTGGCTTCCCATTTTACACCAGGCAAATGCTGGGGTTGTACCTTAATTAAGGCCACGGCCGCTTCCTTCCAACTCCTAGGTCTTTCCTATCCCATCGTTGCCATAAGACCTATCTGTGTCCGTGCGACGTAAAGCAATTAGCAAAAAAATGTACGGTGCCTGTTCTTAATCGTGATTTGTTTCGGTTTTCTTTTCACTATTTTTTAATGTTTCGAATAGACCAAAGATTGTTTTTGCTTACTATCAGTTACTGACTGGGAGTTTGCCCGATGTAATTGTTACGGAGTCATTTATTGTGTTGCCTTGTAATTGTTTTTGTTGTACCAGTTCGTACAATACCCATTTACCTTTTTGCGTATATAACTGCCATGATACCCAGAAGATTGTAGTGTGATACTATAATATCGGTACTTGTTGAATACATAGACCTTCGTCAGCTATAACGCAAAATTACCGGTACAGTAAGACTGTGATTACTGTATATCTATTGCATATATAAAAGCACATCTATTTTATGTTTCAAGGCTTTTCTTATTACGTCAAACTTTACTCATTCCATGTCATACTCATATCGAAGTTGCCTATGCATTAAATTAATTTATATTCGACAACCATTGCTGTAATTGAAATGTGTTGTGCATGTCACTGCAAAACATAAATAAATCGTTCAGTACAAGCACAAATAAAAACATTCTACCTATAGGCCTATTCCTTATACCAGAGTACGCAATACGGAAAATACCAGTAGTTTCAAACTCGGAGTTTATAATTGTTGTTGGTGTCGTCCGCGATGTCGTTTCGTTATGATACAACTGGTAGCGTACACAAAATGGGTGGGGGGAAGGGGTCATAAAAATAAGATCTGGACCTATAACCAGGTTTTGATATCCCGAGGTACCGAATCCCATTACATTCATTGAGATCCTCTACCCGGGCACGTAATTTCTTTACATAATAATAATTTCGTGTGGCTATTTCTAGCCGAGTGCAGCCCTTGTAAGGCAGACCCTCCGACGAGGGTGGGCGGCATCTGCCACGTGTAGGTAACTGCGTGTTATTGTGGTGGAGGATAGTGTTATGTGTGGTGTGTGAGTTGCAGGGATGTTGGGGACAGCACAAACACCCAGCCCCCGGGCAATTGGAATTAACCAATTAAGGTTAAAATCCCCGACCCGGCCGGGAATCGAACCCGGGACCCTCTGAAACGAAGGCCAGTACGCTGACCATTCAGCCAACGAGTCGGACATTTCTTTACATAAAAAGGTATTTAACGTTGTTTAAAGGTGGGAGATTTATTTAGTGGTGGGTCATTTAATTTAATTAATTCCATATGTATGTCCACTGTAAAGGACACTATCGACAGCTTTAAGGCGTTTTAGAAGTAAATAATAATTTAATCGTAGGTAGGACGTTGTACCCCATCCCACGTTTCCGTAGTACTTAACTCGGAGTTGTACCCACGAATGTGACAACTCACCGGAATTAGCAGGAATGAAAATATAACATTTGAATAAAATATGGGTATATTAGTGTAGGTTATGTATTATCATTATGTGTGAAACGGAACGTAATTTAAAGGATTTCAATAATTACAGTACGAAAAGAAGCAGTCGGTCCCCTTGAATAGCTAAGCAGCCAGCAAGAGCGGGGAGAAGGGGAACGTGCGGTGGCGAACCAATTGGAGCGGGAACGGGAGGAGGTGCAGAGGCATGTCTCCAGATACGCAGTGTGCCAGCTTAGCATTGGCCAGCAGGTATTCGTCGCTGATCGTGCGGAATTTGAAAAGTCGCAAATTTTAGGCTCCGTGGTTAATGGAATGTTGGCTCCCAAAATTGATGCCGACATCATTTTTACGTATACCTCTATGTGTTTTCCAAGTTTCATCGCGATCGGCGACTTACCCATTGCCGATGTTCCCTTGTTAGTACTATTAGTAACATTAATATACAATAGTAGTATAATACAGGGATTCGGCGGCCACCTCCACCTCAGGCTCCCAGAGGCCACCTCCACCTCCACCTCAGCCAGAGGCCTCCCAGATGCCTCCTCCACCTCCACCTCAGCCAGAGGCCTCCCAGATGCCTCCTCCACCTCCACCTCAGCCAGAGGCCTCCCAGAGGTCTCCTCCACCTCCCGCGGGAAATTTGAATTTGTAAACAAAGCCACGTACTTTTTGACAGACAAGAACGCATCGCTAACCTCAGTACTGCCATCTTGACGGGCCTAAACCTCAGTAGTGCCAACTTAACCTAACTAGCGCGAGGTAAACAAAGCCACGTGCTTTTTGACAACCACGTGCTTTTTGACAGATTTGTAAACAAAGCCACGTGCTTTTTGACAGCTGTCATCGACAACAACGCATCGCAAACCTCAGTACTACCATCTTGACGGGCCTAAACCCCAGTAGTGCCAACTTAACCTAACTAGCATGAGGTAAACAAAGCCACGTGTTTTTTGACAGCCACGTGCTTTTTGACAGATTGTAAACAAAGCCACGTGCTTTTTGACAGACAACAACGCATCGCTAACCTCAGTACTGCCATCTTGACGGGAATAAACCTCGGTGGTACCAACTTAACCTAACTAGCTCGAGATAAACAAAGCCACGTGCTTTTTGACAGCCACGTGCTTTTTGACAGCTGTCATCCGCCATCTTTAAACTACAGAGCGCTGTGCTGCCCTCTTTCGTCACCTGTCATCAGCAGTGCTGCCATCTTCGCGGGCCTAAACCTTAGTGCTACCAACTTAACCTCACTAGCTCGAGATAAACAAATCCACGTGCTTTTTGACAGCCACGTGCTTTTTTGACAGCTGTCATCCGCCATCTTTAATCCATAGAGCACAGTGCTGCCCTCTTTAGCTACTTACCTTTGAAATGTGGTGGCGGATAATTTGAAAAAATGCTTTTTTGACAGCAGCCATCTTTGAGCGCCGTGCTACACTCTTTAGCTAGTTACCTTTGAAATGTGGTTGCAGGCAATTCCACATGACAGCAGTCATCTTTAATCAAGAGAGCACCGTGCTGCCCTCTATGTGGTGGCGGCAAATTGAAAAATTCTACATGCTCTTGTTTGGAAACAAACTCACGCGTTTTTTTGACAGCCGTCATCTGCCATCTTTAATCAACAGAGCACAGTGCTGTACTCTTTAGCTAGATACCTTTGAAATGTGGTGGCGGCAATTTGAAAAATTCTATGTGCTCTTGTTGGGAAACAAAGCCACGTGCTTTTTTGACAGCTGTCATCCGCCATCTTTAATCAATAGAGCACTGTGCTGCTATCATGCGGGCAATTTCGTTAGCTGTCATCCGCCATCTTTAATCCAGAGAGAACAGTGCTGCACTCTATGTGGTGGCGGTAAATTCCATGTGCTTTACAAACCTATGTGCTTTTCTGACAGCTGTCATCCGCCATCTTTAATCTAGAGAGAACAGTGCTGCACTCTATGTGGTGGCGGCAAATTCCACGTGCTTTACAAACCTATGCGCTTTTCTGTCATCCACCATCTTTAATCCAGAGAGAACAGTGCTGCACTCTATGTAGTAGCGGCAAATTCTACGTGCTTTACAAACCTATGCGCTTTTCTGCCATCCGCCATCTTTAATCTAGAGAGAACAGTGCTGCACTCTATGTGGTGGCGGCAAATTCTACGTGCTCTTATTTGGAAACAAATTCTACTCGCTCTTCAGCTGTCATCCACCATCTTTAATCAAAAGAGCACCGTGCTGCCCTCTTTGTAGTGGCGGATAATTTGAAAAAAATTCAGTAGCCATCTTTAATCCAGAGAGAACAGTGCTGCCCTCTTTAGCTACTTACCTTTGAGGCGGTTAATTTGAAAAATTCTTTTCGACAAGCTGCCATCTTTAATCCAGAGAGAACAGTGCTGCCCTCTTTAGCTACTTACCTTTGAGGCGGTTAATTTGAAAAATTCTAGCTGCCATCTTTAATGAAAAGGGCATCGTGGTGCTATCTTGCGGGTAATATTTTACGTCACAGCTGTCATCCACCATCTTGCATTGCTAACCTTAGTGCTGCCCTCTTTAGCTACTTACCTTTGACAAGCTGTCACCCGCCATATTGCATCGCAAACCTCAGTGCTGCACTCTATGTGGTGGCGGATAATTTGAAAAAAATCTTTTTGACAAGCAGCCATCTTTAATCAACAGAGCACCGTGCTGACATCTTTAGCTACCGCCATCTTACATCGCTTACCTCGCTGCTGCACTCTATGTGGTGGCGGTTAATTTGAACAAGTTTAATCACGCATCGGGTAAGCTAGAGTAAGCACGTGCTGTTGTGATGACATCATCATACATGTTTAGACTTGTCCGTTTTCTTAAGGGTAAGTCGATGTAAAGGAATGTGGTAGCGGTAAATTCGAACGAGTTTAAACATGCATCGGGAAAGCTAGAGTAAGCACGTGCTGTTGTGATGACGTCATTGTGCATGTTTAGACCTGATCGTTTTCCTTAAGAGTAAGTCGGAGTAAAGCAATGCAATAAGTACAACATTTTTGAATGCGATCAAATATTTATTTACAAATGTACTACAACAGTGTTCGTTTTTTTGCTGCTGACAAGGTTGGTGTGCTTCTTAAGAACGTATGCTTCCGAAATGCCTCCTGCAACATTCAAATTAAACAAAGCATTTAGAGATATATTATACTAAGTATGTTATGCTTTACAGAGAAGATCATGTACTTCTTACCTTGCTGTTATTCCTTTTCGGAATCATCATCATCATCATCATGAAGTACTAGAGAAAGTTCATTCATACACTGTGTACAGTGTTCAATCCTCGGATTTGGTCCATCCCAATCATCATCACCATTTTCTCCTCGATGCTTGTAATGTCGCTCACAAGTTCTGCATAAAGCTACTTCGATTGACATCTTACTGTGTAGAGGAAGGATGTCCCAAAAATTATGTACGTAAGAGGCAGCGTACGTATATAAAAATCCTGGTGGTAAGTATTGAATAAGATGTTTCGGCATCGACGATCTACGTTTATAGAACATCTTAATAGCCTCACTCACTCGTGAAACATAAATAAGATGTTGCGTATGAGCATGCAAACAGCATGCACATTTACAGTTTTGTTCCATAGCGTACGATGTCGAAGCACACACTAATGAAAATGATAAAGATCTATTCTTATTTATAGTCTCGTAACAATATTCGTTAGCGGATGGTAAGTAACATCACTCATATGAATAATAAGACAATAGGCTGCTGTGTTAGCAGGAATGTTTTCAGATGTTTCAAATTCTAAACGAATATCAACTGGAGATTCTTTTATAGATTCTTCATGATAAGAGCAGTCTATAACTACAATCGGTGCTTTATTTTTAAATTCTTGAGGTGTAAATAGCGGACGATCTTCTTTCTGATAATACGATGATTGAAATTTACAAAACATGTCATAGAGCATCCCAAACTTATTTTTCTCAAAGTTAATGTCGATGTTTTCGTAGGGATACGTAATTCCATTGAGATATAGTCTAACGTGTCTTAATTTGCAGTGATCAAACAGTGAGCTATCTTTTTCGTGATTGAATTTACGATTAGTTTGAAATCCAAAAATAATGTACAAGGGCTTCTCAGTAAAACGTGATGTTTTAACTGCCAAGCTATGCTTGTTTGTAGGTGGTAACACAGGATATTCATGCAGCTCCCAACTTCTAAAACGTATAGGTAATGGTGTATCATTTTCTACAATCTTGAGCAATCGAAGTTTTTCACGATCAGATAAGGTTACATGTGGGATCCGCCACAGTATACGATGCAGTGTTATTTTCGATTCTACAGGTGTTTCTACTGCTTTAAGAGAATTGTAATCACTTCGATCACGGATTAGAATAAGCTCTTGTTTTACGTTGATTATAATACGTGTAAAGTCTTCTGCGAATCCAAAAATATGTTTCAGTGATAACATACCCGTAAAAGTTCCATCCTCATTAATCATCCAGTTGTTAGTAGCTTTTGGACACCATCCAGCCATCCGCAAAAGATTACTTTCTTCATCACAGAAAGAAGGGTAGAGTTTCATTGCGCTTGTAATACCAACATTCTTCGTTCGATCTATTTCAACATTATTTACTTCATATCGCGCTTCAGAAAAGAGAAAAGCTAGAGCATGGTTGTTTAGTTGTGAAGTGCTTGGTCCACTTCCATCAGACTTTTCTAATCGTCCTTCAATATAGAGGTAGCTTTCGTGTGGTAAAGTGTAAACATCTTGTTGATTAATAATAAAATGAATTTCATCATTGTTATTTAATCCAAACGTAAAAGGTTGATAGGAATGAAGCTCACTTCGTACTACACCTTCACGACTTTCTACTGTATTCGTAATGTCTAGCATTTCTTCCATTCTGTTGTAGTAGTGTATATCCTAAATCTTGGAGTATCTGCTTATGGGTATCTGTTAACTCGATGAGTCTCTGCACACATGTAGTATGCCTTCGGAATGTACACCGTGTTTTATAGATGGTTTTCATACTGGTTTAAGATGTAGTTTGTAAGCTACGTACGCGTGCTGATCTAAATGAATAAGCTGATTATGTTTATTTACAAGTCTAAGAGTAATGTTGCTAATGTGTTTTACAGACACAGGATGATAAAGAACTACTGCTGGTTTCTCACAAATAGTATATCCACGTTCCTCTGTAACAATAAAGTCGTGCAGGACGTGCGAAGGTTGTAGATTACTATTCAAGTCTGTAATAATATTACAAGTAATGTTCACATTATAATCATCGAAGAGTTTTATAGGTTGATCAGACTCGTAACGTACGTTCGGTAGGAGCTCCCTCGATGAAAATCCAAGCAGTGGACCAATCGAATCAGGTTGTGATTTGAAGTCAATCTTAAATGATGATTCAATAACACATTTGTGCGTAATATTGCTTATAGTGATTGAGAACTTGTAATTATGATTACTAAAACTATCTTCCCCAAACTGATCAATTAACGTACTTTCAATATAGTCGTGAATATCATCTACTGTATAACTACCTGAGGGTAGTGTTAGCATATACTCATCGTAATAGAACTTGTTTAAACCATCACGCACATTATAGATTTCATTGTAGCTTTCAAACGATACTAGTCCAAGACTATGCGGCTGATAACCAAGTTCGATTGGCGGATTAAAATAGATGGTTGTTTCAGGTCCTTCTCCACGTACAGCAAACGTTCTTTCACTGTTCGTCATCACGTAGACACTAATACACTTTCTCTACTGTCTGGGTTTGATATAAGAACATAAGACATAATCGTCCGCACATGCGTGTATTAAAGTTTTGCACACGGTTTTTATTGTAAACAATGTCTGCACTGCTTCCGAAATAACGTATGAGCTCAAAAGGAGGAGGTAAATCTCCATAGCTATCAAAATACCATACTTTAGATTTACGTTTTACATAAGCAACGTAATGAGTTCCAGGTCCACGACTGTCGTCCAAGTTAATTACGGCACTTTCACGTTCACGTGGACGTGCTGGTAGTTGATCACGCATATACACTCCTCGAAAATAATGAATTCCTAGTTGTTTAGCAAACGTAAAAACTTCATCATGCGTTAGAGCTCGATATGGCAGTGCATTCAGTAGACGTTTTTTGGAGAAATGTAGATACCAAGCCCTTTCTTGTATGGCGCTAGCTTCATGTTCACACCTTTGCCTCGTAACGCAATTGCCTCCATCGTCTTGTTATGACGTTCACTCTCTTTCAACTGTTGTTTCGCTTCTTCTACAGCTTTGACAGTTCTCGCTACAGCACTAGCACCACCTAGCAATGACCCTAAAGCTGCTAAGACAGCAAACAGCGCAGGAAGAAATCCTCCTCGTTTTGGTACAGGAATAATTCGCGCACGTTTACTAAATATTGCTCTGCACTTTGGAGAAATTCTCGCTCTTGCTGCGCGTAACGCCTTAGTAATAGCTACACGAGGATTGTATTCCCCTCGAATAGCTTTTTACGCAGCCTTTATAACATCTTTCCATCCAACAGTTTTTACTTTCTTCTTCTTCTTCTTCTTCTTCTTCATGTCGTTTGGATATCGTTGTTTCACCATGCTGGACACGACTTTACTAGTCAAGAGCAAATCATAAACTAACCGTTGCCTCTTGTTTCGTTTAATATATATATTACTATTACGTACTTTATGATTCAGTTATCATGAAGATTATAAAGCAGCAAGACACGCTACCTGTTACCGACATTGTACCACATCTCTTACCTAGTTCTAGTACAACTACAAGAAAACGTCATGGAACGTTGTTTCCTTTTACTGTTCGATGTATTATATCAGGTCCGTCGGGATGCGGTAAAACAAATCTTTTACTCACACTTATTACTTCTGTAAATGGTATACGCTTCGAGAATATTTACGTTTTCGCAAAGTCACTCTATCAGCCGCTATATACTATTCTACAAACTGTAATGCACGATCTAGTTAAAGATGGAATAAGATATTTTAAATTTAATTCACATGAGCAAGTACCATCACCAGACGATGTGCTTCCTAATTCTCTAATGATCTTTGATGATGTCGCAACAGAACAGCAAAACGTTATTCGTGCATTCTTTAGTATGGGTCGACATAAATATGTTGATTGCATCTATTTGTGCCAAACCTATTCTCGTGTGCCCAAGCAGTTGATACGCGACAACGCAAATGTTATTGTGCTTTTTCGGCAAGATGAGCGCAACATGCGACATGTGTATAACGATCATGTTAACACTGATATGACATTCGATGACTTTAAACGTATGTGTGCTAAATGTTGGTCATTACACCGTTACAGCTTTTTAGTTATTGATAAAGAAAGTGATGTACAGCATGGACGATATCGCATGGGTTTCGATCATTTTATATGCATTAACACAGAATTACAGTAACTACTTGATTAAAAACCACCATCATGTTAACATCTAGCAAGGAGATCACAAAACATATCATCCAAGCTCGAAACAATATTCGACGGAAATGTAAAGAGCTTAAACGTATTCAAGCAGACACGGATTTATTTTTAAAAACACAACTAAGTACACCACTCAAATAAATTTTTAATTCTACTTCATTACCGCAGTCTACTTCAAGTTTTGCTTCTATGCAAACATCATATCATAAAGAGAAGCATGAAGAAGAAAAGCATGAAGAAGATACGGAAGAGAAGAAGCAGGATGTAGATCAAGAAGAGGAAGATAAGGAAGAAGAAGAAGAAGAACTTAATGATGCATCACCATCTAAGCGTGTTGAGTTTTTAACTACAGATGTTATTGCAGAAACACCTACTACATCGACTCAAAATCTACCATCTTTGTCTGAGGTTATGATTACACCAGAGTATCGCAATCAGTTTAGAACTTTTATTCAAGATACCTATGGATCTCTCTTTGCACCTTATATAGAAAAACTTTTTACAGGACAAACTGACACTACCTATGGTATTCGCTACGAAGATGACTGTTTCCGGATAGGAAATTCAAATGTTAAGATTAATAGCAACAAACTCATTGTAAAAGGTGTTACCTATAAACCTACGAAAGGACTCTTAGAACTTCTTTTCTCACGAATACCTGACAAGGATATAATGTTAGAAGATGATCTTAAAAAGTATAAAGCAATACTTTTTGCTACCGATGCAACACGACGTAATTACAAGAGAACAGAAGCTGTAAATGCGAATAAGAGTTACAAGTATCGTGAGTTTATTTCTAAGCTGTTTCCGACTGCACGTAGTCTAGACGTTATCTACAAGCCTTTGTTGCCGTATGTGGATGTAAGATACTGGAATGACCCAAACTTACTCGTTGAACGATTACAACTTTTAAGAGCATCGCAAGAGGCTGGTCACACTGGTCACGGATCAGAAATTCTAGAAATAGAAAGAGAACTACGTTATGCCGGTATTATTTTGTAATGGCTCGTCAAGAGAAGATCTCACCTGTAAAGGTAAACACCGCACATGAGTTACATAAACCAGCACGTCGCACCTACTGTCGCAGACGCGTTATTACACGAGGAAAAGATGATCTCTGGCAAGCAGACTTAGTAGAAATGATTCCATATGCTTCTAGTAATAAGGGCTATAAGTATCTACTTACTGTTATCGATGTGTACTCAAAGTTTGCTTTTGCACAACCCGTGCGTTCTAAAACAGCAGCTCAAGTTAAAGAAGCATTTAAACATATTGTTGAAGAATCGAAACGCTGCCCAAGGCTTCTTCAAACTGATCAAGGTAAAGAGTTTTACAACAAGGATTTTTCTTCTTACCTCAAGTTACTTGGCATTCAACACTACTCTACGTTCAGTAATCTCAAGGCAAGTGTTGTAGAACGCTTTAATCGTACACTCAAAACAATGATGTGGCGAGAATTTACAGCGCAAGGTTCATATCGTTGGATTGATCTGCTACCTAGACTTTTATCTACCTACAACGATACACCTCATCGCACTATCGGAACAAGGCCACGTCCTGTTACAAAGAATACACCTCGTCTAGATGCTATTCATCTTGTAATCAAAACAGCTGATCCACGTCGTCATCGCTTTAAAGAAGGTGATTTCGTTCGCATCAGCAAACACAAGTCTATCTTTGCAAAAGGATACACACCTAACTGGAGCACTGAAATTTTTCAAATCAGAAGTGTTAAGCTTACTAATCCAGTTACGTATTTACTTCGCGATCTCAGAGGACAGCCTATTGAAGGAGGATTCTACATCGAAGAACTGCAGAAAACAAAATATCCTGATCACTATTTAGTTGAACGTGTTATTCGACGTCGTGGTAATAAACTGTATGTTAAATGGCTTGGTTTTAATAACAGCTTTAATTCATGGATTAATAAAGAGGATATACTTTAAATCTTATGTGTGTTTTCTTTTAATCCTCTACGTTTCCTTTCTTCTAAGTCACTAGGACATGCTGTAGGATTAAACAACACCTGTAATATGTTTTGACAATTCATATTTATTTTAGACTATATACATACATTTTTATCCTTTGTTTATTTTACGGTCTTTGTCACTCAGTTTTTTGTTTTATTGCACCAACAACGACAAGTGCTGCTATATTCTTCTGAGCAGCTAAAGCACTAGGTAATAACACACACACACACACACACACAGCATAACTTTACGAAGCAGATTTTAACAGCTACACTCTATGCAGGCAGCATGTAACTACGTATCAGGCGAATGTGTTCTAGGGCCGCAGGGGAGATGAAGCACGAAGAAAAGAAGATCAATCACTCTATTGATGAGTCCGCGCCCAACATGCTTCCTCATCTTTCTCCCAGCACGTTTCTTCACCTTTTCCTTGTTTACTCTCTCCACAGCCATGATAAGTGTTTATAAGCGAAGACAACTCGTTAGTTTTAGGTCCGTGATACAGTTTAATTAGTTGACATGTACGGCACTGTCTCACAGAAGGTCTTCTAGCTAAACTCACGTGTTCATGATGTAAACTACACGTTTGAAGCTCTGACAAAACAGGATCTTGAGTCCACTCACGGGGCACCTTTTCCCAAATCTTCTTTACAGCAATCGCAGCTACATTAACCAAAAATGCCTTTGGTAATGCATTTAACTCTTCTTCAGTAAAAGTGTTTAGTTTCTTTTTGCATGCATAAAACTTTACGATCGCCTTTTCAACTGCGTTACACTTAGTATCTGTTAGAAATGACATGATGTCTTTACTCTACAAATGTTTCTTTTACACTAAGGTTATTTCGACACTGCAGTTTACATATGTTGTTCACTTCCCGGCATGCACTGCGACACAACCAATCAAAGAGCATACCTACATGTTGTAAAGGCTGTTTACTTGTTTCTCTGCTATGCTCTTTCGGAAGAGTTTTAAATGATGGGCACCCCAATTCATGCATGTCGATGACTTCACATGATGATGGTAGAAAATCACGCAACCATTCTTTCTTTTCACAACCCTTTAAAAGAACAAGATCAGCTCTTGACAAATGTGCATTCATCATTAAAGGTAGAAAACGATAAGGTATTCCTTTTTCTTCCCACTTCAAACCTAAATTGTTTTCAATCCACTGAGTCTGCTTTTTATCTTCATCTGTTTGCAAACAGTAAGGGAACGGTGGACTAAATACTAAACTAACAAGTTTTGGAGCCCACAATACACTGCAATCTAACACAGCCACCTCTTTAAACACAAATTTGTTTCCGTTTACTTTAAAGCCTTGCACATCAACTATTAATGTTTTCGTCATGTTTGCACTCTACACTCTATCACTGTTTCTCGAAGACTAAAGCTTTTAGTCAACGAACGGGTTTAAACATGCACAATGACGTCATCACAACAGCACGTGCTTACTCTAGCTTGCCCGATGCGTGTTCGAATTAGCCGCCACCACAAAGAGTGCAGCAGCGAGGTAAGATGGCGGTAGCTAAAGATGGCAGAATGGTGCACAAAGATGGCTGCTTGTCAAAAAGATTTTTTCAAATTATCCGCCACCACATAGAGTGCAGCACTGAGGTTTGCGATGCAATATGGCGGGTGACAGCTTGTCAAAGGTAAGTAGCTAAAGAGGGCAGCACTAAGGTTAGCAATGCAAGATGGTGGATGACAGCTGTGACGTAAAATATTACCCGCAAGATAGCACCACGATGCCCTTTTCATTAAAGATGGCAGCTAGAAATTTTCAAATTAACCGCCTCAAAGGTAAGTAGCTAAAGAGGGCAGCACTGTTCTCTCTGGATTAAAGATGGCAGCTTGTCGAAAAGAATTTTTCAAATTAACCGTCTCAAAGGTAAGTAGCTAAAGAGGGCAGCACTGTTCTCTCTGGATTAAAGATGGCTGCTGAATTTTTTTCAAATTATCCGCCACTACAAAGAGGGCAGCACGGTGCTCTTTTGATTAAAGATGGTGGATGACAGCTGAAGAGCGAGTAGAATTTGTTTCCAAATAAGAGCACGTAGAATTTGCCGCCACCACATAGAGTGCAGCACTGTTCTCTCTAGATTAAAGATGGCGGATGGCAGAAAAGCGCATAGGTTTGTAAAGCACGTAGAATTTGCCGCTACTACATAGAGTGCAGCACTGTTCTCTCTGGATTAAAGATGGTGGATGACAGAAAAGCGCATAGGTTTGTAAAGCACGTGGAATTTGCCGCCACCACATAGAGTGCAGCACTGTTCTCTCTAGATTAAAGATGGCGGATGACAGCTGTCAGAAAAGCACATAGGTTTGTAAAGCACATGGAATTTACCGCCACCACATAGAGTGCAGCACTGTTCTCTCTGGATTAAAGATGGCGGATGACAGCTAACGAAATTGCCCGCATGATAGCAGCACAGTGCTCTATTGATTAAAGATGGCGGATGACAGCTGTCAAAAAAGCACGTGGCTTTGTTTCCCAACAAGAGCACATAGAATTTTTCAAATTGCCGCCACCACATTTCAAAGGTATCTAGCTAAAGAGTACAGCACTGTGATCTGTTGATTAAAGATGGCGGATGACGGCTGTCAAAAAAGCGCGTGAGTTTGTTTCCAAACAAGAGCATGTAGAATTTTTCAATTTGCCGCCACCACATAGAGGGCAGCACGGTGCTCTCTTGATTAAAGATGACTGCTGTCATGTGGAATTGCCTGCCACCACATTTCAAAGGTAACTAGCTAAAGAGTGTAGCACGGCGCTCAAAGATGGCTGCTGTCAAAAAAGCATTTTTTCAAATTATCCTCCACCACATTTCAAAGGTAAGTAGCTAAAGAGGGCAGCACTGTGCTCTATGGATTAAAGATGGCGGATGACAGCTGTCAAAAAAGCACGTGGCTGTCAAAAAGCACGTGGATTTGTTTATCTCGAGCTAGTGAGGTTAAGTTGGTAGCACTAAGATTTAGGCCCGCCAAGATGGCAGCACTGCCGATGACAGGTGACGAAAGAGGGCAGCACAGCGCTCTGTAGTTTAAAGATGGCGGATGACAGCTGTCAAAATGCACGTGGCTGTCAAAAAGCACGTGGCTTTGTTTATCTCGAGCTAGTTAGGTTAAGTTGGTACCACCGAGGTTTATTCCCGTTAAGATGGCAGTACTGAGGTTAGCGATGCGTTGTTGTCTGTCAAAAAGCACGTGGCTTTGTTTACAAATCTGTCAAAATGCACGTGGCTGTCAAAAAACACGTGGCTTTGTTTACCTCATGCTAGTTAGGTTAAGTTGGCACTACTGGGGTTTAGGCCCGTCAAGATGGTAGTACTGAGGTTTGCGATGCGTTGTTGTCGATGACAGCTGTCAAAAAGCACGTGGCTTTGTTTACAAATCTGTCAAAAAGCACGTGGTTGTCAAAAAGCACGTGGCTTTGTTTATCTCGCGCTAGTTAGGTTAAGTTGGCACTACTGAGGTTTAGGCCCGTCAAGATGGCAGTACTGAGGTTAGCGATGCGTTGTTGTCTGTCAAAAAGCACGTGGCTTTGTTTACAAATTCAAATTTCCCGCGGGAGGTGGAGGAGACCTCTGGGAGGCCTCTGGCTGAGGTGGAGGTGGAGGAGGCATCTGGGAGGCCTCTGGCTGAGGTGGAGGTGGAGGTGGCCACTGGGAGCCTGAGGTGGAGGTGGCCGCCGAATCCCTGTATTATACTACTTACAATGTTACGTTACGAAACAAAGTAATAGTTTTGAACATAGCTATTCAGAACTCGGGTTACAGAACGTTGCGTAAGAGCTCGGGTGGGGTGCCACACACCCCATTATGTAAATGAGTATTATCTTCATACAATTTTTATATTACATTCATTTATACACATACTACACTACAATGGGCATATTTTATGAGGAAAACATATTTGTCTTTGCACGTTACATCATGAAAAATTAAATATATTCCACCTCATACAGAAAATAATTAAATCGAGTTATTTCACATTTCTTCGTATCGAAAGGAATATCAGAAATATAACGCATAACACAAGGAAATGTTCGTAACACATTATGAAGGAAAACATATCATTGTTTAATTCATTGTCACTTCGAACATTAATCAGATAATAACAGCCTTAATCTCACTCACTTTCACTAGCACATTTTTTCAAACTGGGATGAGATGGTTCATACAAATAATATATTTTTTTTGCACTTTTCACATTCTATGTTGAGTTTTCTGTCCCTAGATTGTGAACATAATTGACATAGTCCTTGTTTAGCCCGTTTTGGTGGATCTAGGGACCAGGTGGTCGACTGTTCGCAGACATTCTTTCTTCTATGAAAAATTCGACAAGTTCTAGGCCAAGATTTTGCACATATTTTTACCTCTTCATGTTGTGTTTGGAAATATTTTTACAAATTATCTGCGAGTTAATTACACTTACATTCACCGGGAAAAAGAACACTGTAAGTGGCCATCGACTACTGTTTCTGCTGACATATTTAGAACTTCTACTCCGCCCTTTGTGAGGTTGCACATTGTGTTAATCTCTGTATACTTTGATTCCCTTGTGATGGAATCAATTGCTGCATTATGGTATATTATGGAAAGTAACAATACCAACTTACCATTCTTAGGAACGTAAGACAATAAAGTCTTGTCATCTACGAAACCGAAGAAGCTCGAGTGCACACTGTGCTTTGTATTCATAAACTCTATTGGAATTTCCTTTTGGTTTCGCTCATGGTTCCCGTTATGGTCAGTTTGTGATTCTTCATCATCCATGAAGGAAGGGAGAGGCTGGTAGGCAATTATCTATGGTAATATTTACCCTGAACCAGAAATTGGTATAAATAATTTCTCAACTACATCTTGTGGCCAATTTTCTAACTCTGAACTGGCCTTCTGATTGTCTGCCTGCGTAAATTTCAAGGTGTAGGGTGTAAAACATTCTTGCACCAGCTGACATGATTCCATATTTGCTAAGTTTTCCGGCATGAAAGCCACAAAGGCCTCGAAATATATTAGCATTTCATCTATTGTAACATACTCCGATACGCTATAGTTCGATTTACAGTTTTCCACAAACAGTTCAAAAATATTGCTATTTGTCTCTCATTTCGAGCAGTAGCTTGGTTAAACAAGAGATTTTGTAGAAATAATTGGAACCTGAACAGTGGCATTGTCATTTTGAATACATCATCAGGGACCAATACATTATCTGCCCACAAATCTCTGGTATTTTGAAGGTTTGAACTCAAAAATCCTGCCAGATACAACAAACATAAAGTGCAATAAATTCTGCCACCTTCTCTTTCTTACCCTCAGTTTATCTCCAAAACTAACACTGCTATTCTCTATGCGTTCGTAGGTGTGTTCTAGTATATTCTTTATCATATCTTATGTGAAGCATCAACAGGAGTCACTGAAGCAATTGAAGCAATCGCTAAACTTAACTTACGGTACAAAGAACACAATACTAATACAATATATCGTCGTTGCCGGGACAAAACCTCCTATGTGATAATATGTTTTGGAGATATACTGACCCGCAGCACATACATTGTGAAGAGCGAGAATGCCTTGACAATATTCACACAATATTGCACCTTAGATTACAGAGCCTTACCAGCCAAAGTTCTGAGCTAAAATTATTTCACATATGAGGTTTTTTTCCCGGCAGCGACGATATCCCATTTGCAACTTACGAACTGTATAAATGATGCTGGATAAATAACCTCTAAGATATTTATTTAGTTACGAGTTAACTCAGGTTGGGTGTGATACACCCCAGACAGAGTTTAAGGCGTCTAACACGAATGCTGCCAGGCGACTGGCTTACGTTTACGGTCTAATCAGCTTCCTCCTAAGTCAAATTGAAGGTGCAGTGTTGCACGAAAGTAATGACTTAACTTTATATCGGAAGCAACTAAAAATAATACCCTTCTGGTGTGACACACCCCAGCTGAGTCATGAAGGGAAAGATAATGGGGGCAACACTGAAGAAAGGGAAGAGCCAATAACACCGTTGGAATTGGATAAAGGATGAACGTTGATCATGAAACGCTAGACAGCAAAAGTGAAATATAGATATATGAGATATGTAAGAGGAAGTAACGGGAGACTTAGGTAAGCTGATTACTTACAAATTATAATTAAAGTAAAGATAGTATTAACAATAACAGTGATCCCAGAACATTATCAATGTGTGCTATTTTATTCAGATTCTTCTTGACAAATTTTATTCTCAATTAGGAAAAAATTATGAAACATTATTAACGAGTAAGTTTAAGGAGATCTCAGTGAAACGTTGAAGAAATGTAGAAAATTCGATGATAGCCAGAAGCATATCACTTCTGATGACGAGCAAGCCAACTAAAACTCGACCATCTTATGTGTTTCTACGTACATTGAAATAACTTACAATACGTTGCAAGAGGCGCCGCAGTGTTGGAATATTTTCTTGGTGATGGTGATGGTATTGGTGGTGGTGGTGATTGTTATTTCTGAGAGTCAAGAGAACGAAAAAGGTCTGCCTAGCCTGGACTGTGAAGGCCTACTTGTTTAACATACAAGGACATGGGTTTAAATTTCGGCCAGAAAGTTCTTAAATAAAAAAAATATTTTCCTCGTCTGGAGAGGAATACAGCCATGCAACACACTCAAAATACACAAACAGTGAGTACCAGTTTAATTCGTTGGTATCTACATGGCTGGGCATAGGGCTTACCACTCTATCGCACTTTGTGTCAAGGTTATGAATAATGAAAGCCTTTACCCTCTAATCCTCCAAGGCCCTTCATAGCTTTGCTTTGCTTGAAAATAACAGGATAACATCGTTTGAGAAAGAATATGGACTAAAGTCACATATATTTTTCTATCATGAAGTGGAAGATGATTTTATTGTCATTCGTTCTCGTTATCTTGTGCAAAGGAGCATCTAACCAATTAGGTTACGCAGATGGTCAGTCTGAAATTCGCAGCGAAGCTGAAAATCAAATCAGGCTCAATAGGTTGGAAAGCTACCAAGCCAATTCCTTGATCGAGCTACAAACCACATTCTCAACACTCACACAAACCTAGTAGTAAATAATTATCCAACTAGATCTTTCTAGCAGCAACCTTAGTAGGATATTTCGTCATCCATATCCTACGTATCGCTGTTTACATTCTTATTCTCAGGGACAGTATAGAGTATTTAAAGACGGAGCAGCAGGCATCAGCGTATCAGTAAACATTCCAGTGTAAGAAAAATACACCTCACTACCATGTACAAGCTGGTGAGTTCAGTGCGACTACATTTCCTAAAAGTAGTAAATAAGACGTTATTTTAAGTTTCCTGTTATATTCATGGAAATAAGTAATAGTTTATGAATAACAACACTACTGACCAAGAAAAATGAAGGGTCGTTAACAAGTGGGAGACTGAATATTACGCTAGACTTTTCATATCTGAGCGGTCAGTAATCGGAAAAAGTGTTAACGTTACCAAAGGGACAGCAATGGTGAAATATAGATTCACGAGACATGAAAACCGAGCTAATACTTGACTCAGGCAGGGACTAATACGTGGCGTATTCATCTCATTAATCAACCTTTCTTCCACTATTGTGGAGATAGCTACTGTAGATAGATAGACAAATATTGTTCACGTGCAAAATGTCTATGTGTTTTCATCATACGGTAAAAAAAAACTCGTGTCCTCATCCCGAGGTGGTGCAGCTCTCTTCAGGCACACCCCCATTGGAGGTGAGCTGCATGTACCATTTCAACCACATACCAGCCCTCCTGCCATTCTTAAATTTCTAGCAGTACCGGGAATCGAACCTGGGCCCCCGAGGACGGCAGCTTATTACACAAACCGTTACGCTACGGAGGCGGACTTCATCATACGGTGAAAACTATTTATAAAATTGGAAACCTTGGATAGTGTTATCCCTTAAAAGTTATTAATTTTATTATTATTTACGTATTTTTACTCCTAATGGTACTTCTGTTGCATTAATTACACATTTTTGTTTGTGTTAGTAATTTAAACTTCAAGTTATTTGTGATTTAGTTACTGTTCTTAGTTTGTAATCAGCTATACTAAAAATTATTATTACAAGATAAAAGCGGGTCTTGAAAGTCTGAAAACTCCCGTTTTTAACATAAAATCATCACTGATGAAGGTTTTGTGATGTATTAATTCGATTTTTTAACAGTTCTGAACCCTTTGATTACTACGTTAAAACCGGTATGTTTGTTATTCAATCCGTTAAAAATACTATGAAAGTTTCAGATTTCAGATTTCGTAATACCGAATACTGAAAAATATTTTTGTTGTATCTATATGCATATGTCAAGAGCTTTTGTCTCTATATTACCCAGATATTTAGCAAATTCAGGTCTTTTGATGAATAAGGAGTATATACTGAAATTTATAAGTAATGAATGGGATGTACGATAAAAATGACTGAAATATAGAGCATTACTTTGTGTTTGACAACGTACAACCCTACCTTTCCTTGTGTGTGTATGTGTGCGGAATATAGGTATTGTCACGTATTAAATGACGTTCAGGCATACAAAAGATTCATGAAGAGTGAGGAAGATATCAATACATTGCTCGAATCCACATGTTTAAAATTGTTTATTCCAAGATTTTAAACTCAACTTTCACGTGCGTTTTTCTTTGTCTCTCTATAATCTGCTTTCGGTTGGCCTTTGAATTAATACTTAATACTGTAGACAAGTAGAGTCTTCAGGCGAATCCCTTTTGGCTCTATTGAATTTATTCGATGCTAAATGGTAGGATTTTTTGACAACGATTATCACACTGTTTGAGTGATTAAACTAGCCTTTCACATTTTAATGATGACTACTGCTTTAAAAGGAGGCACTACTAGGCAACCGTTACATCTTACAATTAATCACGGAGGAGTAAGAAAGAAGTCGGACTCTGCTAGGAATTGAGATAGCAGCAAATGAAAAATATTCCCAGGTCACAGTTGGAATAGAACAAATATTATCAAGAAAGGCCAGATAGGAAATTTAAAAGCTCAGAGATTGTGAACAGTAATTGGAAGCAGTACCAGACCCAGCTAGGGAATCCATAGTTCCCAACGTATGTTCCCAATGTATGCCCCAAGTGACTTTGCATATTGCAAGGAAATCCACTGTTACTAATAATAATAATAATAATAATAATAATAATAATAATAATAATAATAGTAATCGTATGGCCTCAGCTACTCTGTGCAGACATTTCAAGTTGACGCCATCTGGCTGTCTGCTCGTCAATTTCGACGATCTGTTTTACTCTAGGCCCACTACACGGCAGACCGAGTAAACCGAAACTCTCTTGGACATCTATGGCTGAGATTTAATTAATTTTGTGGGGTAAACACCAAATGTGTCACCAGAGATCTTTTACATGCCGACATCGTACGACATGGGATGTCGAATGGACTTTTTTCCGCCCTTAAAAAATCCGACTACCTCTGGCAGGTTTGAACCCACTATCTTGGGATCCGGAGGCCGACACTCTACCACTGATCCACAGAGGCAGCTATATACTTTTATTGATAAGGATTTGTCGTAAGAGAATATTTCTTTTTTATTTGTATTATAAATGTTATTCTTTCTTTTTTACAGTTGATCTTCCTCGCTCTCGTAGCTGTAGCCTACGGAGGTATCATCGGAGCACCACTCGCTGCTCCTGCATTAGTTGCCGCCGGCCCCGCTGTGATCGCTGCACCCGCTCCTTTGGCAATTGCTGCCCCTGGTGCTGTGATTGCTGGACCTGGACTGCATATCAAAACTATTATTGGTTAATTGGTTGAAAGGTTCAGCAACATTTGATGAAAATCTTGTTAAAATCAAAATTTAAATAAAGTGTTATGAAAATGTACCTACTGTTAACATTAATTTAATTGTTTTGAAACCTCACTACGGCATGTCCTGAATCCCTATCAATTTCAAGAGAACTTCTGACGCACTATCAGGACGATATCATAATTGCCAGCTAGGGAAAACTTTGCACGGAGTAAATCGTATCTGTCTACGCTACCTTTAGCAATTATTTTACGGTAACTCAGATAGTGCTAAGTACTACTCATATCTTGATTACGGCTTGAAATTCCGCATTACGATAACTCTCAAATCACCTAGCGACATGACCGCACGGCTCCGGTTACGTAGCTGTGAGTTTGTATTTGTGAGATCGTGGGTTCGAAGTCTCTAAAGATGGCTTTCCTATTTTCAAACCATGCTGTATCTTAATTAAGATCACGGTCACTACTTTCCCAAACCTTACAATTTTTCATCCATGTGCTACCGGAAATATTTGATATCTTAGCCGAAAAGGAAGACGAACCTCAAATCAAGAAGTGTTGATATTTCTACAGATTTCTCTGCTCCGTAGTTCAGTGACAAGTTACTTTTCTTGATTTAGTTTCTTTGTTCCACTAACATACAGCATAACTTGTTATATGCCTCATCCGAGAAGTGCATGTCTGGCTTTTACTGGATTTTATCCACAAGAAAATATATATTGTACTTAAGCCCTCTTTTACAATCTAATGAACAGCTTCCTACTACCAGGACCGAACCCCATGCACTACATCCTAGACTGCACTTAGCCTATAAAACGACTTCTTCTCAGCCTGAAGGTCTACAAGTTACGACGTGAACAGTGGTGAGCCTAAGGTTTAATCTCGGTCGTCATGCTTGGTTCTTTAGACCCGGGCTGCTATCTCGCCGTCAGAGAACTCTTCAATACTGTTATCACGTACACTGTGTTGAACTAGAATCAGCCTTCAGATACAGGTAAAAATATGCCCTGGCCGGGAATCGACCGCGGAACTTCCAGGTGACCGATGGCCCTGCTGCCACTAGACCGCGCAGCAGGTTTACTACAACAGCCAAAATAAGCCATCTTGTACAGGCATTTTAGTTTCTGTTTGCCCATTCGTAGTATGTAAATTCCGGTGTGATATGCATATTTATAGCTAAAATATAATTTTAATTCTCCTATACTATGCAAAAATATGTACGTGTACCTTATTTTATATATGTTATATTTTGGGTATCATACTGCATGAATGTTGTTACTTGGGTAGGAGAATAATTAAATATATCAGAACTAAGAAGGACAACAATTCAGACTAGCACAAGCAAAGAAGGGCTTTCTTAAGAAAATAAATTTGTTCACTTCGAATACTTATATAGGGATTGGAAAGATATTTATAAGACTGGAGAAACGTCGTGAAAGTTGGACAATATATAGTTCACAAAATGAATAATAATAGCTTTAGAAATGTGGTGTTACAGAAGAGTAAAGAAGGTGATACGGGTAAATCAAATCACGAAGATGAGATACTGAATCGAACTTGTTAGAGATGAACGACTTGGCAGGATGAAAATATAGAATGATAGGACACATCTCATGACAGCCCGGACTTGTTCAATGACTATCTTCTGATGGAATTGCAGGCGGTAAGAACGGTAGGGGTAGACCAAGGTACGAAGTTGACAAACAGATTAGAATAGATCGTCGTTGCCGGGACAAAACCTCCTATAAGAAATATTTTAGCTTATGACTTTGGTCGGTAAAGTTCTGTCATCTAAGGTGCAATATTGTGTGACAGTTGTCAAGACATTCTCGCTCTTCATAATGTATGTGCTGCGGGTCAGTATATCTCCAAAAATATTAACACATAAGAGGTTTTGTCCCGGCAACGACGAGATGTAGGATACAGGAGTTACGTATAAATGAAAATGAAGGACAGAATAGGGTGGCATGGATTGCTGAGGAAATCAGTCTACTGACTGATGATTCAGACAGCATTGCATGTAGTAAGCAGTTTGTACTACAGTGAGTGGCTAAAAGTCACGGGAAGGGGTGTCCCATTAGGAAATGTGCCGTGTATGATGCCTAAGCGTTGCGGCTAGCTGCGACGTACCTGAGCAGTCTGTCGCATACACCAGTGTCGTGACTATGGCATCACGTCGCGAGTTAACCGACTTTGAACGTGGGATGATCATCGGCGCACGGCGCATGTGTCATAGCATTGCGGAGATTACATGCGAATTCGGGTTTCCGAGGTCAACACTGTCGAGGAGGGATCTTCAGTATCGCAGAGCAAATGTTACCACCCACGTAAACCACCCCACGGGAAGACCACAGGTGTTCAACGTACGGACATCACGTCGCCTCGGCAGAACCATACTGGGTGCTCGATGAGCTACTGTAAGTCCGATCACCGACCAGTTGAATGTTGGGAATCAGCAACCCATGTCTACCAGGACTGTAAGGATGCAATTGCACCCCACAAGCTTCACCAGCCGACGACCAACTCGTGTCTCTTTGTTGCCGCTTCGATACCGAGTTCAACGACGAGCAATGGCCCGCGAACATCGGCAATGGACCATTCAAGAGTGGCGGCTTGTGGTATGGTTCGATGAATTCCGGTTCCAGTTACATCGAACTGACAGGCACGTGAGTGCGCGGCGTATGCCCCAATCAACCTGAGGACCCTGTGTGTCAACAAGGTTTATCCAGGCGGGAGGTGGCTCAGTTTTGGTCTGGGCGGCGTTCTCATGGTCGCAAGAGGGCCCCATTTTCCGGCTGGAGGGAGCGCTGGCAGGTGCACAAAATGTGGCCAGTCCTTCAGACCATCTCCATCCCTTACCGGTTCTAGAATACCCTGGTGGTGATGCTATGTTTCAGCTGGACAATGCGCCATGTCACCACGCTGTGGTGGCATGCGGGTGGTTGGCGAAGCACTCCAGTGAAGTTACGACCATGGATTCGACCTCCTGGATCCGCTATCTTAATCCAAACGAGCATTTTTGTGATGCTTCAGATGCTAGTGAACCGCGCACAAACTACACAAGACACATTTTGGGTAGTGCAAGATGCGAGGGTCCAGATACCACCAGAACGATTCCAACACCTTGTAGAGTCTAGGCCTCAACGTATTGCTCCCGTTTTGAGGGCTCGAGGAGGAGCAACTTTTTATTAACATCATATATAGTGTCCTTCCATTACGTTTGGTCACTCAGTGTATGCTAATGACTAGGTCTCACTGACGGTCTGTGCTGATGAAATCATACGATCTTGCATGCCGGACCTACAAAAGAATTATAATGTGTGTACGTGATATGAAAATAAAAACTTACAGATCTAACGTGATGTCAGTCGGCAATAAACATAGGAATGATTACTGTCAGTAGCTTCCTGTCGGCTACATAACCTGAACACCCGTTAATAGTAAAGACGCATTGTAGAAGTAACAGAAGTAGAGAGCACGAAATGTTATAGGGCAGAGAGAATGTGGCACCAGAACTGACAAATCGCCGTTGAGAAACATTGAAGACTACGTGCAATCAATGGTATGAAGAGGTATCTATTGAACCCATAACAGTGGCTGAAAATGGTACTGCAATAAACTCGGGTGACCTACAATAGAGCATTTAACATTGGGCTGATAGCATTTGATTAATATCTTCAAGTCGACGTAATTAATAAAGGCTTAGAAAATGCCGTTCAATTAATTGGACATTACAAATTGTTGAAGAAAGCTCTAGAATGCTGCATAATTTATTACTTCACTTTATAAAAGTTAGCTGTTCATCGTCAATAAATAGGAGACGGGATATACACTGACTGACAGAGCAAATGGAACACCAAGAAGGAGTGGTCAGAACTTTATGCCAATTGCAGGGTAGACTGACGTCACTGAGGTATGCTCATGATGTGAAATGCGCCGCTGTGCTGCGCACGTAGCGAACGATAAATGGGACACGGCGTTGGCGAATGGCCCACTTCGTACCGTGATTTCTCAGCCGACAGTCATTGTAGAACGTGTTGTCGTGTGCCACAGGACACGTGTATAGCTAAGAATGCCAGGCCGCCGTCAACGGAGGCATTTCCAGCAGACAGACGACTTTACGAGGGGTATAGTGATCGGGCTGAGAAGGGCAGGTTGGTCGCTTCGTCAAATCGCAGCCGATACCCATAGGGATGTGTCCACGGTGCAGCGCCTGTGGCGAAGATGGTTGGCGCAGGGACATGTGGCACGTGCGAGGGGTCCAGGCGCAGCCCGAGTGACGTCAGCACGCGAGGATCGGCGCATTCGCCGCCAAGCGGTGGCAGCCCCGCACGCCACGTCAACCGCCATTCTTCAGCATGTGCAAGACACCCTGGCTGTTCCAATATCGACCAGAACAATTTCCCGTCGATTGGTTGAAGGAGGCCTGCACTCCCGGCGTCCGCTCAGAAGACTACCATTGACTCCACAGCATAGACGTGCACGCCTGGCATGGTGCCGGGCTAGAGCGACTTGGATGAGGGAATAGCGGAACGTCGTGTTCTCCGATGAGTCACGCTTCTGTTCTGTCAGTGATAGTCACCGCAGACGAGTGTGGCGTCGGCGTGGAGAAAGGTCAAATCCGGCAGTAACTGTGGAGCGCCCTACCGCTAGACAACGCGGCATCATGGTTTGGGGCGCTATTGCGTATGATTCCACGTCACCTCTAGTGCGTATTCAAGGCACGTTAAATGCCCACCGCTACGTGCAGCATGTGCTGCGGCCGGTGCCACTCCCGTACCTTCACGGGCTGCCCAATGCTCTGTTTCAGCAGGATAATGCCCGCCCACACACTGCTCGCATCTCCCAACAGGTCTACGAGGTGTACAGATGCTTCCGTGGCCAGCGAACTCTCCGGATCTCTCACCAATCGAACACGTGTGGGATCTCATTGGACGCCGTTTGCAAACTCTGCCCCAGCCTCGTAGGGACGACCAACTGTGGCAAATGGTTGACAGAGAATGGAGAACCATCCCTCAGGACACCATCCGCACTCTTATTGACTCTGTACCTCGACGTGTTTCTGCGTGCATCGCCGCTCGCGGTGGTCCTACATCCTACTGAGTCGATGCCGTGCGCATTGTGTAACCTGCATGTCGGTTTGAAATAAACATCAATTATTCGTCCGTGCCGTCTCTGTTTTTTCCCCAACTTTCATCCCTTTCGAACCACTCCTTCTTGGTGTTGCATTTGCTCTGTCAGTCAGTGTACATTCCTTAGATATATTTTTCACCCTTGACAGCAAATTCAAAGGTTCTGCAATCTTCAACTTGAAAGAAATTATGTGATAGTATATTTATTGAATGAAGGAGTATTGGAGCAATTGAAAATGATTAAATACGATTGAATACATATATATACCGATGGCAAGCGAAAATATGAAGCAAAACGTTTTCTACTTTACGTCTGAGGAACGTACAGGAATATTTTATGTTTATTCAACTTTTAAGGATGTAGCAAATTAGACTGTGCATCTGAGGCACAGGTGTGCAGATATTAGAGTAAGATAAATGAGGCAAAGTGAATTGGGATGTGTTTCCTCATATATTTGATTTATAGTCTCCTTGGCTGAATGGTCAGCCAGGCGATTTTTGGTTTAGAAGGCCCAGATTTTGATTCCCATCAGGTATGAGAATTTTCAACGCTTATGATAGATGCCTCTTGTTTGGGAACTGGATATTTGTATTCGTTTCAATACACATCCATTCATCTACAGACAACACACTACACTCCCAACCACCACACTCAGTAGTGAACACATCCGTTAACATTGGGTTGGGGTCATGAAGGGAATCCGGTAGTAATGCTAGGTCAAATACATGCAAGTGCAAACCTCAAGACGAATTGTGAAAAAATGGAGGAAAAGAAAGGTAACATTAAGATATCATACCTAAATTGTCCGACTCGTCGGATGAACGGTCAGAGTACTGGCCTTCAGTTCAGAAGGTCCCGGGTTCGACTCCCGGCCGGGTCTGGGATTTTAACCTTAATTGGTTAATTCCAATGGCACGGGGGCTGGGTGTATGTGGTGTCTTCATCATCATTTCACCCTCATCACAAGGCGCAGGTCGCCTACGGGAGTCAACTAGAAAGACCTGCACCTGGCGAGCCGAACCCGTTCTGGGATATCTCGGCACTAAAAGCCATACGACATTTCATACCTCAATTATTTACGATAATTAAATGGCGATTATATTCGAGTATATGGACTTTAAGCAGCAAATGTGTCATTTAAGAAAGTCAAAGACTTATTTGATAACAGTGAACATAAAATATAAAAATTAACACATCTAAGTCAAATTTACTTACAGGTGATATTTTATTTTTATGTACTATTTTTCGCAATATCCTACATTATTTCTTACACCGCAGTTCAAAAGGTGCCTTCAAATAAAATGATGTGTTTAAGACAATCAGTTGGATATCAATACACTATCATCAATATTTTGTACAACTAAAGAGTACCATAATCTAGAAATTACCTATGTTAAAATATCTCACCTTTATAAATGCATATACCACATATATTTCTATTTCTTTAAAAGTTTGTCCCTCTTCCGATCGCTACCGCTACGGTAGTTGTGAAGGCCCTTCGGGAACTCTGAAAAGTGGTGGCAATAGGGGCTCTGGTTAAGACGCAGCAGGTCGTTATGCTACTTAGGTTAAAAAAAGAAAGTAAATAAATGCAATGTAAATTTTAATCTTATACCAGTTTTATTGTATCTTTTGAAGTAATTCCACAAACTGTATATGAGTTGACTATGTTTGCAAGTATAGGAGATATTATGTAGAATTTTGTAAATAATATAAATTTATTAAGGATGAGCTGTGTGTTTAATAGAAAAAAATTGTTAGCGTAAATTGTATAATATTGTATTATAGGAAAATTTTCTTCTCTTGTTAATTTAATATTTAGTGCTTGTCAATAATGTATTTTAGTGTACCATTTGCCACCGAGGTAGACACCTCATTTGCAAATAAAGAGATTTTGATTTGATTTGATGTGTTTTAGTAAACTACCAACGGGCGTGTTGGCCATGCGGTTAAGGGCGCGCAGCTGTGAACTTGCATCGTGGAGATAGTGGGTTCGAACCCCATTGTCGGCAGCCCTGAAGATGGTTTGAATGGTTTCCCATTTTAACACCAGGCAAAGGCTGGGACTGTACCTTAATTAAGGCCATGGATGATTCCCTTACAATACTAGCTCTTTTCTCTCTCATCGTCGCCATAAGACCTATCTGTGTCGGAGTGACGTAAAGCCAATTGTAAAAGAAATGCATTTTCACTAATTGTGCGTTCAGTGAATTTCGAGGATCATCTGGACATCGGAGGTAAGTGACAGTTCACTCACTATACAGGAGGTCGAATCAACAGTTCTCACCTTGGTAGACTCTTCTAAGAACGAATACGATAAAGAGTGTTCAGGACGGCATATTTCTGAACTGTGGTATGATAACTTACCATTGTTTATCGATGGGTTCTCCTTGAACATAAGATAGTATCACATAGCTTGAAACATACACGTACAATACTTTACCCGTAAGAAACACGACCAAGACAAAGCACATACAATAAAATCATCAAAAACCTCGTTTTTGCATTTACAGTAGTTTACATCAGACTTCCGTGTTTACGAGGTTATTTTCAGGGATAAGGGACAGGAAGACCCTCCAATCATAACAGACCCCCCGAACAAGTCTTATCCTTCATCCGCTCGCGTGGAATGCAATCACTTTCACTTCACAAGAATAGTTTTGACCATTTATTAAATAATTCACAGAAATGTTTATTACGTACACCGCAGCAATCTTCAAAATGAATTTAATTCTTATCTTTTGGTTAATAAAATGATAATAAATTTATAGGCCTTCAAGCTTATTTTTTATTTACTATTAAACGCAAACATATGTTTCTATAGAATTACACACACACACACACACACATATATATATAAAGAGGTTTACGTTTATGTATATACAATCTTTACATATTTATTTTAAAATAAAAACACAAATCTAGAACTGTTATTCCCTCTTCTTCCTTTCGCGGTTCCTCCAGAATTCGAAGAATATCGTCAGAAACGCTGTATCGTTGAGCGCTGAACAAAATAGTAGGTAACTAGGTCGGTAAAGCCATCTTCAGTATTTTCTGGCAAAAGAAAACAGTAGGTGTATTTCAACGAAAAAATTGTCCGACTCGTTGGCTGAACGGTCAGCGTACTGGCCTTCGTTTCAGAGGGTCCCGGGTTCGATTCCAGGCCTGGTCGGGGATTTTAACCTTAATTGGTTAATTCCAGTGGCACGGGGGCTGGGTGTATGTGTTGTCTTCATCATCAGTGCATCCTCATCACGACGCGCAGGTCGCCTAAGGGAGGCAAATAGAAAGACCTGCACCTGGCGAGCCGAACCCGTCCTGGGATATCCCGGCACTAAAAGCCATTCGACATTTCATTTCAACGAAAAAATTAACAGGCAAAATGTATGCCACAACAGTTTACCGGAAGATGAATTTAATTCCGAAATACTAGCAAGAATAGGTAAATATATACTTAAATATTGTATTGAGGGATCGGAAAATAATTGTTGCTTCCGCTCGCAAGAGGGCAGCTTGGCCGACACCATCAGATTTTGGACTGTACTGAGATGGTGGGGAGTGATTGATGGGGTAAAATCGAACTCCAGCTAGCGACGAGAGGGCTAACTAAGAAATATCGGCCCCTCCATGGCCTTTCCAAACTCTCTACTCACAAATGTGCGGCATAATAAGAAAATGAGGCCTGTCAGCCGTCTGCGTGAACGGATGAAGATGAAATTGAATCCTAGTGCTCTATTGACCCCACATAAACTTGGAAACGTAGCGTTGTAGGAAAAACACACTCTCTGCATACATGAGAAGCTGAAACTGCTCTCTTTCCCGTTATTCCAATTCACTGTACAGAAGAGGAAAGACACTAATGTCTTACTTAAACTTCCGATATAGCTGAAACTGTGCACTGCACATTTCACAGCGATATTCACCTTTAAAAACATAGCCCTTTCCTCCTGATGAATCACGTAATCCAGCCACGGCACACTTACAGTGCCGTACGGCAAATACCCTATATCCATACTATCTAATTTGCTATAAAACATAGCATATCGTATGAAACATCATGTCCATCATCCACTTGATGTGTCACGAAGGGAAGAGTCCAATTTTTGAGCTCAGGGAACTTCCTACTTTTCAATCCCAGAAACGTTTTTCTTGATTTGTTGGTATTTTGAAGAGAAAATCCAGTATTCACTCGTAGAGAGAATTTCCATCCCGGAGCGCGATTACAATATACGCCAGTGAATTCGATCCCTCCAAGTTTAAAAATAGCTGTAAAACTTGAATGCTTCTCCGTAACTCACACTGGAAAGTAAATTATTTGTAGTTTTCTGTTCTAGCTCCCAACACTGAAATTGAGAACTGCCTACATCATACCGAAGCACAGAAGTATTGAAATTTACCGAATGAGTTGGCCGTGCTGTTAAGGACGCGCAGCTGTGAGCTTGCGTTCGCGAGATAGTGGGTTCGAACCCCACTGTCGACAGCCCTGAAGATGGTTTTCCGTGGTTTCCTATTTTCACATCAGGCAAATTCTGTACCTTAATTAAGTCCACGGCCACTTCCTTCCCACTCCTAGCCCTTTCCTATCCCATCGTCGCCGTAAGACCTATTTGTGTTGGTGAGACGAAAAGCAAAATTGTAAAAAAAAAAAATATGTAAATAAGTAATAAAATATTGTCCAAAGTATTTAAGTGCTCTCTCATTCTAGAGAAGCACTGGTCTCATAACGTTTTGCTTTTAATACTCATGGATACGAAGTATAGTTGATGTACATATAATGATAGTCTAATAGAACAAAAATGAAGGGCCTCCGTGGCTCAGACGGCAGGGCGTTTGCCTCTCACAGCAGGATACTATGGTTCAAATCCCGGTCACTCCATGTGAGATTTGTGCTGGACAAAGTGGAGGCGGGACAGGTTTTTCTCCGGGTATTCCCGTTTTACCTGTCATCATTCATTCCAGCAACACTCTCCGTTATCATTTCATAGCATCTATCAGTCATTCATAAATCACTTTGCGAGTGGCGACCCCATTATACTAATAGCCTATATATGCTTAATTCATTACATCCCTGACCCGGTCAAAGACTAGAAAACAGGTTGTAGGTTGTCATTTTCCATTTTCAGAACCAAAAGGAACTATTGAATGTCAGGAAACTTCCCTGCTGTGCGTTAATTGAAACCTGACTACAGTTTCCTTGAGCATGCTAGATATATCTAGTGGAATAACCTTAGCCTTCACATGGCACTAGTATCAAGCGATTAACATACTAGACATTTGAGTAGCAATCCTAGCGAAGTATTTCATCATCCCCATCCTATAGACCCCCTCCAGTTCATAGTGTGTGCTATATAAATGTGGTGCAGTCGGTATCACGGCATCAGTACACACTCCAGTGTAACAGAAACGCACAACCACCATGTACAAGCTGGTAAGTAATGTGCAGTTCTCTCCGGGGCGATCATTCTTAACAGCCTTCTCCTAGTATTCAGATTCTGATTTTTGACGTTTGAGAGTGAATGGTTTATCGGGATTTATTTTAATATGACTTCTAATAAATATATTGTTATCTGCTTTACGTCACACTAACTACTTTTAGGGTTTCTGAATTATGACTTCTTCTTGTGTACTGTTAGCTGTTTCTGATAACAGGTTAGTATTCGTCATCACACGCACTCATTAAAATAAATAAATAAATAAATAAAATAAATAAATAAATAAATAAATAAATAAATAAATAAATAAATAAATAAATAAATAAATAAATAAACATGATCTATGCATACGAAACCCTAACCTAAATTCAAATAAAGCACTCCACGAAGTACTGGAGACAAAGGAGCGCAGAATAATTAGGAGAATCATGAGATCCAACAACAAAGAATGGCATCCAGCAAAATAGATCTAATAAGAAACTCTAAAGCAAAACAGAGAATATTGCAGACACGATCCGCAAAATACGGGCACGATTTTACGGTTACCTCAAACGAATGGACTGGAGCAGGTTGACGAAACTGATCTTTCATCTATTTGATTCAAAACTTAAAATCACGATGCCTTGGTTTAGAAAAACCAAAGAAGAAATCCAAGTGCTACAGATCAAAACGGCAGACGCTTCTGACAGAGGTCTTTTCCGAAAAAGGACGAACGGGCTAAACTGAGACGAACAACCGAAATGAAGACACGGTGTCTCTTGGACAGATGAACGCAAGTAGGCCCACTCAGAAAGAATGAGGGAATTCTGGGCTCAAACGAAAGCAGAGTTCACTGCTAAATGTAACAAGACTGAATGTAGTTCTCCTTGGCCCTGGGAACAAATAATAATAGTAATAATAATAATAATAATAATAATAATAATAATAATAATAATAATAATAATAATAATAATAGTAGTAGTAAGAAGAAACATTATTATTTTTCGCTAGTTGCGTTACGTCGCACCGACACAGATAGGTCTTATGGCGACGATGGGACAGGAAAGGGCTAGGAGTGGGAAGGAAGCGGCCGTGGTCTTAATGCAGGTACAGCCCCAGACTTTGCCTGGTGTGAAAATGGGAAACCACGGAAAACCATTTTCAGGGCTGCCGACTGTGGGGTTCGAACATACTATCTCCCGAATACTGGATACTGGCCGCACTTAAGCGACTGCAGCTATCGAGCTCGGTATTATTATTATTATTATTATTATTATTATTATTATTATTATTATTATTATTATTATTATTATTATTATTATTATTATTACAATCGTACTCTCTACATATCATAAGACACTCCTCATAATTCAGTTATTTGTAATACCTTAAACGAACATGTACTGAGGATATTTTTGTGCAATAAAGAATATGTTATGGGAGTTGTCCAATTATGCTGTTTGATTGTGCATTAATGTGACATATAAACTAAAACAAACCCCATGGTGCTACAGCCTTCATTTACTTTCATTGACCGACCTTCTTTCGGAACTTTCACTTTGTTTATTAAAACTTTACTTTGACAGAAAATAAAAGAAGTCAGTCTAATAATAACGTTATTGTATCTTGCGACCAACTAACTATTTTTCACGTTTTTCAGAGACGCCGGGGTGCAGTAATTTTGTCCAGCAGGAAGTATTTTACGTGTCAGTAAGTTTACCAACACGAGGCTGACGTACCTGAGCACCTTAAAATACTACCAGACTGAGCCAGGAACGAACCTGCCAAGTAGGGATCAGTAGGCCATCGCTTCAACCGGAAAATTGTCTCTCGGAATCTATGTTGAAGATGCATTAAAGAGCAACATTATTTACTGAAGCTGGTTCAGACAGAGGATGTACAAATTACGCCATATCACTTCATTTCAATGTAAACATGTGTCTAAATGTAATATAATTAGGCTTTAGTGCCAAGAAATTACATCAAACTTCCTAGTTCCGACTTATGGTACGCAAATTACCGAAACGCTCACATACATGTTGAGAGCGGCTGTCCTCAGCAGAAATTAGTTAGAATTTCACTGTAATTCCAGGTATACTTATCAATCTTCATAATGTATACCAACTTTGAATATATCACTTTAGCCGCATGCGTTTAATTCCACGTTGCATAAAAATATGCGAAACCAAGTGAGCTACACAGGACGTGTTACAGTACTATAAGGAAGTTGTTGTTTTGAAGAATAATATCCATTGTGGAAGATCATTCCACTCTCATTTTGTGTTATGATTGCCATCCTTTGTTCCAGTTGATCTTCCTCGGAATCTAAGTTTAAGATGCATTAAAGAGCAATATTATTTATTGAAACTGGTTCAGTCAGAGGAAGTACAAATTGCACCATATCACTTCATCTCAATGTAAAAATGTGTGTAAATATAATGTAATTTGGCTTTAGTGCAATAAATTACATCAAAAGTCCTATTTCCTACTTATGGTACGCAAATTTACCGGAACGCTAACACGCATATTCAGAGCGGCTGTCCTCAGCAGAAATTAGTTAGAATTTCACTGTAAATTCTGGTATCCTTATCAACCTTCATAACGTACTGTATACCAACATTGAATTATTTCAGTTTAGCCGCATGCGTTTACTTTCCATGTTGTATAAAAATATGCGAAGCCAAGTGAGCTACTCAGGACGTGTTACAGAATTAGGAGAGGGAAGTTCTTGGCTTAAACGACTAACGATAATATCCGCTGTGGACAGGAATCATCCATGGAAGAATATTCCACTCTTATTTTGTGTTATGATTGCCATTCTTTGTTCCAGTTGATCTTCCTCGCTCTCGTGGCCGTAGCCTACGGAGGTCTCATCGGGGCACCACTCGCTGCTCCTGCAGTAGTTGCCGCCGGACCCGCTGTGATCGCTGGGCCCGCTCCGCTGGCAGTCGCCCACGGTGGTGTAATCGCTGGACCTGGACTCCACGTGAAGACCATTATTGTTTAATACCTTACAATGGTGTTGAAATGCATTAAGAGGCTTGTAACACACATTTTAAATAAATTGTTATAAAATATGTTTTTCTTTTTTCATTCTGAACTATATCCAGCTTCTTGAGACGTGTGGCATGCTATGTTCCACCTCCCATTGCTTAGAATTTAAAATCATTTCAAAGCTTCCTTCAAAATCTGGCTATCCCTAGGCACCGTAACGTTATAATCCCTGTTGTAATTATAGAATTTATTATGAGGTGTTTTTGCACCGGGGGAGGGATCAGGGGCTTATTACTTCACCAGCTCCTTTAAGGCGAATTTTAGCTAATACTGGCATTTTTGTACCCGTTCTTCACTCCGAAATTTGCAATGGATTACATGTTCCCTTCAGGAATTTATGCGTAATTAAACAGCTCTATTCACATGTTTAATACATGTTAAACTGATATTTTTCACCGAAAACATGTAGCAGTAACGTGAAGTACGATAAAGCTGAAAAAAGTTGACACAGAATGCAGACGAGTTCCGAATTCATTGTAGTTTCTGGTCCGTAGTTGTGCGATATTTTCCATGTTTATAACTCACATATTGTTGTTTGTCTGTCCACTGGCGAGGCACTGTGACTGAAGGCTCATGAAACCCATCGTTGATGATACCTCCTTTATTATCTGCTCTTCCCGTTAAACGACTTGAAGTGACATATAGTGAGTATCCCACGGGACTTGGACTAAATATCCGATTTTTCTCAAGCATCTCCATTACCTACTGGACGGGTAATAAATAATTAGGCGTAAATGAACGGAACTAGCATATTTTTAAACATTTGTTATATAGTCTGTTGATATTTCAGAATAATATTCCTATAAAACCTAACACCATGTGATGACCTTGAAGTTATATGCCACTGATAAAACAACTCTTCTGAGTAGATTACAAATACGTAGCCTGGTTGTAATATGTGCATCAGTTTTCCAGTTTGAGGAACACAACCAATAGATAACTAGACAGCGGACAGATTGACACCCAAGGAAAAAATCCTTTACGTGAACTGTATCCAGGTACTCTCATGTTTATTTGGAGTACAAATACATTAAGCGGTTTTAATATCCAGTCCGAGTAAAATATTATGCATTCTATGATTTTCTTCCTTTATGAATCCTTCAAATCAGTGTTCAGCACTTTCCTCAATATAGTGCAGGTTTTAGCAATCACTACCTTCTGGAGTTCGACGTAGATGTCCTATCCGTGGTGTAAATGAAGAAATGCATAGGGCAGATATATGAGAAGTTGTCCTAGTTCTCTCACGACTATTTAACAAGGACAAGATATCCGTGATTAACAGGTATTTTTCCCAATCCAGTCTTGTTGTAAATTTCTAAACCTCTTGTCCCATAGCCGTCTCTAAGTAAGGCCGTGGCTTGAGAAACTTGGCCACACCGTAGCGACGTTTAGTTATTGCCTGCTCGCACCGTTCACTTCCATTAACTGTGAGGTCTTCCGGCTCCATGGCTAAATTGTTGGGTGTTACATTAATTTCTTGTTCCTTTCTCACATTACGTTTCATAAATAAAAGAAAATATTGGAATAATTGCAAATTATCGTGGTTAAAAATCTGGTTAAGTTAAGAAATTAATCATATCACTATAATATTCTTGATCATTCTAATTGTTTCTCTTATTTCATAGGCCAGTTACTTTCCTGCATTTATATACGTCGTTTCATAAAAATTAGCTTAAGGAAAAATATTAGTTTCATATCTGCGCAGAAAACATAGGCTATATTCATTTAAGATAATAATAGTAACTGTAATTGTATCCTGTGTCAACTTAGTCTCCAACTTAAATAAAATATACATCATAAATAACCAAACAAAATTTTCGACTACATCGGATCACAAACTTCATATCGTCGGCTTACTTCTAAAACTTCGTATGTCCCGATGCACTTCCTACGCATTATTTTCCTTAAGGCTGGCCACGCCTCCCGGTCACATATGGATATGCAGTCCATCAGAACAATTTTCATTGTGATCAATTTCGTATGCTGATGTGTCAAGAAAAATGGACCTTACCATACTGTATAGTAGGGATGTTGTTTTCATCACGTATTTACGCACTCCTACAATATAATGCATTTAAGGTTCATTTTCCTTTACAAATTAGCACAGGAAAGTGAACACAACGAAAATTGTTCTGATGGGCTGCATATCAAAATGTGGCTGGGAGGCGTGACCATTCTTAAGGAAAATAATGGGTAGAAAAAGCATTGCGAGATACGAGGTTTTAGAAGTAAGCCGTCGATATACAACATCAACATGTCTTCCGTTTGCCTTCATATTTATATCTAATTTCATTTCAATTATGCATGACAACATATAACCTGAACACATTAAAGTAACCTCCTACCTTTCATCTAAAATCCTACAGTATTCTGTTCCTAAACACTTCATATACATCACGGCATATTCCGAAACGGTTCTTTGATATCATGGAAATAACACTGTCACATATTTAAGTCACTGTCCCTAACCAAAGATGGTCTAATTTCTTATGAAGAATACCTATTTCCTTCATATTATCGACAAATTATTAGGTTACTCGCGAGAAACTAATGAAAGTTTATCCATTTCGAAGACGCAATCGCCCTATCACCTAGTCATCAAATGCTAGCAATCTACAACTCTTATTATCTAGCAATTTTATCGAATTCTCTACGACACTTACCTTTCCCCTTTAGCCATCGGGATTTTGTTGTTCCTCGTTCGCCATCAGCAGCTGTGGTTAGTTCCCATGGTTCACCGTTGGCCATCGAGACGTTGCTGGGAACGTCGCTCTCTGCTGCCGTCATCTTAGCTGGAATGACCCCGGACATCGCGGGCTTGTCGTGGGCAATTAAAAGAATCAAATACACGGATGACATCAGCTGGAACATTATATCGTAGCCAAAACCTTCTAAAATTAGTATGTCATTAACAGTCAAATTTAATATCGGCTTTTCTTCTCAAATTAGGCAGACCTCCAAAATGTCTACTGTAGCCTTAATTTATTATATTCACTACAAATGCTAAATGAACTGATGTTTATAACTGTTGCATTAGATCGAATTTCTATTCTCTGAGCCAAGGCCTAGTCTTTGCCCCCTTCTTAGCGTTTGGCTTATTCAACTTTTGCTGTATCTTACGTATTTGACGCGAATATTTTTTAATGACGTTGCATTTATACTACATAGTTTTCTTGCATAAATGTATCTAAATTCTTCTTTCTTTACTTCTATATCATTCTCAGTGTTATTATATGGCGTGGATTGCTTATTGATTTATTGCGTCCACGTTCTAGAAGTGTCTGTTCATTTTGTATATTTTTTATAGTGTTAGCGTTAACAATTCGAACTCTATTTTGTCATATGCACTGCCATCATGATAGTACCGTTTAGTCTTTGCGCGATACCGTATTTCCTTGACATTTTATAACTTTACGCATTGTATTTAATTTCATTACCGGTAATCGCTTGTAAATCGACTCTACCAAATTAGAAATTGAAATTGCTCAATAGTGACACTCCGAATTTTTCAAAGTTGAGCACGTGTTGGCATAGGGGGTGAGAAAGGGTAAAAGATAGGAATATGTCCAAATTGAGAGATATAATGGACGTATGTGTTCAGGCTGCAGCATAGCTATCAACCAAAATTGTTAAAAGTATGAATTACTCTCTGGAAAAGTACTGGGTGGTCAAGACACCCCAGAGTCTCTAGGGAAAGGGGTGAAATATAAATATTACGAAAAACGACCGATATTAGTGTCGAATCAATAGTATTCGGGACTACTGGAGCAATATCAATAATACTGTTTACACTTATGATTTACTTTCAGGAGACAAACCGCGTGGGGGTATGACAACCCTAGCACCCGTAGGGTTGGGGGCGGGAAGGGAGAGATATAAAATAATCGGGATATTGTCGAATCGAAACTTTTTGGGGTTTTGAGATGAAGAGTGACACTTCGGATGTCGTTTAAGTGCAAGCTGAGCGCCAGACCGCATGGGGGTGAGAAGGGGTGAAACAGGAAATGTCCAAAATGACCAAAATTGTGGTTGTACTGTATGTGCGTTTATTTATGCATAGCCCTCATACATAATTGGTACACATATGACTTTCTATCTGGAAAAATTACTGTCGGGATAGGACATCCCAAGCACTCTTAGGGGAGGGGAGTGAAATACAAAAAGAAAAAAAGAAAGGAAGAAAGAGGAGACAACTGATATTAATACCAAATCTATTGTTTACGAGGTCGCTGAGTTAAACTGTGACACTCTGGAGGCCGGTTAAGTATTATATATGAGCCGCAGTCAGAATGGTGGTTGAGTAGGTGTGAAAATGAATGTAGAATTACCCAAGTACATCGATAACCTCGGTTATGTTCCAGAATAGCTCTCAAGGACACTTGGGACACATACGACTTAATATCTGGAAATTAAAAAACATTCCATGGAGATGAGGTGAACCAACTATACTCCCGCTGGGGTTGGTGAATGGGAGGGGATGACACATAAAATTAGTGGAAAATAACCGATATTAAAGTCGAATTCATTGTTTGTGTCGCTGAGATGAACTGTCATGTCCTGGATACCATTTACGTCCATGTTCACCCTCCATTGGGACGGGGGGCTGAGATGAGTTTAAAAATAAATAGTGTAACATGACCGAGATTATCTGGTTTTGGGATCGCAAGGCTGGTGGTGACAGTCTCAATGACAGCTGGAATCGTCTCATCATTTCTATAGCAAGCGCGACGGGTAAATACATATAGTTATCAGTAACTATTCTCTTGAAAGAGTCAAAGACATCCCAGTCAATTCGATCTTCCACAAGGACGAAGTTTTACTCGAAAATTAAATAGGGCTTAATCTAAATCTTTGAAACAAGCACATCTAAATAACTCTAAAACTACATCATATGTCGCAAAATATCAGTCAACATATTAATATGGAATTGTGTAAAAATTCACTTCACACATCATTAACAGCTGGTACAAAACTTATATGTAAACGTTCGAAAACTCTCCGAGCAACGCCGGGTACTACAGCTAGTATATATATATTGTGACCGTACCGGCACAATTAGTATTTATTTCAAGTGATATGCTTGGTTAGAAAGCAGGCAGCTAGCTCTCTTTGTGTGGATGTTGGGAGTATCATCAGGTTGTGCAATAAGACGCCCGCCAGAGAGGCGCCTTCACCCGCCCACTGGGTGGCTTAAACAATCCCCGAACTAGGCACACGTCATAGAAGAAGCAGGAGAAGAACACTATTTAGCGACTCCATATTGGAAAACAAATGCCAGCGTACAGCGATGCCAAAGCGATCGGGCTAAATTTAATGCATTTTCGGCGTAAATAAGGCTTGATTAACAAAACTGCACCCGTCAGAGCAGTGTGCTGAATTTTGGTGGAATTATAAAGTCAGGAGTTCTGATAGAAAATACTCTCCAAGCGAAAGGCGTTGGTAAACAACTTATATAACTCCGTTAGCGTGCGGACGCCTAGTGAAAAACCAGATGCCTTCGGGGATTCCCCACTTCCCCTCCAAGATGATTAATTAATTACTGCAGATCCGCCGAACATATTCAACTCCGCATATCATAGCGTACTTGCGCATAACCAAGTCACACAGTCTAGCGTATTGCTAATTTCGACAGGCTGCTTTATCCAGGAGCAGTCGAAATAAGATTGGGGATGAGCTCACTAAACCGCCCCTACTGCCGGGGCTAGTATAAGTTTTCTGCACTTCCAGGGAGCTTCAGCATTCGTTGAGGAGCTTTCGACGGGAAACGACGGTCGGTTCGCTATCGAATTACCGCTCCATTGTATACTGTGTGAACAAAGTGGGTGTGAAATTTTTCAGTTTTTTCGCTTATAATTTGTGATAGGCAACGGACGATTACGGTAATGAGATGTACTTAAGATATCGGTTGCAAAATAGACTAAGACTGCGTGAAATATGAAGTAGGATTTTGTATAACAACTACTGGATAGTACGCAGAATTTCTGTAGGAGAACAAAAAAAACAACTGTATAAATCCACGCTTTTTTCTGAACAAAGCGCAGGTCAGATTATTAACTGATTAACATCTAGTGAGGAGTTTTCCTGAACTATTAAACCATACAGAAGATAGGGGTAGAGAGTTCTGCATCATACGGATGCTGGGAATGTCCGGCTTAACAGTGCAATTCGGGTAGACTAGCTGAAAGTAGCCGGTATATTCATCTCCATGTAACTGGCAGTGGGTAGCCAAAGAAGTAATAGGAGTGAATGGTAACACGTGTGCAAGAAATTGATAAATTGTGTAAATTACAATCTAATTTCAGTGATCCGTGTGCTATTAAAATGGATTACGCGAGACAAGATATGGAACTTCTGAACACCAGGACACGAGGATCCAACGCCATGGAGTAATCCAACATGGGTAGGCCTCCGGAACCTCCGGACCAGGCCGAAGACAGCAACCGTTGAGTACAAAGTTTTGTTTCTTCTCCAATGCTAGTATTTCCCTTTGTAAATAACAGTCATGAAGTATAGGGTTAAAAATAACATTATAAATAGGCTTAATCCGCCTGAGAATGGTCGGAAATCCTTTTATTCATTTTGGTTTTAATTAATTAGATATGTGAAGGGAGTGATCCTTTGTTTATGTATAGAATTTGGGACCCCTTTTAGTGGCTACATTTGCATGTTATCATATTTTGTTTATTTAGTGCTGAGAAGGAATTGAGGGGGGAAAAGGAGTAGAATGCTATGTAGATTAATAATGTAGATCTCATCTGACCAATTGCCTAAGTTACGCAGGGATTAGCGAGGTGACAGAGTCATCAACAAGTGCCCGTGTAAAAAGGAAAGGCTTGGGCTAGAATCAGCACTATGTTCGTAAAGATATAGTTTGTTGCGTGATAATATAAGTTGTGGCTGTACTGGAAGATGTTCAAGGATTGGAGTGCCGAGGTTTGAACCCCTGTCCCCCACTACACTAATGAGGTCTGTTAGTTTTTTTGGCAGGATTTAATAATTTTAATTAATTTTGATTATTATTATTATTATTATTATTATTATTATTATTATTATTATTATTATTATTATTTTCTTAATGTAACTTGATCAGTGTTTTGATACCGATATATTTCAAGCAAAAGGTTAGAGTATTATTATTATTATTATTATTATTATTATTATTATTATTATTATTATTATTATTATTATTATTATTATTATTATTATTATTATTATTATTATTATTATTATTATTATTATTATTATTATTGTTATTATTATTATTATTATTATTATTATTATTATTATTATTAATTTTATATTTTGATCGATGATTTCATGCCGATCCGTTTAAATGGCAAGTTAATGTTATGCCAGGTACGCAATCTATACCCACACGGGTGAAATTAGGAGACGTTGTTCTTCGAGGAAAGGCGGTTGGAAGTGTGAATGAGGATACGATTGGAATGTAAGGGTTAAATTCCAATGGCTAGTATAATGAGGGAGTTTTTGATATAATCTGGTTGTATAATAAAAATAAATAGATAATTATTGGTCATAAGGATCATAATGAGCTAATTTGAGCAGGTGACCCTGCATTAGCAAAATTGAATGATGTTATTGGCTCCTTGAAGGCCGCCTGGGAATGCGGTGAATTAGTCTCGCCGGGGTGCGAGAGGGGGAACGGACTGGGGTCCTGATTTATGACCAGAGAGGAAAGGAACTCGCCTTGTTAAGAAAACGTCTTTGGTAGAATGTTGCGTTCTACTGTGTGAAAGAAGACACAAAATTTATGTAAATACTACACACTGTCCATTAGCCTTGATCCGTAAAACAATGTAGAGAGTAACTACTGCACGAGACATGATTAGCTTAGTTAGGGTTTTGCATTACAGCTCCCTGGATGGAGACGACCAGAGTCTCAGGTTCAAACCTCGTGTGGGCACAGCAGGGATCAACAGCTCGCTAAGACAGCGGGTTATAACGGGTTAATTACAGCTATTGTCTTTATTGATACCTGTGTTTGATATATTTCTTTTCTAGGAAGTGTTTTGTTTACTTATAATCGATGACGATTTGAATATAGACTTCGTGAAAGTCCACTGGTAGTGATTGCAAATGATAATTCGTTGTTCAAGTCTGTTTAATTTTATATGGAAGACTTGAGTCCATTGTTTTTTTATTTTTCTTCTCCGTGTTTTAGTGACGGATTTCTGATATGGTCAGAATGTTCGGATTAATTATGTTTTAATATTTACTTTAATGATTTCTTAAGTTAGCCGACCATTCAAAAAGCGGACAGTTTGCTTTTGTGTAAATAGAGGAATGTGTAATACGGGATTCAGTCGCATGGAATACTCGCATTGGGGGGGAACATGGCTTGTTTTGTTTTTGTGAATATGGTAGGGTCATTTTATTGTGTATGTCGTACTCAAGTGGTTTATGGTAACCGGGGGATAGAACGCACAAAACAATCGCGATAATACACAAAACAATTTGTGTAGCATACATCCAAACTAATGTAATAGTTATGTAAGCAATATAGGACACAGGCAATTCAAAGTGATAGTATGTGAAAAAGTGAGATCATATTGATAACCTCTCGGTAATTCTCTGTTTTGGTGGAGAGGGATATGGATATTTACGTCTGTGTCAAAAAGGAAAATTAATTGGATTAGAGAAAGTACCAGTTAACGTTGCCGTCCACATAGATTTTGGTCTGTGGAATGTGGAGGTAACATCTGATGTCAATGGCAGCCCGGATTTTTCCGCTGCTAAAATAAGTGATTGCTTATATCGATTGTGTAAGAAGTATCAAGAGTGTATGTAAATTTTGTGTATGTCACCGAGTGAATAGTAAATTGTTCTAAACGATTTCATGCCTATCTATACCGAAAAACATGCATCCAGAATCCTCTTCCGTTCATTGTAGGCCTTTAAGATAGTTTATGTTTGATAGCCTCTATATGCCGCGAACGTTCTTCGGCCCTGAGGAGTCCGTGTTCAGACCTCAGGAACGGGAGAGTAGCTTTGATCTAGTTGAGTCGAATGGTCGATAACTTTTCATGTGAGTGGATTAAGTATACAATCCCAATGAGGAGAAATCGGCACAGACCAAAAAGATCCCTTGACTATCGAATTCCGTGGAGCATGGTCCCATGTGTTCGTGACCCGAAAGGGTTGGTTTGTTGTCACATGGTCCCATGAGTCATGGGGGACGGTGGGAAAGGTTCCAATATATATATATATATATTACATGAGTAAATAAGTGGAATCAGAGATAAAGCTTTTTTGCGCATAATGTTATTCTGTATAGTGTAATAAGTAGGTTACAAGAGTGTGATCAACTCGAAAGTGACCTCGATAATGTTGTGAGATGGGCAGCAGGCAATGGTATGATGTTAAACGTTGTTAAAAGTCAGGTTGTGAGTTCACAAATAGGAAAAGTATTCTCAGTTTTTATTAATACGTTGACGGGGTGAACGTTTCCTATGGGAATCATTGTAAGTACCTAAGCATTAATATTAGGAAAGATCTTCATTGGGGTAATCACATAAATGGGATTGCAAATAAAGGGTACAGATCTCTACGCATAGTTATGTGTGAATTTAGGGGTTGTGAGAAGAATGTAAAGAAGAGGGCATATAAGTCTCGGGTAAGACCCCAACTGGAGTATGGTTCCAGTGTATGGGACCCTCACCAGGATTATTTGATTCAAGAATTGGAAATAATCCAATAACAGGCAGCTTTATTTTATCTGGGTGATTTCCCACAAAAGAGTATCGTAAGTTCCTTTTTTTTGCAATGTTTGGGCTGGGAAGACTTGGGAGAAAGAATACGAGCTGCTCGACTAAGTGGTATGTTCCGAGCTGATGGTGTTGAATGATATGAGTAGACGAATATTTTTTTTTACAAGTGGCTTTACATCGCATCGACACAGATAGGTCTTACGGTGACGATGGGATAGGAAAGGTCTAGGAATCGGAAGGAAGCGGCAGTGGCCTCAATAAAGGTACAGCGCCAGCAATTTTCCTAGTGTAAAAATGGGAAACAACGGAAAACCATCTTCAGGGCTCCCGACAGTGTGGTTCGAACCCACTATCTCCTGGATGCTAGCTCACAGCTGCGCGCTCCTAACCTCACGGCTAACTCGCCCGGTGAATAAGTTTTAGTGGTGCGTTTTAAAGTAGGAAAGATCACAATATGAAAAAAATTGGAATTCAGGAGAACCAATTGGGGTAAATATTTGTTTATAGGAAGAGGAGTTAGCGATTTGAATAACTTACCAAAGGAGATGTTCGATAAATTCCCAATTTCTTTGCAATCATTTAATAAAAGGCTAGGAAAGCAACAGAAGGGAATCTGCCACCTGGGCGACTGACCTAAATGCATATCAGTAGTGAATGAGTGGTTGAAGTATCGTGTACTTAATGAGGAACAAGTAAACGAAATACAAAGAGATCAGAGCATGCGCCTACAAAATCCCTAAGACAACTTGGACATGAAGCCCGGGTTTCGAAGAGGTCACCACGGTGGACTAATAAAGTATTAAAATTGAAACCATAGCGGAAGACAAACTTATACATGTGAATCAGAGTTTCTTAAGACAATACCAGAAACTTGTGATGCAGGAGGAGAATATTTCCAGCATCTCCTGTCATAAGGTACGCGCTTAGTTTCGTAATTCTTAATTACTAGCTTTGTTAATTCTTATTTTCTTAATGTTAAGTGTTATCTCTTGTCATCCACAAATAATGTTAGCGACGTGCTGTCGTTGTTGTATGCCGCGGAGCGGGGAATGATGAGTCAACGGGAGGCAGATGTGCTGAGCGCGTCTGCCGCCATCCGGTGAGAGAAACTACAGTTTCTGGAGTTCTGCAGATGACGAAAACACATTATTCCTGGAATTAGGTTCATGGCTTATAGTATTAAAATTGATAAGATATTCTGCGAAAGTTTGCTTTCACCGAAGCACATAGTCTCTGAAAAAATTTAAGTTCAAGAAATTTTCGAAAGAAGTGACATAATTCACGACAGTGGCTACTTCAGGTAAACAATCTATTGATCAGCGCAATACTGGATACGGGAGGTCACATTCTTGGTGAATAATTTGTCTGGTCTGTTCGCTCAGCTCAGATGGCAGCGTGCTCGCAACGTTTACCGAAAGTGCGTGGTCGGATTTTGGGATCCGTCTTCTGAGATGGACATTTGGCTGATCGCAACCAACATACATCGTTGTCAAATGACCTTCAGTCACTATAGCAATTATCAGCGAGTTCGTGAGAATGAATTCTCGATGGTATAATTGCAGGTATTTAGACAATATGCAAAAGGAAAAAGCAAGATACCATTTTACGAATTAATTTCATTTTACAGGTAATAATGGAGCAAATAATTAACGGAACAAGTCTCACTGGCATCAGATTCATGTACAGTGAGTCCGAAGGCAGAAGAACGTCATACTGATATTATCTTCAGTAATGCAACCAGTAATGTAACTTCATTCAAGAAAATATCTGATGTTATCTGCACCATGATCAGATCGTTACAACTAAATGAAAAGGTACTTCATGCTGTGGACGCCAAGATGCTGCAATAATCCATTGACATGACTCCACTGGAGAAGGTGACAAAACAACGATGTGTTTTGCCAACTACGTGGAAAATATGAGAATTTCACGCACGAAGATATGGACATGTACTTCGCAGCACTGACACCTCAGCTGAAACGATCGTCTTTTAACTAAACGTGAAGGTTCGCCTGAAGATACCAAACAAGTGGGGAAAATGTAAGGAAGGTGACATCAATATTATGACTTTTACCACCAGTCATACAAAATACAAGAAGGCTTCACATTGACAAGTCCTTCATTACCAAAATTATTGTTAAGCAATATTCTCGGTCAAAATCAAAATACTATCTCACAGAAATGACCGTGAATTAATACAGTATCTATTCAGGTAATTCATGATACATAATTACTACTGCCCGACTCGTTGGCTGAATGGTCAGCGTACTGGCCTTCGGTTCAGAGGGTCCCGGGTTCGATCTCCGGCCGGGTCAGGGATTTTAACCTTAATTGGTTAATTCCAATGGTCAGGGGGCTGGGTGTTTGTGATGTCCCCAACATCCCTGCAACTCACACACCACACATAGCACTATCCTCCACCACAATAACACGCAGTTACCTATACATTGCAGATGCCGCCCACCCTCATCGGAGGGTCTGCCTTACAAGGGCTGCAATCGGCTAGTAATAGCCACACGAAATTATATATATATATTAATGTTATTTCAAAACAATCAGCAGAACCAGAACGCTGTGATGTTCAATAACTTATATTTGTAAACATATCTACAGATTTCTTATGGGATAACTTTCCGTTCACCACAAATTCGATTATTTATTATTCTAAAATTTTCACGTTTCATATCTGCAGGCACATAATAAACAGTCCAAAGCATACGCTACTGTTCGAAACCCTAATACTGAATTGTTAAAATCGGTATTTATATAGTGTGTTTTGCAAGTGTAGACTGTCTCCAACTAAAGTTTAAGCGAGTTTATTGGCATGAATACGGTGATAAACGACGTTCTTGATACTTTAGCAACAGAAGTTGACTGTCACACCTACCTTAGGTCGTGACATTTTCCTAATCCCTCACTGCAAACCTGTGCTTAATATGACCTAGCAGCATTCAAGCCGTGCTAGCGTTGACCAAATTTTGGAACTGCGGACTTCTATTCCCTTCCCTTCATCCACCACGTGACAACAGTTTAAAATGAAGAGCTGGAAGAATCCGCTTAGTCGATAGACGCACGTCAATAATATTACTGGCCTACTATGGCTTGCTGTCTATAAAATATATCGTTGTTGTTAACGCTGTTACAAGGTGGAAAGTCAAACCACTCACGATTTAAAATTATCTTTTCCAATGACGTATCCGTTTATGATATAAAGTACGTTTTTATTGGTATCAGTGTGTGTAGCTCATAATCTCAGCGTGCGGTAAGTTTTAAGTGATTGGTTTAGACAATATTTGGCCTATGTTACTAAAATATTTGAGATAGAGTACATATTCCGTCGTAATACGCACGTATCTATCAACTAAGTAATGTCGATATCTACCTCGTTACTCGAGAGGAATTTTCAAAATGAATATACTCTTCTATTGAAAGAGTATATAACAGAACTGATACATCACCCTTATATTTTAGGTGATTTTTGTCATCTTGGCCGACTAAGCAGTCGTAGGGCAGCGAACGTGCCTCTCAACTTCAAGAACCGAATTTGATTTCCAGCCAGGTCAGGAATTTTACAAGCATCTGAGAGCTGATTCGAGGTCGATTCAACATAGGTCTCTGTGTGTGTGGCTTCGATTTATAAAGCCAGGAATTATGGCTGTGAACCTTTGGACTGAGTAGCGGTCGTGTGGTGGAGCAATTCTCATCAGAGCTGTAGCGCCAAGAGGTTTGGTTTGGTTGATATGTTGACCATAGATGAGCAAATTCGAGTTTCTCAAAGATTTCAAATTGCCACTGCCTTGCTAAGTCAATTGAATATCGCCCTAAAATGCTCAGGGATTAATTATTACTGCTAATATTTTATTAATGTTATCAAAGTATGTGGTATGTAATTTTCGACAGGACATAGAAGAGCTACATAAAATATCAGGAAATTGCACTATTGTGCGGTGTTTAATACCTGACTACTATTTCCTTGAGCGTGCCTAGTGGATTAACCTTAGCCTTCATATGAAACTAGTAGGAAGCCATTAACATACTAGATCATTTCACTAGCAATATTAGCGAAGTATTTCATCATACATATCACATACTTCCCCTCCAGTTGTCAGTGTGGAGTATATAAATGTGGTGTAGTCCGTTTAAGAGCATCAGTACAGATTACAGTGTAACAGAAACACATTACCGCAATGTACAAGTTCGTAAGTAATGTCTGGGTTTCACAGGATCATTGATACTGAAGGGAACAGGCAAGATGCAGAAGATAATTCCTCCCATGCCTGCAAAAGATTTATTTTTCAAGTATTTAGTCCAAGATATTGCTGGTGCATTCGAATGTGAACGAACAATATTGCGATGATTACTCCAGTGTCTTGGCTCACTGAGTCAAGAGGTCACGTTGAGATTAACGTCCTCCTATCCTTTATGGCCTTTCACGATAATCTGGTGTTGGCCTTAAGCCTAGTTTCATGGCAGGATGGCCTTTCTGACGCCAACCTTTCGTATAGGGATGTATTCATTTTTGTGAATTTCTATAGTGGTTGTTAGCATAACATGCTGTGTGTACAAACGGATGGGTGTTATAAGGATCAAATTCAGCCCAACCCCGAGCTATAGGAATTAAAGAATTGCGGGTAAAATACGAAGCCTGACCGTGAATCGAACCGAGGATCACCTTAGCCTAAGTTAACTGTACTGACCTTTCAGCCAAGGAGTTGCACTCGATTTAAGCATAATAAAATAGACAAAGTGAAGTTATATGTAAGGAAAAAAAGATCATGTTATGGGGGAGATACTGTTTTCACCAGCTTAGGTTTACTATTAAACCTTTCATGTCATTCAGTTACGAGTACCAATGAAACAGATTTGGCATACTAAATACATATTCATTCCCATTTAATATATAAAATAATGTTCTGTTTTTGAGAAGTTCGCCAATTACCTGTAAATGGTTATCAAATTTGTATATTACGTATCTTTCTGCAGCTAAATTTTTTGAGTCATAAATTGAAGGTCTCGCCCGGAATAAGGGTCTATGCCACGAAACTAAAATGTTCAGGAAACAGAAGAAACGTCTGAATAACGGGAAAATGAAAAGTATATATTTTGAATTAAATCAGAATGCTTAAAGACCACTTGAAAACCGAATGATCACAAATTAACCTTATTAATGCAGTAAAAAAGCACTTTCTCATTTTGAAATCATGGAATAAGGGTCTAAACCACATTTTCACAGTTTAATAAATTGTTACTTATTGCGAGATGAATCACTTCAAATCATTATAGAATCCTCTGAATTCTTGAGACATATAGTCACACATCTTCAGTAGGTCATTCTTTTTTTCCTTCTTAATGGGCAGTGTTGAGCCGTACAGTTGTGGCAATTCTTGAGGCAGGAATAGTGGCTGATATCGTCTGTTCTTGACACCTTTAACCAAGGCATATCTTTCTCGAGGAGCAATCAAATTGTGGCATCTTCGCATAAACACAGATGTGGGGTCACCTTCAGAAACGTTCAGTCACATTCCTTCAGTAACCTTGAATTTAAGGTCTTTGACCAACATTTCGCGTCTTTGAAGTCAGAACTCTGGACAGACAGACTAAACATGCCTGAAAAAGTTATTTTACATACCTGCAGTGAACTACTGTCACTACCTTTTGCTGGAACATGGTATTCAAAAGAATGTTTCCGACGTGAAGTGGCATCTGTTCTCTGATTACACCTCTTTTTCGGTTCAGAGATTTTGAGGCACTTATTCACAAGAAACAAAGACTGCTCATTAAGGTCCATGGTGTAGTATTCTGTACACTACTCCTTCTTTTCACAGTCAGTGAGCTGAATACACCCATTCTCGTTACAGAGCTCTGGATCATACACACGACCCCGAAACAACGAAGAAGCAGAAAATTATTATAATGATATACCGGTACCCTGTACCATTCTTTTTGTTATTTGCTTTACGTCGCACCGACACAGGTAGGTCTTGTGGCGCCGATGGGATAGGAAAGGCCTAGGAATGGGAGGGAAGCAGCCGTGGCCTTAATGAAGGTACATCCCCAGCATTTGCCTGGTGTGAAAATGGGAAACCACGGAAAACACTCTTCAGGGCTGCCGACAGTGGGGTTCGAACACACTATCTCCCGATTACTGGATACTGGCCGCACTTAAGGGACTTCAGCTATCGAGCTTGGTCTATACCATTGTACCGTAATGATAATTAAATGAATGGTTTGTATAAGGCATTATGTAACAGTGACTAAATTTATTCCGGGAGAATACACAGACATTAACATTTATTAACATATTATTGAATAATAATAATAATGAAAATAATAATATATAATGTAATATATATTATTATTATTATTATTATTATTATTATTATTATTATTATTATTATTATTATTATTATTATTATTATTATTATTATTATTATTATTATTATTATTATTGACGGATTAAGGGGGAGTACATTCTTGTTTTCATCATACCTGCTGGAATTCCGTAGATGTTGGCGAAGAGCATTCAATTCATTACACAATTGTCCGGCTCAATGGCTAAATGGTTAGCGTGCCGGCCTTTGGTCCCAGGAGTACCGGGTTCAATTCCCGGCAGGGTCGGGAATTTTAACCATCATTGGTTAATTTCGCTGGCACTGGGGCTGGGTGTATGTGTCGTCTTCATTATAATTTCATCTTCATCACGACGCGCAGGTCACCTACGGGTGTCAAGTCAAAAGACCTGCACCGGCGAGCCGAACATGTCCTCGGACACTCCCAGCACTAAAAGCCATACGCCATTTCACTTCATTATACAATTCAATCACTTATTCATTCATACATGCATTCATTCATTCATTCATTCATTCATTCATCATTCATTCATTCAATCAGTCAGTCAGTCAGTCAGTCAGTCAGTCAGTGAGTCATGCATAATAACCCATCAGGCAAATCATCCAATTAGTCGTTAATTAATTCATTCATTCGTTCATTCATTCACAATGCCTATTCTAAGTCATGTATAAAATTGTTCAGGCTAGTGACACAATTAAATACTTGCACTAACAAGAATTATAGTGGTGATTTACAAAAACGATAACGTCTAAGAGAAAAATGAAATAGTAAAAAAATCTTAGACTACAATTGAGTGATTGGGGTTGGTTATTGAGTAGATATAATTGTAATGTGCAAGGCTGTAAAAGATAAATTAATTGTAACAAAATATTACATGCATCATATAACTTGGATTGCGATAAATTATTACTCTTCCCAAATTTGCTGGCGATCCGGAACTAGGGGATGGGATTATTCTGTTCTATTCTATTCTATTCTATTCTATTCTATTCTATTCTATTCTATTCTATTCTATTCTATTCTATTCTCAATACATTCTAAGAAAAGTAATAAATTGGAAAATTCCATTTTTGTTCTGTAAAATGTTCTCTGTCCCCCTTTAAACGAAATGGTTCAATTTTGTTGTGTAATACTATACGTTATATCGTCATTGCCGGGACGAAACCTCCTATGTGATAACATTTTTGGAGATATACTGACCCGCAGCACATACATTATGTAGAGCGAGAATGCCTTGACAATATTCACACACCTTACCATACCATACTTACCATGCTGTATAGTAGGGATGTTTTCATCACGTATTTACGCACTCCTACAGTATAATGCATTTAAGGTTCATTTTCCTTTATACACTAGCACAGGAAAGTGAACACAACGAAAATTGTTCTGATGGGCTGCATATCAAAATGTGGCTAGGAGGCGTGACCATTCTTAAGGAAAATAATGGGTAGAAAGAGCATTGCGAGATACGAGGTTTTAGAAGTAAGCCGTCGATATGCTGTGTGATTTACTGTATGTACTGTTCAACGGATGAAAGGGTTTATTTTCTAATTGTTGGGTTTTCTAGGCTGATTCTAATTGTGTTTATGAATGAGATTTTATGTTGCTATCAACTGCTTTTTCAATGACCACCTTCAACAGCAGAGTGAACATGGATTAATCCCTTGTATTTTTTTGCCATCAGTTCCTAATGGATGTCCATACTGAAGATTGTAGGTGTTATTCTTGCAAGGATATATTACATATTCTGAGGAACAAATACTCGTCTTACATCAAGTCAAAGAATATTACTGGCGTCTTCGAAAACCATAAAATATAGTTAGTGGGACGTAGAACAAGTAAAGGTTTTATTAAGAATGTCACGACTTTAGAGATTAACGTGAATATCTTGTTAGGTGACATAATATCTCATAGATGAACATTTCAGTTTGACTATTAATGACATTTTGTCTTCCAGTTGATCTTCCTCGCTCTCGTGGCTGTAGCCTACGGAGGTATCATTGGAGCACCACTCGCTGCTCCTGCGTTAGTTGCCGCCGGCCCCGTTGTGATCGCTGGGCCCGCTCCTCTCGCAGTTGCTGCGCACGGCGCTGTAATCACACCTGGACTGCACGTCAAGACTATTATTGGTTAATTGTTTAAAACGGCCTTTCATTTCTGACAATAAAAGTTTAAATACATTTCTAGTAACATATTTGTCCTTTTCCTTTATTGCATGCATTACATAATCTATTTAGTTTCCCTTGAGCCTTATAAAACAACTTTTATGTGTAAGCAAATTTTCCGCAATTCTTTTACCTACCCAATGATATCAAATACGAGTTTACAATATTTCCCGATATTTAGTCATTCTTCTTTCGTGCCAGCAATGAACATAGAATGCTACTTGGTACTCTATACTTTATGTTAACAACAGATGTTCATTTAAATGTCTCTCATTAGCTTGACATATCTAAACGAACTGCGAGTTGGACAGTTTTCAGTAGTAAGACCTATTACCGACAGACTATTAAGGAATGCCAAATTACCGTAGTTTCATATCCCTAATAGGCTGGATTTCCTCTGTGATAATGCTTTTAAAAGAAATTATGTTTGGAATTGCTGTTTTCAGAGAGATCTACACATTTAAATTTCAATCATTGTAAGTAGAATCTTCGTTTAATATTACATTGTTATATATACGAAAAGAAACTTAAAAGGTTGAGCACATTCAGAGGATTGCGCAGAACTGAATCCCTGCGAAAAATCGAGTAAAATTCTTCACTAAGATCGACAGAAGCCGAATAAAGTATTACATTTCGGGTTGCGATTGACAAAATATTCAAGTGGCTAATGTGTACGGTTATCATAATATATATTAACTAGCAAATGTACCCGTGCTTCGCTACGGTATTCTACATTGTATTCGAATATCGAAGTAAATACTCTATATGCAGTAAATAAGATTGTTTTAAAATTGCAGGTCTCTTAGCGTTTTCCGAGAAACAGCATGGGGAGGTCCCCATTCGCTGTTTCCAATGTAAAGTGTTTGTTACGGATTTGTGATATAATGGCAGGCTCACTTGCCTACTGCCATTCACAATCGAGTTGGGAAGTTTACATTATAATTGCAGGCCCCATTGTCTACTGCAGGGTCACAATTGATTTGAGGAGTTTTCGTTGCAATGGCAGCTCCCTTTCCAAATTCCAGACAGATAACAGTTGAGTAGTTTTTATTATAATGGCGGGCAACTACCCTAATATCAGTCGAAATTGAGTTGTGCAGTTATCATTATAATATCAGGCCCCTTTTCCTACTGCCAGCCAGATTACTGCCAGTCACACCAAGTTGTTGAGCTTCCATCAAAATAGCAGGCCATTATGCCTAATGCCAGTCACATTTTAGATGAGGGCATTTGTTTATAATGGTGGGCACCCCTGCCTACTGCCAAACACAATCGGGTAGGGAAGTTTTGAAAAAAACTTCATGCTCCCTTGCCTTCTGCAAGTCAAATCGAGAAGTGAACTAATCATTACAATCGCAGGCCTTCCTTACTAATGCCAGTTACACAGGAGTTGGAGAAGGACCCCATTCCTACTGCCAGTCAAAGTCGGCGTGGGAATACTGATTACAATAGCAGACACATCCATTCTCGATCGCTACAAATCGACATCAGTGAATATGTATAGATCGACATACGAAAGTATATGCGTGTTTACAACATTCCAGACCTTCGATTACAGATGAACTGCTGCTAAACGTGCGTCATATCGACAAAGTATTACACCATAAGACGCCGGATTTAGTGGCCTAAATGTCTGGTCCTATGATATCTCATCTATTCATGGGTCAGATTGAGTTGGCAACGTTGAACAGTGTAAAGTTTTGTAAGATTATCTCACATTGCATTACTTTTCGGATAATTATGTGACTGCTACATACATAGCATTTGTCTCATATATGGCTACTGGATGGGCCAATTTTCTTGAAGAGTTTGATGATTTTATATTTCCTATAAGTGATTGAAAGTATGAACTATGCATGCGAAAAGTCCGAATTTACTTAACATCCATTAATAGAGGAAAATCAAACGTAAAAGGGATACAGATACGACAAAAAATCATAAGACCATATTGAACAGAGAGTGTGCAATCCATTATGTGATAGGACTTTCCGAAGGTCTGCACCATCATTAAAATTGCCTCCATATTTCGACCTTCTTCAGGGATAAAAAGGGAAAAATTTTAAGATCATGGAAGTTTTCCGTCCGTTACAGGCTTAAACGTATAATTTTGTCAAATTTCAATTCTTCTTCTTCGTCTGGCAGATTATGCAACAATCTTGATTTTGGGCGAGGAGGGTAAAATATAGGACTTTCAGGAAACTAAACCAAAAAAATATGCAGATGGTCATTATTACCCCTTAAACGGAAACCTGTACGAAAATTTCGCCAAAATAGTCAATGTAGAGGCACACAGTCGTTACGATTCTATTTATGTAAGATAGATAAGGAAATTGCTCCACGTACAACACTTTTTGGGCTATGTCCTCTGGACTTAACGTGAAAACTGACCATTCGTGATATCTCCATTATTAATCCTCCTGACGAAGAAATACACACGAAAAAAAAGTTTTAGAGATGGAATTCCATCACGTTTGGTCGATTTCCAGTCAGGTTGGTCTTGTACTGTATATATTATGGAAGAGTAAAATCACCATTTAGGTTCCCTATAAACCGCCAGTTCATTCCGGGAACATGAAATGTTATTGACCCTTAAAACCTACCTTTGGACAGGTGGATGCTAAATATAAATTTTGGTTCGAATATCTTCAGTATATTTCAAGTTTTAAGAAATACGCTTTACACGCATCCACTCTTGAGTCAAGTCCGATGGGACTTGTACCGAAAAAACGGTCCGTTAATGATATTAATCCTCGTATCGAAACGATACACATGAGAAAAAAAAAGGTTCAGAATTTAATTTCCATTAAGGCAGGTAGATATCCATTAAGTTTGGTTGTGTACATTTTGTGGGAGTGCAAAATCACTGTTTCGCTCCCAGTCATTTCATGGATTTAGAAACAATATTTGCCCTAAAACCTCCCCCAGGACAGGTGGATTCTAAATATGAAGTTTTGTGGAAATATATCCAGTAGATTCTAGCACTCGCGTACATGCGGAGTAATTTAGGAAGAAAATAATACAGTTAAGAAAGTTGAAATTAATGGAAAATGAATTATAATATAACTGAGGACAGCCGGATAACGACAAATATGTAAATGCCAAGTGAATGTATTGGAAAATCAAATGCCCCTCAATAAATTATGCCGGTGTGAGTTATGCATATAATAGAGCGGTAACAGAGGAGAAATTTAGGCCCAGTGATTCTAAGGTAAACAGATAATCTCTTCGAGGGCCGTTATAACCTCGAACGATATTCCGCCAATATCCCGTAGATAGGCCGATTGACGCCTCTCTTGCCTTCTACCCAAGGAGCAACCACGAATTTAAAAGCATGATGAGGAAAATGGCAATACGTTACTTCCCTGATGGCAAGCAGTCAGAGACATTGCCATGGTAACCCTTAGGTTCGCTGTCGGTCTGTCGGTCACTCAATGCAGAGCATGATACCCGTAGAAAATAGTAATTTTTTCCGTCTTGTGAAGAGTAAGGTAAATTATGAACATAACTAAAGTTGTTTATAATGAAGATACGTTTCACGTACGGTCCACGGAGTTTACAGAAAATCAATAGTATGAGAGGAAATGGAGGAAAACCTTTCTGGTTTTCCTATAAACCCCCGTCTATTCAAAGTTATATGCATATCGAAACCTTCACCGGGATGAGTATACTCTAAATATAAAGTTTGGTTGAGATCTATCCAGCCGTTTCGACGTGATGGTGGAACAGAATAACAGACAAACATACAAACAAACAAACAAACAAACAAACAAACAAACAAACAAACAAACAAACAGACAAAGAGAGAAACGGACACGAAAAGTAAAAACCACCGATTCGGTCTTGAGTTGACCTAAAACGGGTAAATATCTGAAAAATGGGCAAAACAAAAAAATTACACACAGCGGACCCCCTACAACTTTATTTATATAGATTTAAATATGTGTTAGAATAACTTCATATGGAAGGAATTGATTTTTTCTGGAAAGTGCTGGGTGTTGACTTTATCGTTATTTACAAAATCAATTCTTTCGAACGAGTTCTCGGTCTTTTATTTTCCCCTAATTCGACCAAGTGCTTCAGTTCTAAGCTTTGCTCAACAGTCATTAGTGAATTTCATAAATGTGATACTTTTTATTCGATTCCTTTCAACCATGAAGACTGGAATAAAGTATGCAAGAACGTAGATGGACCAAGTTTGGTTAATTTACTCTCTAAAAGTATTAGAGTGAGACTGAGTTAACGGATCACCTGAACAGAAGCTACGCAGTCTGATATTATCAGCCGAGTAAGTATCTCGTTTTATGCCTTCAAGGTGGTCATTTTTACCGCAGTACATCATATTACATGATTTTCTTATTTACTATTCGAAAACTGTTACGAAAAATGAACTTGAATAGTTCTACAATAAGCAAGATATTTCCTTTATTTTTCAGTATTTTTCTAAATGCCCACTAAATTTCATTAAGGATATATGCAATTTTAATGTCACCTGATTGTTGGTATATAAAGTACATTATATTACCATACTCTTCTGTGAATTGTTGTGGATGATTATATTGCCTCATCACATAATTCGATTTGATTGTTAATTCAATTATTTCGAGTTAATTCTGCAAAGTAGACGCTCAAAGTAACACATTATATAATAGACTGCACTGTGATGCATAATGTGTATACAGCTCTAACGTTGACAGTTATGCAATAACAGTAAATTTATATTCCACATTTAAAGCGATAAACTTGCTACAGCCTCGTTTAGCTGTTGTCAACCTCTTGGACATGATCCACTGATGGACAGTCTTGTCACTCCTTGTACCCGAAAGGTAACAGGTGCACATATTTTTATTTTTTTTTATTTTTGCGTTTGCTGAGGAATATTTTAATCTTCAAAGTTAAAATAGCTTTCAGCGTGTTACATTTACCGATAATTCTGAATTGAATCTAACACATTAACACTCATTACGTCATGTGGATTACCATAATTGAATTTACAGCGTGGTCGGAAACAACTTGAAGGGGGTATAAGATCGTAAGAGGGTTGGTGGCATTGATAACTAATTTGAAATAAATAATTTTCTATCTCGTGCCGTTGTCATTTGCTGCTGAAATTAGCCAATGAGATCGCTTCCCACGAGAATTCAAATGGGCTTTGCGAGGTGGTGTTGATAAATCTGCTCGCGGCTTGACAGCACCAATCGAAAATTCTTCGGTGGAGGAGTTTTGACACGGAACTCCGACCTTATACGATCCTGCCGTATCATGAACGCTAAGGGAACACCGCTGAAACCCACGGTGTATTTGCATTTGATACTGATTTCGCAGCATAGCTCTCAACCCAGTCTTAAGCCTTATGCAGATTTAATAACATCGCATCACAAAGCCCATTTAATTTTGACCGTGAAGTGATGTGATTGGCTAACTTCAGCAGATGATAAAATGACAACGCCACAAGATATCGAATATTGTTTTTCAAATTATTTATCAGTATGACAAATTTTCCGACGCAATTCTACCCGATTCATGTTTCCGAACTCTCTGTATAAACAGTATGTAGTGAAAACGATTCTATATTTTAACATTCAAAGCTGTATGATGTGCAGATTTTTGGTTACGATTTTAACTTCAAGGAGGGAACTTGCCGTTAGATAAAACCAAGTAGTTGAAATTTGCTAAGAATGTTTGGAATACTCAGTACTTCACGGCTATTTATATGACAATTTTTTAATATTTGTGCAGTTTGATGATTGCTATAACTGAAAAGTTAAAATGATTTTTATCGTAGAAACTTTGTCGTCATCCACAATCCAGTTAAATGTTCTATTATAAAATGTATACTTTGTGTTTATAGGAATTGGACCAATCATTGTTTCTGCCGGAGTTACGGCATTAATTTTCTTCTCCAATCAGCTATTTTGCATGAGGGGCTCAAAAATTGATTTTTTCTTTCATTCTGGTGAAGTAGTCAGGTTTTCGATTATTAATCATTCCCCACTGATCTACGGGTATATTCCCCATCAGTTGTTCACCTGGAGTTTCTTTCATTTCAAAGAACTTGTAAATGATTCCAATTCCTAATTCCTCTTATGAATACTATTATAAATATTAGTATAAAGTACCGCCTTCCTACCGTATACTGCACTAAATTAATTAATTTAGCACAATAACCTTTATGAAACGTGTTAAATCGCAGTGATTATGGATTTCGCTCGAGAAAGATCCTATGGGGCTAAGGAAAAGGACGAACGGACAAACCAGTGAAAATATCTGCAAACTGTCCTGAATATTATCTTTATTTTCTAATAAAGCAACACTTCCTGTTAGTGAACAAACTATAGTTTTATGTTTACGTTTATAAAGTTTGGACATACTCACTTGTATGAGAATTTTGTTAAAAATTGGCTAAGAAAATGCAGATAAGTATCGTCAATTGCTGACACACTCATTGGTGATAGGGTGCGGCTAGTAAATTCACCATCTCTCTACTTTTACTGTATTGAAATCATGGTTTATGGATGTTTTTGACGTTATGTATGACAAGAAACAGGACAATATATTTTGCTCATAAATATTACCTTGACCTATAATTCATTTCAAATGACTGCTAAGTTAGTACTCCAATATTGTAACAGCACATTTATCTTTAAATATACTTCGGCTTTATCATATACAGTTTTAATCCTAGATTTGTTTCAATATTGAATAAAGTTTTAATACCATTGATACATCTCTTCCTTAGTGTACTTAAAGAAATAAGCACACCTGCTACCTCCCCTACCTACTTTAGTTAAGTTGCACTTTTTCTTAGATGCCATATTTTCTATCTATCTAACAATATCCGTATTATTGATCTTAAAAGTCAGGAACTTCCGAAATATTCTCGTATGTTACCGCTTATCCAAACCAAGTTAAAGCTATAATTTACCTGTGACCAAGCAAGCAGACTACATGATACAAGCCGAACAGCTTTAAGCTTGCATTCCTGAGATTGTGGGTTTGAATCCCACCATCGGTAACCATGAAGGTTATTTTCCAGGGTTTCCAATTTTCACACCAGTATGCACATTGATTGAGACCTCATTCATTTCCTTTACTGTCCTAGCTCTTTCCTGTTCTATCATTGCCGAAGAGGCACCTGAGTAAGTTTAACGTTAAACTACTAACATCCGGGCCGTGCGGTTAGGGACGCGCAACTGTGAGCTTGCATCCGGGAGATAGCGGGTTCGAACTCCGACAGCCCTAAAGGTGATTATCCTCGGTTTCCATTTTCTCAACAGGCAAATGTTGGTGCTGTATCTTAATTAGGGCCACGGACGTTTCCTTCACATTTCAGGGCCTTCCCTATCCTATCGTCGGCATGAGACCTATCTGTATCGCTGCAACGTAAAGCAAATAAAAAATAAAAAAGCACTAAAAATGAACTTCGCTCTTGTAAATTTTCCCCGTTACATAGAGTACAGATACTTTGGTTGTTCCCCTTCTAGTAGCCTCTTGTGATATGCAGGGGTCACACATAATGCATCGTTTGGCTCTACCCGGAAGGGTGTTAAAGAGTCCAATAAAGTTAAAATAAGTTTATCCACAAAAGAATTGTAAGGCTACTGTATTATGAAAAATATGAAATAAACAAAATAAAATGAAATGCAATGAAAGGGGATTAACTTGATACCAGATTGTGTCGCTTTTAGTTACAGCGAGAAAGCGCACTGTGAGAAGATGATGCTATTGGCCTGGTATACATAAAGGAGCACTAGTTGCCATGGTTTCAATTGTGTCGGAAATTGACGAAGCCAGTTCGAGAAAGAGCCTCAGCTCAAGAACATATCGTCGTTGTCGGGACGAAACCTCCTATGTGTTAATATTTTTGGAGATATACTGACCCGCAGCACATAAATTATGAAGAGCGAGAATGCCTTGGCAACTGTCACACAATATTACACCTTAGATGACAGAACCAGTTCTAAGCTAAAATATTTCACATAGGAGGTTTTGTCCCGGCAACGACGATATCCATGTTATAAGAAATGAAACCACCTGTGTTGCTAATCATAAGCCCATCTTTTAATTTAAAGTATGATATAGATTTTATCTTCTCCTGTTTCTTCACTTATATGTTGAACTTGTGTTTTATCTTACAGTAGAGCGACGGCTGCTGTGCTAAATGATTTTTCGTGCATCCTTGATCATATAGCATCACACAGGAATCTTTCATGTCACTGTAATATAGGTTTTTTTTAAGAGTTGGGGAATTTCAACAGGAACATTCAGAAAAATCTATATACATTTTACTACACAGGTTATTTCTTAAACAAACAAGCGATTTTTAAACCAACTTCCAGAGACAAAATATTTGGAGAGAGGCTCATGAAGTTCCTGGATACAATTAATTTAAAATGCACTAAAGTATAATTTTGAACATAATGCTAGATATTTGTGAATGTAAACCCCCTGCTGCCTTCAGTGTAAAAGCAGAAGAATATGCATATTAATAGTGTTTGTTAAAATTTTAAACGTTAATTCAGCTCAGAGTGTTAATTCATCTTGGTCTTATGTTTGTTTTAGTCGTTATTAATACATTAATATGGAAGCATTGCATGCGTCTTGCGAATAACCGTGTGCTGGGCTCTGGTCATGTATCAAGTTTGTTACAAGATGCGAATGAACTTCTGAGGTATTTTAGAGTGTCAACTTCACATCACAAATTACTCGGGATTGAGTTTAATTTAATTTAATTCATTGCTTGCTAAAGGATGTGCATTCCAATTACAGGAGCATTATTTGTAGTACGCAGAGAACTTACAAATACTTATTACTTAATATTACCTAGCCTAACTAAAATCTATTCTAAAGTAATCTAAATCTAATCCTTTTTTTACTAAAAACTGAACTACTTTCTAGACATTCTACATTGCCATAAGAACAAATTTTAACTACATAAATAAAAGTATCACAATTAAGAACAATTACACAGTATACAGTCTACAGCATTAACATTTGGAAGCACAAAAAATCAAAGAACAATACTTTGTTTATTATGACATTAACGGGAATATGAAGGCTGGCAGGTGTGATGCTCCATTCTCACTGCGGGATCAATTACATGGCCTTTCTTGCTGTCATAAATTCTTTCATATATATTGTAATGTTTGTACTGAAATCAAGAGTATTATTTTTTCGAGGTGCACTGTTATACATAGTCTGTAAAGTGGTGAATTTTGATGGGCAGTTGTTCTAGCTTTTGTATTTGAGAATGTTAAATGAAACGTTCCATTTGGGCGTGGCACTTGGAAATTCAAGAGGGAAAGGAACGCAGGATTATCAATTTGCGAATATTAACATATACATTTTAAGGAACGCCATTATTAACATCTCTTGCCGTTGTATCAATTTAAGTAAAGGCAACAGGGTGTTTACAAATAAAAATACGTAAGCTCATGTTGAAAATTATTCTCCAATACATTCTTTAATTGCATATACTAATTTTATGACCCCAATCCTAATGTACTGTCAATGAAAATTGTTCTTCAAAATTCCTTATTATTTAAGAAATATTGCGGTTGATAATGTTATGTGTCTCGCTCTGTATATCGTTTCTGGCCTGTTTTCCCATTTTTTGTGGCTTGGCACTTTGAGTGAATGTGGCGTAATTTTATGGCCGGTTGCTCTTCTTAACGCAACCATTGTGTGGGTTTAAGTAATCGCTATTCGGCTACAAGTTTGTGTGGTAGTTGATAGTTTAATGTGTTGTGTGCTCACGAAGTTGCGTACACGATCACCGAGCCTCAATGCTAGAGGAATAAACCTTACAAATTTAATATTCACCATCCGACAGGGAATCTAATCCGTGACCATCTGAACTGAAGGCTACTGTGCTCGCCATTCAGCTCAGGAGTCAGTCATGTTGTTTACAGTTAATTATTTGATATACTGCATATTATTATACAGTATGTGCAAAATAGTGTCACACATTTACTCCTTTATATTATTTGCTTGACCTCACACTCACCACGTCGCACGAAACAAATTCAGGCTTATGAATTCACTAGCATACGGACATCAAACTGTTCATAACCATCGGTGGAGAGAGGGGGAACACTTGGTACGGGAGTTCTATGACACCTCTGTACTTACCGTACAAGCGGTAGATTATTAGGCAAACAGCTACATGTTGCTACCAACATGCAGAAAGCGACGGGTATACTAGGGACGTTAGTCCTGGGACATCTCTTGTCCTATCGAGCAAGCAATAGATCATTATTTACACCACTAGATGTGACGACTGAGTGCCACTATTGTGGCTCGCAGCAGGCAAAGCGGAAAGGACTGCAAACCACCATAATGGCTCTTAGCACTGAAAGCATGTTCTCATCGTGCCACTACACTGGTTCACAGCAGTAGAGTCACGAGTCACTCTAGTGGCTCACAGAATAACCGGCAGAAACTGTGTAAGCCACCGCAGTGACTACCAGCAATGAAAATAATAATTATGCAGCTCAGCCCCGTTTAAATTCTGTTCATTAGTACAAGAAATAACTTGAGTGAATAGTTCAACTTCCGGTCTTCTGCGAAACTGGCAGAAATTCATAGAAACATAATTTAGTTTTAAACGCGAGCATAGTTTCCTTATCTATATAAATAAAATCGTAAAGACCGAGTGTCTGTACATTGATTATTTTGGCGAAATTTCCGTACAGTTATCCGTTTCAGGTGTAATAATGACCATCTGCATCATTTTTAGCTTTGGTGTCTGTTTGTCTGTTTGTTTGTCTGTTTGTTTGTCTGTTTGTCTGTCCTTCTATAACTTGAAAACAACTGGACATACTTCCACCAAACTTCATATTTAGAATCCACCTGTCCTTGGGTAGGTTTTAGCGCAAATATCGTTTCTAAATCCCTGAACTGAGTGGGGATTTTTATGAAACCGAAACCGTGATTTTGCACTCCCTCAAAGTATACACAACCGAACTTAATGGAAATCTACCTGCCTTAATGAAAATTAATTTCTAAACTATTTTATGTGCATCATTTCGATAACAGGATTTAATAAGGGAGATATCATTAACGGACCTTTTTTCGGTACAAATCCCAGCAGACTTAACCCAAGAGCGAGTGCGTGTAAAGCGTATTTCTTACAACTTGAAAACTACTGAAGATATTTGAACCAAACTTTATATATAGTATCCATCTCTCCAAGGGTAGGTTTCCTTGGTGTCTGTTAGTTAGTTAGTTAGTTAGTTAGTTAGTTAGTTAGTTAGTTAGTTAGTTAGTTAGTTAGTTAGTTTGTTTCTTTGTTTGTTTGTCTGTTGGTCTATTTGTCTTTCTATAACTTGAAAACTACTGGATATATTTCCACCAAACTTTATATTTAGCATCCACCACTCCAAGGGTAGGTTTTAAGGTTTATACAATTTCAAATTCCTGGAATGTACTAGGGTTTTATAGGGGACCGAAATGGTGATTTTTGCTCTCCCACAATATATAAACTACAAGACCAAACTGACTGGAAATCGATCAAATTGTTTGTAAATCCAATTCTAATTTCTTTTTCTCATATGAATTTTTCAACTGGAGGATTAATAAGGGAGATAACATGAAAGTTCAGTTTTCAGGCTAAGTCTAGTGGACATAGCCCAAAAGTTGTTATACGTGGAGCAGATTCCTTATCTATCTAGGTATATCATATCGTAACGACCGTGTGTCTGTGCATTAACTATTTTTGCGAAATTTTCGGACAGCTTTGCGTTTAAGGGGTAATAATGACCACCTGCATACTTTTTAGCTATAGTTTCCTGGAAGTCCTAAATTTTACCCCCCCCCCCCTCCTGGCCCAAAATCAAGATTGCCTCACAATCTGCCACACGAGCTGAATAATTGAAATTAAGCAAATTTATACGTTTTAGCCGGTAACCTACGGAAAACTACCAAGATCTTTAAATATTTCACTTTTTATGCCGAATAATATCGAAATATAGGCAATTTAATGACGGTGCAGACCTTCGTTTCGAGGTATATCGCGGCTAAACGGTAAGTGCTATCACGAAACGGATGGCACGATCTCCGTTCAATTTCGAGTGATCCACAACTTTGGTACTGTGATATTTTGTCGTTTCTCTCTCTCTCACCGTTATAGGGTAGATTTGGCTGTATATTTCGATGGTTCGTAAATTTTGTGCTTTTTACACGTGTATTACTTAGTTTGACACACTTATAGGAGAGGTAGATTCATCGAATTTGGCACGCACATTGACACGACCAATGGCTATATGTGAACCCAATTTCATGATTCTACCTTCCACGAAAAACTTCACAGATCTTTAATTTTTCATTTTTTATCCCCGAAGAATATCAAAATATGGAAGCAATTTTAATGATGGTGCAGACCTTCGTTTCGAGGTATTTCGTGGGATAAACGGGAAGTCCTATCACATAACAGATGGCACAATCTTCGTTGAATTAGGAGTGATCTTCAACCTTGGTCTTATGATTTTTTGTCGTATCTGTATCGCTTATACGTTAGATTAATCTGTGTTTCTCGATTTTAAGTAAATTTGGACTCTTCACCCATATAATTCATACTTTCAATCACTTACAGTAAAGATAGTATGATCAAACTCTACACGAACATTGGCCCACCCAGTACCCATATGTGAGCCAAATGCTATGTCACATAATTATGCGAAAAGTAATGCAGTGTAAGATAATCTTACACAAATTTCAACATATTCAACGTTTCTGACTCAACCTGACCCATGAATAGATGAGATGCGAGAAAATATCATAAGACCAGCCATTTAGATCGCTAAATACTGCGCCTTACGGTACAATCCTTTGTCAATATGACGTACCGTTTAGCAGCAGTTAATCTGTAAATGAAGTTCTGCAATATTGTCAACATTCATGTACTTTCGTATGTCCATCTATATATATTCATTGATGTCGATTTGCAGCGATTGTGAAAGGGTGTGTCTGCTATAGTAATCAGTACTCCCTACACCGACTTTGACTGCTGGCAGTAGGAATGGGGTCCTTCTCCAACTCCTGTGTAACTGGCATTAGTAAGGAGGGCCTACGATTTTAATGAATAATTCACTTCTCGATTTGTCTTGCAGAAGTCAAGGGATCATGCAGTTCTGTTCTAAAGTCCCCTACCCTATTGTGTTTGGCTCTAGACCAGGGTGCCCGCCATTATAAACAAATGTTCCAATCTAAAATTTGACTATCATTAGGCATAGTGGCCTGCTATTTTCATGGAAACTTACTAACTCTGTGTGTCTGGCAGTAAACTGGCTGGCAGCAGTAAAAAGGGCCTGTCATTATAATGATAACTCCACAACTCAATTTTGACTGGTGGTAGGGAAGTTGCCTGCTATTATAATAAAAACTCCTCAACCGTAATCTGTCTGAAAGTAGGAAATGGGTCTGCCATTGTAACTAAAACTTCCTAAATCGATTGTGACCGCGCAGTAGACAATGGGGCCAGCAATTATAATGTAAACTTGCCAACTCGATTGTGAATGGCAGTAGGCAAGTGAGCCTGCCGTTATCATCACAACTCCGCAACCCTCACTTTACATTGGAAACAACGTATGGGGACCTTCCTATGCTATTTCTCGGATAAGGCTAAGAGACATGCAATTTTAAAACAATATCATTTACTGCACGCACAATATTTATGTCGATATCCCTATACAATATAGAATACCGTAGCGAAGCACGGGTACGTTTGCTAGTTATAGATAAGTATTATGAGAAGACAGATTATCATGTTATTTGTTTCGTACTTCTCTATGAAGTCAAACATACCTATATTAGGCCTACACCCGCTTGAGCATTAGCATCTTACCCTTGGTTGAAGAAATGTAAATTGGAAAATTTCTTTACCGGGTTTCAATGGTGTATCATGTTTATATCCGTATCTGAAAAACAGATACATATTTACCTTCATGTACATGGAATGACCAGTCCTGTGCTTATTTTAAATACATGGAATTATTTGAAAATTTCAATAAAAGAGTATTTTTAAAGGAAAAAATCAAACGTTGTAAATAGGGCTACCTTTGTATTGGTACCATTCAGTACAACTCGTCATAATGACTTTAATTGCTGGAAAGTAAAGTATATATTACATCAGATTCAGTAAATTCAATATAAATATCTTTAAACCTACTGATCAACAACAATATTATTCTAATAAAGAATTAGTTAAAATCAACCAATAATTACATTTTGCCTTTATAAAGTTTTTTTAGTGATACGTAATTCTTTTTATTTTATTTTTTTTGCTATTTGCTTTACGTCGCACCGACACAGATATGTCTTATGGCGACGATGGAATAGGAAAGGCCTAGGAATTGGAAGGAAGCGGCCGTGGCCTTAATTAAGGTACAGCCCCGGCATTTGCCTGGTGTGAAAATGGGAAACCACGGAAAACCATCTTCAGGGCTGCCGACAGTGGGGCTCGAACCCACGATCTCCCGATTACTGGATACTGGCCGCACTTAAGCGACTGCAGCTATCGAGCTCAGTGATACGTTATTCTAGTTCGAGAGATTAATCGATTGGTTCACGAACAAAGTTTGAGAAAAGTTGAATGAAGATCAATAGAAGATTAAGAGCAATGAAAAGGTCGTACCATGCAGTAAATGGGCGGTTAAAATAATATTTGCCGTCATGAGGGCGAAATTGTCGCTGCCGAGAGAAACCCTCCTCTGTGAAATATGTTAGCTTAGTACTTTGGCCGGTAAGGTTCTGCCTTCTAAGGTGCAATATTGCGTGAATAATGTCAAGGCATTCCCGCTCTTCATAATGTATGTGCTGCGGGTCAGTATATCTCCAAAAATATTATCACATAGGAGCGTTTGTCCCGGAAACGACGAAATGTTAACCAATAGTTGTGATGTACGGAGTAGGTTGGTGGTAAAACTTGAGCAAGGGTAGGGACTTCTTAAATAGATGGCAAAGGAAAATGCTCAGAAATATATTTGAAACAGTTCAAGAAATGAAGCACGGCTGATCAGAACAAAGTATAACGTCGCTGCCGGGACAAAACCTCCTATGTGAAATAATTTTAGCTTAGTACTTTGGCCGGTAAGGTTCTGTCATCTAAGGTGCAATATCGTGTGCATATTGTCAAGGCATTCTCGCTCTTCACAATATATGTGCTGCGGGTCAGTATATCTCCAAAACATATCACATAGGAGGTTTTGTCCCGGCAACGACGATAAGCTAGTTGACCGGGATCTGTTGAAAGAAGAAGATGAAAGAGGGGTTAAGAAAATATATATAGGCAAACCAGGTGGTGGAAGAATGAGAAGACGTCCCAGAAAACGATGGTTGCAGGATGAGAGAAAGAAGACAGAAAACTCATAATTAATATCCGGAATTTTAGGTGGCATAAACCTTCATTTTAGGTTTCTCGCAAACTTAAAATAGGTTTTCTTTAGGTTTGGCTTCGTGGATGCAGCTAATGAGTCTTCTAAGAATGTTTTATTGGCTGGGTTGGCCTGTACGTAGTATGGGACGTATGCAGACACCAATATCTGGCGTAAGCGAAAGTTAAAATAATCTTTGGGATTGCCATTTGTGGACGAAATATGCGCTTGCATACTGATGCTGCTGGACGTATTTTCCCAGCTACACTAGCAACGTCCACAGCTACAGATTTGTTCTACTTAAGAAGGGATTTCTGCTCACATTTAACCTGAACAAAAATTCAAATCTTACATACACTAAAGTAAGCGTGCCAGGGTACTGCGGTAGAGTTTTTAGGTTCGTTCGGGACATTACTTGCTTGGAGCATGCCTGAGCAAAGACTACTCGATCATCCGTCATACATATTCGATCGGTAGCAAAGCATTTTATTAATAACCATGCTTTAGGCATTGTTTCGCTATACAGCAATTAAAGTTAATAAAGTACGGCAGCAAACATTCACTATTCTTTCTGCCAGCTGTATTCTCTGTGGAGAAAGGAGGCCAACCCGTTACGCTACTCCTGACCTTGTATCAAGGTGTCACCAGATGTCTTATATCCAATGGGAAACATGGGACGTGATCCGTTTATGGCAGTAATCTGAACTATCTCCGTCCTACTGCTTATAGGAGTAGTGAACATCACTTTACGGCAAGTTTCAATAGGAAAAGAGCACTCTCCACTTGAGGAAGATGAGGCAGCTGTTGAGGTTACTGTAGGTGTCAACCCCTCATTTAGGCATGCTTAGGCACAACGAAGTTCGCACACTCTACATCGGGAAGTGTGAAACGAATATATAACTTCAAGTCAAATCAATCACTACTGATCTGCTTTTAAGGCAGTCGCCCAGATGGCATACTTCCTATCTGCAGTTTTCCTAGCCTTTTCTTCAACGGCTGCAAAGAAATTAGAAATTTATTTAACATTTACCTTGGTAAGCTATTCCAATCCGTAACTCCCTTTCCTACAAATGAATAATTGACCCAATTCATCCACTTGAATTACATCTTTTTATGGTGATCATTCCTACTTTTAAAGACATCACTTAAACATATTCCTCTACTGATGTCATTCCACGCCATCTCTCCGCTGACGGCACGGAACGTACCACTTAGCCTAGCATCTCGTCTCCTTTCTCCCAAGTCTTACCAGCCCAAACTTAGCAACATTATTGTAACGCTACTCCTGTGTCGGAAATCACCCTGAACAAATCGAGCTGCGTTCCTTTGCATGTTTTCCAGCACTTGAATCAAGTAGTCCTGGTGAGGGTCCTTTATACTGGAAGCATACCCTAGTTGTGGTCTTACCAGAGACTTGTACGCCCTCTCTTTTACATCCTTACTACAACCCTTAAATACCCTCATAACCATGTGCAGATATCTGTATCCTTTGTTTATTGTCCCATTTATGTGATTACCCACTAAGTTCATTAGTTATATTAACATCTAGATACTTACAATGATCCCCAAAGGAAACTTTCACACCATCAACGCAGTAATTAAAAATTGAGAGGACCTTTCCTTTTTGTGAAACTCACAACCTGACTTTTAATAGAGCATTATTTACCTGAAAATGCAAGAACTCTCTACGTACAGGTTGTCGGTAATACTTTCTTCATCTCCCTCTTCTGTGAATCTATCTTGAGATAGATATCAACTGGACATCCTGCATGAATTTCTGTCCTGGGCATCTTGTTTCAGCAGTTCATAGCTTCTCCCTTGTTTGGCACCTGTTAACATTCCAAACCTTCCTCTTCCTCTTCCTTTTTCTATCTATATTTCTCTCCATCACAATCCATCATCCGTGCCCACGAAGGGCATGAACATAAAATTGCCCCCTTTATGCCGGGCTCAGCTCGCCGGAGAGCGAGGGTCTCAGTGGTGGACCGTTCGCTATCGGCTGTGCAGAAAATTTTAAAGGCAGGGATAGATGAAGGACTAGCGACAAATGAAAGGAGACTAAAATAGGTTTACACATTTATTAAAACTGACACTCCTTTAAAGAAAACAATTTAATTCACAAAATCTGGGTTTGATTCTTGAAAACATCTTCTCCTCGTGCTATCATTCATGAGGGATCTCGCTCAAAATTAAATTCAACGACTGTTTCTTTCTGTAATAATAAATATAGGAATCATTAATTTACTGTAAAATTGATAGAAAAACAAAATAATATCTGATATCATACTCCTATAATGGTAATCAAATTGTTTAAATTAAAATGATCCATCTGGATTATTCTTATCTTCCCTGAAAAATAATTATTTCTTCTTCCTTATTTAAATTATTGAAAATTATTTAATTCATCAATTTATGGCTAGCACGTCTTCCTTAGACTTTCCCTTTAATAATTACTTCATTTTTATCATTATTAATTGATTAAACTTCTTGTAATAAATTTTTACTTGAACTTATATCAACCTAGCTTTTGCTCAATTTTATACAGAAAGTGACTGTACAATAACTAATAATTAAATCTCGTGACATCAGTCCACGGACGTTGCCTTCTCTTATTCACTTTAACTTAGTGAATTAGGCCCTAATCTATCTTAAATTACAATAAAATCTTCTAAAGATTCAAAATTGATCCAATTACGGACACGCGAAATAAAACAAATCGGTCAAAAATTTGACGCACATAATGGAGAATATCGTCACAAAATCGTACAAGAAACATTCAAAAAAACACAGAATAGGATCAAATCTCACACATCACACATTCACACATGGGTACACGGCATTATTATAATATTATTTACACGAACACTAACCCATTATTATTAAATTTAGAATTTACTGCAAATTAGGTAAACCATTCTCTAGATGACACTATCACGCACATCTCCGGTATCAATTCAGAATGTGATAGAATTAAGGTTATCACTTATACGAAGAAATTAACTATACAACGATGTTCAAGGAATATTTTAAATAGAAATCATCCCAATTAAGCGAGTAATAATAATAATAATAATAATAATAATCGTATGGCCTCAGCTGCCGTTTTGCAGACATTTCGATTTGACGCCATCTGGCTGTCTGCTCGTCAATTTCGACGTTCCGGTTTACTCTGTCTGCCATCTAGCGGATCTAGAGTAAACCGGATCTCTCTTGGGCGTCTATGGCTGAGATTGAATTAATTTTGTCGGGTAAATACCAAATGTATCACCAGAGATCTTTTACATGCCGACATCGTACGACATGGAGTGTCGAATGGACTTTTTTCCGCCCTTCAAAAATCCGACTACCTCTGCCGGGTTCGAACCCGCTATCTTGGGATCCAGAGGCCGACACTCTACCACGGATCCACAGAATAACTATAACACAGGTCAAAATATTAGAATACGCGCTTACGGTACATGAGTTGCGGTATTTATTTTTATTCATCATAATGTCGTGGCTCTCAATTATTCCGCACTGAAGCTCGAAGAAATCATGTCCAGTGACACATCTCTTCCCAAAATTTGACTCTAATGGATGCATAAATTACTCAAAATATAATACCCATCTGCAAGTCATACTCAAATTAATAGCGCAGAAAACATACATATAACTCGTCGATACTCCGTCCGGAGAATTGCCATGTCCCAGGCTTACTTTACATAAAGTGAGCACACGATAACACTTTCCAAGAATAACTAACATTAAACCCATGACCTTATTAAATAAATTTAGCCCGTAATTAGCTTTAATTATTTTTACTCATTATTATTATTATATTCCTGACCATGCATAATCTCATTCGCAAAGCTGTCGTATGAAGTTATTTGGATGACTCTAAATAACTCGAACCCAACAACATGTCGTACAATCGTAGAATGAAATTCTACACTAAGAAAAACACAAGAACACTGTCCTAATTTGTCTCAATTAATTTTCCAAATTATTTCAAACTGATCAAATTTAACGCGGGGTTCCTTTATTTTTATCTCTCCTGCCTTCTAAATTCTTAGGACAGTTGAGGTCTCTCTCGATGACACACACTCATTTCTAACTAATAGAACAAATACACACTCATTCCAGAGCACTAACTACCTCTCACCAAAGAAAGAAGAATGAAAAGTCAAACTACTGCAAAACTAATAGAAATCTAAGTGAATAAAATAAGGCTACGCTTACAAACGTTTTACAAAGATAGAAAGAAATTGAATTCTTAAAGAATACTCATGTGGCTGGTGTGAACTGGATTCTGGCTGAAGATCTAGCACGTGGTCACATCACCTTCCATCGAACGAAGTCTCGCCCATGTCCGATGCCTTACATGTTTAGTGATTCATGGAGAAGCTGAAGATATACAGGAACTTGCAGTATTCTTCGCGGAACTGGATAACCATCTTGCAGTAACTCGAACTAAGGACCTTTCTTCTTCCAAGTTCTTGTAGAAAGCTGAAACTAACAAAAGTCTTAGAAATAGCCCAGGATTCACTCACGATGCTTTATAATTTGGATGAAGACACTTATCTTAGGACAACCCTAAATAAATCGTAGTGAATTTTTCGAGTGTCTGAATTGCTGCTTATACGGTCCTCGATGCCTTCTCTAAGGTAAAGTCTTCCGATGAAGCAAACGACGTCCAGTCTCTTCCGTTGCTGCAGTCAGAGTAATGCTCAAATTCAGCGTTCAGAAGTATAAAACCCTCTACAAAATTTTCTCTGGAATTACCATTAATTTCCTATATCAAGACATAGGTGTGTCTCTTAATTACATTTAATTGGTGGATTTGTTGAATTCCTGTGAAGATTGTCATTTTTATTGGCTGCTCCAGTTTTACGTCACTTGACTTTCCATTTATTGATCGATTGAGATCAGGCTGCTCGCCGGGTCACGTGGTACGCACACATGTGTCTGAAGGCCACATAACAGGAATTCCACCCTGCTTCCTCGTTCTCTCTGTAGGTCGGGAAAAACCGGTTCGCGAAGTGACTGGCTCGCACTAGCACGAAATACAGAGTCTCACCCTCTTGTCGATTAAAATAATGTTCCAACACGCTGATGAAATAAATCATTTTCTTTTTAATAAATTATGACCACTTTTGAAGGGGACAAAATACACCCTAGCCCCGAATGCTCTAATACCACTGGGGTCAGAAAAATCTAGAAATCACCAAGGGAGGTCGTATAGGATAAACGAATATAGGAACCTGGCACAAGTAAGTGGATGCAATGTAAGGACTCATCTAAGAGCCCCCTGGACGCCAACCCACGATTCGAAGTTAAGAGCCCCTATTGCCACATTTAATAAACTCTTACAACAGGCAGGGGTTACAGTGAGTGTTCTTCTATTGCCTCCATCCACAAGGGGAACTTAAGAGTCCAGGGTGCTAATATTATATCCAAACCTTCCGAATTAACATCTCTCTGTAAATCCAAAATCTTACTCTGAACCAGTGCTCTTCCGAGTGTCTGCGAGGATTTTCCGCTAATCTACTCGCACCTAAAGTAGGTTAAAACTTATGCCTCCTGGCCCTACTCAGAATAGAGAAAAACGGGCGATGATTATCGAGGAAACCGTGATCCTTTTAGAACTGCAATGCTAAGATATTTAGGTTTATTTCATTATAACAGTTCATTCAAGCGCGTTTATTCTTATTCTTCTTATTTATTATTACTCAGAGTAGGTGATGTGAAAATACAATTTTAATTTTATTTATGTACCGTGTGACCCAGAATGAGATAATAGACTACAATTATCATTTTTTTGAAATTTGATTTCCAATTGATATTTAGCTTCAAAGCCTATATTCCTGGGCACAATAATGCATTTTCCAGTTTTATGTGATCACATGACAGTACGTACATCCCTATGCGTGGTTTGTAGTGAGTAAACGTGACGATTGTGCTGTACATGTATTTGTAATTAAAAGTAAGCAGGGTGTGTGTTTTGCATGCAAATATGATAGCCGTGAAATGAACGAAGGCTGTGGATTTGATAGCAGAGAAAACACACAAAATAATATTCACATTGGAGTATGTTTAGAAACTACAGAAATGTCAAACCATTGTGTTGAATTTTTCATTCATGCAAGTGAGAAACGTAAGTAAAATTATATTATGAATATTGATTAAGGACTCTTCATTAATTCGGGCAACACAAATGGAATTATACCTTCACAATGTGATACTAATATAGTCGTGAATTCTCAGTGACTGCTTAATGTTTATTTTATCCTGGAAGTTAAAATATTAACCAATGATGTCAAAGCCAATTATTATTTCAAAATCATGCATGCATTTATCAGAAATTCCGTTATGACTTTTACATTTGACAATTAGGTGGCTTTCTATTATTGTAAACCAACTTAAAATCACTGGGAACAGACGTGTTAAAATTGCAAACCTTGAGGCAAACAGCTATATTTTTTCTTTCTATCTTTATCAGTTTACCCTCCAGGGTTGGCTTTCCCTCGAACTCAGTGAGGGATCCCACCTCTACCGCCTCAAGGGCATCAGATATCGGGCCGAAGATACAACTGGGTAGGGAGACCAATACCTCGCCCAGGCTGCCTCACCTGCTATGCTGAACAGGGGCCTTGTGGGGGGATGGAAATATTAGAAGGGATAGACAAGGAAGAGGGAAGGAAGCGGCTGAGGCCTTAAGTTAGGTACAATCCCGGTATTTGCCTGAAGGAGAATTAGCAAACCACGGAACACCACTTCGAGGATGTCTGAGGTGGAAATCGAGCACACCTCTACTCAGTTCTCCTTCAGAAGCTGAGTGGACCCTGTTCCAGCCCTCATAACACTTTTCAATTTTCGTGCCAGAGCCGATAATCGAACGCGGGCCTCCAGAGGTGACAGCTAATCACGCTAACCATTACATCACAGAGGCGGATAGCTATCATTTACCATTCTTAAATATAGAAATCGTTCATCTTCTGTTGTATACTCTGCCTATAGAGTATACCCGTTGGTCCACAAGCCCCTTGAGATCCAGTTTTATGCATCCCCTCCCATTTACTGCAATTCTGAAAGACATCGTTCCCACCCTCTAAGTTGGGGTAATATTACGAGATGTCTGTTTACGGGTTAAAAGACAGTAGGAATCGTGAGCGCCACTATTAATTCACTTTGAGTACTCCGAATGAACCCACAAAACGAGTACAGATCCACAGAATATGTACTTTAAAACAGGAGGTGGACGCACAGACCGGGAACACGGTACTGTATAGGCTGGGAAGTGGGCGCTATACGTCAAGTGTCGCAGTAGCTCACATGGAAAGCGGGCGCATAAATATGTGATAGTGGACAGTGCTCGATGTAGGAGGTACGATTCACACAAAATGTTGTTTAACAGCCAGTTGCTTCGGAAGAGGTGATTGCATACTTGATAGTTTCCAAGGACTGATTGGTTCATTTGACCTTGTAAAGGACCGTGTGTATCGTTGCACTGGGTATTGTTCTGGGTTGGAAGAGGATGTGGAGATGATCATTTGTGGCCAGTTAGCTACTCATGCATGTTTCAAGCTTCGTAGAGCACAGGAAGGGCAAAGTATGCCCCATTGGAACCATAACAACATTCGATGGCGGGTAAGTGTGTAGCTGAGCGAACTCTCCTCCTACCAAGCAGTTCACAACACAAAGTTTATTCACTGCCTCGAGATGTATTCCAGCAACAAGTATGTGAATATGTTACTTATCTATGGAGAACCTAGATAGAAGGTATACCCGGCACAACACCTGTCCCAAGAACGCTATTTGTATAGGCGACAAGCGAGGGGCATGACATTTCGGAGTACGGAAATACGCCTGCGGGATACTGCATCCCTGGGAATGACACGCCCTGTTCGAGATCATCTCGTGACGTCTGCTGACAGTGAAGAGATTATGACTGACCCAATCCGGTTTAACTCTCATACTAGCACACGAGCCATTGCTCATGCACAGGAGACGTAAATCAGCCTAGCGTCTGTTATGCGAATATTGCATATCCACCGGTTTCACCCGGGCGACGTTCTGTCAATGGATCATACAGCATGTGGACACTGATTACGCTTTTTTTCGACTCCCTTATTTGCGGTCGAAGCACGATTCAACAACAGTGGAACCGTTAATTGTCACAATGTGCATTACTGGAGTGTGGATAATCCCCATTGGATGTGACAGACAGCATTTCAGGTACAGTGGGCGTGAATGTATGGAGTGGAATCATGGGTTATCACCTCTTCTGTCCTCATTTCTTTGAGAACCATCTGACCAGCCAACGCTACTTGCGGTTTCTCCAAGATGAACTACCACCGTTTTTGAAACATGTGCCACTGCCTGACGGCTGTAGGATGTGGTTTCAACATGACGGAGCTCCACTGCACACGGTGGTGGTCGTCCGGAACCATCTTCATGAGACGTATCCTGATAAACGGATAGGCAGGGGAGGACCTGTCCCCCGGCCCCGACAGATCGCCCGATCTTACGCCCCTGGATTTTTTCTGTGGGGCCATGTAAAACAACTGGTGTATTCACAGGAGCCGGCCAGTCCTTGTCACCTTAGACAGCTCATCACCGAGGCATGCCACTACGTTTCGCCAGAGATGTTGCAACGGCCAGACGGTCCTTACGATATAGCGAGCAGCTCTCTATTGACCACGGAGGTCGTCAATTCGAACCGGTGCTGCGTTAAAAAGATAACTGAAATCCTGGCACATATTTCCTAGCCTCTAATCAACCCAGCTCCATACCAACGGCCTTTTTCAGGTCCAAATAAACAAATCAATCTGTAAACAATGCCGGTATTAAGTATCCAACCTTGCCACATCCTGGGCAACTGGCTTAAAAATACTTGCATGAGACTTGAACCTTCTAAGCATCGAGCACTGTCAACTATCATACATCCTACCGCGCGCTAGCGATGTGAGTTACTGCGACACTTGACCAACGGAGCCCACTTCGCAGACTATACTGACCGCAGACAATCTTCTCCACATCCTCGTCCAACCAGCACCATACCCAGTGCAACGATACATACGGTCTTTTACAGGGTCAAATAAACAAATCAATCCTTGTAAGGTATCAAGTATGCAACGTTATCACATCCCAGGCAACTGGCTGTTAAAATTGGTAAGTGGGATTCGAACCTTCCACCTCGAGCACTGTCCACTATCACATATCGCCCTGCCCACATGCTACGTGAGCTACTGCGACGTAAAGCCAGTAGCAAAAAAAAAAAAAAAAAAAAAAAAAAAAGGGGACGATATGAAACGTAGGATGCAGCGGATTCCAGTGTGAATGTATGGAGTTAATTCTTCCAGTGATTTTTTACCTTGACACCAATAAGGTAGAGTGAATACATGAGCAGGTCTAGGAAGGACCGTATTTCCCCTCAGAAATTAATTTAGTGCACATACAGCATAATGTAGGCTTAGTGTACCCAAAAGCACATGCATCTCCCGTAAGGTCTTATCATTGCAAAATGTTAAATATTTACGCTGATAGAAGGGCTTAAACCGCATTAAATGCTCTTAGCTTATGAAATAACTGACACATTATTTGAAGTCCTTCAAATACGATTTTATAGAAATTTAAGAATTGTATATGGATAAACCATGGTCTTCCGAGACATCATCCATCTGTGAATAGAAACTACATAGTTGTTCAAAAATACGGATGCATTCATGCATTGCAAATATAAACAAACACTATGATACACGATGTATCTCGGAGAGGAACCGTTGTTCTATCCTTCAGTTTTCAGATAATTGAACAAATGTGTATTAAAGATTAAGCCAATACATACCGGCTCTAGAGGAGAGCCCAAGATTTCAAACACCTGGGAGCGCTCTTCACAGAGGACTCGTCCTTCGAAGCGGAAATCAACGCCAGAATCCAGACAGGAAACCAATCTTCATAGAGCTTAACACAACTGCTCCGCTCCAAAAGTCTCCAGAAACAGTTGAAGATTCGACTGTACAAAACCCTGGTTCAGTCCGTTGTACTAAAAATGAAATGGCGTATGGCTTTTAGTGCCGGGAGTGTCCGAAGACAAGTTCAGTTCGCCAGATGCAGGTCTTACTATTCGACACTCGTAGGTGACCTGCGCGTCGTCATGAGGATGAAATGATGATGAAGACAGCACATACACCCAGCCCCCGTGCCATTGGAATTAACCAATTAAGGTTAAAATCCCCGACCCGTCCGGGAATCGAATCTGGGACCCTCTGAACCGAAGGCCAGTACGCTGACAGTTCAGCCAACGAGTCGGACAGTCCGTTGTACTGTATGGCTATGAGAAATGGAGTATCCGAAAGCAGGACTTTCATAAATTCTTCGTATTTGAAAGAGAAGTTTTACGAATGAACTTCGGTCCGGTGTTGGGCTCAAACAGGTGTGAGTAGAGGATCGGACACATTCTTGAACTAGAGGAACGGTTCCAAGATATCGACATAGCAGGGACCATCAGAAGCAACCGAAAACGCAGAGGGTGGGACATGTGGCTAGTATGGAAGACCACAAATGGCTACGAAAGCTCCCGAATTTCATCCTCAAAGGAAGGAGACCCCTGAGTAAGTAGGCAAGGAAGAGGTGTAGTGATATCTTTCATGACGACCTGAAACAGTCAGTGATAGATATGGACGGATGACGATTGGCAGCTATGGATAGAAAACGATGGAGGAGGAGATTTGTACCGGCACGCGGTCCGTTCGGCCTGTTCGCATAATAAATAACAAATAAATAAATAAATAAATAAATAAATAAATAAATAAATAAATAAATAAATAAATAAATAAATAAATAAATAAAACAATGCATAGGCCTACTTATCCAATACATTTGAACAGTTCTGCCACGTTAGAAAAGCAACTTTTAGCTAATTTTATCATTTATTCTGGTTGTGAAAACAGTGAAGTACTTTTGAAAAGTGTAGAATAACCCCTGTATTAAATACCCAAGAAATCTATTTATGTTAAAATCAGTCGTGCTTGTACTCAGCGAATGTTCAGCCATTACTCTGAGATTCACGAGGTTTGCAAATCATGATTCGCTCATATTTCAGTACCTCACTACTCATAGCAAAATTATACGTTACCATTCACTCATGGTAATACTGTAGCATAATAGGTCTGAAGCTGTAACTCATTCGGATAGTATATTAAATTAGTATTAAGCTAGTAAACTGATGTAATCCACTATGAAACAAATTTGCAATTGGCTTTACGGTGCACTGACACAGATAGGTCTTATGGCGACGAAGGGACAGGAAAGGCCTAGGATTGGGGAGGAAGCGGCTGTGGCCTTAATTAAGGTACAGTCCCAGCATTTTCCAGGTGTGAAAATGGGAAACGACGGAAAACCATTTTCAGGGCTGCCGACATTGGGGTTCGAACCCACTATCTCCCGAATGCTAGCTCACAGCCGCACGGCCAAGTCACCCGGTCTATGAAATAAAGCAAAAACGCTGAGAGTATTTCTAATCATACGGTAAATTAAATTCATTTTAGGAGAGTTTTACTCATCTGCACAGAGTGTGAGTACTTGTATTTGCTGTCCATTTTTTCCAGTTCATTCTCTTCGCCCTTGCGGCTCTAGCTTTCGGCACTCCCGGCTACCTCACCGGAACTCATGTTGCTGCTCCTGTAGTTGCTGCCGCACGAGCTGTTGTTGCTGCTGCTGCTCTGTCCTATGTTGCCAGACTTGCCTTCGTTGCTGGACATGGGTTATTTCTGGCGGGCCACCATCATCATGGATGAATGTGACATGTTGTATTTAAATTGTGAATTTACTATAATTACAATAAATATTTAAATGCCAAAACTTCTGAAATCGAGGATATTTTTCTATTATCGCTTGCCCCCTCACATCTCCCACATTTTTCACATTAATTAGCGCAAATGTCTCTTTCAACACAGTGGCAATATTTTCGTGACTCGTGTTTGTTAGTTAATTAGTAATGTTTTATTTTGCCTGGCAAAATTAAGGCCTTCAGACATTCTCTTCTAGCTAATCAGCCACTGAAATATCCGTGCGTTACATGTTATTACGTTACAATAAATAGATTAAATGCAAATTAAATTAAGTGAAAATTAATACGATTATGATGAGTATTGAAACTAAATTAAATTGAAATAAATGCAATATATTGCAAGGAAACATTCTTAAAACTAATATCCAACATGTAAAAAATAGGTAGAGCACACCATTTAATAAATTTGAAAAACAAAACGATTAAAAATTTTTAACTCATTTTCTACAGGGGCATCCATGACAATGGAATGGTTGTGAGTAGCAGCATCAATTTTGCAGTACATATCGATGGCTTACTTCTAAAACCTCTATGACCCAATTCTCTTCCTAACCATTTTACAATGGCAATGGTTGGCTAAGGTTGTGTGTGAATAGTGCTCCGGTAAATGTGAGTTATTTTATAATAAGTATGTAAGTTCAGTGATTGGAACCTGGACCCACATATTCTGTAAGTGTTATGGATGCCATGAAACTATAAATATTGGAACTAATCCTTCTCTAAGAGTGATATTTGTTATCATTATTGTCAGGGTTAAGGCCAAGTGTATGTAAACAAAGGCATCAAGGTAGTTTAATGTGCTTTTGAAGGGTCACGATACCTTTATATATTATCTTTGATTTCGATTCGATATATCGAGTCAAGGTAACTTGAACGTGTGGTACCGGGGACACAACACATTACTCACATCACATCACTTGCCCATCGGTTAATATAATATTAAGGAATAGATATGAGTACCTGTACGAAGTGTGGGAAAACAGTACCTAGGCAGGACATAGCACCTGTAGCAGTTGGTATCACAGTAAGTGTGCGAACCTTAACGATCAAGATGTGGAATATCTGAAGTCCCAGAATCAGACATGGAGGTGTGTCCAGTGCAACTCACAGCGGCGTAGGAGCATGCAAGAAGAAGCGCAGTCACTTGCGTCGGCACCATCAGTTGGGGACGTTTATAAACTGCTGCAAATTTTAACTGAAGACATGGCTACATTGAAGAAAACAACTAGTGAAATAGAAAAGCAGTTAGGTAAGTCCATTGATGTGTGTCATGAAAGGCTGGACGAGCACAAAGGAATTCTAGATAATCAGCAGGCAATAATTAATAGACAGCAAAATATTATTGATAATTTATTATCTGAAAACAATCGGCTTGCAAAAGCATTCCGTGAACTTAAAATAAAGTGCAGTATTCTAGGATTAACACATTTGAGATATACCGTGTTCCGGAAGTACTGAATGAAAATGTCTGTCAGAGTGTCATTAGTGTCGCCAAGGCGCTAGATGTAGAAAAAGACGATATGATTGATGCGTGTCATAGGCTGGAAAAAGTCAATAATCGTCCAACTCGTGGCATTATTGTAAAATTTGTTAGAAGATGTTACAAGGAACAGATTTTAGAAAAACGTAAGATCAAAAGGAATTTGTCCACAACTCATCTTGGTATTTCCGTCCCTAGTCCTATATATATTAATCAGTCTTTAGCTCCTCACAGACGAATTTTATTTGCTAAAACTAAACAATTGCAACGAGATAGGGAATATAAGTATCTGTGGGTGAACAGGAGTGGCAAAATTTTGATGAGAAAGTCTGATGGAAGTCAAGTGCATGCTATACGTTGTAAGGGAGATTTGGATAAATTGTAAGTGTTTAATCGTAATGTTGTTACTCTTTCAACTTTGATTTTTCATGAGCAATGAATGACATGAAATTTTTCGTTTATTATCAAAATGTGAGAGGACTTAGAAATAAGGTTGATATATTCATCCAAAATATCCTGTGCTCTTCATACGATATTGTTGTACTTACTGAGACTTCCTTTTTCAAATAGTATATATGATAGCGAGTTATTTGATAGTAGATATTTAGTGTTCAGAAATGACAGAGATCCTTTAGTATCTGGTAAGGAGCGGAGTGGGGGAGTTTCGATAGCCGTCAAAAAGAGTTTCAAGGCTAAACTATTATCGAAGTACTCTGAACAGTATTGTGAATCACTTACTATTTGCATCTCAGATGATAACAAGAAGTTATTTATAAATGTTGTATACATTACTCCAGCATCATCTATAACAGTTTATCAGGACTACTTTCGTTATTTAGAAAGCACTGATAATCTTATGATTTCGGACTGCGTTATCGTGGGTGATTTCAATCTTCCTGAAATTAATTGTACTGGTTATTAATTTACAGAAGGAACTGTGACTAGTAAAATATTGGGTCAATTGATATCATATTTAGGTCTAACGTCGTACAATAATATTCTTAATTACAATTTTAGGACGCTGGATCTTGTACTGGCCAACTTCATAGTTGACGTGAAACGTGAGGAATTTGCTCTTCTGTCTGAAGATTTACATCATCCCCCACTCTGTTTATCATTACCTCCAGTAAAGAGGTGTTCATTACCAAAAATATAAATCGAGAATACTATGATTTCAAGAAAGCGGATTTTCTACAACTTTATTACGACTTAAGAGATATTGATTGGAACCCGTTGTATACCTATCAGAATGTGGATGAGGCTGTGGATTTCCTTTACTCGTCAATATATAGATGCTTTGATAATTGCATACTAAGAGTCAAGTCATTAAAAAATCAAAATTTCCAGTCTGGTTTAATCACGATATCATTCAGAAATCAAAAAGAAAAGGAAGTGTGCCAAAAAGAGGAAATTCTCCAGGTACTATGACAAACGATTCAAACAATTCAGATCTGAATTGAAAGTAAAAATAAATGACGCATATTGAGATTATATAAGTGAATTAGAGGTAACTTTAAAATGTGTTATAACACATTTCTGGAGGCACGTTAAAAATAAGCGACTCACGAGATCAGGAGGAACTACGTTTGAGTATAATGGTGAGAGCTACGAGGGCGGTAATGTTGTTCATGGCTTTGCACGATATTTTTCGTCAGTTTACGACAAATCAGATTTTAATTATACTTTGGATGATTTGATTTTGGATGACATTCCTGTATTTCCCTCTGTTGATATATTATATGTCAGCGAGATTTCTGTTGAAGAAATGAAAAATACTATTAATTGTAAACTAAAGCCTAAAAGATCGAGTGGTCCTGATGGCATACCTCCATATATAATTAGGGCTTGTGCCAAATTATTGGCTAATCAATTAACTTTCATTTTTAACCCTTCTATTCGCACTTCATCCTTTCCTGAAAAATGGAAAGTCGCTAAGGTTACGCCCATTTTTAAGACAGGCAGTTTTGTAACGATATCTAATTATCGTCCAGTGTGTATTATCAATGCCGTAGCTAAGGTATATGAACATATATTGCACCATAAGATTTATAACCATGTAAAGATTGCTCTGTCAGAATTTCAATATGGATTTGTACCCAATAGATCAGTTATCACTAATCTTTTGGGCTATACTCAAAGTTTCTATGATACCATAAATACCAATGGAAGGACTGATGTTGTTTAAATGGATTTGGAAAAAGCATTCGATAAAGTCGACCATAGAATTTTAATTACAAAAATGTATAAATTTGGTTTTTGTAAACAGTTGTTTCAGTTAATTTGTTCATATTAAAAAACCGACGGCAGTTTGTTTATTTTAACAATGGAATTTCAGATAATTTTATCCGTCCTTCTGGTGTTCCGCAAAGTTCAAATCTTGGACCTCTCTTGTTTTTAATTCTAATTCATGATTTACAGACAATATTTGCCACTCTAACTGTTTACTTTTCCTGATGATTTAAAACTTTACAAATACATTAGCGACCACCACGACCAAGAGGAGTTGCAAATGGACATTAATAATGTCATTTCTTGGTGTGAAATTAATAATTTGTCATTGAATGTTAGTAAATGTAAATACACGACGTTTACCAGGAGGCAGGAATTTGAAGTCTCAGCTTATCATATACGGGGGGGGGGGGAATTGGATAGGGTTTTAACGTTTAAGGATCTTGGTATAATTTTTGACGGTAAGCTAACGTTCAACAATCATATCAATACAATAACAAAGAATGCTAACCGAATGCTAGGATTTTTGATAAGAACTTCAAGACCATTTACTCAGCCCTCTGTACTGAATAAATTATATATTACCTTGGTACGAAGCATACTGGAATATTCTGTAATAATCTGGAGCCCGTATACAAAACAACAAGTGAATGCCATTGAAATTATAAAAAACAAATTCCTACGTTACCTTTATTTCAAAACTTTTAAGACTTTTTGTCCTTTCGACATATCAACCCAGTTATTAAGGAATATTTTTCAATTTACTTCATTGAAAACCATACGGTCCCTAATTTCTATACAAATACTGAGAAAAATTGTAATAGGACGATTTGATTCCTTGTACCTGTTAAGACGCATTTCATTTCATGTTCCGCAGACAAGATAATGTCAGCACCAATTATTTCACGTTCAAACGTCAAGAACATTGCATCAGTCAAATTCACCTTTCGTAAAAATGACAACGCTTTACAACACCGTAACAAAAGAAGTCGATATATCCACTAAATCGGATAAAGAATTCAGTAAGAAACTAGAAGCCTGCCTTTACAATTTGTAAATTTTTGATAATTTCTTCTTTCTGGAATTTTTCATATTTCCCAGTGTACTTATTCATGTTTTAAGTTTCTTTGTTTTTGCATTATCTTTTGCTTTGTATTACTCTGTGATTTCTTAGTGATTTTTTCATTTATTATCAACTGTAAATGGTATCATATACAATTTTAATTTTGTTCTATTTTGTTTTTTGTTCATTTTTAACTTTGTTTTTGTTAGACTTTAACTTCATAGATACAGATTGTTACTGAATGTCAAGAAGGTACTTAATTGGGTGTAAAACCTGTGTACTTTCAGATAAATAAATAAATAAATAAATAAATAAATAAATAAATAAATAAATAAGTAAATAAGTAAATAAATAAATAAATAAATAAATAAATAAATAAATTCCTTAGGACTGGTCACGCCTGCCAGGCACGTATTTATATGCAGCCTATCAGATGCATTTTCGTTGTGTTCATTTTCCTATGCTAATGTATAAATGAAAATGGACCTTACTATACCGTATTGTAGAAATGTTGTTTGCATGGCGAATTTATGCATTACTACAGACAGTGTAATGTATTTACGGTTCAATTTTCTTTACACATTGGCATAGGAAGATGAACGCAAAGAAAATTGTTCTGATGTCTCCAAAGTGCTTCTTTGAAAGTGCGAATAGCACTTAACGCCTTCATAAGTTGTAATTTTATCTGTTGTTATCGGTCTGTATGACAGGCCTGGCCTTGCTGGTTTTAATTTCAATACATGTTCATATCCATGGAAATATTTATAAACATAGGGCATTTTTATGTTATACATGGTATTTACACGGGCCACAATATTAAGAACTCACTGAAACTATTTTTTAATTAGAATTGAGAAGTATTTTTACGGAGAAATTGTTGACTAGTCGTCATGTGTGCGAAAAACATATTATCGAAAATGATGGTTAGTAGACTTCCTGTTGACTAAATATGTATATTCATGGTGTACTCAGACACCACAGAAAAGTTAACCAAATTTCTGTTGATGAAATTTACTGGAACCGAATTATATTAGTGTGTTGCAAAGCGGGGGAAGGGGGTAATTAACTATCAACATATTTGGTCATGTTCAATATATATAGTACCTGACTAACCGATGCTAAATAGAGAATAAAAATGGCCAACCGGACATCTTTGGGATCAAAACCATAATCTGCCGATTTCGCGTAAGATGCCCTTACCATTTGAGCTTTTGTGGCCTAGGTCATATTTGTTCTCTTGGAAAGGATACAAGCTTCAGATCTGGAACCACTGCCATCACACTGTAGAGTGCGTGCAAGTTGCCCGTTGTAGGCCACCATCGCTCAGTTCGATAGAGCACCTGACACGAAATCAGAATGCTATGTTTTCGGATTCCGCTGGTGTTCAGTTGATAATTGTATTACGTACTTAACATCTCTTCAATTTGTACACTATGTAATGAACTCACCCTATTCGGTTTAAAGATCATTTATAGTAAAATAATGCTTTGAAAATAAAATATACATTAATTTATTTTTTACTCATGAGAGTGTACGCGCCGCCAGAGGTATTTAACATTCCAACGACAAGAACATAGGGAGCAAAGATTTTTTTATACTACTTAGAAAAGGCACTTTTTTGCTACTTTTTACGTCGCACCGACACAGATAGGTCTTATGGCGACGAAGAAAAGGCAGTTGTTCAGCCAAAACAGAACTCGCGAACTTAGAACCATGAGCGGGACATTGCCATTGATTCCGTATTCCTATTTATAAAATACGCAGAATATTTCGGTACCTGACTTGTGTGTAAACAAGATATTTAATTTACTAGGAAACAGTTTAATTTTAATTTTGTAATGTTAGATCCAAACCAAAACCAAACCCCATGGCACTACAGCCCTTGAAGGGCCTTGGCCTACCAAGCGACCGCTGCTCAGCCCGAAGGCCTGCAGATTACGAGGTGTCGTGTGGTCAGCACGACGAATCCTCTCGGCCGTTATTCTTGGCTTTCTAGACCGGGGCCGCTATCTCACCGTCAGATAGCTCCTCAATTCTAATCACGTAGGCTGAGTGGATCTCGAACCAGCCCCCAGGTCCAGGTAAAAATCCCTGACCTGGCCGGGAATCGAACCCGGGGCCTCCGGGTGAGAGGCAGGCACGCTACCCCTACACCACGGGGCCGGCGTAATGTTAGATACTCGATTAAAATAATTATCTGTGTCCCGTAGCAATTTAGAAATTTATTCCATTTGCGTGACGGATTTTAAAGCTTGAAAGCGTTTGTCTTAAAATACTGTTAAATGTTCTCTTGTGCTGAGATGGAAGGAAGTGTTTAGGACTTGTGTAAGATTAATGGAGAATTACCAGCCACATAGCTTAAGCTCCTTTTATGGGTAATTTTTACGTTTATTGCCCGTAAAAGCAGAGATATAACGACTCTTCGAGAACCATTACCAATGAAGAATCCCGGTCTATGTTTGTACAAAATACTCATTGTTACAGTAAAATCTACAAAACGACGTTTTCTGACGCAGAATATATTTCGGAGTACTAAATATTCTGGTATTTTGCTCTTTCGATGTTTACCTAATCTATTATGACAGGAGGGCTAGTGTGTGGTTGAAATGGTACATGCAGCACACTTCCACTGAGGGTGTATCTGAAAAGACCTGCACCACCTCGGGATGAGGACACAATTTTAATCTATTGACGTATATCGATAATGATGCCACTGTTTGTTATACTGGACAGATCCCCTTAAAATTACATCAGTTTATCACTCAATATCTCATTCTGGATTGCTATACATTTCAATGTGAAGGAAAATGAGCTATATCGAGGGTTTAGAAACAATACTATGTATCTGACAATGTATCCCCTACCCATTATTTTTCCTATGACTGATCACGCCTCCCCCCCATATGGGTATGCATTCCATTAGAACAATTTTCGTTGTGTTCATTTTCCTATACCCATATGTAGAGGAAAATGAACCTTAAACACATTATACAGGGTTGTCAGACAAAACGTGAATCGGGTATATGAGTGTAAATAATTTGAAAAAAGTAATTGGATATCTCGCGGTGTTGTAATTTAATCAGCTGCTGAAGTTAGCCAATCAGATCGCTTCGTGGCTGAGTTCAAATGGGCTTTACGACGCGGTGTTGATAAATCTGCTGTAACTTAAGACCGGCCCGAAAGCCTTGCCGAGAAATCAACATCAAACACGAATACACAGTGGATTTCAGCGTAGCGTACTGGCTATGGATCAATCCTGTCAACTCGGAGGTCCGTGTTCAAATCTCTCCCCTGACAAAGTTGTTTTTCTTCGATTGGTGCTCTCAAGCCCGTCTCATGTCACGTGAAGATTTAGAAACACCGCCTCACAATGCTAAGCGATCAGATTGGCTAACTTCAGCAGCTGATAAATTGACAAAGGCGCGGGATATCGAATTATTTCTTTCAAATTATTTATCAGTATGACCAACCTCCTAAAAGTCATATACCCGTTTAAGGTTGTTTACGATCACCCTGTACTGTAGGAGTGCGAAAATACGTCATGCAATCATTCAATCCTACAACACGGTACGGCAAGTTTCAATTTTCTTTACGGGTAACAATAGAAAAGAAACCAACGAAAATTTTACTGATGGACTGCATATCCATATGTGGCTGGGAGGCGTGGCCTGTCTTAAGGTCAATAATGGATACCAAGAATATTGTCACATACAAGGTGTTGCATTGACACCGTCGATATTTTTCGTGCCAGGGAATAAGAGTATAAATCATGTTATATCGGGTACTCATTGTACGAACCACTGATTTATTTTTGAACAGTTAGCAGAAGAAAACTATTATTAAAGCATGAAAATACAATTTTCTAAACTATTTTTGATGTAGGTCTATTCTTTTCAGATCCTCTACAACGAATACTATCTCTGCTCTCAAAAGTTCACTCTTATGTCCTGAAATGCGACTACATTTGACCTTTTCCGTATAGCCCTGGTACGAATGTTATTGTTTATTATTATTTAAGAAAACAAATAACGGAGAGAAAGAAGCTGTTCGACCATTTACCAGGCATTAAGAACTGTTTGTAAATATGCCGAAAGATAAGTCGAAAGAATGGGACATTATACAACTTTATCGAAGAAAAGTATAAAGTCTCTTAGAATCTGATTAATATTGTTATATACTAACTTGTTCAAGTATTTTTATTTATAATGTGACGTTAGCACAGAGACATCCGTTTGTTAACACATAATTTTGAATTAGAAGTAAGGTCTACTCTAATATTTTATTGTTATTACTTTCCTTCCAGCCACTTATAGGTTGGGGTTACACAACTTCCATCATTTTATTTAGTTCTCTATTTCCTTCCTCTTTGGTCAGTACTCCATCCGTTCGCTTACTCGTACACGTTATTCTTCTGAGAATACTCTGTGCTTGTCCGTTTTCTCTTACGATAGATCCTTCACTTCCGCAACTTATTCTGAATAATTCACTGTTTCGTACATCTCATACCCTGATTCAACACATTTCTAGATCCCTAGATCCCTATAGACTTCCTTCACCCTTGAAACTTGCATTTCCTGTTCTCCTGGAATGTGAGAATTCTGTTGGCGAACATTTTTCGTTCCATCATTTTAATATGACCATGAAAAGCCAATCTCCTTTTTTCGCTGTAGTTGTGATATTTTCAAATCTTTGATATAGTTCTTGAATATATTTATTACTAATACATAAACCTGTCTTCGAGAGTCGAAATTAATATCTATAAAGTAATTGTAAATTGACTATTAGTGTATATAATGAATAAAAGTTATCAATAAAAGTTACAATTTCCATTTTTATACAGGCATTCGAATGCAATCAAAACAGGTAATGTAGTATGTCTTTACAACCCATATTAAGTGCGTTGAGCTTGGAGTTGTACTTCGACGTCTATGGATCTGCGTACTCTTGAGAAAGCTACATACAACTGTCCGAAACGCTAACTTTAAAATTTATCCCAGTGGTATTTATGTGACAGAGAGGATAAATTTGCCTCCATTTAAGAACGAGTGATAAACACTGGTTCTAAATCTATTCCAGGTATAAAACATTTCTTCCTGAAGCTGCGTCCATCCGAATTTCTGCATGAATGATTTATACTCAGCTTCTGTAGATTAAATCTCGTTCCCTTGCAGAGAGCAGCTTTATTTACATCATTAACATCATCGTACTTTAAGAGCCGATGCTAATGTACGTTATTTCGTCACCTATCAAACAAGTCTGAATCTACTGGTTGATGATCTTACCTTGTTCGTTTCTTGGGCAAAAAAAATGCTACTTTGTAAAACATTGTACTCTGACTTGGATGAAAAGAAGGACCAATTGAACAATGAAAAATATATTTTTAAATACGGTTTTGTTGAAAGTGAATAGTGCCATTTGGCCTAGATCACCCTTTTCGAGGTTTAGAAGCCGTTCAGTTAAGTTACATCATTTTGGGCCACGTATTTTTTATTATAATTATTTACAAACGAATATTCAAAATATTTAATATCGGAAAAGTATACTGTCTTATTTCTTACAATAGTTGGTAAGATGTTATTACGATACATTTTCATAACTTCTAGCTTACCCTCAATGTATAATGTGGATAGTTAAGTAGGCCCTATTAATAGTGAACATTATAAGCAATTATAACGCAAAGCATTATATTTCAGGACAATAAGGCTAATATAGTTTTCTAAAGGGTGATTTAACCGGAGAATCTGAATGGTCATTGTTGTAGATTTGCCAGAAAATCTCATCACCTTCTCCTCAGTATAAGACGAATGCAGTGTTCCAGGAAATGGTATTAGTAGGTTTCAAGGACTCCCATCATCCTTTATGACACACAGCCGTGGAATTTGATTGGAGAACGGTAGCGAAACTCAACGATCCATTACGTACTGGCATCCACTTTGACCAGGTTGGTTTTATCGTAAAATAGATGTATTTCGTTAAACTCTACATTTCTTCACAAAGAAGGATTCTCAACCATCCCTGGGGAAAAACTGTACAAGTGCCAAGAATGTAATAATACGTTTTCGCGAATTGTTGATTTCGAAGTACACAGTTGCATGCACTCGCAGGTGAGACTACACATGTGTAGAGCATACAGTAATACATTTTCATGAAAAAACTGTGAAATAACCTATAAACTCTAATAATGTTCCTCAGAACCTCCTCACCTGAGGAGTTAAACGGAGCATTGTCCCTGCACTGAAGGAGACCATAGCCCTTACGAGATTTACAAGGCTATTACGGTTCAAATAGTGTATACCATGAAATAAACCCTCAAAAATAAGTTCCCTCTCTGCTAAAAAATTAATTACTTATTCCGGGGAGGTCTTCAATTGTGATCACAATATTGTGGTGTAACTTCCTCTCCAGCTTGAAAGTTTGCTGCAATTTAAAAAAAACGTCTGAGGATGGATCTTTTTGCACGCATAAGCAGTTTATTGCTAGCATACTGTATACTGCATGTGTGCATCACACTTAATATTGAATACAGAGTCTTATGATTACTTGTGATGTACGTAGACTCATTTGAAGTGAAGATAACTAGCTGTTCTGGACTACCAATAATGGAAATATAGGAATACTCAGGGAATGAAAGTGACATACAGTGCATAACAGTCTTGTTTGTACACCAACTTATTGCAACGAAATAACGGTTAAACTTTTGTATACAATTATTATGATGTATTTTATTGCCTATATCGTAATAGATACACTAATAAACATTGTAAATAATAAAAAACTGATCTGTGATCTTACAATTTAACACAAATTCAAGCAATGTACAAAAACCGGGCGTTTCATCATGCAACAATCTTGTTTGTACACTTACAGAAGATAGCAAAATGTTCACACAAGAACACTCGTTAATATCCCGATGAGTATCCTGAGAACTGCTTTGCACCTTCGCTGCATCGAATGAACCAGTTTCTCACATATTTTTGGGTCGGTTTTACCCCATTCTTCGTTGACTATACTTCTTAAATGCTCTAGTGATTGAGGTTTCCTTGCATGAACCCTTCTTTTTAGATCGACCCACAAATGTTCTATGGGGTTCAAGTCAGGGGATTGGGCAGGAGTTCGCAGTTGCGATGGTACGTTCCATATCAGCCACTGCTTGCAAATATCAGCTGTGTGCTTGGGATCATTGTCTTACTGAAATATGTAGTAAGACCCCAACCCCATTTTTACTGCACTCTGTTTGACATTGTTCTTTAAAATGTTTAAATAACCCCATCTGTCCATGATGCCACTGATGATTTCTATATTTCCCACTCCACAAGACGACATGCACCCCCAAATGATAATTGATCCACCTCCATGTTTTACGGTGGGTAGCGTATTTGCAGGTTTATTGGCTGTATTAACTTTTCTCCATACATAACTGTTTCCATCCGAACCGTATAGAGATATTTTAGTCTCATCTGACCACATAACTTTGTTCCAGAATGTGCAATCCTTGTTTTCATACTCTCTGCAAAATTTCATTCTGGCTTGTCGATTTTTCTTAGTAACAAACGGCCTTTTCCGTGGTCGTCTACCGTGATAATCATATTTCCACAATACCCTACGAATTGTCTGACTTGACATTTTCTTCTTCGTACTTTCTTCCAGCATTACACGGATCTTAGGCACACTTAATTGTGGATTCTGTTTTACTTGTTTCACAATATAACGTTCATCTCGCCTATTCAGTATCTTTTCTTTTGCTTTCCTAGGCAAATTCTTCGTGGTTCCTCTATATCTGAATTTATTCAACACATAGTGTATTGTGGAATGAGGTTTATTTACTTTGCGTCCAATTTCACGCAAATAATACCCTTGCAATCCGAGAGATACAATTACATTTTTAGTTCGTCACTTAACTCTGTTCTTTTACCCATTAGGCCTATGTAACACACGGTCTGGTGCACTAACTGCGAAACTATACACACTAGCATAGTACAGATACACACCAGCTAGCTAGGAGTGTTCCCGAGCGACGAGGTAGCTAACGTGTACAAACTAGACTGTTGCAAGCAAATAGGCCACTACACAACATATATCACTCATATTATTTTAAAATGGTGTACCGAGACTTTTGATCGCTAACATCAAGTTCTCAACACCTTGTGCAATAACTTATCCATGTCTTGTGCACTGGTTTTGTACTATTTAGAAATTATAAAGACATTGTATCTGCTAAGTGGGGTGTACAATCAAGACTGTTATGCACTGTATATACGAACATATATTCTGAAATATTACTTTCTATTTTAGCAGCATTTTAGTAGGTAACTGTACACTCGTCTCAGTATTATCTACAGAGTGTTTCAACCATAAGTAGTGGTGTGACGCCGGTTCTGATCCACTTTGGGGTGGGGGGTGGGCGGGGGGCGTGGTCTGTGCTCTGATTGGTTGGGGGGTGGGGGCGGGGGCGTGGCCTGTGCTCTGATTGGTGGGTGGGTGGGGGCGGGGCTTTGCTCTGATTGGTGGGTGGGGGCGGGGCTTTGCTCTGATTGGTGGAGGTGGGGGAGGGTGGGTGTGTTGGTCTGTCTCTGTGGGGGGCGGTGAGCGTGCGTGCGCGCGCGCGCGTGCAGGGTGGTGGGGGCGGGGTGTGGCCTCCACCCCCTTGGCGGAGGGGGGTTACGTTTCCCCCCTTTGTGCAGCTGTGTGTGTGGCAGGTGCGCGCTCCCCTCCCGCTGAGTCAGTCTCGTTCATCCCCCTCGCTCCCCCAGCTGAGTCAGCCTTAACCGCGTTTCCCTTTGTGCAGCTGTGTGTGGCAGGTGCGCTCTCTTCCCGCTGAGTCAGCATGACGCGCAGATGTGCTCCCCTCCCGCTGAGCCAGCATCGTTCCCCCCTCGCTCCCCCGCTGTGTCAGGCTCGTTTCCCCCCTTCCTCTGTTCTTTTGTGTGTGCGGCAGGTGCGCTCTCCCGCTAAGTCAGCTTCCCTTATCTCTTATTTTTTAAACATGCATGCAGGTGTGCTCTCCCGCTGAGTCAGCATTGTTCCCTTCGCAGGTGCACCCTCTTGCCGAGTCAGCATTTTTCTCTTTGTTATTTTTAAAGAAAATGTGTGCACGTGTGCTGTCCTGCTGAGTCAACATCGTTATCTCTTATTTTTAAATGCATGCGGGTGCAGCAGGAGTGCTTAAGAAAAAAGTGGGTGTTATAAAATTAGGAGCGTTGTTGGCTTGCACGTACGCTTTCAGGGGGAGCGCTCTCCCTCCCTAGCCTAACCACCTACAGTTTCATCACGTGCGCTCCCCTGCTAGTAAACAAGCGTGTAGTGCCTAAGAGTAGGGGTAAGAGATTGAGTATATATGCTGGAGGGTTTTGTAGACTGTATCAGAGATTCGTCTCAGTTATTGAAGGGAATACTTTTCAACAGAAAAATGGTACGAGTGAAGCAGACGTTGCCACGATGCTATAAACCTATGGACTTGAGGTTTAGCCTTCAGCAGCAGCAGCAGCAGCAGCAACAGCATCACCAGCAGGAGGAGAAGAAGGAGATGTTGCCTACACCACCGATGCAGAGCTTTCCTCAAGTCCAAACACTAGTGGACTTGAGCTGTGGTAGCCTTCAGCAGCGACAGCAACATTACCAGGAGGAGGAGATGTCGTTGGACTTGAGCTGTAACGGTAGCCCGCGACAGCAGGAGTTGCAGACCACACCACCAATTCGTAGTAGAGTTCAACCTCAGCAGCAGCAGCATCAACAACAGCAGTGGGAGGACAAGAAGGAGATGCTGCCTACACCACCACAGATGCAGTGCTTTCCTCAAGTCCAAACACTACTGGGCTTGAGCTGTGGTTGCCTTCAGCAGCGGCAGCAACATTACCAGGAGGCGGAGATGCTGTTGGACTTGAGCTGTAACGACAGCCTGCGACAGCAGGAGTTGCAGACCACACCACCACTTCGTAGTAGAGTTCAACTTCAGCAGCAGCAGCAGCAGCAGCATCAGGAGAAGGAAGAGGAGGAGATGGACTGCAGTTTACATCAGGAGGAGGAGGAGGAGGAGGAGCTGCACAATAGTTCCATTGTAAAATGGATTGAGGAAGTGGTGGTACTAATAAGAAAAGAAGAGGAAGAAGAGGAACGACAGAAAAAAAATCTTTTCCTCTTTAAGGAGGAGGAAGAGGAAGAAGAAGAAGAAGAAGAAGAAGAAGACCTATATGATGAAGAAGATAGTGATGATGATAATGATGAAAAGACATTCATCAAAGAGATGAAAAAAATTTTCAGTTTTGATTCAGTTGCTCAAAGGGGGCTTGAGGAGCAAGGGTGTTGCGAAGCACCCAATTTGGAAAGAAGTAACAACGGAGAATTTTATAATTGTAAAAATTGTAAATGCATAAATATTTTTTAAATATTGTATTGTATTGTATTGTTTTGTTTTGTATTGTATTTTGTATTGTATTTTGTATTGTATTTTGTGCACTAGTTTTTTAAATATATAATTATTTTTATATCTTTTTTATTTCTTAAACCTTTATATGTATCCTTTCATTATTACTAAGAGCAGAAGGAAGGAAAAAGGGAAACAAAAAAAAGCACAACATATTATATTTTTTTTATTACAATCTATTCCTTACAATACATTAGTTTCTTTAATCCAAGAATTATGAGAATCATCATACCCTAACCATTTTACAAGCACTTTATTTCCTTTCCTTCGAAGTATGCGTTCTACTAGGTAGATGTCTGGATGTTTAGTCTTTTGCAATTCTTCTGTGTAGAAGGCACCAGCTATTAGATGTTGTTGACAGTCTTTTAAGAGGTATGTCACAGGGTTAGTAGGTTGCACCTTATAAATAGTGAAGAGCTCAGTAGTCCAGTTAGGTGTATACCCTTTTTCAAATTGATGTTTTTGCTTGCTGATGCGAACAATATCACCTACTTGAAATTTTCTCTTTCTAGTATCTACTGTTTTAATTGTGTTATACACTGTTGCAAGCAGTCGATTGTCTTTTACATCACAAGGTTTCATTTTAATAGTACGGTGATAGGTGTGATTATAATCATGGATAAGCTTTTGTAACCTATGTATCCATGAATGAGTTCCTTCTTTAGTAAACATTCTCCACATACGTTCACGAAGTGTTCGGTTGAAACGTTCTACAACACAAGCTTTCATATTGCTGTACGTTGAGTAATGATTAATGTTGTGTGATGTGGTCCATCGTTTGAACTCAGCATTGTAGAACTCTTTTCCTCTGTCTGTTTGAATATGTTTAGGAAATCGTTTGCTCTTATTGTATATCTTACGCAGCACTGCAGCAACTTCTTTTCCACTCTTACTTTTTAAAGGTTGTGCCCAAGCATATTTAGAATAAACATCTATAATGGTTAGCATATACTTAAAACCATTATTTTCTCGAGAATAGGGTATCATTTCTACTAAATCCATTTGGTGTAGATCATCTAATCCTTTAGTAATAACCCTCCGCCGCATGTAACATCTGCGAGCGGGGCGGTGTAACTCTCTAGCAATATTAGCTCTGATGTCAACACTCATTCTGATGTGGTGTAAAACGAAGACTGGTTATTTATGCAATAATTCGAGCTTCTCGAAGTTCTTCAATAATAGATATAATTTCGTTTTCGTGTGCAGTATGACCTGCAGATTTAGAAGCCATTAACAGCTGTAGACGTTGTACAAGCTCATTAGGATCATCCCAGTGTACATAGTCAACAATAGGTTGTTGATGATTATATTTCCACTTCAAACCCATGCCTGTTCGCTTTCTTTTTCTACATGGCGAACTTTCTGTAGAGAAGAGTGGTTTAATAATGTTTGTATATTTATACCCTCGATTAGACATTAACTGTTTATCCGATCGATGCTGAACTCTGTGCGCGTTTGTAGATTCTAATATTTTTACATAATTTGAAAGATCTCTCTTTGTGTATATACTATTATTGGGGAAGGATTTAAAAATTAATTCATAAAGACCTCGCGTGCCTTTATAGCTTTTGTTATTTATGACTATGTCGTTACCGTGGAAACGTATTTCTGAATCACCAAGAAACCATCTAGCTTCTTCTTTTCGTACCCCATAAACTCGATCTAATACTTTGCGTACACTGTGTGGTTGTGTAAATAAATCCAAGTAAGAAGAAGCAATATTCCCTATTATTGGCTTCTGTGCTTTAAAAATGAATGGAACTTCTGCATTGGGTTGCTCTAGAAGAGTTCTTTCTTCGTTTTCTTTTGTTTCTTCTGCTTCTTCTGTTTCTTCTGTTTCTTCTTGTTTGATAGGAGGTGCTGTATGAGAGTTGAATGAATTAGATTTTTCTGAGACGGTAGCCAGTAGAGATTTTAAGGGTTTGGATATAGGACTAAATGTTTTTTCAAGTTGATTTTCTTGTAAAAGCTCTCCTGATTTAAGCGCATCATATTTATATTTTACATTTTTAATAGCTTGCGCAAGATATTGATTGTCATATATGTCTTTCTTTATGTCAGATTGTACTTGGTTTCTCGAACGGATGCTGCTTTTCAAACGGGTGTTCGCTGTACGGGTGCTGGTTTTCGAACGGGTGTTCGTCGAACGGGTGCTGTTTTTCAAACGGGTGTTTGTCGAACGGGTGCTGTTTTTCAAACGGGAGTTCTTGGAAGGGCTCCTGTTTTTCAAACGAGTGTTTTTCGGGCAAGTATTCGTTGAACAATTCATGTTTTTTCAAAGAAGTTCTGTAGATCTTTAGCTTTTGTTCTGTATCTATGAGCAGACAAACCCATAATGGTATTGTAATACGTTTTTCAACGCTTTTTATTCTATCATAGAGAAATCCAGGTTTGTTGTGTAGTCAAACACAATATGTAAAGGTAAAGTAGTCGTTGAATGCTTACCATCGTCTCCAACCAATTTAAATTGCAGTTTGTCTTTTGCGTGAACAGTAATTATAGTTCCTTCTCCGATTGTTATAACATTTTCATTATGTTTACACTGAATCTTGTTAGCTGCAGGAACAATAGACAATACTTCAAGTGTTCCCGAGTGTGGTAACGTGTATGTAAGATGCCCATTATTGAGACGATAAAAGGGACTATCGTACATTGATGGTATGCTTGTTATTTGTAGAAGGAAATGAACAAGCAGCTTATTTTTTAAAGCCTGTACTATAGATAGAACGCGTTCATTTACAATGCTTAATATATTATCTTTTGTTTCAACGATGGATTTTTGGATCCATTCTATGTTCTTTTCGTTTAACAAATTAAGCGTTTTAGTCATGCTAGCTTTGAGTGTAGCGATGTCTTGCTTATAGGTAACCTCTATGTTATCGGTGTGCTGTTTGTTGTACGCATAATCTTCCAGGTGGTGCAGAGTGACAACATCTTGAGCTTCTTTGGGGTTTGAAACACCAGATAGTCGTTTGTCATTTATATCAATAGTCTCTTCGTTAATATGAAAATGAGCAAAGTGATTGCTAACGTTATTTTTAAGTTCGTTGATATCATAGATTACTACATCAGTTATGAAATTTTTAAGATTAGCTATGTCTTGCTTATGGTAGACCTTTATTTTATCAATATCTTGTTTGCCGCATGCATAATTTTCTAGATGCTGTAAAGTGACGACATCTTGAGCTTCTTTGGGGTTTGAAACATCAGATAAACGTTTGCCTTTTATGTTGATAGTATCTTCGTTTATATCAAAGTGCTCAACGTGATTGGTAACGTTATTTTTAAGTTCATCAAGATTATTGACTACTACATCAGTTATGTGAGTTTGAAGATTAGCGATGTCTTGCTTATAATTAGTCTCTATATTATCGGTGTGCTGTTTGTTGTACACATAATCTTCTAGGTGCTGCAAAGTGACAACATCTTGAGCTTCTTTAGGGTTTGAAACCCCAGATAGTCGTTTGTCTTTTATGTTAATGGTTTCTTCGTTTATATCAAACTGAGCAACATGATTGCAAACGTTATTTTTGAGTTCATTGATATCTTTGACCACCACATCTGATATACGGGTTTTAAGGTCAGCAATATCTTGCTTATAGACAATCTCTATGTTATCAGTATGTTGTTTGCTGCATGCATAACTTTCTAGATGCTGCAAAGTCACCACATCTTGAGCTTCTTTGGGGTTTGAAACCCCGGATAGACGTTTGCCTTTTATATTGATAGTATCTTCTTTTATATCAAAGTGAGCAACATGATTGGTAACGTTATTGTTAAGTTTATTGATATCATTGGTTACTACATCAGTTATATGAGTGAGATCAGTGATGTCTTGCTTATAGTTAGCCTCTATGCTATCGGTATGCTGTTTGTTGTATGCATAATTTTTTAAGTGGTGTAGAGTAATAGCATCTTGATCATTTTCAGGGTCTGAAACATCAGATAGACGTTTACCTTTTATGTTAATGGTTTCTTCTTTTATATCAAAGTGAGCAACGTTCTGTTTAAGTTCATTAATATCATTTTGATGGTTGGCTATCACACAGTCTGTGTATTGTTTGTTATATGCATAATTCTCAAGATGATGCAACGTAACAACATCTTGAGAATCAATTGGATTAGAAGCTTTAGATATGCGTTTATTGTGTATATTGAGGTTATCAGTGTTTACTTCTATAATGTCATTTTGCTTATTTAAGTTTGATTTGAGTTCGTTTACAGCTTGGTTTATGCTTTCTACAACAGCATTAACATCTTCCTGACTAGATGCATACAGTTCCAAATATTGTTTATTTACCGCATCAAGAGGTTTTCTCGGATCTTCTAAACCGGTTAGTCTTCTTTTCTTAACATCTATATCACTCTCTGTTTGAATATCAAAAATATCAGCGTAAGTGTCAACCTTACGTTTCAATTCATTAAGTTCTTTTACAACTGATTCGTCTAAATACTCTTTAGAATGTGTATAATTATGAAGATGTTCCAAGGTCACTGCATTAGGAGCTGTGTTTTGATTTACTATTCCGGTAACTGTAGTGGATCCTAATTCCAAACTTCCCACTCCAGAATTGTTAACAATTGTTTTCTTGAATTCGTTAAGAGAATCTACAACAAATTTTTTATTACATGCATCATTTTCAAGTATAGGGTCGGCTACACAACGTAGTCGCTTATTATTTAATGAATAATCTCCATCTTCAGTGCGGTATAAGTTATTGGCTACAGCTTCAAACAAAATACCATCCACATAAGCCTTAGTTGGTATATCATCTTCCAGTACTGGGTAAGATACAGCAACCTTAACATTTCCACATACCTCCATGATGTTTACACTCACTACTCAGTAGATCAAATGAACATGATCCATATTATATTCGCAGTATTTATACCTTCCGTGTATCGAAATACTTATCGAATCCATTACGATACCGTCCGTTATGTAATTCACTATCTTTATCGATAACAAGGAAACTATATCGATTTTCATTCCAACACTGAGCGCAGAGTTCCTTAAACTCATCGAAGCTCATATCCGTATTAACATGATCATCGTACACATGCTTTAGGTTTCCATCATCTTGTCTAAATAATATAATAAAATTTGCGTTATCTCGAAGTAAATGTTTGGGTAGACAGGTGTAAGTTTGACATAGATAAAACACATCAACACCAAAATGTCTAGCCATACTAAAATATGTTTTCATAATACTTTGTTTATCGCACGCTACATCATCGAAAATAATCACAGAGTGAGGTTTTGTTTCTTCAGGACGTATAACATCTTCGTTTTCAGAATAGCTGTAATAGGAGATACTTGGAATGGAAGCCAGCACCTTTTCTAAGCGAGCATATTTACTTTGCTGTAACGATTTCGAATAGACGTAGACGTTGGCGAAACGCAAACCATTTGGGTGTTCCAACAGATTAATCATAAGATTAGTTTTTCCACAATTCGATGGACCACATATGATACAACGCAAAGAGTTAGGAAGGAGAACACTGTGGCGTCGCACAGCATTTTGTTCTCCTCCTCCATCACCGTCTTCTATTACACGAACAGGTAGAGAGATGGTTTGTTTTACCGTTTTAACCATAGCGGACTGAATGATATGCATCACCTGCATGCTTATATATATATATGCTTACCTTGAGGTGAAAGCTTTCACACGATGTTTGTCACTCGAACGAGTAACAACAACGTTACTAGTACAACAAAGAAGACGAAGAAAAATAAGAAGAAGAAGAAGAAGAATAAGACTTATTGTGGACGTGGGTTATTGAATAAAATTATAAACAAAGGTATTGACCACCTCCCATTTGAAGCACACATTCCAGGTTACCAGTATTGTGGACCAGGCACCCGACTCGAAAAACGGTTGAAACGTGGTGATCCAGGCATCAATCCTCTAGATAAAGCGTGCAAAGAGCACGATATTGCGTACCAAGAAACTGATGCAAATCATCGACGTGAAGCCGATCGAGTATTAGCTTCTAAGGCTTGGGCTCGAGTCAAGTCACGGGACGCAAGCGTACGAGAAAGGCTTGCGGCGTTAGCCGTGGCTGGAATTATGAAAGGCAAGGCAAAGCTAGGAGCTGGAAAACAAAGAAGACAAAAAAGAAAAAACCATTTATTGTTAGCTATTCAGAAAGCTCGCTCTGCGCTCGCACGTCTAGGACCAGGTGTCGGCATCAAGCAGGCAGCTTCCGCAGCACTCAGAGCTGCACGCAAAGCTGTAGGAAACAACAACAAGAACAACAACAGTGTAGGAATAAGAAGAAGAGTTATCCCATTACCACAAAAAAAGTTGGGGGGGATTATTCCACTTATTCCACTATTCGCAGGCCTATCAGCCTTAGGAAGCCTAGCGGGAGGAGCGGCAGGTGTAGTGAACGCTATAAACAAAGCCAAAAAAGCAAGAGAGCAACTGTCCGAGATGCAACGTCACAACCATGTCATGGAAGCAGTAGCTTTACGGGGCGGAAAAGGTCTCTATTTAGCTCCTTACAAAAAAGGATTGGGTCTATACCTCTGAAACTACCATACAAACCGCTCTCTAACATTGAATTACATCAGTATGCCTTACAGTTGGGAATTCCTTATTTTCGTGGTGTTTACATGAGAGACACGTTGCCTAAGTACGCACACAAAAACGAGAGTTGTATTGTAAATCTAGAACCCTCTTCCCTTTCAGGTTCACACTGGGTAGCAATATATAAAAGAGGGAAGCATGCACACTATTTTGACAGTTTTGGTGATTTGAGACCACCTTGTGAAGTATCACGCTATTTGCGTGGTTGTAACCGTATTCTATATAACTACGAACGATACCAATCTTTTGATAGCGTTATTTGTGGACATTTATGTCTACAGTTTCTACTAACTATAAATACTGCTGATAAGTGTTGACAACACATCATTCATCATGAAGAGTAGAAAGGAGTCGGTGTACACGTTGACTGGAAATGGGTCGGAATTGAGCATGGAACTATCTCCAGCGCTTGTTTTAGATGACTATTCGTACGAAGTAGGCATGAAGAGTTTGTATACCTCATACACGATTCCTAACATAACTAAAAATAATAATCTTCTGAGAATTAGGTATGTAGGTAAACATAAAGATATCAATCATGATATAAAGATACCACCAGGAATGTATGAAATTCAGGATCTTATAGATGTTTTAAATAGAAAGTTTGCACGAATAGGAGATACTCCTGATCAAACACATGAATACGAAAAGAATGGTACAAACAGACCCAACAGTAATTTTACTTTAACCTTTGACAAACATACGTTAAAATCAAAACTTTACAGCAAGTATACAATCGATTTCACCGTTGACGATTCTTTGGCACCTATTCTTGGTTTCGGGCGAACTATTTTGAAACCAAACACAACTAATATCTCACCTTCCCCTATCTGCATTTCGAACATTAACGTTATCCGTGTAGAGTGCAATATTGCAAGCGGTGCATTTTTAAACGGAAAACGTACACATTCCATTTACGATTTTTATCCTAACGTTGCTCCAGGGTATAAAATAGTTGAGCAACCCTTACCTATCATTTATTATCCTATTGCCTTACAAAGTGTAAACAACATCACTGTGACTCTCAAAGATCAAACTGAAAATAAGGTTGATTTACTTGACGAAAACCTTTCGGTTACGCTTCACATACGACCTATCGAATGAACACATGGGAATCGTCTACAGAAATACAAGCGATAGAAGTGGTAGTGGAGAACGTAAAGCTTCGAACCACATCTATCTAAAACCATTGACATTAAGCAACAAACGATATCTGGAATCTTTAGGATACAAAGTTCTTTACCCTTATAAAGATATAAAACTAAACAGACACACCTCGTTCTCACCTACAGTCAGCTAAGCCTTTATAGAGTAAACAACATATTCATCATGTCTCAAGCGCCAAAAGAAGAAAAACCGTTTTTCAATCATTCTACTTCGGGTACTGCAGGATACAATGATGAAATACGAATCCCCTATTACGCGAGCAAGGATACTATCTCTTGTAATCCTCACGTTATAAGTTCAGTTACAGGCGGGATCATAAAGTTATTACAAACGGACACACGTACACCCAATATGTACAACGGTTACAAACGAAAGTTTTAAGTTTTAGTGCTATCAGTCCTTATAAAGGTAAAACACACTCCGTGTTTTGCTCATAGTGAGCTAAACTTTTGTATGGTAAACAACACCTCCACCATGTTTCGTACGCTAAACATAGAAGAAAAACCTGTTTTCAATCGTTCTATTACTGCTGTTAAGGAGCGAACCTATCGCCCTTACGCAGGTACAACATTCGGATACAATGATGAAATACGAATCCCAGCACGCAAGCAAGAATACCATCTGTTGCCTTCAAAAGTTCTCTTCACGTTATAGGTAAAGTTACAAACGGAGCAGGAGCTATATCCACTTCTGCTACCCTAGATAGCAATTTCGGTGCTTTTCTCTTCAGCGAATGTCGATATGAACTTAATGGTACAGAAATCGATCGAACAAGGAATTTGGGAATAGCAAGTACTATGAAGACTTTTGCATCAACGAAATCTACAACCAATCTCCAAAATACCGGTTGGTTCCCTGTCAGTCCAGGTTATGCCCTAGCTGACCCTACAACAGGTTACTTTCACATCGTTATGCCTCTTTCTAATATTTTAGGTTTTGCTGAAGATTATCAAAAGTGTATCACAGGTTGCTCCCACGAACTAGTATTAATTAGAAGTAGCAACGATAATTGCACCCTCAAATCTACAGAAGATAATGATAACTCTAATATAATTATTGAGGATATTTATTGGAAGGTGCCTTCACTCTCTCTCTCCCACCAAGAACAAGCACGCATGCTTAACATTGTAGAAAGAAATGAGAACTTGCAAATCGCATTTCGATCGTGGGAATTGTATGAACTTCCTTCTCTGCCTGCAACCAAACGAATGAATTGGACAATAAAAGCATCTTCACAACTAGAAAAACCACGTTTTATTATCTTCGGATTTCAAACTGACAGAAAGAAAAAAAGCACTAATGCTTGTGTGTTTGATCATTGTAATATTTCTAAACTAAAAGTCTTTCTCAATGAGGAATATTATCCAAATGAAGACATACGTGTTAAAATAAGTGCTGGAGACTTTTCCGAACTGTATGATATGTATACAAAATTTCAAGCTGTTTATTACGCATTAGAGGAAAATGAAATCGTTGGACCTATGCTTGGTAGACTAGAGTTTAAAACATTGGCACCTTTGATTATTATCGATTGTTCTCACCAAAATGACTCTATTCGCTCATCTCCAGTCGACATTCGTGTAGAATTTGAAACCGACACCGACATTCCTGCGAATACATCTCTTTACGCACTTCTTCTTCATGACCGAATTGTGGCTTATAAACCACTTAGCGGAGAAGTTACCATAAAACAGATGTAGACTTGAGAAGAAACACTCGCCATGCTTGCATACTTCTCTGTTATTATGGAACATACTATACTAGAACTTAAAAATAGGTATGACTGAAGAATAGGGTGGTGTCGTCATAAATCAACGCTTCCTTCACCGCGCTCGTGTCGCCATCTATAAAGTGTTTATTGATGGAGTTACTATAAAAGAGATGCGGGCTAAGAGGAAACCTTCACTCTATGTGCGTGTACTTCTCTTTCATCATGGAACAGTCTCCACTAGTTCTCATCGATCTGAAACCTTTGGAAAATGGGCGAGTTGAATGTGCTTTCTGTGAATACACCAAGGATGCTGACTTTAGTTGTGCAGCTTTAATTAAATTCGACAAACAAGATAAGTTAAAAAAAATTTTAAAAGACTTACAAAACAAATGTTTCGTTGTGGTGAACGGATTGGGTGAAGAGTTTAAAACTGTTTTTTCTAAACCTGTTGCTGATTTGTCAATGTACGGATGTTCGAAAGCAGCCTTGACAGCAGAAGAAACCAGTGATAATGAATACTTTCCGTGTGAACTACATCAAGAAGAAAAACAGAAATGTGCGTTATGGCATAATAAACACATGCATGATTGGCTCTCTAAAGAGAGTAATGTTATGCGTATGGTGAGTGCTTCTATAAACAAATATCGTCATAGTGGACTTAAATCATTCAACACTCTGGACTGGTGTTATATGCCCGATGAGATTCTGATTTCGCTTGCTGATCATCAACTTCCTTTTCTTTGGAACATACTGCCAGATGAATTCAAGGAAAAACATCCTGAATATGAATATTGTTATGAACATTACTTCAACAACGATCCAAACGCTACTACTCAAATAGATGGTACTCCCAGTATGAAGAAGGACTGTCGTATGTGTAAACAAAAAAAGGTGAAGGAGATGTATTATAATAGTTCTTGCTGTCCAAAGGAATAAATAATAAAAAAGATGGTGTAATTATGTTTATATATACACATTTTTTGTATATGCGTCTTGATTAAATAAATATCATATAACCTCTTTTGTGTATTATTTATTTCACCACCTTCCTTATTGTTAAAATAAAAACAAGCAATATATATAAATTTATTATTTTTTATTTTTACAAACTAGCTCTTTTACATTTAATTACATATATAATCACTTCATTTATACTTTAATAACAATCAAATAGGTACACAAATAATTTATTAGTTCCTGTACATACATTTTAATTAGTACATGAAACATCATACTTCTTATACTTCTTTACTATCACCATCAATGCGGTAATGACCCCACGCTAAAGTTGAAATACCATCTGATTGGATGTATCGTTTATCATCATCTGGTGTTAAAACTACTTTGTTTTGACACACAGTAAACACATGATGAAGATTTGATTGTATAGAATACTGATTTTTCATCATATGCTTATTTTCTCTGAAACACTCCTCATAATCATCTATTGTCAAATTCGCTGTAGATTTTACACCTTTGGCTTTTGTTACAGTTTTCTTTTCTGTTTTTATAGCATACATTTTTGCTCTAAGTCCAATAAATTTACAAAACAACACACCTGACAATTCATCCTTCATGTAGCCTATTTCACGTCTATTCATTCTAGGAATTCTGTAAGGATTATCCTCTGAATAGTCTCCTGTATCAAACCATTCAGCAATATCTTCCTTTATATCTGCGTAAACATCCTTAGTTTTTATATGATAAATAAGGCTATCTGTATCAGTATACACTAATGTAAGGTCCCCCTCCTTTGGATACTTTTGCTTCATGTACGCATAATGAAAATCAACTACCTTTGTTTTAGATAAGTCTAATATCGCCATTCCTACAAACATTGGTTTATCGCTCTTGACTATCACCCTTTCCATTTCAATAGCTGCACACGATTCATCAAAAATGACTCGTTTCTTAAAGGTAGGTTGCGCTATTAAACGCCCAGCACCAAAAGGTCCATCCCAACGTGTCGTCAATTTAACATCCCTAAACTTTCTCACATTCATTAGTGTGCGACCAAAAACGGAATTATTCATTAACTTGAAAAAGTTTTTATCAAGATCGTTTGTGCTTTGCTTACGTTTTTCTGTATTCAATTCAATGTAAGGTTTCATCCAAGGAGCTTGATTAAATTGTAGTATTCTGTAAATTTTTAAACATTGCAAACCATACTTTAAACATTGTTTCAAGTTTCGATAATGCAACACATACCGATGTTTATTATGTAGTGTTGTCATAAGTTTAGGAAGAGCCTTTTGTGCAGGAGATTTCCTCATTTCAGGACAAAGTGGAAAATCGTTATGCCAATCATGTATTTCTTTAGGATATGATAAATCCACTTCTAAAATATAACCTATTTCAGATTCATCATCTACATTTAGCACATCAAATTCATCTACATTTTCTACCCAAGAAAAATTGCCTACTGGGAGATACTGCATCATAGCCCACCCATATAGGTTATTTACATCCAAGTACAGTAAGTAAGAGTCGAGTATTTCTGGGTTGTAATCGCTCATGTATTTATTGTTAGCTTCAACATACCTATGAGCACAATATACTACTCCTCCTCGAATACCTCTTTCTACAAATTGCATCATATCCACATCGGTGATGAGTTCTATGTGAACTTTTGTTGTCTTTAGAAGCGAACTCCAAGCTAAACCAGGAGCAGTAAAATAATGAGCAGGATCCAACCCATAAGTCTCTCTGCACACCTTTCTAAAATTTTCAAAAATATCTGCTAAAAGTAGCACATCAGTTTTCAAATACAAATCTGAATAGTCACCCAAAGTAACACAATTAAAAGTTTTCCATACACGTTGTGCTCGTTCATATTCTATCTCAGAAATAGAACTACCAGTAAGCAAACTACCAAACATATCTTTTGGTGGTAAACTTCTTTCATCTAATACGCTTATTTCCTTTACATATTCGTAAGGAAAAACACCTTTTTGACACATCAATTCGAAATGAACAGCATCTGGAAAATATTTCCGCGTGATATGTTTAGCATCATTGTTCATGTACAAAGCACATTTCTCTAATGAACTGCCTAAGAAGTTGAATGAATCAAGAAATCGTAATTGCAACGACCTGAAAGCTTTACTATCAACAACAGGAACAATTTTAGTAAACGACTTATAGCGTTCTGTATTAGTAGGTATTAATGTCACCCTTCCTGGATTAAATACCTCACTCGCATTATCATCATTCTCCTCTACCTCTACAATCTTCTCACACAATTGTTTGATAATAAAATGACTATCGTATCCACTCAAATTATGAAAAAAGACTGGTATGTAATTCGGTAAGGTGTACTGTAGATTACAACACTGGTGACTAGCACCACGAAATTTTCCAGTTAAGTGGTCATGATCTTTAACTTTAACATCTGTTGCGACAAACTCTTTTTCGCAAATATGACAAGTAATTGCTCCTAAATATTCTTCTTCCTGATCTCTATTAAGTTCCTCTTTCGGAACTACTTGAGCATAATAATGTGCTATATCTTGAACAATACTAGATAATTCTCTAACAAACCATTCGCAACAATCGTCTCCGCGATATAAATTAAATCTACTGTATGTTTCATTGTAAGAACAATGCAAATAGTAAGCGATACTGTGCGCTCTGTGATAATTCAAGGGAGCTGTATAGGAAGTTTCATTGTTTGGCATAGCCGTGTCAATCGGGTTCAAAACGCATTCGATGTCAGCATAAATAGTAAAAGGAACTATTTCTTTATGTTTATAATGAATGAACTTGATTATTTTTTCATTCTCTTTCGGCATTTCTAACTTTACAGGATTAAATTGACTACACGTAACCATGTGGTTATCTAGTCTGAGTTGTGTACCAAAGTATGATAAACAGCGTTCACACACATAGATCTTATGATTATGTTTGTTAACTGTTGAAGACACTAACCGAGATAGAGATTTGATCCACGAAAAATGGTATACAACGTTATCTTGTTCCGTTTGGAGCAGCAATAGGTTTACATGCTTCCTTGCAGAACCCTCTAATTTCTTTGTAATGTAAATAGGTACAATTGTAAACGGTTGATTGCTATCTTGCCCTGCATACATCCACTTTCCATTTTCATACATTACTCCATACACATTTACTGATATATCGTTTTGGTTTTCAAATTTAGACAACTTTTGTATTTCCATAGGAAATGAAATTCCTTCTAAGTTTAAAACACTTCTATAGTCTGGATATGATGATCGACGCTCGGTATGCGTTCTTGCTGGGTTAAGAGCAGCTACAATTGACCATGCAAAACAGTCGTCATCGTTGCATTGTACATTAACAACAGCTTTCTTATCCCGTATGGCTTTAGGTAATTTCAAATGGTGACCCGCATGAAATCCTACATATGAATTTATGTTTATTCGCAGTTCCAACAGCGACTTAAGAGCCCACCCAGAATCTCTCTCTGGATAGCGACTCAATTTGGTTAAGGTCTCTTGCACAACATTTTCTTCATACCACTCTCGTAAATCTGTTGCAATAGTAATAATATGATTTTTGGTGTTGGTGTGAAGTTTAGTTGTCTGATCCGAACTATGCAATATGTGTTCAGATATCAATGATGTGTTTACTTTAAGCGCACTGCTTTCTAACGCTTTTTGCACATACTTTTTAAACCATATGTAACACCTTTCCAAAAACAATTTAGGATCCTTCAACTCACAACTATTTCTAATTGACCCAGTAAACATACGCGTCCTGTAACTAGTTTCTAGTAATGTCCAAGCCATACAACATTTTTCTACTCTTACAGTTACTTTGCTTAAACAATTGTTTTGTATACAATTCTTTAGACTGTCAACTAGATTTACCCAATATGTATTCAATTCATTTGTATTTTCAATTAACGTGGGTTCATAGATTGAAAGATGAGTTGATGGAATAACGTCTACAGACACATTCAACCCTCTGTCCAAACCACATTGTTCTAACATACTCTCTACGGAGGTGTATGTGTCACTTAAAAATTCTTCAAATTTATGATTGTTTGTTACATTATCCAAAGAAAAGGAAAGTTATTCTGATAACCTCAAACGTTTTGGTTCCATCATTGTTTACCTAATTTCTCTATGTTTTAATAAAAAACAACAATAACAGTTATGTACATCCGCATGAATCCACCATTGCGAAAGGAATGTATAATGCTACTAGAACAAGGAATTAGTTTCAAATCACACTTGTTCTCAAGACTTCATAACAAATGCTAATGATATACCTTACTGTACATATCAATAAACATTAATACATTTGACATAATTTCTTTACTTTAAATAGACAGTAATGACAGTTGCTGTACACAGTATGTACATCCGTATTGTAGTTCAATAACTGTTTTTGAATCCACGAATACGGGGAATGTATAACGTCACAAGAACAGTGAATTAGTTCGGAATCACACTCATCTTGAAGACTGCATAACAAATGCTGTTGATATATCTTACTGTACATATCAGTAAACACTATCACATTCGATTCAAACCTTAGAGTTTTGTAGTTATAACCAGAAATTATTAAAAAATGAGCATTTTTATCCAACCCTGGAGTCTGTAATATCACACGTAACACACACTCATCAACATTTTTCCTGTGCTCTTGATAGTATTCTTTCGAAGAATCTGATGTGTATACAGTAAACGTTAAGGGTGTAATATTGTTTAACCAACAGTCTTCTTCTACTTCTTCTGCCTTACAACCCTCAAGACATGAAGAAACTATAACTAACTGTTCGATTCCTTCTCTCTGTCTTACACTTATATGCTTATATTTCATATTTTAGGCACACATATAAACAAAAAACAGCTTAGGCACACATATAAACACAGCTAAAAACTATGGTAGATAAAACATAGGTAGGGAAGATTCTAGCGCCTTCTCCTCCTCAGCAGACTACCCTTCCCCCTATACATGCATGAACAATGTTAAAGCAAACACTTTAAACTTTCTATTTAACAAAATCTACCTCGTTACGTGAATTTATTTTGCCTTTATATATGAGCTTCAATCCTCTTTGATTTAATTCCTCCACGTCGTTATCGGTTAGTTCTTGGTACTGAGCTGGTAAAAATACTGATGTTGCCACCTCTTCGTCACCAGATTTTTCTAAAATATCTGCAACAATTCGCCTCCCGTACCGAGTTTTAACAGCTCGGTACGAGAGCACATTGTAAACTTCATTGACCGCTAATTGATCTAGCGGTCTATACTCGCTTCCTCTTGATTTAGATAAAGTAGAAAGTTTCTTCAACAAGTCCATAACTTGATGGCAAACAGTTAAATCACACTCTGAAACCAAAAAAAGAAATCCTAATATTATCCTCTCTATTCAATCAAGTTATAACTTATTACATTGCGTTACAAAGAAACAGAGAGAAAAAAACTTACCAAAAGATTAGGTGTGAATCAAATCTCTGGTCAATCCCGAACAGCGCGAGCAGCAATCAAGGATATATGTAATAGATCACTGATGTACACAAGCAAGGTCGCAGAACCAGCGAATACGTTTCCACAAACGAATGCTGGCTATATATATACTAAACTCATCGCAGCAGGAGAGCGCACGTGCAAGCCAACTCAGCGGGAGGGTGCACGTGCATGCATGTTTAAAAATAGAAGATAAAGGATGCTGGCTCAGCGGGAGAGCGCACGTGCAAACCAACTCAGTGGGAGAGCGCACCTGCCACACACACACACACACACAAAAGAACAAAGGAAGCGGGGGAAACGAGGCTGACTCAGCTGGGGGAGCGAGGGGGATGAACGAGACTGACTCAGCGGGGGAGCGAGGGGAGGGGAGCGAGGCTGACTCAGCGGGAGGGGAGCGCGCACCTGCCACACACACAGCTGCACAAAGGGGGGAAACGTAACCCCCCTCCGCCAAGGGGGTGGAGGCCACACCCCGCCCCCACCACCCTGCACGCGCGCGCGCGCACGCACGCTCACCGCCCCCCACAGAGACAGACCAACACACCCACCCTCCCCCACCTCCACCAATCAGAGCAAAGCCCCGCCCCCACCCACCAATCAGAGCAAAGCCCCGCCCCCCACCCACCCACCAATCAGAGCACAGGCCACGCCCCCGCCCCCACCCCCCAACCAATCAGAGCACAGACCACGCCCCCCGCCCACCCCCCACCCCAAAGTGGATCAGAACCGGCGTCACACCACTACTACCATAGATACCATGGATAATATGACGAAGGGCCAGGGGAGCTGAAATAGCAGCGGGACCTGCGTAAGCTACGGGAGCTGCGGCGACCACAGAGCGGCAACAACAGCTGGAGCAGCAATACGGGCACCCAGGTATCCGGGAGTAGCAAAAGCGACGGCAACCAGGGCGAGGAAATAAAACTGAAACATGTAAACATATCGAAGAATACCATAGCTAGAATTTTTAGCTAGTTAATACGGTATTTTAATAAAACTTACTGCATAAATAATCTGCAGTGTATATAGAAAGGGAAGCGTTTTATTAATGTTCAAGTTAGGAATCTCTTGCATGAATTATTTGCTGAATGCTCTGCGTTGATATCTTCGATCTAAAGGGTCCCGTAATCGATTCTAGACAGGGCACTGGATTTTAACACCATCAGGTTAATTCCTCTGACTAGGCGACTGCGTGTTTGTGTTTTCCCAACACACTCCTGCTCATATGAGGAAGTTTGATGACGATGTGTGTTGTTTAAAGGGGCCTAACATCTAAGGTCATCAAACCAAACCAAGCCCCATGGCTCCACAGCCATTGCAAGGCCTTGACCTACCAAGTTACCGCTGCTCAGCCCGAAGGCCTGCAGACTACGAGGTGTAGTGTGGTTAGCAAGACGAATCTTCTCGGCCGTTATTCTTAGCTTTCTAGACCGGCGCCGATATCTTACCGTCAGATAGCTCCTCAATTCTAATCACGTAGTCTGAGTGGACCTTGAACCAGCCCTCAGGTCCTCGTTAAAATTCCTGACCTGGACGGGTATCGAACCCGGGTCGTCCGGGTAAGAGGCAGGCACGCTACCCCTACACCATAGGGCCAGCATCTGAGGTCAACGGCCCAACTGAAAGTTTACAGGAGGGGGGAAAAACTTTCAGAATGTAAGATTTCAAATGAAAATTCATGTTAGCACTTATATTGTTAAGATTTTTTTTTTTTGCTAGTTGTTTTGCGTCGCACCCACACAGATAGGTCTTATGGCGACGATAGGACAGGGAAATCTAGGAGTGGGAAGGAAGCGGCCGTGGCCTTAATTAAGGTACAGTCCCAGCATTTGCCTGGTGTGAAAATGGGAAACCACGGATAACCATCTTCAGGGCTGCCGACATTGGGGTTCGAGTCTACTATCTCCCGAATACTGGATACTGGCCGCACTTAAGCGAGTGCAGCTATCGAGCTCGGTATTATGTCAAGATAGAATAAATGCATTACTATACAGGATGGTCTGAAACAACGTGAACCAGATATATGAACGTTAGAGAGTTGCTCATACTGATAAATAATTGGAAAACATGATTAGATATCTCGCACCATTGTCATTTTATCAGCTTCTGAAGATAGCCAATCAGATCGCTCCGCGGGAGTCTTCAGATACGCTTTGCAAGGCGGTGTTGCTAAATCAGCACGTAGCTCACGACCGGCTTGAGAGTGTCAATAGAATAAATAAACTCCTCCAGGGGAGGGACTTTAATACGGACCTCTATGCTGATAGGCTCTGCCCACAGCGAGGACGCTACGGTGGCATTAGCTGAAACTCGTAGTTGATGCTCATTTCTCGGCCTGGTTCTCAAGCCCGACCAGCCACTTGCAGATTTATCATCACCGCCTTGTAAAATCCATTATTTGAATTCACCCGCGAAGAGATCTGATTGGCTAATTTCAGAAGCTGATAAAAATAATGACAATGGCGCGAGATAATGACGTACTTTTTTTAAATTGCTCATCAGTATGACCAACGCTCTAACTCTCACGATGTTTCCGACTACCTTAGCCTATATCAATTATTTGTGTTAAAAACCTTTGCAGATTATGAACTATCCTTAAAAAGGATGGTTTTGGTATATTTTGCCACCGAAACTCTAAATACGTCAGCAAACTCACAGTTTCTAAATATACAATTATCACGCTTAAGAAATTTAAAATGAAGGCACAGATTGGTTAAGTAATACTAAATGAAGTAACCGAACAAAAAGTATTTAAACCTAGTGTTCTGTTTCTGATGATCACCTGGCATTAAAATGGTTCATTATTCGCTGAATTTATTCATTATCTTTTGGCTGATATTCTCCGTATGGAATTTGATACTTATTTGTCACTAAACGTGACTTTTAACGCCCATTTTAGTTGAACTTGGGTTGTTTTCATTATATCTGTTTCTTTAAAATTATGGAGCTTCCTACAAACGTATGTTTTCAAACATAATCTCAATTTTGGATTTTTTAGAATGGTTCGTTTTGGAAATAACATTCTCATACACACCCAAGACACATCCACTACCAAACATAACAGAAACACAAAACGGTGAAAAATATCTCTTCAAGTAGGATTAACATAAGTAAGGATATTCGGGCTTAAAACAGGGCCAAGTAAACATGTGTGGACGGGAACTTTCATCTAACCTATCCAGCCTCCCTTAGTCAACTCTTGATCTCTTCCGAACCCGACGTTATTAGGTTTCAAAGACCTAACGAGTTTTTCTTTTTCACGATATCTGTGTCCCTTGTCTTTCATTGTCCGAAACTTCCATTCTTCGAATTGTCGGATTCCTTTAATGTTTTCTATCTGGTTAGTCTTATAAATAGAGGACGTTTACCTAGTAGTACTTCCTCTTAAAAAGAAAATCACCACCATCGCTACCACATCAATATGGGGCGGGGGAACGATCATGGAAGAATCAGATATCAGAGAAATGATTGTGATATAAATGAATGATGATATGTAGATTAGTTGAAAAAACACATTTTAAACATTTATGTGTAGAATTATACTAAAATCGTAAAACAAACGAACCCCATGGCACTACAGCCCTGACGGGCCTTGGCCTACCAAGCGACCGCTGCTCAGCCCAGAAGCCTGGAGATTATGAGATTACGCATGGTCTGTGCGATTAATCCTCTCTGCCGTTATTCTTGGCTTTCTAGACCGGGGTCAGATAGCTCTTTAAATGTAATCATGGAGGCTGAGCGCATGTCGAACCAACCCTCAGTTCCAGGTAAAAATGCCTGACCTGGGCTGGAATCGAAGCCGGGGCTGGCACGCTATCTGTAGACCATGGGGCCGGCAATATCAAAAGCGTAACTCATTATTTACTAATATCTTTCAAAACACGGAGTTTTCAGTGATAATTCTTGGTACTAATTATACAAGGACTAGTGGTACATTTGTTTGTAAAATGATTTTCCAACGATTTCCAGTTTCCTTCTAATTTAAAAATATGTTATCTGTTGATAATATCCAATAACAACATATTTTCATTTTCATTACAAATGCAATATGTTATGTAATATTATTACACCTCTTGAACAGTGGATAAAATTAGTTCTTAAAGGTCCGCTAATGCACGCCCGTCAACAGGTGGAATTATTTTTATTCATCGCACCTCTGTCGACGTTTCTATAGGCTGCCACTTCAATGTCTAAGACAGGGCCTCTCAAACGGCCAAAATCTCACGCGTGCAGATAGAGGCGCAAGAGCTTCGTGCACTGTGCATCGCTGCCGCTCGGCATGGCTCGGATCAACGCTTCGTCTCTGGGCTACTCGGCTAAGCTCGGCTCTACTCGCCTATACTCGGCTCAAGTCAGCCCGGATTTGGAGCGCTACGGCGCAAGTGGGGCAGAGGGAGACAGGCGGAGCGAGCAAGACAGGTGTGAGGAAAGAGAGAGTAAGCTCTATTGCTCCAAATCGAAGAGTGGGGTGTCTGCACTCTGGTCAAACAAGCCAAGTCGTCTTTTGCACCGTGCACAGTGCATGCACCACGCGCATGCACCCTGAGAGGCCCTGGTCTAAGAGCTAAATTTAATTCTCTAGCTTTCAAGGGCAGAACTGATCATGGAAAAGTTTAAAATAAACTTAAACACAAATGTAATGTGGAACAATGAAGCGAAGAGGTAAGATTGATAGGAGGGACGTTATCATTATTTACACATAAAACTTAAAAAATCATACTTCTGTTCAAAGTTAAGACGATTAATTCTTAGCCTCGTCACTGCTACTAATAATAGTATAGTTTGAGCTGTCGTGTTACAAACATTTTGGTTTCATTTGTCTAACAAGGGAACATCGGCAATAGTTTGGTCGCCGATCGCGATGAAACTTGAAAAACACATTAAGGTACACGTATAAAAGATGTCGGCATCAATTTTGGGTGCCGAATTTCATTAGGGCGTTACCTGAGGGACCTAAAATTTGCGACATTTCATGGTCCGCGCGATCAACGATGAATACCTGCTAGTCAATGCTAAGCCGGCACACTGCGTGCCTGGAGACACACCTCTGCACCTCCTCCCCGTACCACTTCAACTGTATGGCCTACGCACGTTTCCCTTCTCCCCGCGCTTGCCGGCTGCTTAGCTGTTGAACGGGACCGGCTCTCTACTAAGCTTCTTTTCGTAGTATAATATATATATATGCTAGGGGCTTTACGTCGCACCGACACAGATAGGTCTTATGGCGACGATGGAATAGGAAAGGCTTAGGAGTTGGAAGGAAGTGGCCGTGGCCTAAACTTTTTTTTTTTTTTTTTTTTTTGCTATTTGCTTTACGTCGCACAGACACAGATATGTCTTATGGCGACGATGGGATGGGAAAGGCCTAGGAAGTGGAAGGAAGCGGCCGTGGCCTTAATTAAGGTACAGCCCCGGCATTTGCCTGGTGTGAAAATGGGAAACCATGGAAAACCATTTTCAGGGCTGCCGATAGTGGGATTCGAACCTACTATCTCCCGGATGCAAGCTCACAGCCGCGCGCCTCTACGCGCACGGCCAACTCGCCCGGTATAATATATTATTGAAATCCTTTAATTAACGTTCCGTTTCATATATAATGATTATAAGCAACCTAACTTAATATACCCATATTTTATTCAAATGTTATATTTTCAGTCCCGCTAATTCCGGTGAGCTGTCACATTCGTGGGTACAACTCCGAGTTAGGTACCACAGGGCGTGGTCAAACGTGAGACGGGGTACCGCGTCCTACCAACGCTTAAATTATTATTTATTTCTAAAACGCCTTGAAGCTGTCGGTAGTGTCCTTTTGAGTGGACATACATATGGAATTAAATTAAATCACCCACCACTAAATAAATCTCCCACATTTAAACAACGTTAAATACCGTTTTATTTAAAGAAATTACGTGCCTGGGCGGAGGATCTGATCGAATGTAATGAGATTCGGTACCTCGGGATATCAAAACCTGGTTACAGGTCCAGATCTTCTTTTTATGTCCCCTTCCCTCCACACATTTTATGTACGCTATCAGTTGTGTCATAACGAAACTACATCGCGGACGACGACAACAACAACAATTATAAACTCCGAGTTTGAAATTACTGGTATTTTCCGTATTGCATACTCGTGTATAAGGGATAGGTCTGTAGGTAGGTAAGGGTTATTCTGCCCGAAGGCAGGTCCGAACCTCCGCAGAGGTGTTCCTGAGCCGGAGTTTACGTGCGGTAGGGTGGCCAGTTCCTTTCCGCTCCTCCATTTCCTTACCCCCATCAACAGCGCGTGGCAACCCATCCAACTCCTGACCACGCCCAATGTTGCTTAACTTCGGAGATCTCACGGGATCCGGTGTTTTAACACGGCTACGGCCGTTGGCGGTCTATAGGTAGAATGTTTTTATTTGTGCTTGTACTGAACGATTTATTTATGCTTTGCAGTGACAGACACAATGTAACGTTCCAGACGTCACAGTGTAATTATGTTAATTTTATGATGTCTAATTAATTAAGGAAAGGTATATTTTTACGCCATGATATTTATCTTCGTACATAATTTTATTATAATTCATGTTTGATCATTTGCTCATTTCATTTAATTATTTCATTTTTTGTAATTACGACTTTTAAACGAGGGCTGAATATCCTTATACACTGACTGACAGTGACAATGCAACACCAAGGAGGAGTGGTTCGAAAGGGATGAAAGTTGGGGAAAAAACAGAGACGGCACGACGAATAATTGATGTTTATTTCAAACCGATATGCAGGTTACGCAATGCGCACGGCATCGACCCAGTAGGATGTAGAACCACCGCGAGCGGCGATGCACGCAGAAACACGTCGATATACAGAGTCAATAAGAGTGCGGATGGTGTCCTGAGGGATGGTTCTCCATTCTCTGTCAACCATTTGCCACAGTTGGTCGCCCGTACGAGGCTGGGGCAGAGTTTGCAAACGGCGTCCAATCAGATCCCACACGTGTTCGATTGGTGAGAGATCCAGAGAGTACGCTGGCCACGGAAGGATCTGTACACCTCGTAGAGCCTGTTGGGAGATGCGAACAGTGTGTGGGCGGGCATTATCCTGCTGAAACAGAGCATTGGGCAGCCCCTGAAGGTACGGGAGTGCCACCGGCCGCAGCACATGCTGCACGTAGCGGTGGGCATTTAACGTGCCTTGAATACGCACTAGAGGTGACGTGGAATCATACGCAATAGCGCCCCAAACCATGATGCCGCGTTGTCTAGCGGTAGGGCGCTCCACAGTTACTGCCGGATTTGACCTTTCTCCACGCCGACGCCACACTCGTCTGCGGTGACTATCACTGACAGAACAGAAGCGTGACTCATCGGAGAACACGACGTTCCAAGTCACTCTAGCCCGGCACCATGCCAGGCGTGCACGTCTATGCTGTGGAGTCAATGGTAGTCTTCTGAGCGGACGCCGGGAGTGCAGGCCTCCTTCAACCAATCGACGGGAAATTGTTCTGGTCGATATTGGAACAGCCAGGGTGTCTTGCACATGCTGAAGAATGGCGGTTGACGTGGCGTGCGGGGCTGCCACCGCTTGGCGGTGGATGCGCCGATTCTCGCGTGCTGACGTCACTCGGGCTGCGCCTGGACCCCTCGCACGTGCCACATGTCCCTGCGCCAACCATCTTTGCCACAGGCGCTGCACCGTGGACACATCCCTATGGGTATCGGCTGCGATTTGACGAAGCGACCAACCTGCCCTTCTCAGCCCGATCACCATACCCCCCGTAAAGTCGTCTGTCTGCTGGAAATGCCACCGTTGACGGCGGCCTGGCATTCTTAGCTATACACGTGCACTGTGGCACACGACAACACGTTCTACAATGACTGTCGGCTGAGAAATCACGGTACGAAGTGGTCCATTCGCCAACGCCGTGTCCCATTTATCGTTCGCTACGTGCGCAGCACAGCGGCGCATTTCACATCATGAACATACCTCAGTGACGTCAGTCTACCCTGCAATTGGCATAAAGTTCTGACCACTCCTTCTTGGTGTTGCTTTTGCTCTGTCAGTCAGTGTATTAACTTAGATTCTTGCGAAATTCGTTCAAATTTTACTTGGAGTAGATTTTCCTCTATCTTGCCACATCATCGAGGAAGAAGAAGCGACAAATTTAGACCTCAGCTCCTGGGAAAAGCCGGCACTTGTCCAAGCGTTGTAATCCCAGCTACTGTGTTCCGAGCTGCGTAATTCAAACTGATCACCGCCTACATGTTAAAAGAATCGTCCCGTTGCCATGGATACTGAGTGAGATGGATAATAGAAGAACACTTGATAGCATCGTTGGGACCCATCATCTTCGATATCAGGAGGTGGGAGAGACGTGTCATCTGATTGGACCACGTGTTTCGACCTGTATTTAGAGCCAGTAAAGTTTATTTAAGGGCGTGTTGGAGCTCTAGGCGTGATTATATCTCGTATTTCGCTTTAGGTCGTATGACTTGTCTTATGGTTTATGTACCCTAGTGGACTAGTCTGATAGTTTATCACTTCTACATTCTTCACTTCGTTACCAGGACGTGGTACTTAGGAATTTCTGAATGGTGAGTGTATAGCCACTCTCATCAGGAAGTACGAACAGCTCTACTACTAGACCGGTTTGTATCAGTCTAAAACAATACGTAGCATTAAACTAGCTAGAAATGAAACTACGGTACACATTTTCAGTCTAGTTGGAAGGATTGTTAATTCATTATCCTCGCCGCATAACCCAAGGGCGTTTTTCTAACACTGATTCAGGGCTCATCTCCAACATATGAGATAGAGCGTTAACAGGGAGTGATCGTTTCGAAGCCGTCATCCAATTAGTGGTTGGTGCACTTGGCAAGGCAGGAATGGTACTTGGCGGCAGATGGAGACATCTCAAAGACGACCGGTAGTTTTCCAGCTACAAGGACGAAGGCGTTCCAAGGACCATCAGAACAAGACCACATGGTGAGCAAGCGAGTTAAAAATAATGCAAGTTTCCGCGAGGTAGAGTCATACGAGTTTTTGTTAAATTCATTTCCTACTTTAAATTCAGTTCTCGTAAAACCGTCGTCATTTTTATTCAGTATAATAAATGTTATATTCTTGGTTCACTTTGATCAGTCTGCCTTAATTAGCGCTTTAATTTCTAATTCAACTGCTTAATGATTAGTGCACTGTCACCCCATTCCTGGGATGAGAGTCCGTCCAAGCTTTCTTGTAAATTATTTGTTTTAAGGTCATAAACTTAAAGACCGGGGCCCTTAGCTTGGATAGTTGCATATTTCGCTCATTTGTTGGGCAGGTTGACGGGACAAATTAAATAATAGTTCCCCATCGAGGAGAAAGTCACAACAACACATTTCAATTGCAGCAATGGTTGTCGAATATAAATCAATTTAATGCATAGGCAACTTTTATATGAGTATGGCATGGAATGTAGAAAACTTTGATGTAATAAGAAAAGCCATGAAAAATAAAAAAGATGTGCATTTATACATGCGGTACATATACAGTAATCACAGGCAGACCTGTAGTCTTACTTTACCATTACTTTTGCGTTGTAGCTGACGAAGGTCTATGTATTCAACAAGTACCGATATTAAAGTATCACACTGGAGTCTTCTGGGTATAATGGCTATTGTACGAACAGGTACAACAACAAACAATAACAAGGCAACACAATAAATGACTATCCAAGCTAAGGGCGCCAGTATTTATGTTTATGACCTAAAAACAAATAATTTATAAGATACATTATATCGGGCAAACTCCGCATCAATAACTGATAGTAAACAAAAACAAGTTTTAGTCTATTCGAAACATTAAAAAATAGTGAAAAGAAAACCGAAACAAAACACAATTAACAACAGGCACCATACATTTCTTTTTTTTTTCTAATTGCTTTACGTCGCACCGACACAGATAGGTCTTATGGCGACGATGGGATAGGAAAGGCCTAGGAGTTGGAAGGAAGCGGCCGTGGCCTTAATTAAGGTACAGACGCAGCATTTTCCTGGTATAAAAATGGGAAACCACGGAAAACCATCTTCAGGACTGCCAACAATGGGATTCGAACCCACTATCTCCCGGGTGCAAGCTCACAGCCGGTGTTTCTTCAGACGTGGAAATAACATTTTTAATGATCCGAATTTCTGACAGGAAATTGAACTCGTATCGAATCAAACCGTGCAAAATTATACAATCTCAGTTATGCTCCTCAAATAACATCATAAGTACTGGGTTAAGTAATGTTTAAAATTCGAATAAATGGAAATACATTATGATGTCCGAATGAGATGAATTTTCATATGATACTTTCATGCATATTCTGAGATGATAATTCTATTCTTATACTTATTGGATATACAGGGTTTCAAACTTCAATATTTGAATGAAATCAAAAATGTTATACTTGGTTTGAAAAGTAATATTGTCTAGTTCTTTTTTTTATAATTTAGTACAGTTCAATATATGTCCCAATTGTGGTATGGCATAATCCAAACGGTAATCGACCTCTTGCCACATCCTGGCAAGAATATCTGGGTGGTGATGGTTGCCACACGAGAGATAATCAGAGCGAGCAAGCAGCATTATTTAACTCAGAATGCATCGTAACAATCACCATCACAACAATTAAATACATATCTCAAACGTTTTGTACACGCCATGTGCGCTGAGGAGCGTTGACCTTGATATGATCGAGCAGTGGCCTCTCCTTGTCAGTGCAGTGCAATGGTGACGCCAGGACAGAAGATTCAGAATATGGTGGTGATGCACCTATTGACAAACCTATTCGACAATGGCTTCGTACTGTTAAAGAAATTTGAAGTGTTTTGAAACAAAATTCGCCGGGTATGCCTCGTGTGTCTGAAGTGAACGTGGAATATGTAAAGAGACCTTAGACATTTTTCGGAGACATATAAAGAACCTTGTTTATGCGGAGAAGATTCAAGAAGTATATTATGTAAACCACCTGCTAGAAAGGATCAGTCTTGATGTCAACCTTTCAAGCTATGTGTAACACATTTAATATATTTTTTTATTTCATTAAAATATTTAACTTCAAAACCCCGGAATTCCTTTGCGGATACCTTGTACTGTGTATTCAGAATGGTGTGCAGTAGCGCTAGCATTTGTTTACAGCATTAGTTTGATGAATGTCGGGCGATTAATTGGCATCACAAGATTCTCGTACTTTAGGGAAGAGTTTGTGAGTACTATAAATGCTAAAACAACAGGGCGGATTCAGAATGGAATATGTGTCGATCATTGAAGGGCTAGTGAATTTAGGGAGAGAGAACCACTTTTTCACCAAGAAATTACCGACTGACTAATTGAGCGGTCGCAGATTAAGCATCTTACTGTATCAGTCGTCGGAGCACTGAATGTAAACAAGAATTAGTTTCTGTCATATCCGAGTTCAATAATGTTTTGAACGCGGAATACGTACTGTCAATGCTTTAGTGAATTCTTTTATACAATTCGCATTACGTCGCACGGACACAGATAGCTCTTATGGCGACGATGGGATAGGAAAGGTCTAAGAGTGGGAAGGAAGTGGCCGTGTCCTTAATTAAGGTACAGCCCCAGCATTTACCTGGTGTGAAAATAGGAAACCATGGAAAACCAACTTCAGGGCTGCCAACAGTGGGATTCGAACCCACTATCTCCCGGATTCAAGCTCACAGCTACGTACTCCTAACCACACGGGCAACTCGCCCGGTAAAGTGGATTTAGTTCGCATATTTGAAAGAAACTAAATGACTCTCTTATAAGCGTGATTAACTTTCGACTTATTATTTTCGTTATTGGTAAACATATCACAGAATAATGAAGTAAAAATGAACTGGGTTCACTCCTTGTCTGATTCGCAAGTTTCCTGGACGAACTGTCCAATTATCGAAAGAAAGCATTGATATTTTACTATCCCAAAGGAAGGTGTAATTAGTCTACGATACAGGTAATAATAACTATGTCAGCATTATTTTTCTCTGGGATAGGGAGATGTTGAAGTGAGCTACAAGAGTGGGGACTTGCAGACTGTCCAGAATGCGAATACGGAGTTGCCAAACAAAATCTAATTACTGAGTGTCCCTCTACGATTTTCATTGGGAAGATGGCTCCATGGCTAAATGGTTAGCGTGCAGGCCTTTTGTCACAGGAGTTCCGGGTTCGATTCACGGTAGGGTCGGGAATTTTAAACATAATTTTTTGATTGCGCTGACACGGGGCCTGGGTGTGTGTGTCGTCTTCATCATCATTTCATCCTCATCCCGACGCGCAGGTCACCTACGGTGTCAAATCAAAATACCTGCATCTGGCGAGCCAAACTTGTCCTCGGATACTCCCGGCACTAAAAGCCATACGCCATTTCACTGGGAAGATTTATTATTTCATGCCTCCGCTATACAACTACTGTATGCGTTTAGACATTACATTTCTAATTTATTATGCAAAAACATTGTTCGTACAATTTCATAAATGCATTTTTCTAGTATTTTTAATCACTATTCCCGAAACCAGCACATTCAGTCATGTTGACAGTGTCTTTTATAATGTCGTTAATATTTTATGGTGGCATTTTGTTTGCTATGTTTTAGTGACACATTCATTTTTAATTTTTTTCTTTCCTACTTCATTTTCTGTTATTTTACACTGACGAGGGAACGTATACATGCGTTACACTCGGATTCGGTTGAAATTTGGTAGGAATATTCGTGCGAGGAAGTAGAATACTAAGGTGAAAACTGCATGTGCCCAGCGCAAGTCTAAACGCCAAAAGTGAACAAATAAGTAGTCGTAAAATTAGAAGTGCCGTGGGAATATCGGAGTGTGGCGGAGAGGTAGGGAGGAGGGAAGCAGCGGACGTGTACCAACCAGGCTGTAACGAGCTGCGCCAGCAGCCAGGCAGCGTATAGTTAGCGCGTTCCCCGTAATGTCCCGATCAGATGTGCAAAACGTAAATATGAAAACAGCACATGAAACAAGTATACAAAGGTCGATGTTTGAACAACGATGTCATTAAGGTTTGAAAAATTCATGCCCGAGTTCTTGTTACTCGTTGTATTCTACTGCCTCCCACGAATATTCCTACCAAATTTCAATCGAATCCGAGTGCAACACGTGTATGTGTTCCCTCGTGAGTGTAAAAAGTGTGCTGTTTAACTGTTACAAAATTCCATTAAACAAATACTGTAGAGAATAGAATTACTGAACCTGGGCTTGAAAGGCAATAGTTTAGGGAAATTGTATGAAATCAATAGAGATTATACATTTTTATTTATTTATTTCAGTGGCATTTAAACATCACTTATAGATGGTTATCTGAAGAGTTTCAACGATTTATACCCTGGATAACACGACCAACAGCCAGAGGGGTGGCGATAGCAGAGTGACCTGCGTAAGCTAGAGGAGGGATGTCAGGGGCAGTAACCACTGCGGGAGCGGCAACAACAGTTGGGACGACGATACGAGGGCCGAGGTAGCAGGGAGTAGCCAAGACGACGGCTACCAGGCTGAGGAGGACGAACTGAAATAAAAACATAACATCATTTAAACCATTTTAAAGTTGAAAATTGTCCCTAAAAGTAAAATATGTTTATACGTGATGTATATTACCGAACAAATTTTGATATACGTACTTCTCCGGTAATAATAATAATAACAATAAATTCATGTGGCTATTTGTAGCCTGGGTCAGCCCATGTAAGTCAGACCGTCGGATGAGGTTGGATGGCACCTGCCGTGTATAGAAATAGTAGTGTTGTGGTGGGGGATTGCGTTATATGTGGTGTTTTGGTTGCAGGGATGTTGGGGACAGTACTAACAATCTGTCCTCGATGGAAGGGAATTAACCATTGGAGACAGACATATCCCATAATACGTAACTCAGTATTACAAATGTATTAAATCAAAATATTACCTATGTAAAATAAACAGGTCTTGGAAATTTAAAACTGTGAAAATTTCTGTATTTTTCAGAAAACCATAATATTATATTTAAAGAAGTCTATGAAAACTGTACATTGTGTTACCGAAAGCATGAGGGAACTATAATCGAATTTATCTTTATCCCCTTTATCGAGGGGAGACTTAGGCAGATTTACACTCACATGTTTGATTACACATATCTTCCATAATTATCATCAAATCTAAGTGAAACTCGGTACACTAATTTAAAATGACCTAATGAGTTGCTGTGTACGTTTAATGGACAATGTGGTAATTTTCTCTTACGTTATTGAAGTTTAATTTTTTCCATACGCCACTGTGTTTCGGTATACATTTTGCGTAAGTTATGAAATCAAATTTCAAATTTAAGATATATTAATAATCTAATCAAATATGGAGACTTCAAGGTGCAGCAACTATTTCCTAAATATTTTTGTTGATTTTCTGCAATTTTTTGCACTTCGTGGTAATTTTTTCTTATTATTAAAACAATAATTTAATATATATTTTTTATTATACAACATATTAAAATTCTACTCCACTTCAAGCTTTGTTTATATTTGGGTGACTTGTGTTCAAAATTTTGGGAAATGACATCAAGTAGTTGTTGAGAAAGTTGTAGCTAAAGCATGAAAGGTATGAAATTCAGAAAATCAAAGAACTTTTCATAATAAAGTTTCAAAATTACACCTCTCCTAAAACTGTCCATAACCATACTCCTCTTCTTCATTAGCATCCTCTGCTTCTCTCTTGTCTTCTCTGCTTCTCTCCCTAGCTGCCTGTTGAATGGTCTGCAATGATGCCTCTGCCTTTGCAACTCCTTGTTCATCAATGGACCTAAGTATTTGTTCTGTGAGGACTCCAGGTGTAAGTCCCAGACTCCTGAGGATGTGAAGTATGGCCAAATTCCCATCATTAAGTACTGCTGCGGCATCCAAAGCAGCAATCTTCACCACTAATTTGGAAATAAACACTGTCTTAGGACACCTCTTCCAAATGAAAGCACTGAAGCTTTCATTTTGATTTTTGAGTTTGGCATGTAAACATCTTCTCAACAAGTCTGGTGCAGCTAGAACCCTAAAAGTTGGTTTGATAGCGAGCAAAACGGCTTCAGGAAGATTGTTTTATGTGTGTAAGTCTCACCAGCTTCCATGGCTTTCAAAACCTTGCACCACTTATGAGAACACAGGAAATGCTGAAGTGTAGTGTCAGTCGACAGGTAATGAAACCATATAGCCCACACAGCTCTTCTCATCTTCTCCAAGTCTAATGGCACTGCCATAATGAACTATCAATTCTCTTCTTGGTCAGCCTATGTTTTCCTCCAAGTGACTTACCGTCTTTCAAAACTTGCCTTTATTTTCTGCGACAAGTCTCCTCAACCGTCCACCCATCCTTTTCTGGACATGACCAATGCACTACAGCTTTTTTAAACTACAGTCATTCCCATAGGGTTGGCTTTCAGCTACAGTCTTGAAAGCAATGTAGTCACCATCCCCAAGTACTTTACATATCTTACATCATATTTCTGAAGGAACGATGAAAAATTAGTTTCATACCTGCACCTTCCATCCCACCACTTGAACCTGAATAATTCCTGCTGCACGCACTTTTATGAGCATCTTGCCAATCCTTTTCCTTTTCACTGCCCATGCCTCTCGTGTACAAGGCACATAAAGGACAATGTTTTGACATAACATTAAATCTAACACCTTCCCAGTGGCAACACTAATGACAGATGACACTCCATTCAACGATGTATGTCCCCTCTTCATCCACGAGTTGTCAGAAGAAACAGCCAAGTCTTTAGGTTCTACTTCATTATTCTCTAGAACAGCTTCCTGAACAGCTACTTTCATGCTCTCTTCACTAACCTCTTCCACTGCATTCAAAAGTGACATGTTCATAGCAGTGAATCTTGCTGTTGGAGCGGGCATCTTCATAATACCACATAACAAGTTCCCATCTTCTCTACCAAAACCAACACACCTTCATAAATTCTGTTATAGGACTTGGATGTTTTCAATGGTATATCACTGATGCAATTTTCACACAAAATATGTGATATACATACTAAACCTTCTCTCTTCTCATCATCCATCAAAGTCACCTTTCCACCACAATCAGAACACCTACAAGCTTTCTGTGTACTTCTGCCAACAATTCAGTATGAATAATTCTAAACCCACTCCTTCCTCCATTATTTTCTTCTTCTCGTAGAATGCCTGGTCCTATTTTCTGTTTCGAAGAACTTACAGATGAATCCAGGTTTACAATTTCAGGTCTGTGTCTAACCTCACCCTGTCGTCTTGACTTTGTGTTGTTTATATGTGATTTTTTATACTTCTTATACACTTTACCAATCCTAGGCATTGTGTAAATACTTATAGGGATCACTAAACCGCTGAATTACACCAAGGGATCACTAAACCACTGAATTATATCAATCACTAGCAAGATACCCGTGCTTCGCTACGGTATTATACTGAAATTTATAATTGAATGTTTAACGTTTTATATATATCCCGCCGATATTCGCGATCTGACCCGTTTACTGAGAGATTACGGCAAAGTTCCTCCCATTTTTCAATCGTTTTTCCAGCAATCGATTTCGTATTTCCCGGGCTAGGTCCAGGTAATCCACCCGGTCAGTTGGGTCCCTAAATCTTAGCCATGCTTTCCTATAAGCATTTTTAGTGTGGATGAAATTCTTGAGGAGATCCGGCGTGGTGTCCTCTTAGGTGCCTTGGCGGTACTGAACCGGCGGCCGGACAGCAATCGTAGTCAATACCCGTCCAGGACCCGTTTCCAGCACGGTCCGCACATTTTGACGACGGTCCAGAACATTATTATTATTATTATTATTATTATTATTATTATTATTATTATTATTATTATTATTATTATTATTATTGATGTTCTGGACCCCACAGCAAGATGCAAGACTTCTACTTGGCGGTAAATTACATCTGCTGCCATTGTCATTGATGACAGTATGACCAGCACCATTGTCGCCCGTAGGCAAGTGCGCAGGACTTCTGGCGATACGAATGACATACTTCCGTGTATTATTGACCTCATTAGAGAAGTGAATAATTGCACGGTCAATCTTATACCTCTCGTTTATTTCAAATGTGTTTAAATTTCTATTTATATGCCAGAAGAATCTACTGTAATCTAAGAAGGTTCTCCAAAGGAAAGGATGGCTCTTGAAAACGAACCCAGAAAGATTAAAAATGATCGGTTTATGATCAGAATAAGTCCATTGAAAATCAACAGTCATTCAACCGGGTCAGGAATGGAATTAATATAGCCCCCAGCTAGCGGTGAGGATAGGAATTGTGCCGGCTGCCGAAGCCTGTCCCACTCCTCTGGAGCAATGATTAGTGAATGACAAATGAAGTGAAATGATATTGGAGAGTGTTGCTGGAATGAATGATGACGGGGAAAACCGGAGTACCCGGAGAAAAACATGTCCCGCCTCCGCTTTGTCCAGCACAAATCTCACATGGAGTGACCTGGATTTGAACCACGAAACCCAGCGGTGAGAGGCCAGCGCGCTGCCGCCTGAGCCACGGAGGCTCCTTATAAGTACATTAGGAACAGTAAAATCAATTGGCCTCACCTCCGTCTTCACCCCACCGCGGTTAAGTTGATTTACCCCTCCCCCCCAAAAAAAGAAGGCGTGTTTCTTTATGATTAAAGGAGATTCCAAATACCAATGTTTACGTGTGTTACCTTCAGTTTTGAGATATAAGTATTCCCATAAAAATAATTAACTTTTTCACTTACTTTCACACTCCCCCCCCCTTAAGTGAATTTTCCAGCAAAGAATATTTGTTTCTTTAATAGTAAAGGATCTTCAAAATACCGATTATCTTCAGATGTTGAGATATGTGTCCTCATGAAACGAATTCAACTCCTTTTCACATCCGCCCCAAAAGATGATTCCCCGATCCCTCCTCCCCCAAAACGCGTCGTTTTATTTTTAAAGAAGATCTAAATACCAATTTTTACGTCTGTAACAACTTTAGATTTTCTTAGATGTAAGTATACTCTTACAATTAATTCAATTAATTTTTCAATTTTTCACCCCCCCCCCCCTCACCACCCACCCTCCTTTCATTGGATTTTCCGAGAATACCTGTTTGTTTACTTTAACAGGAGATTCCAAATACCAGTTTTTACATCTGTAAAATTTTACGTTTCTGAGATATACTGTAGATATAGTGTTTCTAAAAATTCACCCCAATTTGTCACTCCTGTTTAACCCCCATTAATTAGATTTTCCAAAAAACAAAATAATACATGTTTCTGTATTTTGAAAGAAGATTCCATATACTAACTGTCTGGTCTGTAATGTCTTCAGTTTCTGAGATATAAGTATCCTCATTAAAGACATTCAACAACTTATTCACACTTTTCACCCCTCCTATTGGGATTTTCCGAAAAGAAAAAATACGTGTTTCTTTATTTTGAAAGGACATTCTAAGTACCAATTTTTACATCTGTAAACTTTTAAAATTTTTGAGATATAGATACACTCATTTTAAAAATTCACTCCCCTTTCAACCCTCCACTATTTGGATTTTCCAAAAACGAAAAGTACATGTTTCTTTATTTATAAAGGAGATCCCAAATACCGATTTTCAGGTCTGTGACATCTTCAGTTTCTGAAATATAAGGATCCATATTAAAGGAATTCAACCATTTTTCACCCCTTTTCACCCCTCCTATTGGGATTTTCCGAAAACAAAAAAATACGTGTTTCTTTATTTTGAACGTAGATTCTATGCACCAATTTTTAGATCTGTAAACTTTCAAAGTTTCTCGATATAGATACAGTCACTTTAAAAATTCAGCCCCTTCCCACCCTCCCAGTAATTGGATTTTCCAAAAACAAAAAAACACGTGTTTCTTTATTTTTAAAAGAGATCAAAATTACCAATTTTCAGGTCTGTAATATCTTCAGTTTCTGATATATAAGTACCGGTATCCTGATTAAAGGCATTCAACCCCTTTTTTACCCTTTTCCCCCCTCCTATTGGGATTTTCTGAAAACAAAAAAATACGTATTTCCTCATTTTTAGAGAAGACATTAAATACCAATTTTTACGTCTGTAAACTTTGCAGGTTTGGAGATATATATACACTCATTTTAAAATTTCACCCCCTTAACGACGGAATTTCCAAAAATCCTCTCTTTGCGTGCACCTACATGTTAATATGAATGTATCCCCAAAATTTCATTTCTTTATGTCCAGTAGTTTTGGCTCGGCGATGATGAATCAGTCAGTCAGTCAGTCAGTCAGTCAGTCAGTCAGTCAGTCAGTCAGTCAGTCAGTCAGTCAGTCAGTCAGTCAGTCAGTCAGTCAGTCAGTCAGTCAGTCAGTCAGGACAAGTTATTTTATATATATAGACTAGCAAGATACCCGTGCTTCGCTACGGTGTTATACTGAAATTTATAATTGAATGCTTATTGTTTTAGATATATACTCCGCCGAAATTCGCGATCTGACTCGTTTTCTGCGAGAATCCACCAAAATTCCAGATCTGACTCGTTTTCTATTAGATTACGGCACGTTTCCTCCCATTTATCAATCTTCTTTTCCAGCAATCGATTTCGTGCTTCCCGGGCTAGGCTCCGGTATTCCTCCCGGTCAGTTAGGTCCGTAAATCTTTGCCATCTTCTCCTATAATCATTTTTAATATGGATAAAATCCTTCAGGAGATCCGGCGTGGTGTCATATTGGGCGCCTTGGCGGCACTGAACCCGCGGCCGGACTGCATTCTTAGTCATTACCCGTCCAGGAGCCGTTACCAGCGCGGTCCGCACATTTGACGACGGTCCGGAACATTATTATTATTATTATTATTATTACTATTATGTGTTGCTAGAATGGCTGATGACAGGGAAAACCGGAGTATCCGTAGAAAAACCTGCCCCGCCTCCGTTTTGTCCAGCACGAATGTCACATGGAGTGACCGGGATTTGAACCACGGAACCCAGCTGTGAGAGGCCGGCGCGCTGCCGCCTGAGCAACGGAGGATCCTTATAAGTACATTAATAACAGTAAAATCAATTGGTCTCACCTCCTTCTACACCCCACCGCCGTTAAGTTTATTTACCGCCACACACCCCCCCCCCCCCCAAATTAAAAGAATGCTTGTTTCTTTATGTTTAAATGAGATTCCAAACACCAATGTTCACGTCTATTACCTTCAGTTTTGAGATATAAGTATCCCAATAAAAATAATTTACTTTCTGCACTTCATATCACAATACTCCCCCCCCCCCTAAGTGAATTTTCACGCAAAAAATACTTGTTTCTTTAATAGTAAAGGATCTTCTTAAATACCAATGATCACGACTCTAACTTCTTCAGTTTTTTATTTATGTGTCCTCATGAAAGGAATTCAACTCCTTTACACTCCCGCCCTCCAAGATGGTTTCCCGCCCAAAACGCGCCTTTCTTTGTTTTTAAAGGAGATCCAAATACGAATTTTCACGTCTGTAACAACTTTAGTTTTTAGTTTTTTTTTATTCATTGGATTTTCCGAGAATACGTGTTTCTTTACTTTTAAAGCAGATTGAAAATATCAAATTTCACGTCTGTAACATCTTCATTTTTGATATATCAGTAGCCTAATTAAAAGAATTCAACACCATTTTCAGTCAATTTTACCGCCCCCCCCTCCACCAAAGTGATATTTCCGAAAACTAAAAATACACGTTTCTTTATGTTTAATAGAGATAAAAAATACCATTTTTCACTTCTGTAACATGTTAAGTTTTTTTTAGATATACTGTAAAAATTCTCATTTTTAAAATTTCACCCCTTTTGAGTTCCCCTTAAGTGGAGTTTCCAAAAACAAATCACCTATGTTTCTTTACATTTACAGGAGATTCCAAACACCCACTTTTTACGTCTGTAACATTCTACGTTTCCAAGATATTCTGTAGATATAGTCTTTCAAAAAATTCACCCCAATTTGTCACTCCTGTTTAACCGCCATTAATTGGATTTTCCAAAAACTAAAAAACACGTGTTTCGTTATTTTTAAAGGAGATCCGATATACAAATTTTCAGTTCTGTAATATCTTTCGTTTCTGACATATATGTATCCTCATTAAAGGCATTCAACCCATTTTTCACCCTTTTACACCCCTCCCATTGGGATTTACAGGAAACAAAAAATACGTGTTCCTCTATTTTTAGAGGAGATTCCAACTACCAATTTTTACATCTGTAAATTTTAAAGTTTTAAGATGTAGACACACTCATTTTAAAAAATTCACCCCCCCCCCCCGCTTTTCACCCCCCAATACTTGGATTTTCCAAAAACGAAAACATACGTGTTTCTTTACTTTTAAAGTAGATTCCAAATACCAATTTTAAGGTCTGTAATATCTTCAGGTTCTGAAATATAAGTAGCCTCGTTAAAGGCATTCAACCCATTATTCACCCTTTTACACCCTTCTTATTGAGATTTTCAGAAAACTTAAGAATACGTGTTTCTTTATTTTTAAAGGAGATTCTAAATACCAATATTTACATCTATAAACTTTAAATGTTTTGAGATATAGATACACAATTTTTTTTTAAATCACCCCCTTTTCACCCCCCCCCCCGCATTAATTGGATTTTCCAAAAACAAAAAAATACGTGTTTCTTTTTTAAAGGAGATCCCAAACACCAATTTTCAGGTCTGTAATATCTTCAGGTTCTGAAATATAAGTAGACTCATGAAAGGCATTCGACCCCTTCTTCAACCTTTTCCACCCTTCCTATTAGGATTTTCCGAAAACAAAATATACGTGTTTCTTTATTTTTAAAGGAGATTCTAAATACCAATTTTCACATCTATAACCTTTAAAAGTTTTGAGATATAGATACACTCATTTTAAAATATTACCCCCTTTTCCCCCCTCCCTTAATTGGATTTTCCAGAAACAAAAAATACGTGTTTCTTTATTTTTAAAGGAGATCCCAAACACCGATTTTCAGGTCTGTAATATCTTCAATTTCTGAGATATAAGTAGCCTCATTAAAGGCATTCAACCCTTTTTCCACCCCTTTTCACTCCTCCTATTGCGATTTTCCGAAAACAAAAAAATATGTGTTTCTTTATTTTTAATGAAGATTCTAAATACCAGTTTTTACATCTGCAAACTTTAAAATTTTGGAGATATAGATTCACTCATTTTAAAAATTCACCCCCTTTTCACCCTCCCATTAATTGGCTTTTGCAAAAACAAAAAAATACGTGCTCCTTTATTTTTAAAAGAGATCAAAAGTACCAATTTTCAGGTCTGTAATATCTTCAGTTTCTGAGATATAAGTACCGGTATCCTGATTGAAGGCATTCAACCCATTTTTCCCCATTTTCACCCTTTTTCACCCCTCCTATTGAGGTTTTCAGAAAACAAAAAAATACGTGTATCCTTATTTTAAAAGAAGATTCTAAATACCAATTTTTACATCTGCAAACTTTTAAAGTTTTGAGATATAGATACACTTTTTTTAAAATTTCACCCCCCTTTTAACCCCCTTAGCGACGGAATATCAAAAACTCCTCTCTTAGCGAGCACCTACATCTTAATATGAATAAATCCCCAAAATTTCATTTCTTTATGTCCAGTAGTTTTGGCTCGGCGATGATGAATCAGTCAGTCAGTCAGTCAGTCAGTCAGGACAAGTTATTTTATACATATAGACTAGCAAGATACCCGTGCTTCGCTACGGTATTATACTGAAATTTATAATTGAATGCTTATTGTTTTAGATATATAATCCGACGAAATTCGCGATCTGACTCGTTTTCTGCGAGAATCCACCAAAATTCCCGATCTGACTGGTTTTCTATTATTTTACGGCTCGTTTCCTCCCATTTTTCAATCTTCCTTTCCAGCAATCGATTTCGTACTTCCCGGGCTAGGCTCAGGTATTCCTCCCGTTCAGATGGGTCCGTAAATCTTTGCCATCTTTTCCTATAATCATTTTTAATATGGATAAAATCCTTCAGGAGATCCGGCGTGGTGTCATATTGGGTGCCTTGGCGGCACTGAACCCGCGGCCGGACTGTATTCTTAGTCATTACCCGTCCAGGAGCCGATTCCAGCGCGGTCCGCACATTTGACGACGGCCCGGAATATTATTATTATTATTATTATTATTATTATTATTATTATTATTATTATTATTATTACTATTATGTGTTGCTAGAATGGCTGATGACAGGGAAAACCGGAGTATCCGGAGAAAAACCTGCCCCGCCTCCGTTTTGTCCAGCACGAATGTCACATGGAGTGACCGGGATTTGAACCACGGAACCCAGCTGTGAGAGGCCGGCGCGCTGCCGCCTGAGCAACGGAGGATCCTTATAAGTACATTAATAACAGTAAAATCAATTGGTCTCACCTCCTTCTACACCCCACCGCCGTTAAGTTTATTTACCGCCACCCCCCCCCCCCCCAAATTAAAAGAATGCTTGTTTCTTTATGTTTAAATGAGATTCCAAACACCAATGTTCACGTCTATTACCTTCAGTTTTGAGATATAAGTATCCCAATAAAAATAATTTACTTTCTGCACTTCATATCACAATACTCCCCCCCCCCCTAAGTGAATTTTCCCGCAAAAAATACTTGTTTCTTTAATAGTAAAGGATCTTCTTAAATACCAATGATCACGACTCTAACTTCTTCAGTTTTTTATTTATGTGTCCTCATGAAAGGAATTCAACTCCTTTACACTCCCGCCCTCCAAGATGGTTTCCCGCCCAAAACGCGCTTTTCTTTGTTTTTAAAGGAGATCCAAATACGAATTTTCACGTCTGTAACAACTTTAGTTTTTATTAGATGTATGTATTCTCATACAATTAAGCCAATTAATTTTTCAATTCTCCCCCCCCCCCGCTTCATTGGATTTTCCGAGAATACGTGTTTCTTTACTTTTAAAGCAGATCGCAAATATCAAATTTCACGTCTGTAACGTCTTCATTTTTGTGATATCAGTAGCCTAATTAAAAGAATTCAACACCATTTTCAGTCACTTTTACCACCCCCCTCCACCCAAGTGGTATTTCCGAAAACTAAAAACACACGTTTCTTTATGTTTAATAGAGATAAACAATACCTTAACTTCTGTAACATGTTAAGATTTTTAGATATACTGTAAAAAATTCTCATTTTAAAATTTCACCCCTTTTGAGTTCCCCTTAAGTGGAGTTTCCAAAAACAAATCACCTATGTTTATTTACATTTACAGGAGATTCCAAACACCCACTTTTTACGTCTGTAACATTTTACGTTTCCAAGATATTCTGTAGATATAGTCTTTCAAAAAATTCACCCCAATTTGTCACTGCTGTTTAACCGCCATTAAGTGGATTTCCCCAAAACTAAGAATTACGTGTTTCTTTATTTTTAAAGGAGATCCCATATACAAATTTTCAGTTCTGTAATATCTTTCATTTCTGAGATATATGTATCCCCATTAAATGCATTCAACCCATTTTTCACCCCTTTTACACCCCTCCTATTAGGATTTACAGGAAACAAAAAAATACGTGTTCCTTTATTTTTAGAGGAGATTCTAACTACCAATTTTTACATCTGTAAATTTTAAAGTTTTAAGATGTAGACGCACTCATTTTAAAAAATTCACCCCCCCCTTTTCACCCCCCAATATTTGGATTTTCCAAAAACGAAATAATACGTGTTTCTTTACTTTTAAAGTAGATCCAAAATACCAATTTTCAGGTCTGTAATATCTTCAGGTTCTGAAATATAAGTAGCCTCATTAAAGGCATTCAACCCATTTTTCACCCTTTTACACCCTTCCTATTGGGATTTTCCGAAAACAAAAGAATACGTGTTTCTTTATTTTTAAAGGAGATTCTAAATACCAATTTTTACATCTATAAACTTTAAAAGTTTTGAGATATAGATACACTCATTTTAAAAAAATCACCCCCTTCCCCCCCCCCCATTAATTGGATTTTCCACAAACAAAAAAAACACGTGTTTCTTTATTTTTAAAGGAGATCCCAAACACCAATTTTCAGGTCTGTAATATCTTCAGGTTCTGAGATATAGGTATCCTCATTAAAGGCATTCAACCCATTTTCACCCCTTTTCACTCCTCCTATTGCGATTTTCCGAAAACAAAAAAATACGTGTTTCTTTATTTTTAATGAAGATTCTAAATACCAATTTTTACATCAGCAAACTTTAAAAGTTTCGAGATATAGATTCACTCATTTTAAAAATTCACCCCCTTTTCACCCTCCCATTAATTGATTTTCCAAAATCAGAAAAATACGTGTTTCTTCATTTTTAAAAGAGATCAAAAGTACCAATTTTGAGGTCTGTAATATCTTCAGTTTCTGATATATAAGTACCGGTATCCTGGTTAAAGGCATTCAACCCATTTTCCCCCATTTTCACCCTTTTTCACCCCTCCTATTGGGATTTTCTGAAAACAAAAAAATACGTGTTTCCTTATTTTTAAAGAAGATTCTAAATACACAATTTTCACATCTATAAACGTTTAAAGTTTTGAGATATAGATACACTCATTTTGAAACTTCATCCCCCCTTTTCACCCCCTTACCGAAGGAATATCCAAAAATCCTCTCTTAGCAAGCACCTACATCATAATGTGAATATATCCCCAAAATTTCATTTCTTTATGTCCAGTAGTTTTGGCTCGGCGATGATGAATCAGTCAGTCAGTCAGTCAGTCAGGACAAGCTATTTTACAGTATATATATAGACTAGCGAATGTACCCGTGCTTCGCTACGGTATTCTACATTGTATTCGAATATCGATGTAAATAGTGTACATGCAGTAAATAAGGTTGTTTTAAAATTGCATGTCTCTTAGCGTTATCCGAGAAAGAGCATGGGGAGGTCCCCGTACGTTGTTTCCAATGTAAAGTGTTTGTTACGGATTTGTGATATAACGGCAGGCTCACTTGCCTACTGCCATTCACTATCGAGTTGGGAAGTTTACATTATAATTGGAGGCCCCATTGCCTACTGCGCGGTCACAATCAAGTTGGGAGTGTTCGTTACAAAGGCAGGCCCCATTTCCTACTCCCAAACAGATTACAGTCGAGGAGATTTTATTATAATGGCAGGCAAATTCCCTACCACCATTCAAAATTGAGTTGTGCCGTTATCATTATAATGTCAGGCCGATTTTCCTACTGCCAGCCAGCTTACTGCCAGTCACACCAAGTTGGTGAGTTTCCATCAAAATAGCAGGCCACTATGCCTAATGCCAGTCACATTTTAGATGAGGACATTTGTTTATGATGGCGGGCACCCTTGCCTTCTGCCAAACACAATCGGGAAGTTTTACACAAAACTTAATGCTCACTTGCCTTCTGCAAGTCAAATCGAGAAGCGAACTATTCATTACAATTGTAGACCTTCCTTACTAATGACAGTTACACGGGAGTTGGAGAAGGGCCCTTTCATACAGCCAGTCAAAGTCGGTGTGGGGAGTACTGATTACATTAGCAGACCCGCCCTTTCCCGATCGCTACAAATCGACATCAGTGAATATATATAGACCGACATACGAAAGTATATGCGTGTTTACAATATTGAAGACCTTCATTTACAGATTAACTGCTACTAAACGTACGTCATATCGACAAAGAATTATACTATAAGACACGCCGGATTTAGTGCCCTAAATGGCTGGTCCTATGATATGTCATCTATTCTAGGGTCAGATTGAGTTAGAAACGTGGAACAGGGTAACGTTTTTGTAAGATTATTTCACATTACATTACTTTTCGGATAATTATGTGACAGCTACATACATAGCATTTGGCTCACATATGGCTACTGGGTGGGCCAATTTTCGTGAAGAGTTTGATGATTCTGTATTTCATATAAGTAATCGAAAGTATGAATTATGCTTGTGAAAATTCCAAACTGACTTAACATCGATTAATAGAGAAAAATCAAGCGTAAAAGAGATAGAGATACGGCAAAAAGTCACAAGACCAAGGTTGTAGATCATTCCAAATTGAACGGAGATTGTGCAATCCGTTATGTGATAGGAATTTCCGGAGGTCTGCACCATCATTAAAATTGCCTGCATATTTCGATATTCTTCGGGGATAAAAAGTGAAAAATGTAATAATCTAGGATGTTTTCCGTTCGTTACAGGCTAAAACGTATAATTTTGTCAAATTTCAATTATCTTCTTTTTTTCTTCTGGCAGATTATGCCGCAATCTGGATTTTGGGCGAGGCGGTTAAAAATTAGGACATTCAGGAAACTAAACCAAAAATTGTGCAGATGGTCATTATTACCCCTTAAACGGAAAGCTGTACGAAAATTTCGCCAAAATAGTCCGTGTAGTGGCACACAGTCGTTACGATTTGATTTATATAAATAAGGAATCTGCTCCATGTAAAACACCTTTGTGGCTATGTCCGCTGGACTTAACCTGAAAAACTGACCATTCATGGTATCTCCCTTATTAATCCTCCTGACGAAAAAATGCACATGAAGAAAAGGTTTAGAGGTGGAATTCCATCACGTTTGGTCGATTTCCAGTCAGGTTGGTCTTGTTCTGTATATATTGTGGAAGAGTAAGATCACCATTTCGGTTCCCTATAAACCGCCAGTCCATTCCGGAACATGAAATGTTATTTACGTTTAAAACCTACCTTTGGACAGGTGGATGCTAAATATAAATTTTGGTTCGAATGTCTTCAGTAGTTTTCAAGTTGTAAGGAATACGCTTTACACGCACCCGCTCGTGAGTTAAGTCCGATGGGACTTGTACAGAAAAACGGTCCGTTAATGATATCTCCCTTATTAATCCTCGTATCGAAATGATGCACATGAGAAAAAAGGTTTAGAAATTAATTTCTACCAAGGCAGGCAGATTTAAATTAACGTTGGTTGTGTATATTTTGTGGAAGTGCAAAATTCTGTTTCTGTTTCGTATAAACCCCCAGTCAGTTCAGGGATTTAGAAACAATATTTGCCCTAAAACCTGTCAAGGACAGGCGTATTCTAAATATGAGTCTTGGTGGAAATACATCCAGTAGTTTCTAGCACTCGCGTACATACGGCGTAATTAAGGAAGAAAATAACACAGTTAAGAAAGATGAAACTAATAGAAAATGGATTATAACTGAGGACAGCCGGATAACGACAAATATGTAAATGCCAAGTGAATGTATTGGAAAATCAAATGCCCCTCAATAAATTATGCTAGTGTGAGTTATGGATATAATAAAGCGGTAACAGAGGAGAAATTTAGGTCCAGTGATTCCTAGGTAAACAAATAAGAAGAAGATGACTAATGGTGTTATTACTTAATCTATTCGAGGGCGGTTATAACAACCAAAGATATTCCGCCAATATCCCGCAGATAAGCCGATTGACGCCTCTCTTGTCTTCTACCCAAGGAACAACCACGAATTTAAAAGCATGATGAGAAAAATGGCAATACGTTACTTCCCTGCTGGCATGCAGTCAGAAACTTTGGCATGGTAACCTGTAGGTTCGTTGTCGGTCTGTCTGTCACTCAATGCAGAGCATGATACCAGCGGAAAATTATAAATTTCTCCGTCATGTGAAGAGTAAGGTAAATTATGAACATAACGAAAGTTGTTTATAATGAAGAGACGTTTCCCGTACGGTAAACGAAGTTTACAGAAAATCAATATTATAAGAGAAAATGGAGATAAAACCCCGTCTTTTCAAAGATTTTAAAATGATAAGCATATCGAACCCTTCCCCGGGATGAGCATACTCTAAATATGAAGTTTGGTTGAGATCTATCTAGCCGTTTCGACGTGATGGTGGAAAAACCATTCTGGTTTTCCTATAAACACCCCGTATATTCAAAGATTTTAAAATGATATGCATATCGAAACCTTTCCCGGGATGAGTATACTCTAAATATGAAGTTTGGTTGAGATCTATCCAGCCGTTTCGACGTGATGGTGGAAAAACCATTCTGATTTTCCTATAAACCCCCCGTCTGTTCAAAGATTTTAAAATGATATCCATGTCGAACCTTCCCCGGGATGAGTATACTCTAAATGTGAAGTTTGGTCGAGATCTATCCAGCCGTTTCGACGTGATGGTGGAAAACCATTCTGGTTTTCCTATAAACCCCCCGTCTATTCTAAGATTTTAAAATGATATGCATATCGAAACCTTCCCCGGGATGAGTATACTCTAAATATGAAGTTTGGTTGAAATCTATCCAGCCGTTTCGACGTGATGGTGGAACAGACAAACAGACAAACAGACAGACAGACAAACAGACAAACAGACAAACAAACAGACACGAAACGTAAAAAGCACCAATTCGGTCTTGAGTTGACCTAAAACGGATAAATATCTGAAAAATTTGCAAAACAAAAGAAATTACAGACAGCGGACCCCCTACAATTTTATTTATATAGATGACGGATAAGCATGAGCACGTTGAAAAGTGCAGACTTCCACTTCGAGATTCATATCTCCTAAACGGTTTATGATATTAAGAAACGGTTTGCGCCATCAGACGCCCCATTTATTGCTCTAAATGTTTGTTGCTAAACCATATCCTCGTATCTCCCATATTAAGGGGGTAAATTGAGTTCCAATTTTGAATAGGGTGAAATTTGGGTGCATTTTTAACATTTTACATTACATTTTGCCTACTTATGTATAAGCTAGAATCATGAAATTAGGTACACATATGTCCCTTAATCGTGCCAATGTGCGCACCTAACGTGATGATCCTATCATTCTTATAAGTGTGTCAAACAATGAAATATACTTGTAAAAATCACCAAATTTACGAACAATCCAGAAATACGGCCAAATTTAACGTATAAGGGAGAGAGATACGACAAAATGTCACAGGACCAAAGTTGTAGATCACTCCGAATTGAAGGGACATTGTGCCATCCGTTTTGTGATACGACTTACCGTTTAGCCAAAAAATAGCTCAAAAGGAATGTCTGCACAGTCATTAAAATTGCCTCCATATTTCGATATCTTTAAGGGTAAAAAGTGAAAAATTTGAACATCTTGGAATTTTCCCGTCGGTTAGGGACCAAAAGCTATAATTTCAACAAATTTCAATTGTCTACCTCGTCTGGCAGGTTGTGCCGCCATCTTGATTTGGGGGGATAGGGGATAAAAATGAGGAAATTCCCGAAAATTTTTAAGCCCACGAAACCTATAGGTTATCGTTTTGGATATACTATACGACTGTGTTCTTATGCTGAGCCCAAAATTTGAGCCCCCCCAGCGTGCCCCCTTCAGGGAATTTTGAGAATTTCCGATTTTTCTAGGGATCCTGGGGTCATCAGTTTACCCCGTACCAAGTTTCAAATTTCTGAGATTTCTGGAAGTGCCTCATTAATTCACGTCTTTTTTCATTTTTAAATATTTATATATACATCGCTCCAGCCCGACTTGCTTTTATATATATAGATGACGGATAAGCATGAGCACGTTGAAAAGTGCAGACTTCCACTTCGAGATTCATATCTCCTAAACGGTTTATGATATTAAGAAACGGTTTGCGCCTTCAGACGCCCCATTTATCGCTCTAAATGTTTGTTGCTAAACCATATCCTCGTATCTCCCATATTAAGGGGGTAAATTCAGTTCAAATTTTCAATAGGGAGAAATTTGGGTGCATTTCTAACATTTTACATTACATTTTGCCTACGTATGTATAAGCTAGAATCATGAAATTTGGTACACATATGTCCCTTAATCGTGCCAATGTGCGCACCTAACGTGATGATCCTATCATTCTTATAAGTGTGTCAAACAATGAAATATACTTGTAAAAATCACCAAATTTACGAACAATCCAGAAATACGGCCAAATTTAACGTATAAGGGAGAGAGATACGACAAAATGTCACAGGACCAAAGTTGTAGATCACTCCGAATTGAAGGGACATTGTGCCATCCGTTTTGTGATACGACTTACCGTTTAGCCAAAAAATAGCTCAAAAGGAATGTCTGCACAGTCATTAAAATTGCCTCCATATTTCGATATCTTTAGGGGTAAAAAGTGAAAAATTTGAACATCTTGGAATTTTCCCGTCGGTTAGGGACCAAAAGCTATAATTTCACCAAATTTCAATTGTCTACCTCGTCTGGCAGGTTGTGCCGCCATCTTGATTTGGGGGGATAGGGGATAAAAATGAGGAAATTCCCGAAAATTTTTAAGCCCACGAAACCTATAGGTTATCGTTTTGGATATACTATACGACTGTGTTCTTATGCTGAGCCCAAAATTTGAGCCCCCCCCAGCGTGCCCCCTTCAGGGAATTTTGAGAATTTCCGATTTTTCTAGGGATCCTGGGGTCATCAGTTTACCCCGTACCAAGTTTCAAATTTCTGAGATTTCTGGAAGTGCCTCATTAATTCACGTCTTTTTTCATTTTTAAATATTTATATATACATCGCTCCAGCCCGACTTGCTTTTATATATATAGATAGATGACGGATAAGCATGAGCACGTTGAAAAGTGCAGACTTCCACTTCGAGATTCATATCTCCTAAACGGTTTATGATATTAAGAAACGGTTTGCGCCATCAGACGCCCCATTTATCGCTCTAAATGTTTGTTGCTAAACCATATCCTCGTATCTCCCATATTAAGGGGGTAAATTGAGTTCAAATTTTGAATAGGGTGAAATTTGGGTGCATTTTTAACATTTTACATTACATTTTGCCTACGTATGTATAAGCTAGAATCATGAAATTTGGTACACATATGTCCCTTAATCGTGCCAATGTGCGCACCTAACGTGATGATCCTATCATTCTTATAAGTGTGTCAAACAATGAAATATACTTGTAAAAATCACCGAATTTACGAACAATCCAGAAATACGGCCAAATTTAACGTATAAGGGAGAGAGATACGACAAAATGTCACAGGAAAAAAGTTGTACATCACTCCGAATTGAAGTGACATTGTGCCATCCGTTTTGTGATACGACTTACCGTTTAGCCAAAAAATAGCTCAAAAGGAATGTCTGCACAGTCATTAAAATTGCCTCCATATTTCGATATCCTTAGGAGTAAAAAGTGAAAAATTTGAACATCTTGGAATTTTCCCGTCGGTTAGGGACCAAAAGCTATAATTTCACCAAATTTCAATTGTCTACCTCGTCTGGCAGGTTGTGCCGCCATCTTGATTTGGGGGGATAGGGGATAAAAATGAGGAAATTCCCGAAAATTTTTAAGCCCACGAAACCTATAGGTTATCGTTTTGGATATACTATACGACTGTGTTCTTATGCTGAGCCCAAAATTTGAGCCCCCCCAAGCGTGCCCCCTTCAGGGAATTTTGAGAATTTCCGATTTTTCTAGGGATCCTGGGGTCATCAGTTTACCCCGTACCAAGTTTCAAATTTCTGAGATTTCTGGAAGTGCCTCATTAATTCACGTCTTTTTTCATTTTTAAATATTTATATATACATCGCTCCAGCCCGACTTGCTTTTATATATATAGATGACGGATAAGCATGAGCACGTTGAAAAGTGCAGACTTCCACTTCGAGATTCATATCTCCTAAACGGTTTATGATATTAAGAAACGGTTTACGCCATCAGACGCTTCATGTATTGCTCTACATGTTTGTTTCTAAACCATGTCCTCGTATCTCCCATATTAAGGGGGTAAATTGAGTTGAAATTTTGAATAGGGTGAAATTTGGGTATATTTTTAACATTTTACATTACTTTTTGCCTACTTATGTATAAGGTAGAATCATCAAATTTGGTACACATATGTCCCTTAATCGTGCCAATGTGCGCACCCAACGTGATGATCCTATCGTTCTTATAAGTGTGTCAAACAATGAAATATACGTGTAAAAATAACCAAATTTACGAACAATCCAGAAATACGGCCAAATTTAACGTATAAGGGAGAGAGATACGACAAAATGTCACAGGACCAAAGTTGTAGATCACTCCGAATTGAAGGGACGTTGTGCCATCCGTTTTGTGATACGACTTACCGTTTAGCCACAAAATAGCTCAAAAGGAATGTCTGCACAGTCATTAAAATTTCCAACATATTTCGATATCTTTGGGGTTAAAAGTGAAAAAATTTAACATCTCTGAATTTTTCCGTCGGTTAGGGACCAAAAGCTATAATTTCACCAAATTTCAATTGTCTACCTCGTCTGGCAGGTTGAGCCGCCATCTTGATTTGGGGGGATGGGGGATAAAAATGAGGAAATTCCCGAAAATTTTTAAGCCCACGAAACCTATAGGTTATCGTTTTGGATATACTATACGACTGTGTTCTTATGCTGAGCCCAAAATTTGAGCCCCCCCTGGCGTGCCCCCTTCAGGGAATTTTGAGAATTTCCGATTTTTCTAGGGATCCTGGGGTCATCAGTTTCTCCCGTAACAAGTTTCAAATTTCTGAGATTTCTGGAAGTGCCTCATTAATTCACGTCTTTTTTTCATTTTTAAATATTTATATATACATCGCTCTAGCCCGACTTGCTTTTATATATATATATATATAGATAGATAGATAGATAAAACTCAGATACACACACAATTATGGAATGAAGTCCTTCGTCATTCACAGCCTTCTATATCATGCTGGCTTGGTTCTACAACTGCCTGGTCAACAAGGAAAGTATATCTGGCCTTCTAAAAATTGTGGCCAGAAGTTTAACTGACAGAACTGTGTAAGAAGACATCTTGTACTGCCACAGAGGCTGAGTTATACTGCAGTGGATGATTCTTTAATTTTTAATGCCATTTATACTTCGAATTTCAATGTAAAAATTTGGGATTGTATTCTCCTTGATATACAGCTTCAAGAAATCCAATAAAAATAAATTGTTATTTTTCTTGTTTTCTGCCTACGTCTCCCCCTATCATGAGGGAACTATAATGGAATTTATCTTTAACCCCTTCATCGTTAATGGTTGGAGAGATGTACAGCAAATACATCAGGCAAGAATATAGGGGACAAAATTGTACTGAATCATATGCCAGTCGATACACAGGAATAAGGAAATCGTGAAACTAGACGTAAATGCAGTGGCGTAAGGAGGGATGTCCGTCACGGGAGGCTGCTAGAGCATCCTTGGTTGGACTTTTACGAGCATGTATGTTTTGCACATTGATAGGATATATTTACTGTTGAATGTTTATGTTGAAATTATTTAAAAAGGCACGTGCTTTTCTAACATTAATACAAGTACCGGATATCGTCACATAATAAATAATACCGCGTATCTGACAATGCTCATCCTATCCGTTATTTTCCATGAGAACAATTTTCGTTGTGTTCATTTTCCTACGCGGATGTGAAATGTAAAATGAACCTTAAATGCAGTATACTGTAGGAGATCGTAAATACGCCTTGCAAACATACATTCTTACTGTACGATACGGTAAGATTCCTTTTCTTTTAAACGTACGTGTAGAAACATGAACACAACGAAAAGATTCTGATGGACTGCATATCCATACGCGGCTGGGAGGAGTGACCAGTCGTAAGGGAAATGATGTATAGGAAGAGAATTGCCTCTTACGCAGTACTGTTTTTTTTAAGGGGCGATATATTGCAAAGATAATTCAAAGCTGGCACGCCCTATAATTATATTTTCACAGGATTTAATCACTGAGTTTAAACCGTAATTCCTGAACATCGTTTGAGGTGATTCTAAAATGTAATGATCCATAGCACGAAAAATGGAGTTGTTCCTAAATAAGTGATCATTTTAAATTTTAATGGTTTATGTCCAGAACTACATGAACTACATTTTAGGTTGTGTTGTGTTACACACTATCGTATCCTTTAATAATGTACTGATGACAATTTGCACTGACAATTTTTGTACAATCAACTCGTTACGGATGTCCAGTTTAAGTTTTAGATTACATTCCTTCATATATAATAGAGATAATCTTCCCAAAAGGACATTAATCTTTCTACAGGAATAAGCAAGCCAGTACGTAAGAAAACATACTTTCCATTTGTGATACGTCCACCCAGTTGACGATTATTATGTGCTAGTCCATCAGCCTTATTAACATTCACTTTAATCCAGAATATAATATCATTGCGTAAATATTGAAAAACCTTTCTTCCTTGGCATAAAAACGCAAACCTTATTAACTTCGTTTTCCGCTAGCTGTTAATATCTAAATTATTTTCAGAAAAATACCTCCCATGAGTCGGTTATCATCTGGACAAAATCAAAATGTCGAGCATCTTGGATTTGGGAAACTATTCTCCAGAGTTTTAGGACAAGAATTTAGAATGGCTAATGTTCAAGTATTTTGCACTTCCACTTCCGGAAGAGCTTGATGTGACTCGTGAACTAACCATAGACAAATGTGTTTGATCATTATATTGATAGTGTCAGTTTCGTCAGTAAATTGCTCAAAATACTGACGATCAGGTTACTTCCTGTCAATAATCCTAAATTAATTACCATTACACTTGTTTCTGCAAATAAGCTGGATATTTTTTACTGCCATTCCAAAATCAAAATCTATTGCCTAATGGCAGTTATTGAACCAGTCATTCGGAAATGAGGACTCTGTCCACACTTCGCCTTCAGTATCTCAGATTGCAGTCGATTGTCATAAGATAATTCCGTTCTCCTGTTTGTAAATATGTGTGCCGTTAATGCCGGATGTCCGGTAAGGAGTTGTGCATGGCCATTTATCAATATCTGTTGTTCATATCATTGTAGTTTAAATCTGGCCAAATGCTGGACATTGTTATTTTTCTCATTTATCAGATCAATTTGGAATTTGTATACTGCAGGCCTGGAGAAAAATAACAAATACAATAAATACAACTTAAAAGTAAATAATTCCGTTCTCCATCTCAGTGAATTTGTGATGGTAGTACTGTTTTTGCACAGTATTAATGTATTATTAGGAAATTCAATTACTAACTCACTTCTAATCTACAATTTCCCCCAAACAATTCAAATCAAAGCAGAGAAAATACACAATAATGCATCAGAAACTATATTCGACTTTTGTAACAGTAAATTAAAGTAATATGGAATGATTTTGACTAATTTTGATTTTATAAATATATTCTGCTAAGTAATCGAATAAAGATTACGTTACATTCAGTATATCTGTTCTTTCACTTAATCTATATATATATATATATATATATACAACAAGAGTTTTGTCTGTACATTGCTCAGAATTTGAAAAGAATGGTATTTCTGTATCGGTCATGTCCACATTAACAAGGAAATGTACTTCATACTTTTCCGTAATGTCTGTCTGTCTGTCTGTCTGTCTGTCTGTCTGTCTGTCTGTCTGTCTGTCTGTCTGTCTGTCTGTCTGTCTGTCTGTCTGTCTGTCTGTCTGTCTGTCTGTCTGTCTGTCTGTCTGTCTGTCTGTCTGTACCTGTATCACTAGAAAACGGCTAAAGAGAATTTAATGAAAATCGGTATGCAAAGTGAGGAGAGAAGTCGCTACAATTTAAGTTATAAGCAATTTTATTCCCGCTGATAGAAATGGTAGTTTAGGGGAAGGCCTAAAATTTCATTTTCAAATTTTTATCTTATTAGTGGTCCTATCTTAATAGAAATTCGTATGAAAAGTCGGGGAATAAGTCGCTACAATCTAGGCTATAAATAATTTTATTCACGCTGAGTGAAATTTAATTATTGAATATTTACGTCATTAGTGGTCCTATATCATTGAAAACTGGTATAAAAAGTAGATGAATGAGCCATTACAATCTAGGATAGAAATCATTTTGTTCACATTGAATGAAATGGTAGTTTAGGGGTAGGCCTAATATTTAATTCTTGAATATTTACGTCATTAGTGCTATCTCAGTGAAAACTGGCATTTATTTATTTATTTATTTATTTATTTATTTATTTATTTATTTATTTATTTATTTATTTTGCTTAAAACCGGTACAAACCTAATGATGTGAAACACATGTACATATATTATTAATTAGATAAAAATAATATTAAATTAAAATTATAATATCTCTTATGAATGTCCTTGTAAAATAAAGTAATAAATGAAATAAAAATACACTTTTCTTCACTAACATAATATTACCAATATTCAGTTACATATGCACATATTAAAACAAGGTATTTAAAATATTACAATTAAAATGATTTACGAATGCTTTAAAGCTGCATTAGTACTGTAATTATACATGTTGGTAGTGATGATATCGAAGATAATAATGATGATGAGGTAGATGGTATAACTAGAAACTAAAAAGACAACTAAAGTTATGAGCTTAACAATACGAGTCAGCAAGGTGGGATTTTAGCTTAGAACAGGAACAATGAAGTTATTTGTTTACATTGTTTTATTATGGATATGTATGTAGTTGCAAATATATCTAGTCTGTACTCATTGCTATATTGATGAAATATTTTCATTGAGTTTAACACTGGTGAATTACTATTTTGTTGGGTTCCTGATCTAGAGCAGTAAAAAGTAACATGTTATGGGCGTGTAGATAGATTAGGGACAGACAAGTTGAACAGAGAGAGCAAGTTAGAGCTACCAATAAGATTGTTAAATAATTTGTAGACAAATAGAAGAACTGCAATTACTCGTCTTTTTGCTAAGGACTTACGGCCAAGTTGTTTCATTAAGTCATCATACAAATCAAATTTTGGGTAATTATTAGTTATTTTGTACGTAAGGTATCTAAGAAATTTGTTTTGGACCATTTCAACTTTGTTTTCATATAGCTTAAGGGTGAGATTCCGAATGGTCGATGCATATTCTAGCCGACTTCTTACAAAGGAGTTTTATAATAGTTTTATTGCCTCGGGATTTTTGATGTCACGTGTGCATCTCTTAATAAAATCCTAATATTCTGTAAGCATCTGCAACTACTTCGTTTATGTGTAGAGAGAACGTCAATTTAGTGTCAAAATGCACACCAAGATCCTTGATAGAATTCACTGCTGACAGATTAGCATTCAAAATATTATACGAATGACTACTTTTATTTTTATTCCTGGAAAATACCATTATATGACACTTGTTAATGTTCAAATCTAACTTGTTAATAACGCTCCAATGTGAGATGCTATTGATGTTTTTCTGAAGGAATCAACAGTTCACCTGTGAACGAATGGTTTTGAAAATTTTTACACATTAAAAGTCGGTGAATGAGCCACTACAATCTAGGGTATAGATCATTTTATTCACGCTGAATGAAATGGTAGTTTAGGAGAAGTCCTAAAATTTAAATCTCAAATATTTATATTATTAGTGGTTGTACCGATAAATACTACATAACTACAGTTATATAGAATAAAATTTCCGACCATTTATGTCTTATACATTTTTACCGTACCAACTATGAAAACACAGATATTCATGAATTTGTATTTTTGTTGCTAAGTCCATATCAAAGCCGAGCCACGAAAAAATGGTTAACAGAATTTAATGAAAATCGGTATATGGAGTCTGGAAATAATAAACTACAGTTTAAGCTATAAACAATTTTATTCACCCAGAATGAAATTGTAGTTTAGGTTGAGGCGGTTAAAATTTAATTTCTAAATACCTATGTTTTGGTCCTATCAAAAAGTACTACATAACAAAAGTTACAGAGAATAAAATTTCCGATCATATATGTTTTTCTTTTTTCAGTTTTACCGTACCGACTATGACGAGTGGTATTTCAGAGTTGAAAGAAAACTAAACATGAAGGCCTACAATATCGAAAACACATAACATTGATCAACAAGAACATTACATTGACCATTGTTTGTCGTGATGTTATTTGTCTCTTATGCTGCCTCTCAACTCCGGTAGATGAGATTACTGCTGCGTACCGAGTATAATAGCCTTATTGAATATTGGCGGGAAATAACCGGGGAGTTAGAAAACTTTCTTCCTTTGCATGCATTTCTCTGATTCATACATTTTCTGATACAGCTGGTACGTAACACACTGGTTCTTCATAGTACGGTATTCCAGTTATTCGATCCCTACTCTGACGCGCTGTTTTGGATGAGCAGTGCGCATACTTCAGGAAGAGGCTGACTTCTTAGTAGTAGTAGTAGTAGTAGTAGTGGTGGTCTAGAATAACAATTTAGGCCTACTCCAAATTATAGCACCACAATTCACTAAATAACTATAAATTCAACCCTGAAAAGAGCCGTTTCTTAAGAAAAGCTTCTTCCGCTTCACTTTTATTATATTCTACATTCATTTTATTCCAAATTATGAGTGAAGAGGGGGTTTCTCCGCTGGCTTGGAGGAAAAATTTGCCTCCAAGTCAGATAGATTTTTCCGCCGCCTGTGTAGTGAATTGATATGTTCCGACTTATCGGGTACTCCTAGGAAACGGATTAGTAAACGGGCATAGTTTTTTTCCCTGGGAGTCTCTACTATTCGACCCTCTCCCACCCGAAAATGACGAAGAGTGTTCACGAAACACGGCTGCCTGCGGCTTGGTCATTCCAACTCTATAACTTTGGACTGTTAGATCGGCAGTGTAGTCCTGTTCGTTAAAAGTGATAAAATGTGTGGTGTTTCATTTGATCGAGTATTTCATATGAAAGCATTGCTTTTAATCGAGCCATTCCTACTGACGTCATTGTAATGTATGTTCACGTCAGTTGGGAAAACCACTAAGACAGTCTTTCTGAGGATGAAAGAAGGTAGGTGGAGAGTGAGTGTCTAGTGTTATAATGGGGTCACCCCACCCTGATTGTGACTGATGGCATGCAAGCGGGTCTACCATTAAAATGAAAATTCTATAACTCAGTCTTCATATGAGAAAAGATGTTTGGTGACTTCCCAGTTTCGTTTCTAGGGTAACGTTAAGAGTTCTGCAATTTAATACAATCTTGCTCACAACGTGTACACTAGGATTCCGTATGCAATATACAATTCTGTGGCGAAGCACGGGTACATCATCTAGTTTTGAGATATAGAGAATAAAAATATTTTTATTATTAAGTTCGGATTTCCTTCTAAATGGAAGCTATTTCTATGTATAGTAATGTTTCTACTTACCAGCTCAAGCATGGTTGAAGTTTGTGTGTAATTCTCTTGAATGTACAATGATATTAATGGCAAAACCCAGTGTTTATATACCCGAGTGCTGGGTGGGGATCAATAATTACTATTTTACGATAGCTTGTTATTAGCAATTCAGGACAGCTACGTTCGCCAATTAGATAGCAAGGTCTCCGTATGAGCACCCTGTCTAGCACTGACGTATGTAAAACAGGTTTCTTCGCTTGAATCTAGAACTTATCTATTGAATCGAGGTTAAAGTAATGAGATATACCTGCATAGTGCATCTGCCGAAAGAACTGTAGGTCCTAAGGTGGGAGTCGGTAAATACATATGAATATTATTTATATACATACGTTGATAGGGGAGAAGGAAATAAAGGATTCTGCGAATCTGGACAAGGCCCCTGGGTCTAGTGCCCTTCTCCAAATGAAAGTCTTTCCTTTAAGATTACCCCCTTCGAAATAGTGAATTGAATCAATTAGAAGAACCGAGCTCATGTTATTCATTTAGCCGGGTAGTCTTCGTTGTTCTCAGATAGCATCTGCTATGATCAGTCTAACCACCTGCCAATAATAAGCTTTCATATTCTTAAGAACGCTGGGCCCGCGGTCTAAGGGTGGCAAATCTGCCTCTTGAACGGAGGCGACGGTTTCGATTCCCAACCAAGTCAGGTATTTTTATCCTAATTTTCGGGCTAATTTGAGGTCAACTCAGCATACATGACAACAACTGAGGAGCTATCTAGCAGTCACAGAATACCTCCAGTATGGAAATCCAAGAATAAGAGCAGAAAAGATTCACAGCCTGACCACGCGTTACCTCGTAATCGGCGGGCCGTCGCACTGAACATCGGTCTCTAGCCATCTGACTTGTTAGCTGAATGGTAAGCGTATTGGATTTCGATTGAGGGAGTCCTGGGTTCGACTTCCGCCCTGGTGGAGGGTTGTAGCTTGAAATATTCTGGATTTCATGTTACGTAAGGCTCATCCTCACCACACTTGCAGCTCACCCACGGCGGTCAGTTCGAAAGACCTGCACCAGTTTTTCCGGAGGCCATACACCATTATAGCCATCCATCCATCCATCCATCCATCCATCCATCCATCCATCCATCCATCCATCCATCCATCCATCCATCCATCCATCCATCCATCCATCACATCTTTACCCGACGATACAGCATTGTCGAAGATATTTATTTACTATTCTTTGATACGAGCTATGGACTGTTTTTGTAACGGTGCGTAATACGATTTTTATATTGTGTTTGCGGAGGATCTTAGCAATTTGCTCTGTGGTATTGTGGATATACGGAATGTAGGCAAATCTCTTAAATTCTTCATTCTGTGAGGTTTGCTTAGAAGTCCCTCCGAGATGCAGCGCTTTATAAATCTTCACATTGTTTTAATCATTTACCCTTGTACCCGACTTCCAATGTGTCCTTCCCCTCTTGGGTAGTCAATGGCTCACAAATTCGTTTCATCCTCGTGGTGAGCGTTGTGAGAATATAATGTTCTTTTAATTTTATTTTTGCTGTATGGTGGAGAGAATCTGCGTGGAGATGGTGATTTCTATGGTAAATATTAAATAGAAAGGAAGCAATATCTTAGCCTCCATCTCCGTTGTGAATTTAATTGAAGGATGATGCTGATTTAGGTGGTAAAATTTCTCAGGACCTTTTGTCCAGACCACGAATATTTCAATATACCTCCACCAAATCATCGGCTTGACGAACCTTGTCGGTAAAACTTAAGACCCACGAGTCTTCCCGACTAGTTCAACAGATGGCATGAATCGACAAATCTTCAGTTTTGGGATTTCAACCTCAAAGCAAGACGCATTAAAACACATGTAACATACTCAATTTCTTATAATGTTAAAATTAATACGATTGGTATTTCCTTTTGCACAGGCTATTCATCGCGCGGTTTGCGAAAGAATGTTTGTGAGAGAATGGAGTGTTCGAAGATGGGTTTACCGGGCAAATTAGTCGTGCGGTTAGGGGCGCGCAGCTGTGAGTTTTATCTCAGAGGCAGTGGGTTCAAAACTCACTGTCGGCAGCCCTGAAGATGGTTTACCGTGGTTTTCCATATTCACATCAGGCAAACGCTGGTGCTGGAACTTAAATAAGGCCACGACCGCTTCATTCTCACTCCTAGCTCTTCCCTGTCCCATCGCTTCCATAAGCCATATCTGTGTCGGTGCGACGTGAAGCCAATTGTAAAAATAAAGATGGGTTCATGTTTATTTGAGTGCTTTGTTTACCAGTTGAGGACATTTCCGCATAATTTGTTCAGAGGAAATAGGGTAAGTGCTATTTAGCTGTGATTTATTTGTTTTGATGTGTTTGGAATGAATGAATTATAATGGCTTTCGATAAAACTAAGTGTGTAGTTAAGAATTTAAGAGTAGCTTGCATGAATTCGTCACTAAATGGCATATTATCCGTAACCGTACAGATGATGGAAATTTGTAATTGAAGGACTTTCATATGCTAGCTTATCTTCTGTTCTTTTTTCACCTGATAGAGCCTATTACCTAATACTGATCTGAAGTTAGCAATCCGCTGAAATTCGTACTTGTTAGTGTACTGACTCGTAGTTACAGTAAACGAATTCTGCCATTTTCTTTCCCAATATCGCTAAAGTAAAGATGTTGAAATAGAGTGACAATTCTCACTATGATTACTGGTCTAGAGTTGCAACATTACCTCCCAGAAAATGCTGGAGTGTCATTCCATTTGAAGTCATGAATTTTTTTATTCTTTTTGCATAGATTCAAAAAAATTATACCTGAAATGTATGTACCTGAAATATTTCTAACGAATGCCGGAACGGGAACCCTTGATGGTCACTGAGATAAAATAATAATAATAATAATAATAATAATAATAATAATAATAATAATAATAATAATAATAATTTTAATGATTTTACGTTCCACTTGCTGTTTTTACGGTTTTTAGTTAGAGATGCCGCGCCGAAGTAGCGTGAATTATTCGCGCGGGGAGTTCTTTTATGTGCCGGTAATTCTATCTACACGAGGATGACGTATCTGAGAACTTCAACTACTACCGGACTGAGCCAGGAATGAATCTGCCAACTTGGGTTCAGAAAGCCAGCACCTTAACCATCTGAGCCACTCAGCCGGCATAGAGATTGATAGTTTTGTACTAGTGAAAATAGATCTCTCTTTGCTCAGAAAATTGGTTCAATAAGTCAATCAGTCAATACTGATCTGCATTTAGGGCAGTCGCCGAGGTGGCAGATTCCCTATCAATTGTTTTCCTAGCCTTATATTTACTATTTCAAAGAAATTGGAAATTTATTGAACATCACCCTTGGCAAGTTATTCCAATCCCTAACTCCCCTTCCTATAAATGAATATTTGCCCAAATTTGTCCTCTTGAAATCAATCTTCATATTGCGATCATTCCTACTTTTAAGGACGCCACCCAGACTTATTCGTCTACTAATACTTTGTATCATTCCACGCCTTCTCTCCGCTGACAGCTCGGAACATACCACTTAGTTGAGCAGCGCAGTCTAGCGCCGTTAACGGAGCGGTTGTTTACGGAGCGGAGGCTCCGGGCGCTTTCAATCGTTTGCCTCCGGAGAACCTCCGATTGAATTTGTACAGGAATTTATAACTTGTCGCTATTAATGTGAAAAACTACGCCCCTCCGTTAATACTTCAGTTATTTGGCGATATTACAAATAGGCCTAGCATTCTTACGTACAGACATAATAATTATGTAACAGAACCTCCGATTGAATGACAAGCGCGTAGTGTGAACTTGGTACGGGAGAAATGGAAGAGCATTTTCTCAGGAATTTAAAACTTGTCGCTACTATTGTGCGAAACTAGGCCTCTCAGTTAATACCTTAACTATTTATCGATATTACACATAGCATTCTTACGTACAAACATAATTATGTATTTTCTTAAATATAAACATGTTATAATTTAGGCCTTGTCCGTGACTGTAAATTACTTAGTTATGAAATAATTAATACTATTATCATTGCATGCCGGGCTGAGTGGCTCGGACGTTTGAGGCATTGGCTTTCTGACCCCAACTTCGCAGGTTCGATTCTGGCTCAGTCCGGTGATATTTGAAGATGCTCAAATTCGTCTGCCTCGTGTTGGTAGATTTAATTACACGTAAAAGAACTCCCGCGTAACCAAATTATGGCATCACGGCGTCCCCGAAAACCTTATAAGTAGTTAGTGGGACGTAAAGCCAATATTATTATTATTATTATTATTATTATTATTATTATTATTATTATTATTATTATTATTATTATTATTATTATTACTAGCTGATGTACCCGTGCTTCGCTACGAGATTCTCAGAAAGACTGACTTGGTGGTTTTCCTGACTGAATTCAACATAGGTCATTACAAAAACGTCAATAGGAATGTAGCGATTGAAAGCAATGTTATCATATAAAATACTCGATCAAATGAAAAACCGCACACTTTCTCACTTTCAACGAACAGTACTACGGTGCCGATCTAAGAGTCCAAAGTTCCAGAACTGGAATAACCAGGTCGCAGACTGCCGTGACCACTCCTCTGTCATTATTTCGTTAAATATGCACACTACTCATTCCAATCAGTGGCTCAGAGTAGGGATTTTATAGCTCGAATACAATGATGAACCAGTGTGTTACGTACCAGACATATCAGAAAATGTATGAACCAGAGGAATGGCATGCTAAAGAAGAAAGTTATCTTACACCCCAGCTACTTCCCACCAATATACAGGCAGGCTGTTACAGTCGGTACGACCAAGCGAGTTGGCCGTGTGGTTAGGGGCGCGCAGCTGTGAGATTGCATCCGGGAGATAGTGGATTCGAACCCCACTGCCGGCAACCCTGAAGATGGTATTCGGGAGATGATGGGTTCGAGCCCCACTGTCGGCAGCCCTGACGATGGTTCTCCGTGGTTTCCCATTTTCATTCCAGGCAAATGCCGCGACTGTACCTTAATTAAAGCCACGGCCGCTTCCTTCCACTTCCTAGACCTTTCCTATCTCATCGTCGCATAAGACCTATCTGTGTCGGTGCGACGTAAAACAACTAGCAAAGAAAAAAAAACATTGAATGACAAGCGCGTAGTGTGAACTTCATACGGGAGGAATGAACGAGCATTTTCGCAGGAATTCATGGCGTCGCTGTTTTTGCGCGAAACTACACTCCTTCTTTAACTTTTTTTTAATGCTATTTGTTCGGGGCGTCGACCTATGAAGATCCTTTGCCCCTATTTGCACCATATATGAAGAAACCTGCGTGTATTATGTAAATGGCGGTAGGGTAAAGTGTTGAATGCGAGGAAAGGAACGTTAAGGATGACACAAACACCCAGTCCCCAGGCCAGGGATATTAATAATTTACAATTAAAAAACTGACCTGGCCGGGAATCGAACCCGGGGCCGCACGGTGACAGGCGGACGCGTTGCCACCTACACCGCAAGACCAATGGTTAGGAGTCGTTTGTGCCATGTTTTACACAGCAGCATTTACTGATTTGAACCACTTGAACTCCTCCCTCCGCTCGTAAATAATCATCCCTTACTTCTGCCACGTCTTTCACGTGTTTTACATATGTCTAGAAATTAAAAACGAATTCAAATTTAACTTGAAATTACTGTATTCTAGCGCCAATATAATGGGAATATTTCCATAATAATGATAATAATAATGAACGAACCACTGTGTAAGTTCTGCACAGGTAGGGCCTGTACTTTTCTGAGGAACAACTGAACCTATTAAGATATATTGTTTGTTGTATCTACAGGGTTTATACCTACAGGTATATGGGGTATGTATTATATGTCGATATAATTGCATTTTCTTGATAACAAATGAGAGGATGCATTAATTATTCTGAATGACTATACGTTCTTTGTTAAGGGGTATTGTATGAAATATCGGTGATATAGATCAATTTTTGTTTATGTAGGTAACGATTTTTATAGGGCGCCTACATTCATGGACGTAAGTTTGAAATTACAGCCCACTAAGTCCTTACACTCGGAGCTACTGTTGCGAATAGAGCTGGGAACGGAGCAGTTGCTCCTATGATTGCAATCGGTAGTGCGAGTGAGCGCTCCCTCCGGTATTCTCCGGTAGTAAACTGTTGCTGGGAAACCAATCGGTGCTTCGGCACGCGAGCGGAGGGCGAGCGGAGGACGGAGCAACAGTACTGAATGTGTGCCTCGCTTGCCGTTCCATCCGTGGTGCGCAACGGATGTGCTGGCGACATAGTAAATACTGCTTTATAAGTATGACGAAGGAGAATATAGGAAATATATACATTCTCATTTATCGTTCGTGTTTCATTTGTCGATTACTTTTGTAAAAATTTGCTTTACGTCATGCCGTCTTATGACGACGATGTGATAGGAACGGCTAAGGAGAGTAATTTCTAGGCGTGAAAATGGAAAACGACGTAAAACCATCTTCAGAGCTGCCGACAGTGGGGTTCGAACCCATTTTCATCCGGAAGATAGTGGGATCGAATCCCACTGTCGGCAGCCTTTCCGTGGTTTTCCGTGGTTTCCCACTTCCCCTCCAGGAAAATGCCGGGATGGTACCTAACTGAAGGCCACGGCCGCTTCGTTCCCACTCCCAAACCTTCCCTATCCCATCGTCGCCATAAGACTTATCTGTGTCGGTGCGACATAAAACAAAACCCAAAGTCTCACGCTCCAGGACACTGTCCTTGAGGCGGTATAGGTCCGAGGGAACACCCAACCCGGGAGAGTAAATTGATGGGAGGATTATTATTATTATTATTATTATTATTATTATTATTATTATTATTATTATTATTATTATTATTATTATTATTGTACTCCCATAACCACTTCAGTGGTTTTCTGTGACGTTAAGGTGCCGACATTTTGTCCCACAGGAGTTCTTTCATGTGCCGGTACAGTAGCGGCGATTAGGGGGGGGCGAGAGGGGACAGTCGCCCCCCTACTTTGTGGAGAAAACTTTGCATTTGTATTCCATTTTAGCTGGATGATACAAGGTATTATAGGAATTATTAAAACAAGCAATTTGTACAAGCCCTGTTGTCTTATCAGCTAATTATTTGCTTTAATTAATAACGAAATTATTAGCGGAAATTCGCAACAAAGTCGTTCACGCGGTTAACCGATTTGTATAGCGCCACAGCGAGTACTGTAGTGGAGACTTTGTATGTGCTGTGAGGAAGGGTACGCGTGCATTCGTTAGTCTGGCAGTCTATTTAGTGTCAGTTAGTTTTTTTTTTTTAGTTTGTAGTCAAATACTAAATGATTTTACTTATATAATCACGCCGTACGTCTATTTAATTGTAATACATATGTAATATTGTTCCTCTCGTGAAAGTTTTATTGTATAGTATTGAATCAAAATCTCAAATAAATATTATCAACACAGGTAAGTTGGTAGGCTGAGAATCTTTACCTCTCTGTCGAAATTCCATTTAGTAGCTTTTTTTCAGTTTTAATGTATAACGTATATACCCCCCCCCCGCTATATCCCACAAACTGGGGTACTTTGTTGTCTTTACATTTTTCCCCCCTACTTCTAATTCCCAATCGCCGCTACTGCCGGTACACCTGACCACCTTCAGGTACCGCCGAGCAAAGTCGGAATTGAAACCGCAAGCTTGAGCTCAGAAGGCCAGCGCTTTACCGTCTGAACTACTCAGCCCGGTACAGCATATAACCAGTTTCAATCAGTTCGTACTATTCAGTAAAAACTGAAATGGCGTATGACTTTTAGTGCCGAGAGTGTCTGAGGACAAGTTCGGCTCACTAGATGCAGGTCCTTTGATTTGACGTCTTTAGGCGATCTGCGCGTTGTGATGTGGATGAAATGATGATGAAGACGACACATTCACCCAGTTCCAGCGCCAGCGAAATTAGCCAATTAAGGTCAAAATTCCCAAACCTGCCGGGAATCGAACCCGGGACCCCTATGACCAAAGGCCAGCACGCTAACCACTTAGCCATGGAGCCGGATGTACTGTTCGGTAATAAATGAGCTACGAGTATAATTAATGTAAGAACATCGTATTGTACCAGGAAGGCCTAGGTCCTGGTCCATATTAATTGAAAGAAATGTTATTTCCAGCATTAAAGATCCGACCGACGTACGAACATCCATGTAAAGAATGTTCCAGTATGTGCCAGACCCTACGAGTACGCTAGGCGGAGTCAAGTGACGTCACCTGTCGCTCGAAGCTCACCTCCCCTAGAGACATTTCTCGAAAGAATTTTTCTTTTAACAGCTTTTTAACACCGTAACCAATTTCAACGGGACAAACGCTGAATTATAGCAAACATCATAAAAGTTAATCCCTGTAAATTTCAAATTAATTCATCAAACGGTTGTTGAGTTATAACAATTTAAAGTCTCAACGAAATTACGTAATTACGGTCACATGGCCGAGGGAGAGCTGCCACCCCTCCCTGCGCTGGCATCTATATATGTCAAGGCCAGATAGCCCGCAAACCAGTACAGTGCAGTACAGTACAGTATGTTCGCGCAGTCACGGTAGAAGTACTTTCGTCGTATCTCCAGAACGCGAAATTCTATCGCCGATAAAGGACGTCGCACTACAGTTAGTATGTCGCGTCGCGATTACAATATAATCCTAAAAGGACATTTAAGACTGTAACACGAGTGAACTTATTGGAGTACAAATATTAACTATTTCATTACGTGTGGACTTAGGCAACGTCAAGTAACATTAAACTTCTACAGAGCCTAATACTTAAGAATCACCAGAACTTATTTTTTTCTCTCGAGTATTGCATTATATTTCTTTATTCACGTCACATCAATATTTTGAATGAAAAAGTAAGAACTTTTCTGAGTTAATATAACAGGATTAGCAGAAAATCTAACTTAATGACTGTGTTCACAAACTGTGCTTATCGACTTGCTTTCTTTTTTTTCTTCAAATGTGAACTGTGTGATTAAGAACGTTTCAATAACGACTGTAAATAGTATTTAGTACAGAAAGGACTGTGATTCTTCATACGCCATAAATAGTGTTCAACAGTGTAAGTGATAACCAGTCGCACTAAATGAATTTTCGTGTGCGAAACTCAACAGTTCCAGCTGTCATCACCTCATCGGGAACGTCAACATCGCCGATCCTGATTCTACATGGAACATTCCAGATGTTCATCTTTCGACATTTGGTAACAACAGTTCTTGTCATAAGTGAGTAACAAACTGACTAAACTTTTTCATTTATTTTGAACAGTGAAACTTCAGTGTCGCGTGTGAACAATTTCCATAATTTCTCAAAAGTGATAAATTTAATTTCAATTTCATTTCTCGTAGAAAGACTGTAGGATTTCAAGTGTGTTGTATAACGAGATTGACGAACTGAGAACTGAAAACTTTCAATAATTTCTCATATCCATTTACCATTATAAAAGTGTGCTTAGGTTTAAAAAGACTTTAGGTGAAATTCACACATATGAAAGACTTTGAAACCAATGATATTTATGCCATTTTTTTTCCAAGAAGATTATTTTCAACATTTAATTTCAATATAAATTTTGAGTCAACAATCATACCGCAGGGTGAGAAATTAATAAATTGTTTTAAAAAAAAACTATTTACCATCTATTATTCGCTCTGCGAGACTATCCTTCTCTGTATCGGCTCCAAAACCCAGTTCCACTCCCTGAGGTCCTACTCATGCCCTTTGCCCACAACTTTTCCTGGTACAGAGAGGATAGTATAATAATAGATGGCGCCCCAACTTCAAGGGCACGATTTTGGAGCCATACTATAATAATAGATGACATCGCAATTTCAAGTACTCGATTTTGAAGCCGTACTATAATAATAAATGATGCACTTGTAATAATCGCAACATTCAGGGTTCGATTCAAGTCATTATATCTCGAGCACAGGATTTGACTGCAAAGAACTTGTTGTATTTGACTTATTCGAATATTCCGGAAACATGGATAACTTACTTGCAGCAATCGAAGCTCTTAGGCTTAGCATTAATGATCAGAATGCTAAGATTGATAGGTCTAATAACCAGATAGCTCAAATACAGGCTCAAATGGTAGAGTCTAATAACCAATTGCAGACTCAAATAATCGAATCTAATTCCCAACTACAGGCTCAAAATACTCAACTTCAACAACAATTGCAGGCCCAAATAGTTGACTCTAATTCTCAACTACAGGCGCAGTTAACTGAGTCAAATAGTAAGGTTGAAGACTTAACTTCTAAAATTGACAGGACGTTGGATACTAAGTTTGCTGAAGCGGATAAAGTCATTAACAAAAGACTCACTGAATCTAGTGCCCTTATCGAGCAACGATTCCGTGAAGCTGGAACTCGCCTCGAAAAGAAACTTACTGATTCTAGTGCACAAGTCGAAGCTACATTGAAAAATATGCGGGATCAGTTTGTTGAAAACTTAGAGTCTATTAAGGAAGAAATAAAGACAGAGGTCGTCAAGTCTTTAGACAAAGATCTTAGAAATGTTCTTCCTTCCGTTCAAGCATTTTCTACTGAACTCAAAGATTTACGAACGGAATTTCAAGAATCCCATGGTAACATCTCACAAACTCAAGCAAAGTTAGCTCAGGTGCAGGAAACCTTGCGAGATGCATTAAAGAGCGACGTGGGTAAATTACGAAGCGAGATAGGATTAATTAAGAGCACGCAAGGAGAACTCGACAAGCGTATTACAGGACAGCTAGATAGCACGCATACCCAGATAGCTGCTTTCTGTAAAGACGTACAAGTCATTAAAACTGACTTGAGAAATGAAATAAAAAGTTTAGACACCTCAATTAATTCTAAAATTAAAAATTTGTCCGAAGAAATGAATCAAATTAAACTTAAAGAACATACAACTGACGTCACAATTCCTGGTTCGTCGAGGGAAATACACAATACAACAACCCTTATTAAAGTACCAGATGACAAACCAGTCAAATTTTCAGGACGTGATGAATACACTGCTCGAGAATTTTTGTTAAATGTCGACGATTACCTGGAGGAAAATAGGGTAGAGGACGATAGGAAACTTCGAGTAGTATCCAAACTTCTAGAAGGACGAGCCTTATCATGGTTCATAGCTTTTAAGAGCAACTTTAAAAACTATGACGACTTTAAACAGGCACTTCTTAAACGCTTTTGGGATTCAGAAAGACAGCACCTTGTAAAAATGCAACTCTACTCTAGCAAATACAATACTTCAGTCAATACTTCCCGATATTCAGACTACTGCCTAATGCAATTAAAGAAGCTCCAGTTTTTAGATCCACCTTTGCCAGATATTGAACTTATTCAGATCCTGACACTTCAATATCCACCTCATGTGCAAGAAATACTAGTCGCTGCCAACATTAAAACATTGGAGCATTTTGACGCTACTTTGCGTAGGTTAGATACGGCTAATACCCAATCTAGTCCGAAAACTAATAGGAGTCGAGAAGTAAATACGAATTCTGCGGAAATAAAACCGCCGGAGAGAGAGGAACCCAGGACACGTGAAGAAGGCAGATTAAGCCCTACTAACCCAACCAGATTCCGGAATTTTAGACGTCAGAGGAATCAGGATAGACACCCTTACCAACCTAGGAATACATGGAGACAGCGCGAAAGCACTCCTGAAGGAAACCGTGAGGCCAGACGACGAGAACTCGAAAGTAGATGGAAGGACACACGGGAATACATCAGGGAGAGAAACCGTAATCCTGATGAGCCTGGAGCTACATCCCTGGAATATCAACGTCAATTCGGACCAAGAGAACAAAGATCACCTGATCCTGACCCAACAGGCGCTATAAAAAAAAAAACGCCGATCTCGCAATAGGGAGATTGACTACAGAACACGATGAGGACGAAACGTCAAATTATTGTACTGCTGTTATCAATTACTGGCATATTGACGATTCCGAATTACTATTCGAAGACGCACAAACACTAAGGCCAATTATTACACGTTCATTACCTGTCATAACAGTACGCACAGGCAACCTACAGGTGATTACGCTCATCGATTCTGGAGCGCAAGCTTCTTTAATTTCTGATAAGCTTGTAGACTCGCTTAAAGATCAGAACAATGTTTTGTTATTACCTGCAGCTCAAATTAAAGTAAGAGGGATAGTTCCTGATAAGATTGTTAAATGTAAATCCCAGGCATTTTTAGAGTTTGAAATTAACAGTCAGATGTTCGAACACATATTTTTGGTAGTATCACGTCTTAACTTCAACTTAATACTTGGATCAGATTTTATGATCAAATATAAAGGAACCATTGACTATGATGCCAACCTCGTAAGATTACAGAATAATTCCGTAGAACTACAGCTGGTAGGACGAGGTGACCTGGAAGTTCAAGAGAAGGGAGCCCGTTTTGAAGCAGCCGGTGGTGACATTATTAAGCCCGCTGTGAGCGAGGTTACGCCAGCCGTAGCAGAAAGTAGAAAGGGTGACCAAAGTGAGGACGATGCAGAGTCCATATCCAATGAGAACTCCATTATAGGTCCGGATTATATAATGTCAATAGCCAGTGTGGTTGAAGACCCGGAAATTAAATTAAAATTGGAGGAGGCTAAAAATGACGTTCTACAGAAATTTGCATGTGTATTCGATGATAAGCCTGGAAAGATAGCTGACTACGAATATCATCTTGATGTAAATGACTTGTCTCCTTATCAGAAGAAACCATATCCCGTACCCGAGAAGTATCGAGAAGAAGTTCGTAACTTAATTCATAAAATGACAGATGATGGGATAATTTCGCCTTGCGTAACTAAGTACTTGAATCCATTGGCCATAGTGCATAAGCCTGTATTTATAACTCAGCTAATCCATCAAATGACAATATGTACCACAGGAAGAGTAAAGCCTGGAAAAGAAAATCCTGCGTATTTTCTTTTCGTCCAACCAAGGGGAAGATGTACCAGGAAGGCCTAGGTCCTGGTCCATATTAATTGAAAGAAATGTTATTTCCAGCATTAAAGATCCGACCGACGTACGAACATCCATGTAAAGAATGTTCCAGTATGTGCCAGACCCTACGAGTACGCTAGGCGGAGTCAAGTGACGTCACCTGTCGCTCGAAGCTCACCTCCCCTAGAGACATTTCTCGAAAGAATTTTTCTTTTAACAGCTTTTTAACACCGTAACCAATTTCAACGGGACAAACGCTGAATTATAGCAAACATCATAAAAGTTAATCCCTGTAAATTTCAAATTAATTCATCAAACGGTTGTTGAGTTATAACAATTTAAAGTCTCAACGAAATTACGTAATTACGGTCACATGGCCGAGGGAGAGCTGTCACCCCTCCCTGCGCTGGCATCTATATATGTCAAGGCCAGATAGCCCGCAAACCAGTACAGTGCAGTACAGTACAGTATGTTCGCGCAGTCACGGTAGAAGTACTTTCGTCGTATCTCCAGAACGCGAAATTCTATCGCCGATAAAGGACGTCGCACTACAGTTAGTATGTCGCGTCGCGATTACAATATAATCCTAAAAGGACATTTAAGACTGTAACACGAGTGAACTTATTGGAGTACAAATATTAACTATTTCATTACGTGTGGACTTAGGCAACGTCAAGTAACATTAAACTTCTACAGAGCCTAATACTTAAGAATCACCAGAACTTATTTTTTTCTCTCGAGTATTGCATTATATTTCTTTATTCACGTCATATCAATATTTTGAATGAAAAAGTAAGAACTTTTCTGAGTTAATATAACAGGATTAGCAGAAAATCTAACTTAATGACTGTGTTCACAAACTGTGCTTATCGACTTGCTTTCTTTTTTTTCTTCAAATGTGAACTGTGTGATTAAGAACGTTTCAATAACGACTGTAAATAGTATTTAGTACAGAAAGGACTGTGATTCTTCATACGCCATAAATAGTGTTCAACAGTGTAAGTGATAACCAGTCGCACTAAATGAATTTTCGTGTGCGAAACTCAACAGTTCCAGCTGTCATCACCTCATCGGGAACGTCAACATCGCCGATCCTGATTCTACATGGAACATTCCAGATGTTCATCTTTCGACATTTGGTAACAACAGTTCTTGTCATAAGTGAGTAACAAACTGACTAAACTTTTTCATTTATTTTGAACAGTGAAACTTCAGTGTCGCGTGTGAACAATTTCCATAATTTCTCAAAAGTGATAAATTTAATTTCAATTTCATTTCTCGTAGAAAGACTGTAGGATTTCAAGTGTGTTGTATAACGAGATTGACGAACTGAGAACTGAAAACTTTCAATAATTTCTCATATCCATTTACCATTATAAAAGTGTGCTTAGGTTTAAAAAGACTTTAGGTGAAATTCACACATATGAAAGACTTTGAAACCAATGATATTTATGCCATTTTTTTTTTCCAAGAAGATTATTTTCAACATTTAATTTCAATATAAATTTTGAGTCAACAATCATACCGCAGGGTGAGAAATTAATAAATTGTTTTAAAAAAAAACTATTTACCATCTATTATTCGCTCTGCGAGACTATCCTTCTCTGTATCGGCTCCAAAACCCAGTTCCACTCCCTGAGGTCCTACTCATGCCCTTTGCCCACAACTTTTCCTGGTACAGTATATAATACATGTTTACATGCAATGGAATATAATTACCACTTAAACTATTTTACTACCAGTATTAATAATATTGTTAACGCATTTGCAACAGTATAATATATGCCAATATTCAATCTACAGTATTCTATCCACCTGCACCTATTGCAAACTGAACGTCAGCAGATCAAAATCTGTTATTCATAACGTAACAAATAATGCGGCGATCTTGAAACGACTACATCATTTGAATGACAAACGTAGGGGAACACATGCATCTGTGGAATTAGTACTAAAATCTAAATTGTAATTCCTCCTAAGATCACCGTTGCAACATTGCCCACATCTAAGCATTTGAATTTTCCGCCAGTGAATTCAATCGGAGGACTACCGGAGGTCTCTGGAGGAGCGCTGTAATCGTATTATCCGATTCAATCAACAGGAGGTCCGCCTCCTCTTCACAGCGCTAGCGCAGTCGATTGGAGCCCTGCAAACGGAGTAGACGTGTGTGCGGAGTGCTGAGTGTTGTGGCGTAAGCGAAATGGGAATAAGCTTAGAACTCTACCGAGCGGTCATCGGCCGATGGAACAATCGCATAAAATATCATGTATGTGGTTTAAAATGTGATATAAAATACTCTGAAATCGTGCTGGCAGCGTTAGTGATTGCTGCGTTATTAGTAATTGGAGGAGTGGAAAGCAACCCTGGGCCACTGAATTGGGAAGGTATAACAATGATTAAGGAGGTGATAAAAGAGGTCAGCCAAACAGTCACAACGAGGGAGCTCATCATGGCACAGAATAAATATATTCAGGATAGTCTACGGGGTGACATGGCGGGTATAAAATAATCTCTGGATAGACACCAGGAAGAAATGGAAATTGCTAAGGAACACCGACTGGTGTTGGAGAAGCGCACACGGGAGATGGAGATGCAGGTCCGGAGATCAGTGTTTGCCCAACGTAGCAGATACCTGGTTATACATGGGATTAAGGAGAATAGAAGCGAGGACAAACTGGCATTACTAGATGCTGTGTTGGAAGTGTTCGCGCTAGGAGTGAAAGTAAATTGCACGGAATCCGATGTGGACGACGTGCAGAGAATAGGAATTATCCAAGGGAACAGGCCAATTAAAGTACAATTGGTATCTGGAATGAAAACCTACCAAATTCTTCGAAATGCCAGGAATTTTAAAGGGACGGAAGTTTGGATCCAGAGAGACCTGGGAATTGAAGAAAGGAAGGAGATAAGAGTCCTTCGATTTAACATAGGAAGAGATAGAAGAGAGGGCCTTACAGCGTTTATTAGGGGCAAGAGACTATTCATCAATGGTGATGGTTGGAGAAAGAACTACACGCCATCCCAGCTGGAAGCCTTGACGCGACAAGGAAGTGCAGTACCACAACACGGAAGAAGGAATGATGACGTACAGGAAACAGGAGCGGAGCTCGTGCCGACAAGGTTTCTGACACCCACTGAGAGTGAGGGCTTTGCCACTAGTACGGAGGGACGACCTGAAAGTAAATGCTTAACATCTGATGACGAATCGGGAAATAGCTCGTGTACTACACCGTAGCTGATAATAACAGTAGCAAGTTAGAGGAGTATAAGAAAAGGAAGCATGGGCAGAACTTGAAAGACATATGGGCTAAGAAGTGGGTGCTTACAGATGGAAAAGGTAATAAACGGGAAGGAAAGAAGCTAGGGGAAATTATTAGTTCTCCTCATGGAAGTATAGTACAAATTGATAAAACAATAAACACACGTAGCAAAACAGGAAGTGTCTCTGATAACAAGAAAGCGAAATAAGCATTGAGAATTGGTTTTGTGAATATAGAAGGCTTATTAAGTAAACTGGAGAATGATGGAGTGTCTGAGCTTGTGGAAAAGTTTGGGATATTTGCTTCTTTAGAAACATGGATGCCCGAAGGGAAGATTTTAACATGGAAGGGGTGTGTTACGAGAAGTAATAAAAAGAAAATGAGGGACTCGAGGGAGAATTTCGGGAGGAATATCACTTCTGATAAAGGAAGAGTTTAGTAGTCAGGTAGAAGAATTGCCTAACGATATGGAAGACGTAGTTTGGATCAAACTTAAACTGGAAGGGAGTAAACAGAGAGATATATGCACAGGCTTTATATACAACCATCCTATGGGGTCACAATATACGAAAGTGAACTTTTTTGAGGATTTAATAGAGGAGATTAACTTAATGAGAGGTAACTTTGAAGAAGCAGGAATCATTATGTTGGGATATTGGAACGCACGAATTTGGGAGTCAATTCCACCATATAGTAAAGAAGGAATAGAGCCAATGATAGGTAGCAGAAATAGTCGGGATAAAGAACGTAATCGGTCTAGAAAGTCAAGAATAACGGCCGAGTGGATTCGTCGTGCTGACCACACGACACCTCGTAATCTGCAGGCCTTCGGGCTGAGCAGCGGTCGCTTGGTAATCCAAGGCCCTTCAAGGGCTGTAGTGCCATGGGGTATGGTGTGGTATGTAAAGAACGTAATGCATATGAGGATAAACTATTAAAACTATGTGCCGCAGAAAATTTATATATTCTAAATGGATGGTGGCGGGGAGATGAAATGGGAAAGCTAACATATATCACAGCGCAGGGAGGTAATGTAATTGATTTTGTTGTGTGTACAGAAGATATTTTAGAGAGGGTATAGGAAATAGAGATCTTAGAATGGGCCGAAACACATCATTCCCTGGTATCTGTTACTCTAGAAGGGTATGGGAAAGAGCAGGAGGAACGTAACACTGTAAGGAAAAAAGAGAATAATAGGATAATTCATAAATATAAGTGGTGCGAGAATACCCCAATAAGATTAGAGACATATATAAGAGGAGAAGAATTCCAGATAATTGAGTGTGGAATAGAGGTAGCGTTATTGAGTAGTAATGTGGACCTAGCGGTAGAACTAGTAGAGAAACCCTTTACGACTGTAGCTCACGTGAAAAGAAAGCAGAATAATAATAGGCCTATAGGAGGAAAGGATGGTATAATGATGTGTATAAAACTAAGAAATTGGAGGTGATTAGTGCCCTAAAGGCGTATAGAAAAGAGGGTATCTGTTACTCTAGAAGGGTATGGGAAAGAGCAGGAGGAACGTAACACTGTAAGGAAAAAAGAGAATAATAGGATAATTAATAAATATACGTGGTGCGAGACTACTCCAATAAGATTAGAAACATATATAAGGGGAGAAGAATTCCAGATAATTGAGTGTGGAATAGAGGTAGCGTTATTGAGTAGTAATGTGGACCTATCGGTAGAGCTAGTAGAGAACCCCTGTACAACTGTAGCTGACGTGAAAAGAAAGCAGAATAATTATAAAGATAGGAGGAAAGGATGGTATAATGATGTGTATAAAACTAAGAAATTGGAGGTGATTGGAGCCCTAAAGGCATATAGAAAAGAGGGGGAAGCCTGAGATTCGGGTACGCTATTGTAAACTAAGAAAGGAATATAAAGTGTTGTTAGAAGAACAAAAGAGGACAGGAGGAGGCAAAATTAATAAACACAGACTGTAAGAATAATCAAAGTGATATGATATGGAATAGAATTAACAAAATAAGTAGAGGTGATAGAGGATATGCCAATGTTATAATTGCTAATGGAATCAGGATTGATTATTTTAACAAATTGCTAGGAGGACAGGATACTTGGATAAATAATAGAAAATGTATGGATATCTCGACGGGCTTAGAGATATGTATCCCCTGCTTAGATGAAGAAATATCAGAATTTGAGGTTTTAGAAATGATCAGAAAGGCCAAACGTAGGAAAGCGGGGAGCTTTAGTTGTATAACTAATGAAATTTGGAAAGAAGCAGTTAGAAGTGAACAAATGCTGGAAATACTAGTAAAATTGTTTAATAAGATATTTGATTCTTTAGTGTTTCCTAAGGCATGGCAGACAGGTATAATATATCCAATCTACAAGAAGCGTGCGGAAAGAAGTAATCCAAGTAAGTATGGAGGTTTAACACTATTGGACTCCCTAAGTAAATTTTATAGAATACAGGAATTCTGGCAAATGGACTGATGAAATGGGCGGAAGAATTCTCCATCCTCTCGAGATATCAAAGTGGTTTTAGGAAAAGCAGAACAACAATAGATAACATCATGATTGTAAAACAATAATAGATAAGTATATGAAACCGAAAGCAGGAAGACTATAAATAACGGCTATAGATTTTGAAGAGGCTTTCGACACAGTCTGCAGGGATGAATTGGTCGCGAAATTACGCCTATTACGGGTATCTAGTAAGATGGTACGAGCATTGGAGGCGGTCTATCGAAGGGTGCAATGCAGTATTGGGTAGGTGATGGGGTAGCATGTGGTCAAATAGAATCTCTATTGGGTTTGAAACAAGGATGCAAGCTGGCTCCTATTTAATTTTTGTTATTCATAAACCATATAAGTTATTAAATGTACATGATAAGTGGATGAGCCCAGTGTTAGTAAATCAAGAATACTAGGCCTAATTTTTGCGGACAATGTCCTGCTGATGACGTTAACGGCCGGAGGCATGCAAAAGAGTATTAATGCTGTGACAGAATTTGCTAAAAAGTAGTCATGAAAAATAAACATTTACAAGACGAAAGTTCTGATAAGAAAGGCTGTAAGCGAGCGAGGAATGAACAATGGACGGTAGATTGATGTCATGTGGAGGTCACAAATAGATTAGAGTACCTGAGAATATTTATAGCAAATAACGGGAATTCGGTCCACCAAATAAAACAAGTAAATGGAAGGGTCTTGCAGTATTATCAGTAATTAGAATTCTTGAAAATAAATTCCCAAATATAGATTACAAGATTCAGAGATATGTGCTGCAAGCCGTAGTAAAAAATTGGAATGTTATATGGAGCTGAAATATGGGGTTGAGACAGTATTACTGATTTAATACCCCTTTCCCAAGGAACGGTTTCGAACTAGCTATTTAGCTGTGGAAATTCATATCGTTTAATTCTGTAACTGAAGTGTTTTCTCACATACTATCTGTAATCCTGGAATTATTCGTTCCTCATTATGTGTTATTCCGACCTGGGGATAGGAAAGAACTAGTTTAAAACTTCATACATCTATTCGCTAATGAAAGTGAATTTATTTCTACGATTCCTGATGTGTACTGCACTCTGGTAGTCATACGCCAAGTTGCACGCTCCTCCCACTGTTGTCTGATCCAATCAGCGTACGGCTACCTCGAGGCAACAAGCTGGAAGCCATTATGAGTTGAGTTCCTTGTAAGAGCTAATGGCGGGAGGACGCACTTGGAAATCGACTAAGATGTTTGAGCTTGGGAGCAAGTTTGATCCGGGCTAAAGCCTACTGTAGAGGGTTTTACACCCTTCTACCATCATTCTTCAATTCATTGACATCGTCCTCGTAATATTCTTACTTATTTATTTAGTTATGTGACCTGCGAGATAACTTCTGTGAGTATCTAGCTCTACTAAGCTCTTGGATGTATTCATGTAAGTAGCCTACTGGAAGCACCGTAAACTCCATCTTCTGAGATATTGAAAGTATTCTGCGTTTCTTAAGTTCTTCGTGCAACTGTAACCTGCTTATTGTGCTTGGAAATTCACAACCTTATGACGCCTACTGTATGTTTAATCCGTTTGAAAGAAACGATAATATGGACGAAAAAGTATCTCAGGAAATTCTAAAAATTGAACTTTTATGTTTGTAAAAGCTGGGTGTAAATCTATGGAAATGTTTTCACCGGTGAAACAGGCTTAATCTGTATATCTGAAATACCACTAATCAGGCTAGGGTAACTTTTATCTAAATGGGTTGAACATGAGCATGAAATTCTAATTCGCTTTAATCCTGTTGGGCCTTAAATTTTTCTCTGGATAATTCTTATTTTTATGGTATTTCTTTTCTGTTTGGGTGGGTTGATTTTCTTTTGTTCTATTTGCCTAATCCTTTGTTGCAGCCGTATCCCACCATTGGCCCTTTACTGTTTATTTATATTGTGGTTGCCATGGTAATGTGAAGCCCGATTATTATTATTATTATTATTATTATTATTATTATTATTATTATTATTATTATTATCATTATTATTATTATTATTATTATTATTATTATTATTTTATGTCATCTTCTTGAGTGTAGGCGTGGTTCGGTTGATGTAATGTTGGTCGTGTAATGAATTTTCTCTCCAATTCTTGCTCCTGGGAAGTTTTCGTCGTGTGCTTTCACGCATATTTACTTAATTTCTGCTTAGTTTGAGTTTCCTGTTTTGGGGTTTTAATCTTCCGAAATTAATTTTTGAAAAGGATTTTCATGCTGATGTGAGATCCTACTTGCACTTGACACCAACCTTATTGATGTTATCTCAAGGCTACGATTTAATTTAATTTTTGGAATCTTTGGTTCAATTAATTTTTAAAAGCGGATCCGCAATTTGTTATCATTCTCTTACTCTGATAACTTTTAACGTTTATTTTCTTGTTAATTTATTTTCTTTAAGGGCGATGTTGTTGGTTTTTCATTTAATACCATGAATTAAATTTTAATATTTTTCTTAAGTAAGTGGTGTTCTTTCTTTCACTCTTTGTGTTCTCATGTCCAGTACAGTGGTTAATTTTATTATCCACGGTTTGTTGTGACACTTCTCCACTTGTTAAGGTAAGTTTTTCTTGTTTTCTTGTTGTTTGTGTGGAGTGTATAGTGTCTGATTGTGCTTCCACTTATTTCTTATGAACTGGTGCAGTAGTGTAACTGCTAGTTCGTATTTTGGGCTGGCCGTTACGGTAGTAGTTGTGGTGTTTGATTATGTAACGTCACAGTGTGTAGAGAAAGAGTGTGAGATGATGAACCAGGTTATAAGTAAGTTTTGTAAAATTGTAATGGAGTTACCAAACTGTATATCAAATTGTGAAGTAAGATTAATATGTGAAGAAAATATCCAAGTAGATATTCTTAAGAGAATTTTGAAATACTTGTTGAGACTGAAAGGAAGAGAGGGTGGCGAGCTTCTGCAGATCGCATGTCAACATCAGAGAGAAAATATCCAGGGAGAGTATTGGTTATCTAAAATTAAATGTATATTAGACAGGTTGGGATACGGAAATTATATTGGAGAGGTTGGAGAGGTCGACGAATAAACTAATCATTAGACGACTCAGAGGTATTCAAAGACAGTGGTTGGTATCCGAATGTAGGTGCAAGGTGACCCTCTCTGAATTCAATAGGATAAGGCAGGATATGAACATAAATATTGTAAATGTAAATAGAAGAGAAATCCGGGGTTGGACGTGGTGTATGATGGAATTTTTTAAAACAAGGGATGGATTAGCGGAAAGGATGCAACAAGGTGCCTTCTCTGTGGTGAAAACAGAGAAGAATTTCACATGTTGAAATCACGTAAAGAAGCCATAGCGGTGAGAAGGACATTTTTGAATAGCAAGGAACAATATATGATAAGTGAGGGTGAGAATGGCTATAGGATTATTAGGATGATAAGCAAAGAATGATATAAGCCTGGTAATCTCAGTAAACTGTTAATTGTAATTAGAAATTCATGTAGAAGAGAGTTGAAGGAGCCTACAATGAGGATAGGACAGATTACGGATGGATGACTGTGTTACGAACCGGTTAGTTAAGAATTTGCCAATAGTGGTATGTAGTATAAGGAATATTAGTATTAGTAGCACTGTAAAGTCGATATTTTAGTAAGCCATAACGTAATTAACTGTTAAATTGTTTGTAATAAGACAGGGCGCAATGGATAGAATGTTTCTTCCTAAGCTGCTGGCGATCTGTAGCTGTATGTTGGTAACATTCATTCGTTCATTCATTACTCATTTCCCATTTATTATTCATTCTGTCATTTAATTGAAAATAAGGGCTCTCTCCCCAGTTACTGGTTATCCGTTACTGGGAGTGATGAGTCTTCTCCTTTATCATTCATGCATGAATATTCATGTACACATTCATAAATCCATCCATACATCTTTCCTCCATCTAGTTAGGAAATCATTAATTAATTAATTAATTAATTAATTAATTCATCCATTCATGTAGAAAAAATCGTAGGCGTGGCCATTGCATGTGGTATGGTGATCCGCCCGTGCAAGGAGGCACCAATTTAGGCAGGGAATCATAATTAATTAATTAATTAATTAATTAATTAATTATTCATATATTCATATTAGGATATAACCGAGGTAGGACGGGATAGGGCGGGCCTGTCCCAATCGAATGGGTAGATTGGCTACAAATGCAAAAGATAAAAAAGAAAGGGAAGGGGCACATGGGGAGCGGGATTTCAGTTTACCTGTGCCTTGCAGAAATTAGGGAATGGTGAGAAATTAGTGTTTGACAGCCATTAGATCAGGTGGGGGGGTCTTCCGTTTGGGCCTCAAGAGAAAGGGCCGGCCGTGTTATCCCTGGGAAGGTGGCTCCTTTTCTCACCAGGGGTGGACAACACGACCGGGCAGTAGTTATGCATAAACCAATCCATGCATCCCTGACTGGGAGAGAAGTGTTCATCCATTCATTCACTCATGCATGACAAATTAATTCTGTCATGGAATCATTCATTATCAACTCATTCAGGCATTCATATAGTGTCTGTGAATATGGAGGGGAACTCTGTACAGACTTATGATAAATACATAAATAAATAAATAGTCGAGCAGCTCCTCTTCTTTCTCCCAATTCTTTCCAGCCGAAACTTTGCAATACTCTTTCGTCGGAAATCACCCAGAACAAATCGAGCTGCTTTACTTGGATTTTTCCGGGTCTTGAATCATGTAATCCTGGTGAGGGTCCAATACACTGGAACCATACTCTAGTTGGCTCTTACCAGAGACTTATATGCCCTTTCCCTTACATCCTTACTATAACCCCTAAACACCCTCATAACCATGTGCAGAGATCTGTACCCCTTATTTACCATCCCATTTATGTGATTACCCCACCGAAGATCTTTCCTTATCACCTAGATACTTACAATGATCCTCAAAAGGAACTTTCACCCCATCAACGCATAATGAGAGGACTTTTCCTATTTGTGAAACTCTCAACCTGACTTTTAACCCCGTTTATCAACATAACATTGCCTGCTGTCCATCTCACAGCATTATCGAGGTCACGTTGCAGTTGTTCACAATCTTGTAACTCATTTATTACTCTATACAGAATAGCATCATCCGCAAAAAGCCTTACCTCTGATTCCAAATCTTTACTAATATCATTTATGTATAAAAGAAAAAATAAAGGTCCAATAATACAACATTGAGTAATCCCCCCCACCTAGTTATTACAGGGTCAGATAAAGCTTCACCTTCTCTAATTCTCTGAGATCTATTTTCTTGAAATATAGCAACCCATTCAGTCACTCCTTTGTCTAGTCCAGTTGCACTCATTTTTTGCCAGTAATCTCCCATGATCCACCCTATGAAATGCTTTATACAGGTCAATTGCGGTACAGTTCATTTGACGTCCGGAATCCAAGGTATCTGTTATATCTTGCTGGAATCCTAGAAGATGAGCTTCAGTGGAATAACCTTTCCTAAACCCAAACTGACTTCTATCGAACCAGTTATTAATTTTGCAAACATGTCTAATACAGTAAGAAATAATGCCTTCCCAAAGCTTACATAAGGCGCATGTCTAACTTACTGGCCTATAATTTTCAGATTTATGTCTATCGCCCTTTCCTTTAAACACAGGAGCTCTAGCTCCTTCAACCAAACAATAATAAAATAAGTACTTCAGACATGGTACTATATGCCAACTAATTGTCTTTAGTGTATCCCTAGAAATCTTATCAATTCCAGCCGCTTTTCTAGTTTACAACTTTTGTATCTTATTGTGAAAGCCATTGCTATCATATGTGAATTTTAATACTTCTTTAGCATTAGTCTCCACCTCTATTTGGACATTATCATTGTAACCAACAATCTTTACATACTGCTGAATGAATACTTTTGCCTTTTGAAGATCCTCACACACACACTCTACTCGTTCATTCATTATTTCTGGAATGTCCTTCTTCAAACCTGTTTCTGCCTTAAAATTCCTATACATACCCTTCCATTTTTCACAAAAATTTGTATGACTGCCAATTCTGCATGCCATCATGTTATCCTTGGCTCTCTTCTTTGCTAGATTCAATTTCCTAGTAGTTCCTTCAATTTCTCCTTAATTCCACAGCAATTTCTAACTCAATTTCTTTCCAATCTGTACCTCCTTCTTAATCTCTTTATTTCTCTATTATAATAAGGTGTGTCGTTACCATTCCTTACCGCCTTTAAAGGTACAAACCTGTTTTCATATTCCTCAGCAATTGCTTTATACCCATCCCAGAGTCTGTTTACATTTTTATTTCACGTTTTCCACCGATCATATTTACTTTTTTTCTTAACCCTCATGCCTGCTTTATCAGCCATATGGTACTGCCTAATAGTTCTACTTTTAAGACTTTACTTTCTATCACATTTATTTTTAACTACGACAAAAACAGCTTCATGTTCACTAATACCATCTATTAGTTCGGTTTCTCTATAGTGGTAATGTGGTTTTACTAGCACCACATCCAGGATATTTTTCCCTCTAGCTGGTTCCATCACTTTCTGAATCAACTGTACTTCTCTTATTAAATTATTTGTCATTTGTTGGTCATGCTTCCTGTCGTTCGCGATTCCTTCCCGATTGAAATTTGGTACATTGAGATCACCCGCTACAACACATTACTTACAATGTCGCACATAGCTGATTATCTTATCAAATAATTCTGAATCCTTATCAATGCTACCCTTTCCCTGTCTGTACACTCCAAAGATAACAAGTTGCCTATTACCTTCAGAAATGAGCCTTACACCTAGAATTTCATGTTTGTCATCTTTAACTTTTTCGTATCATACAAATTCTTCTTTCACCAGGGGTTCAGAGGTCTTTGCAGCTTTTCTCTTAAAGCATGTTTTAAAATTGCAGAGACGTGCTTTGTGAATGATAAGATCATGAAATAATGCATTACGCATGTGCAGTAAACACGCTGGCTTCAAGATTGCACAATTTGTGACTCTAGCAAGGGTTTGTAAATTCTGAAGGTATTGAGCAAATAATATTGTGGCAGCACGCGATGTGACTGTTTTTTTTGCGTACAAACTGTCAACAAGCATTGCTTCATAAAAACGGTGTAACCGTAGACTGCGGTAAAGTATACGTGTTGCTCCTTGCCTAGAAGTATTCTGCCTGTGAAGCAATGTGTATAATATGTTATTAGAGCAACGGAGCAGAACCATATTTTCGCTTAAGAAATAATACCGCGTATCTGACAATGTTCTTCCTGTCGATTCTTTCCCTTAAGACTGATTACGCTTCCCTGCCACATATGCAATCCTTCAGAACAATTTCCCTAGAGTTAATTTTACTATGCTCTCTTGTAAATGAAAACTGAACCTTACACTTCCGTACCATACCGTATGTTTCCATGATGTATTTACGCACTCGTATAGTACAGTGATTCTTAGGTTCATTTTCCTTTACGCATGTGTAAATAAATATGAACACAACGAAAATGGCTCTGATGGATTGGTTTTTCCATATGTGGCTGGGAGGTGTGACCAGTCTTAAGGAATGAAAAAAAATGAAATGTCGTATGGCTTTTAGTGCCGGAATATCCCAGGTCGGGTTTCTATTTAACTCCCGTAGGCGACCTCCGTGTCGTGATGAGGAGGAAATGATGATGAAGACTACACATACACCTAGCCCCCGTGCCATTGGAATTAACCAATTAAGGTTAAAATCCCCGACCCGGCCGGGAATCGAACCCGGGACCCTCTGCACCGAAGGCCAGTACGCTGACCTTTCAGCCAACGAGTCGGACCAGTTTAAGGAATGTAATGGACAGGAAGAACTTTGGCAGATACGCAGCCTTAACGGACGAGATGTAACTAAACCGTAAAAGATAATAAAAGTCTTTATATTTGATTGATACAAGTGTCAGTAAACTCTGATACCTTTCAGTTCTGTCACTGGCAACAATATAAAACGCGCATGACTTAATATTACCATTATCTGATGCCTTGCCCATCCGCTGTTGTGATTTACGACGATATTACTGAAATCGTAGGATGCGGAGACAAAATAGAGGAAAACTGATTTTTGCATGCAGACATCGTACAACACGGAGTGCGTAATCGACTTTTATTTTCCACCATTCGAAATTCCGACTACCTCTGCCTCATGATTTTAGAACCCAAAGGTCCACACTCTACACTGATGCGACAAGAATGTTCTCCTCACTTTGAAGTAGGTCGATAATGGTGGTGAGGATTGTGAACGTCTTTCAGATTGTGATGCAGCACAACTCGGAAATTTGCAGGGTAATTTTGATTACATTTAATATTATATCATTACATTCTTCTTATGCAAAAGTTTCACCTTTACGTCCGGAAACACATTTCTCTGGTTAAACGATTGTCGCCCCATATGGAAACAAATAATGGAAATGTCACGTCAGAAAACTGCAATTAAAGTTTCCTGTTAAACGCATGGGTGTCTTTTCACTGAGCAGAGATTTTAAATAATTTTACTTATATGTTCGAATCCTTGGCTGAATGGTCATCACTGAGGCCTTCGGTTCAGTGGGTGCCGGGTTCGATCCCCGGCCGGGTCGGAGATTTTAATCACATCTGATTAATACTTCTGGATCGGCGAATGGGTGTGTGTGATTTTCCCAACTATTCCCTCTTCATATTCAGACAACATAATACACTACCAACCACCACAGAAATACGCAACAGTAATTGCATCCTTTCATTACATTACGTCGGATAGGACATCCGGGCGTAAAGCAGGGATAAATCCATGTGACACAGTTCACGCGCCCGCGTCCCCAGAAGTGTGGGAAAAGCGGTAGAAGAAGGCTTATATTTACTTTTCCATTTACTTTAAGTTTCCCACCACACTGTACTTGGCTGTGATATATTTTCTTCCTGCAATTCGATCTTCGATATATCGGGTCACATTATACATTGATAGGAGGATATAAGGTCAAAGCAAGGCATGGATGTGTATAACAAAAGAAGTAATTCAATTTGCAATAAAAACATTCGACAGTTCATACAGGTAGAAGGGAATGCACTCCATTTTCATCAAAACTTTAAAGTACTTGAGTGTCTTTCTTTTCTTTTTAAAAACCGGTATCCGCTCTAAATATTAAGGCGCATTAAGGGCCGCATTATGCTCTCCGACCAATGTTTCAGTAATTTCGTAGTGAAGAATTTGATTATAATTCAGAGTGGAAGAGAGTTGGTAAACACAACTGGTGCGAGGCATCGATGGGAAATTTACTAAAATTTAGAGATCAAGTTACGTTGCATACATTTCAAGATAATTATATTGTATATAGAAATGCGGAAAATGACATGTCAATGTAGGATAATCTATGTAACAATCCTCGAAGTTCATAGTGAAGTTAATGGATAAATAGTCGTTAATAAATATTTCCAAAATTAGCATGAGCTTTTGGTTAGACTTCTCAGAAGAAGAATATTTGCTCTATTTGGATGTTTTAAGATTAACTTACTCCAAAACTTAAATTACAGCGTACTGCTGCGTCTTGCAATGTACAGTATTGGCAGTAATTCAATGAATGATCTGCAGATGTTCCACGGACAGCTAATGTAACACCAAAATATGAGTGTTAATAATTCACATATCCTGCGCCTATCGAGATAGAAGAGGGTTAATTTGCAGTACCATACATTGATCACAAAACCAGCCAATTTGTCTTTCGTTGTACTAAAATACCTATTTGAATATAACTGAAGTGTTCAACCTCGTAAAAATCTTCTGATAGAAATATTCAGGAATATAAATATTTAAAGAAGAAAGGTGAAATGCCGAAATCTTTGATTCCTACTTTCCTCAGTGCGTATGATACTGGGATGTTTTCTGACAATTTAGAAGACCATCAGATCATAAATGCCTTTAGAACAGGATCAACGGATTAAGCAAAAATATGACATTAAAAACAAATAATCTGAAGACAAATTATATTCTGATCAGCAAATAGAAAATCATGAACGTTGTTATCACCGTGGAAGATAACACTATTGGTGTCATATTTCATGTACCAAGGAAAGTGTGTTGCTGAAATGAAATCGCCTCGCTCACAAACGGCATCTCTCTTTCGAAATTGGCGGGCATATCTAGAAGTGTTTTCAGTTGGATAGAGCATGAAGTAATTGTGCCGTACTGGGAAACAATATGATGATTTAACCCTCGCATAACGCAGGGAAGAAGGCTATTGCATTCATGTCTTTGGAAATGTAAACTACAGGTTGATACGACCAAGCAAGAGGGAAGTAAAATATAGACGTGGGCATAGAGCATTATCCTGAACGTGGAACCTCCAAACGTTTTTCGATCTCCACGTACGGGAACTCCGATGCTCGAAACACAAAGTGAGAACTACATGTACTCTTCAATCATGTTCAAGCTGGTACGTAGAGAATCATTTTTCTACATAACGTCACCCTCTATTTATTACAAAATACAATGTTAGTGTTAACATTCTTACTGTCTAAGTGTTTACCTTGTCTGAAACAACTGATGTAAAAAATACGTGATATTATTCATTTCTCGTTTCCCTGGTAAATCTGCACATATAGTTATAAAATATCATTACAGGCACTTTCAATGAATGGTTAAACATTGTGAATCACCATATTTCTATTTCATGACCATCAATCTAGCCCACATTTTGCGAAAATCTCCCCGCGAAACGGTTGTATTTTCCTTCCCTGTGTAACCCGTTGGGGTATGCCTACATAAAAATAATAATAATAATAATAATAATAATAATAATAATAATAATAATAAAAATAATAATAATAATAATAACAGAGCTAAGAAAACGTCTCCATATATCGACAACACAAAGAAGTTTCCGGATCAGTAGGTTATAGTATTCACGCCATCCAATATACCGGGTTGAAAATAGAGGCCGTGGTAATAATGGTGATTTCCTACAACCAAGATAATTGCATTCACTGCGAACTAACAAATAGCGCAGTGGAAACGGTGCATATGAGAATTAGAAAAACCGAGAATGTCAAGTGAAATTAGGAACATGACGGGTGAAGAATAGAAAATAAAAGAAAGCATAATAAAGTTTGTAGACAGATGTATTGAAACAAACAAACAAACCAAACCTCTTAAAATTTTTCACAGAAAGAAGAAGAAGAATATACAATGTAGTACTTTCCCAACCAGTAATTAAAAATTCGGAATTTGATACAAAATAAAAGCTACAACAATAAAGAGAGCAAATGAGGAAGAATAAAGCAGGAACGGAAAGGAAAGAGCAAGAAAAAGGAAAAATACGCCCATCTGTGGAGAAGCTAGGAGTAACAAGAAATGTTATAAATAAAGTTGTAAGGGGCCGCTGTCTGTAATTTCGTTTGTTTTGCCAATTTTTCAGATATTTATCTGTTTTAGGTCAACTCAAGACCGAATCGGTGGTTTTTACTTTTTGTGTCTGTCTGTTTGTTTGTTCCACCATCATGGCAAAAGGGCTGGATAGATTTCAACCAAACTTCATATTTCGAGTATACTCACCCCGAGGAAGGTTTCTATATGCATTTCATTTTAAAATCTTTGATCAGACAGCGGTTTATAGGAAAACCAGAACGGTTTACCTCCATTTTCTCTTATACTATTGATTTCCTGTAAACTCCGTGGACCGTATGTGAAACGACTCTTCATTATAAACAACTTTGGTTATGTTCATAATTTACCTTACTATTCAAATGACGGAGAAATTTACTATTTTCTGCAGGTATCATGGTCTGCGTGTGTGTCCGACAGAACGACAACGAACCTACAGGTTACCATGGCAACGTCTCTGACTACTTGCCAGCAGCGAAGTAACGGCAATTTTCCTCATCATACCTTTAAATTCATGGTTGTTCCTTGGGTAGAAGGCAAGTCAGGGCGTCAATCGGCCATTCTGCGGGATATTGGCGGAATATCGTTGGAGTTTATAACCGTCCTCGAATAGCTTAAGTAATAACACCATTGGCCATCTTATCTGTTGACCTAAGAATGCCTGCGCCTAAATTTCCCCTCTGTTACCTCTTTCTTATATCCATAACTCACACCAGCATAATTTATTGAGGGGCATTTGATTTTCCAATACATTCACTTGGTTTTTACATATTTGTCGTCATCCGGCTGTCCTCAGTTTTAATCCATTTTCTATTAATTTCAACTTTCTTTACTGAATTATTTTCTTCCTTAATTACACCGTATGTACGCGAGTGCTAATTCCGAAAGCTTGACACTCTTTCCTTTGAGGAAATATTCTAAGCTATGCAAATGTATAACTTTCGGCCCCGAAAAATATCGAAATATGGATGTAATTTTAACGACGGTGCACACCTTGGCTTCGGGATAATTGGTGGCTACCCTGTAAGTCTTATCACAAATCAGAAAACACAATCACCCTTTCATTTTGGAGAGATCTACAACTTTGGTCCTATGACTTTTTATCGTATTTGTATTCCTTATACGTTAAATAGAGCTGTATTTCTCGATTTCAAGTTAATTTTGTACTTTCACACGTATAAATGTTAACATTAATTTGGCACACTTATAGGAAGGATAGAATCATGACATTCGGCACGCACATTGGCATGACCAGTGGCAATGTGATAGCCAAATTTTATGATTCTATCTGTCACATGAGTATCACAAATATAAAGTCGTATGCGGAAATTGTACAAATTTTCACACCCAATGATTCTAACTCAATCTAACCCATAAATATAGGAGATACGAGAAGATGTCATGTGACCAACCACGTAGAACACTGAAAGAGGCGTCTGATGGTGAGGTCCGTTTGCATATATGTCGCAGAGTTTCAAAGCAGTAACTCTCGAAATAAAGGTCTGCACTTCTAGAGTGTGTCTGTACATTGACTATTTTGGCGACATTTCTGTACAGTTAACCCTTTTCAGGTGTAATAATGACCATCTGCTTATTTTTAGCTTTGGTGTCTGTTTTTCTGTTTGTCTGTCTGTCTATAACTTCGAAACTACTGGATATATTTCCACCAAAATTAATATTTAGAATCCACCTGTCCTGGGGTAGGTTTCAGGGCAAATACTTTATCTAAATCCACGAAATGACTGGGGGGTTTATACGAAACCGGAACCGTGATTTTGCACTCCCACAAAATGTACACAACCAAACTTAATAGAAATCGACCTGCTTTAATGGAAATTAATTTTTAAACCTTTTTTCTCATGTGCATCATTTCGTTAAGAGGATTTATAAGGGAGATGTCATTAACCGAACTTAACTTAAGAACGGGCGCGTGTTGAGCGTATTACTTACAACTTGAAAACTATTGAAGATATTTCAACCAAACTTTATATTTAGCATCCACCTTTCCAAAGGTATATTTTAAAGGTCAGTAACATTTCCTGTTCCTGGAATGGACTGTCGGTTTATAGGGAACCGAAATGGTGAATTTACTCTTCCACAATATATATAGAATACATGACCAGCCTGACTGGAAATCGACCAAATTTGTTGGAAATCTATTTCTAAAAATTTTCATGTGTATTTTTTCGACAGAAAGATTAATAAGGGAAATATCATGAATGGTAGGTTTTGCAGGGTAAGTCCAGCAGACATAGACCAAAAGGTGTTGTACGTGGAGCAGATTCCTTATCTATATATATATAAAATAGCTTGTCCTGACTGACTGACTGATTCATCATCGCCGAGCCAAAACTACTGGACATAAAGAAATGAAATTTTGGGGATAAATTCACACTATGATGTAGGTGCTCGCTAAGAGAGGATTTTTGGATATTCCTTCCTTAAGGGGGTGAAAAGGGGGGGTGAAATTTTAAAATGAGTGTATCTATATCTCAAAACTTTAAACGTTTATAGATGTGAAAATTGGTATTTAGAATCTTCATTAAAAATAAGGAAACACGTATTTTTTTGTTTTCAGAAAATCCTAATAGGATGGGTGAAAAAGGGTGAAAATGGGGAAAAATGGGTTGAATACCTTTAATCAGGATACCGGTACTTATATATCAGAAACTGAAGATATTACAGACCTCAAAATTGGTACTTTTGATCTCTTTTAAAAATAAAGATACACGTATTTTTTTGTTTTTGGAAAATCCAATTAATGGGAGGGTGAAAAGGTGGTGAATTTTTAAAATGAGTGAATCTATATCTCGAAACTTTTAAAGTTTGCTGATGTAAAAATTGGTATTTAGAATCTTCATTAAAAATAAAGAAACACGTATTTTTTTGTTTTCGGAAAATCGCAATAGGAGGAGTGAAAAGGGGGTGAAAATGGGTTGAATGCCTTTAATGAGGCTACTTATATCTCAGAAACTGAAGATATTACAGACCTGAAAATTGGTGTTTGGGATCTCCGTTAAAAATAAAGAAGCACTTATTTTTTTGTTTCTGGAAAACCCAATTAAGGGGGGGGGGTGAAAAGGGGGGTAATATTTTAAAATGAGTGTATCTATATCTCAAAACTTTTAAAGGTTATAGATGTAAAAATTTGTATTTAGAATCTTCATTAAAAATAAAGAAACACTTTTTTTTGTTTTCGGAAAATCGCAATAGGAGGAGTGAAAAGGGGTGAAAAATGGGTTGAATGCCTTTAATGAGGCTACTTATATTTCAGAACCTGAAGATATTACAGACCTGAAAATTGGTGTTTGGGATCTCCTTTAAAAATAAAGAAACACGTATTTTTTTGTTTGTGAAAAATCCAATTAATGGGGGGGGGGTGAAAATGGGATGATTTTTTAAAATTAGTGTATCTATATCTCAAAACTTTTAAAGTTTATAGATGTAAAAATTGGTATTTAGAATCTCCTTTAAAGTAAAGAAACACGTATTCTTTAGTTTTCGGAAAATCCCAATAGGAAGGGTGTAAAAGGGTGAAAAATGGGTTGAATGCCTTTAATGAGGCTACTTATATTTCAGAACCTGAAGATACTACAGACCTGAAAATTGGTATTTTGGATCTACTTTAAAAGTAAAGAAACACGTATTTTTTCGTTTTTGGAAAATCCAAATATTGGGGGGTGAAAAGGTGGGGTGAATTTTTTAAAATGAGTGCGTCTACATCTTAAAACTTTAAAATTTACAGATGTAAAAACTGGTAGTTAGAATCTCCTCTAAAAATAAAGGAACACGTATTTTTTGTTTCCTGTAAATCCTAATAGGACGGGTGTAAAAGGGGTGAAAAATGGGTTGAATGCCTTTAATGGGGATACATATATCTCAGAAACGAAAGATATTACAGAACTGAAAATTTGTATATGGGATCTCCTTTAAAAATAAAGAAACACGTAATTCTTAGTTTTTGGGAAATCCAATTAATGGCGGTTAAACAGGAGTGACAAATTGGGGTGAATTTTATGAAAGATTATATCTACAGAATATCCTGGAAACGTAAAATGTTACAGACGTAAAAAGTGGGTGTTTGGAATCTCCTGTAAATGTAAAGAAACCGAGGTGATTTGTTTTTGGAAACTCCACTTAAGGGGAACTCAAAAGGGGTGAAATTTTAAAATGAGAATTTTTACAGTATATCTAAAAAAACTTAACATATTACAGAAGTGAAGGTATTTTTTATCTCTATTAAACATAAAGAAACGTGTGTTTTTTGTTTTCGGAAATACAACTTGGGTGGAGGGGGGTGGTAAAAGTGACTGAAAATGGTGTTGAATTCTTTTAATTAGGCTACTGATATCACAAAAATGAAGACGTTACAGACGTGAAATTTGATATTTGCAATCTGCTTTAAATGTAAAGAAACACGTATTCACGGAAAATCCAATGAAGGGGGGGGGGGAAGAATTGAAAAATTAATTGGATTAATTGTAGGAGAATAGCCTACATACATCTAATAAAAACTAAAGTTGTTACAGACGTGAACATTCGTATTTGGATCTCCTTTAAAAACAAAGAAAAGCGCGTTTTGGTGGGGAAACCATCTCGGAGGGCGGGAGTGTAAAGGAGTTGAATTCCTATCATGAGGACACATAAATCAAAAACTGAAGAAGTTAGAGTCGTGATCATTGGCATTTAAGAAGATCCTTTACTATTAAAGAAACAAGTATTTTTTGCGAGAAAATTCACTTGGGGGGGGGGGAGTATTGTGATATGAAGTGCAGAAAGTTTGTTTGGAATCTCCCTTAAACATAAAGAAACAAGCATTCTTTTAATTTTGGGGGTGGGGGGTGGCGGTAAATAAACTTAACGGCGGTGGGGTGTAGAAGTAGGTGAGACCAATTGATTTTAGATGTTATTAATGTACTTATAAGGATCCTCCGTTGCTCAGGCGGCAGCGCGCCGGCCTCTCACAGCTGGGGTGGTTCAAATCCCGGTCACTCCATGTGACATTCGTGCTGGACAAAACGGTGGCCGGACAGGTTTTTCTCCGGATACTCCGGTTTTCCCTGTCATCAGCCATTCCAGCAACACATAATAGTAATAATAATAATAATAATAATAATAATAATAATAATAATAATAATAATAATAGTAATAATAATAATAATAATATTCCGGACCGTCGTCAAATGTGCGGACCGCGCTGGAAACGGCTCCTGGACGGGAAATGACTAAGAATGCAGTCCGGCCGCGGGTTCAGTGCCGCCAAGGCACCCAATATGACACCACGCCGGATCTCCTGAAGGATTTTATCGATATTAAAAATGATTATAGGAAAAGATGGCAAAGATTTACGGACCCATCTGACCGGGAGGAATACCTGAGCCTAGCCCGGGAAGTACGAAATCGATTGCTGGAAAGGAAGATTGAAAAAAGGGAGCAAACGTGCCGTAAAATAATAGAAAACGAGTTAGATCGGGAATTTTGATGGATTCTCGCAGAAAACGAGTCAGATTGCGAATTTCGTCGGATTATATATCTAAAACAATAAGCATTCAATTATAAATTTCAGTATAATACCGTAGCGAAGCACGGGTATCTTGCTAGTCTATCTATATAAGTAAAATCCTAACGACTGTGTGCCTGTACGTTGACTATTTTGGTGAAATGTTCGCACAGCTATGCTTTTAAGGGGTAATAATAACAACCATCTGCATAATTTTTTGGTTTAATTTCCTGAAAGTCCTAATTTTAACCCTCCTCGCCCAAAATCCACATTGCGGCATAATCTGCCAGACGAACAAGAAAATAGAAATTTGGCATATTATACGTTTTAGCCTGTAACGGACAGAACATTTCCAAGAGCTTTAAATTTTTCACTTCTTCCCCGAAGAATATCGAAATATGGAGGCAATTTTAATGATGGTGCAGATCTTTGCGAAGTCCTATCACATAAGGGAATGCACAATCTCCATTCAATTTGGAGTGATCTACAACCTTGTTCTTATGACTTTTTGTTGTATCTGTATTCCTTTTACGTTTGATTTTTGTCTGTTTCTCGACGTTAAGTAACTTTGTACTTTCCACATGCATAATTTATACTTTCAATCACTTATAAGAAAGATAGAATCATCAAACCCTACACGAAAATTGGCCCACCCAGTAGCCATATGTGAGCCAAATGCTATGTATGTAGCTGTCACATAATTATCTGAAAAGTAATGCAATGTGAGATAATCTTACTAAAATTTTACCCTATTCAACGTTTCTAAAGCAATCGGACCCATGAATAGATCAGATATCATACGACCAGGAGGATAGCTATCCTTTATCTCTCTATGAATAACCCGTGCTGCTACCTTGTCATTATTTAGGTAATCGTGTTTTGGATTACGTTGTTTGCCTGTCAAGACACCTTGGTTGGGATGTGATTTGTCCTTTTATTTACCTCTGTGTCACGGTAGATTTGGTTGTTGGTTTGGTATCCACTACTCCGAGGAAGTGCATCTTCGGGTGGGCAATTCTTAGTTATCTGTTGGCTCTGGGATTTTCGACTTGTTCTTCCTCACGCAGAATTAGGTTTGTGGTTACTATTCTGTACCACGTTGCCCCGTGCATTTATTTTTGGTAGTTGTACCGTGATGTGGCCGTTATGGATGACTGACTGATCGCGATTTTTCCATCTGGTAACCTATAGGAGTCTCCTGATTGCCCATCGATGCTACTGTTGCCTGTCTTATCTCTCTGTAACTCGTGTGGTTTCTGCGTCCCTTCTCTCTGATGGTTTTCCGTTGGTCTGTTCAAAAATTAGTTTTCTATGCTTGAGTCCTTACCTGTGTTTTGTTGGTGAACTAGGATGAGTTGCCGATCCCAGTGTGGTTTGTATCTTGCTCAACCCCTCGTTCTTGACCCTTGGACTGATTGACGAGTTCGCCACTCTGTGGTTGTGTGTGTGTCACTCCAATATCTAAAAGTGTAATTTGATAGGTCTTTCATGTGTCCTCTTAGTTTAACTCCTGCTATTCTAAACCATATGTTCCAAGGACGTCTATTCTTTGGAGTGGTCCTGTACCTTTACTTATATATTTTTCTTGTGGATGATTTGTGCTTGAGTAATATTACTGCTTTCCCTTCCGTTATGTTCATGATCCTTCGGGATATTTGTCTTAGTCCTAGTTGGTATTATGTGTTGGATCGTACCCTATGTGTCTATGTGTTCTGGTTAATTGTTTCTCTTCGTGTCATGGCTAAGTGTCCTTCGTTGGCAGAGTAACATGGTATATTTTACGTAGTTTCCCTTTGATTTCTTAATTGTTGTTGAATGGGCCCTCCTTTTCCTTCTGTACTATATTGGACCAAGTGGAGAGCTCTGGGCTTCAGCTAGTTTGTTGGTAACTAGCTTATGTAAAGTTAATTGGCGGATCTGTGGATCCTGTAACTGAAAACTCACCTACTTTAATTTCCTGGTTTGCTTTTTTTTTTCTTTTTTCCCCCCTCTTCTTGTGGTTTTGCCCCCATTCGGGTTTTCCGGTGCGTTTCATTTCCCCTGTTGTAACCTTTTGCAACACGAGATCATGCATTTCCTTAATATCAAAGGAGACTTGTAAAGGTATTCATGCATTAAAAATTAATTTACCACCGTGCTTGAGAAAATAACCTGGATGCGTGGACTTATAATCATGTGGTTTTTGTTTAATTTTGGTCAGTATATCTGTGATTAGTGTGAGAGTTGCCGAACCTCAAGGTGAACTGCGTCATTTGTCATAAACTATATCATTGTGTGATGCATTGAAACTATGTGTATTGGGTGAAACTGATTATTTGGCGAACTCTGGTCATTGTGCTCTCTATTTGATGACAAACATTACTCTGGTGATTTTCCGAGTGCTCGGTTAACGTTTCTGGACACTGATGTTGATCGCACCCCGCCAATTATTTCTAAAAACTATGTGATATGGAGCTGTATCTTGGACTATTAACCTGGTCATGTGAACTCCTAACTGAAATTAGTTAATCTTGGTGGTCGTTTCCTGTTGGACTACTTCGCCCAAATTTAGTATATATGTGACCACCACATCATCATCGTGTTATGCTCCAGATTTGTCGTCTTTCGGGGCGGGAGGACTGAGACAGTATTAAGTAGTTTGAGACCCCCCCCGGTAACCTTTTCGACCTGGCATGTGTGTTGCCATTTGGAAATTCTATGTCAATCGGCTTTCGCCAATATCTCCTTTGTTATGATATGCCGGGCGCTGTTAGTAGTATAATGGGAGAGTTCTCCCGCCACCGCCACCTCCGGCTCCCAGTGGCCGCCTCCACCTCAGCCAGTGGCCTCTCCACCTCAGCCAGAGGCCTCCCAGTGGCCACCTCCACCTCCACCTCAGCCAGAGGCCTCCCAGATGCCTCCTCCACCTCCCGCGGGAAATTTGAATTTGTAAACAAAGCCACGTGCTTTTTGACAGCTGTCATCGACAACAACGCATCGCAAACCTCAGTACTGCCATCTTGACGGGCCTAAACCTCAGTAGTGCCAACTTAACCTAACTAGCGCGAGGTAAACAAAGCCACGTGCTTTTTGACAGCCACGTGCTTTTTGACAGATTTGTAAACAAAGCCACGTGCTTTTTGACAGCTCTCATCAACAACAACGCATCGCAAACCTCAGTACTACCATCTTGACGGGCCTAAACCTTAGTGGTACCAACTTAACCTAACTAGCATGAGGTAAACAAAGCCACGTGTTTTTTTGACAGCCACGTGCTTTTCGACAGATTTGTAAACAAAGCCACGTGCTTTTTGACAGACAACAACGCATCGCTAACCCCAGTACTGCCATCTTGACGGGCCTAAACCTCAGTAGTACCAACTTAACCTAACTAGCGCGAGATAAACAAAGCCACGTGCTTTTTGACAGCCACGTGCTTTTTTGACAGCTGTCATCCGCCATCTTTAAACTACAGAGCGCTGTGCTGCCCTCTTGCGTCACCTGTCATCGGCAGTGCTGCCATCTTGGCGGGCCTAAACCTTAGTGCTACCAACTTAACCTCACTAGCTCGAGATAACAAATCCACGTGCTTTTTGACAGCCACGTGCTTTTTTGACAGCTGTCATCCGCCATCTTTAATCCATAGAGCACAGTGCTGCCCTCTTTAGCTACTTACCTTTGAAATGTGGTGGCGGATAATTTGAAAAATGCTTTTTGACAGCAGCCATCTTGCATCGCAAACCTCAGTGCTGCCCTCTTTAGCTAGATACCTGTGGTAGCAGACAATTCCACGTGACAGCAGCCATCTTTAATCAAGAGAGCACCGTGCTGCCCTCTATGTGGTGGCGGCAAATTGAAAAATTCCACGTGCTCTTGTTTGGAAACAAACTCACGTGCTTTTTTGACAGCTACCATCCACCATCTTTAATCAACAGAGCACAGTGCTGTACTCTTTAGCTAGATACCTTTGAAATGTGGTGGCGGCAATTTGAAAAATTCTATGTGCTCTTGTTGGGAAGCAAAGCCACGTGCTTTTTTGACAGCTGTCATCCGCCATCTTTAATCAATAGAGCACCGTGCTGCTATCATGCGGGCAATTTCATCACCTATCACCCGCCATCTTTAATCTACAGAACACCGTGCTGCCCTCTTTATGGCTACTACCTTAAGCATGTAGTAGCGGGCAATTTGAAAAGTTCTGTTAGCTATCATCCGCCATCTTTAATCAAGAGAGCACCGTGCTGCCATCTTTATCTAGATACCTTTGAAATGTGGTGGCGGCAAATTGAAAAATTCCACATGCTCTTGTTTGGAAACAAACTCACGTGCTTTTTGACAGCTACCATCCGCCATCTTTAATCAACAGAGCATAGTGCTGCCCTCTTTAGTTTGAAATGTGGTGGCGGTAAATTCCACATGCTCTTGTTTGGTAAACATAGCTACGTGCTTTTTTGACAGCTATCATCCGCCATCTTTAATCCAGAGAGCACCGTGCTGCCCTCTTTATCGCAGTAGATGTAAATTCGTCACCTGTCATACGCAGTGCTGCTATCTTTAGCTAGATACCTTTGAAATGTGGTGGTGGATAATTTAAAAAGAAAAATTCTACAGCAGTCCTCTCTCGACGCTAATTGCATAAGATGGCGGCTATACATGACACCTTAAGGGTGCTTACGCAAGATGGCTGCTATACACAGGTTCTTATGAGACGCCCTTGGGATGCTTGCGCAAGATGGTGGTTATACAAGGCTCCTTATGAGACACCCTAGTGATGCTTGCGCAAGATGGCGGTTGCTCTTATGAGGCGGCTTAAGGGTCCTTGCACAAGATGGCTAGAGACGCCCTAAGGATGCTTGCGCAAGATGGCGGACACAAGATGGCGGCTATACACGTCTCCATATGAGACGCCTTAAGGGTGCTTGCGCAAGATGGCTGCTGCTCTTAGCTTAGAGGCTAACGTGTCGTGCTAGTTCGATTCATAAAATTTAGGGCTTAAATGCAAAATGTTAAATATCTCGAAAGCAGTGCACCGTAGAGCAAAACGGACAAAATTTTTCTGCCTAATACCTAGGTTCGCAGTATGAGGAAGAAGAAAATCATAGTCTAATGATGGGATCAACGGTTCGGTTCCTACTTAGGCCCTTTGGCATTTGCTCTGTTTTAGCTTGTATTGAAGCGAGTCTTCGTAACATGATCAGGTTTAGCTATGGTAGAGAGTATAACGTGCCGTGCAGGTTCGATTCATTAAATTTGGAGGCTTAAATGCAAAATGTTGAATATCTCGAAAACGATGCATCGTAGAGCAAAACGGACAAAATTTTTCCGCCTAATACGTAGGTTCGTAGTATCAGGAACAAGAAAAAACATAGTCTAATGATGAGATCAACGGTTCGATTCCTACTTAAGCCCTTTGCCATTCGCAGCTATCTATTTCTACAAGATGGTGGCTGCTCTTATGAGAAACAAGATGCCTTGAGACGTCCTAGGGATGCTTACGCAAGATGGCAGACACAAAATGGTGACTATACATAGCTCCTTATGAGACGGCCTAGGGGTGCTCGCACAAGATGGCGGCTACTCTTATGAAGAAAGCTAGCTTAGAGGCTACTGCGCAAGATAACAGCTGCTGTTATGCATGTGGTGGAGGGCAATTTGAAATTCTATGTGCTTAATCAACAGAGCACCCTGCTGCCCTCTTTAGCTGGAATGTGGTGGTGGATAATTTGAAAAATTCTTTTGACAGCTATCATCTTTAAAAACAATGGCGACTATACATAGGCTGTTAAGGCCTTATCATTCTCCTCCTCCTCCTCCTCCTCCTTCTCTACCTCCTCCTCCGCCTCTTATGTCAAGGCATAGCTTTATATCGAACAAGTTTAAACCTGCATCGCGAAGGCAAGCGTGTGCAGCGATAACATTATTGTGCATGTTTAGACTTTCGAAACATAAGAAGAGTAGAATCAAACGCTGTACTCGATACGACATGTGATTAGAACATTGATTGATGCGTTCAGAAAACAAAATAAGTGATCAAGACTAGAATCGAACAATGTACTCAATACATCATGTGTTTAGAATATGTCAGGGGATACGCTTGTTCTAAGAAGATCAGATTGAAACATAACAAGACTAGAATAGAACACTGTAATCGATGTTGTTAACTTCAACATGTGATCAGAACATTGATTGATGTGTTCAGAACACAAAATAAGTGATCATGAATAGAATCGAACACTGTACTCGATACAACATGTGATCAGAACATTGATCGATGTGTTCAGAACACGAAATAAGTGATCAAGACTAGAATCGAACACTGTACTCAATACAACATGTGTTTAGAACATGTTAGGGGGTACCCTCGTTCTAAGAAGATCAGAATGAAACATAACAAGACTAGAATCGAACACTGTAATCGATGTTGTTAACCTCAACATATGATCAGAACATTGTTTGATGTGTTCAGAGCAAAAGTACAATTTTGATGATTTGCGCAGCTAACTCGCTCGGTAAACGATATAGCCAAAGTATAACTTCAAATTATTTACCTTCCATCATTCGTCTTGTGTGTAAAAATCAGTCGAACAAGTTATCGCATAAACATGGCTGAAAAAAAATCGTGATAGGGTATGGAACCCAGGGGTTACATCTTATCAGAAGGGTAAAAAGGATGAAAGGACTCTTCCTCCTCCTTACCGCACATTCCTTGGCTAAAGGGCTAATGGGCTAAAGGGCTAATGGGCTAAAGGGCTAAAGGGCTAATGGGCTAAAGGGCTAAAGGGCTAAAGGTGCAACAACCTCATCGATCGCTATCAGCAAGAACGCTTGTACTTTGTAGAAAATTAATCTTTATTGGTAAATGGTTTTATGTTCAGAACAAGGAATGGAACCTAGGGGTTACGTCTTACCTAATAAAATCCCCGAGGTGCGATGAGTTACGTTTTTCGAACCAGTGTTTGGAACACTGAACTTTTCAAGATGGCAAGAGTGAGGTTAGCAATGTTCTGTTGTTGGATTTTAAATTCCGCGCTACAACATGCATAAGGTGGCAGCCCGTGAGGTTTACTCCCGTAAAGATGGCAAGAGTGAGGTTAGCAATGTTCCGTTGTTGGATTTTTAAAATTCCCCGCTATAACATGCAAAAGGTGGCAGCCTTGAGGTTTACCGCCGTAAAGATGGCAGCAGTGAGGTTAGCGACGCTCCATTGTCCTTCAAAGTGAGGTTAGGGTTCGTCAAGAAGACAGCTGTCAAAAAAGCACGTGGCTATGTTTACCAAACAAGAGCACGTGGTCGTGACGTCACGGTCACGTAATCAATCCTTAGCTCGACGTCGCTAAGAGCAGCATTAGGATTAGCTATGCTTAAAAGTCTTAGGAACAGAGCAGCAGTATGAATTGCTATGTTTCAAAGCGTGTACACATCACCTATCGATTTTACATACATCGACCATCGAACTAAACTTCATCCGCTAGATCGTGCTGCTATCTTAGCATGACTTTAAAGTACAATGAATAGCCATGTTTCAAAGCGTGTACACATTACCTATCGATTTTGCACGCATCGACTCTCGTACTAAACTTCTCCCGCTAGATTGTGCTGCTATCTTAGCATAACCAATACGCATGACCTTAAAGTAAAAAAGAATAGCCATGTTTCAAAGTGTGTACACATTACCTATCAACTTTGCATGTATCGACTCTCGTACTAAACTTCTGCAGGTAGATTGTGCTGCTATCTTAGCATAACTTATACGCATGAACTTAAAGTACAGAGAATAGCTATGTCTCAAAGCGTGTACACATTACTTATTGATTTTGCATGCAACAAATATCGTACTAAACTTCTTCCTCTAGATTGTACTGCTATCTTAGCATAACTTATACACATGAACTTAAAAGTAGAAAGAATAGCCATGTTTCAAAGCGTGTACACATTACTTATTGATTTTGCATGCATCAAATATCGTACTAAACTCCTTCCGCTAGATTGTGCTGCTATCTTAACACAACCTATACGCATGACCTTAAAGTAAAAAGGTGTGTACACATCACCTATCGATTTTGCATGCATCGAATCTCGTACTGAACTTCGTCCGCTAGATTATGCTGGTATCTTAGCATAACTTATACACATGAACTTAAAAGTACAAAGAATAGCCATGTTTCAAAGCGTGTACACATCAACTATCGAATTTGCATGTATTGACTCTCGTACTAAACTCCTTCCGCTAGATCGTGCTGCTATCTTAGCATAACCAATACGCATGACCTTAAAGTAAAAAAGAATAGCCATGTTTCAAAGTGTGTACACATTACCTATCGACTTTGCATGCAACAAATATTGTACTAAACTTCTTCCGCTAGGTTGTGCTGCTATCTTAGCATAACCTGTACGCATGTACTTAAAGTACAAAGAATAGCCATGTTTCAAAGCGTGTACACATTACTTATTGATTTTGCATGCATCAAATCTCGTACTAAATTTATTCCGCTAGATTGTGCTGCTATCTTAGCATAACCTATACCAATGAACGTAAAGTACAATGATTAGTCATGTTTCAAAGCGTGTACACATCAACTATCGAATTTGCATTTATCGACTCTCGTACTAAACTTCTGCAGGTAGATTGTGCTGCTATCTTAGCATAACTAAGACGCATGAACTTAAAGTACAAAGAATAGCTATGTCTCAAAGCATGTACACATTACCTATCGATTTTACAAGCATCGACTCTCGTACTAAACTTCTTCCGCTAGATTGTGCTGGTATCTTAGCATAACCTATACGCATGGCCTTAAGGTACAAAGAATAGCCATGTTTCAAAGCGTGTACACATTACCTATCGATTTTGCATGCATTGACTCTCGTACTGAACTTCTTCCGCTAGATTGTGCTGACATCTTAGCATAACTTATACACATGAACTTAAAAGTACAAAGAATAGCCATGTTTCAAAGCATGTACACATTACCTATGGATTTTGCATGCATTGACTCTCGTACTAATCTCCTCCCGCTAGACTGTGCTGCTATCCTAGCATAACCTATACGCATGACCTTAAAGTAAAAAGAATAGCCATGTTTCAAAGTGTGTACACATCACCTATCGATTTGCATGCAACAAATATCGTACTAAACTTCTTCCGCTAGATTGTGCTGCTATCTTAGCATAACTAAGATGCATGAACTGAAAGTACGAAGAATAACCATGTTTTAAAGCGTGTACTCATTACTTATCGATTTTACATACATCGACTCTCGTACTAAACTTCTTGCGCTAGATTGTGCCGCTATCTTAGCATAACCTGTACGCATGAACTTAAAGTACAAAGAATAGCCTTGTTTCGAAGCGTTTACACATTACCTAATGATTTTGCACGAAACGACTATCATACTAAACATTTCCCACTAGATTGTGCTAAAATCATGCAAGTGTGCTGCTATCTTAGCATAACCTATCGATTTTACATGCATCTACTATCGTACTAGACTTCTTCCGCTAGAGCATGTAGCAATCGCTTTTGAGTATCCCTAACCCATGTGCATGAACTTAAAGCATAAAGATGAGCTATGTTCTAAAGCGTGTACACATCACCTATCGATAATGTATGTATCGAATATCGTACTAAACTTCTCCTGGTAGAGCGTACGAGTATCGCTTGTGCGTGCACGAACTTAAAGCATAAAGAATAGCAATGTATAAAAATCTTGTAAACAAAGCAGCAGCATTACGTATAGTTAAGATTAAATGCGTGCACACATCATGTATCCATGACGCACACAGTACTAAACTTATTCCATTAGAATGTACAAAGTTCGCATGTGTTTGTGCTGCTATCTTAGCATAGCCTATGTGAATGAACTTAAAGCTTAAAGAATAGTGATGTATAAAAATCTTGTGAACATAGCAGAGTGTTAACTACGTAGGGGTAGACATTGAACTTTACATGCTGAGGCAGCATACTACGTGACCGTGACGTCACGACCACGTGCTCTTGTTTGGTAAACATAGCCACGTGCTTTCTTGACAGCTGTCTTCTTGACGAAACCTAACCTCACTTTGAAGGACAATGGAGCGTCGCTAACCTCACTGCTGCCATCTTTACGGCGGTAAACCTCAAGGCTGCCACCTTTTGCATGTTATAGCGGGGAATTTTAAAAATCCAACAACGGAACATTGCTAACCTCACTCTTGCCATCTTTACGGGAGTAAACCTCAAGGGCTGCCACCTTATGCATGTTGTAGCGCGGAATTTAAAATCCAACAACAGAACATTGCTAACCTCACTCTTGCCATCTTGAAAAGTTCAGTGTTCCAAACACTAGTTCGAAAAACGTAACTCATCGCACCTCGGGGATTTTATTAGGTAAGACGTAACCCCTAGGTTCCATTCCTTGTTCTGAACATAAAACCATTTACCAATAAAGATAAATTTTCTACAAAGTACAAGCGTTCTTGCTGATAGCGATCGATGAGGTTGTTGCACCTTTAGCCCTTTAGCCCTTTAGCCCATTAGCCCTTTAGCCCTTTAGCCCATTAGCCCTTTAGCCCATTAGCCCTTTAGCCAAGGAATGTGCGGTAAGGAGGAGGAAGAGTCCTTTCATCCTTTTTACCCTTCTGATAAGATGTAACCCCTGGGTTCCATACCCTATCACGATTTTTTTTCAGCCATGTTTATGCGATAACTTGTTCGACTGATTTTTACACACAAGACGAATGATGGAAGGTAAATAATTTGAAGTTATACTTTGGCTATATCGTTTACCGAGCGAGTTAGCTGCGCAAATCATCAAAATTGTACTTTTGCTCTGAACACATCAAACAATGTTCTGATCATATGTTGAGGTTAACAACATCGATTACAGTGTTCGATTCTAATCTTGTTATGTTTCATTCTGATCTTCTTAGAACGAGGGTACCCCCTAACATGTTCTAAACACATGTTGTATTGAGTACAGTGTTCGATTCTAGTCTTGATCACTTATTTCGTGTTCTGAACACATCGATCAATGTTCTGATCACATGTTGTATCGAGTACAGTGTTCGATTCTATTCATGATCACTTATTTTGTGTTCTGAACACATCAATCAATGTTCTGATCACATGTTGAAGTTAACAACATCGATTACAGTGTTCTATTCTAGTCTTGTTATGTTTCAATCTGATCTTCTTAGAACAAGCGTATCCCCTGACATATTCTAAACACATGATGTATTGAGTACATTGTTCGATTCTAGTCTTGATCACTTATTTTGTTTTCTGAACGCATCAATCAATGTTCTAATCACATGTCGTATCGAGTACAGCGTTTGATTCTACTCTTCTTATGTTTCGAAAGTCTAAACATGCACAATAATGTTATCGCTGCACACGCTTGCCTTCGCGATGCAGGTTTAAACTTGTTCGATATAAAGCTATGCCTTGACATAAGAGGCGGAGGAGGAGGTAGAGAAGGAGGAGGAGGAGGAGGAGGAGAATGATAAGGCCTTAACAGCCTATGTATAGTCGCCATTGTTTTTAAAGATGATAGCTGTCAAAAGAATTTTTCAAATTATCCACCACCACATTCCAGCTAAAGAGGGCAGCAGGGTGCTCTGTTGATTAAGCACATAGAATTTCAAATTGCCCTCCACCACATGCATAACAGCAGCTGTTATCTTGCGCAGTAGCCTCTAAGCTAGCTTTCTTCATAAGAGTAGCCGCCATCTTGTGCGAGCACCCCTAGGCCGTCTCATAAGGAGCTATGTATAGTCACCATTTTGTGTCTGCCATCTTGCGTAAGCATCCCTAGGACGTCTCAAGGCATCTTGTTTCTCATAAGAGCAGCCACCATCTTGTAGAAATAGATAGCTGCGAATGGCAAAGGGCTTAAGTAGGAATCGAACCGTTGATCTCATCATTAGACTATGTTTTTTCTTGTTCCTGATACTACGAACCTACGTATTAGGCGGAAAAATTTTGTCCGTTTTGCTCTACGATGCATCGTTTTCGAGATATTTAACATTTTGCATTTAAGCCTCCAAATTTAATGAATCGAACCTGCACGGCACGTTATACTCTCTACCATAGCTAAACCTGATCATGTTACGAAGACTCGCTTCAATACAAGCTAAAACAGAGCAAATGCCAAAGGGCCTAAGTAGGAACCGAACCGTTGATCCCATCATTAGACTATGATTTTCTTCTTCCTCATACTGCGAACCTAGGTATTAGGCAGAAAAATTTTGTCCGTTTTGCTCTACGGTGCACTGCTTTCGAGATATTTAACATTTTGCATTTAAGCCCTAAATTTTATGAATCGAACTAGCACGACACGTTAGCCTCTAAGCTAAGAGCAGCAGCCATCTTGCGCAAGCACCCTTAAGGCGTCTCATATGGAGACGTGTATAGCCGCCATCTTGTGTCCGCCATCTTGCGCAAGCATCCTTAGGGCGTCTCTAGCCATCTTGTGCAAGGACCCTTAAGCCGCCTCATAAGAGCAACCGCCATCTTGCGCAAGCATCACTAGGGTGTCTCATAAGGAGCCTTGTATAACCACCATCTTGCGCAAGCATCCCAAGGGCGTCTCATAAGAACCTGTGTATAGCAGCCATCTTGCGTAAGCACCCTTAAGGAGTCATGTATAGCCGCCATCTTATGCAATTAGCGTCGAGAGAGGACTGCTGTAGATTTTTTTTTTAAAATTATCCACCACCACATTTCATAGGTATCTGGCTAAAGATAGCAGCACTGCGTATGACAGGTGACGAATTTACATCTACTGCGATAAAGAGGGCAGCACGGTGCTCTCTGGATTAAAGATGGCGGATGATAGCTGTCAAAAAAGCACGTAGCTATGTTTACCAAACAAGAGCATGTGGAATTTACCGCCACCACATTTCAAACTAATGAGGGCAGCACTATGCTCTGTTGATTAAAGATGGCGGATGGTAGCTGTCAAAAAGCACGTGAGTTTGTTTCCAAACAAGAGCATGTGGAATTTTTCAATTTGCCGCCACCACATTTCAAAGGTATCTAGATAAAGATGGCAGCACGGTGCTCTCTTGATTAAAGATGGCGGATGATAGCTAACAGAACTTTTCAAATTGCCCGCTACTACATGCTTAAGGTAGTAGCCATAAAGAGGGCAGCACGGTGTTCTGTAGATTAAAGATGGCGGGTGATAGGTGATGAAATTGCCCGCATGATAGCAGCACGGTGCTCTATTGATTAAAGATGGCGGATGACAGCTGTCAAAAAAGCACGTGGCTTTGCTTCCCAACAAGAGCACATAGAATTTTTCAAATTGCCGCCACCACATTTCAAAGGTATCTAGCTAAAGAGTACAGCACTGTGCTCTGTTGATTAAAGATGGTGGATGGTAGCTGTCAAAAAAGCACGTGAGTTTGTTTCCAAACAAGAGCACGTGGAATTTTTCAATTTGCCGCCACCACATAGAGGGCAGCACGGTGCTCTCTTGATTAAAGATGGCTGCTGTCACGTGGAATTGCCTGCTACCACAGGTATCTAGCTAAAGAGGGCAGCACTGAGGTTTGCGATGCAAGATGGCTGCTGTCAAAAAGCATTTTTCAAATTATCCGCCACCACATTTCAAAGGTAAGTAGCTAAAGAGGGCAGCACTGTGCTCTATGGATTAAAGATGGCGGATGACAGCTGTCAAAAAAGCACGTGGCTGTCAAAAAGCACGTGGATTTGTTTATCTCGAGCTAGTGAGGTTAAGTTGGTAGCACTAAGGTTTAGGCCCGCCAAGATGGCAGCACTGCCGATGACAAGTGACGCAAGAGGGCAGCACAGCGCTCTGTAGTTTAAAGATGGCGGATGACAGCTGTCAAAAAAGCACGTGGCTGTCAAAAAGCACGTGGCTTTGTTTATCTCGCGCTAGTTAGGTTAAGTTGGTACTACTGAGGTTTAGGCCCGTCAAGATGGCAGTACTGGGGTTAGCGATGCGTTGTTGTCTGTCAAAAAGCACGTGGCTTTGTTTACAAATCTGTCGAAAAGCACGTGGCTGTCAAAAAAACACGTGGCTTTGTTTACCTCATGCTAGTTAGGTTAAGTTGGTACCACTAAGGTTTAGGCCCGTCAAGATGGTAGTACTGAGGTTTGCGATGCGTTGTTGTTGATGAGAGCTGTCAAAAAGCACGTGGCTTTGTTTACAAATCTGTCAAAAAGCACGTGGCTGTCAAAAAGCACGTGGCTTTGTTTACCTCGCGCTAGTTAGGTTAAGTTGGCACTACTGAGGTTTAGGCCCGTCAAGATGGCAGTACTGAGGTTTGCGATGCGTTGTTGTCGATGACAGCTGTCAAAAAGCACGTGGCTTTGTTTACAAATTCAAATTTCCCGCGGGAGGTGGAGGAGGCATCTGGGAGGCCTCTGGCTGAGGTGGAGGTGGAGGTGGCCGCTGGGAGGCCTCTGGCTGAGGTGGAGAGGCCACTGGCTGAGGTGGAGGCGGCCACTGGGAGCCGGAGGTGGCGGTGGCGGCAGAACTCTCCCATTATACTACTGCTGTTGAACGGAGTTTTGGTCTGCGCCTACTGCGCGTGCGCGAGTGGTGAGGCGAGTCTACTGTTCACCCCTAGCAACGACTTCCGAGGGAGTCGGCGTGCTGTAGCCGCCATGGATAGACGTGTATGTGAGTGTTCCGCTATGCGGCGGGTGGTGGTGCTGAAACCCCCATGAAACCAACTTAAGAGGGATTATCCCTTATTCTTTTAGTTGCTGGCCTCCTACTGTTTCATTGGATTATGTTTTTGCTACGATAATCCTCCAGGATCCTTGGTGAACAACTTTAGTTCACGGCCTCGTGGTTGCCGGTCTTCAATAACAATGGCCAAGGTTTGAACTTCTCAATTTTTCTGGACTCAAAGGTATGTAACTGTTTTGGATTAAAGTAATTCTGGGGAAGCAAGAAGATTTATGTGTTTCGGCGTACTTCAAGATAACTGTAATGATAATAATAATAATATTTGGATTAAGACTTCCTCTTCGAAAATTGTGCTGGATATCGTGTGCGTCTGTGAACCTTAGGAAACGGTTTCGGCAATTAATCATTTTAGAATGCAGTTCGCACGGTGGAAAAAATTAGTATGTTTATCGTAAAATTCTGTAAAAGTTTTTTTTGCACTTGATTGTACAATAAGTTGTGAACCAAGGCGCAGTTTCCAAGGTAGCGGGGTTAGCTTTCCTTCGGGTTCCTTGCCTTCTGGGATTTATTTCTCCTTTTGTTCTTTTGCATTGTTTCTGGGATCTCTGTTTTATTTTTGATTTAAAACCGTTGGTTTTCCTCTCATTTGTAGACCGTGCTTTGCTTGTCCGTTACTATGGCAACGGGTGTTTGGGTAATTGTTGTGGCTTTTGTTTTACCGCGATTGTGGTTGGTTGGTGTGTGCTTCTGGGATGAATATATTTTTGTTGCCTGGTATCGTTGGCATTTCTTTCATATAAAGTGATTTATTTCGGCCTACCTTTTGTCGTTTCGTCTCGTTCTTTGGCTGGGCGATAAGTGTAACTTCTTCCTTTATTTTCGTGTGCCCTTGGAAATTGCCCTTGGTAGAAATTGGAACGAATTGTGGTAAAGTTAAAAGGCAACCGGCCTAAAGGTCATGTAACTACGGTTTGTTTACTAAACATGGTATTTGTTTTTTTTTTCTTAAACGCGTGATCGATCACATTTAAATCAATATTTAATTATCTTGTTTGACGGTATGGAGGTCACTGTTGTTTCTTTCTTGTTGATTTTTACGATTTAGTTCCTTTATTTTGTTAAATGAAGTCTGCATTTTCTTATTTAAAGCTGCCTCATTGGGTATTTATTTATTAATCATATTAATTTCTTGCAGGTTAATCCAATTATTGTTAATCGAGTATTTACATTCTTTTAAACTATATGGTTCAAAGTATTATCTGAATTAAAAATGAACCTAGGTCCACTCCTGATATTATCTTGAAATGTTACCTCTCTTTTAAATGTCTATTAAAGTTTTCTTTCATATCACTTGAAAGTTGGTTTTCATTTACCACATTTGGTGCAGCGCTGCAACTATTTCTTTGTTTGGGTGTCCACGGACCTTAAGTCGCTTTTCCTCCACGTTTTGGGTAAGTGTCTCTCTTTTCTTCCTTTTGGGTAATATTAGTATCATGTTGTTGGCTGGTGCCGTTTTTATCCTTGAATTTTTTGTTGTACTGTGACTTGTTGCTTCATTTTCGCCCTTGTTCTCTCTTGTGTTCGCTTAATCTACCCTCTTGGGGCGGACACAATAGCAACCTTCACACCAGACTCTCTCTCTCTCTCTCTCTCTCTCTCTCTCTCTCTCTCCCTCCTTTTCTCCCTCTCTCTCTCTCTCTCTTTTTCTATCTCCTTCTTTTCCCTCAACTGGTGGGTAAGGTTATTAACCTCATCACCGCTAGGATGTTACCGGGGTCCTAGAGGGTGGTGACCGGTTAGATGTTTATTTACCGATATGTCTGAAAGAAGGTGTAAATTTTGTAAAAATTAACAATGAAATGTTATAGAATTATAAGCTGTATATTTGCACTCTGTGGTGTAGTGGTTAGTGTGATTAGCTGCCACCCCCGGAGGCCCGGGTTCGATTCCCGGCTCTGCCACGAAATTTGAAAAGTAGTACGAGGGCTGGAACGGGGTCCACTCAGCCTCGGGAGATCAACTGAGTAGAGGTGGGTTCGATTCCCACCTCAGCCATCCTGGAAGTGGTTTTCCGTGGTTTCCCACTTCTCCTCCAGGCAAATGCCGGGATTGTACCGAACATAAGGCCACGGCCTCTTCCTTCCCTCTTCCACGTCTATCACTTCCAATCTTCCCATCCCCCACCAAGGCCCCCGTTCAGCATAGCAGATGAGGCCGCCTGGACGAGGTACTGGTCATCCTCACCAGTTGTATCCCCCGACCCAGAGTCTGAAGCTCCAGGACACTGCCCTTGAGGCGGTATAGGTTGGATCCCTCGCGGAGTCCGAGGGAAAAGCCAACCCTAGAGGGTAAACAGATTACGAAGGAAAGAAAGATATTTGCACTCCAGCTGAGTCTGACAACTCATCAGCAGAATATTACAATTGAATTTCGAATACGGAATACTGCAGTGCGGATTAATGGTCACCTGGACGCTGAAAAGTTCTCCGAGCAAAAACTGTGATTGCTTGTTTTCTTAAAATTCATATTTTATTAAGATTACTTTTAAACTATGAAATGTTAAATGGGTATTTATTTAACGATACGATCATTCGGAGTTGAAATATATTTTACTGATTTTCTAAGTCAGTAAGTATTAATTTCCTTTAAAACCTGATCTCTAATGTACAAGGCTAATATTTACAATTTATTCCCTATTTGCACTAAATGTTACTTTTCTATTACATTCACTCCTGCTTTTTTCATTTCTTCGGTATAGGTGTTTAAAAGTGACGTTGAGCTTTTATATATGTACGGTGAAGTTAATGTATTGATTACCACGTCAAGGTGCTTACTAAGGGTGTATCATATCCGGTCCTTCGGTGTAGGGGCAACCCGTCCGCTTGTCACCAGGCGGCCCCGGGTTCGATTCCAGCTGAGTCAGGGTGTTTTATTGCAAATGATTAATATCCTTGGCCTGAGGACTGGGTGTTTGTGTCGTCCTTACCATTCCTTTCCTCACATTCAACACTCTACACTTCCTCCGTTCCTATTAGACGCAGGTTTTTCTCACATGGCGCAACAGCATTTAAAAAGGATTTATCGGATAATAGAGGCATAAAGCAATTGAATATAATTCTCCTGTGAGATACCCCAATGAATCCTAATTTGAATCCTGGAGAAAAATCAAGAACACATATTCCTAATCCACCGTGTACTCAGATTTCAGAACTTTTCGCTTAAATACGACTGGTTTCAGCAGGCTACCAGCTTGAATTCAATCCCTAATCTGTTTCCAGGGTACAGGGTGAAGTGCAGTAAAGTCATGAAATAATTCAAATTATAGTTAGACCTTTAACTTTCTACATCCCCCGCTAAAGGACAAATGAAAATGTTTGTTAAGAGCAGATGTTACAAGAGAGGACGTTTGTTTTCTCTGATAATCCAGTGGTGTATACTAACAGTCATACATCTGATTCCACATAGCTGGAGGAAGAATTTTTATAACAGGAAAATAATAGAAAAATTAATTGATTTCATTTATGTCTTTGAGATAAAATGTGTATGATTTATACTTTAATATTTTTGTTCTGTAAATTATTCATTTCGGATAATGTGAATTTGTACTGTACGTAGAAAGGAATTAAATCACACTTTAAGGTGGTCCCCTTTTTTATAACATAGTTCGTTCGTTCGTAATCTGTTTTCCCTCCAAGGTCGGATTTTCCCTCGGACTCAGCGAGGGATCCCACCTCTACCGCCTCAAGGGCAGTGTCCTGGAGCTTCAGACTTCTGGGTCTGGGGATACAAATGGGGAGGATGACCAGTACCTCGCCCAGGCGGCCTCACCTGCTATACTGAACAGGGGCCTTGTGTGGGGATGGGGAGTTGGGAAGGGATAGACAAGGAAGAGGGAAGGAAGCGGTCGTGGCCTTCAGTTAGGTACCATCCCGGCATTTGCCTGGAGGAGAAGTGGGAAACCACGGAAAACCATTTCCAGGATGGCTGAGGAGGGAATCGAACACCCCTCTACTCAGTTGACCTCCCGAGGCTGAGTGGACCCCGTTCCAGCCCTCGTACCACTTTTCAAATTTTCGTGGGAGAGCCGGGGATCGAACCCGGGCCTCTGGGGGTGGCAGCTAATCACACTAACCACTACACCACAGAGGCGGACTTATAACATAGACTATACAAAATTTGATCCCAGTTCTTCGTAGACTTATTTTACACCGTGTGTGCACGTAAACATTGATCATTGTTCATTAAAATCGAGCTAAGTTACTGGTATTTCACGGATATATTTTTGGTAGATCGTGGAGTATTGTCTGATTGGTTACACTGCACTGCTCTTCAACTACCCGTTCCCTCGTTTCCTCGTTGTCAGCTTTCTCAGAAAGCAGTGCACTGTATCCTATTCTCGTTTGTGTAGTGCAGGGCCTCTCAAACGCCCAAAATCTCACGCATGAAAACTGAGGCGCAGAGTTCCTGTGCGCAGTGTATCGGCCCCACTCGGATCGACTCGGAACAACGCTTCGTCTCTGGGCTCCTCGGCTAGGCTCAGCTCAACTCTGCTCGGATTTGGAGCGCTACGGAACAAGTGAGGAAGAGGGAGACAGGAGGAGCGAGCGAGACAGACGCGGGGAAAGAGAGAGACAGCGCTATTGCTCCAAACCGAGGAGTGAGGGGTGTGCACTCTGGTCAACCAAGCGAAGTCGTCTTTTGTACCGTGCACAGTGCGTGCACGACACTCTGAGAGGCCGTGTTGTAGTGCAAGAGTCTGGGCGTTGCTCTGCACTAAACACATATGTGAGGCTTCGTTATTAAATATGAAACTGATAAATAACAACATCAGATATATACTCAGAGATGTACATAAGGACAATTGCATTCAAATAATTGTGGCTACACCTGAAGTTCTCTTTTAAATGTGATTGGAAATGAGAATTTTTATTTCTGTTTCTTTTTTTTTTTTTTTTTGCAAGTTTCCTTTACGTGGCACCGACACAGATATGTCTCCTGGCGACGATGGAACAGGAAATGGGTACGAGTATGAAGGAAGCGATCGTGGCCTTAATTAAGGTACAGTCCCAGTATTTGCATGGTGTGAAAATGGTAATCCACGGAAAACCATCTTCAAAACTACCAACAGCGGGGTTAGAACACATCCTTCTCAATGAAAAACATTCTTAAAGTGATTGCGGTTTTAACTTATCTCATTTCAATCTTTTTGTTTGTTATAAATTTATTATATTGCTTAATGTATCAAAATTATTCCTATATGTTGCAAGAGAATGACATTTCATCGCGCTTTGCTGTTATAAAATATTCTTAAAAAATCACCATGTATTTTCAAATGTTGGATAGCTCTTTGTCATGCGGAAATATATATATATATATATATATATATATATATATATATATAGAGCAGTATATTGAGATTGTTCATTTATAGCTCATTAAACCAGTTTGACTTACATATGTTTATCGATCTTTACTGTTCCCTCGTCTTATGGAAATCGATTAAATTCGTATATTTGTTATATACTGTAATTCATATTTTTCAAAACTCGTAAATAAGAAATAACTTTCGTCCTTTCGTCAATCTAAATCTCATTTAGAGTCAGATATCTCCAGAACGAAATGGTATCTAAATGATATCACTAGGTTTGTCCAGAAAAGAAATACATAGAAATGTTTCATTCAATTAAGGAATTCTTGCCGGGCTGAGTGGCTCAGACGGTTAAGGCGCTGGCTTTCCAACCCCAACTTGGCAGGTTCGATCCTGGCTCAGTCCGGTGGTATTTGAAGGTGCTCAAATACGACAGCCCCGTGTCGGTAGATTTACTGGCACGTAAAAGAACTCCTGCGGGACTAAATTCCGGCACCTCGGCGTCTCCGAAGACTTTTAAAAAGTAGTTAGTGGGACGTAAAACAAATAACATTATTAAGGAATTCTTTGTGCGCGACTTATTGCGAAAGTAAGAGCCATATTCACCCACTTTTAACTAATTGTTCATTGCTTGTAAACTGCACTTTGCTGTTCACCTTCACAATTAATTATTATTTTTGTCAATTATTCCACACACACACACACACACACACACACACACACACAAATACATAATAACTATATAAATACATTACTATGAATTGTGTAAGAAAATAATATAAACACTGACTGACAGAGCAAATGCAACACCAAGAAGGAGTGGTTCGAAAGGGATGAAAGTTGCGGACAAAACAGAGACGGCACGGACGAATAATTGATGTTTATTTCAAACCGATATGCAGGTTACACAATGCGCACGGCATCGACTCAGTAGGATGTAGGACCACCGCGAGCGGCGATGCACGCAGAAACACGTCGAGGTACAGAGTCAATAAGAGTGCGGATGGTGTCCTGAGGGATGGTTCTCCATTCTCTGTCAACCATTTGCCACAGTTGGTCGTCCTTACGAGGCTGGGGCAGAGTTTGCAAACGGCGTCCAATGAGATCCCACACGTGTTCGATTGGTGAGAGATCCGGAGAGTACGCTGGCCACGGAAGCATCTGTACACCTCGTAGAGCCTGTTGGGAGATGCGAGCAGTGTGTGGGCGGGCATTATCCTGCTGAAACAGAGCATTGGGCAGCCCCTGAAGGTACGGGAGTGCCACCGGCCGCAGCACATGCTGCACGTAGCGGTGGGCATTTAACGTGCCTTGAATACGCACTAGAGGTGACGTGGAATCATACGCAATAGCGCCCCAAACCATGATGCCGCGTTGTCTAGCGGTAGGGCGCTCCACAGTTACTGCCGGATTGACCTTTCTCCACGCCGACGCCACACTCGTCTGCGGTGACTATCACTGACAGAACAGAAGCGTGACTCATCGGAGAACACGACGTTCCGCCATTCCCTCATCCAAGTCGCTCTAGCCCGGCACCATGCCAGGCGTGCACGTCTATGCTGTGGAGTCAATGGTAGTCTTCTGAGCGGACGTCGGGAGTGCAGGCCTCCTTCAACCAATCGACGGGAAATTGTTCTGGTCGATATTGGAACAGCCAGGGTGTCTTGCACATGCTGAAGAATGGCGGTTGACGTGGCGTGCGGGGCTGCCACCGCTTGGCGGCGGATGCGCCGATCCTCGCGTGCTGACGTCACTCGGGCTGCGCCTGGACCCCTCGCACGTGCCACATGTCCCTGCGCCAACCACCGTCGCCACAGGCGCTGCACCGTGGACACATCCCTATGGGTATCGGCTGCGATTTGACGAAGCGACCAACCTGCCCTTCTCAGCCCGATCACCATATCCCTCGTAAAGTCGTCTGTCTGCTGGAAATGCCTCCGTTGACGGCGGCCTGGCATTCTTAGCTATACACGTGTCCTGTGGCACACGACAACACGTTCTACAATGACTGTCGGCTTAGAAATCACGGTACGAAGTGGGCCATTCGCCAACGCCGTGTCCCATTTATCGTTCGCTACGTGCGCAGCACACCGGCGCATTTCACATCATGAGCATACCTCAGTGACGTCAGTCTACCCTGCAATTGGCATAAAGTTCTGACCACTCCTTCTTGGTGTTGCATTTGCTCTGTCAGTCAGTGTATATGTATGCTGAGTACTCAGCCCTAAGGCTGGTTTGGACCTCAATAGCTCCGCCATCGGCCGTCGTAGGTGGTCCAGGCGACACAGAAGAGGCGTAGTAGGGAAATGAGGAATGAGGTAGTTTTCAGTTGCTTTCCTCACTAAGCAAGAAGTTGCTATTTTATCTCAGCCTGTCAAACACACTGAAATATCTGCACCAACCGACCTTATGAGTAACATTTTCACACCATTTGTAACCGGGACCGGCTACATATGGAATGGCGTTACTAGCATCGCTCATACCTCGGTTACTTTCATGTTGTCGAAGCCAAGAATGTGAGTGAAACAGATCAATGAAAGTAATAAAAAATTTCTGGCCCATACCCTGTAAACACTAGGTCTTGCCAGGCATATAAAATAAAATTTAGAATTCTCGATGATAACACAGACACTTCAATCGTGAATGACAACATTTAATTTTTTTTAATACATCTGGAGGTGATTGGAAGTCACTGGAAGTCCGTTTTGCTCAAACGTCGTCAATTAAATATTCCAAAGGATTTCGTTAATTCCAAAAAGGTAATGGGAGTATATGGCCCAGCGACGAGTTACGTGTGAGAGAGGATTATTTCCTTAAACAATGATTCCTGATTTATTTGTTATAAAAATTAACAATTAGTGTATAGTATTGCAAGTTCCAAGTCTAGCTGCCTTTGTCGATCAGCGGTAGAATGTCAGCGTCCGGATCTCAAGATAACGGGTTCAAACCCAGCAGACATAGACCAATTTTTGAAGGGTGGGAGAAAGTCCATTTGATACTCCATGTCGTACGATGTCGGCATGTAAATATCTCTGGTGACACATTTGGTGTTTATCCGAATTTTTTAATTAAAACTCAGGCACATACGGTCAAGAGAGATCTTGTTTACTCTGCAATCTAGTAGGCCTTCATTAAAATGGAACGTCAAAATTAACGAGCAGACAGCAGGATGGCGTCAAATTGAAATGTATGCACACGGTAACTGAGGTCATACGATTATTATTATTATTATTATTATTATTATTATTATTATTATTATTATTATTATTATCGTCACTGAAAACTGGACTGTAATTTCGTGAAAGGAGTAAATTATTGGCTATAAATTATGTTAATATTGTAGTAGTGAGGGGATTTATAATATCTGACAATACAATGTATCATCAAAATTAATAATTTTCATGTTCCGTATTGATTACAACATAATTATTGTAGACAAATGGGTTAATCCGCATTATTAATACAATATGAAATTATTACTTCAGTTTATTTTAATCTTGGTATTAGTTTTGTCCTATTGATATTAGGTCGTAATCGGCCATAAGATCTTAAAGAATTTACGTAACATAACACAATCAACCCAAGATCTAATTGAGCATCAATATATTTTATCTTAATTTTTTGCCAATTAAATGTTAAGTTTTCAACAAATTATGTATACAGTATATCGTCGTTGCCGGCTCAAGACCTCCCATGAGATAATGCATTATGAAGAGCGAGAATGCCTTGGTAATATTTGCACAACATTGCACCTTAGATGACAGAACCTTACTGGCCAAAGTTCTAAGATAAAATATTTCACATAGGAGGTTTCGTTCCGGCAGCGACGATATCTTCAATACAGTAATTTATATTTATTGAAGTATACCAACAGATCATAAGAATTTTTCATGTGTTGTGTTATATCCTCAAGACAGCGACTTATTTTAGTGGATATTGAATATTGGATCAGAACAATTTTCAGATATTATGGTATCTATTATATATATATATATATATATATATATATATATATATATATATATATGGCTTAATTAGTTTTGTAAACGTTTTAAGAGCTTATGGTAGATGATTGCCTAATATCAATAGGCTAAAACTAGTACCAAGATGAAAATAAATTGAAGTATTAATTTTATATTGTATTTATTAAGTGGATTACCTCGGCTGTCTACAATAAAATGTATGTGATATACATGGATTTATATTACGATTAACATAGAAAAACGTGCCGTACAACAAGTGTAATACAAACCAGTTAATTAATGCATTAGGAAAGAATGATCTTGATAGTTAGAGGAGATAGTGTGTGGAAAATTCAGGAAACAGGTATGAAATGAACCTTGAAACAAATTCTGAAAGAAGATTTTATTTAAGTGACATTTAAATAGAAAGCTGTACAACATTCTTCGATGAATGTCTGTGGAATGCACTAACCATGGATACCATGGATACCATGGATACCGTGGACACCATGGCCAAGAGCCAGAGGGGCGGCAACAGCAGCGTGACCAGCGTAAGCTACTGGAGCTGCGGCGACCACAGGAGCAGCAACAACAGCTGGAGCTGCAATGCGGGCACCGAGATAGCCAGGAGTAGCGAATGCGACAGCCACCAGGGCGAGGAAAACGAACTGTAATCAAGATGTTACGTGATCTGTTAGAGCATGTTGGAAAATACTCTGTAACCAGTATCAACTTTGACGGATATTAAGAAACTTAATTTGACACTATAATGTACAATGTATCAATATTTTTGACTTTCACTAGAAATATTTGACATCACAGAATGATCGACGATAGAATATAGAGCGTACAAATGTTAAATTCCGCCTCTGTGGTTTAGTGGTTAGCGTGATTAGCTGCCACCCCCGGAGGTCCGGGTTCGATTCCCGGCTCTGCCACGAAATTTGAAAAGTGGTACGAGGGCTGGAACGGGGTGCACTCAGCCTCGGGAGGTCAACTGAGTAGAGGTGGGTTCGATTCCCACCTCAGCCATCCTGGAAGTGGTTTTCCGTGGTTTGCCACTTCTCCTCCAGGTGAATGCCGGGATGGTACCTAACTTAAGGCCACGGCCGCTTCCTTCCCTCTTCCTTGCCTATCCCTTCCAATCTTCCCATCCCTCCACAAGGCCCCTGTTCAGCATTGCAGGTGAGGCCGCCTGGACGAGGTACTGGTCATACTCCCCAGTTGTATCCCCCGACCAAGAGTCTGAAGCTCCAGTACATTGGCCTTGAGGCGGTAGAGGTGGGATCCCTCGCTATGTCCGAGGGAAAAACCGAACCTGGAGGGTAAACAGATGATGATGATGATGATGATGACAAATGTTAAATTACTGGCTTAAAATTTAATTTGCCATTGATCTCAAAATTTATTGCCAGGTTGCCGTCATCTAAGCTGAGTAAAAATTGTTCTTTTACTTTGTAGGAAGTACAAAGATGGGACAAAAAAATATTCATGCATTTTGTTATATGGTCGCTGCCGGGACAAAACCTCCTATGTGACATATTTTAACTTAGTTTTGGCCGGTAAGGTTCTGTCATCTGAGGAGCAATATTGTGAGAATAATTGTCAAGGCATCATCACACTTCATAACGTATGTGCTGCGGGTCAGTATATTTCGAAAAATATTATCACATAAGAGGTTTTGCCGCGGCAACGACCATATCCATGTGTTATTTAAATTTTAGTTATGCTATTGAAAAGACATGGCCGAGGCGGTAAAGGCGTGCTCGGTCCCCCCGGAAGGACGTGGGTTCGAATCCCCGTCAGGAAGTCGTAAAATTTAATAAACGAGATTTCCAGTTCCGGAGGAGCATATAGCCCTGAGGTTCACTCAGCCTACACCAAAAATGAGTACAAGGTTGATTCCTGGGGGCAAAGGCGGCTGGGCGTAGAGCTAACCACTCTACCCCATCACGTGCCGATGTTAACAATGGTGGAAGCCTTTACCTTCCACGCCTCCAAGGGACTTCATGACCTGTACGGAGTGACTTTGCTTTGCTTTATTGAAAAGACATACTTCCGTTGTCAGGAAATTTGATGCTAAATATTACCAATGAATAGGGATCCGTTCTAAAATCACAAACATTCGTGAACACTTTCAGGTTATAAAATGAAATATGAAGTATGTAGATATTCCAAAATATTTATGAACTTCTGGTTTCGTAATTAAAGTGAACATAAATAGTCTCCTTATCAGCACAATGTCCACATCAATAATTAAGTATTATATTGATACATATCAACTACTCTACAAGAGCCTCTGTGGCTCAGACGGCAGCGTACCGGCCTCTCACGGCTGGATACCGTGGTTCAAATCCCGGTTGCTCCATGTGAGATTTGTGCTGGGCAAAGCGGAGGCGAGACATGAATTTATCGGGGTACTCCGGTTTTCCCTGTCATCTTTTATTCCATCAACACTCTCTACTATCATTTCATTTCATCTGTCAGTCATTAATTATTGGCCCAGAGGAGTTCGACAGGCCTAACAACCAGCACAATTCCTATCCTCGCCGCAAGTTGTTGCTTCACTCATCCCATCCCTGAACCTGTCCTTGACTGGAAAGCAGCTTGTAGATTTTTTCAGTTACTCTACAGACCGTTTAATCATCTCGTTAATAGTTGAGAATTATAATAATAAATGATGAAGCATGCCAGAAAACTTAGCGTCTCAAAATCTAAGTTGATAATGTCGTCCTTTATTCGCTAAACAGAAATATAAACAGTCTTAACTTGCAAGCTTTCAATATTCTTGATAAGAAGTATATTTTAATAATAAAGTGAATAAGGTAGCTACTTTTTATTTTCCTCTGTTATCTTGATGATACTCGAGTTAATAACCGATACATTCAAGTCACTTTCAAATTCAATTATATTTCTTAGCAATGATTTGAATAGTGTGAGCTGGAAGGCAGTGATTTCACACAAACAATTTGCGGGAAGCGCGGTTTATTAGCAGATTGTCCGAGGTGTTAAACATTATTAAGCATCCCCAAACCCTACAGACATCAGTAAAATATCAAAATTTAGTAATATTTAATGTTTTATTTCCCAATAACTACTTTTACGGTTATCGGAGACAACAAAGGGCCGAAAAATTGTTCGGCAGGAGTTGTTTATATGCCGAAAAAATCTACCCACATGAGCCAGATGTATTTGAGCACTTTCAAATACCACTGGAGTGTGCCTGGACCGGAACCGCTAATTTGGGCTCAGCAGACTAGCGATTCTACCGTTTGAGCCATTCACTCAGACTCACATCAGTAGAATATTACATGTTTCCTGCGGACATACATGGTGAAACTTGTCCTGTATCCCAGTGCTTCCATGGATGGTTAGCTCTAACTTTCAGATGTTAGATATCTTTAGGACATAAACCGACGCCACTCGCTTTTCAAGATATTTTTGTTACCACTTCTGTTGCATGACCAGTTAGTTCCTTATATTGAATGAAATACTTAGCTACACAAAACATAAACAAAGAAACAAAACAATAGCTATGAAGCCAATTAACAGGTTGCCAGTTACGATGGATAATAACCAAAACATATGACCTAGTAATATCCTGGAGAGACACGTGGTCAGCGTTAGCCGTATTCTTATCCTCATTATCGGGTTCATAGCCCATCATATTACGCAACACTTCAGTTGACCACGTGATGCTAAACGAATCCCGTTACTCCCAGAATTGAGATACTCCGACGTGTCAGTAGTTGGGTCCGAGACTTGTGGATAAATGGCAGAAATGTTTGGCATGAATACTGCACATCAACAACTCACTCCAGTTTTCAACTAATTTATAGCATTTAAAATATAGGGGCTCCAGTGTTCTTAGATATATTTTATACAGTTCAATGAAGAGATAAATAATACACAATTCCTTCTCACTCTGGATAAATGGCACTGTGCTGGTTTCTGGAAATTAATATTGCGGGTTCAAACCCGGTGGAATAGTTAGATTGTAGAAGTGGGTAAGAAAAACTTATTCTTAACACTAAGTTGAACGTTATCGGTATGAAAGTGATTTTTCGAGAACCATTCGGTGTTTACCCGACAATTTAATGTATTTCATTCTCTGCAATACGCTATCCAATAAAATTATCAGACAGAGTAAACCACAGTACTCAAATTGACAGGAAGACCGACTGGACGGTGTCCAAAAAAAGTACTTGAAAATCGGCAGCTATCTCCTTAGGTCATCCACTTCTTCTTATTCTTCTTCTTTCAAAGTATCCAATTTACAGAGATTTTTTATATTAGTAGGCTGAGTTTCTTGTGACAAGAGAGTAATATAGTTTAATACATTAAAACTTTGCCTTTGCTGGCAGGACCTAGTGTTTACAGTGCACTATGTCTTCTAGTATGGGCTAGAGCAATTTTGTTACTTTCATTGATCTGTCTCTGTCTTATCCTTGGCTTTGACAATATGAAAGTGGCTGAGGTATGAGTGATGCTAATAATGCCATTCCTTGTGAAGCCAGTCCCTGCTATGAATGGTGTGAAAACGTTGCTCATAAGGTCGGTTGATGCATGCATTTCAGTGGGCTTGGCGGACTGATATGTAACAGCATCTTCCGGCTCGGTGGGGAAAGCAACGGGAAACTACCTCACTCCTCATTTCGCTTGTACACCTCTTCAGTGATGCCTAGGCCATCCATGACAGCTGATGGCAGAGCTGTTTAGGATCCAAGTAGCCTTAGGGCTGAAGACTGAACATACACACACATACATTAAAACTACTAAGTTGTGGTTTCTATTCTGGCGAACTGAGAGTAACTTAATGTTGAATGTAAATGCATACTTACCAGCTTGAACATGGTTGAAGAGTTGTTGTAATTCTCTCTGGAACACAGTACTACTTACGGTATTGTACAGAGTTTATATACCCGAGTGAGCGGTGCAGATCAATGTCTCACTTTTTTCTAACTCTCTACCTCTGACAGAGGACAACTACATTTACTGCCGTTGTAGCAAGGTCACTACACGAGCAGGTATTATACTGTTTTTATATACCCCATAGTTTATGAGTAGGGAACGTATTCTTTCACGTTTATATGGCGTTTATTTACATATCGTTACTCTAACCTGCATTCTGTTCTAGTGATTTTGTAATCAACCGTCTCTGTTATTTGTAGCTAACCGCCTTGTCTCTCCATCTAGCAAGATTATTCTATTGACATTATTGGTACCTAATCGAAACAACATTTCCTGTGCTATTTTAACAGTCCTCTCCCACTTTTACTCTCCATTACTCTTGTAAGTGACTCACTTACTTCTAACAACCTAATAGTTCTCAACAAACGAAACAGATTAATACGCTACACCTAATAAAATGTATGGCTAATTGTTACTCCCGTATCCCGATATGGGGTTGGGAGGGGATGAGATTACATTTACGGTATGTTTATATGGCCCTTCCTGACACCAGCCTAAGTTGAGGAGCTAATGGAGATTAAATAAGATCTCTCTCGTAAGATCTCTCTCCCCCGACGTTGATGTTCATGCAAAAGAAAAAGAACCATAGATTTTTTATGATTTTGGCGAGGCGAAAGAGAAAATGTGGAAGGAGTCGGCTGTGGTCTGTGAACAGCAACTCTCTCGGAATTTGTCAGGAAGTGAAAATGGGAAACCACACAAAACCTTTCTTGACACAGCCGACAGTGGGGTTCGAACACATTCGTCTCCGGAATGCAGAGCTTGATTTCTCTCCGCAGCCTGCTAACACGCTTGGCCTCTACACTTTATTACAATTACACCTCGTTCAGAATATTAACTAATCAAATCGAAAGTCCCCCAGAAATGTTTAGTAAATGTGTAACGTGTAATAATAGGCAGTAGAGCCTAATTAGATTTCCTATGACTAGCATTGCAGTCCTTGCCATGAGCAGTTGAATCGTACAGATTGGAAATTCCATCGTCTCTGTATATAAAAGGATAAGTATGACTGACTGTAATCAAGGCTCAGCCAAAATTACTCGACATAAAGAAATGAAATTTAGCGCCTAGGTTTGTATCACAGTGTAAGTGCATGCTAAGAGAGTATTCTTGGATATTACATCGTTAAGGGGGGTGAAAAGGCAGATAAACTGTTTAAATGGGTACCTCTATATCTCAGTAACTTAAAAGTACACAGGAGTAGAAATTGGTATTTGGAATCTACTCTTAGGATAAAGAAACACGCACACTTTCCCCTGGAAAATTCCCTTAAGGGGGTTTAAAAATGGATGAATGCCTCTTTTATGAGGATACTTACTGTATATCTCAAAAATGAAGATGTTACAGACATGAAAATTTGTATTTGGTATCCCCTTTTGAAATAAATAAATATGATGTTCTTTGATTTCGGAAAATTCACTTAACGGGGGTGAACAGAAGTGAAGATGGGCGAGTGTTTAAAATGAGTACATCAGGAATATATCTAGAAATTGTAACATTTAACAGACGTGAAAATTGGTATTTGGAATCTCCTGTTAAAGTAAAGGAACTTAAGGGGAAGTGAAAAGGGGGGTGAATTTTTGAAATGAGCATATCTACAGTATAGCTAAAGAAATTAACATGTTGCAGACGTGAAAGTAGGTATTAATAATCTCTTTTAAAATTAGCCAACATATCGTCGTTGCCGGGACAAAACCTCCTATGTGAAATATTTTAGCTTAGAACTTTGCTCGGTAAGGTTCTGTCATCTAAGATGCAATATTGTGTGACATTTGTCAAGGCATTCTCGCTCTTCATAATGCATGTGCTGCGAGTCAGTATATCTCCAAAAATATTAACACATAGGAGGTTTCGTACCGGCAACGACGATATGCTGTTTGTTTTCAAAAATCCACTTAAGGGGATCTTGAAAAGAGGTAATAGGGGTTCAAGTAATTTTATTGTGAAACTCATCAATATAAATAAACTCTTAATGACCATGCGTCTGTACATTGACGATTTGGGAGAAATCTTCGTCCAGTTATCCGTTACAGGTGTAATAATGACCATCTGTATATACTTTAGCTACCGTTTCCTGGAAGTCCTAATTTTTAACCCTGGCCCGAAAATCAAGATGGCAGCACTACCTGCCAGACGAACTAGAAAATTGAAATTTGGCAAAATTATAGAATTTATCCTGTAAACGTCGAAAAAAGTCCAAGATATTTACATTTTGCACTTTTTACTACACCCACCCCACCGGAAAATTTCGAAATATGGAGGCAATTTTAATGGTGGTGCAGACCTAAGTTTAGATTTATTTCGTGCCTGAACGGTAAGTCGTATCACAAAACGGATGGTACAACCTCAGTTCTATTTGAATCGCTCATTTCAGAAAGTCATGAGTCACAAGATTATAATTTTACGGGGGAGATAAAAATCACCTTAGACTATATATAAATGGATATTTCTTTCTCAATATAATATTATCAGCTGCAAAGTAGTAAATAAACCAAAAGTCATTAACAGTTTTCGATTTTTTTAATCTATTATTTATTCAACAGATTTATTTTATGATAACAGACTCATGTCCTTTTTACGTACAATGAATGAAAAATCCACGAAGGTAAAAGTGTATGAGATGTTATGTGAAGTGTTGATTGTCCTTGAAAATTTAATTAAAATATATAGAATACATTCTGCTTCTTGTTTACTTGTAACAAACCCCAGATTTTTAAGGATTTAATGATTCAGTCGGTGATTAGAAAAGGAATATAATATTTCCCACCAATATATTATCATTAGCTTTTTCAGACGACCACACGAAATAACTTTTCATAAAATTCTACATAATCTGATTCAATGTACTTATCTGATTTTAATATGTCCTCTAGTTTAATTATATTTATAGACACTTTAGTTGATGGATATGCAAGTTCTGTACGAAGTGAACGTTTCACATCGATGTTAAGAAGAATATGGAAGCAGTTTTTCTTAAGGCTATCAACGAATTATTTTGTGACCACTTGGCCAGGTGTATGAGCATCGTATTCAAATGTCACCCACCTGGAAGGGAAGAAAGGTATTTTAATCTCCTTGGGAATTCTTCCCATGCTTGCAATCGAAGGGCATGTCTTCTTATAATAAGCAACCCAATTTTTGAAGTCTAATATTGGGGCAATATCCATGTCTTCAACTGTATACATCTTTGATGCGCTTTTGATCGTAATACACTTTTTGTCAGGCAGATTGATCCTATTACGGTGCCCTATTATCATTTGAATGTAAATGTATCTTTTGATGGGGGAAAATAGTTTGATTACTTTAAATCTCTCACTCGAGATCGGGGTTACTGTAGACAGAAACGAATCGTTATATGAATTTTGTTCTGACTGGCACAGCTGTCAGAGAACAGATGTAGCTGGCTGATATTTCGTAGCTATATGGAAGCCAAATTCTATGTTCCTAGCTCACACGTAAGTGTCCGAAAAGTAATGCCCTGTGTGAAAACCTTACCCAAATTTCTCCCTATTCAAAGTTTCTAATTCAATCTAACCATAAATAGAGGAGATAGAACAAATTTCATAAGATCTCCCATTAGGCCGCTCAAATTGGTATCCTATGGCGCAATCCGTTTGCCAATATAACTTACCGTTTAGCAGCACTTAATCTGTATATGAAGGTCCGCAATATGTAAATATGTATATACTTTCGCACGTCGAAATATACATACACTGTCCACAAAAATTAGGAGAATATGTTTTTGAAAGTGTGCCATGCTTCATAAAACAGTACTTCACACCCAGGTATATTATCAACTAAACCTTTATTTTTCACCGTTGAAGTATGCAAAAGAACATCGATGGATTCGTGTTAATTTTTCAGAACACAAACGGAAATATCCAAATAGTGGCGAAAACAAAATGATAACGGTCGTCCAGTGTGGATTTTTATCACAGTTGGAGAGCTTCAGTACGTTTGTGTCCTCCAAGAGCATTTATCACAGCTTGGCACCTACGTGGCATGCTCCTCATAAGTAGATGGAGGTCACGATGCGGTATCAGGTCCCATTCCTCAATGAGAGTCTGTTCGAGGTCTTGGAGAGTCTGTAGTGGAACAGGACGCCCACGAACACTTTTGTCAATCCTATCCCACACATGCTCGATGGGATTAAGGTCGGGTCTCACTGCTACCCATTCCATCCCTTGAATGTCCAGTTCTCGCAATGCAGCTCTGGTGATGCGCGCTATATGATCCCTGGCATTGTCGTGTATGAGTACGAATTCTGGGCAAACACCGTATGCATCAACCAACACATTCTGTAGCAGTAACTGCTCGATGTACTCCGTAGCGGTAAGATTACGGCGGACGACGACAAAATCCGTACGGATATCAATGCTGATGCCACTCCGCACCATCACAGAACCTTTTCCGAATCCGTGGCCTTCCTAGACAACATTTAGCAAGTACTGCTCGTCACGACGTCTCCATACATGTTGATGTCCATCAATCTGTGTCAGGTGAAATCTGGACTCCTCTGCGAACAACACAGGTTTCCACTGGCGAAGTTGCCAGTTGACGTGGGTACGGGCAAACAGAAGGCGAGCTTTGCTATTTTTCTGCGTTAAACGGGGCACTAGAACAGAACGTCTGGGTCGTAAGGACACTTCCCTTAACATCTTCCTTACTATCTGGTCAGACAAAGTGACTCCAGTGACCCTCCTGAGGCCTTGTAGCAGTTCTCTGGCAGTTGTTCTGGCCGCAACGCACAGATTGTCAGATGTCGGTCACCCTGTCGGGTTATCATGCGTCCACGACCTTGTCCAACACTCCTTGTGAACTAGCCTGTCTCAATGTAGCAATTCCTCAAGCGTTGAATAACTGACAGAGTGACATTGAGATCCACAGCAACACGACGAAAACTCCATCCTTCCTGGATCAAAGTGACGGCCCTTTCGACTGAACCTCGTTAAGACGTAATATGTTTACGTACAACTTGCTCGGATGACTACAATAATCTGCGTACCTTACGACGACACACGGACGCGCCGCTATTCACTTTGTTTTGAGGGGTAACCGTACATTTTAATGCATGGCTATGCCTACAGATTGAGTATAACTTCGGCTTGACATACCCTTAGTAGCTAAGAGGTCTCAAGGAATGCTGTATGACCATTGGAACCCCATCTACCAAATTAAAGTTCACATACCAGACGTTACAATATATTGTGACCGTATCGGCACAATTAATATTTATTTCAAGGGATATGCTTGGTAAGGAAGCAGGCAGTAAGCTTTCTTTGTGTGGATGTTGGGAGTGGCTTCAGGTTGTGCAATAGGACGCCCGCCAGAGAGACGCCTCACCCGCCCACTGGGTGGCTTAAAGAATCCCCGAACTAGGCACACGTCATAGAAGAAGCAGGAGAAGAACACTATTTAGCGACTCCATATTGGAAAACAAATGCCAGCGTACAGCGATGCCAAAGCGATCGGGCCAAATTTAATGTATTTTCGGCGTAAATAAGGCTTGATTAACAAAACTGCACCCGTCAGAGCAGTGTGCTGAATTTTGGTGGAATTATAAAGTCAGGAAGTCGGATAGAAAATACTCTCCAAGCGAAAGGCGTTGGTAAACAACTTATATAACTGCGTTAGCGTACGTACGCCTAGTGAAAAGCCAGATGCCTTCGGGGACTCCCTACTTCCCCTCCAAGCTGATTAATTAATTACTGTGGATCCGCCGAACATATTCAATTTCGCATGGCATAGCGCACTTGTGCATAACCAAGTCACACAGTCTAGCGTATTGCTAATTTCGACAGGCTGGTTTATCCAGGAGCAGTCGAAATAAGAGAGGGGGATGAACTCGTTAGCCGCCCCTACTGCCGGGTCCAGTATAAGTTTTTGCACTTCCTAAGGAGCTGCAGCATTCGGTGAGGAGCTTTCGACGGGAAACGACGGCCGGTTCGCTATCGAATTACCGCTCCTTTGTATACTATGTGAACAAAGCGGGAGTGAAATTTTTCAGTTCTTTCGCTTATAATTTGAGATAGGCAACAGAAGATTATGGTAATGAGACGTACTTAAGTTATCGGTTGCAAAGTAGACTAAGACTTCGTGAAATATGAAGTAGGACTTTGTATAGCAACGAGTACATGATTGTACGCAGAACTTCTGTAGGAGAACGCTCTAGCCGTAAGAACGAACTAGTGAGAGGGACAGAATCACAGTATTCAAAGACCTTTTCGAAATAGGTAGGGTAGAGACAAAGAACTGTATAAATCTACGCTGTTTTCTGAACAAAGCGCAGGTTAGATTATTAACTGATTAACAGGCAGTGAAAAGTGTTCCTGAACTATTAAAACGTACAGAAGATAGGAATAGAAAATTCTGCATCATGTGGATGCTGGGAATGCCCGTATTAGCAGTGCAATTGGGGTAGACTAGCTGAATGTAGCCGGTATAATCATCTCCATGTAACTGTCAGTGGGTAGACAAAGAAGTAGTACGAGTGAATGGTGACACGTGAGCAAGAAATAGATAAATTATGTAAATTACAATCTAATTTCAGTGATCCGTGTGCTACTAAAATGGATTACGCGAGACAAGATATGGAACTTCTGAACTCCAGGACTCCAGGATCCGGCGCCATGGAGTAATCCAACATGGGTAGGCCTCCGGAACCTCCGGATAGGGCCGAAGACATCAACCGTTGAATACAAAGTTATGTTTCTATTCCAATGCTAGTATTTCCCTTTGTAAATAACAATCATGAAGTATAGGGTTATTAATAACATGATTAAATAGGCTAAATCCGCCTAAGAATGGTCGGGAATCCTTTTATTCATTTTGGTTTTAATTAATTAGATATGGGAAGGGAGTGATCCTATGTTAGTGTATAGAATATGGGACCCCTTTTAGTGGCTATATTTGCATGTTATCATCATAGTTTGTTTATTTAGTGCTGAGAAGGAATTGAGGGGGAAAAGGAGTAGAATGCTATGTAGATTAATGATGTAGATCTCATCTGAGCAATTGCCTAAGTTACGCAGGGGTTAGCGAGGTGACAGAGTCATCAACAAGTGCCCGTATAAAAGGAAAGGTTTGGGCTAGAATCAGCACTATGTTCGTAAAGATAGAGTTTGTTGCATGGTAATATAAGTTTTGGCTGTAACTGAAGAGGTTCAAGGAATGAAGTGCCGAGGTTTGAACCCCTGTCCTCCACTACACTAGTGGGGTTACACGTAGAAGGTCTGTTAGTAGTTTGGCAGGATTTAATAATTTAAATTAATTTTGATTTTTATTATTATTATTATTATTATTATTATTATTATTATTATTATTATTATTATTATTATTATTTCCCTTTCATATTTTGATCGATGATTTCATGCCGATCTATTTAAATGGCAAGTTAATGTTATGCCAGGTACACAACCTATACCCACACAGGTGAAATTAGGAGACGTTGTTCTTCGAGGAAAGGCGATCGGAAGTGTGAATGAAGATACGAGTGGAATCGAAGGGTTAAATTCCAACTCCTAGTATAATGAGGGAGTTTTTGATATAATCTGGCTGAGTAATTGAAAAAAAGAATAAATAAATAAATAATTATCGTATTGAGCTAATTTGAGCAGGTGACCCTGCATTAGCTAAATTGAATGATGTTATTGACTCCGTGAAGGCCGCCTGTGAATGTGGTGAATTAGTCTCGCCGTGGTGCGAGAGGGGAATGGACTGGGGTCAGGATTTATGGCCAGAGCTGAAAGAGAACTCGCCTTGTTAAGAAAACGTTTCTGGTAGAATGTTGCGTTCTACTGTGTGGAATAAGACACAAAATTTATGTAACTATTACACACTGTCCATTATCCTTGATCCGGAAAACAATGTAGAGAGTAACTACTGTACGAGACATGATTAGCTTAGTTAGGGTTTTGCATTCCAGCGCCCTGGATGGAGACGACCAGAGTCTCAGGTTCAAACCTCGTGTGAGCACAGCAGGGATCAACAGCTCGCTAAGATAGCGGGTTACAACGGATTAACTACAGCCATTGTATTTATTGATACATGTGTTTGATATTTCTTTTCCAGGATGTGTTTTTGTTTATTTGTAATCGATGTCGATTTGAATCTAGACTTCGTGAAAGTCCACTGGTAGTGATTGCAAGTGATAGTTCGTTGTTCAAGTCTGTGTTTAATTTTATGGAAGACTTGAGTCCATTTATTTTCCTTTTCCGTGATTTAGTGATGGATTTCTGATATGTTCGGATTAATCCTGTTTAATATTCATTTTATTGATACTTTAAGTTATCCGACCATTCAAAAAGCGGACATTCTTCTTCTGTGTAAATAGATTTTAACGTGTAATACGGGATTCAGTCCCATGGAATACTCGCATTGGGGGAAACATGGCTTGTTTGTTTTTGTGAATATGGTAGGGTCATTTTATTGTGTATGTCGTACTCAGTGGTTTATGGTAAACCGGGTGATAGCACGCACAAAACAATCTCGATAATACACAAAACAATCTGTGTAGCATACATCCAAACCAATGTAGTAGTTATGTAAGCAATGTAGGACACAGGCAATTCAAAGTGATAGTATGTGAAAAGGTGAGATCATATTAACAACCTCTCGGTTATTCTCTGTTTTGGTAGAGAGGGATATGGATATTAACGTCTGTGTCAAAAAGGAAAATTCTTATTTTGATTAGAGACAGTACCAGCTAACGTTGCCGTCCACATAGATTTTGTCTGTGGAATGTGGAGGTACCAGCTGATGTCAATGGCAGCACGGATTTTTCCGCTGCTGAAATAAGTGATTGCTTATATCAATTGTGTAATAAGTATCAAGAGTGTATGTAAATTTTGTATATTTCACCGAGTGAATAGAAAATTGTTCTAAACTATTTCGTGCCTAACTATACCGAAAATCATGCATCCAGAATCCTCTTCCGTTCATTGTAGGCCTTTAAGATAGTTTATGTTTGATAGCCTCTATATGCCGCGAACGGTCTTCGGCCCTGAGGAGTCCGTGTTCAGACCTCAGGAACGGGAGAGTAGCTTTGATCTAGCTGAGCCGTATGGCCGATAACCTCTCATGTGAGTGGATTAAATATGCAATCCCAATGAGGAGAAATCGGCACAGGCCAAAAAGATCCCTTGACTATCGGCTTCCGTGGAGCATGGTCCCATGTATTCGTGACCCGAAAGGGTTGGTTTGTTGTCACATGGTCCCATGAGTCATGGGAGACGGTGGGAAAGGTTCCAATATGTTCCCATAATTTTTTGAATGGTATATATTGAAACTGATTTGTAGTGAGCTAGAAGGGATGTGTCCATTATTATAATTACTACTTTACAAATTGATGATGACTGTCAGCAGGAGGCCATCTGCTATTATCGACTTTGGCTGGCAGTAGGAATGAGGTCCTTCTCCAACTCCTGTGCAACTTTCATTATTAAGGAGGTCCTACCATTGTAATGAATAATTTCCTTCCCGATTTGACTAGCAGAAGGCTAGAGAGCATGCAATTTTCTTCCTAACTCCCCTACCCGATTGTGTCTTGCAATATGAAGGGGGCCTAGAATTGCAACGAATACTTCCCAAAGCGAGTGTTACCGCGCAGTAGACAATGGGGCCATCTTTCATAATAAATACTACCCAACTCGATTGTGAATGGCAGTAGTCAAGTGATTCTGCCGTTATAATCACAACTACGCAACTCGCACTTTAAATTGGAAACAACGTATGGGGTACATTTGCTTGTTCACCTACATTTGCTGAATTTATTTTAATGTCGGTCTGGCATGCTTTCTCTTCTTCTCTCCGTCAGTCCATATCATCTTACTCTCTTGGCGTTCAAGTTCATCTAGAAATATTCGTAGTTTTATTTTGTATTGGTGGTGAAGAGGAAGAGAGAAGGGAACATCATACGCAATCCTCTTGGAAGAGTCAGCCTAGAGCCATGCATTAAGCACAGGGGAAATATTTTATTATTATTATTATTATTATTATTATTATTATTATTATTATTATTATTATTATTATTATTATTATTATTATTATTATTATTATTATTATTATTATTTACACAAACCTTCAACCACTAGCCATATCTGTGATGCAGTGGTGGGGTGTATGCGTCTTACACGAAGCCCTTGGATTCGGTCTCCGACTAGTCCAGAGATTTAAATTCTGGACTGAGGTTTTAATGGGACTCATTCAGCCTAGTAAGATAACTTCGTTGCCGGGAAAAAAACCTCCTATGTGAAATATTTTAGCTTTGAACTTTGCCCGGTAAGGTTCTGTCATCTAATGTGCAATATCGTGTGACAGTTGTCAAGGCATTCACGCTCTTCATAACGTATGTGCTGCGGGTCAGGATATCTCCAAAAATATTAACACATAGGAGGTTTCGTCCCGCCAACGACGATAAACTGGGGTACTTTCTGATGAAGTAGGCAACGGATATTGTCTCTAAATCCAATCGATTAGTATATCGTTATTCTGACCACGTACAGCTCCAGTACCTGAAGGCCGTACGGCTAGTTATCTCGGCAGACCAAATAGCAAAGTGGGCTCTACGTGTCACGAGGAGGATTTTAAATGTGATATAATTTCTTATCATTAAACGAAACCAAAAATCTGATGGACAGTTCTATGGCAGACTGCCAACAATAATGTGAACAATATTGAGGTGGATTGTCAAGATTTTAATGTTGATAGCATTTCTTAGCAAACAAAGTAGCGGTTCCCGTACTACCAAAAACCTAAAATAAAGTATTTTTCTCAATTTTGCCGAAAGCTAAAAAGCTAAAGGGCCAGAAAATATTTACAAATGCGAGTCCTAGACAGCTGTATCAAACGAAGAAAATAAATTTCGAAAATCACTTCTAGCCTAAATGCAATTTCTGGAAAACAGCCTAAAATTGCTTGTTTCATTACTCGTTTCCAGTTTGATTCCAATTTTTGAAAAATGTTCACGCCGAATGTAGTTGTAAGGTCGTAAGTGAAAATCCGTATTGACTCACATTTGCGCTCGTAGTGGTAGAAAAAGGCAACTGCTTACCTAATCGGCCAGATAACGATGATTAAGAAAAGCATTGCAATTTTTAGGAATAAATAAAGTATATATTCTCATAATTTATCAAAATACGTAGATCATTTCCCTATGATGTTTTCAACATTGAGTTTGCTAGTCTGAAGGGATAGAACTATGTACCTCTAATCAACTTTCACACCCGTTACACGGGATCATGAGTTAGACATATTACCGAGGCCACTTCCTCTAGTCACCGATAATTCCTCTCTACAAAATTAATGTAAGCTGTTGCTTGTCCACGTCATGAGGTAGCCTGACTGAATCAGTCTTACCAGTTGCATTCCCTTCCACATCTAGGAGAGCAAGTCTCCCACCACGTATTACGTTTCTTTAATACCCAGAGTAACTGTTTGATAATTAAAGCACATGACCTTACACACATGTTTGTACCAGGCAAAAGATAGCCCCAAATGAAATAATCACGCCTATTCAACTTAATTTAAGATAATTATTCTTTGATAATGTGTAGGGCCCGCCTCTGTGGTTGAGTGATTAGTGTGATTAGCTGCCACCTCTGGAGGCCCGGGCCAGATTCTGCCACGAAATTTTAAAGGTGATACAAGGGATAGAACTGGGTCCACTCAGCCTCTGGAGGTCAAAGTATTAGTGGGATGTTCTATTCCCACTTCACGCATTCTCCAGTCAAATGCCGGGATGGTAAATAACATAAAGCCACGGCCGCTTCCTTCCCTCTTCCTTGTCTATACCTTCTAATATTCCCATCCCCTCATCAGGTTTCTGTTCATCACAGCAGCTGATGGCGCCTGGGCAAGGTACTGGTCCTTCACCTCGGTGTATCCCCCAACGCAAAGTCTCACCCTCCAGAACGTTACCCTTGAGGCAGTAGAGATGGAACCCTTCGCTGAGTCCGAGGGAAATAACCAACCCTGAACGGAAAAGAGATTAAGTAAGAAATAATTTGAATTTGAATTTGAATTTATTGATCATGATTTACATGCCACTGAGGCTGAAAATCCCCTTTATGTAGCGTCTTCTTATGATACAATACAGATTTATGAGCACAGTAACTACATTTTTATAATATTAAAGTATTAAACTAAACATGAAACATTAAAAAAAATGAAAATACAGATACCAAATCCAGTAAGGTTAAGACATGCAATATATAATAAGTAAGAAATTAAGTCATTAAGCCCTTCTGTTATTTTGGACTACATGGATTTAAATAATATAAACCTAAGGCAGAGAAACAATTTTCTTCGAAATATACATATTTCTGATTGTTCGACACAAGAATGCCTGATCTCAGCCTCTTGCGTACTCCTCCAGAAAGATAGATGTTAAGAACTGCTTTAGTAGTGTACAGTTAGTGTTATTTGCGAAACGGTGAAGATTAAAGACGTTAAAGATACGTGATGCAGTGCAAACAAAGGATTTGTTAAATCTAGTGGTACGATGAAGGGGAATTTGAAGGGTGGTTTTTGTAAACATATTATCTCTGTTATGTACCGACTCCATAGGTTTAAATGCATTATAAAGGTAGGATGGTGCCTTCAGTTTGAGAATTTTCTGCGTGGCAACAGCTACTGAGATTTCTCGACGTTCATGGAGTTTCAACCATTGTAGCTCTATGTAATAGGGTGTTATGTGTTCATCACGCCTGGCATTTGTAACGTAACGAACACATGCGTTTTGTACCCTCTGTAGTTTTATGTTCAAAGTTTCAGATAAGTCGTTGTATACGACTGCACCATAGTCAATTATTGGAAATATAAGACTTTGAACAAGTAGTTTTCGCATGAAAGGTGGTGTACATGACACGTTACGTTTCAAAATATGCATGGATGACACAACTTTTCGGATTACATTTGACGTATGATCAGACCAGGATAAGGTTCTGTCGAAAATTAGACCTAGATTGTTAACGGTGTCACTATCTGTCTCTAGAATTTTTATTGCTGGGAGGGATTTGAGGTCAACAGTTTTCAGGAGTTTTGTGTAACCTATCAAAATAAGCTGGGTCTTAGCCACATTTAATTATAGGTTATGATTTGCACTCCATTCAATCAACGGAGAGATGTCATGGTTAAAATGCGTTATACAAGAAGATGCGTTAGTGGGACAAAAGTGGAAGTAAGCTTGTAAGTCATCCGCATACATGTGAAAGGTACTGCTTTTAAAGACTTCAGATATATCATTAATATAAATAGAAAAACATAAAGGACCGAGGACTGATCCTTGTGGTACACCACAGTTTACTGATTTCCAGCTAGAGAATCGACCGTCAACAAACGTGACTCTTTGTGATCTATTTGAAAGATATGATTCAAACCACGACAGAGCAATCTGGGAGAAGCCAATTGACTTCAGCTTGGCAAGAAATAACTCATGATTAACAGAGTCAAATGCCTTAGATAAATCAAAGAGACATAAGATAGTAAGCTGCCTCTTATCGGTGGCCGCGCGAATATCATCTGTAACCTTCAGAAGTGCAGTAGTAGTACTATGGCCCTTCTTGAAGCCAGATTGGTAGGGATTTAGAATGTTGTATTTAGACAAATATTCACATATCTGCTCATGAACAATTTTTTCTAGTGCCTTACTAAGTCCACAGAGGATGTTGATAGGCCTAAAATCACTACAGACTGTTGATGTTTTCTTTTTGGGAACAGGACGTACATTGGCACGCTTCCACTCTGAGGGATAAACTCCATTCTGTAGAGAGAAGTTAAATAAGTGCACAAGGGCAGGAAGAAATATGTCCATGCAGGTAGAAATCATGGATACTGGAATATTATCTGGACCTTTAGCTTTAGTTCGTATTGATCTGACTGCTTTTTCTACCTGTGAAGGGTGTACGTACATGAAATAGAATTTATCTCTGTTACTCGGAGTGAGATGTCTATAATGTTTGGCAGTCTCTGATACTTTCGGAGAGTTGGAGTTAGAGACTGATTTCATGTAATATTCACTTAATTCAGATGGAGTAACAGGCATCTGGCTATCTAGAGAGTGACTGACTCCAATACCAGGAGATTTTGCAGCACGCCAAGAAGCTGAGGTGCTCTTACAATTACGGAAGATGTTGTACGTATACTTCACTTTAGTGTTCCTAATTACTTGTTTTGTCTCGTTACGTAAGATCCTGAATTGCTCGTAATCATCTGGAAGTTTAGTTTTAATACATTTCTTCCTAGCTCTGTCCCGTTTACTTATCAATTCCTTAATACGCTTATTGAACCATGGTTATGACCGGTGTTTTACGAGAATTCTTTTTTGGGGCGCATGCTTGTCATAGAGTGAAAGTACAAAGCTGTTGAAGAGAGATACTTTTTGATCTACGTCATTAGACCGAAAAAACATATTCCAGGGTAGTAATTCAGCGTCAGCACGAAGATTGTTCACGTCAAATTTACTAAAGTCTCGAACAAGAATAGTTTTAGGAATTTGTTTTGGAGTGGATAAAGTGAATACAGCATACAACAAGTCATGACTAGAAAAACCGGCAGCTGGTTCCTGTCCGTATTCCACTACCAACTCATTGCTGTTCGACGAGATTATGTCGAGAGTGCTATCGGAAGTGGCAGTATGAAAGGTTGGATTGAATGGAAGGCAGTCAAGGTTACAAGCGTTGAGCACATTACGTATATTTTCGCTTTCAAACGTCCCAGTTCCGAACCGAGCATTAACATCGCCCACAACGAATATATATTTATAATTCATAACATGAGAATACATATCATTCAGGAATGTATCCATGAACCCTACTTTTGGTGGACGATATATACAAGCGAAAAGAATTTTAGTATCTGAAAGGGCTATATCAAGGATTATGTACTCAGGTTTCTTACTGTACTCTCCTGGAGATTTACTAAGTACACTACATTTTATGCTATCCTTCAAATAAACTGCAACACCACCAGCGGCTCTGTTTAATCTGTCGTTACGGAAAATATTATACCCATCGAGACAGATGGCAGAATCTGGTACTGAAGGTTTAAGAAATGTTTCACTGACTGCGATAATATCAAACGAACTCTTGCCGAAAATGTGCCGGAACTCAGATATATGGGAGGAGTCGACAAGAGACTGAGAATTGATATGAATGACTTTCAGATTTCTTGTGTTTCTCACACTAACATCGTATAGTAAATCAGATAAGACACACTCATTACTTGTCATGAGTACAATATGGTACAAATGGTTCAACAGTTCAATAGCAGATCGTTCAAAGAAGAATGATGATTTTAGTAGCCTATACAAATATAAAATAATTTTAGGATTTAGAAATTATGTGATAAAGTGAGAAAAATAAATGAGTAGAAAATTGGTTATAAAATGAATCGCGTTAGCAGATATTTCTAAATATTAAAAAAAAATTATAACTAATATACTACGCTAAATAGAATGGTTGCGAAAGAGAGACTTTTGTATTGTTAGCCTCGCCAGAATTATCTCTACTTCTCGTCCTAAGTATTTCCAGTAATAGAGTGATACACAGGAATACAAAGTATATCACCGCATCATTTCAGTGGAGCTGGGTAGGAAGAAAGAAAGAAGGGAATATGTAAGTATTTTATTCCAATAAGCGATTTTTATATGTACACGTATTTTATGTATTACTAAGAATTTTAAGAAAATTTCTTTTAATGTGTAACGGACATCCCAAATAATTTCATAACCCCCTAGATTGACGAAAAATCCGGGAAAGGGGACCAAGAAGTTTTAAGCACATAAGATTATGTTCAAATCTTAATATTATGGGATGTAGCATGTCGGCCATCATTCCCAGGAGATAAATGGGAACGTATTGAAAATATGAAAACTGAGTACCCGTATGTCTAGGATGAAGGAAAACCATGTGAAGAAGTTATAGAATTTAAAGACATTATATATATTCTGATGTCAAGATTATCCCTCGACTGGCCTTGTGAACACTTCGGTACGTAAATGGCGTTGTGGGGTCGAAAATGATACCATAGAATGGATTACCTCAAACACCCTTCATTTAAGTTTCAAAAATAAATACATGTCAACTATGTTCCCTTATACATTTTGCATTACCTACAATGAGAAATGAATATCCTTACTGATTATAGATTGTGAGATAATGTTTTACCGTAACTGATTTTAAAAGAAAATCGCACTCACATGAATTAAACTTAAATGAAAACAAATTTTAAATGTTCATTGCTCCAAAGCAAATGCAAAGGTAAATTTAAATATTATAGTATACAAAACTTATAAAAACTTTTGAATTTCAAAGTCATTTAAGTCATTTTCACAAACACTTATAGGTTGGAAGTTTGACAATAATTTTCTGACTTTGACGTCTCACTTGCCCGTTGGGTTCGGTAGCTGACCACTTCTATCTGTTCCTACCAGAGAAAGATGAAGGCTGGTTATGGACGTCTAGGTTGTCCGTGAAACTGCACTCTCCTTCTTCCTCACCTTGTTCTTGTTCTGAATCCGTGTCGTGCTCGGAATTGTAATCTGGATCATTTTCATCTCAGAGATCGCTGCCATCACTTCCTTCGGCATCTTCCTCTAAAACACTGCGATCCTCGGATCACACACTGACATGCCAGGGCGAGATGTGGAAGCCATAGCAAGGCTTATGCGAAGAAAAAGTACTAAACACACACTTTGAATGAAATATGAACAATTACAAAATTTTAAGTCACGACAAACTTCGTAATACAAACGCCGTTGTGGGGTCCTAAACGGCACCACACAATATTTAAATCAAGTTCCTGAGAAAACCATTATTTCCTAAACGCTACAAGTCCACATAGCAGTTAATCTTGCACTAAGTAACAGCTACAGTGAACGGCGATAGCCAAAACGGAATACGGGGAGAGCGCCAGGGTTGTACAAAGTCACTGGTATCTTTAAAGACCCCACAACGCTAGTCGAGGGTTATATTGGATTTAGTATAAAATACACTACGGTCAATCGAAAGCAGAAATTCATTAGCACTTTATGGCCCGATTTATTCAACCTCAGTTAACATTTAAAGGCTTGTTAAATAATTTAACAGTGAACTTAACCAAACTGTCATTTAATAAACATTGGTAAACTTAACTGTCCGGGTTCAACCAGTTAAATTCTCTGTTATCTAAAAATATGGCAAGTGAATTAGATGCAGAATTTCTGTTTCTTGAAAATGTATAATATTATATGCCATTACCAGAAAGAGTTAGAAACAGAAGAGATGATTTTAATACAGTTGTTACAGTTGCTTGATCGTACGTTGGCTAACGTCAGTATGGACATTGAATTCACTACAAATTTTCAGCCAAGCGTCACTTTGAGCTTTGAGCACGGATCCATAAGTTTGCTTGTGTATGTATGTTTAGTCCCCAGATCAAAGGCTGGTTGGATCCTCAACAGCTCCGCCATCAGCTGTCATAGATGTCCGAGGCAGCTCTGAAGAGGCGTACTAGGGAAATGAGGAGTGAGGTAAATTCCCGTTGCTTTCCTCACCGAGTCAGATGTTTCTATTACATATCAGTCTACCAAGCCCACTGAAATGCATGGTTGCCACAAGATGCATTTCCTTTCAAAACTGTAATCACCGCCGGCACCATCTTGCGATTTTTAAATTGCATCTTCATCAACTTAAGCAACATTTTTCTAACATTAAGTCCGTAAATGCAACGAGGACTGCGAAAAATATTTTTAATATCATCTAGTCAACGGCCTGCAACAATCATATGGCTTTTTCTTTCTCTAATGACTGTACCACAGCTTTCGTGAAACTCATGATATTCTGTGGTTACTTTTCCGTTGGTAGTAAGTTTTTCTTAATGATAATCATATCCAGTATATTTGCATGTGGGTTATTTATGAAAATATTTTTAGAAGAATGTAGTCGGTATGTAAACAAAATAAAAATTAAATACTTTATTTAATCACTGATTTAAATAGAAACATTTACAAAAGTTTCAGGAACTTAACCAATGATAGCGTGACTCTTGACGATGCCAGCGCTATAAGCAAGAGGAGCAGCAACTACACCGGGGGCAGCGACAACAGCAGGAGCAGCAATGGCAGCAGGTGCGGCGTAGGCGAGAGGAGCAGCGGCGATAGCAGGTCCAGCAGCAACCACAGCTGGGGCGGCGACTCGGGCAGCGAGGTAGCCGGGGTTAGCGAGAGCTACAGCCAGTAGGGCGAGGAAAACGAACTGAAACGCAGAGAACATAACATTAAGACGAAGAAGGAGAAATTCTGACGGGTCACTTTTCAGCAATCATAAAATACAAACATGCACACCTTTCCTTTCTACTCTGTTTACAAAGGTCCGAACTTCCCCATGAGATATTTTTGTAAATAGATGACAGTCAAATACACTATGCAGCAATAGATAAATAATAACCAATATAATTTTTCACCAAATGAATCTAAATAAGTGATTATTTAGTGACTCTCAGCCTATGGATCATATGCTGGAGGTTTTATCACGGTACAAAATAAATGTATGTCTGAATATGATTTTCCCATTTTCTTTTCCACGGTGCTGTTTGCAATGAAGTGTGTGTTTGAGAGAGTTATGTAGCAGAGAATCGTGGAAAACTTTCTACTTGTCCATTTTAATTTCACTGCTGCAATTTAATAAACATGCAGTCAAAATCTTGAAGGCCAAACGTATTTCTATTTTGAGTGCCATGTTTTTGCTAGAAAATATAAAAATAACCTTGTAATGTTTATAGTACAGTATTACAGTTATTTATATTCGACATTTTAATTTTTTATTCTGCCTTCTTTATAATATGATTTTTTTCATTTGCCCATTGTAGACATTTTTGCTGGTACATACGGGAAATTTATGGTTTTAATAAATCATATTTTACTCTTTTTCGGGGAGCGTGATTAGTATAATTACTAAGCTTCCGACTTTACATCTGGAGAGAAGAGGTGAATACTTAAATACTTGGCCAAAACCAAACAAGTTGGAGTAGCTCCAGTGACTCTAAAATAACTAGGATAAATTGAAGAAAGTTCTTTGTATTTCGAGAAAAATCCAGTAAACAGCGTGCTTATTTCTTAATCAGTGGCTGCTTGGCCTGGGCGGCAAAGGCGTGCTAGGTTCACCCGGAAGGACGAGGCTTCGATTCCCCGTCACGAAGTCGAAAAATTTAAGGAACGAGATTTACACTTTCGGAGGTTCACAATGTCCTGATGTTAACTCAGCCTACACCAAAAAATGAGTACTACTCTAGGTTACGGATAGTGGAAGCCTTTACCTTCCACCCCTCCAAGGGCCTTCATGGCCTGCACGTGGGTGACTTTGGTTTGCTTTACTTAATTTCTTCACCGCTATAATTACAGTATGATTATTTTTTCCAGTGTAATATAACAACCCCTAGAGAACATATCGATATATAGACACATATAACCTGTCTGATGTATGTACCATTAATGTACAGTCTATGGTGACGTTCACTGAGAATACTCACGAGCTTGAACATGGTTGTTGAGGTGCTTGTGATTATTCGAATAACACAGTGACTAGTCAGTCCCAGTGCAGGGTTTATATACCAGAGATCTTCGGCGGAGACCGAGTATACTGACCGTGAAACTGCGAGGTCAGCCGGAAGTACGTAAATATTCCGTGATATAAATATTGTACCTTGTATATTGGAATAATAGATTTAAACTTTAGCTATAAAATGTGTGTAGTAGAAATGCCTGTTTTGCACAACACTTTGAGCTATGAGCTATCCTTTTAATTAAATAATTTCATAGCATGGTTTGAGAGTATTCGCAAAGGAAGATGTACAAGAATTTCATTCGCTATCAAATACTCGAAGGATTTATGAATGAATTTGGCATTTCCGGTGAGAGCACCGCGCTCTCATGTTAATTCAGCCCGCAACATGTCATGTTAATTCTTAAGATTAAAATCAACCGAGAATAGAGCAACTGATATCAGTTTGGAATATAATTTGTACTTTTAGCTGCACTATGCTCATATTTTAGAGCTATTAAAATTCCTGTCAGGCCATTTATGTTAATTAATATATTGATAAACTAGCGAATGTACCCGTGCTTCGCTACGGTATTCTACATTGTATTCGAATATCGAAGTAAATAGTGTGCATGCAGTAAATAAGATTGTTTTAAAATTGCATGTCTCTTAGCGTTATCCGAGAAAGAGCATGGGGAGGTCCCCGTACGTTGTTTCCAATGTAAAGTGTTTGTTATGGATTTGTGATATAACGGCAGGCTCACTTGCCTACTGCCATACACAATCGAGTTGGGAAGTTTACATTATAATTGCAGGCCCCATTGCCTACTATGCGGACAGAATCGATTTGGGGAGTTTTCGTTAAAATGGCAGCCCCCATTTCCTACTTCCAGACAGATTACAGTTTTTATTATAATGGCAGGCAATTACCCTACTATCACTCGAAATTGAGTTGTGCAGTTATCATTATAATGCCAGGCCCAATTTTCCTACTTCCAGCCAGCTTACTGCCAGTCACACCAAGTTGGTGAGTTTCCATCAAAATAGCAGGCCACTATGCCTAATGCCAGTCACATTTTAGATGAGGACATTTCTTTATAATGGCGGGCACCCTTGCCTACTGCCAAACACAATCGGGTAGGGGAGTTTTAAACAAAACTGCATGCTCACTTGCCTTCTGCAAGTCAAATCGAGAAGTGAACTATTCATTACAATTGTAGACCTTCCTTACTAATGACAGTTACACAGGAGTTGGAGAAGGAACCCTTTCATACTGCCAGTCAAAGTCGGTGTGGGGAGTACTGATTACAATAGCAGACCCACCCTTTCTCGATCACTACAAATCGACATCAGTGAATATATATAGATCGACATACGAAAGTATATGCGTGTTTACAATATTGAAGACCTTCATTTACAGATTAACTGCTACTAAACGTACGTCATATCGACAAAGGATTATACCATAAGACACGCCGGATTTAGTGGCTAAATGGCTGGTCCTATGATATGTCATCTATTCTTGGGTCAGATTGAGTTAGAAACGTGGAACAGGGTAACGTTCTTGTAAGATTATCTCACATTACATTACTTTTCGGATAATTATGTGACAGCTACATACATATTATTTGGCTCATATATGGCTACTGGGTGGGCCAATTTTCGTGAAGAGTTTGATGATTCTGTATTTCATATAAGTAATCGAAGGTATGAATTATGCATGTGAAAATTCCAAATTGACTTAACATCCATTAATAGAGAAAAATCAAACGTAAGAGGGATACAGATACGGCAAAAAAACATAAGACCAAGGTTGTAGATCATTCCAAATTGAACGGAGATAATGCAATCTGTTATGTGATAGGAATTTCCGAAGGTCTGCACCATCATTAAAATTTCCTGCATATTTCGATATTCTTCGGGGATAAAAAGTGAAAAATATAATGATCTTGGATGTTTTCCGTTCGTTACAGGCTAAAACGTATAATTTTGTCAAATTTCAATTATCTTCTTTTTCTTCTGGCAGATTATGCCGAAATCTGGATTTTCGGCGAGGCGGGTAAAAATTAGGACTTTCAGGAAACTAAACCAAAAATTATGCAGATGGTCATTATTACCCCTTAAACGGAAAGCTGTACGAAAATTTCGCCAAAATAGTCAGTGTAGAGGCACACAGTCGTTACGATTTGATTTATGTAGATAAGGAATCTGCTCCATGTAAAACACCTTTTTGGCTATGTCCGCTGGACTTAACCTGCAAAACTGACCATTCATGATATCTCCCTTATTAATCCTCCTGACGAAAAAATGCACATGAAGAAAAGGTTTAGAGGTGGAATTCCATCACGTTTGGTCGATTTCCAGTCAGGTTGGTCTTGTTCTGTATATATTGTGGAAGAGTAAAATCACAATTTCGGTTCCCTATAAACCGCCAGTCCATTCTGGAACATGAAATGTTATTTACGTTTAAAACCTACCTTTGGACAGGTGGATACTAAATATGAATTTTGGTTCGAATGTCTTCAGTAGTTTTCAAGTTGTAAGGAATACGCTTTACACCCACCCGCTCGTGAGTTAAGTCCGATGGGACTTGTACAAAAAACGGTCCGTTAATGATATCTCCCTTATTAATCCTCGTATCGAAATGATGCACATGAGAAAAAAGGTTTAGAAATTAATTTCTACCAAGGCAGGTAGATTTAAATTAACGTTGGTTGTGTATATTTTGTGGAAGTGCAAAATCACTGTTTCGGTTTCATATAAACCCCCAGTCAGTTCAGGGATTTAGAAACAATATTTGCCCTAAAACCTATCAAGGACAGGTGTATTCTAAATATGAGTATTGGTGGAAATACGTCCAGTAGTTTGTAGCACTCGCGTACATACGGCGTAATTAAGGAAGAAAATAATACAGTTAAGAGAGTTGAAAGTAATAGAAAATGGATTATAACTGAGGACAGCCGGATAACGACAAATATGTAAATGCCAAGTTAATGTATTGGAAAATCAAATGCCCCTCAATAAATTATGCTAGTGTGAGTTATGGATATAATAAAGCGGCAACAGACGAGAAATTTAGGTCCATTGATTCCTAGGTAAACAAATAATAAGAAGATGACTAATGGTGTTATTACTTAATCTATTCGAAGGCGGTTATAACATCCAACGATATTCCGCGAATATCCCGCAGATAGGCCGATTGACGCCTCTCTTGCCTTCTACCTAAGGAACAACCACGAATTTAAAAGCATGATGAGGAAAATGGCAATACGTTACTGCCCTGCTGGCATGCAGTCAGAGACGTTGCCATGGTAACCTGTAGCTTCGTTGACGGTCTGGCGGTCACTCAATGCAGAGCATGGTACCAGCAGAAAATTGTAAATTTCTCCGTCATGTAAAGAGTAAGGTAAATTATGAACATAACGAAAGTTGTTTATAATGAAGAGACGTATCACGTACGGTAAACGAAACTTACAGAAAATCAATAGTATAAGAGAAAATGGAGGAAAACCATTCCGATTTTCCTATAAACCCCCCGTCTATTCAAAGAATTTAAAATGATATGCATATTGAAACCTTCCCCGGGATGAGTATACTCTAAACATGAAGTTTAGTTGAGATCGATCGAGCCGTTTCGACGTGATGGTGGAAAAAACCATTCGGGTTTTCCTATAAACCCCCGTCGATTCAAAGATTTTAAAATGATATGCATATCGAAACCTTCCCCGGGATGAGTATACTCTAAATATGAAATTTGGTTGAGATCTATCCAGCCGTTTCGACGTGATGGTGGAAAAACCATTCTGGTTTTCCCATAAACACCCCGTGTATTCAAAGTTTCTAAAATGACATGCATATCGAAACCTTCCCCGGTAGGAGTATACTCTAAATATGAAGTTTAGTTGAGATCTATCCAGCCGTTTCGACGTGATGGTGGAAAAACCATTCTGGTTTTCCTATAAACCCCCGTCTATTAAAAGATTTTAAAATGATATGCATATCGATACCTTCCCCGGGATGAGTATACTCTAAATATTAAATTTGGTTGAGATCTATCCAGCCGTTTCGACGTGATGATGGAAAAACCATTCTGGTTTTCCTATAAACCCCCGGTGTATTCAAAGATTTTAAAATAATATGCATATCGAAACCTTCCCCGGGAGGAGTATACTCTAAATATGAAATTTGGTTGAGATCTATATAGCTGTTTCGACGTAATGGTGGAAAAACCATTCTGGTTTTCCTATAAACCCCCCGTGTATTCAAAGATTTTAAAATGATATGCATATCGAAACCTTCCCCCCGAATGAGTATACTCTAAATATGAAATTTCGTTGAGATCTATCCAGCCGTTTCGACGTGATGGTGGAAAAACCATTCTGGTTTTCCTATAAACCCGCCGTGTATTCAAAGATTTTAAAATGATATGCATATCGAAACCTTCCCCGGGAGGAGTATACTCTAAATATGAAGTTTAGTTGAGATCTATATGGCTGTTTCGACGTAATGGTGGAAAAACCATTCTGGTTTTCCTATAAACCCCCCGTGTGTTCAAAGATTTTAAAATGATATGCATATCGAAACCTTCCCCCAGATGAGTATACTCTAAATATGAAATTTCGTTGAGATCTATCCAGCCGTTTCGACGTGATGGTGGAGAAACCATTCTGGTTTTCCTATAAACCCGCCGTGTATTCAAAGATTTTAAAATGATATGCATATCGAAACCTTCCCCGGGAGGAGTATACTCTAAATATGAAGTTTAGTTGAGATCTATCGAGCCGTTTCGACGTGATGGTGGAAAAACCATTCTCGTTTTCCTGTAAACCCCCGTCTATTCAAAGATTTTAAAATGATATGCATATCGAAACCTTCCACGGGATGAGTATACTCTAAATATGAAATTTGGTTGAGATCTTTCCAGCCGTTTCGATGTGATGGTGGAAAAACCATTCTGGTTTTCCTATAAACCCCCCGTGTATTCAAAGATTTTAAAGTGATATGCATATCGAAACCTTCCCCGGGAGGAGTATACTCTAAGTATGAAGTTTGGTTGAGATCTATCCAGCCGTTTCGACGTGATGATGGAAAAACCTTTCTGGTTTTCCTATAAACCCCCCGTGTATTCAAAGATTTTAAAATGATATGCATATCGGAACCTTCCCCGGGAGGAGTATACTCTAAATATGAAGTTTAGTTGAGATCTATCCAGCCGTTTCGACGTGATGGTGGAAAAACCATTCTGGTTTTCCTATAAACCCCAATGTGTATTCAAAGATTTTAAAATGATATGCATATCGAAACCTTCCCCGGGAGGAGTATACTCTAAATATGAAGTTTTGTTGAGATCTATCCAGCCGTTTCGACGTGATGGTAGAAAAACCATTCTGGTTTTCCTATAAACACGCCGTTTATTCAAAGATTTTAAAATGATATGCATATCGAAACCTTCCCCGGGATGAGTATACTCTAAATATGAAGTTTGGTTGAGATCTATCCAGCCGTTTCGACGTTATGGTGGAACAGACAAACAGACAGACAAACAAACGGACACGAACAATTTTATTTATATAGATTAAATACAGGTTGATAGCTTAATTTGTCTATACCATGAATAATAAACTTTCAGTAAGATAGTAGTCTACCGCCGTAGTTTAATGGTTAGTGCTACTGCAGGCCCGGGTGCTCTTCCTGATACTGCCAGAAATTTAAGACTGTCAAGAAGGTTGTATGTGGAGTCTATATAAATAAAATTGTTCGTGTCTGTTTGTCTGTCTGTCTGTTTGTCTGTTCCACCATCACGTCGAAACGCCTGGATAGACCTCAACCAAACTTCATATTTAGAGTATACTCATCCCAGGGAAGGTTTCGATATGCATATCATTTTAAAATCTTTGAATACACGGGGGGTTTATAGGAAAACCAGAATGGTATTTCCACCATCACGTCGAAACGGCTGGATAGATCTCAACCAAACTTCATATTTAGAGTATACTCCTCCCGGGGAAGGTTTCGATATGCATATCATTTTAAAATCTTTGAATACACGGGGGGTTTATAGGAAAACCAGAATGGTTTTTCCAACATCACGTCGAAACGGCTGGATAGATCTCAACCAAATTTCACATTTAGAGTATACTCATCCCGGGGAAGGTTTCGATAAGCATATCACTTTTAAAATCTCTGAATACACGGGGTGTTTATAGGAAAACGAGAATCGTTTTTCCACCATCACGTCGAAACGGCTGGATAGATCTCAACCAAACTTCATATTTAGAGTATACTCCTCCCGGGGAAGGTTTCGATATGCATATCATTTTAAAATCTTTGAATACACGGGGGTTTATAGGAAAACCAGAATTGTTTTTCCACCATCACGTCGAAACTGCTGGATAGATCTCAACCAAATTTCATATTTAGAGTATACTCTTCCCGGGGAAGGTTTCGATATGCATATCATTTTAAAATCTGTGAATACACGGGGGGTTTATAGGAAAAACCAGAATGGTTTTTCCACCATCACGTCGAAACGGCTGGATAGATCTCAACCAAACTTCATATTTGTAGTATACTCCTCCCGGGGAAGGTTTCTATATGCATATCATTTTAAAATCTTTGAATACACGGGGTGTTTATAGGAAAACCAGAATGGTTTTTCCACCATAACGTCGAAACGGATCGATAGATCTCAACCAAACTTCATATCTAGAGTATACTCCTCCCGGGGAAGGTTTCGATATGCACATAATTTTAAAATCTTTGAATACACGGGGGTTTATAGGAAAATCGGAATGGTTCTTCCACCATCACGTCGAAACGGCTAGATAGATCTCAACCAAACGTCATATTTAGAGTATACTCCTCCCGGGGAAGGTTTCGATGTGCATATCATTTTAAAATCTTTGAATACACGGGGGGTTTATAGGAAAACCAGAATGGTTTTGCTACCATCACGTCGAAACGGCAGGATAGATCTCAACCAAACTTCAAATTTAGAGTATACTCCTCCCGGGGAAGGTTTCGATATGCATATCATTTTAAAATCTTTGAATAGACGGGGGGTTTATAGGAAAACCTGAATGTTTTTCCTCCATTTTCTCTTATACTATTGATTTTCTGTAAGCTTTGTTTACCGTACGTGAAACGTCTCTTCATTATAAACAACTTTTGTTATGTTCATAATTTACCTTACTCTTTACATGACGGAGAAATTTACAATTTTCTGCTGGTACCATGCTCTGCATTGAGTGGCCGACAGAATGACAACGAACATACTGGTTACCATGGCAACTTCTCTGACTGCATGCCAGCAGGGAAGTAACGTATTGCCATTTTCCTCATCATGCTTTTAAATTCGTGGTTGTTCCTTAGGTAGAAGGCAAGAGAGGCGTCAATCGGCCTTTCTGCGGGATATTGGCGGAATATCGTTGGATGTTATAACCGCCTTCGAATAGATTAAGTAATAACACCATTAGTCATCTTCTTATTATTTGTTTACCTAGGAATCAATGGACCTAAATTTCTCCTCTGTTACCGCTTTATTATATCCATAACTCACACTAGCATAATTTATTGAGGGGCATTTGATTTTCCAATACATTAACTTGGCATTTACATATTTGTCGTTATCCGGCTGTCCTCAGTTATAATCCATTTTCTATTACTTTCAACTCTCTTAACTGTATTATTTTCTTCCTTAATTACGCCGTATGTACGCGAGTGCTACAAACTACTGGATGTATTTCCACCAATACTCATATTTAGAATACACCTGTCCTTGATAGGTTTTAGGGCAAATATTGTTTCTAAATTTCTGAACTGACTGGGGGTTTATACGAAACCGAAACAGTGATTTTGCACTTCCACAAAATATACACAACCAACGTTAATTTAAATCTACCTGCCTTGGTAGAAATTAATTTCTAAACCTTTTTACTCATGTGCATCATTTCGATACGATTAATAAGGGAGATATCATTAACGGACCATTTTTTTGTACAAGTCCCATCGGACTTAACTCACGAGCGGGTGCGTGTAAAGCGTATTCCTTACAACGTGAAAACTACTGAAGACATTCGAACCAAAATTCATATTTAGTATCCACCTGTCCAAAGGTAGGTTTTAAACGTAAATAACATTTCATGTTCCGGAATGGACTGGCGGTTTATAGGGAACCGAAATTGTGATTTTACTCTTCCACAATATATACAGAACAAGACCAACCTGACTGGAAATCGACCAAACGTGATGGAATTCCACCTCTAAACCTTTTCTTCATGTGCATTTTTTCGTCAGGAGGATTAATAAGGGAGATATCATGAATGGTCAGTTTTGCAGGTAAGTCCAGCGGACATAGCCAAAAAGGTGTTTTACATGGAGCAGATTCCTTATCTATATAAATCAAATCGTAACGACTGTGTGCCTCTACACTGACTATTTTGGCGAAATTTTCGTACAGCTTTCCGTTTAAGGGGTAATAATGACCATCTGCATAATTTTTGGTTTAGTTTCCCGAAATTCCTAATTTTTACCCGCCTCGCCCAAATTCCAGATTGCGGCATAATCTGCCAGAAGAAAAAGAAGATAATTGAAATTTGACAAAATTATACGTTTTAGCCTGTAACGAACGGAAAACATCCAAGATCATTAAATATTTCACTTTTTATCCCCGAAGAATATCGAAATATGCAGGCAATTTTAATGATGGTGCAGACCTTCGGAAATTCCTATCACATAACAGATTGCACAATCTCCGTTCAATTTGGAATGATCTGCAACCTTGGTCTTATGGCTTTTTGCCGTATCTGTATCCCTCTTACGTTTGATTTTTCTCTATTAATGGATGTTAAGTCAATTTGGAATTTTCACGTGCATAATTCATACCTTCGATTACTTATATGAAATACAGAATCATCAAACTCTTCACGAAAATTTGCCCACCCAGTAGCCATATATGAGCCAAATGATATGTATGTAGCTGTCACATAATTATCCGAAAATTAATGTAATGTGAGATAATCTTACAAGAACGTTACCCTGTTCCACGTTTCTAACTCAATCTGACCCAAGAATAGATGACATATCATAGGGCCAGCCATTTAGCCACTAAATCCGGCGTGTCTTATGGTATAATCCTTTGTCGATATGACGTACGTTTAGTAGCAGTTAATCTGTAAATGAAGGTCTTCAATATTGTAAACACGCATGTACTTTCGTATGTCGATCTATATATATTCACTGATGTCGATTTGTAGTGATCGAGAAAGGGTGGGTCTGCTATTGTAATCAGTACTCCCCACACCGACTTTGACTGGCAGTATGAAAGGGTTCCTTCTCCAACTCCTGTGTAACTGTCATTAGTAAGGAAGGTCTACAATTGTAATGAATAGTTCACTTCTCGATTTGACTTGCAGAAGGCAAGTGAGCATGCAGTTTTGTTTAAAACTCCCCTACCCGATTGTGTTTGGCAGTATGCAAGTGTGCCCGCCATTATAAAGAAATGTCCTCATCTAAAATGTGACTGGCATTAGGCATAGTGGCCTGCTATTTTGATGGAAACTCAACAACTTGGTGTGACTGGCAGTAAGCTGGCTGGAAGTGGGAAAATGGGCCTGGTATTATAATGATAACTGCACAACTCAATTTCGAGTGATAGTAGGGTAATTGCCTGCCATTATAATAAAAACTGTAATCTGTCTGGAAGTAGGAAAGGGGGGCTGCCATTTTAACGAAAACTCCCCAAATCGATTCTGTCCGCATAGTAGGCAATGAGGCTTGCAATTATAATGTAAACTTCCCAACTCGATTGTGAATGGCAGTAGGCAAGTGAGCCTGCCGTTATATCACAAATCCATAACAAACACTTTACATTGGAAACAACGTACGGGGACCTCCCCATGCTCTTCCTCGGATAACGCTAAGAGACATGCAATTTTAAAACAATCTTATTTACTGCATGCACACTATTTACTTCGATGTTCGAATACAATGTAGAATACCGTAGCGAAGCACGGGTACATTCGCTAGTAAAAGATACATGTGTAAAACACACCTCTAATGAGGGTGTGCATAAAAAGTGCTGCACCAGTTCAGGGCGAGGACTCAAATAACTTACTTACATGTGCCTGTTATAGAAGTAAATGTAGTGAAAATCTGCAGCCTTTTACCAATCATTTGACTGGGTTAGGAATAGAATGATTGTAACCCCCATCTAGTGGCGAGAATATGAATTGTGCCGGCTGCGGAAGCCTGTCGCACTCCTCTGAGGCAGTGATTAAAGATTGAGAGATGAAATGAAATGATAGTGGAAAGTGTTGCTGGAATGAAAGGAGTCAGAGAAAACCGGAGTACCCGGGGAAACACCTGCCCCGCGTCGAATTTGTCCAGCAAAAATCTCACATGGAGTGACCAGGATTTATACCTCGTAATCCAACGGTGAAGAGCCAGTGTGCTGCCCCCTGAGCTACAGAGGGTTCTATTGTACAAGTAAATATACAAATAAGTTTCAAAGCTTTCTCAGAAAAGGTCGTAAAGGAAAAGAAGCTAAATGTTTCCACTATTTGTAAATTAATCATCAAGTCAATTAATATTGTTCCCAGTAATGATTCTGGTATCTATACTTGTTGCAGGTTGAGTGAATCCGAAGGTTCAAGTTCACTAGAAGTCTCTCGAAGTGGTCAAGTGTTACAAAATCTATGTCCTGTTCAGTGAACCGGAATCGGCTTTACTACCTTGGTTTCATAGCTATTAGTTTTTTAAAAATTGAAATTAAACACAATGTGTACATATATGAAGGTTACAATTTGTCATTATTTTTCTTTCGGAACATCACTAAGTTTTTACCAGTCCTTAGCAAGTGTGCTGATGCGTTGTGTTTGTTTAGTACAGTTCATCAGGTGGTACATTGGATAGGTCATGCCGCAAAGACGGCCAGTACGTTCTTCGTCTGGGGCGTGGAATCTGGTGGTCAGACTTTTTTTCAGTGGAATCCGTGTACATCGAAGCATGTGTAAACATGGCGTATTTTGTAGTTTTGCCCTTCAGTTCATTGTTCTTCATTATTTCTGTTTCGTAGAAAATTTCAGGTGTCTGTTGGGCTTTCTGCCTCGCTTCCTCAAGTCGGCAGTCATGTCCGAACGTTTGTTTCATGTCTTCATGTCTGCCATTATGTATGCCATTCGATTCTGTGTAAATTTTGAGATTTTTAGGATCCGTTTCAAGTATCTGGCCTTTATATTTTCTATTATTTACATGTTTGCAATAGTTAATCTGTGTCATATTAATTGTATCTCGTATGTAACTACCGGGGCAACCTTAAGCTTGAATAGTGCCATTGCAGGTTCTGCGGCTTGGGGATCTCGTACATTGCTTTGGTCGCAGCCGCAGTTTTATTTATTTTACGTACAGTGTGACGTTTGCACGTGTGGTCTGCAGAGTGATACCCAGGTATTTAAATTATGACAAGATCTCGAGTTGTTAATTTGCGTTATGGAAGACGTCATATGTTGCAAGTCTGCCTCCCATTCTAAATTTCATAACATTTGCCTTAGCACTGTTGATGGTTAGCGAGTTTTTATTCGCCCATGCTCTGAGGTTATTGAATGCAGTCTGGATACCTGCGGAATCCCTGGATATCACAGCTGCGTGGTCTGCGTACATTATTACGAAGTAGCTTGACCTTTCCGGTATCCAGTTCATGATGTTCGATGTCATCAGGTTGAATAGCATATTATTAATCGGATCTCCTTGCAGAACATAACCATTATTCCTAATACATAGTTACAAAATAAATATCGTTGTTGCGCCTAGAAAATCCGCCATGTGATAATTTTCAACTTTGAACTCTAACCAGGGAGGCTCTGTCGTCTATGTTTCAGTATTCCATGATGTATTTCAAAGAAATTTCCTTGTACAGTATGTGATACATGTGCTGCGGGTTAGTATTTCTCTTCCCTCAATATTGTCACATAACGGTATTTCGAGGTGCAATGACGATATAGTGAAATACATAGCATATTACGTACGTAAGATCATCTTTCTGTCTGCAAAGTTTCAATAATCACACAGTATTTCATTTCATATCCCACGAAGTAAATTAGGGACAATACTGCGTTCGGGTTTTTCTTTGCCGGTTTGCCTGTTTTAGCATGATGGGAAACTGTCAGGTGGAATTCCATTAAACTTAAGTGTAAGGGGGATTAGGATCTTAGATGGTGATTTTAGATTCATATTTAGGAAAAGGGGATTGAGATCACAGGTTGAATACAAAGACAACAAATTACCTCTCATAGCTCTCTTAACAATCATGCACGCCACTAGCTCAAACACAAATGTACATAAATGTGTTCTACCTCAGAAACGTTGTAGGATAATATATAAATATCCATACTAGCAAATGTGCCCGTGCTTCGCTACGGTAAGCTACATTGTATACGGATTTCTCCGTAAATTACTGTTGCAGTGAGTAAGATTATATTAAATTGCATGTCTCTTAGCACTATCCTAGAAACAAACCATGGAGGACTGAATACGTTGTTTCCGATGTATGTTAGGCAGTGGGGATATTTTGAGGATAATGGCAGGGTATATTTCCTACTGCCAATCACAATCGAGTTCGGGAGTTTCTACTATAACGGCAGGCTCACTTGGCAACTGCCATTCACAATATATACGGAGAGTTTTCACCATAAAAACAGTCCGTAACGCAGGCCGCAGTCGACTTAGAAAGATTTGGTTATAACAGAGGAATGCAGCGCTATCTAACGTATCAACAATCGAGACACGACAATAAATCATACGGCCGAAGTTGTTGATCACTCCAAATAGAATGGCTATCATGCTGTTTTTTAATACGACTTACCATTTAGCCACCAATTATCAAGAAACGAAGGTCTGCAACCTCATAAAAATCGCATCCATATTTCGATATTTCCTGGGGCAAAAGGTTATACATTAGCATAGCTTGGAATATTTCCTCACAGAAAAGCGTGTCCAGGTTTCGGGATTAGCACTGGCATACATACGGATTAATTAAAGAAAAAGTAATATAGCTAATAAGGTTTAAATTAATAGAAAATAGGATTATAACTGAGGACAGCCGGATGGACAAATATGTAAATTCCAAGTGGATGATTTGGAAAATAAAATGACCCTCAATAAATTATGATTGTATTAGTTACGGATTTAAGAAATCGGTAACACAGGAGAAAGTTAGGCGCAAGGATTCTTAGGTAAATAGAAAAGAACGTGACAAATGGTTTTATTACTTAAGCTATTCGAGAACGGTTATAACCTCGAACGATATTCCATCAATATGCCTCAGAATGGACGATTGATGTCTCTCTTGCTTTCTACCCAAGGAACTATCACGAATTTACAGGAGTGATGAAGAAAATGGCAATACGTTACTTCGCTGCTGGCAAGCAGTCAGAGACGTTGCCATGGTAACCGGTAGATTCGTTGTCGGTCTGTCGGTCACTTAATGCCGAGCATAAGATCCGCAGAAAATTGTAATTTTCTTCGTCATTTGAAGAGTAAGCTAAATGATTAGCATAACAAAAGTTGTTTATAATGAAGAGACGTTCCACAGATAGTCCACGGATTTTATAGAAAATCGATAGTATAAGAGAAATTGGAGGAAAACCATTCTGGTTTTCCTATAAACCCCACGCCTTTTCAAAGATTTTAAAACGATATGCATATCAAAACCTTCCCCAAAATGAGTATACTCCAAATATGACCTTTGATCGAGATCTATCTAGCCGTTTTGTCGTGATGTTGGAACAAACAGACAAGAAAAATAAAAACCACCGATTCGGTCTTGAGTTGATCTAAAACTGATAAATATCTGGAAAATTGGCAAAACAAACGAAATTACAGACAGTGGACACCCCTACAACTTTATTTATATAGATGAAGCTTTCTGTTTCAAATGATTGTTCCTATCATATCCCTGAATATTGACTATTCCTCCTGGGATACTCTGATATATACCAATAAAAGGGATTCCTAGAAAATTCAAGTTTTTAAACCTAAATCGGTATTTTCCACAGTCCAGCACTATGTAAACGCTCAGTAGACAAAATTAATATGATTTGATAACTAAGGTATATTTGTTTTCAGAAATGTTCTGAGAATTAATAATTAATATAAATAGGAAGTATATCAGCCAATATAATGAGACACATCGCTCAAATTCTACTCGAGGAATGTTGTAGTTTATCTAAAAGTCTTTCTCCTATGGGTCCCCGATATTAAATCATTTTCTGCAAGGAACCGGACCATCGATTGAGGATTCAAGTACCTGTGAAGGTGATATTTCTCGGTTCTGCCATGATACTGCAGATGATCAGTAAAACACAAAATGTTAGTTGGAGAACACAATAGATAAATTAACTGTAATTTTTCGATAAGCGTGGAAACTTATTTTTGGCGGTGCCTTTGAACATACCACGTCGTACACAGCATATTCAACCAGCGTTCAAGAGTAAGTTATTTATTTAATATTACAAGATCATGGAACGGGTTACGTATGGCATACATAGGCAATGCGATTACACCTCATATTGCTGTTATGTAATCAATATGTTCAAGGACGTCATAGTCCTCAATCTGTTTCGGTAGTATATTCAGCTGTCGCAAATTCAAAACATCAGGTGGTTGGTAAAGTAGGAGCTAATCACACAGGAATAGATTTTACTGATGTACATGATGTTCGGTTTATACGTGCAGACATTGAGCTAGTCGGTGAAGAAAAATACATCTCAGAACATATGCTATGTACCTTTTACCTTGTCCTATTAGTTTCCCCATAAATGAAGCGAATATATCGGGGCCTAATGTGTTTTGAACGGCCGTAGTAGGAAACGCCGCTTATGTCATAGTGTCCTCGCGAGTAGAGTACAGTAGCAGAGTTCAGGGGTTGTTGAACCTGTTTGTTATCGAAGGTCAACACATGTTGCTGTGCCTCTCCCTAGCCGCTGGGCAAGTAGGGGTGGTAGAAACACATGCCTGACCACTTTCTGTACTCGAAAACCGGTCTAGGGTACTCTGTGAGAAGTTCAGTACACGTAATCCTTACCGACGTATCCACTGATTGTTTTGGATTCATAGTCATTTTGTCATCATCATTCGTTTTAGATTTTAGTTAGGGCCTAGTGGATACATTTTGCAGTTTTAATTGTCGTTTCGTTTCGTTACACCTCGTACCATTAGGGGACGCTAGTCCATGATGCCGGGCGCCCGCTCCCCTCGCCGAAACCAATGGAGTTTCTTACATAATGGTTCTAATCGCAAGCAACGTCGAACCATCGTGTTCCTCGCTTAATGGTACTGATCACAAGTAATCGCATGGTTCCAGTTCACCACTTGCTCGCCTCTGTTACTCGCCTCTTACGACAGGCAGGAAATACCGTGGATGTATTCTTCGTCTACATCTCCCGTCCACAGGGGTACTGGTAAATTTACTGGCACGCAAAAGAACTCTCGCGGAAGAAAATTCCGGAACCTCAGTGTCTTCGAAAACCGTAAAAGTAGTTATTGGGTCGTAAAGCAAATAACATTAGTATTAGAAGTGCCGCAAGGTATTTGTAATAGAAGGATTATTATTGGTCAAGAAATGCCGATAGGTAAAATGATGACTAACTGACCCGTTTAATTAGAGCTCCCATAATAATAATGGAAATATAATAATATAATACCGGGCGAATTGGCCGTGCGGTTAGAGGTGCGCGGCTGTGAGCTAACATCCGGGAGATAGTGGGCTCGAATTCCACTGTCGGCACCCCTGAAGATGGTTTTCCGTGGTTTCCCATTTAAACACCAGTCAAATGCTGGTGATGTACCTTAATTAAGGCCACAGCCGCTTCCTTCCAACTCACAGGCCTATTCCATCGTCGACATAAGACCTATCTGTGGCACTAGCAATAATAATAATAATAATAATAATAATAATAATAATAATAATAATAATAATAGTTCTTACGTTCACCGACTTCTTCTTACGGTTTTTGGAGACGCCGAGGTGCAGGAATTTAGACCTATTGGAGTTCTTTTACGTGCCATTAAATCACCCGACTCGAGGCTGACGTATATGAGTACCTTCAAATACCACTGGATTGAGCCAAGACCAAACCTCCCAAATTGGGTTCAGAAGGCCAGCACTTTACGCAGCGCGGCACCAATCATCTCGCCGGGCTGAGTGGCTCAGACGGTTGAGGCACTGGCCTTCTGAACCCATCTTGGCAGGTTCGATCCTGGCTCAATCCGGTAGAATTTCAAGGTGCTCAAATACGTCAGCCTTGTGTCAGTAGTTTTACTGGCACGTGAAGAACTCCTGCGGTACTAAATTCCGGCAACTCGGCGTCTCCGAAAACCGTGAAAAGTAGTTTGTGGGACGTAAAGCAAATAACGTTATTATTATCACCTTACCTGCATGGTTCATAGGAGTACCTTACCTGAGGTTCCTCATAGGTACGTTACTAGAGCTTTCAGAGGACGCGCCGTTTCGACTACGCAGAAACATGTGGTTTTACACGATGGTGCACCACCTGATATAATCCGATTACTGCGTGATCATTTGGGTCAGACATTTGGTCAATGGTGGATTGGACGACGTGAACCTATCAATTGGCCCGCCAGATCTCCAGACCTTAATCCAATGGATATTTATGTCTGGGAAGAAACAAAAACAAAGTATATCGCACTAAAGTACAGACTTCAGATGACCTCCGAGAACGTATGTTTTAAGCAGTAGTGTATCTTCGGAAAAACCCTGGTATCTTGGCTCGAATGCGTCGCAACTGGATTCGGAGAAGTGATTTTTTTGTTAGTTAGGAAGTTTTTACGTCCCAATAAATACTTTGACGGATTTTGGGGACGCCAAAGTGCCGGAATGTTGTACCGTAGTGAGCCGTATCCTGCCGGCCCATAATAATAATTCGAGTATTATTTGACCCAATATGTAAAATTTATTCATAAAAGTTACAGTCTAACATGTTAAAGCATCGTATTCCAAGATAGTTGATACCGGATGTTGAGCAAGACAGTGAGTCGCTGGACATTGCTTCATATTTCCGTATGACCGTGAGAAAGGGTGGCGTAACCAAGCGCTGGCAAGGATCGACATGTGTAGTAGATGCAGACTAAGCAATATATTTCAGCCAATGGAAATTAAGGACTTGGGAAACATGGAGGCCACACCGCGCCAAATCTTAATTCCAGAATGACCAACGTGCTCTGTTGCTAAAGTCAGTTTCTGTCCGTAATCGGTTTTCCACAGTTTCTGAAGTCAGATATATTTGGAAAAGTAATATAAAAATTGGTGGAAGCGATTTGCTAGTGTTTGAGCTGTGTTTTGTAAATATAACGCAAATAATATTGTGTCATCATATACGACGAATATTCTGATTGGTGGTTGGTTCAGACACCCGGGAACCCCATTATTGATATGGCGTCACCGAAGCCTCCTCAGTAACCCAAGCTCTGGAGAGCGTCGCTCTGTGTTAAATGCTTGGATAGTGCGGAAGCACAAACTCTGAATTGGTGATCGTGATTCCAGTAACAGTAACTGGTTTTAAATGATATTTTAAAATGTGCAGTTGGAAGATTTTACTGTTCTTGAGTAAAGGAATAGTATATTTTGGCAGAGTTTACTTTCAATATATAAAGACGGTGCTTAGTGACCGCTGTGTTACAAGTGTAGTGGAAACGTGCTATTGGTTCACTACTTCGAGACGGGCGCGTTTCGCGAGGAACTTCCGTAGCGAACCGTGTGCTGCTTTTAAAACTGTATTCTCACCCTTTAAGTGAAGTGTATTATAATTATATCAGTGTGTTTAGCTGATCTTGTAAAGAGAAAGGGTATTTCGGCTCGTAGCATTAAGCAGCGAAGATATAGTCAACGTAAGTCTTCTGTGTTCCAGTGGATTATTTTCCAGCAAGATGATGGCCATGCATGCAGAAGAAGGAAGTGCATTCCCACATGTTAATGTTGTGATTATCATGGAGTAAATCCCTCAATCAGCGGGGATGTAAGCTGCTATCCTGGTATCTCAAGAGTCGTCGGATGGAATTCAGTTAAGACGCATGTGTTATTTATGGCATGATATGTAAATTATGTTAACCCTCAATCGGGCGCTCTTCCGACGAACATTAGACCGCAGCGATTATTTTCATAATTTATTGTACCAAGTGCCGGAATTTAGTCCCGCGGGAGTTCTTTTTACGTGCCATTAAATCTACCGACACGAGTGTAACGTATTTCAGCACATTCAAATACCAACGGTTCCGGCCAGGTTCGAACCTGCCAGGTTGGAGTCAAAAGGCCAGCATCTCAGCCGTCTGAGCCACACAGCCCGGCAGGAAGCACGAAATGTAGGTACGTTTAATTTATTTATTTGTATAACATGTCCGTTATTCGTTTGAAGCAAAACGCTGGCTGTCCTTCAGTAATTCAATTCAATCCCGTGCTCGCTTTCGTTGGCATAAGGAACTGTCTTCTTTCTTCTACCGCTACACAATGCACAACGGGGATCGTACCGTATTTTACGTCCCGTAGCGCCTATCCCAGTGAATAATTATACCACACGCTCGTACATGTCCCGCACCGACGCAGGTTTTCAAGTCATGTCCATACTCACTAGACCACGGGGTGACGAACACAGATATCCCAATCCCCTAAAGGACGTAACAGCAAATGAACCAGTATTAACGCTGACAGTTCGTACATATCCAGGGTCCGAAACCGATAACTAGGGTTCTCTGAAACCCCTAAGACGGAAACTAAATACTAACAACAACAAAACCAGTCTGACGAGAATGTAACGTAACATGGTATACACTGGTAGCAGCTTTTAGCTGTTATCGTAGTTCAGTTGCTCATAAACATAAAACCAGTTTGGCCAGTATATTACGTAACATCTCGTGGCATGGCATAGGTAGCGTTCAGCTGTTACAGTAGTACATTTACTCTTAAACATAAACAGAAACCAGTTTGGCACTGATGGCGCGTGACTTGCCTGTTATCAACGGAAAGCAATTCATTCATAGAACAAGGCATACTACCTACTCTAAAAACATCGTATCCCTTTGCTCTCGAAAATAACTTCCGCAGATTACTCAAAGTTTGACGTATAGTGGTTCGTCACATCGTTCTATACTCCTACAAGAAATATCTGCACGTATACCCCTAACACCCTGAATTCATACCATTACTCTTTATGGCAACAACAGAAGCCTTATCATGGTTAAGTTGAAGGAGACTCAACCAGCACAGACAATTAACTGTAGCCAGCACACGAAATATCCATATCTTGTTTGAACTCGACCAGTTTGTGACTGGATACAACTTGAAACAAGTTCGCCAACCTTACTCTAATATGGACCTTCCAAAAACGAAATTGTCCTTTGGTGTATCTTTTATTTGTTATTTTTTATTTTTTTGCTAGTTGCTTTACGTCGCACCGACACAGTTAGGTCTTATGGGGACGATGGGATAGGAAAAGCCTAGGAGTTGGAAGGAATCGGCCGTGGCCTTAATTAAGGTACAGCCCCAGCGTTTGCCTGGTGTGAAAATGGGAAACCACGGAAAACCATCTTCAGGGCTGCCGACAGTGGGGCTCGAACCCACGATCTCCCGGATGCAAGCTCACAGCCGCGCGCCTCTACGCGCACGGCCAACTCGCCCGGTGTGTATCATTTCTAATTTGGGAAAAATATTGGGGGCAACCTCTAGAATTTGAAAGATTAAAGACTTTCGTAGTCGGTCTGCACTGACACTCTTATCTGTTTCGCCACTCAGTGATGCACTATTCTTGATATTTGCAAATATTTCCAAATAACACTTTGAACATATATGTAGAATTACTTTGGAGGAATGGTTTTCTTAAAGCACAGTGTTTCGTTGTGAAAGTCTTCGCACCCAAAAGAATCATTTCTATATATCTCTCTATTCTTCAAGGACATGGCTTACATTTTCCCCCTTAAACAAAGAGTGAGTTACTGTTTGAATTTCGCTGCTCACCAAATCGATACGTAACCGCACGATTCAGCCTGTCAATTCAAATTGAATTCGGACCGTTGCAAAAAGAAGTAACATTTTAAAACATGTTAATTTTAGTTTTAATTTTAGTTGCAATTATCTTTGTAATGTCATCAGTTCCTCCTCGGAGAAAATTATAAATATAATCAATTCGTTCGTTCCGTGTAATAATAATACTTTCCTGTCCCTTAAACAGCCATTGATTTCACTGTGAGTTATAATAATTTTAAAAATCTTTACCCCAACTTGGATAAACTACTAGTTTTCATCATCATCATCATCATCATCTGTTTACCCTCCAGGTTCGGTTTTTCCCTCGGACTTAGCGAGGGATCCCACCTCTACCGCCTCAAGGACAGTGTCCTGGAGCTTCAGACTCTTAGTCGGGGGATACAACTGGGGAGTATGACCAGTACCTCGCCCAGGCGGCCTCACCTGCTATGCTGAACAGGGGCCTTGTGGAGGGATGGGAAGATTGGAAGGGATAGGCAAGGAAGAGGGAAGGAAGCGGCCGTGGACTTAAGTTAGGTACCATCCCGGCATTCGCCTGGAGGAGAAGTGCGAAACCACGGAAAACCACTTCCAGGATGGCTGAGGTGGGAATCGAACCCACCTCTACTCAGTTGACCTCCCGAGGCTGAGTGGACCCCGTTCCAGCCCTCGTACCACTTTTCAAATTTCGTGGCAGAGCCGGGAATCGAACCCGGGCCTCCGGGAGTGGCAGCTAATCACGCTAACCACTACACCACAGAGGCGGACAACTACTAGTTTTAATATTTGTTAAGTAGTAGTTTAATTCAACTATAAATTTAAATAATAATTCGACTGGTATGAAACATAATATACACTAAATTTGTTATATTTTTTGATACAAAACTTCATCTGGGATCAAATTTTTGGGTATAAAACTCCACTCTTAATGATGAAACACATCACTATTTAGGTAGTTATATTAGTCTTAACGTTCAACCGACATTTTTAATACCGGGCGGGTTAGCCGTGCACGTAGAGGCGCGCGACTGTGTGTTTGCATTCGGGAGATCGTGGGTTCGAGCCCCACTGTCGGCAGCCCTGAAAATGGTTTTCCGTGGTTTCCCATTTTCACACCAGGCAAATGCTGGGGCTGTACCTTATTTAAGGCCACGGCCGCTTCCTTCCAACTCCTAGGCCTTTCCCTTCTCATCGTCGCCATAAAACCTATTTGTGTCGGTGCGACGTAAAGCAAGTAGCAGACAAAAAGAAGACATTTTTAATATTTCAGATTTGAGCTCTGACCAGGAACGTTCTGTCATCTAAGGTTCAGTATTGCATGAAATATATGAACGAATTTTTGTTCTAAGTCATACATATGCTGTGGGTTTGTATTTCTTCTCTCAACATTTTCACTTAGCAGTATTTCGAGGTCCAACGACGATAAACGCATACAGCGCTTGAATTCTGATAAGAAGTTAATATGGAAATCATTTTGATCCATAAAGAAAAAAGTAAAATTCTATTAAATTTACAGTCCGCGTGTCAATTAGGTATGGAACTTCCCTTCAGATATACATTAAGAAGTAGAAGTTGGCGGACTGACAAAATTAACATCATTAACTGAGTAACGAATGTTAGATGTCATGCATGAATAACAATGTGTGTAGTTTAGGCATACCTTCAATTATGACATGCCACTCTGCAGGAGTTTTATATTGGAATGTGGTTCCCAGTTGTACCAGCAACTTTACTAAGAATTATTGCATCGTAGATGGGTACCTGATAATTTAATTGTACTAATCTGGCTAAAAGGAGAAAGGAGATACGTTTTTCCATTCATTTTTCCGTAATTTAAATTATGTGCTTTTCAGTATGCCTGTGCGTTTGAGAATATTATTATGACCTCTATATAATTATTTCCGATATGTTACAATAAAAATTGTATATGAAGGATTCACTATGAAGGACAGACTGCAGTATTCCTGTGATAGGACGTGACCATAGAATTTATGGTGGAAATGAAATATACAAAATAGCTGGAGTACAGTTTTATTGAATTACTCATTTAAATAGGTTAAATTACAGGTGGTACAATCTCTTAACCAATGATAGCGTGGCTCTTGACAATGCCAGCACCATAAGCAAGAGGGGCAGCAGCTACGGCAGGGGCAGCAACAACAGCAGGGGCAGCAATGGCAGCAGGTGCGGCGTAGGCGAGAGGAGCAGCGGCGATAGCAGGTCCAGCAGCAACCACAGCTGGGGCGGCGACTCGGGCACCGAGGTAGCCGGGGTTAGCGAGGGCGACAGCCACCAGGGCGAGGAAGACGAACTGTAAAAAATACGAAAGCTTATAATAAAGAATTATAATGGGACTTCTCTTGCTTTTTTTTAGATACCAGTTAAAACACAATGTTGAATATATTGAGTGATTACAGTTTCCATAAATTAATTTTTCTAATAGAGAGACTTGACAATATTTTTCACGGAGTAGGTAAAACCAGGATTTTCTATAATAAAATAAAATCAGCCATGTTATATATACCCGGCATCGAAAACTAAGATAAACGACCGAGGGGATGCGTCGTGCTGACTACACGGCCCCTCGTAATCTGCAGGCCTTCGGGATGAGCAGCGGTCGCTGGGTAGGCCAAAGCCCTTTCAATGGCGTTAATTTCTTTGGGGTTATGTTATATATACTGGAGTTTTCCCTAAAATCAAATCATTTTACAGATCATTCCCTATCCTTTTTCATGGAATATTATTTCCTTGCACATGATTTACAAACTCTTCCAAGTACCTAGTAATATTCTACATTTAGTTTATCTTGATCAAAGTATTTAATAATTATATTTACACGCCTTAAATTTCAGCCTCATCTTTATTCTTAATCTTGTAATTTTATCATCATTTTGCTAATCTGTACCGAAATTTCTATAAATTAATGTCAATTTTCTATTGATATACTAGAGTTTCAAGAATTACTGTGATTATCAGTGTAATATTATGCTTTGTAAAAGCGAACCCAGTTCTGTCCGGACCATGCAGGCCCTTGGAGGAGTAGAAGGTATAAAGGTTTCTACTATTCCTAACCTCGGCACTAAGGGGATGCAGTGTATTTTCGCCATAGCCCCGTACGCGTGGCTGGGAGAACCTCTGTGCCATTTTCAGCTTCAGAAGTTGAAATTCAATTTCTTAAACATTTTGAATTCCTGTCCAGGAATCAAACCTATATTATTCCCAACGAACAGAGCACGCCTTTACTGTGTCGTATAGGCAGCCCCTACACACTGTTTGCACCATCAAACAATATGTACTAATACAGTAGTTAGTATATTCACTGTCGGAAATGCTACTCAGAGGACGTGTCCAGATTTTAACACCTACCGTACGTTCATAAATACGAACCTTAAACCATATGCGACAACGCCCAGTTTGTTTTTACTAAATGTAATGTAGTGTGTATACCGTCATTCACTGTGAACACTCACCAGTTTGAACATGGTTGTTGAGGTACTTGTGATGATCAGAATAACACAGTACAAGCGAGTCTCAGTCCAGGGTTTATATACCAGAGATCGTGGGTGGGGACCGAGTGCTTTGACCGTGAAACAGTGAGGTCAAATTGCAGTACGTAAATATCTCGTAATCTAAATATCGGACCTTGTTCGTTTGAAGGATACTTTTATCCATCGTGTCAGTAATATATTAAATTATTTTTACGTTGTCGTACAAAACTCTTCGAGATACCATTCGAATTGACGAAGTACATCAGATCATTTCCGAAGGCTTCATATAGGAGATTTGGAAGGATGTGGCTTTTGATTTCCTGTACATTCTATGGTGCTTTCAATTTTAATAGTGTGATTTTGTCATATTCCATTGACTTAAATCCAGTCAAATTACTAGGCATATTTTAAAATGATATTCTCTCTAAAAAATCGTTTTGCTGCGCTGAAGAGTAGAGCTGTTCGGAAGATTATAAAAGTGTTCGTATGGAATGTGGCACTTGATTTCCCGTCAGGTAATTGGAGTATTTAGAAATGGTGCATAACCGTTACTTGATATTCATCTTAATTTTCTTTCAAACATACAATGTAAAATACACAAATAATAAGTGCACATTCTTAAAAATTAAAGTGACTTAACATTCCTTATTAGTCTAGAGTGTTTATGAAATCTCTAATCTGTGGTCATGAATAACTCCACGAAATTTCTTATTATCGTAAAATATATTATCACCGGCTTCTGTTTCTGTTAGTTGGATTCATTATTTCCTTTTATGGGTAATCATCAATCGTCCAACCTAGCTCCCTGTGTGGATCAGTGGCACAGTTTCAGCCCCTATGTCCTAAGATCACGTGTTCGTACCCAGCAGATGTGAAAGAGGTTTTACATTTCAGTCTCATTGTGGTACTTTGTGGCTTGGCTTGGCTTGGCTGGTGAAAGTTATATTGTAACGTATCTAGTGTTCTGTCGACAAAACCTATTAAAACTCAGCCATAGATAGCTATCATGTAGAGTGAAATTGTTACGAATTTAACACGCAGGTATTCTAAATAGCACCAAATCGAAATGCCTGCATAGAGCAATTGAGATACTATAATTATTATTATTATTGTTTGTTATTATTATTATTATTATTATTATTATTATTATTATTATTATTATTATTATTATTATTATTATTATATTTTAATTATTCACATTATTATATTATTATTGATATAATTACTAGAGCGGAAAGGAACTGGCCACCCTACCGTACGTAAACTCCGGCTCAGACACACCTCTGCGGAAGTTCGGACCTGCCTTTGGGCAGAATACACCCTTACCATACCTTATTATTACTATTATTATTACTCATTTCAGCTCATTATATCGACATCTCATTTCGATGATATTTTGCACCATATTCCGCGAAGAAATTCCCCAAGCTTTCTGGGGGAGGGGTTTGGCGGCAGCAATATTGACTATGAAAAAAATATTTTTGATTCATTAAAATTATTCACAGCGTCAAGTATAGTTACTTCAGAGTTTACAAAGTCAAGGCATTGGTACGGTATTAGCTACCTTATTCTAAAAACTTAAGAAGAAGAATTTATTATTCCTTATCACTCCAGAGAGTTTACTAAACTTCTAATTTGTTGTCATAAACTTTTACCTTAATTAAACTTGCCCTCCGAAAGAGGAGGAAATAAGAAAATTTGTTATCTCGGTCAAAGCAATTCATTCTATGAAAATAATTACATTTATTACACATCTTCTGGTATGTCACCACGTGATTTCGTCTTCTTTCCCTGGCCGAAGAAACCAATAGAAGACGAAATAAATGCGTTGCTAATATTCTTATGTCTGTGACGGATGTTCCGAAAAACTACTAGAAGCGGCTTCCTTGAACTGATTTTTAAAACCCTCAGACACTTTGATGACAGTGTACCGGATGTAGAGGGGAAACAAGGACCATTAGTCGGTGAGCTGAATATTTTCTTTCGTACATCACTGTCCAAGAAACGTGTATGACAATGGCTGTGCATACACTCGATCTGAGAATGGATATGTACTTTTTAGATACTACTTACCTAAAGTTATTGATTTTACATCATAATAACTACTTTTACGGTTTTTGGAAACACCGAGGTGCCGGAATTTAGTCTCGCAGCAGTTCCTTTATGTGCCAGCAAATCTACCGACACGAGACTGAAGTATTTGAGCATTTCTAAATACCACCGGACTGAGCCAGAATCGAACCTTTTTTGTTACACTACTTACCGAACGTTCCTATACGGGAAGTTATGTTTGCGAGGAATGGAAAACTATCGGTATCTCTAAATGGTATTGATTATTGCTATATCGATATTATGTATTGCGGTTGTGCATTGTGCGTGAGAGAAATGAAATGAAATTTTCTGTTGTTTTTTTTGTTGTTACTATTTGCTTTATGTGGCACCGACACAGATTGGTCTTATGGCGATAATGGGACAGGAAAAGCCCAGGAATGGGAAGTGAGCGGCCGTGAGCTTAAATAAGGTACAGCTCCAGCATGTACCTGATGTGAAAATGGGAAACCACGGAGAACCATCTTCAGGGCTGCCGACAGTGGGATTCGAACCCACTATCTCCCGGATTCGAGCTCACAGCTGCGCGCTCCTAACAGCACGGCCAACTCGCCCAGTAAAATGACGTCTGGATGCCTGCCTTCCTAACAACAGCATGTCTAAATCTCTGGGCAGACATTTATTAAATGAAATTCAGCAATGAAACTGTCAATGTTTTGTGCTACTTAAAATAGTACATTATGCAACTAGCCTATAATGGCAATAATTAAGACACGAGTATGTTCATAAAACGAGCGAAGCGAGTATTATCCTTTCCATACTCGTGTCTTAATTACCATTATAGGCTAGTTGCATACGACTGTTTATGCTCGACGATAATTATACCTCTATTTTTAAATATTCATAAATTTCTGTCGAGATGTCGCTTGACAGGTGAGTTTACTGGACAGAGCGTAGACCGCATGCGCTGGGTTATTGATTTTCCGTGAGTGAATCAGAGATTTTGATCATTTCATATCGTCCCTGTTTTGCCAAAACGGCGAATGTGACAATGTTCTTCCTATCCATTATCTTCCCTAAGACTGGTCACACCGCCCAGCCACATATTTACCTGCAGTCCATCAGAACAATTTTCGTTGAGTTCATTTTCCTATGCGCCTGTCTAAAGGAAAATGAACCTTAAATTTATCACACTCTAGGAGTGGGTAAATGTCATGCAAACATGCATTCCTTCAGTATGATACAGTAAAGTTCATTTTCCTTTACACACGCGTATAGGAAAATAAACTCAACCAAAATTGTTCAGATGGACTGCATATCATTATATGGCTGGAAGCCGTGACCAGTCCTAAGGGAAATTGTCACATTCGCCCTTTTGGAAAAACAGGGCCGATGTATTTTCAAAGCTTTGATAGAATTTTTCATAACCTAGCTTTATTTCAAATACAAATTGCTTATTGTACATTTGGTGAACTGAATTTGCGGGAATGTGCCATGTGATTGTGGAATATTAGAAGTAGAAGGTGTATTGATGTATATGTGTCCGACATGTTAGATTTTGGAAACAAGAGCGAAGCTATTGCGCGGAGCGCAGATGCGATGCTGTCCTTACCTAACTGGTCAAACATTTGTATGATAATGAAAATATGAACTCTGATTGGTGGGAACATGTATCATAATGAAAATCTGAACTCTGATTGGTGAAGAGCCTGTATCACTGAACTATATTGAGCCTCATTAAGATTCAGTTTTCTGGCATATAACATTTATATTTTAGCATCGTCGAGCATAAATATATTTTTGTGATTTTATAAGACAGGAATGTCACATCTCTAGCTACTAGCCCATGAACGACGGATACATTCTGTCAGTTCAAAATAAAATTGAAAAGTTCTAAAGCATTCCCTATAATGAGGGAACTCTAATATATTGTAATGGTTATAGCGTCCGCCATGCCAAGTCGCTACGTGCCGAGCTCGTCACCCATCGCCCCACCCCCTTAGGCTCGAGCAACATTTCATTGCTGGGCGTGCCCTTCTCTCTTCTGTCCATGGTCGCGCCGCATGGGACGATGGAAATTACTCGACGATTAATCTGGAGTCTTCCATCTCGCGAGGTTCCTGGATACATCTAGCATCCAGACTGTTCCAGAAGGGTCGGCACAGCTATATAAGAGAGGAAGGACTTGCCTGGAATGAGTGAGAGTTGGTCAGTGAGAGTTAGACGGAGTTAGTGAGTAAGAGTGAGTGAGAGCGAGATTGAGTTCGCTGGAGCGCAGTCAGTGATGGCCTGGGAAAGTGCAGCCTGATGGATTATCTGCTTGTTGGAGCCGAAGACTCGTTCCTGTTCCCCTGAGGTCGTGTGTGTGTGAGTCCCTTGTGGCTGGCTGCTGGAGAAGAACCTTGGGTGTTCTGGAGCGGCGAAGAAGGGAACACTGGGTACGACGTGTGTAGACTGCGAACGGGGTTCGACGGATTGAGTGAACAGCGGATACTATCCCGACCTGCGAGACTGGCGTGTAGGCTGTCGACCGTGACAGCGCTAACGAGTGTGACTGAGTGGCTGGGTGAGTGTAGTGTACATAATCGATGACTCTGTGTGTGTGTGTGTGTGATTGTAGATGGAATATAAGAGAAACTAAGAGAGAGAGAGCGCGAATCGTCTTAGTGTGTAACCGTGTACGTCTGTAAGTTGTAATCTCGGCTATCGTCTGTGTGAGTGTAAATCTGTAATTGTAGTGCTAAGTTAATAAATCTTAGAAATAGGACGCTACCAGGTTCTGTACTCATTTATTTACTTATTTACTCCGCCAACACGCTACAATATGTAAAAGACTCTCCTTCTAAATCAGAAGTGTTGACCCCTCGAATACTACATTACTGAATGGGAGTGATTAATCGTGTAAGGGCAATGTTGTAACGAAATATTGTATTAGCAGTGAGCATACGCTTTACAGTACAGTTTTCCATTAAGAGTAACAGGTCATTTCTATATTGTGGTATGTATGTGTAGTCATCACACTTGAGGTTGGTTGCACACTCAACAGCTCCACCATGAACTGTCATGGAAAGCACTGTAGAGGTGCACTGGGAATTGAAGAATAAACTAGATTTCTGCTGCTATTCTCACTGTATCATAAGGTGATGTTATATTTCATACTACTAAGCCCACTGAAATTCACCTCATAAGCACCATTCATAGCAGGGACTGGCCTTGTTCAATTACATTACTAGCATTTTCATATCGTAGTCATTGCCATATTGTCAAAGCCAGGGATGAGACAAAGACAGGTTAATGATTGTAACAAATTTGTTCTAGCCCGTATCCCAACAGTCCCCTATACCATGTCACATCAGAAAGGATTGATTATAATCATTAGTTATCAGAATGAATACAGAGTGTACCTCCTATAATAGATATAACAATAATAATAATAATAATAATAATAATAATAATAATAATAATTATTATTATTATTATTATTATTATAATTATAATAATGGGAGAAGAAGAAGAATGAAAACTGTTTCCTGTTTCAACTGGGTCAGGAGTGGAATTATGAAGCCCCCATCTAGCGGCGAGGATAGGAATTGTGCCGCTTGTAGAAGCCTCTCGCACTCCTCTGGGGTAGTGATTATTGACTGATAAAAAGATATTGAAGTGTGTTGCTGGAATGAAAGAACACAGGGAAAACCGGATTACCCGGAGAAAAACCTGTCCCGCTAGGCTTTGTCCAGCAAAAATCTCACGTGGAGTGACCGGGATTTGAAAAATATTAATATAAAGAATCTTTAATAACTATTTAATTACTGTTGAAATCACGGTGTAATATGAAAAGATAATGAATAATAATTTTCCGTCAGACCGATTTTTAACGTCACATGTAAACTTCCAATGGTACACTATCTATCAATTCAGAGCTGCGTAATATGGTTTTGATAGTCATGTTAATGACCGACTCCATGGAAAAATGGATAGCGTGAAGGCCTATGAGCCATTGGGTCCCAGGTTCTATTCCCGGCCTTTTCGGGTATTTTAACCTTCGTTGGTTCATTCCGATGGCTCAGGACCTGGGTGCGTGTGCCGTCTTCAGCATTACAATTCATTATATATATGGCCCCATCCTCACAGACATGCAGGTCGCCAGTAAGATGTCAGCTGGTAATACCTACACCAGAACTCTCTGGAAATCACTTGCCATTTTATACTTTATTATTAGGGGTGAATTATAGTCAAGTGCAAGTACCTGACCACTGGGATGAGATGGGACAGCCGGGCTGAGTGGCTCAGACGGTTGACGCGCTGGCCTCCTCACCCCAACATGGCGGGTTCGATCCTAGCTCAGGCCGGTGGTATTTGGAGGTGCTGAAATACGTCAGCCTCGCATCGGTAGGTTTATTGGCAAGTAAAATAACTCCTGCGGGACTAAATTCTGGCACTTAGGCGTCACCGAAAACCGTAAAAGTGGTTAGTGGAACATAAAGCAAATAACATTATTATTATTGAGATGGGACGGCGCCTGTATATAGAACACTTGGGATTTTTTTTTATAAAGACCTATGTCATGAAAAACTGACCAAGAGGATAATGTTATTCATAGGATCCCTGGTCGGGAGACATTCCATGCTGTGTGAGATATCGTAATTAAATGTAGTGACGAAATTTAAATTAAACAACCTGGGTTAACAAGGGTTAGGTTGCATTGTTTTTTGACGACGAACAGCTGATGTTCGAATTACTTGCTTTTCCTAATGGTACTTCCTTTGCCATTAATCTCTGCTGATCATGACGAATACATGGCCTGAGTGGTCGTATACGAGGGCCTATAGTAATGGGAGATGTACTCTTCCTTTCATCGAGAGGAAGAGTTTGTCTTCAACCTGGTGTGTCGGTTGGATGAGTGACTAAATGCTCACGGCAATTTTGCCCCATTGGCATCCCGATTCAGGACTGCATGGTGACTCCAAAGCCACATTTTCACGGAAAGTGAACATATGGAATTCGAACAGTGTGTTATAACTTTAACTACTCGGTCCGCTCTTAACTTCCTAGGATTTTGTTATAATAAATATTGAACAACTTTTATGATACCTGGAGGTTGTGAGAAATATAACACTGTGGCACTTAAGAGATCCGCAGCTACATCGACCTTGAACAGGACGTATTTTATCGTACTAAATGCACCTCGCCGACGAATACTTGAACCAAGAGTTTGAAAGGCTTTAATTATAAGGCGTGTTTGAGGGCGTGCTGCAGAGGACATATCACGCAGCGCACTCCGATGCGGATATCTATAGCACGGACATGTAGGCAAAGGGATTACTTTGGCAGACATGTCGTGCCGAGATGCGTGCGTGAAATGCAGCCATGTAAACTATGGCGAGGTTGTTACCAAATGCGTACAAACAGGACGAACGTGCTGTTATTCTGTTCTTCGCTGCCGGTGGACATCTATCGGAGCATAAAACTGTGTATGGGTCGGACACTTTCATTCTCCGTCCCGTGGAGTAGGGAAAATAATAGTAATCCACCAGCTGTAATAATCACATAACCACATTTCAGTAGAATTGTAGTGAAGATAAGGTATAATATATTTGATAGTATCTTGCCCGTTAAATTCGCGTTTTTCTTCGTGTACGGCAATCCTTTTGATACTTAAGCATTTAACCAAACGCAGTGTAGTGTAGTGTAGATACATTGTAGTATAGATACAGTATAGTACATTTAGATAGTGCCGTATCTTGCCTGCTATATTCGTGTGTATCTATTAGACCGTAATACTAATAATAATTTGTCTAAGCATTTAGCTTCGTTGGTAATCTTTAGGTACAGTAGTTCTTGCAAATTTCATTTCTGTTGTGCTTAGTTTAGTGACATACGGTACGGTACCGGTATAGTAATTAGGATACGTCTGAAAGTAGTTTAAAATTACTGTAGTGTACTGTACAGTAGTATACGAGTAATATCCTATTGGAATTTAGTGTGATTATTTTGTTAATGTAAAATATTTGTGTAGTACTGCTGTAGTAGAGGTATCCGTAGAAACTCTTACTAAAATACTGTTGTTGTAATTAGAATAGGCTTAATTGCAGTTTGGAATTCTGTAGTTCTTGTGTAGGCTATTACTTTCGATATTCAGTAATTAACAGCAGTTTTTATCCTGTCAGGGGTTGTAGGATAAAAAAATAGAGCACGACTAAGTAGTATTGTAGTGTAGTCGTATATTAATTACCTTATTGTTGTGTACTATCCCAGACAATATATCCCTCCGTTCATTTATTTTTGCAAATAAGTTATTTTATTTTTAATTTCATTTTTCCCCCCCGTAAAGAATGGCTAAGGAGCGCGAGTGTACTTACTGTGGATGTGGCGAGGCATTGAGGGGTATGAGGGAGGAGTTGGAAAGTTTGAGGGAGATAATTAGGATTCTCACAGAAGACAGGAAGGAAGATAGGACTCCCTCAAACAATGTACAGGTTACAGTAGGTGTACAAGAGGGAGGGGAAGGAAAGGGAGGAGTTGAAGAAGACAGGTGGTCTAATGTTCTAAGGGGAAGGAGATTGCAGGCTAAGGGCTCTATTCAGGATCAGAATTCAGGACAGTTGTCTGTGCGAAATCGGTACGAGTCACTCCAGGTAGAACAACAGAGGGAAGATGAGGGACAGGGAACTGTTGCTGAGATGTGTGGAAGTAGGAGGAAGGAAAAAGGTAGGAAAGGAAAATGTAGAGTAGAGGATAGGAAAAGACAGGTGGAACAGGGTCATGGGAAGGAGAAAAGGGAGGAGGAAGTAGCTTCTGCAGCTATCAGGAAAGATAGGGCTGACCAGGAGGGGAGGGGATCAAATGAGATGGGTAGGGTTGAGGCTCTGGTCATGGAGGATTCCATCGTTAGACACGTGGGAAAAGTGTGTGGATTAAAGGGTACCAGGGTAGAGTGTTATCCAGGAATTAGGTTCAGGCAGATGTTGAGGAAAGTAAAAACGGGGGAGGAGGGGAAGGAGAAGGTGGTAGTGTTTCATGTTGGTACCAACAATGTAAGGCAAGCTGATATAAGTACCAACATAGTTGGAGATGTGTGGGATCTGGTAAATGCGGCACGGGTGAAGTTTAAGAAAGCGGAGATTGTTATTAGTGGAATACTGTGTAGAAGGGATACTGACTGGAGGGTGATTGGGGATTTAAATGAGACTATGGAGTGGGTATGTGGGAAACTGGGAGTGAAATTTCTAGATCCTAATGAGTGGGTAGGAGATAGGGATCTGCGCTCAGATGGCCTTCATTTACACCGCAGTGGTACGTATAAGTTAGGAAATTTGTTTGGAAGGGTAATAGGGAGGTACATTCAGGGAAACGGGTTGGCCTAGGCAGCGGTGATAAGGAAACAGGGAACTTTAAATAAAGTAGGGATGACATAAAATTGTTAGTGTTGAACTGTAGAAGTATTGTAAGGAAAGGAATAGAATTGAGTAATTTAATAGATATATATTTACCAGATATTGTAATAGGAGTTGAATCATGGCTGAGAAATTATATAATGGATGCAGAAATTTTCTCACGGCACTGGAGTGTGTATCGTAGAGATAGGATAGGAAGGGTGGGAGGGGGAGTAATCATTCTGGTGAAAGAAGAATTTGTAAGCTACGAAAAAGTTAAAGATGAGACACATGAAATTCTAGGTGTAAGGCTCATTTCTAAAGATAATAGGCAACTTGATATATTTGGAGTGTACAGATCGGGAAAGGGTAGCACTGACGCGGATTCGGAATTATTTGATAGGATAGGCAGCTATGTGGGAAACGACATTGAAGGAAATGTGATTGTAGCGGGAGATCTGAATTTGCCAGATGTCAATTGGGAAGGAAATGCGAACGACAGGAAGCATGACAACAAATGGCAAATAAGTTAATATGGGAAGGACAGCTGATTCAGAAAGTGATGGAACCAACCAGAGGGAAAAATATCCTGGATGTGGTGCTGATAAAACCAGATGAGCTCTATAGGAAAACTGAAGTAATAGATGGTATTAGTGATCATGAAGCTGTTTTTGTGGTAGTTAAAAATAAATGTGATAGAAAGGAAGGTCTTAAAAGTAGGACTGTTAGGCAGTACCATATGGCTGATAAAGCAGGCCTGAGGCAGTTCCTAAAAAGTAGCTATGATCGGTGGAAAACGGTAAATAAAAATGTAAACAGGCTCTGGGATGGGTTTAAAGAAATTGTTGAGGAATGCGAAAACAGGTTTCTACCATTAAGGGTGGTAAGGAATGGTAAAGACCCACCTTATTATAATAGAGAAATAAAGAGACTAAGAAGGAGGTGCAAACTGGAAAGAAATAGATTTAGAAATGGCTGTGGAAGTAAGGAGAAATTGAAGGAACTTACTACAAAATTGAATCTAGCAAAGAAGGCAGCTAAGGATGACATGATGGCAAGCATAATTGGCAGTCATACGAATTTTACTGAAAAATGGAAGGGTATGTATAGGTATTTTAAGGCAGAAACAGGTTCCAAGAAGGATATTCCAGGAATAATTAATAAACAAGGGGAGTGTGTATGTGATGATCTTCAAAAGGCAGAAGTATTCAGTCAGCAGTATGTAAAGATTGTTGGTTACAAGGATGATGTCGAGATAGAGGAGGAGACTAAGGCCAAAGAAGTAATAAAATTTACGTATGATAACAATGACATTTACAATAAGATACAAAAGTTGAAAACTAGAAAAGCGGCTGGAATTGATCAGATTTCTGGGGATATACTAAAGACAATGGGTTGGGATATAGTACCATATCTGAAGTACTTATTTGATTATTGTTTGGTCGGAGGAGCTATACCAGATGAATGGAGAGTTGCTATTGTAGCCCCGGTGTATAAGGAAAGGGTGATAGACATAAAGCTGAAAATTACAGGCCAGTAAGTTTGACATGCATTGTATGTAAGCTTTGGGAAGGCATTCTTTCTGATTATATTAGACATGTTTGTGAAATTAATAACTGGTTCGATAGAAGGCAATTCGGTTTTAGGAAGGGTTATTCCACTGAAGCTCAACTTGTAGGATTCCAGCAAGATATAGCAGATATCTTGGATTCTGGAGGTCAAATGGACTGTATCGCGATTGACTTGTCTAAAGCATTTGATAGGGTGGATCATGGGAGACTACTGGCAAAAATGAGTGCAATTGGACTAGACAAAAGAGTGACTGAATGGATTACTATATTTCTAGAAAATAGATCTCAGAGAATTAGAGTAGGCAAAGCTTTATATGACCCTGTAATAATTAAGAGGGGAATTCCTCAAGGCAGTATTATTGGACCTTTATCTTTTCTTATATATATAAATGATATGAGTAAAGGAGTGGAATCGGAGGTAAGGCTTTTTGCGGATGATATTATTCTCTATAGAGTGATAAATAAGTTACAAGATTATGAGCAACTGCAACGTGACCTCGAAAATATTGTGAGATGGACAGCAGGCAATGGTATGATGATGAACGGGGTTAAAAGTCAGGTTGTGAGTTTCACAAATAGAAAAAGTCCTCTCAGTTTTAATTACTGCGTTGATGGGGTGAAAGTTCCTCTTGGGGATCATTGTAAGTATCTAGGTGTTAATATAAGGAAAGATCTTCATTGGGGTAATCACATAAATGAGATTGTAAATAAAGGGTACCGATCTCTGCACATGGTTATGAGGGTGTTTAGGGGTTGTAGTAAGGATGTAAAGGAGAGGGCATATAAGTCTCTGGTAAGACCCCAACTAGAGTATGGTTCCAGTGTATGGGACCCTCACCAGGATTACCTGATTCAAAAACTGAAAAAATCCAAAGAAAAGCAGCTCGATTTGTTCTGGGTGATTTCCGACAAAAGAGTAGCGTTACAAAAATGTTTGCAATGTTTGGGTTGGGAAGAATTGAGAGAAAGAAGAAGAGCTGCTCGACTAAGTGGTATGTTCCGAGCTGTCAGCGGAGAGATGGCGTGGAATGACATTAGTAGACGAATAAGTTTGAATGGCGTTTATAAAAGTAGGAAATATCACAATATGAAGATAAAGTTGGAATTCAAGAGGACAAACTGGGGCAAATATTCATTTATAGGAAGGGGAGTTAGGGATTGGAATAACTTACCAAGGGAGATGTTCAATAAATTTCCAATTTCTTTGAAATCATTTAGGAAAAGGCTAGGAAAGCAACAGATAGGGAATCTGCCACCTGGGCGACTGCCCTAAATGCAGATCAGTATTGATTGGTTGATTGATTGATTGATTGATGTCTGTCGAAAACCACAGTTGTGGAATTATGTGGGTCACGTTTGGACACAAGACGCCGGTCGATCAAGGAGGCCAGCCTCATCCATTACGGACAGCAAAAACCGCCGGCAGTCCTGATCACTTCCCACGCGATTATCACGCCTTAAGTCTCCCCAAAAGGCCTTCAGCAGGACATGGTGTTTCGCCACGGGGGGGGGGGGGGGTTGGTCTTCAACCTGGTTAGTCGGTGGGATGAGTGCCTAAATGCTCACGGCCATTTTGCCCCATTGGTTTCCCGATTCAGGACTGCCCCGACGTCCAACGGAAAATTTGTGTTCGCCCCTAATATATTTATAGACAGTGTGGCATATTTTCTGGACATGAGCTCCGAATGAGGTATTTATTTACGATATAAGATATTCTGCACATGAGCTGAAGCTCGACCGTGTCTGTCTGTTATATCATCAACATAGAGACTGGTCAAGCTTTCAAATAGCACCAGAAAAGGTTATGCGGTTATAGCGAAAACTTAAAAACCGATGGAAGCGCCAAAATGAAGCGAACTAGGCAAAGCGAGGAGTGAAGTAATTTGCCACCGCTTTCCTAACTGAGACAGAAACCGCTATTTCAAGAACACGTTTTATAACACCCAGACGCACTGGTCATTATTCAGCACCATCCGTACCCCAGCAACTTCCATATTGTCACACCATTGATGAGACTGGGACTTCTGTGCAAGTTACATTTTGCTTCGACCTGTGCCAAGAAACAGATATAAAAGCAGTGCATCCACTTGGTGAAGTAGAACGATCTATTCTAAGGAACTATTTCACTTTACATGCAATGGAAAAAGGGTTTTGTCGCTCTATTTGGGGAAGTTGAGTACGTGCAGTAACTAACTGCCAGAGGCGTAGCCAAGGAGGAATTACTGTGGGTTAGAATCCCTCCCCCACCCCAAATAGAAATATTACAAATCAAAATAAATAGAAACTGACAATAAACAATGAACATTCAGATACATAATTGCAAAACCAACAGATCTGTTGAATCTATTTTGTAGGAAGCCTCGAAAGTTTGATTTTAGATTGTAAACTGAACCTGCCATTCGCTGTAAAACTGTTAACTTTGGTCGCATTGTTCTTAATCTGTATTTCAATATAAGATTTTGTAGTGCACTGCACTATGAGTATCAACATAATTCGCTTGTATCAGTGTCGTTATAATGACAAGTATTGTATGTACGCACCGAACACGCACAAGGACCTTCATTGTGTTCTATCATCACTTTACAACAATAACCCCACCATAGGCCGATCCCGCCAACGCTTCTACTAAGTGCTGTCTCGTAAAGTTCCACTTTTCGCCTTATTTTGAAAAAAATGAAATGGCTTTTTACCGTGAGGTGTTCGAGGAATTCGGCTCCCCAGGTGCAGTTCTGTTGATTTGACGCTCGTAGGAGACCTGCGCGCCGTGATGCGGATGAAATGATGATGAGGGAGACACATACACTCAGCCCCCGTGCTGGCGGAATTAACCAATGATGGTTAAAATTGTCAATCCTGCCGAGAATCGAACCCGGGACCCCTGCGACCAAAGGCCAGCAAGCTAACAATTTATCCAAGGAGCCGGATATTATTTTGAAGAAAGTGAATGTATGAAATTTGGCACAGTGTGATATAAATTTTACTTACTAATTCATGTCTTAACTTGGAGAATTTTGTTTTAAGCAATGAACAACGTGTTGTAAGAATTATAATTTTTTTACTGAGCGACGTGCCTCAAGCAGCTTTTAGCTTGCATTCGGGTGATAGTGGGTTAGAATCCCACCATCTGCAGCCCAGAAGATGGTTTCCAATCGTTTCCCTTTTTCACACAAGGCAAATGTGGGGGCTGCACCTTAATTAAGGCCTACGGCTTCTACCTTCCCAGTCGTAGCTATCCCCATCCTTCCGTTCCCCGAAACCTTCGATGTGTTAGTGCAACGTTAAACAGGTCGGTATATATACCTTCAAGTGGGTGGAAGAAGTCGAAACGGATGCGGAAGGAGTTGGAATTACAATGCAGATGAACCACAATAGAACAGAGTTCAGGTGAAGTGTCGACAGTCTAAAATCGTTTGAAGGGAAATCACCACAACGGAGGTCCCAACTGACCACTTCGGAAGAGGATAGAAAGACAAGGAGTGAAAGAATGAACAGGTTTTGCTTACAGAAGAGAAGGAAGGCCAAGCACCCTTAAGTTCTATGAGGCCCACAGTTGGCGAAATTCGGAAATAAAATATAGATATCTATCTACTCACCTTTATTAAATAGCTTGGTTCAACATACATATATTTACGGAGTATATCATCATTATTAACCAAGTCCGACTCGTTGGCTGAATGGTCAGCGTATTGGCCTTCGGTTCAGAGGGTCCCGGGTTCGATTCCCGGCCGGGTCGGGGATTTTAATCGCTTCTGATTAATTCTTCTGGCTCGGGGACTGGGTGTATATGTCCGTCCCAACACTCTCCTCATCATATTCAGACAACACACTACACTATCAACCACCAAAGAAACACGCAATAGTGCTTACATCCCTCCATAGAGGGTTGGCGTCAGGTAGGGCATCCGGCCGTAAAACAGGGCCAAATCCACATGTGCGACGCAGTTCGCACCCGCGACCCCACAGGTGTGGGAAAAAGTGGCAGGAAAAAATCATCATTATTAACCAACGCTTAGTGTGCTACTCCACTATTCAATCCACTAAACAACGAATTCAGACCCACTAATTAACAACGTTGTCATTAGTTTTACGGGAGCCTCCTTGGCTCAGGTGGCAGTACACCGGCCTCTCACCGCTGGGTTCCGTGGTTCAAATCTCGGTCACTCAATGTGAGATTTTTGCTGGAAAAAGTGGAGGCGGGATCGGGTACGCCGGTTTTCCCTGTCATATTTCATTCTAGCAACACTCTCCAATATCATTTCATCTGCCATTCAATAACCATTGTCCCAAAATAGTGCGACAGGCTTCGGCAGCCGGCACAATTCCAATCCTCGCGGTAGATGGTGGCTTCATTCATTCCATTCCAGAACTGGTCGGATGTCTGGAAACAGGCAGTGGATTTTAATTTCAATAGTTTTACGATAATACTATACTGTTCACGAGAGCCCTGGAAAAACAAATCTCTCGCATACTCTTTAAATTAAATATTGTTTGAGTCTCCTGTATCTGTCTTGAGAAATACCTAAAACATTGAACGTCCAGGTAACGAAAACGCACTAGTGTCCAATATTTAAGCATAATCGCTAAATGGGGCCATGCCGCCTAATAAGAATGTCAGGCGGTTGCTGAACAAACGGAAGCTGAATCACACACCATAGTCCACACAACTAGTCCAAAAAACAGTGTCAGAAAGGTTCTGATAGCTAACGTACACATTTGGATACAACTAACAAAACTGGGCAGTCTTCCACATCAAAATATGCTCTTAATAGGCTATATGATTACCCCTAACGGCCACACATGCTTCGCAGCGACGTGGAATGCTTTGTATCAGATGGTCCGGAGTCGAATATGTGGTCTCAGTACCTCATCTCTGTATATCCGAGCGTTAACAGTGTTCCTCGGACCACACAAGAAGACGTACAGGTAGGTACGGCCATTCAACATGATGGCGCCCCACACCATGGCGCCACCACCATCATACTGGCCCCTTCCACGATGTTCCTGTGGTTGTATCAGCTACCCGGTTCACTCCAGTTTGCCGAGAAACGGCAACCCCTGAGATGGCTGCAAGCTCCGCCGACAATTGTCTTGCAGGTGCACTCCTATTTTGTAGGGCGGTTAAGGCCAGATACGGTCCTACTGTGGGGTGGTTACCCTTGGTCGACCTGTTACTGGCCTACGACTAACATTTCCTCTGTCTCGAGATCGTCTCCAAAGCCTGGAAATTACACTTTGTGGCACATTCAAGGATATGGCGACTTCGGTCTGTGTCTGGTCTGCTTCCAGGAAGCCGAGAATTCTACCCTGCAAAACGGGGTCCAAATGGCGTCGTTGTGCCATTATGTTGTCACGTTCACCACGAGGCTACATCCGCACACTATATCAGGGCAAACACGACTGAGGGAATATGGGGCTGTGTTTACCTTGCGGTTACGCCACTAGTCAAAGCAGGGAACACTCCTTTCCTATACAGAGCGAACACATAAGTTTGGTGCATATGTCGTGCGATTTGCGGTCTATTTCCTGTTGCCCTGCTTACTCGTAACTTATGCTTATCTTTTGGACACTAGCGTAGAATCGACAGGTTGTTTAACCGAAGAAACAGAGGCTTATAATTGCTGCTTCCACAAGCAACAGATAACGTCAACGGTGTTGTCCTGAAGAAATCGTATTAGATTTTATTTCCTCGCCTCAGTGCTCACGCACAAACACTCCTCATTTTTTTAGCTGCTACTAGCTTGTTTATTCTCTTCTGTTGTTCCCACCGAAAAAGTAGAGATTAAATAAACATGAATTTTAGCTACAAAACTTCGTAAATATTACAACCGTGTTATTTCTGGCAGTTTTGTTGGGGAAGTGATGTATCCTATCGTGTTTGATGTTAGGATTATCACTTTACGGAGAATTAATATTCGTGGAGATTAGGAAGCGATGACTGGATTGAATAAAATTATTTATAATAATAGATGGAAAAGGAAACTGCGAAAAATAATACGCTGTGCAATAATAATAATAATAATAATAATAATAATAATAATAATAATAATAATAATAATAATAATAATAATAATAATATAATAATAATTGTTACGGAGATATCCGTGGTAGTTAGAGGTGAAAGAAGGTGCGGGCGGGAATAGGTCTCAACTACAAAATTAAAGTTAATTTAAAACTTTAACAAAGATTATATTTTCAAAACTTAACAGTGGTGACATAGAATTTGAAAACTTAACAAGTCAACAACAAGCCAAAGTCAGGTACAAAGAAAATATAAGTGTTAGGGGATAATACAAGATCTGGGCTTCTAGCCCCACAATAACAATCCTTGAGCTATGAGCCCAACGTTACCAATGTACCCAGTTCACACAAAGGGGCAGAAAACCCCAGTCATGCAAAGGAGCACTTGTTCCCAATTACCCTGTTAAGCCTCCTAGAGGCACGTTTCACACACGTGAAAGAGCAGATGCGCTCTCAAAGTCTTCAAGCCTATTTAAGAGGCCATAAACTGATTTTACATTAACTGCCCTCAAGGCACACATACAGTGAAACAGGAGTATCTAATACCCAATCTACTGGGCCTTCGCAGGAAGGAAAACCAAACGGGTTAAGTAAATGGCCCAAAATACAAAATTGAATGGAGGCGATAACTTGCACTCCTACACCAAGTTTTTGTCTAAAACCTATGTGGCGCTAGGCCGATCATACAGGGGCTAATCCCAAGCTAGGGAGGTGACACGTATGATAAACTTTACTACATTACAGAAGAGAAGAACGGTTATGAAAACGTAGTCACTTCCTTTTCAAAAATGAAGGGGAGTTCGAGAGGGTGAAGCACTCTCTATCCCCGCTTTACAGTAATTTATAGATTTATAATTTATAGATTTTACATAGACAGAAAAAATTTACATTTTAAAAAGGTAGGTTACATACTAAAGGTTTCGGACCCTCCCCGAGAGTTAAACTGCTGAGCTAGCAAGAAATGAAGATGTTAACCGCCCATTACCTTGTAGAAGAACAGCTGCTTGGTAGAAAGAGGCGCTTCCCGCCCCCTGCTACATATTCACACACTAAGAGAAATGTTACTGAAGTGGCACCGAGACCAGAAAATCATCAGTTTATATACCCTCGTGGAACATTCGAGACCTTTCAGGAATGAGTAGACACACCCTTTCGCTTTTATTGGTTAACAGCAAAAACTAATACACAAGACAAGGAAGAAACACCTTATTGGTGGAAAATTAATTACATAAATTCCCGATTGGTTACATTCAAAACAGGCGGAAAGAAAGGATTTATATTGCCAACCCACAAACCACAGAACAAAATTTAGTAAAAACGAAACTTAGGAATACAATAATTCTTCAAGAAAGTTCATTCCATTGCACCAGAGTGTGTTACCATAGTTTTGGGTAGAGGCATCTGTTAGAGATTGTCCACACCTCTTAATCGTTGAAAAACAAAAGGCAAATAAAGAACAATCAGTGACATCTTCTGAATAACCGTGGAATTAGTTCAGTAGTTAAAGTTCCAAGTTTCTCCAGTAGAGAAGTTTCAATTGGCGCAATATTTGAATTAGCGGAGTGGAGGTGTACCACCCGGTACAACAATAATAATAATAATAATAATAATAATAATAATAATAATAATAATAATAATAATAATAATAATAATAATAATAATAATTGTTGACCGGGCGAGTTGGCCGTGCGCGTAGAGGCGCGCGGCTGTGAGCTTGCATCCGGGAGATAGTAGGTTCGAATCCCACTATCGGCAGCCCTGAAGATGGTTTTCCGTGGTTTCCCATTTTCACACCAGGCAAATGCTGGGGCTGTACCTTAATTAAGGCCACGGCCGCTTCCTTCCAACTCCTAGGCCTTTCGTATCCCATCATCGCCATAAGACCTATCTGTGTCGGTGCGACGTAAAGCCCCTAGCAAAAAAAATAATTGTTGAAAGGTCACGAGGTTTCGGAAAATAATAAGGTCAGCACTGTTTATCGTAGAATGACACCGTTTATTACCTAAGTAAATCACAGATGGATGCAGTGAAAGCAATAGACATGGAGATTGCAATCGTGACGTGTCAGAATGGAAAAAGAAACCGTAGTGTGTAGGGGGCGCTACTTGATGGTGGCTAGCCAGTGTCATATCAATATATATAAATATTCCCAACACCCCCTCTCGAAGGCTGAACCGACTTCAACGTTTCAGTCTTCCTACACCCAGACATTCTAAGCACTTCTAGTGCTTATCCTTCGGTAGTCCCGTGATTAATATATCTGCAGGCATCTTTTCAGTTGACAAGTATTCGATATGAATGTCCCCAAATGAAAAAACCTCTCGTACAAAATGATGTCGCACATCAACGTGCTTAGTCTGAGAGTGGAAAACAGGATTTCTAGCAAGCTTCTGAGCTCCGATGTTGTCGTTATATAGCTGTGCATTCGATACGCTGTTAATGGCTATCTCCCTTGCTAGTCGTAGTAAGTGCACTGCTTCTTTTGAAGCGTCACTCTAGGTCATATATTCAGCCTCCGTTGAGGAAAATGCCACTGCTCGTTCTTCCTGGATTCCCAAGATGCGTCTCCGCCATACATTGTAACGGCAAAGCCAGTTTATGATCTGCGATTATGGATACATGCAGCCCCATCAGCATCTACATAGACAGTTAAATTACTGGTTTCGCTTCCAAAGGTGATTCCCACATCAGAAGAACCCTTCAAGTACCTCAGTGCCCTCTTTGCCGCTTGCCAGTGTTATTTGCCAAAATAAACATTGTTTTGGCTTATGACACACTCTGCATGAGATATGTTTGGACGCGTTGCATTTGATAGGTACATAAGAACACCTGTGAGCTCTCTGTATGGGGGCCTGTCTCCATCATCATTTGGACCAAGTATTTTATCTTGACAGTTTAATTCCACTTCATTTGGAGTGGCCACGGGCTTGCAATCAGGCATTCTAAAGCGATCTAAGATGTCCATAAAGTAACCTTTCTGTTTCGAGGTGACATGATTCATCTTGTGGAAACCCAATCCCGAGACAGTCCTTAATGTCTCCTAGGCCTTTGACTTTAAACGAATTTTGTAGCAATTTGTGGACCACGTCAATTTCTCTCGAGTTCCGTGACAAAACTAAAATTTCATCAACATAAACTATGATTAGGAGAGCAGCAGCATCTGAACCCTTCACATAGACGCTCGAATCGCCGGACGTTGATTTGACACCAAGCTTTAGTAGTTGCTCGTTCAAGCGTTGGTCAACGACGGCCAGCCTGCTTCAAGCCATACAGAGCCCTTCTAATACGGCACACACAATCCTTGTTCAGCATCTTCAGCATCCTCTTAGCTTCAGCTATGATCTCGGATGCTGCATTGCTTTCATGTACGATGAATTCGTGTATTTCCCTGGTATAGTTTGGTAGCTCCATAAATATTTCCTCTTAAACAATTCCACTTAAGTATGCAGTTGCTACATCGAATTGTCCATACATTCCATGATGAGCAGCGAGCGCAGTAGCCACTCGTATTGAGCTGAGTCGTGCTACTGGTGCGAATGTTTCGGTATAATCTATACCTGGCCTCTGGGAAAAACCGCTGGCTTTGACTCTAGCCTTCCTTCTTGTGATCCCGCCATTTGCTCCGTACTTATTCCTAAGGAATTCGAGCAGAACTGGGGCAACCAGGTTGCATAATTGGCGACGACCAAATTTATAATGTAATTGTCACCACCCACGCATTTGTAATAATTTTCTTTATATAAATGCCCATTATAATTGGAGGTTTCGAAAATTGATTAGTTCTACATATCGTCCTATTTTCTGGACGGTCTACGATATCCCAGGTCTTGTTTCTTAGAATAGAGGCAAATTCATCTGTCATCGCCAGCATCCACTGATTTTTCTCTGGACTTGAAAATGCCATCTGAATTGGAACATCAGCCAGACATACTGGATCAATTTGTCCTCCATCGTGTTCCTGGTAAAGATTTCGAGGTATGCCCTGTGTTCCCAAACGAATCACCTTTGGTCTTCATGGAGCATGTCGATATTGTCGTATTTCTGGTTCTGGTTAATTTTCAAAACCAAGAAATTCTATTTCAGAACTATCCGGATCTTTGGTGCATTCTGTACGTTCTGTGTCTCTAGGAGTTATGTTTACATTGATGAAAGGATCAACCTCCTCTGGCTCTATTCTAGGATTATCTTCATCAAAGTGCTTTACATTTGGGCGCTGACTTGGGAAAATATCAAGATCGTATTTTTGCTCTTTTCTGTATCCTTTCAAAAACTTGACATCACGTGAGATTCCTACTTTTCGTTCCTGTGGTATCCAAATTCTGAAACCCTTGGACTGCTCCGCATATCCGAGGAATATGCCCTTTTGTCCACGAGGATCGAATTTTCTTATGTTCGGCGATCTAGGCAGTCGGTCTCACATCCAATTTTCTCGAAATTACAAACATCTGGAACCTTTCCAGTCCAGAATTAGTAAGGAGTTCGTCCACCCAGTTTACTTGTAGGACATCTATTGCTAATATAATTCGCTGCTGCAACAGCCTCGGCCCAGAAAGGAAGAGGAAGTTGGGACTGCATTAATATACATCTGGCCATCTCGACGAGTGTACGGTTTTTCCTTTCGGCTACTCCATTTTGTTTCGAGGTAAGCCGAATCGTCAGGCGTCGTAGGATCCCGAAGCTTTTCAACGATGCGTCGAATTGAGAATTCACGTACTCCGTACCATTATCAGACTGCAAAATCATTATCTTCGCGTTTTTCTGTGTTTCTAGACGTCATGATGTTGTAAAACGTTCGATAAGTTTTCTATGTCAAGTCTATATTCTATATTTCTGAAATCGAAAAGATATTAGAAGAAATTGGCCTTAGCACCGACTTCGCTGGAAGGTCTATTATGAACTCAGAAGAGTATGGATTGAATAATCTAACTCCACATGTTGTCATACGAGGGTAGATCATTTATGAATGTAATAGAATAACAATTTATTTCAACGACAAACATAGATCAGATATAAATAGGATGCCATAGAACAGGAATTATTGGGTAAAATCGGACTCTTGAACGTCCTAATGCCTACATTTAGAATCAAGTAAATTACTGGAGGTAGTTTTTGGCAGTAATTATCATACGTAATTAGAGTTTTAAAGAGAGGATTATGTCGTTCTCAAAATTACTGGAAAGGGGACTGCTGCTGACAGTATAACACAATATTTGTGAAAGTATAGTTTTATTAATTTAAACAGACATAGTTACAAGCATTACGAGCAATTATCCAATGATGGCGTGACTCTTGACGATGCCAGCGCTGTAAGCAAGTGGGGCGGCAGCAACTGCAGGGGCAGCGACTACTGCAGGAGCAGCAATAGCAGCCGGTGCGGCGTAGGCGAGAGGAGCAGCGGCGTTAGCAGGTCCAGCAGCAACCACAGCTGGGGCGGCGACTCGGGTGCCGAGATAGCCAGGGTTGGCTAGGACGACAGCCACCAGGGCAAGAAAGACGAACTGTTAAGAAAGACATAAAATCATAATAACATAGAAATTACAATTGAAATTTCTGCCGTACTTTATCTGAGGGAAAGCACTACATTGATCACGCTGAGTACATCCAACTTCAGTTTCAATATATTAATGTTAATAGTTATCTTTTTTCTTGTGTGTGGTATATTTAACATCAGTAGATATTTTCTTCGATGATATATTTGTTAGAAATATTGTAATTATAATGGTGTTGTGTGTTTTGCTTCGCTCTAAGTTTACGGATTTAGAATACGCCTAGTTCCAGGAACATAGTTATACAGGATTCTTCTATGTACCGGTAAATCTACTGAAATGGGATGACCCATTTGAGCATCCTCATATTAAATGAGACTGAGCTGGGTACGTACCCACTAGCTTGGGCTAAGAAAACGAGCGCTGTATTGCCTTAGCCACTCTGGCTGTTTAGTTTAAGGAGACATAAACTGAAATTATATTGAAGTTATTCACAAGACTTGCTTCCTCCCATTTTCCAATGAATTATTCCAATTTTTGTGAATGTTCTCTTTTTGTAACAATTTTTAAAGAATATTACTTGGGTTAAGAAAACCATTTTATACCGCTGTGGATTTCCTAGCACTGACTTGGTAACGTTTCATTTTCTGAAAAATATCTGGCTGGGAAGCAATCCTCTTGGCAGGGAAATGTCCCACGTAGACTTCTTGTAATACGGGTGTTGCTTGTATCTTTGTTTAGTGTAATGATTGCACCAAAAGTGTGCCCTAAAATTCAGGTATGATTATGTTTTGTATTATTTCTTTTTATTGTTGTAATTCTTCATTGTTATTTACCTACCCTTAAAACTTGTCTGTGTTCGACGACTTAAAACAAATAGACACAAACACGAACACCCCAGTCTCGCATTGTGGGGAATTCTGAGGATGAAATCCTCAACTCGGCTGGAAAAACGAACCCGAGACCCTCTGAACTGAAAGCCACAATTCTGAACATTCAGCCAAGGAGAGGGGCAGTGTCAAAACTTTTCCGAATTAGAAGAGTAGAATTATGATAATTAATCTGGAAAAGTCATTACGGAACTATGACTACCATTTCTAAATGTCTGTCGAAATGTATTCATATTTATCTCAAGTGTATATAAATATATACATTTTAGGCTTATTCGTATGAGCATTAACTCGACTTAAATATATCTTATGCTGATATTTACAGTACTGTGAACACTCACCAGCTTGAACATATTTGTTGAGGTGTTTGTGATTATCTGAATAACACAGTAACTAGTTTGATCCTGGTCCAGGATTTATATACCGGAGATCTTGGGTGGTGTACTAGTATATTGGCCGTGAAGCTGCGAGGTCAGTGTGCAATACGTAAATATTCCGCTACCTAAATATTGGACCTTCTCGTTGAAAGACAGTCTAATCTCATATGCATATTATATCTAGCAGGCCTATATTTCTGTTTTAAGAACTCCATAACATACCCCTATTAAAAGTGTGATTGATTCATAGGACAGGATTATTCTGATTAATCATTGGAAATAGATGCCGACCGCCACTTACAATTGGCGCGTGGCACTAGCGATCACTCAGTCCACAGCCGAGAAAAAGGGAAATAAAGGGATATTTCCTCATAACAAAGCAGCTGATCATGAAGGAAGCTTTTAGGTCGAATTTACAACTGACATTATGAACAATGGTTAATTCTACCTTACAATATGTTACGAAATGTTACGAAAAAATACTGAGGGAACTTCCCTAAATTTAAATATCTATATTCAATCAAATATTGCTCAATCATATCCTTATCCTTATCAATATACGAATCTGATGGTGGTCTGTTTGCCAATCTGTCTTCCATTAAATTAAATACTACCAATCGAGCTCAAATTATACTAGTTTATAGCTGGTACATTTGGCTAACATACATGTGTATTGTTTACATCAATATCTAGATCTGTTTCAAGATAGTGGCTAATTATATTTAGATATTAGCTGAACTTCCTCATACTATTTTATGTGTTAGAAAGTAAAACAAAGGTTCAAATTTAGTCCTATCGTAAAATGAATCCCACAGTGTAGACTTAGAATGTAATGTCCTATCCACATGTTCATGTAGACTACATTTTCCTTGTAGCTCTAATAGCTTTCTAGAAACAGTGCATTTACGTAATAAAGCACGAATTCCAGTGACATAAATATGACAACTTACAAGTTATTATTGGCCAAAAAAGATGTAGGCCTATGTGAGATGGCTAACAATCGGCCCGCTTATTATTATTATTATTATTATTATTATTATTATTATTATTACTATTATTATTATTATTATTATTATTATTATTATTATTATTATTATTATTATTATTATTATTATTAATTCTTTGCCAATTATTTACACAGATTGTATCATAATTAATGAGGCAAACTGAAACAGCTGTAAGTACAGGATACTAGACCGAGCTCGATAGCTGCAGTCGCGTAAGTGAGGCCAGCATCCGGTATTCGGATGATAGTGGGTTCGAACCCCACTGTCGGCAGCCCTGAAGATGGTTTTCCTTGGTTTCCCATTTTCATACCAGGCAAATGCAGGGGCTGCACCTTAATTAAGGCCACGGCCGATTCCTTCCCAGTGCTAGCCCTTTCCTCTCCTATCGTCGCCGTAAGACCTATCTGTGTCAGTGCGACGTAAAGCCAATAGCAAAAAAAAAAAAAAAAAGTACTTGAAACAAGAAAAGTCTTTGCAAGATAATTTAGAGTTTGTGGCTACCAGCCACCACTTACCTGATTGTGTGTAAACGTCATCCTAGTTAGGTCCGACTCGTTGGCTGAACGGTCAGCCTACTGGCCTTCGGTTCAGAGGGTCCCGGGTTCGATTCCCAACCGGGTCTGGGATTTTAACTTTAATTAGTTAATTCCTACGGCCCAGGTGTTGGGTGTATATGTTGTCTTCATCATCATTTGATCCTCATCACGACGCGCAGTTCGCCTACGGGCGTCAAATAGAAAGACCTGCACCTGGCGAGCCGAACCCGTCCTGGAATATCTCGGCACTAAATGCCATACGACATTTCATCCTAGTTAGGAAAAGGTACCAATATAACTTTAAGAAAAGTTATTACATAATTCGGTAGAAGTGCAGTTATTCTTAATGAACAATAAAACAGGGAAAATAAACTGGAATCGGTAAGGAGAAATAAATTTATGATTTGGTTTTATCCACAAGCCTCCCAAAGGCTCAACACTTGTAAAATAGAAAAGGGTAAGCAACAGATCTAAACAGGTTATGAAATATATGGTGTTATGGCTGTTGTGCTGATGGAGAAATCCAGTGTATAATTTGCAAACTGAAAGCCGGTGTATTGTAACTAAATACAGGCAGCGATGGTTAGGAAGAAATGAAATCAATATGAAGGAAATAAATAAATATGGCGAAAATTCACTTGAGTTTGTGGTACTGACGAAATGTTTACCCTGAATGGGTGGTCGCCAGGATATGTTAGGAGAAACTGGACGTATGGAATCGAAACGGAAGGAAATGCTTTATACCTAGTGATATTTCTAAAGTGTGCGTTATTACTCATCAAATGGTTACCTGACAAAGTCTAATTTAATCTGATTAGTACGGTAGAGAATAGTGTGACTTAACATTAGACATAGATTATGGTATCCTCCAATTGGAAAGATTTGAGAAAGGCGCTTCTCCACATCTTGATAACCGAAATATTCTAGATCTGATCTGGAGTTTAAAAATTGCAAAGAGTGAAATCTAAGGACTTATCCACAGAATACTGCAATGATGGTGTGTAAACATGGTGACAATCTCTCGAAGAACGAACAATGGTCATTGGGTAAGATAAAATTACAAGTTATAAATCTAGGGACGATAATATGCAGCAATGGCGTTAGGGCATAACAGATAAACATAGAAAGTGTAGAATGATGCCAGATATCGAATATAACTTTTCTAAAATTATATTTAACTCAATAGTGAAAGCAAAGTTGTTGCTTGGAGCAGAAAAGTGTTGAGTAGATGACGGAAGTTAAGTTGCCCAAATAATAGTGGGACTGCCTATATAATGCGAAGAGTGGAGTGAAAATTAAGGTCGGAGGTATTGGTATACGGGTAGATATTTTTAATCGAGTATGTACCTTGAGACTAAAAGCAGAGGCAGTGGGTGCTTTTTTAAGTATAGCATACCAGCACTAAAAGAAACATCAAGACGATGACTACTGAGTGATGGGGATGAAGAAGCTATAAGATAATATACGGATAGGGTAGTAATGCAAGAGGTATGTGCTGAAGGATGATATGATATTGTATATGAAGGTGGATTTATAGTGGAACACGTAGAAAAGCAAACCACAATTACACTAATAGAAAAAGTAAAAATATGTCAATGGGAACTAAAATCTTTACAAAGAAATAGAAATGACAGGGATAATTTGGTGTTCGATGGGAGTTCGCAATAATAAAGCCACAGAAAAGCAATACATCTTATGCAATAAGCATACGGGAGCGGCAAACCTTTTAAAGAACTGTGAAGTGACAGGGGAAATCAGAAAAAAGTACAGTAAAAGGATGATAATTAAACCTGAACTTTACACTCATGTTAATGGAATAAACCAGGAAGAACAGAAGATCAGGAGAATACCAGGAAAGAATGCTATACCGGACGGAAACGAAGTAGTAGTAATGATATGTATGAGGAGGTATCCTATAATTTTACAAGTATGGGTAATACCTCCAAAGGCTAATTTTGTCCAGGTATTAAACATAGTCCAAGAAGTATTTATGAGATATGCTATATATTAGTAAAGTGTGTTTGAAACGTTTTATACGTTCTATTATCATTAATATTTGTTAACAGACTGCATCTAATATTTATGACTATAAAGCACGAAAACTCTATCACCAGTTGGTGGCCATCCGTGATAGGGAGAAAATATTTTATTCATTCTTTCATTAATTTGACTACTAGCAAACGTAATACATTAATGAATTTACTTGTTGAATTGACTGAACTAAGACTTTGGAGGGAACTCCTAAAATGGGAACTTAATAATGGCGCGTGGTCTCCGAAGAGTCGTGGTGCGGGTCTTTCTAGTTGACACCGTATAGGCGACCTGTTCTTCTATGAGGATAGGGCCCTATGTACGATGAATTCTGATGATGGAGACGGCACTCACATGAAAACCCCGAACCATCAGAATTAATCAATGGGGGTTGAAATCCCGGACAATTGGGGACAATAGTACGGCGGCAGTTATGGGCTAATATCACAAGTAACTTAAATTTTCATTTCAAATAAACTTTAATGATAATAATGTTATTTTATCTACGTCCCAGTAACTAATTTTACGGTTTTCAGAGACTCCAATGTGCCGGACGTTTGTCCCGAAGGAGTTCTTTAGAGTGCCAGTAAATCTACCGACACGAGGCTGATGTATTTGAGCACCTTCAAATACAACCGGACTGAGCCAGGATCGAAACTGCCACGTTGGGATCAGAAGGCCAGCGCCTCAACCGTCTGAGCCACTCAGCATAGCACAGAAACAGTTTTATACATAAAATTATTACCATCAGAATTTCTTGGTTCAAAATTATAATTTCAGTGCAAAGACAGATAGAGAATATGTAAGGGGAAAGTGAGTGCACAAATAAACTGTATTACTTCAGGAAGAATACAAGCCTCCTTGGCTCAGACGGCAGCGCGTCGGCCTCTCACCACTGGATACCATGGTTCTTGGTTCAAATACCGGTCACTCTATGTGAGATTTGTGCTGGACAAAGCGGAGGCGTGACAGGTTTTTCTCCAGTTACTCCGGTTGTCCCTTGTCTTCATTCATTCCAGCAACACTCTCCATCATTCTTTCATAGCATTTCTCAGACATTAATTAATCACTTTGGGAGAGGCGACCCCATTGTAATAATTAGCCTATAAGTCGTTCATTCATTACATCCCTAACCCGGTCATAGACTGGAAAACAGGGTGTAGGTTTTCATTTTTTCACTTCAGGAGAGAACAAATTGACCCGGTATTAAGTAATATAGACAGTAGAGTTTATATATTGTGATATTTTTTATTCAACTAAATATGTTAACAAATTAAAGAACGTTGTATCACTCAACCGATGATAGCGTGGCTCTTAACAATGCCAGCGCCGTAAGCAAGAGGGGCAGCAACAACACCAGGGGTAGCGACTACTGCAGGAGCGGCAATGGCAGCAGGTGCGGCGTAGGCGAGAGGAGCAGCGGCGATAGCAGGTCCAGCAGCAACCACAGCTGGGGCGGCGACTCGGGCACCGAGGTAGCCGGGGTTAGCGAGGGCGACAGCCACCAGGGCGAGGAAGACGAACTGTAAAAATAGATACCCAGTTATAAATAAATGAAAATCGATTATTTAGAACACACTTCTTTTAATAGGAGAGAAAAATGGATCATTTTCACTGTCTATATACTAGCGAGTAACACCTTATTTATTTTCTGCGACGTATGATATTCAGCTTCTCCTAGATGGACGTTACCTAGTAGACAAAACATTCCGAACATCAGTTACAGTACGTCTTTTAATTAGATGTAAAATCAGATTTTTTGTGTCAGTCTTAACTGTTCCTCAAAATAGCAACATAGCCTATTAAGAGCCACCTATTCTACCAATGTTCAGACGTCGTTTGTCCTGCCCGAGCAACTTGCAGAATTATGCAAATGTGGATGATATTTTGCCTCTAGCTCCAATCATAAGACTTCTTTAGATGTTAATTTATATTTTGCTCTAAAGTATGGAATTGTGGCTACCTAAGCGCCACACCTCTCTTTATGAGTATCCCCTGGAAAAGCTTCAATACGATAAATTGTCAATATATTAATATTATATATTTACGTTATAGGTCTTCAAATGAAACTTCGTAAAATTGTAATTGACCATATTTCACAGAATTCCAATATGGTTCATAAAATGATTCTAACAAACACTTTGCTCATTCAGAAGTTAATATATGGAGCAGTAGCTTAGTTACTTTGCACCAAGGTAGGTACAATTTGAATAACAGCCAATTCATGTGGAATTTTTCAAGTGAAAATTCATATCCCTCAGGAGTAATTTGTATATAGGTCTAAATGTGAACACGATTAAAACAGTCATGTTAAACGAGAAGTTTATTTTCTGGCTGAGGTATAAATCAGGCGTCTATTTTTAGTATTAGCAACTTCTACTCACCAGCTTGAACATGTTTGTTTAGTGCTTGTGTCTGATTGAGGAACACAGTATCTCCTAAGTCTGCGCACAGGGATTATATACGAGAGAACCTGGGCGGGGACTCGGCCCTTTGTCCATGACAGAGGCGTGAGCAAGGTCGATGCGCTAGGAAGCCAGTAACTTGTGACTTACGTGCCGGAAGCTCACCTTTGCAAAAGGGAAGGTACTTTCACATGGGACGAACTGACGTGGTACAGTAATGTATGACACAGTGTTTTCAGTGCCATATTAACCTATTAAAACACTGGTGAAATGTTGGAACTGTGCTAGTGTTGTTCACAGTCTCGAAAATAAAAGCATACTCTCATATTTTTCCGGAATGATTATGAAAGTGAAAAATAATTCGGTGTGAATTTAATACGAATATTCGATTATATGAATAATTAATCCAACACCGCAAATCATGTTTTGTGTTGTAGTAATTCACTTGGGTTCGTTAAGAGGCAGAGTTAACACTGGCATCGTGGTACGAATATTGTTGATAGTACGATTCTTAACGATGATAATATTAATAGTGATAATACTATTTCCCATTTAAATTACCTTTGTCAACATTGTAATACATATGAAATGTCATTTCTGTTTTAGGACATAAGCCAGTTCCAAACAATGATATAAAATTTTAATCAATCCCACTGCTTAGCAAATTCTAGGGATGGTTCAGAGCGGAATTTTTACCTACTGTTATTAGTATTATCTGAAACTGAGTGTACCCCTATGTTAGTCGCTTAAGCCATTCGTAATTTAGTATCAAAAGTGGGAATAGATCTAGTGGAAAAGCTGCTCTGACTTATTAAATTACGGAAGGGGAAATCTTAACTTCAAATGGCCCCATCTAGGGTCGGATCGTCCATCCGCATCGCAGTGTTCGCTATATTGTGGTTCAAATATTTCGAACTAAATTTCTCACCATTCAGTTCTACCTGGTATTCTTGTTTGTGGTTAAATTCCCCGGTCCAGTCGAGAAATTTAACCTGGGGCCTTCTGAACTGAAGGTTAAACATTCAAGAACGGAACCGGACCATTCTACTAAAATTCGTATGGTGCAAACTATATTCATGATTCCTTGGGGTGATATACCAATACATTTCCATTGACCATATGTGCATAGCTAATTTCAGCTAAGCAGACTTTCTTTTCCTTTTATTTCATAATTTATTACCAACTTGTACTGTATGGCAACCTTTGTACTGTTTCGACATTCCGACAGTGAGTGAATTTTTGGTGATATGAGGGCTACTCAAAATACGAATCATTTAAACCAGCCGTGTAAGAGTTCGTATGTGGCCTAAACTAATTTAACTTTCGTTTGCTTTTAGACATAAAACACGTTATGTACAATAACACACAGTGCCACGCAGTAACTCATCTTATGATCTAACATGCATGCTTGTATTATTTACGTAATATTTAATCACTTAATTAACATGTTAATCCATTGACATAATTTCCAAAGTTCAATTTGCAAGTAAGAGGATTGAATCTAATATCTGTGTTATTTTATATTATTTATGATTAAAGTCTATTTTTTTAAATTAACTAGATACCATTAATTACCCTTTTATCATGTAATTTATTACAAAGATAAATTTGAACATTTTTGTTATAGTATTAATTTAGTCTGTTAGATATAATAGGTTGGCAGGTTTCTTTGAACTGAATCTTCTTTTGAGTTTCGATTATCAAATGAGGGAGTTCTGAAACTACAGAACTGCTAGTTCGAGTTGAAGAGTTTACTTTACATTACGTTCTACTTTTGATTATAGAAAGGAGAGTCGGGACTAAAGAGTAAGAAGTTGAAGAATCATTTCATGCCTATAGGACATAAGGAAAATGACAGGACTACTTTCTGTAGGCAGTTTGTTACACATAGCAATAAATCGGTAAAAAAATGTGGTCTCTAACATCCATTAATGGAGACGCATAAGAAGGAGGAGATGCCCAATGCGAGATACAAACAAGGTAAATAGGAGTGTGTCCGCCTCTGTGGTGTAGTGGTTAGCGTGATTAGCTGCCACCCCCGGAGGTCCGGGTTCGATTCCCGGCTCTGCACGAAATTTGAAAAGTGGTACGAGGGGTGGAACGGGGTCCACTCAGCCTCGGGAGGTCAACTGAGTAGAGGTGGGTTCGATTCCCACCTCAGCTATCCTGGAAGTGGTTTTCCGTGGTTTCCCGCTTCTCCTCCAGGCAAATGCCGGGATGGTACCTAACTTAAGGCCACGGCCGTCTCCTTCCCTCTTCCTTGCCTGTACCATCCAATCTTCCCATCCCTCCACAAGGCCCCTGTTCAGCATAGCAGGTGAGGCCGCCTGGACGAGGTACTGGTCATTCTCCCCAGTTGTATCCCGACCCAAAAGTCTGAATCTCCACGACGCTGCCCTTGAGGCGGTAGAGGTGGGATCCCTCGCTGAGTCCGAGGGGAAAACCGACCCTGGAGGATAAACAGATTACGAACGAACGAAATGGGAGTGTACATATAAAATATAATTTATTTTGATATCTAATCACCTTTCGGTCTGTAGTTTTAGAATATGAAAATGAGTGTTTTTTTAATATATCGGAGAGAACAGGTAACATCGAATGTACGATTCAGTTGAACTTTTGTCTACTTACCTGTTACGGTATCACGAGGATAATACGCTGATGGAATTTTATGTAGCGACGTATTTAAGTTCGGTCAAGAAAGCCAAGGGTAACCGGCGATGACATTCGTCACGCCCACCACACGACATCTCGTAATCTGCAGGCCTTAGGGCTGAGCAGCGGCCGCTTGGGGGTTCCTGGCCCTTCGGAGACGTTGCACCATGGGGCTGGGGTTGGGAAGTATTTAAGTTATGGGTAATGGCAATTGCAACATAGGTATTTATTTAAATATTTCTGTTCACTTCATGGTCAGGCCGTCCTCTCCGCCCTCATCGCTCTTATATCAGACAGTTACTAAGTTGCTCTAAAGATACGAAGTGAACCAAGTTCTAGACCTTTGTCTCGAAACGAAATGCATGGAATTTCCAGGAACCGAATATAGAGTTTCCAGATAAGAAGGAAGCACACTATCCATGCATCATGGCGCAGGTCACTTAACCGCTACATGTACAAAATGAATTTGTGTTTCTAAAATATACATATTTTCTGAAAAGTATTTTGAAATGGCAACTTAAATTTCATTTAGCTTATTCCTCTCTTGAACCATGCTTCGTCATCTTGAGTTCTGGCTTTGTTTTTAAGACCTAATATTCTTCTTGATATCATGTCATTTTCAAGTGAAATTTCTACAAATTCCGTATCCCTGCGTAATCATACGAAGTTACCTTACCTCACACAACTACTGTATCCGTCTGGGCTACTTGTTGTTAGATGCAGAACTTAATAACCCTCATGCTATAGGTGACATTTGTTGCAGTATTTAAGGGGTATTGGTGACGAAAACCTCTGCCACATTTCTCCGTAACTGATCGTTGGTGTTACAGCGTCACGGTGACACACGCTCCTTGATGCTGTTCCATAGCGTGTTGTCCGCGGTGGTAAGGTTTGAACTGGATGGTGGCCAGAGCAATGGTGCTAGTTATTTCAGTGAACCGAGGCAATCCAGTAGCTTGGAAATCGTTCATTAAAATTTTCCTGCATGGACGACATGAAGTGAGTTGGTGCCCTCTCAATTTGTAGCCGTACATAATTCATTACGGCTTTGTCCATCAGGAGCGGTATTGGCTACATCACCGACATTATTATATGCATTCATTACTGGCCCCATAAGAAACAGTATCAAACTTGGGTAACTGTTGCCATACCCACACTCCCACCCCACAATGTAACGAACGGCAGATTATGTTCCATTTTCGTAAAATGGGAATTTTCTTTTGCACAGGACATAATCTTTGTGTAACGTGAACTGTAACAGATGACACATGCATCACTGAGGAGAAATTTCGAGCAGTTCTTTTTGTGCAGAAAAGTCAACCAATTTATGGCATACTGAAAATTGTCGATGCAAGTCGAGTCTGATTTTCCATTGATGAACATCGTTTCAAACAGCCTTAAATAAAGGCCTTCTTTCATGTGATCGTTCATGGTTTATCGTGGTATCAAAAGCTCTGTTTGAGGGTTACAACTTCACATTGCGTCCACTCCACGGCCTGTCTTTGAATACGCCAAGAAAGAACGCACTTTTCTCCTAATCCAGTAGTTCTGTTTTGCTTGAAGAAATATTTTTAAGTCGCTCGCGATATACGAGCCATTACCTACACCGTGTGCGGTCTCTCATGTATTTGCCACTAATCGTCCTTGAACTGAGTAACTAATTGTATCTGCCTTGGTAACACTGCAACTGCACAGACAACCAGTCAGTACAACATTCTCAGTTCGCCGTGTATTTAGTTGCTTTATCATGCTATAACTATTTTTGCAAAGCACATGAGTATTTTATTACGTAGGGTACGGTTACTTCTTACCTATCCTTCATGTTAAAATATAACAGACGTTTATCTCAGACGCGATAGGTATATCTGACTAAAATCATATATAGACTATTTTTTCTCAACATTTCAGTTGGCCTCCGCATCATCGAGAAGGTATTCCGAGTAGATTTAACTCTTGGATAAAGCAAAGAAAATGGGCACGAGTCGTACAATCAGCACATTTGATCAAATATATACTTAATTATTTACCCCATTAAAAAGTAACACCTATCCCTAAAAATATTATCTTCGACTTGTAACACTAACTGCAAAGTCATACGGGACATTTTAAATGTCGTTCACGGATATAATGAGCTCTTAAAATACGAAAACCGAGCTCGATAGCTGCAGTCGCTTAAGTGCGACCGGTATCCAGTATTCGGGAGATAGTAGGTTCGAGCCCCACTGTCGGCAGTCCTGAAGATGGTTTTCCGTGGTTTCCATTTTCCCATTTTCACACGGCCGCTTCCTTCCCACTCCTAGCCCTTTCCTGTCCCATCGTCGCCATAAGACCTATCTGTGTCAGTGCGACGTAAAGCAACTAGCAAAAAAAAAAAAACGAAATAAAAGGAAGCAGCACCAAAGTACCGAGTGCATAGCACAACTAAAAAAAAGTTAAAAGATATAGGAAACTTTACAAACTATACCATTCAAAGTGAGAAAAATGAGAAACGTAGATGGAAGTGTCGGACTCTAATAGCAATCCTCATGGGAGTATACGTTGGCCACTTATCATTCTGTACAAATCCTTAAAAGTGATATTGGGCAACTTTCACACGCCATTAGATAGTGGCACAAATATAACTTTGTGAAGTTTTATATCTTTCCTCACCATCAATTTACTGCTTCGAGATTCAGGAAACTTAGTATTTTCTTTTCAAAAGAAAATTTCCTTTGAAATATTACGTTTCATTTGAGCAACTCCATTGAATACTACCTATGAAACTACACCGTCCAATTTCTTGGACATTGGATGCTTATTGCATACCATCACTCATACGTTTACTTAACTACTGGACACTTGTTTTTGTTTGCGCATAAAATTGCGGGGGAGTAAGGTTTATGGGCATTCCTATTCAAATACATACCATCAGCTGATTTGTCTACATGGTAGGTTCAGGTGACTCTAAGCTAGCGTTCGGGTCATGTTGCCGTTTATATCACCGAGGATGCTTTCTGATGGATCACCATTTTCGCACCGAGTACATAATGGAGCTCCACCTCATCTAATAACTGAGCTATTACCACCACTGAAATTTAGGTTTCACTAACAACCTACCTTCGTTGGTGCTATGTAAAACAGGTAGTGGTAAAAAGATATCCTGAATTCACTAAGCGAGGAATATACCTGCATTCTGTAAAAGAATCATACCTAGATCAGTGGATAAATTCTAAAATTTTAAGTGCCGGAGCACATACCCGCTCATTCGGACCCTGTGTCAACCACATGCACTCTCACCCCCTACCCCTCCTATACAATTCACAACATTCCCTATTTGAAAATTTGTGATAAACTTACAATGATAAATAATTTTTACAAAATACTTTTTTATGAAATTTAGGTTTCAAAAATTTAATTTCTTCAAAATGAAACCACAAGATTTTAATTTCAACAACGGGTGGGATGTAATATTCTTCATTCATATTTTGTCGTAATATTCATAATAGTAATAACTCACACGTTTTAGGTATCCTGGCAGTCAATAAACAAGCTTCTAAATATACCCAGTGGAATAAAAACATATCCAAGATATTTTTAATCATTTTACGTCACATTCACTGTTGCTGACCCAGCAGCGAACTATAGTTACGTTACGATGTAATACACGTTTTGGGTACTATTTTAAATCTCCAGGTGGACTATGTCCCAGTAACTCTTTTTTGGACCATTTCCTTAAAAACACAGTACGAAAAAAATCCATGGAGGTGCACACTGACGCCAAAATTAAGCACTTAACCAGACACGAAGCAAGTTCTTGATATCGTTGTCTCAGTTTATTGTGCTTATAATGGGAAATGCCTTTACATTTATGACTGTGAAGTTTTCCTGAATTCATAACAAACGAAGAATGAAACTGAAATGAAAATGACTATATCCCGTTTATTTATTCAGTATGACCATATGCTTGTAAAGCTGAAGAGAAAAAATATAAAACTCACTCTAGATTGCTCTGTAAAAGACTATGAACGATATTTCATTTATCCTCAAATGCTTAAAGTTGAAAATATAATACCAAACTAAATCTTCAACAGGATGCTTGGTAATTGGATCTATGCCTACGAGATTTTATGATAAAAATTACAGCTTAATGCAAGCATTAAGATATACTTTCTGGCTTAGGAATAAAATCCATCGTCTGCTTCATTAATCACCATGTTATTTTCTGCAATATCAGCGTTTTATACGTAGCTGTTAAAATTTCGTACATAGAAAATCTAAATGCCCGCTAGTTTCCATTAGAGGTAATCAAGGAATGGAAGATGAGGGGAAAATATACCTTAATAATTAGAAATAATTTCGTCTCTGATGAAATGAACTATAATGAGGTATAAAATAAGCTACACGATCAGTATAATTATATTTATGGCCATTTTATTTAATTATTCATTTAAATAATAGTAGCTAAAAGTTATTCAGTATTTAACCAATGACAGCATGGCTCTTGACAATGCCAGCACCATAAGCCAGAGGGGCAGCAGCAAAGGCGGGAGCGGAGACTACTGCAGGAGCAGCAATGGCAGCAGGTGCGGCGTAAGCGAGAGGAGCAGCGGCGATAGCAGGTCCAGCAGCAACCACAGCTGGGGCGGCGACGCGAGCACCGAGGTAGCCGGGGTTAGCGAGGGCGACAGCCATCAGGGCGAGGAAGACGAACTGGAAAATGCATACAACAATAAGAATTATATATTCACTGAGAGTAACTCTCGGCTAACTTGGGTTCAAATGAAGTAGACTTCCTTTGTAATCTCATGCCTAAAATACGGGAATTAGGAAGTTATTCAATGTTCTCTTGGTAATCGAGGGTGACTGGCAGTAAGCTAACTGGAATTGGGAAAAGGGATCTATTATTATAATGATAAGAGCACAACTCAATTTTGACTGGCAGTAGGGAAATTGCCTGCCTTTATAATGAAAAACTCCTCAACTGGAATGTTGAAATGAAATTCTGATGTAATGAAGAATATTAAAAAAGAGCAGTTAAGATTATTTACTTCAACTCATCCTCTCTTTCAGACTGGTACCATATATTCGTTCGAAATTAAATATTTCTAAATCATCCAAGTACCTGATAGTTTAGAAGCAATGTTCTATAATGTATAATTTTTAACAATGGGACTGTTAAAAGGAATTTCAGTGGAGTAAACTAAGTTGATGATATACTTGAGCATAGCCAGAAGACATTCAACATGAACAGAAGAATAGTCTAACAGTTCCAACAACTTGTACTGAAAAGTTTCACAAAATATAATACTCAATCTTAATTTAGCATCTTAAACTCTTAGTTTGTAACTGTTTATACCGCTTTCTTTTCCCTGTTCAAAAATTTCATTTTAAATCCGTAGAAGCACATGTACTGAGAAGAACACTGAATCTTGCCGATTCATCTCCTTTCCTATAGTGTTTTCTGTAATCTAACGTTGTGAGGAACTCCTAAATATGTGTTGATCAATGAGTGTAGGGTGAGACTGGTTACTTCGTAATTACTGTAGCAGTGCTGTATAGGAAATACCGTTCACAGTATCCACTGGGTGTGCTATTAATTCGCGACACTCAAAAGAGAGCAGCTCTAATGTCATTACAGCCATAAATGAAATCGAGTCAAATTAAGATTTCAAATACTGAACGTATGTATTCATTAAATGGATATCAAATATAGGTGCATTTATGAGTTATGTCAATAATAATATTAAACTCCACGTCTGTGCATGATCTTTCTGTTTGGGATTTTGTTTGCGGATACTTTTCGAATTACCAGCTTGAACATGTTTGCTGAGTGCTTGTGAATTCTAAAAGAACACAGTACCTACTGCAACGATATCTGCGGTTTATATAGCGGAGAACGTGGGTGGAGACTAGTTACTTCGTCCATGACAGAGGAGCATTGCGAGGTCGATGTGCTTGAACCTTGCTAAATCGTGATATACTCTGAAGGGCTTCGGCTTATGAAATTAAATTAACAGCAGTACGCCAGTAATATAATTATTCACTATATAAAAATTTTCCATTTTCTCTAATTAATGTTATACGAACTTTCTAAGGAAGGAGCTTTTTCTTCCAATTATTTTTTTTTGCTAGGGGCTTTACGTCGCACCGACACAGATAGGTCTTATGGCGACGATGGGATAGGAAAGGCCTAGGAGTTGGAAGGAAGCGGCCGTGGCCTTAATTAAGGTACAGCCCCAGCATTTGCCTGGTGTGAAAATGGGAAACCACGGAAAACCATTTTCAGGGCTGCCGATAGTGGGATTCGAATCTACTATCTCCCGGATGCAAGCTCACAGCCGCGCGCCTCTACACACACGGCCAACTCGCCCGGTTTTCTTCCAATTAAATACTGGTACTTTGTAGAGTAGAAAATTTGTAGAAACGAACAGCAAAGTCATCAATCAATCAATCAATCAATCAATCAATCAATCAATCAATCAATCAATCAATCAATCAATCTGCAGTTAAGTCTCTCGACCCGGTGACAAATTCCCTATTATTTGTTTCCCTAGAATTTTCTTAAATGTTTTCAAAAACTTAGAAATATATGGAACATTTCCTTTGAAGTATTATTCTAATCTCTCATTTCTCGTCCTATAAATTAATATTTTCCCCAATTTGTCCTCTAGAATTCAAAGTTTATCTTCATATTACGATCTCTCTTACTTTCAAAGGGGCCGATGACCCAGATGTTTGGCTCGTTTAAACAACAAGCATCATCGTCAAGCTACTTTCGAAAGCTCCACTGAAGCGTATTCGTCCTCTAATATCATTCCACGTCATGTTTCCACTGGCTGCTCAGAACATATCACTTAGTCGAGCAGCTTGTCTCCTTACTCGCAATCTTCCCAAGTACACCACAGGTGCCACCCGATGTTTCGCAACTATTTAAAAGTGAGTTTTATACTATATCATTCAAAGTGTGAGAATTAAATTTGATTTCGTATCGGAATCATTACTGATGATGGTCATTATACCTAATGAGCATAGAAAATTTGAGAGTTCCCTTATGCTGCCCAACTACCATAACATTTTATGTTCTGTCCTCAGCACGAAGTCTGGTTTCAGCGGCTATACCGTTCGCTGTCATAAATAGCGTAGGCACCACTGAAGAGGCGTACTAGGAAAATGAGTGGTGAGACTGTTACCCATTCCCTTCCCCACTGAGCCATAAGCTCATTCTGTCAAGCCCACTGAAATGAAAGCACTGACTGGCCTGATAAGTAACAGGGGACGTACCACGTATGAAATAGTGTTACTAGTGCCACTCGTAGTTCAAATTCTTCCATATTAACAAAGTCAAGGTTGAGACTGAGACAGGTCAACGCAAGAAACAAATTTATACAATCCCAAACCATAATGAATTTTAAATAGCATTTTTCACATGAAATGGATCTTGGCTTAATTATCCCGAGGAAGGAGTAAACAAGAAGGCAGTCAAGGAAGGTCATAGAAAAAATGTGATCGATAGGAGTCAACAGCAAGCTATTGGAGAGAATGCCAGACTCTGTTGGGACCGCATGATTTTCATGCATCTCTTAAAATTATTTATGTGAGCAAATACGCGTATGTGTAATTTATAGGTGGGATGAGATATAAAAAAATATATCTTTAATACAGTTCCAATCACAGCATTGCCTATAATGAAGACGAAGACGAAATAATAGTAAGAATAATAATCGTATGGCCTCAGTTTCCATGGTCAAGAATTTTAATTTGACACCATCTGGCTGTCTCTTCGTCAATTCCGATGTTTCGTGTTTTTTTAATGCTATTTATTCTGGGCGTCGACCTAAGAAGATCTTTTGTCCCTACTTTGCAAAATATGTTATGATCCTGCGTTTATTTATGGAAGTGTAAAGTGTTGAATGTTAGGAAAGGAACATTAAGAACGACACAAACACCCAGTCCCCAGGCCAGGGATATTAATCATGTGCAATTAAAAAACCCTTACCTGGCTGGGAATCGAACACGGAGCCGCCGGGTGACAGGCTGACGCGTTATCCCCTACATCGCGGCGCCGGACATGTTTCGTGTTACTCCATCCTATTATATGTCGGAGTAAACCGAATATTTGTTGGGCTTCTATGGCTGAATTTTAATTAATTTTGTCTGATAAACACCAAATGTGTCACCAGATATCTTTTACATGCCGGTATCGTACGACATTTTAAATGGACTTCTTCCCGCCCTTCAAAAAACGGCTAGCTCTGCCGGGTGTGAACCCGCTATCTTGTGATCCCGAGGCCGACACTCTACCACTGATCCATAGAGGGACTTTACCACATCACCTTACAATGAGTAACAAGTTTCTCGCGGAAAAATGACATTCCCTTTTTGACAGAGAAATCCGAGTATCCAGTCAGGAAGAATATTCATGGGAACAAAGAACGTCAAATTTTGCTATAACGTTGATTCAAGAGACTGAAATGTTATCTTACAGTATAACTTAGTCACGATCGGTGCCTGATCTCGTGAGTACAGGATAGTAGGCTGCGTGTTGTATGGAAGAAGACGATATTTGTCTTGAGAGAAATAGTACTTGTAATACCGATTAATTCAGTTAAGTGACAAGGTTGATATACAGAGTGTCCTTGATAAAGGTTCCAATATTTACAAAGGAGGCAGCACGCAAGAAACTAAGGGAAAAAGTCCTATACATATTGATGGCAATACCAATATCTTCAGAGTTATAGTCCAGTAATACTACTGTCAATTGTCACCATGTCTTTGATCTATTTTCATTACACATGTGCTCGATGTGACCGTCATCAATTCCAATGCAGCTTTCCATCCTACAGTATTGTAGTGTTACAACAATACATGCGCCATTTGAGTACTACTCTAAAACTGACGAAACTAACCTACCTGACTGCGAGAGCAGTACGGTCTGTAGTCCGCAGTGGAATACCGCGTTGATGCAGTACAAATACACACACACGACGTGCTGCATCAATTGTCTGCGTACATTGCTTTCGCATTTGTTTGTGACAAAATGCACGGAGTGCAAGATATACCCCTCCTAGAATCATAACACAAGGATCTGGTAGGTTTACGACCACTTAGGTATCAACGTATAACGGGAGATCAAAACATATCCGTTGGTCAGCCGTACAGTCCTGAATCGGGATGCCAATCAGGCAAAATCGTTGAGAGCACTGAAGCACTCATCCCACCGATTGTTGAATACCCCCGTGTGGTAGATGACCGTGTCCTACAGCGTGAAGAAGTCCCTTACCGGTTGCTGTACAGGAAGTATCGACCATCCAAGGTCTTTTTGAGGGGACCGAACGCGTGATAATCGCATGGTGAGAGGTCAGGACTATAGGGCGGTTGCTCGAGTGTCTCCCACATGAGTTGTCGTACTTTCTGAGTGGCCTCCCAGATCGACCGGCGTCTGTGTCGAAACGTGACTCGCACGGAACTTGGTGCATCATTCCACAACGGTGGTTTTCGACAGATATGCTGCCCCATAAACAGTCTTCATTCTCCGGTGGATGTCCACCGATGTTTGTCCTTCGGCAGCAAGGAAAAGAATAACACCACGTTGGTCCTGTTTGGACGCATGTGGTAATAAGTTCGCCATAGTTCACGTGACCGCATTTAACGCACGAACCTCGGTACGACACAACTGCCGCACTAATTTCTTTGCCTACATGTCTGTGCTTAAATACGCGCATTGGAGTCGCGCTACGTTGTATGTCCGCTGCAGTAACGGAAAAGTTTCGATCACGCCTATGTATAGAACCCTCCTTAAATTGTTGTAACCGGGCGAGTTGGCCGTGAACGTAGAGGCGCGCGGCTGTGAGCTTGCATCCGGGAGATAGTAGGTTCGAATCCCACTATCGTCAGCCCTGAAGATGGTTTTCCGTGGTTTCCCATTTTCATACCAGGCAAATGCTGGGGCTGTACCTTAATTAAGGCCACGGCCGCTTCCTTCCAACTCCTAGGCCTTTCCTATCCCATCGTCGCCATAAGACCTATCTGTGTCGGTGCGACGTAAAGCCCCTAGCAAAAAAAAAATTGTTGTAACATTGTAAGTCCGAAGATATTGGGATTGGGGCTAATGTTTATAGAATGATATTCCTTCGTTTGTTGTCTTCTGTCTCCTCTATAAATATTAAAACCTTTTTCAAGGACACCATGTGTTGGAGTCCTATGAACATGAGCTTTTGTATTCGATGTGCATAAATAAGGTAACATTCCACTACCCATATATGAAAGCAGGCCTAACTAATGATTAATAGAGTTGTCGGAAAACGTAGTTCCAGCAGAAAGTCCCGAACCACTGACTAGGAGAGTTGCTGCATGAATAGTTAAAAACCCTGGAAAATGATGATCTTTACATTTAATAATAATAATAATAATAATAATAATAATAATAATAATAATAATACTAATAATAATTTTTATTTTTGTGTCACTTCATGTGAGACTTGTGCTGGACAAAGCGGAGGCGCGACAGATTTTTCTGCGGGTACTCCGCCTTTCCCTGTAATCTTTCAATCCAGCAACACTCTCCACTATCATTTCATTTTATTCGTCAGTCGAAAATCCTAAATGTTTCCATTGTACGAAGTGAATTTAGAACGGAAAACTGAAGTAGGTGATGGGGTGATAATGTTTTTCTTTGCTAGTTGTTTTACGTCGCACCGACACAGATAGGTCTTACGGCGACGATGGGACAGGATGGGATAGGCATGTGACTGATTTTTTGCTGTTTCTCTGTCACTTAGATGAAATTACTATTATTAACACGATATTAAGGAACAATAAATTATTAAAATATTTAAATATTGCACTGAGTGCGAATTCTTTCTATCAGTTCTAAATTAGGATAGGTATTATAAATCAATTGATTCCTTCTATGACCAATTAATTTAAATTTGACGAGAAATTCTTAATTATTCTTTATGAATATCGTCTTATGACCTAATTTAACGCAGAATTTATATCAATGATAAATTAATCCACTGCACATACTATTCATCACATAAACTCGTATCTTTCGTGGAGATATGTGTTTGTGACTACTCAGTTAAATAAATTGTCCAATCTAGAGTAACAGGCAAGAGTATATAAACGATAATTTAATTATGTTGCTAAGAACGTCTTTATCCTTGAGATATAGTGAACAGTCCTCTCGAGACACTTTTCAGTTCCGGTAAAATTATTTCATATTGTCCCATGTGCGTCTTGTTATGTCCTAACGAACTCATAGATGTTTTAGAGGTTGTCTATTGATGTTGAAGTTACTGTCTTCTGGATACATTTGTTTCAGACACTTGTAATTCTTGCCGATGTTATTATTGGTCTCTTATCCAGTGTATTTCAACGTGTATGTCCTGTAAAATAATTGAAACATCCTGTATTCATACTGGTGCCAAGTTAATTTCAGAATTTATTGTATGACATTGTTACATCATCCAATAACGACAAGCGAAAAATTTGAAGTTATCGTAAAGAATATTATGCAGGAGTGCATGGCGATAATCACCAAATATTCAGCCTAGCTAAAAATTTGAATGTTACTTTAATATTATTTACTCCTAAAATTTACGAATTAGTCTTTATTTGTTGTCAATTAGGTGTCACATTATTAGTGCGTATCTCTTTTACCACTGAGCACTAAAAACTTCAACAAGTTGCACGAAACACTATGGAACTTCCTCTGGTAGTTTATTTTTCAAGGGTGTTCTCAAAAAGTGTTCTTTGCCTACATAAAATCCATAATGTAGAACAGATTCAAGAATGTATCCTACTTCAAGGTTAGGATAACTAAAATAATGTGGTAAATCTTGTGATATAAATTGGAAGATCTCTGATTTCTTTTTGCATGCATTAACCGTTTTGCCATAATGATCCCCAGCTGCCAACCTTACACCTTAACAGGTACACGGCGTGCAACATGGATATGAAACAAATCATGTGATTCCTCAGACGATAGTAATCATTTTATGAGCCTCTGCCTGGAATATAAATAAGTAATTTAACTGGAAAAGTAATAAAGATCACCAGTTTCAACCATTTAAATAATACATATGAAAAAGTTTCTAAAATGTACAATCACTCATAAAAAGAATGAGTGCATGGTATTTAATATTTAATATTTAATCAGACTTTTGAGGATTAACGTGCCGGCCCCGTGGTGTAGGGGTAGCGTGCCTGCCTCTTACCCGGAGGCCCCGGGTTCGATTCCCGGCCTGATCAGGGATTTTCACCTGGACCTGAAAGCTGGTTCGAGGTCCACACAGCCTACGTGATTACAGTTGAGGAGCTATTGACGGTGAGATAGCGGCCCCGGTCTAGAAAGCCAAGGTTAACGGCTGAGAGGATTTGTCGTGCTGACCACACGACACCTCGTAATCTGAAGGGCTTCAGGCTGAGTAGCGGCCCTTCAAGGGCTGTAATGCCATGGGGTTTGGTTTCTTTAAGGATTAATAAAGAGGATACGCCTGCCATGTAGGTAAACATCATGTCGATACCCACAACAAACATCATCATATTATTATTATTATTATTATTATTATTATTATTATTATTATTATTATTATTATTATTGAAAATCCAGTAGAGCATGGAGATCTATTTCACAAGGGCATATTAGGGCTGTAGTTTACAATCTTAAAATATATTAAATATGTGAACAATTTGTTAAAGGTATGCAAAATGAATGTTAAGAATTGCTTATAACAATAAGGCTTCTTCAAAATATCACGCGCCGGGCTGAGTGGCTCAGACGGTTGAGGCGCTGGCCTTCTGACCCCACCTTGGCAGGTTCGATCCTGGCTCAGTCCGATGGTATTTGAAGGTCCTCAAATACGTCAGCCTCGTGTCGGTAGATTTACTGGCACGTAAAAGAACTCCTGCGGGACTGAATTCCTGCACCTCGGAGTCTCCGAAAACCGTAAAAGAGTACTTAGTGATACATAAGGCAAATAACAGTATTATTATTACAAAATATCACGCAATTGTTTATAAATTACAAGATAACAACTGTTCAGGTGGTACTCAAATGTAAGTATTTTCATTCTAAACACGGGACAGGAGAAAAGTAGATGATCCACTGTTTGATCTGAACCATAAAAGCGTAAATATCCATCTGTAATTTGTATTTTAAATCGCTCAAGGTAAGATCTAAATATTCCATGTACCGATAGAAATTGAGTGAGGACAAAGGTAGGCACGTATAGCTTTATTCTGAAGTCGATCTGTAACTGCGGGGAAGAGTAGTTCACTTGTAAGAGATCCTTTCAAGCCAGAAGTCCGGCTATTGTTTGTTCCATTGATGTATATTTCTTGATATGTTGCTTAACATAGCATATTGGGGGTTCATAATATGTAATTCCGATGTTTGATGTGGTGGCTAATTTTGCTAAAATATCTACTCTTTCATTTCCATAAAATCCTGTATGACCACGAATCCAAGATATACAGATGTGAGGACATTCTTCAGCTTCTGCTCTTGTACTAGCGGCTATTGGATTCATATTGTACAACAAACATCATACCAGTAGGTTAAAATGTTACTATCAGAAAGTGCACCTGCAAGGAAATTATACAGTACCGTGGGGTCATTGCTTTTTGAGTGACTATACGTGGACGTACACAGCATAATTAACATTGCATTTTTATAAACAACTGATTCATTTGACGATTTTGTTGTGATATAATATTAGAGAGAATATATGTACGTAATGAAACACACTGCATACCAATCGTACTCATCTTCATATTAACACAAGTATTTCGTCAATCAACTGAATTTTAGATTTCTTTCCCCACTACTAGATTCTTAAACTCCACCAGCTTCCCTCTGCTGTACTATTGTCAGTTCCATGATGTAGGGTAGAGTGCCTGTGTCTTACCCAGAAGTCACGCGTTCGATTTTCAGCTACTTCGGGAATTTTAATCTAGGTGTGCGGACTGGAACGGAGTTTTTTTTTTTTTTTTTGCTTTTTTTTTTTTTTTTACATTTATTTCTCACAAATAACAAGATACAGTGTCAACATACAAAAGTAACACAACAAGCAAAGCATGGAATCTCTTATGACAGTATAATGTGCACTAGTCACAAGTCCTTCTGTCCTGATTGTTCTAGAGAGTAGTCATTTCAACTGAAAAAAAAAAAAAAAAACCATTGGCACAAAACACATCGCGTGAAAAACACTGCACTATCCACTGCACGACCATTCGACTGTTATAATGAAACACTCTCGAGTTCTTTAACTTGATGTTTCTCTCTCGATGGCACACGTTTCAGTAATGTTCGTTTGGCATCTTTTAGAAGACGAATGAACGTGTTAAGGGAACACTGTTCGTTTGTCTGGACAAAATAAAGATACCCCATGACAAGCCAGGTTTGCGCAAATTTCAAGTGCTGCGTACCGAAATCGAGCTCTAAGGCTGCTCTGTAAGCTGCATTAGGATTCGTCGATCCTGTCATCTGTCTTAGCACAGAACAAAACCATTTCCAGATAACTTTGACATTTCCACAGGTAGTAAGTTTATGCCTCTGTGTGTCCACCTCCAGACATTTTTTACAGAGTGGGGATTGGGTGATGTTGTGACGGAATTTTTTATCTTCTGTGGGAATAATTTCGTTTATAGCTTTATATGCGGCTACTTTCCAGTCAGTTGGTATAAGAGGATCTTTGAAATTTCTCCAGATTTCATTCCATTTCCGATTTGGATACTTCTCCGTGATCTGGGGTTGTGTTTCGTTCTTCCGTAATAGATGATTGTATATTACTCGTGTAGGAGGAACGTTGGTTCCTGTCACTCGTACCGTATCTATCGCTTGCAGCGCTCTTCTAAAACATCGAGTCGGCACTAAATACTTCGGTTTTTGCTGATGTGTATTCCAAAAGTAAGTATTATGAGCAGCTCCTACTCCCGTCTTCGCAATCATTATCTCTCGCATTAAAAGCGCTTGGCATTTTTCGCCGACTGCTATGAGACCCAGTCCTCCTTGCGCTACGGATTTTCTCACTTGTGACCTTGCTACACGAAACATATATCCGCGCCACAAATAATAACTAATACAGAGTTCAACTCGCTGGCTTATTTTTACCGGCATGGGTAGAATTTGTGCCACATACCACAATTTAGACAAGGCATACAAGTTTATATGCCACACCTTTTGGATGATGTTCAGGTTTCGACTCAAACTGATTGACAATGTGGCGCGTACCCTTGAAACTATGGTTGACCAGTTTATGTCAATATTTTGGGACATATTAGGGGTAAACACTAGTCCCAAAATCTTAATTCTATCTTTAATTGGTATGGACGCAATTGTCATCTCTTGTGACCAGCTACCAAGCGGTAGTATCTCGGATTTTTGATAACTGACTTGGGCATTAGAGGCTTTCTCGTAAGTTGTTATTATACTCTTCAACTGTGGGGTAACGTTGGGTGTCTGCAGTAATATGGTGACGTCGTCAGCATAGGCTGCAACCGTGAACAGGCTCTGGGGGTTGGGAATCGTGCACAGAACAAAGTGGACTGCCCGAATAAAGGGCTCAATACTTAAAGCAAAAAGAGTCATTGAGAGGGGACATCCTTGTCGTACCGATGTCTTAATTGGAATTGGTCTGGAGAAGAGTCCATTAAGAAGGATTCGAGAATGCGCCGAACTATACAGGGTTCGAATAAGATTGCATATTGCGGTTGGGAGACCCAAGCGTTGCAGCACTGCTAACAGGTACCCATGATGCACTCTGTCGAAAGCTTTTCGGAAGTCCAGGTTGAGAATCGCGCCCATTTCAGTTGGTTCTGCTTCAAAGTGTAACACTGCATTCCTTACTGCCTGTAGGATGTGGGTAATTTTCCTTTCGGGTATAGCACATGTTTGCCCTTCTTTGATGATGTTATTAAGGTAGGGACGTATTCTTTTCGCCAGTATTTTCATGAAGATTTTGTAATCAGTGTTGAGGAGTGTTATCGGGCGGAAATCCGATACAGTTCGTGGTGCGGCGACTTTGGGTATAAGGATTATAATGCCTTCATTAACGCCTGTGCAATCTTGTAGATTGGCGAACAATAGTTGCATTAGTGTTAAAAGGGTTGTTTTCAGGATGTTCCAGTACTTTTTGTAGAAAAGGTAAGTCAGACCATCAGGGCCGGGAGCTGATCTCTTACTGGCCGATCGTAGGGCCTCGAATAGTTCACTTTCTTCAATGGGACGGAGGAGCTGTTGCCTATCATCATCATTGAGTTGTTGATCGACGAAAGACAGAATGTTCGTTTGATCTAGCGGGGAATTCTCACAGTCCCGGAACGTTTCGCGGAAGTATTTCTCAGTTTCATTGAGACAGTCTTTAGTAGATAAGAGTCGTCTGTTGTCATCTGTATGAAGAGTAGATATTACTTTGCTCTTCCCGTTCCTTTTTTCATGGGCTACATGATAAAGCTGAGCTTTTTCTTCTGCTAAGGGTGAATTAGAACACGAACGAACTAAGGAACCCTGTAGGATGTTCTCCTGAATAGCTGTTATTCTTCGTTTAACTGCGGCTATGTGACTGTTTACGTTGTAACCTGCCTGTTGACGCGCCAGAAGGTCAGTTAGTATAGTGTAGTAAGAGTGCAGAGTTTTCCGTCTGTTACGTGCTTTTTCTGCTCCATGTTTCTTAAAGAAGGATTGTATCGCCGGTTTAACCTTATGCAACCACTTGTGTACAGTTAAAGGGCCCTGTTGGGTGAGACGACTGAGCATATTTGACCACATCTGTTGAAAGCTCTCTTTCACTTGCTCGTCATCAAGCAACGCATTATTTAGTTTCCAATATCCCTTCCCGATAACAGGTATTCTCCTAGTGGTACGAATCTTCAGTAGGACAGCGTGATGATCACTGAAGGGTAATATTTTAACACTGATGTCATGTATATGCGGTGCTAGGTCTCTGTTAACGTAAAATCTATCAATTCTAGAAGCCGCTGTTCCTCGGAAAAATGTAAATTGTACGAAATTGCCATGTTTACTTTCCCATCCATCACGAAGCTCTAAGGCCTGACATATCCTTTCAAGTGCAGGAGAAGGGTTGAATTCTCCTCTCTGATCTTTGGCGTGTAAAACACAATTAAAATCCCCACCGAAAATTAAGTCTTTGTAGTTATGTCGTAAATAGAATGGTAAGTGTGTGGTCAGAAATTCCTCTCGCTCGTGACGACGATGTGTTCCAGAGTGCAGGTAGATGTTTATGTACAGTGTGTTATCTTCTGTTAATATCGACGTGATCCTCCCACTAGGGTGTGTTTCACAAAGTTTAATGTGTAATCCAGATCGGTATATAATTGCAGTACCTCTCGAGTCTTCCCCAGGATTGGCAACATACTGGTAATTATTCCCCAGGTAAGGCAAAGTAAAGACGTTAACTTCTTGTAGGAAGAGGATATCGATGTCATAATCTCTAATAAATTCTTGTAAGAGGACCTGTTTGCTGCGACTTCTCAGGCAATTTACATTAAGTGATGCTACGGTATGAAGAAGTAGAATGCTTAAGGAAAAGAACACAGCGCCAATCATAATGATGTGTTTGAAGATGGAGACGAGTGCTTAAGTTATTTATTCGGAACATGTTTGATAATTTTAGTGACTTTCTTTTTACCAGTATCATCTACCGGCCGCTTTAACCTAGGATCCCGTTGGCTAACTGGAGGTAGTTTTGTTTCCGTAATTTCCATTTCTTCCACCGACGAGGGTCCCGCATGTTCGAAGGTCGGTGATATAGTATGCTCTTCCCTACTTTGCATATTACTGTCTTTGACGGATGGTGGCGGTGTCAATACATCTCCGCCCTCTGTTTCCATATCCGGAGTTAGTGGAGGGGGTAACTGGTTATGATTTGTTTCTTGGGGTAGCTGTGCTGGCCGTACGGCATCGGACTCGAGCGTAGTTAGCCTTTCCGGTTGCGGTATTTGATGACTATTATCAGAATTGTCGTTCTCAGTTATCTGATCCCCCACCTGTTGACCTAATAACTCTGTCTCCCTGTGCGTCACAGAAGTGGCCGGCATAGTGTTCTGGTGATCATGTTGTGTTTCCTGTGTAGCTTCATGTAAGTCACTAGGTGATGAACTGTGTAAGTTGTCTTCAGGAGTCAACTGCGTAGCTTGCAGCGGACTGCGCTGTGTCGGCAGTTTCCCACTGGCCAAGGTCGCCCAGGTGGGACTAGCAGGCTGTTCGCTTAGCTGGACAGGTTGTTTACGTCGTGGGCATTGACCCCGTAAGTGTCCTACTGCATTACAAGACGAGCACGTAGTAGGCTGATTTTCGTAACTGATCAGGGCTTTATGCCCACCAATATCTAAGTAAGACGGTATATGTTGCTTTAACATTAGTCGAATTGCTCGTACACCATTATGAACCTTGTAACGGAAACCTGAGCTCCACGTTTCATCCTGAATCGAAAAAATTGTCCCATATTTACTAATTTGTTCCACAATTATTCTATGAGGTACCTCCATCGGAAGATTAAAGATTCTCACCAACTTTGTACCTAGTCCCGCAGAATCAATAGTCACTTTGCTACGGAACCCATTACTGTGTAAGAAGGAGTGCTCACCTGCATAATCCTGTAGCAGTTTTTCAGTTGTTTCCTGCTTCTTGCATTTTATGTACACTTGCCGCGATATACCATTAAGCTGGATCATTTCGATGTCACTTTCTTCTAGGTGCAAGGTGTCAAAAATCCAGTCATGCACTTCGTATGGGGCTGGCCGGGGCGTGTCTCTGTCGGTGAAGTTGATCACAATCGTATTCTTCCTTTCCACTATCATGATGATCGTTTAACTATGAACACATAGATATCTTGAACAACACTATCTGTCACCACTGTCAAGAGTTTATCAGATAGTCACTTCTACACAAGTAAAAACAGACTCGTTAGACCGTACACTCAGTTCGAGAGCTCACTAGCTGCCCTGACTTGCACGCACGCTGGTCCAAGCAGAACTAAGTTAGCATTGACCCATAAGTTCAGCTAAGAATATATTGATATGAAAGGCAGTAGATCCGAGCAAAGTAACCAAGTAGAATGACTAAGTAAGTCGTTACGTGACACTCAATATCTAAACGCGATAACCATATTCGTATGCTAAAGCCCCAATGGGCTTGAAATGTTTCAGGGTTTGCTCAGTATAAGAATAAATTATGTTCAGGACGTCCTTCATCAAAATTATGCAGCAATAAGTCATTTAATACATTTCTCTGTGCAACAAATCTCAGGTCGATGAATGTTTCAACGGTTCCCTTGGAGATGACATTTCAACCATTTCTATCGTGAGATGAATGTGACATATTTTACAAAACAATGGGTGTTGGTTAATGTTTTCGTAATGTAACGAGGAAAGTTCGGAAAGATACTCAGTGACTAATTTCAAGGTACAATTCTGGCGATCTCCATGTATGAATAGATAAAACTTCGATACAGTCCAATCCGAATGGCCATATAATTGTTTTAGAACTTTAAAACGTATACCCCATTCACAATTGTTATGCCATCTATATTTGCGCAGTGCTCTTGCACGTATATAGCTACTAATGGAAAAACATCTGTTACATAATATAGTCTATAAAAAACGGATCCCTAATCGAAAAAAGTACAGCCAGAAAGCGGAAAAGCATACGGTAAAAGACAGGAAAAGACATTTCTTACAAAAAGGGATGAAGGGTTAAGAGGTAGAAATTAAAACACACTCGAATATTACAGTATATATTTAGTTTTTATTCGAAAATGTAAACATTTAACCAATGACTGCGTGACTCTTGACGATGCCAGCACTATAAGCAAGAGGAGCAGCAACTACACCAGGGGCAGCGACTACAGCAGGAGCAGCAATCGCAGCAGGTGCGGCGTAGGCGAGAGGAGCAGCGGCGATAGCAGGTCCAGCAGCAACCACAGCTGGGGCGGCGACTCGGGCACCGAGGTAGCCGGGGTTAGCGAGGGCGACAGCCACCAGGGCGAGGAAAACGAACTGTAAGAAATACATATTTTTCTTTTATACGCCAAAAGTAAAATGCATTGTCATTAATTTTAAAAAAAATTTGTCTATGTACCATGTCGTTTGGGACAATCGTAAATTGTACTGTATTTCCCTTGAGGAAATCAAATCGTGTCAGTGAAACAAATCTAAACAGAAAATTTATTATCAGGTATCTTGAAATAGTCCAGCAAGTTCTAGTCAGCAACGAGCCTCCAAGTTGTGACTGTATTAAATACTCGCGCGAAACACATTGTTTTAATCCGTAAGTTCGCACAGAAAGAGACTTGCTAAATTCAATCCCATAAAAATCATATCTGAAGCAGATTTTAATGTAATTCCTATTTTGGTGTCCATTAAAAATTTGAATCACCGTGTGTTCAAAATTCCTTCATGTTTTATGGCACTTTTATGTTATTTTCACGCAAATAATCTTATATTTCATGAAGACATTTTATTACTATGTACCGAAAACTGTGTGTTATTTCGAAAGAAGATATTCGGAAAATCCTCTAAATTATAAATATATTCATCCAAGGGATAAAAATTTTATAAACTTGAAAGGACATATTTTTCTCAGCCAGCATGTTATAGCAGAGTTATATCGACAGGTGGCTTTATTACTTTTGCCTAATTTCTGGATGCAAGTTGAATGTCAACAATAATTGTTGTTGGCAATGTATTTGTACATCAGCCCCACTAAACCCCTGAAATCTACTGAAAACACTACTATTCAGTACTTTGGTTATGATGGGACTCATAACAACAAAGTTAAAGACGCAAAATTTTTCAGGAACCTACATACAACTGCAGGCGATTGTCACTACGAGCGATATTGTATATCATCCAGTTGTATGGCTTGCATACACCGGTTTCTCACTCCATATACTTACCAGCTTGAACATGATTGGTAATGCTTGTGACTTCTCGAAGAACAGAGTGCCTATTGATTCTGGGTCCACGGTTTATATACCAGAGATATTGGGTGGAGACAAGCTACTTTGTCCATGACAGAGGAACTTGGCGAGGTCAATGTGCGCACACTTCGTTACCTCGTGCACTACATAGTGGACCTCGTAGGTGAATGTAACATAATAAACTAAATTACACTATTTCTAGCAATCCTTTAGAAACACACCAAGGTGATTCTCTAAAACTCCGGAAGAAGCACTACGTTCTTCAATTTAATGAAAGTCTTACACTAACAATTTTATTTAATTTTTACATTACTCTTAGTCGATTTTGAGAATAAATCATTTTGGTAATTACTGTTATCTAACTGAGTGAGTGTGAAATATATAAAGAAGGTAGAAGACTTATAACACTTCGAAGATTTAGATTACCGCTTGAGGAAAGTAAGGAGTGGTTGAGAATCGGAAACTGAAAGAGTGTGCTGACATCGAGGGTATAATACCATTGCGTTCTAAAGAGAAAGCGATTTCACTAGAGTGAAAAACAAGACTTGGGCCGAAATAAGTGTGAACATTTTCAGACTTATGATTTACACACACGTCCCACAAAGTAACATTTGCAGGTTATGTGTAGTTATTGTAGTTTATGGATTTTTTTGCTGAATTGCCAGCATTAACGCTTTCAGTTCAGAGGGTCCCAGGTTCGATTACCGACCGAATCTGGAATTTTAATCCTATGTACTTAATTCTTCTGACTGAGGAACTGGGTGTTTTTGTTTGTTCGAGCATCCCCTTTCGAATTCTGAAAGCACACATCACTACCAACCTCCACAGAAACACGCGATATTGACTATATCCTATCACATGGCTATTGCCACGGGTATAGTTTGGATACTAGATCCACACTTAGGTACTTCTTCCCTTTCATATTTTGAACGGTTCTTGAAGATACTTCGGGGTACATCACAAATTATATTCAAATTAAATTTAAATGCGAAATATTAATTGAAAATAGCACACACTGCATGAACCAAGGCCAGTAATATGCCGGAGCCTCCTTCCTCTCCAGTCTGTGTCACGTGATCCTCACCCAACTTCCCATTAGCCGCAAAACTCTTATGAATCAACTTCACTTAAAACACCTTTTACAAGTTATCTTCCTTTTAATCAGTGACATCTAATCAAATACTTGACTGAGTTTGATCCGTTCATTTATTAAAAAACTGTCTGTTTACACTCATTACTGTATATCTGCACTCATATACAGATAATCTCTTTTTTCTTTCCTTCTCTCCTCCTTTCTTTCTTCAACATTTCTCAAGTACAGTATATCTATTTCTCTTCCTATTTCTAGTAATGTTTACATTGAAAAATTAATGAATTTTATAGTGTGACAATATTAAGGCATTCCGCATTCTCCAGGTATATGTCACAGTACTTAACTAATCCCACATCCTCAATAATACTAACTGATAAATTCTTGTACACAAAATACTACAACCACCATATTAACGCCGGTTATCAGAGAAATTTCAACCAAATCAAGTATATAGGGCCTATACACCTAAAACTAATCAACAGGTACATTACATGGACAGACTGCTTTTAATTAACTTGTGCTCTCTCACTCTCTCTCTCTCCTGATGTAACTCACGTCCGTCTGTTTCCATTTCTGCTGAAGGAATGATACACATACTTTTTATGCAATTTCATAAAAATTAGATCATCTACAGTACTGTGAGAACAATTGCTTTTTGAGTTTATCTGAAAAGGAGGTTAAGACAATGGTATCTGTTCCATGGCCCTAATTATGGCATCTCCAGGCAATGGTGTAAGAGAGTGAAAAGAATATTGAAGAAGCGTAACAACAGGAAAATTCTAATACCTCACCATGTCGCCTGGAAGAATTATTTAAATTCCTAGAACCCTGCCGGATTCCCGAGCATGTCCTTTGATAGTTTATTATGAAGTTAGAACCTCTCAGGCCAGTGGATTTCTATCGTGGAAAAGCTAACATTAATATATCGCGATAAATGACATTTAAATTCCAGTCGGTGCAACCTCTATAATAATACACTGGCTTGAGCCTTATGCGGTTTCTCCACAACTACCATGCCATATGTCAGGATAGTCAGTTGTTGAGGACGACAATTTCCAAACAGTTTGAATGTGATCCAAAGGGATAATTCACTATCATACGCGTTCGCTGGCTCGTGGGAATAACGGATGACGATAATTTAGGAACAGACTAGACTTTAGGACAACCCTCTCCACCAAAACACCGGCACATGTCTATCAATGTTCCTTGGTGCCTTAGAGCCTGACATCCCTCCTTCGCTGTTCAGAATGTTGTGCGCTCTCGTATACAATACTGAGAGGTAGATACGTCGGTGCATCGTCCCAATTGTCTATATCACTTTGGCACTTTTCGAATTAGACTTGTATCGATTTTACTTTTCTCCCTGATTACGTATGCCCTAACATCTTTCAATTTAGAATAGATCAGTTTCCGAAATTCGCGTGTTAGGCTTGCGGTTAACGTGACAGTTTGATCGAAGTTGATACTTGATAATCATTACGTCAGTGCTCGTAGTATTGGCTTCTTCCAACATGTGGGTGCTTGTTCGATTGAAGTACCATTTTACGCTAAAAAATATTCAAATATATTGATGCTAGTATTTTTTAATTTAAAGAATATATTGTATTTCAGGTAATCTATAGAAAACTTCGTATTCATTATCGTAGTCAAGATAGTAAATTAAAATCATTTCGTTAACGAAACTTAGCAGAGTGATAAACTCTAGAGGGAAACGAATAGGTCGAGTAGAAAACGAGAAAGTGTTAATTTACAAATATTTAGTTAGGATAATGACATTAAATAGGAAATGAAATTATGTAAGTTGCTACTTCGCATTAGCACAGCACAGAAATTATTCAACAGAAGGAAGGAACTTCACTGGGGGTGCATGGAATGGAATCCACGTGAGGGATCCGAAAAATGATTCGTGTAGCCCGTAGTGTTAGGTAGAGAAGAGATGTTGTGTTTGAGTCATCAGTCCATAGACTGGTTTGATGCACCCATATATGCCACCCTATCCTGCGCTAACCTTTTCATTTCTACGTAATGATTGCATCCTACATCTGCTCTAATCTGCTTGTCATATTCATATCTTGGTCTACCCCTACCGTTCTTACCACCTACACTTTCTTCAAAAACCAACTGAACAAGTCCTGGGTGTCTTAAGATGTGTCCTATCACTCTATCTCTTCTTCTCGTCAAATTTAGCAAAATCGATCTCCTCTCACCAATTCGATTCTGTATCTCCTCATTCGTGATTTGGCCTATCCATCTCACCTTCAGCATTCTTCTGTAACACCACATTTCAAAAGCTTCTATTCTCTTTCTTTCTGAGCTAGTTATCGTCCACGTTTCAATTCGACACAATGCCGCGCTCAACACAAAAGTCTTCAAAAATATTTCTATTTCCTATATCAATTTTTGAAGTGAGCAAATTTATTTTCTTAAGAAAGCTCTTCCCTGTTTTCGCTAGTCTGCATTTTATGTCCTCCATACTTCTGCCATCTTTTGTTATTTTACTAACCAAGTAACAATATTCAACTACTTCCTTTTAGACTCCATTTCCTAATCTAATATTTTCTGCATCACCTGCCTTCATTCGACTGCACTCCATTACTTTTGTTTTGGACTTATATATTTTCATCTTATACTCCTTACCCAAGACTTCGTTCATACCATTCAGCAGCTTCTCGAGATCTTCTGCAGTCTCACATAAAATAACAATGTCATTGGCAAATCTCAAGGTTTTGATTTCCTTTCCTTGGATTGTGATTCCCTTTCCAAATTCCTCCTTGGTTACCTTCACTGCCTGTTCTACGTAAATATTGAAAATTAGGGTGGACAAACTGGAGCCTTGCCTCACTCCTTTCTTGATTGCTGCTTCTTTTTCAAAGCCCTCGATTCTTATCACTGCAGATTGATTTTCATACAGATTGTATATAATTCTTCGTTCTCGGTATCTGATTTCAATCACCTTCAGAATCCTAAACAGCTCTGTCCAATGAGCATTATCGAATGCCTCTTCTAGATCTAGGAATGCCATTTACGTGGGATTGTCTTTCTTGATTCGATCCCCTAACATCAGACATAAAGTCAGAATTGCTTCACGTGACCCTAAATTTCTTCTTAAGCCAAATTGATCTTCTCGAAACTCAGCTCCAGATTGTTTTCCCATTCTTTAGTAAATAATACGCGTTAAAATTTTGCAGGCATGATGTACTAAGCTAATGGTGCGGAAGTTTTCATACCTGTTAACTTCGGCTTTCTAGGGAATAGGTATAACACCATTCTGCCGAAAATCGGATGGTACTTCTCCTGTCTCATACATTCTACACACTAAATCGAATAACCTTGTCATGCTGGTTTCTCCTAACGCAGTCAGTTATTCAGATGGAATGTCATCAATTCCAGGTGCCTTGTTCCTATTTAGGTCACCCAAAGCTCTGTCAAACTCTGATCTCAAAATTGGGTCTCCCATTTCATCAGCATCAACAGCCTCTTCTTTTTCCAGAACCAAATTATCTACATCTTTATCTTGATACAACTGTTGGATGTGTTCCAGCCATCTTTCTGCTTTGCCTTCTTTCCCTATAAGTGTCTTTCCATTTGAGCTCTTAATATTCATACACCTAGATTTTCTTTCTCCAAAGGTTTAATTGATTTTCCTGTACGCAGCATCTAACTTTCCTAGGACCATACGACCTTCAACATACTTGCACTTCTACATCAGCCATTCTTCCTTAGCTCCCTTGCACTTTCTATCCACTTGATTCATTAATCGCCTGTATTCTTTTCTTACCTCTTCATTTCTAGCATTCTTGTATTTTCGTCGTTCATCAATCAGGTCTAATATCTCCTGAGTTATCCACTGAATCTTAGTTGATCTTTTCTTCCTTCCTTACATTTCTTCAGCAGCCCTACTGACTTCATTTTTCATGACTGTCCACTCTTCCTCTATTGTGTTTCCTTCAGCCTTTTCATTTAGTCCTTGTGCAACATCTTCCTTAAAACAGTTCTTCACACTGTTTTCTTTCAGCTTGTCTAGATCCAATATTCTTGCATTCTTTCCTTTCTTCAATTTCTTCAACTTGAGACGGCATTTCATGACCAACAAGTCAGAGTCCACTTCTGCTCCTGAGAAAGTTTTGCAATCCAACACCTGGTTTATTAATCTCTGCCTAATGATGATGAAGTCTATTTGATACCTTCGAGTGTCTCCACGTCTCGTCTACAACGTGGAAGTGGACAAGAGAAGAGATATCGACATCGATAAAGAAGGACGGAATAAGATGTGACAATAGAGAAGTATAAATGCAATTAAATGGTTTAATAAGGAATTAGATTTTTTTAAATACAAAGTTTTCTGGAAGAAATATGTATATGCCTATTGTTCCAGAAAATTCAAGTTGGCGTACATACGACTTTCGTGATTTGGGGACACTGGATGACAAGGGAATGCTTGTTGATAGACGTCCTTCAAAGACTAATAAAGTGGAGAAGACGGCATGTCAATAGATGTATAAGCCATTAGGCCATACAGCGCATCTACAAGGAGAATAAGAAAGTAGCAGGGGACCGAAAAGTGCAGAAAACTGCCAAGTGAAGAACGACAGTAGTGCAGAACACAATATCTTCCTAAACCAGAGGATATATGTTACTATTATCCTATACCATATACTTATTTTCGGTAATGGATCATAGTGAATGAATAAATTCCGGCCCCAGGGTATAGGGATTGCGTGCCAGTATCATACCTGGAGGCCCCGGGTTCGATTCTCGGCCAGGTCAGGGAATTTTACCTGCAACCGAGGGCTGGTTCGAAGTCCACTCAGCCTACGTGATTACAATTGAGGAGTTATCTAACGGTGAGATAGCGGCCCCGGTCTAGGAAGCCAAGAATAATGGCCAAGATGATCCGTCGTGCCTTCGAGATGAGCAGCGGTCGCTTGTAGGCCAATGTCCTTAGGAAAGTATCGACAAATTATTAGTCTCTCTGTAACATATTATAGTCTCTTACCTCCAATTACATACCTTTTTTGCTTTTCCCTAGTGATTGGGAAGATAGCCACCATGTATGTAAGATACAGGCCCAATATTTGCTTGGTGTGAAAATGGGAAAAGACGGAAAACGATCTTCTGGGCTGCCGACTGTGAGATTCGAACCCACCATATGCCGATTGCAAACTCTTAGCTACGCAACGGTAACCGCGCGGATAACTCGTTCGGGATATTGCATATCTTGTGCAATTGGCTATTAGAATTGGGAAGTGTGAGGTTATACCTTTATTTATTGTTTTTTATTTGATAGAAGCATGCCTATAAGCCATCTGAACGGAGATGAACGAATACTGAATATTATGATGCTATAAGTTAGCAGGACAAAGGAAATTATTTCTTCAAAATAAAAACGCTATATTTCACAAAATTCAGTTAGTCAAATAAATGTTTGATTCAAGGATAGATGGTTACAGTTTTTGAATTGGAAATGAAAATAACAATTTTTCTTTAATTTGTACTCTAATTTATGGAGTATATCGTCGCTGCCGGGACAAAATCTCCTGTGTGAAATATTTCAGCTTATAACTTTGGCCTGTAAGGTTCTGTCATCTAAGGTGTAATATTGTGTGAATATTTTCTAGGCATTATCGCACTTCATAATGTATGTGCTGCGGGTCAGTATATCTCCAGAAATATTTTCACATAGGAGGCTTTGTCCCGGCAACGACGATATATGTTATGGATGAAAATCAAAGTATATTTATTGGTCAGAAAATGGTAATGGAATCGCCTTGCTCATGCAAACCACGAAGGTTCCTTGACGAAGTGAAAGTTAAATATTTCCATTCTTCATTAATTTGGCACTAAAATTAATTGAGTACTCGGTTCTATGTCCTGTCCTTGCCTACAGGTATTAAGCTGATAATCACCGCAGGTGCACTTTGAGGGAACCTCTAGGGACTCTACAGGAGTAGAAATCTCGATTAAAATATGTACGACTTCCCTACCAGAAATTGAACTTACGTCCTTCCTTGAGAAGCTGAGCACGCAAATTATTAATTATTATTTAGTGGTAGATTAGAGGTTGATGAAAGCCCATTCTAAAGAGAATAAACCAACTATTTATTCAGGTGTGAATGTATAATTCAATCATAACTCTCAATGACAGTGAAGCGTTTATAACCGTAAAACAGATACTTGCAAACTTTTTCGTCTCTTTCTTTCAATGCTCAAATTTAATTTTACGTACATATTCCTTTACAAACCACTTAATGTTACGTTGACAGTATCCGATTTTCTGTAACGCTGGGATGGAAAGGAGCTAGGTCTGGTAAGGATGCGTCCTGATCTCAATGTGAGAAACCGTTTTAAGGTTTTCCAAGCATAGACTATATATCACAATTGCCCTTAATACGTATTCAACTCAACTTGTATCTTATAACAGCATCCGACGTTTAAGTGCCTTTAGATAATGCTAATCCATCAATAAAGAATTTAGCGCACTAATGTCTAGATTGTTACGGATGAAAGTGAAAGTCTAGAAGTAGTGGTGTTGCAAATTATCGACTTGAATATAAAAAGGTCTGTAAAATTAATTCTTATATATGTTTTTCAGTGTTATAAAGTTACGAATTTTCATCACTTCAAAACGATGGCACAAAGTTAAGTTAACTTGAAATGCAATATTATTCATTCAAAACCAAGCTTATGACTTTCATACAACAAAATATCAAACTATTAATTTACGAGGTTTAGAAATAGAATAATATGGATATTTTTAAATTATCACACCTTTTGATCAGGAACACTGTTCCGTAGATGTTGGTAAGATATAGGAATCAGACGTTTTATTAGTGCAAAATATCAGAAAAGCGTTCTTCTTTTGACCGTTGTGTGAAGTGTTATTTTGATTTCCCAACGTAAAAAACAAAATGATCACTGTTATTCTTCCACATTTTAATTCAGGTCATAATGCATTTGTATTGGCTTCTTATTGATTACAGTAGTTTGCTTAGAATAGCTACTTCTAAAACACTCTGCAGCCACAAATTTTCTCCTCCGACGTTCGATCTAGCCAGAGTCAGCGTGGTGCTGTTTCCAAGCGAATTCTGATTTGGCTCATTCATGGTATGAATGTAATTAAATGGACTGTCCCACGAGAGAGATATTCCACATGTGAGAGTAAACTGTATGACTAAGAATACATTTTTATAACCTCTGTTAAGGAATGTGCCCAGATAATGTGGAAGAAGGAGGATGAGAAATTGACAGCAATACATTTTAGTACAAAAATATTTTATTCAATTAAAATTGTAAATAGGTGAACATTATTTAACCAATTACAGCATGACTCTTGACAATCCCACCGCCATAGGCAAGAGGGGCGGCAACCACACCAGGGGCCGCTACTACAGCTGGAGCAGCAATGGCAGCAGGTGCGGCGTAGGCGAGAGGAGCAGCGGCGATAGCAGGTCCAGCAGCAACCACAGCTGGGGCGGCGACTCGGGCACCGAGGTAGCCAGGGTTAGCGAGGGCGACAGCCACCAGGGCGAGGAAGACGAACTGTAAGAAATACACCTTTTCCTTTACTTATTGACAACTATTATTTCATTTTAAAGAAACTTGTCTATTATCCATATTAACGGGAATGATCGAAGACAGGCAGCATTTAACTCCCAGAAATGTAATATGTTATTGTAAATATCCTACAATAACGAACCAAATTCTTGCCAACTTATCAAAAAGAATAAATTTGTGGTATCTCCTAACAATCGCACGAAAACCACTATCTCAATCATAAATTAGGCTTTGACAAATCCCCGATAAATTACTTTTAAAAATAAACACAATATTGTTGCTTTCTCTAAATATATTACTGTAATTTGAGACGCCGATATGCAGGAAATTTGGTACCACAGGAATTCTTTTACGTGCCGGTTAGTATATCTATCTTAATTGGGGTAGCGTACTTGAGCCCCTTCCAGTTTTACCGAACCTGTTCAGGATTGAACCCGCCAGCTTGGGTTCATAAAGCCCGTCAGCTACCATTTAAACTGCTCATCCCGACTTTAACAAAGATACGGTTTTCATAGTGAATACAAAATCCACATTCTTTTTAACTGATTCCTCCGTATAGTTCATCCCTTCTTATTTAATTATTTTAACTATCACATTAAAAATATATTCAGGTACTTTTACATTCATACACTAATCCTTAAAATAAATTTATTTGATTTAGACCTAGTTTTATTCGCAAATCAACTTGGAGATGGCAAAAACAATTATGGATGAGTATGGTAACTGCGTATTCTGCCCGAAGGCGGTCCGAACCTCCGCAGAGGTGTGCCTGAGCCGGAGTTTACGTGCAGTAGAGTGGCCAGTTCCTTTCCGCTCCTCCATTCCCTTTTCCCCAACAACAGCGCGTGGTAACCAATGCAAATCCTGACCACGCACAATGTTGCTTAACTTCGGAGATCTCACACGATCCGGTGTTTAAACATGGCTACGGCCGTTGGCTCATTAAGAATGAAAAGTATTAATAATAGTGGCATGTTAGCAATAATAATATTAGCAAACATAATAGCATATTTGTAAAATTATGAAACTTTTCTGAAGTTTAAACCGCCACCCTCCCAGTTACACAAGGATAATAATAATAAGAAGAAGAAGAAGAAGAAGAATAACGACAACGGCGAGTTTAGGAGACGGAACAACCAGGAATTGTACTCGCATGTGGAGAAAATAACTGATGTGAAGCGAAAAAGGAGGATTACTTTTTATGGACACATGGCTCGATGAATTCAACACGGTTAACCAACCGCATTTTCACTTTACTCCAAGAGAAAAAGGCAAAGGGGGCATGGTTCAATGAAGAAAGATCTGCAGGAGATTGGGATCTCATTTGAAGATATCAAGGAGCGTGTTCCACTTAAGAAAAACTCCAAGAACATCAGAGTTACCTACCAAAGTCGAAGATGAAAACTGGAAAGGCATGGACGGAAGCCAACGGCCGTAGCCGTGTTGAAACACCGGATCCCGTGAGATCTCCGAAGTTAAGCAACATTGGGCGTGGTCAGGAGTTGGATGGGTTGTCACGCGCTGTTGGTGGGGGGTAAGGGAATGGAGGAGCGGAAAGGAACTGGCCACCCTACCGCACGTAAACTCCGGCTCAGGAACACCTCTGCGGAGGTTCGGACCTGCCTTCGGGCAGAATAACCCTTACCCTTACCATGGGCGGAAGAGCGAAAGGAACAACACCGTATACGATTGAAGGAATACTGGACCAGCATTAAAGTTCAAGGGAAACAGTTGAAATGACGTGATCCTTAGTTGGCCGAAACGAAATAATAATAATAATAATAATATATGCTAATTATGTAGTGTTTAATTTTGTCATTCATCTAAAGAATGATTTAGTACAAATTATCTCCGTTAAATGCTACGTAATTTTGTCGTACTTAAAACATAAAACCAACAAGAAAGGATATAAAAATCGTAATGGATTTCAGCGTGGTGAATTTGTAATTAATTAGCTCTAAGATTCCAAGAGTCACTGATCGTTTCCGGATTAGAATAATACAGCACTACCATATACAATTCTTTCTCCAACAGGATGAGACTGAAATAAAGGAAGCTAGAAATGATAAAATCTATAAAGCAAGAAGTGACGATTGGTAGTAGTGCTTTGGGGACAACAATATTTCACCAGCTGCATGACTTAAAAACACGTTAAAAAGATGCTTACCAGCTTGAACATGTTTGGTGAGTGCTTGTGATTTCTTGACGAACTCAGCGAGACTGTGCCCAGGGTTTATATACCGCAGATCGTGGGTGGAGACAGGTAGCATTGTCCGTGACAAAGGGAATTTGCGAGGTCGATCTGTTTACACTTCGTTACCTCGTGATCTGAATAGTGGACCTCGTCTGCGAATGTAAAATAATTAATGCAGATATTCCCAGCAACAATTATGTTCAATATCCTTTCCCTACACCTCCGTAAGAAGCTGTTCGTTCCTCGGAATAAAAGGTATTAAACCATAGAGGTTTAAAAAATCAGAATTAAGAACTCATCTGGACGCCATATCCTGTCCGAATTTCAAATGTCATTCTGTACCTATTTGGTCACTCAACGTGAGGGTGAACTATCGTTTGGTATTTCGATCTTTTTTTTTTGTGATGGTGATCGTTATGTTCTGATCAAAATAACGAAGAAAGAGAACAACGATTGTGACCTTTGAGATAATTATATTACTACTTAAGGATATTATGGGCTATAGGGTCCGAAAAATGAAAGGATACCGAGAATTGACAAACCTAATACCGATGAGACTGACAGATAAAGAAATAACCGACCTCAGGAAGGATGAGAGAGAGGAATGTTGTCATTTACTAAATTATAGTCCTGTCAGAACATTTCCTAGCGATTACTGGAATGGGTACCGCGGGCAAGTCTTATTCAAGAGAGGAACTGAGACCCCTGGGTTAAATCATCTGTGATTGACTTCCTGGACAATGATAGCCTGTCTTAGAGGTAAATTGTGCATTATGAGGAGAGGCATGAAGATATCGCATCCACGATAAATGCAATGAAAATAAAGAGTTGATTTTTGCACCTTCATCTTTCTTTTCATTTCGTCATAATTGCACCCTTTGAAATCAAGTTCCTTTGTTGTGAATTCATATTAATGTCATACATGGTTATTATAGCGATAAGCTGTGTTGAAATCGAAACGCGAGCGATCTCGAAGAATGTGTAATATTTCGATGAAGAACATGTCTTTGAGCATAATTTCGGAGCCATATTTGGACCGGTGAGCGCTACCTGTAGACACAACTGTGACGATGGAATAAAATACCTTAGTGTAAATAAAAAGAACTATTGTACACATGAACAGGTGCCTGACCTCGGTATGACGTAGGAAGTAGATATCATAGCACCATGCTCAACAGCAATTGTAAAGAAAATACAAGAGAGCCAAGTGGGAAAGCGACGCACAGGTTTACTAGTATAATACTCTTATAATGACTCCAATAAGTTACGGCCATTAGCTCGGAAAGGAAATGAATAGAATTAGTAAGGCAAATGTAACCTTCCTTATGAGGAACACTGGAATTAAAAGTATAAAATCTACGGATTAAAAGAAATAACTTATCTCAAGTATCTACGGTGGTGTAGAAGACACTAAATAAACTCCAATGATAAGTAGATGCATATAGTTACGTGATGTGATGGTGGAAGTAAGGAGGACACACAGCGTAGCTGATCCTACCTCGAAAAAAATAAACTTTCTTGCATGCAATATAGATTACAGAAGTAAAAAAATAAACTTGAAAACTGACACTAGGGAGGAAATAGCATGGCCTTCATTTTGGTACGGACTGTAACTTCTGCCGGATGTGAAAATGGAAAATATAGAAACTTTCGAGTTGATGTAGAAAAGATTTGAAACATAGTTCGAATTATCATGCATTCGACTCATCATATTACAAACGAAATATATTTTACTAGGAAATTCGACTGGAAAATAAACACTACTATTACTATGGAGGCCAAATCCGATGGCAACTATGGTAGTGATTGTTGTTTGCAAGTAATAAGATAACAGCTGTTAGATATTAAATTCAATATTCCAAACTAAAACATCCAGTTCAGTTTAAGAGGGTATTCAAGGAAGATGAGAAGAAACAGACATTACGTACCAGGTCGGAGGAATATCAATTACAACAATCGACGAAAACAAAGACCTATTGGGCAAGGAGGAAAGCTCAGCAAATGTTGATTCCACGTGGGCCTAAGTGACCCATTAGCACATAATAATAATAATAATAATAATAATAATAATAATAATAATAATAATAATAATAATAATAATAATAATAATAATAATAATAATAATTCAAAGGAGAAGAATAAATAATGAAATTAAATTAGATATCGCCATATACTAACTGTGTAAATCAGTTGGATGGACTGGTGCACCCATACCAGCCCTGTTTTCTTACATAATGTTACATCAGTAATAATAATAAATCTCATCGACGCCAGAATTTCCGCTGTAAAACTATATAAAACTAGCATATTCACCCGCCCTTCGCACAGGATTAGATAATCGATTCACGATTCCTTCACGAATTTATGCGAAGTTACATGCCTGTATTGAAACGTTATGCGGAATGTTAAACTGATATTCTTCTACGAAAGCACATGGCAGAAACGTGAGGTACGATAAAGCTGAACAATGTGGAGATAGAATGAGGACGATCACAGGGTTTATTGAGCGGTACACTTCCTGGTCCGAAGTTGTGCGTAATTCTCTGTAACCCTCGGTTACACATTCTTGTTGATCTGAAACCGGCAGTGGTGAATTTTATTGTTTGTTTACTTGTAGGTATTTTATTAACCGTTAATTATGTGTGAAGATAATTTTATAGATTTCGTTATTGAGACGATCAAAGATTAAGAACTATTTTGTAGTTCAGAAGTTATTGTAATTGTTTTTAACTTCAAGTCTTATAGATTATCCTGTTTCTCGTTAATCAAGCTAATGTCGGTAAATTTGGACACCTTCTTCATAACCACATTTCACCATGCCTACGCAACTGAACTGGTACTTAAACGGCATCCAGGGTGCCACAGTACAACTCAGCGACCGCGGAAATATGCTGGAATATAACACGTACATCCATAATCTTGGTAATTTTGGACATTCCTTTTTTCACCCCTTCTTAACCTCAATTCCGACTGGGCCTGAAGTATGACTTAAACGGCATCCAAAGAGTTACGGTGTTAGGGGAGTCCGTCCCCCACAGTCATTTATTGTTTGTTTGTTCGTTTGTTTGGTTGGTTTTGTTCGTTTGTTTGAAAGCTGTGCTGGAACATACATTCATCCATAATCTTGGTTATTTTGGATATTTTCTTTTCCACTCCTTCTCACCCCCTTACCAATGCGGGTGAACTTGGACTTAAACGACATCTGGAGTTTCAATATTCATCACAGCGATGCAGAAAACTATGGATTCTACTTTAATATTAGTAGTTTTCTATTCCTTTTGTACTTAAAACCTTTTCACTCCTGCTGAGATGGGTACACTCACACACACACACACACACACACACACACACACACACACACACACACACACACACACACAAATCCATGTGCCAGTTTGGACTATTTTCAGCCTTTCTCACCCCCCATGCCGATGGGGACTGAACTTAGACTTAAACGACATGCGGATTGTCACTGTTTATCTCAGCAACCTCGAAACCTATAGCTTCGTCACTATTTTCGATTATTTTTTATATGCCACCCCCTCCCGACCACATCCTCTAGGGATGGCTCACACCCACAGTGCTTTCTTCAAGACAGTCATATGTGTAGCAGAATCTCTCCTTGACCTAGCCTACAATTACGCACGTGCCTAATTCGAACACCAGGCCTGGATTCTACTGCAGAATCATTGAGCTGACGCCGTGATTACTGCTGGTCATTTCTTCATCCATTTCCTAGAGCGGGGATGTTTGATGCCAATGTCTCCAAAACATTTGGTTTTAAGCCCTTAAAACATGGTTTTCAGCGCCCGTAGTGCCTCATCGAGTTTTATTCTACCCGTCGTGAGACTTAAAAAGAGCTTTGTCTTGTGCGTGTACGACAAATTGAATATTTCGCCTATATTAATGTGCCAAAGGGCTTCTTTTCTCTCACACTCCTCGAACGCCTTTGGAAGTCGGTGAAAAAGTTATATTTAACAATATAAAATATGGCCTATAGCACTTGGGGATAATGTATCTTTCTATTGATGAAATAATTTTTAGAATCGGTCCAGTAGTTCTGGAGATTACCTCCAGATATACACAAACTCATAAAATTCGCTTTCTCTCTTTATTATATTACTCGCAAATGTACCCGTGCTTCGCTACGGTATTCTATATTGTCGGCTATACGGATTTTTTCGTAAATTACTATAAAGGCAGTGAGTAAAATTATCGTCGTTGCTGGGACAAAACCTCCTATGTGATAATATTTTTGGATATACACTGACCCGCAGCACATACATTATGAAGAGCGAGAATGCCTCGACACTATTCACACAATATTGCACCTTAGATGACAGAACCTTACCGGCCAAAGTTCTAAGCTAAAATATTTCATATAGGAGGTTTTGTCCCGGCAGCGACGTTATATTAAATTGAATGTCTCTGAGCGCTATCCGAGAAACAAAACAGGGAGGACGCTATACGTTGATTCCAAGTAAGGTAGGCGTTGGGGAAGTTTTGAGGATAATGACAGGCAACATTTCCTACTGTCAATCACAAACGAGTTCGGGCGTTGGCAATTGCCATTTACAATTGAGATGAGCGCTTTCGTAAGAAAAATCACGGTATGATATTTCAGTAAAAGGCTATGTCTTTAAGTGAAACAAAAACGCCTTACTGAGTTCTTAGTGAATGTTACCTCCGGGCGAGTTGACTGGGCGGTTAGGAGCGCGCAGCTGTGAGCTTTCATCCGGGAGATGGTGGATTCAAACCCCACTGTAGGCAGCTCTGAAGATAGTTTTCCCACTTTACTAATTAGTGCATAAAGTTGTATGTTGTGTTTTACATGAATTTATCTATACATTTCCACTCTTCATAATTGCATAAAGACGTTCCAACTATCAGAACGTTCATACAGGTGATAGTTTTATTCGCACAGGTCGTCCGATAATCGGACGCTATGCACTCAGGTCAGTACAACACTAGTTACTCAGCAATACGTTGTCCATTAATGTTGCAAGCTAGGGAGTGTTAACTTACCCAATTTACACTGTAAAGTGGACGTATAATTTCTGCGTATATTAATTACACTATTTACGTTTATGTAACCACAGAAGCATTTCGGGTGAAGTCCAAGGTGATCCACTCTTTGCATGCCACTATATTAATTGAACAGCTTTCATTGCGGTACAGGCACTTTGCATACTATTTTTAAGCTGGACCACCTTGATGCACCGCTTTATCTCAATTTGTTCGTAGTTTGTACCAGTAGCGACAACACTGCCGTCATTCCAGCGCACCAGCGATGCACCACCAAAACGCCTGTAGTCATATGACCCCCTTCTTGTTTTTCCTGTCCGCCTTTCTTTAAACGGGGCACTTCTCTGTCTTGTTTTCTTGAAATGTCTCTGTTGCATTCATTCCCAGATGTCTTACCAATTTCAGGGATGCAAAGTAGTTGTCTACGAATATTGTATGCCCATGTTTGATTCAATTCCACCTATATCGGTGAGAAGTAGGACTAGACTAGACTTTCACCAAGTCAAAATTCTTTAAGTTTTCATTTTATACTGCTGTACACACTTGGAAAGCTATCCTACAGCCTTTGGTAGAAAAGAAGTCTAGCGGAATTTAACAATTTTGCGCTTCATCTGATGTGTGTGTGTTGGGCGGAGGGGAGGTGTGGGGGTGGAGGAGGAGACAGGAATACATTCAGTCACTACATGAGATATAGATTGTGATCTTGTCCAAGTCCACTTCTTGTGTGTTGCAATTTGACCTACTGAGGCTTTTGAATTTTCGGCCAGGGATATCGGAAAAAGGAGGTACTGGTCCATCCAACCCTCGGTAAGGGTGTAGTGGCATCACGCGACAAAACTTTTGGTGATCTGCCTCCAGGAGTCTTTGCTTTGGGCATGGTGACTTGCTTGCTGTAAGCTCATCCCGGTCAAGCTTTTGATCTGGTCCATCCATCGTAACCGTGCACGTCCTCTGTGTCTTATGTATGACTCTTTATTTTCGTATGACAGCTTTATTTTGCACGGTTTTCTGTTTTTTTAAGTTTCAACTCTAGGACTTTCAGTAATATTTTGACTACCAGAGGACCTAGCCTTCCATTTTTCATATTCCGTTAAAGCAATTTGCCCTTCATATTTACTCAGAAGTAGGTCTCTACCGAGTTAATATACATTACTCTCATACGCATCTGTCATTATCATCAACCGTTCAGCATCTGTCATCAGGAGATTTGATGTGTTGCTCCTCTCCTAATGTCGGTACTTCCACCCAAATTTCCAATATTTCACTCACCCCCAAACTAGTAACTGAATACAAATGTTTTAGATAATAGGACTCCCTGTGCATAGCGTCAGATTTCCAGGACAGCTATGTTTACAAGCCTCTGTCACATCAATAATAAGACATAACTGACATCTTTATGTGTTGGTAGATTGACAGGATTGTCAGAAATGTGATCTATCGCGAAGTTTACAATTACTGGAAATAATTATTAAGAAAAAAAATCTTGCCTGTTGCTCAAAACTTTGTACTATCTTGCCGCTATGCTCGCAATAAGTGTGATTCAACAATGAATGGTAAGAATGAAGAATGATTTACTCTTAGTTATTGTTAGCTACAGCCTTTCTGAAGCACAAGGAAGTGTCTCAAGCTTAAAACCGTGCATAAATAAAACACAATTTAATTTATATGACTTCCGATTTTTCGGACGCTATGCACTAAAGGGTTAACACCTGGCAGATGGTGGTGCTGTACATTAATTACGGCCATGGCCACTTCCTTCTTACTCCTAGGCATTTCTTATCCCATCGTCGATATAAGACCTATCTGTGTTGGTGCGACGTAAAGAAAAATCTATATTATTGATATTGGTAAAGTATATTTAACCTCGTCTTAATTTCTTGCGTCCAAATTTGATATCCGTGCAAATTGTACTAATAAATATTTCAATTCTTCATTTCACAGTGCTTGCGCAGTTATTAACGTAGAGTAATTTAAAGGGTCCTATATTGACGAAAATAAGGATCATTTTTTCTTACAATGGCCGAACACGATACCATTTGATAATACGGTCACAGTCAGTACCGCCAACATTTCAGCCAGCCTTCGCACAAAGGAATTATAAAGAAATACGATAATTTGACCCTCAGTGAATTGACATACGAGCCCGTATGGTTCCTCCCTTCATTTTCCTTTCTACCGCGTACTCAAGGTCGAGACAGGGCGGCATGTGGGCAAGTACCTTTCCCTTTGTGGGTGTTTGGTTCATGTTAGATCTTCCGTCATCCGATATCTCCAAGTCCCCTCACGCTTTAAATATGTCTATGTGTTATCCCTCCGCATGAATCTGAAGAAAGAAAGAGAGAGTGTAAGCTGGTACTGTGCGGTTTCTGAGGGCTGTACTGATTTCCTTGCCTGTAAAGAATATATCTCGCCGAAGATTTAAATGAACACTAACAATGTACATGAAACAACAACACGATAAACTCTGGAAATGATTAAATAGGAAAGATTTATGTTTCGAAATGGTTCAGAAGGTTGCAACAAAAAACTAATTTGTATGTTGACAGAAATGGATCAGAACTAATTTGAGACCCCCACCACAAATCATCCTAGAATGTATTTCACATTATTCTTAATGGAGTGTCAGACGAACAAAGAAGCCCGTAACTGGTGGCAATGAACATCTACAGACATTTTCAAAACAGCTAACAAATTGTTTCTATTCAGTGGTGTGGTCACAATTTACAAAGATTCATTTTTAATTAATATTATAAATGGCCCGGGAAATATTTGGCCAACCAAGTAAAAGTTGTCCGTTCCCTTATGAAAATCAGTCAGTTCCAAGTAAAGAGGATCAAGTAACATGGAAATGACATCAGGATATTTTTATTACCTCTTATTTTTAAGGTATGTGTATGTGTATTTAATGAACTCGACTGTATGCATTCTTGATCAGTGCAGCAGGAGCGGTTCGTTACTGCAATTTCAGGACGGGCCAGATGATACTATTGTTGTTTCATATTAAATATTGTTTTGTATCTGACATTTATTGTTGCCAATATTGCCATTATCATCATTCCATACAATACAACATTTGAAACAAATTTTAATAAATAGTTCATGCGTTAAAAACTGCACTAAAATGGTTCCTTATCTGCAAGTATAATCTCTTCTCCTGTGTTTGGATGAAGCAATTTTTTTTATCACTTTTGTGTTGAAATTCATGATTTCCAATAATTACTTCATGTAAATGGAAACCACGGCAAATACAGCCTGTGTTGTCGGACAATTAAATTTAACTCCATTCACACGGAACTCACTAACGCACTTGTATGTACTTGGAACATCAGACAAGTGAAACTGTATAAATAGATTTTTTATAAAATCTTAATTTTAACAAGATGTGAAGAATGCTATGTACCTGCCCAAGGACGTGGGGTGGACCGACTTCCCCTAAAACGGTTCTACCTCTCAAACAGAGACAGAAGCAGTAAGTGATATAGAGAGACCTTCTATTTCACTCCAACACAATGTTATGGAGCAGTTTTCTAGGCCCTTGGAGATAAACGAAAATCCTTTCATAGAACAGAAAAATACGCGTGGAAGACAGTGATATGTCGACCGTTTCCTCACCCGGCTACTCACTCCATATACTTTAAACGGAATGTCCTCTATAGTGGCCCTCACTATTACAATACACCGTACGGGACTGTCAGCAACTTAAGCTAGGGGCGGGTTATGGATACGGAATTCTGTTTCGAGATTCGAAGGGAAAATCTAACTTTAAATAAAATATATGCAAAGCAATTTTTAAAGACTTTTAAGAAACAACATTTTTGCAGTACGATCTAACATCCCGGGTGGGCCGTGCCCTTTAGGACTTTAAAGACGCACCGCCCCTAGGCTTCAATAAGCACAACAAAGGATATTTATGTAAGTGAAAAGGCTTTTCTAAGATTAAATGTAGTTCTTCTTCTTCTTAATCTTCTTACCCTCCAGGTTCGGTTTTTCCCTCGCACTCAGCGAGGGATCCCACATATACCGCCTCAAGGGCAGTGTCCTGGAGCTTCAGACTCTGGGTCAGTAGATAAACTGGGGAGGATGACCAGTACCTCGCCCAGGTGGCCTCACCTGCTATGATGAACAGAAGCCTTGGTGGGGGATGGGAAGATTGGAAAGGATAGGCAAGGAAGAGGGAAGGAAGCGGCCGTGGCCTTAAGTTAGGTACCATCCCGGCATTTCCTTGGAGGAGAAGTGGGAAACCACGAAAAAACACTTCCAGGATGGATGAGGTGGGAATCGAACCCACCTCTACTCAGTTGACCTCCCGAGGCTGAGTGGACTCCGTTCCAACCCTCGTACCACATTGAAAATTCCGTGGCAGACCCGGGAATCGAATCCGGGCCTCCGAGAGTGGCAGCTATACACACCAAACACTACACCACAGAAGCGGACTTAAATATAGCTATTTACCGAAATTAGATTTCCGGAGAACGAGAGGTAACTAAGAATTTCAAACATCAAATTAACTTATTTCACATAAAAATAAGTAGGAACTGACAGCTTTTAATTCCGAAATATCTTTGCCGTTCGCCCGTGTTATTTGAATTCCAACAATTACTATTCAGTTGGACGAAGTCACAAATTATAAACATTTCAGAATGAAAAAATGCAATATATCTGAAGTAGCAGCGCAATAAATTACATTTAAATGCTTCAAACCAACAAAATATCACAATACTTGAATTATATAGTAAAATCAATTAATATGTGTAGAATTAGTCTCAGCCTGCAGCTATTTATTGAGGGATGCAGTATATTTGGACTCTTAGCACAGGCTAGAGTAAACTGTAGCTTCCATAAAAGTATAAGTAGCATTTGTGATTTTGACTGTATGGAATCTGCTGAGGTCTGTGTGGTTATGAGTAATGAAATTTGGAGCATGACCAGTGCATCTGAATGTTATGAATGATGATACTCATAGGGTCAGGTGTGCTGCAATAGTACTTCCTGGACCAATGAGGAAAGCAATGGCAAACTAACTCATTTCTCAACATGGTGCCACCATCTGGTTTCCCTGTTTCCCAATATCAGCACACAAAATTTGCTGTTACGTTATGACCAATCAGAGAGCATTTAGACATCATGACCTCGTATTAGGTAGCTTTAGTAGCCACTAGAAACTTTTAGATAGCCATGATCAAAAGGTTTGAAGAGTTGTTTTAACTATTTAAAATTTAAATTAGTCCGTCTCTCTGGTGTAGTGGTTAGTGTGATTAGCCGCCACCCCCGGAGGCCCGGGTTCAATTCCCGGCTCTCCCACGAAATTTGAAAAGTGGCGCGAGGGCTGCAACTGGCTCCACTCAGCCTCGGGAGGACAACTGAGTAGAGGGGGGTTCGATTCTCTCCTCAGCCATCCTGTAAGTGGTTTTCCGTGGTTTCCCACTTCTCTTGCAGGCAAATTCCGGGATGGTACCTAACTTAAGGCCACGGCCAATTCCTTTCCTCTTCCTTGTCTATCCCTTCCAAACTTCCAATCCCCCCACAAGGCCCCTGTTCATCATAGCAGGTGAGGCCGCCTGGGCGAGGTACTGGTCATCCTCCCCAGTTGTATCCCCAGACTCAGAGTCTGAAGCTCCAGGACACTGCCCTTGAGATGGTAGAGGTGGCATCCCTCGCTGAGTCCGAGGGAAAAACCGACCCTGGAGGGTAAACAGATTACGAACGAACGAACGAAATTTAAATTAACTTTGGCAAAATGTTAAAAAGAGGTTTTACTGGATTTCTAAGGGCTAGTTTGTTGTTGGTCGTTATTCTGTGAAGATAGAACGGAACTGTACTGAAACTACAGACATATCCCACGCTCCAGTTAACTTATAGTTGGCTGATGTGTGCTTTTGAGTTTTTTCGTTGGAAATTTATGCCGCATTTCACTTGAGATATTTAGAATTGATAGAATATCATCTCTCAACTCCAGAGGATATAAGCGGACAGTACTTAAACCATTTCTTTTTCACGGGTGACAGTTTGAATGTTAAATTAAATTCCATACATTAAAACACGGAGTTTCAGGCTGTTGAACAGGGAGTATTCTCAAAAAAGGGATTTATGAAAATAATACGCATTTCTAGGCATGAAAATTTTATATTGTTTGTTACAATTCGGCTCAAAGTGGACGATGAGCTTTAATTCTCACGTTTAGTAGTTACAGAAATAAGTGGGCGTTTTAGTAAATATCCTGAGGTTTCTTTTATGAGGATGTAACCAGCCTCGGGATGAAGACGTAACATACGGATAGAGTTAATATATTTTGGATATTTAAATAACTTCATTCTGACCACGAGAAATGTTTCCAACTGATTCCAAGTAATAATTTGAAGGTATATCGTCACCGCTCTGCAAAAACCGCGAACGTGACAATGCTCTTCCTATCCTCCAAACCATATATTTGATATACAGTCCATCAGAACAATTCTCGTTAAGATCATTTTCCTACTCGGGTGTGTAAATGAAAATGAACCTTTCTGTACGGTACTGTAGGAATGTATGTTTGCATGATATATTTATGCATTCGTAAAGTATGATGCAGTTTAGGTTAATTATCTTTTACACATGCGCAAAGGGAAATGAGCTCAATAAAATTGTTCTGATGGACTGCATATCAATATGTGACTGGTTGGCAGGACCACTCTTAAGGGAAATAATTGATAGGAAGAACATTGTCAAATTATAATCCCACATTTCCACTTAGAGACTTTGAGTCCCTTTGTAGGGAAGGGTTGTAGTTCTTCAAGATTACAACAGGACAGCAGGTGTTTTCCTCGTTCTTATTCAATTTCAAAATTTCCATTTCATTATCTTTATTCCGTATGCGATAAGTATTTTATTAATTAATTCTTAGAAACAATATACCAACTGTACAATTACTTCACTGAGATAAAATCTGTCTCTGAGTGGTATTGTATCTATAAATAAACGAAATATAATGGGACTTTGAAACTTACAAAATAATACAGTCATTTATTTATTTATTTATTTATTTATTTATTTATTTATTTATTTATTTATTTATTTATTTATTTATTTATTTACGGATTGCACCACAATATGAACTTTTCTGGACAATGAGTATCCAGGCTACATGTAAATGAGCCAATTAAAAGGGGAAGGATACAGACAGATATCTAAAAATTTCAAATGTATTCAATCGATTTAACCGTCAAGGAGAGAAATTTCTTCGGGTTGCGGGGACACACTCAAATGGGGATGTCAGGATGATATGCCGAACAGTATAATGTTAGGCATCGCATGGGCAGCCCGATGAGTAGGTCAAACTCCATTCATTTATACGGTACAGCTTCGGAAGTTCGTCCGTATTCTGCTAAGGATAGAAGAAATGTCCCCGCTTAATCAAATTCTGATCTCGTTAAGATTAGCCATTAGCTATTCATATGTTTGACCTTAAATCTATTACACTGACTTCACTTTATGCATATTCTGTGCGATTTCTAGTAGAAGGCAACAGGACGGAAGCCAGTTCTCATCGATGGTAGCATGTATTCATTTACAGGAAGGTCAGAAACAACAATATAAACTCTAAACTCCGTTACGAGCACACATTCACGTTCATAGATGGAGGTGCTATTTAGCTAAGGATGGACGGCCATTAATTTCCGGTGTTCCTAAAATGCAAATTGTCTGGTAAAGTTGGGTGTCAATAAGCCAGATGTGAGAACTGTTAATAATCACAAATAAACGGAATACAACAATGATGAAGGGAAACGACTTCAGGTTTGCATGGCTCCTTTATGGAGGTGAACATTACCAGGATATGGGTAAGATAATAAAAGTACACCATGTATAATATAAAAATATATTTTATTCAACTATGCATTTATATAATCATTTAACCAATCACGGCGTGACTCTTTACGATTCCAGCGCCATAAGCAAGAGGAGCGGCAACTACACCAGGGGCTGCTACTACTGCAGGAGCAGCAATGGCAGCAGGTGCGGCGTAGGCGAGAGGGCCAGCGGCTATAGCAGGTCCAGCAGCAACCACAGCTGGGGCGGCGACTCGGGCACCGAGGTAGCCGGGGTTAGCGAGGGCCACAGCCACCAGAGCGAGGAAGACGAACTGTGAGGAAATATACAAATATAATTATGTAGTCGGAATGAACTCTACCCAGGCACATTTCTAGCTATGTTGCTAGGACGTTTTTAAGAATCCTCTTTACTTCACACCAACACAGATAGGTCTTTTGGCGACGATGGGATAGGGAAGGGTGAGGATTGTAAAGAAAGCGACCGTAGCCTTAATTAAGATACATCCCGAACATTTGCCTGGTGTGAATATGAGAAACCATTTTCAGAGATGCCGACAACGGCTTTCGAACCTACTTTCTCCTAAATGCAAGCTGATGGCTACGTGACCAAACAGCACAGCCACTATATTGCTAGAAATATCTATTATCTCAATTCACTGAGTGTTGAATAACCATATCTCTGGGAGTATAGTTTATTTTTATACTATTTAGTGCAGTTTATAATATGCACCGTATGTACTTCCTATTTAAATTATTGGAGTTAGTTTTCGGCAAGACTTGTGAATGTCGTTAATGTAAAAATAATTCGATGAGGCATTCAAAATGGTTTATATACAACACAATGCGCTCAACGTCCAACACTGCAAAAAAATTGATAATTTTTAACGGAGAATATCTTCCTAATAAAGCCTGGTGTTGGTCATTCGAATTGAGCCCGATGAGCTATCTGCATGTTTGTCAGGATAGGGCCTTACCCAGTATAAATCTAATGATGAAAACGATGCATTTACTCAGACCTCAAGCCAGTGGAAGTATTCCGGGAATAGAACCTGGGATCTATTATATCAAAATCAGCATGATTAACTGTTATCCACCGAGCCATACAAATGGTTTGATGAAACACTAATAATGCTTCAATATTAGTGAGGGGGGAGGGATTTTAAAACTTTTCTGCCATTCTTATAGGAAACTTATTTCGAAATATTTACAAAAATTGTTGAATTTCTATAGAAATTCACAGTTATCGTTTTCTTTCTTCTTGTGTATTCAGTTCCTTGTACTTTCATGCTATAACGTGTTAGAGTTATTCTCACATATTGGTTGTAAACTTGTGCTTGAAAACTCATTTTTCTCCGTCATCAAGGTGCTACTTCATAATTAACATTTCGAGACTAATTATGTGATCAAATTGGATATAAGTTTGCTGATTACAGTCATCAAACAATAATATTTGTTAGACTGTTTTGCCGAAATGTACGGAAGTTAAGATATGTTTTGTTTGAGTCCGAGATTGATCATTATGGTGCTTGTTTGTTCATTTGTTTGTTTGTTTGTTTGTTTGTTTCGTTGGTTGGTTGGTTCGTTGGTTGGTTGGTTGGTTGGTTGGTTGGTTGGTTGGTTGGTTGGTTGGTTGGTTGGTTGGTTGGTTGGTTGGTTGGTTGGTTGGTTGGTTGGTTGGTTGGTTGGTTGGTTGGTTGGTTGGTTGGTTGGTTGGTTGGTTGGTTGGTTGGTTTTTCTCCCGTTTTCTGCTAACGTATCATTCCAGAGGTTAATTTGATTCTGAAGAATCATCACCCCAATAATTAAAGGTAAGGGCAGGGCAAAGTAACTCAGATGATAGAATTCTAGCATGAAGTATACTGTGTACGTGAGCAGTAGGTCACAGTAATATTTCATTCAGCACTGAGCCAGCGAAACGTCGCCACCTGTGCGTGCAACGACCCAATGTGTACTCACTAACACCAAGATATCGTTAATGAATATCATCTACACTTCGTCAGCTACCATATATCCACAGGCATAAATGAGGCTTAAATAATGTAAGCTGAAATTTTCTAATCGTTTATGAAAGGATAATGCAACGTTACTATATCCATTAAGGGATTTCAACAGGCGAAAGTGGTTATTGGTATTTAGTATTAATATAACACTTTGCTTTCGGCTCTGAATTTATGTGTATGTAGAGAAACCGGAATATCATCCAACTTACCAGCTTGAACATGGTTGGTGAGTGCTTGTGATTTCTTAAAGAACACAGTACCTACTGGGACCGTGTCCAGGGTTTATATACCAGATATGTTGGGTGGAGACTGCCTAGTTTGTCCGTGACAGAGGAACTTTGCGAGGTCGACGCGCTACACTTCCTTACCTCGTGACCTCCATGGTGGACCTTATCTGTGTGTGTGAAGTAATAAATAGCATTATTTCGAGCAATACCTAAATAATATATCTTGTCTTCATTTCATTGTTGTACCTCTCCTTAAAAAGCTGTTCGTTCCTCGGTGTAATGAAAGTCCTATACTGAAGAGCTTAATTTAATTCAAATCCTATATCATTCCCACATTTCAAATGCCATTTGGAAACTTAGGTTGTTACACAGCGATTTTTCATGGATATTTCGGTTATTGTAGTCACTTTGTTACTGAAAGTGTGATGTTGATTGTTGTGTCTTGAGTTTATAATTAACAGGTCAGCGGTCTTATTAGAACAAAAAGGGAGAAGAGGGCTTGCTACTTTTGGGAGGGCTAGCTTACTACTTGAAGGAAACGAATGGCTATAGAAAATCGAAGATTGAAAGGCAACCTACATATTTGCAAAAATAACCGTTGGGACTGAAACAGACAAATGAAATCACCGACCTGAAAAATACAGGAGGGATGAAGGAGAAGATTTTGGCAGAAGGAAGGTTAAAATAAGCCTTGATACTGCAAGCTTAGTCCTAGTGACTGTGACGTCTAAAGATATGACCATCTCGGTGGTTAATTCGAGTATTCCTATTTTACTAAAAAAGGGGAGTGATAGGTTGTAAGTATGGTCCCATTCGAGCATTGGCTTTTTGTAATTAAGAATGGCATCGCTGAAAAGTGTTCTTCAAGAAAAGCATCAAGACACCTGGTTTTCTGGTCAATAAATGTGGGAATTATGAAATAAAATGTCACTTTCTTGTCGTTTGAATCCTATGTGAAACTAGAGTTTCTGTCACGGTATCAATAGGCACTGGTTTGTTTGAATTTCACTTTGTTTTAGATTTTCCTTGTATAAATAGGCCACATGTGAAGAATTGAATGTAACTAAAATGTACTGGTAATAGATATTATGGCCATGGGCTGGGTAATTTCTATAAGTATACACTATATTCAAACTCCTTGTGCAGCTTACATATTGGAAATATTGGCGAAGTATTGATGCACTGTCAAATCGTATCTCTTATTCTCATGCCCATATTACTTAATATACGCGAAAACTAAGTCAACACGTATAAATGATATATCAATCGAAAAAAAATTCACTTCGGTTTGTAGATACTGTTGTGTTTTAATGAATATTTTAGCTGAAAGAATCGTAAAAATATGAAGATATGATATTTACCGATGGGCATATTTCACGAACTCTCTATGATATATCGTCGCTGCCGGGGAAAAACCTCCTATGTGAAATATTGCAGCTTAGAACTTTGACCGGTAAGGTTCTGTCTTCTAAGATGCAATATTGCGTGAATACGGGCAAGGCATTCTCGCTCTTCATAATGTATGTTCTGCGGGTCAGTATATCTCCAAAAATATTATCACATAGGAGGTTTTGTCCCGGCAACGACGATATACTGTTAGCTCAATATCGAAGCTCGGAAGAAAAGCCTCTATACGTTCGTCGAAAAATCGATGAAATCTTCTTTCTTCCTTTCATCCTCAATTAAAACGTTTTCACGGGAAACCGATGTCGTTTCCAAATTTGGCTCACCAAAATTTATGCTTCAAAATACTTCTAAAACATTCTCAATGTTTTTGGATTTCATCAATGGGCAGAGAAAATCGGGCGGGATTTTTGAGTCCTGAATTTTGGCGGCTGTTAACTTCTGAATCGTTCATCCGATTTCGGCCTCCTTTGTGTCGTCTTGGACCCTTTTGTATTCTCCTTCAATCAGTTCGACGGAATTTTTTAAAAATTTATCGCAGTTACAAATCTCCAATACCATTCTGATGTTACATTTACTTAAGGTAAAAATGCTTAATGTCCGCCTCTGTGGTGTAGTGGTTAGCGTGATTAGCTGCCATCCCCGCAGTTCCGGGTTCGATTCCCGGCTCTGCCACGAAATTTGAAAAGTGGTACGAGGGCTGGAACGGGGTCCACTCAGCCTCGTGAGGTCAACTGAGTAGAGGTGGGTTCGATTCCCACCTCAGCCATCCTGGAAGGGGTTTTCCGTGGTTTCCCACTTCTCCTCCAGGCGAATGCCGGGATGGTACCTAACTTAAGGCCACGGCCGCTTCCTTCCCTCCTCCTTGCCTATCCCTTCCAATCATCCCATCCCTCCACAAGGCCCCTGTTCAGCTTAGCAGGTGCGGCCGTCTGGGCGAGGTACTGGTCATTCTCCCCAGTTGTATCCCCCGGCCAAGAGTCTGAAGCTCCAGGACACTGCCCTTGAGGCGGTAGAGGTGGGATCCCTCGCTGAGTCCGAGGGAGAAGCCGAACCTGGAGGGTAAACAGATGATGATGATGATGATGAAAAATGATTAATATTTGAAAGGCTGAAATTCGATATTCCGCACGCGGGAATTAACCTTTCCAACCGTTCATCAACGTTTAACTTCAAAATTATTCGAACCTATTTTTACACTTACAAAGTTTATTACATAACATGGTAAATTTAGATGCGATTTTCAATGGTATAAAATACAATCACAAGAAGTATACCTTTGTAAGTGCCAATCAGAACAAACAGTAGCTCATTTAGTTTCCTATTTTCCACTACAAGCTAACAATAGGACCTATTTTCAGGACACCTGAGTTTGTGCAATTTAAACGTTTTCCCACCAGTTTCTGATATATTTGTGCTTTCACCTGTTTCTTAGATAAGGTTTCTAACTCACTGTAAATATTCTCTGCAGTCATTTTTGCACTAGGTATGCATGAATAATACTTAATATTGTATTCTAATGAACTATAGCCCTAACATACCTTTTAGATAAAGTAGGGATACCTTCGTTGCAGAATAAATATTAAGAAAAATAATAATAGCAATAATAATATTCTTACGTACACAAAAGCACGAATCCGGTATCGGAGATTCAATGCGTTGGTTTCTAATAAATTATTTCTTGCCTGAATGTGATAGTTCAATAGCTTAAACGTACCATGCCTAACAGTACCTTTCTTAACACAAGAGAGACACGTGCTGAAGCTTCTCATGGATTTACTGGTATAATCCACTTACTCGAATTCGCTATGACCTTAAGCTTATGAAGGATGTGGAATTAGTAAGGGAAATGCAACCTGCATTGTGACAAAGTCACGAAGTAAAAGTGTAAAGAACTCTAAATGTTTCTAAGTCGAAAACAAAAATTCGACTAAGCTCAAGTTCTGAGAAGTTCTTCAAGTTAAGAAATGAAATTGTGAAGGAATACTTCAATATTAACGTAGCCCGGGAAGCTTTCAAGATATAAGGAATCAGAACAAGGATCAAGTAAAATGTTCTGCATGGAGCTATGTGGAGCTAAGATCTAAACACTGAGGAAAAATTTGGAGAAGGAATGTAGTCATGGAAAATAATGTTAACGAGTAAGTGGGTCGAATAAGGAAGGCGGCTTTGATGAAACGGAATGGGTGATATGGAAAACTACTACAAATGAGGACAGAAAATATTTTATTATTTTCTTTAAACCAATAGAGAGATCACCGAGAACAGTATACTAGAGGAGAAAGGTAGTTAGTAGATATCCTGGAAGGACTTTTGATCGCGATTAGACGATATACTGGTAGATTTAACAATCAGTTGAAGGATAATATTAAGACACCTAAACAGAAGTGAAGATATCAGCAGGAGATGCAACTTTTATATCTACTGTTTGAATAACTTCTTAGGGCAGAGCATCATTGTATAACAAGTTACAATACACAAACGTGTCCAATATTCGATACCAAATTTTTCTCGTATTAAACCTAGCGTGTAAGTCCGTTTCAAATGTCGTATATGGACTAATTAGGCCCATGTGTATATCGGCTTCGAACAGTTGTCCATCTAAAGCTATTTGTACACGGTCGTAATATTTAGGTCTGATAAGTGTTGAATATAGGTAGTCTCGTCTTACCGGAAAAGTAACCGATGATACCTCGTTTGCACAGCAACATACCAACTTAACGCTGAAAATTTAAAAGTCAGTCGAAGCCTAGGTGCAGGCATGTACATTACTCTGCGGAAGATCAGGATAAGGAATATATAAGGATGGGAAAATGAACAAATACATGGAGTGGCCGAAAGTCATGGGAAGGGGTGTGCCATTAGAAAATGTGCTATGTGTGTTCTCTGAGCGTTGTGGTTAGTTGCGGCGTAGCTGAGCAGTCTCTTACAGACACCAGTGTCATGAACACTGCGAGTTAACCGACCTTGAATGTGGAATGATCATCAGCGCGCGGTGGATGTGTCACAGCATTGCGGAGATTACGCGCCAATTTGGGTTTCCGAGATCAGCAATGTCGAGGGTGAATCATCAACATCGCGGAGAGAAAGTTACCACCCACCATTAACCGCCGCACTGGAAGACTACATGTGTTAACGAACCAACACCACGTCGCCTCCGCAGAACCATACTGAGCGCTCGACGGGCTATTGTGAGTCAGACCACCGTCAAGTTGAATGTGGGGAGTCAGGAACCCATTTCTACCAGGACTCTAAGGAGGCAAATGCACCGCATAGGACCACCAGCCGACAACAAACCCGTGTTCCTTTGCCGATACCTCGACACAGAGCTCAGCGACATGTATGGGCCAACTTTGGAAATGGATCACGGAACAGTGGTGGCGTGTGGTCCGATGAATCCCAGTTCCAATTGTATCGAGCTTATAGGCGTGTCAGCATGGTTGTATCCAGACAGGAGGTGGTTCAGTTCTGCTCTGGGTGACGTTGTCATGGTCACAATTAGGCTCCATTGTCTGGCTGCAGGGAGCGCTGGGAGGCGCTGGTTATGTGGACATTCTTTCAGACCATCTGTATCCCTTTCTGGCCCTAGAGTACCCTCATGGAGATGAAATATTTCAACAGGAAAATGCGCCATGTCACCGCACTCTAGTGGCACGCAGGTGGTTGGAGGAGCACTCCAGAAACAACCGTGTACTATCTCTCCGGAATCCATTGCTCTTAATCCAATCGAGCATTTATGGGATGCTGTCGATGCTGGTATACGCTCCATGATACCCGCACCAACTACACAAAACCAGTTGAGACCAGTCTGTTGTGGGTAGCAGTGCAAGAAGCGTGAGTCCAAATCCCTCCAAAACGATTCCAACACCTTGTAGAGTCGATGCCTCTCTGTATTGCTGCCGTTTCGAAGGCTCGCGGAGGAGCAACTCGTTATTAATATCACATGATTTTCGGCCAATCAATAGCCGAAGTAATGAATGCAGTCGAATGAAGTCAGGTGATCCCTGAAATATCAGATTACAAACTTTATAAATGGTTCGGATAATAATGGCAAGGAAATATTTAGATTTATACAATAACAATATATGCTGGTGCAGCGGTGCAGGGGTAGCGTACCTGCCTCTTAACTGGAGGCCCTGGGTTCGCTTACCCGTGAAGTCAGCGATTTTTACCTGGATCTGATGGCTGGTTCGAGGTCCAATCAGCCTACGTGATAACAATTGAGGAGCTATCTGACAATGAGGTTATGTCCGCGGTCTAGGAAGACAGGAATAACGGGCGAGAGGATTGGTCGTGCTAACCACGCGACATCTCATAATCTGCAGGCCATTAGGCTCAGCAGTGGTCACATAGTATGCTATGGCCCTTCGTGGCTGTTGCAGAATTTGGGTTTGTTTTATAATAACAAGGAATTTCGACGTAGTTACGAATAATTATTATAACCACTCAAGGATGAAAATATACAATGTATAAATTAGAGCACGTATTGCAGCAGGAACAGAATTGCATATTCTCCAATAAACCGAAGTATCGCAGTACTGAATTACGTAGGAAAATTCATTCAGAATAATAGAATTATATAAGGCTGTTGCATTTTCTTGGTGGGTGCAATATATTTCAATCTGTCTCTTGCCACGCCTAGAGTAAAATAGAGTCAGTCACATTTATGGCTCTGAGGAAGCTCTGGGGTATGTGTGAAGCTGAGCGTGACTAGTGCGTCTGAATATTACGAAAGTTTTTACTTACAGGGATGATCGTCCTGCAATAGCACTTTCTAGCTCAGTGACGAAAGCAAAGAAAAATTAACTTCACATTTTGCTGATATGGGAATTTGCAGTTTTCTACTATTGCATATATGCGGTGGTTCTTTGTGATTAAGATGAGAATATTTAGACTTTTAAAGTTCTGTTTTTGGTACCATAACTAAGAACTAGAACCGTAAGCGTTAAAAACAGGCACGATCAAAAGCTTAGTGTACTCATAATTAACTTGGCCTGGTTAAATATTTTAAGAATAAATTGTCTCCTATACAACTTTAAACGGAAATTTGAATTATATTTCGAAGTGCTAGTTTCGTTCTGAGGGTAATTCTGTGAAGATATAGAATCAGGCATATTCAAAGAGAAATGATACTCTTCAACTTCGGTAAAGTTGACTACTGTGTATTCTTCAACTTTTCTAATGTAAATTTAGACCTCTCTTCACTTAGGATATTTTAAATTGAGATGATGACCTCTAAACCTCAGAGGATGTGAGTACACCATATTTAAATGAGGCCATTTCCATGAGGGAAAGCTGTAATACCGTGGACTATGAAATTACAAAGAAGAAGTCATGCATTGGTTATACGTCGTCCGAACCACGATTCCTTTTCGGAATCTTCCTGAATTTGGTCCAGAAGGCTTAGGCCATATCTCTGTGAATTTCAAACAGGCCACGTCTATATTCTACACCACCTACAATGCTTTCTCCAGCAGCAGTCACTGGATTACAGTGATAATATGAGAGACGGGAGTGTATAAACCGTATTTCAACAACGCCGAATAATAAACATTATGAAGTGCCATTATTTTTCTATTCACCGCAGCAAGTTGCCAGATATTTGGGCAAGTACTTGCAGTTCCACACACTGATTCTATGTAGCAGAACACAAAGAGTACCACTTGGTCCGCTACTCATTTCGACGATCATACTTGGCCTGTTACACACTGGTTACCAACGAGATAAATTTCATCAAAAATTAAAATAAAATGAAATTTAAATACTTTAAACATAACATTTTATATACTTTATTACATATTTATAGCATTATAGGCACTTATTATTTCCAAAAACGACATAACTCGATAAAAACGCATTTTGAACTTTACTTTGCACATTTAGCAGTTGTAGGAACAAACACCCAATTCAGGAATTAATATCGGCTTGTTTATGAGGATTCATCCACCCTCCAGGGTTATGAATTAACAGACGGACAAAAGGAATATACTTTGGATATTTTAATAACTTCATGCTATTTGACGAAGACCTCAAGTTAAAAATTTGGAAGTTGAAGTTTTACATCTTCAAATTACCATCCCGCACTTCTTCTTGGGGACTTTTGAGTCTCCTTTGAGGAATGGTTGCACTGGATATTTTAATAAAGTCATGCTATTTGACGAAGACATCAACTTACAAATCTGGAAGTTGAGGTCTTACTGCTTCAAATTATCATCCCGCACTTCTTCTTGGGGACTTTGAGTCCCTTTCTGAGGAATGGTTGTACCTTTTCAAGACTACAACGAAAGGTTAGGTGTGTAGGTATTTTACTCGTTCTAATTCTATGTCAAAATATCCATTTCATTATTATTTTCCACAATGCAGTAAATAGTTTATTCATTACGAATCATTAGTAACAATGGGTCAAGTGTGCAATTACTTTACTGAGGTTCAATCTATCCCAGAGTGGTATTGCCTCTATAAATACAAGAAATTCTATAGAAATTTCTCTGTTACACATAAATTAAATTATTTACTTGGAGTACGGCTACCATCACATCATGAAGTATGCAATTTTTGTTGGGTAAATTTATGTCCCGTTTCACCCAAGACATTTGAAATTGAGGGAATGTCGCCCCAATTTATGAGGATATGAGCGGACAGTAGTTATAAGGGACCATTTCCACGCGTAACATCTCTAATTCTGTGGCTCATGGAGTACCAAATAAGACGTTATCTGTTTTGTTCTCATTGATGTTAGGGACGTCTTCATTCTCAGGAAAGTCTGCGTCAACAATTATTGTAAACTAGCAAATGTACCCGTGTTTCTCTACGGTATTCTACATTGTATACGGATTTCCCCGTAAATTACTATAAATTCAGTGAGTAAGACTATATTAAATTGCACCTAAAAACGGACTTCGCCATCAGTCGACGCGCTCAGTGTTCTACACGGTTGGTCCTGTAACATTTTCCCGTATCTCCTGTATTTATGGGTTGGATTCAGTTATTCATTAAATGGGGTGAGATTTGGTCCAGTTTTCACATACTACTTAATCTTTTGATACCCATGTGGCCGTGGAATCACAAAATTTTGCGAACATATTGCCACTGGTCATGTCAATGTGCCTGCCCAATGTCATGATTACATCTTTCCTATAAGTGTGCAAAACAATAACATACACGTGTAAAAAGTACAACATTAACTTGAACTCAAGAAATGCCGTACTATTTTACGAATAAGGGATAGGGATACGACCAAATGTCATAAGCTCAAACTTGTAGATCTCTCCAAATTGAAACGCGATCTTTTGTGATGCGACTTACCGTTTAGCCACCAATTATTCCGAAATGAAAATCTGCACCGTCGTTAAAATTGTATCCATATTTCGAAATTTTCCTGGGCTAAAAGTTATACATTTGCATGGCTTGGAAGATGTATTTCCTCCAAGAAAAGATTGTCCACGTTTCGGGATTAAAACTCGCATGCATACGGAGTAATTAAGGAAGAAAGTAATACAGTTGAGAAAGTTGAAATTAACAGAATATAGGATTATAACTGAGGACAACGGGATGAGTACAAATATGTAAATTCTAAGTGAATGTATTGGAAAATCAAATGCCCCTAAATAAATTATGCTGACATGAGTTATGGATATAAGAAAGCGGTAACAGAGGAGAAATTGACGCACAGGGATTCTTAGGTAAAGAGATGAGAAGATGGCTAATGGTGTTATTACTGCCATGGTAACCTGTAGGTTCATTGTCGATCTGTCAGCCACTCAATGCAGAGCATGATGCCTGCAGAAAATAGTAAATTTCTCCGTCATTTGTAGAGTAAGGTAAATTATGAACATAACGAAAGTTGTTTATAATGAAGGTTCGTTTCACATACGGTCTACGGAGTTTACAAAAAATCAATAGTATAACAAAAAATGGAGGAAAACCGTTCCGACATTCCTATAAACCCCCATCTATTCAAAGATGTTAATATAATATGCACATCGAAACCTTCCTTGGGTTGAGTGTAATCTAAATATGAAGTTTGGTTGAGATCTATCCAGCCGTTTCGCTGTTATGGTGGAACAAACAGACAAACAAACAGACCAGCAGACATACAGACAGACAAACAAAAAGACACGAAAAATAAAAACCACCGATTCGGCCTTGAGTTGACCTAAAACGGATAAATATCTGAAAAATTGGCAAAACAAACCAAATTACAGACAGCGGGCCACCTCCAACTTTATTTATATAGATAAGTATGGACACATGGACACGTCTAGCAGTGCAGACCTTTATTTCGAGAGTTACTGCTTTGAAACTGTACGACATATCTACAAGTGGACTTCACCGTCAGACGCTTCTTTCAGCGTTCTACATGGCTGGTCCCATGACATCTTCTCGTATCTCCTATATTTATGGTTTGATTGAGTTAGAGTCATTGAATGAGGTGGAATTTTGTACAGTTTTCACATACTACTCTCTATTTTTTGTACTCATGTGACAGCTAGAATCATAAATCACATGGCCACTGGTCATGTCAATGTGCGAGCCAAATGTCATGATTCTATTTTCTATTTTCTATTGTGCCAAATGATGACATATACGTGTAAAAGAACAAAATTAACTTGAAATCGAGAAATACAGCTCTATTTAACTTATAAGAGATAGAAATACGACAAAAAGTCATAGGACCAAAGTTGTAGATCTCTAAAAAATGAAAAGCGATTGTGCTTTCCGATTTGTGATACTACTTACCTATTAGCCACCAATTATCCCGAAATGAAGGACTGCACCGTCGTTAAAATTGCTTCCATATTTCGATATTTCCCGGGACCAAACCTTATACATTTGTATAGCTTAGAATATTTCCTCAAAGAAAAGAGTATCCAGCTTTCGGGATTAGCAGTCGCATGCATACGGAGTAATTAAGGAAGCAAAATAATACATCAAAGAAAGCTGACATTAATAGAAAATGGGTTATAACTGAGGATAGCCGGATGACGACAAATATGTAAATACCAAGTGAATGTATTGGAAAATCAAATGACCCTCAATAAATAATTTTGGTGTGAGTTATGGATATAAGAAAGCGGTAACAGAGGAGAAATTTAGGCGCAGGGATTCTTAGGTAAACAGAAAGGAAGATGAGTAATGGTTTTATTACTTGAGCTGTTCTAGGACGGTAATAACCTTCAACGATATTCCACCAATATGCCGCAGAATGGCCTGTTGATGCCTCTCTTGGCTTCTACCCAAGGAACAACCACGAATTTAAAGGCATGATGAGGAAAATGGCAATACGTTACTTCCCTGCTGGCATGCAGTCAGAGACGTTGCCATGGTAACCTGTAGGTTCGTTGTCGGTCTGTCGGTCACTCAACGCAGAGCATGACACCCGCAAAAAATAGTAAATTTCTCCGTCATTTGAAGAGTAAGGTAAATTAAGAACATAAGGAAAGTTGTTTATAATGAAGATACGGTCCAGGGAGTTTACAGAAAATCAATAGCATAAGAGAAAACGGAGGAAAACCGTTCTGGTTTTGCTATAAACACACCGTCTATTCAAATACTGTATTTTGATATGCTATGCTTATAGAAACCTTCCTCGGAATGAGTATAATCTAAAAATGTAGTTTGGTTGAGATCTATCCAGCTTTTTCGCCGTGATGGTGGAACAAACAGACAAACAGACTAACAGACACGAAAAATAAAAACCACCGATTCGGTTTTAAGTTGACCTAAAACGGATAAATATCTGAAAAATTGGGAAGAAAAACGAAATTACAGACAGCGGACCCCTTACAACTTTATTTATATTGATAATTGTATTGTGCAAATAATTAAACTAAACTAATTAAAAGGGGAGTTCAGTTGATTTATCCCTCGGTAAGGTAACCTCCGGTTCCATGGCTAAATGGTTAGCGTGCTGGCCTTTGATCCAGAGGGTCCCGGGTACGATTCCCGGCCGGGTCGGGGATTTTAACCTTAATTGGTTAATTCCAATGGCTCGGGGGCTGGGTGTGTGTGGCGTATTCAACATTAGAAATCATGCAAGGTAGGGCCTTCATATTCACATACATACAGGTCGGCTAATAGACCGTTTACGAGAAAAAGACACGCACCAGGCCTCTCCGAAGGTCATACGCCATTATTATAGCAAGGTAAAATTCTCCGGGTAGCTAGGAAATGCAGATTGCGGTCACATACGTATGATATGCTGGACAGTCTGATGATGTTCAGTACCATATATATGCAGCCGGGTCAGAATATTAAAACCCCATTTATACATACGGTGCATCTTCCAAAGTATGTTGCGGGTTAATGAAACCTCAGCTAAACGGCAAGTTGAGTTGATTTAGAATGACAAAATCCTTTTATATATCTGTTCATCGGTGTAATACACTGAATCCAGTGGTATGCACATTCTGCGCGCGTTTTCTGTGGAGGTAAAATGAAACTCTACTGAAACTAGAGAACTATCTATCTATCTGGGTTAAAGTGGACTACTGTGCATTTTTCAATTTTTCTGGGGTAAATTTATATCTCGTTTCACTCAAGATATTTTAAATAGAGGGAATGTCGCCTCAATCTTAGAGGATGTTAGAGTACAGTAGTTAAAAGAGGCCATATACACAGGTAACAGCTCTAACGCCGTGGGCGATGAAGTATAAAATAAGACGTAATTTATTTTGCTCTCATTGAAGTTATGGACGTCTTCATTCACAGGAAAGTCTACGTCAACAATTATTGTGAACTCTGTTATGGGCACACATTCATGTTGCATATATGGAGGATCTGTATGACTAAATATGTGTTACCATAGCCGTTAGTATATTTTTAATGTCCCTGTTGTAATGCAGTAAAGCACATGGTCTGGTTAAGTTAGGTGACATCATACCAGTTGTGGACACTATTATACGTTATAGAAATATTACAATTGATGGCGGAAAAGCATTTCGGGCTTGCATGAACTCTTTCTGAATGAAAAGGAATCTTTGATGGACAATATATTCGGACTAAAGGTGAGACAGCATTTAAGTATACTATTTATAGTATAAAATAAATTTTATTCAACTAAGCATTCATATAATAAGTTAACCAATGATTGCGTGACTCTTGACGATGCCAGCGCCATAAGCGAGAGGAGCAGCAACTACACCAGGGGCAGCGACTACAGCAGGAGCAGCAATGGCAGCAGGTGCGGCGTAGGCGAGAGGAGCAGCTGCTATAGCAGGTCCAGCAGCAACCACAGCTGGGGCGGCGACTCGGGCACCGAGGTAGCCGGGGTTAGCGAGAGCGACAGCCACCAGGGCGAGGAAGACGAACTGTAAGAAAATGGACACATATAAGTATAACTATGTAGTGAGAAAGAACTCTACCTAGGTAAATTTCAAGTCATGGTGGTAGGGATATTTAGTTTTACATTCAGTCAGGTTTAACATTTTAAAACCCTCCACACATACAGTTTATACTACGATATTTATTACAAATGAATAATTGTTGTACGTTGTTCGATTAAGTTACTGAATTTAATTTCATACTAGATTTATGAACAACGATTCATTAAAAGTATTCAGATAAGTCATTTAGCAATGAGAATGGAAAACGCAATGCTCTCATAATCAACACTGATAACATTGTTTGCTAATGTCTATGGGAAATGGCCATAAACAGGATCAAACCAAACGTTGAAGACGGTACAAACGCTCAGTCCCCAAACCGAAAGAAATAATCAATGTAGATTTCTTCTACCCTGCCTGGAGTAGAACCTTAAGCCCGTATACCAACGACTAGCATGTTTACGACAGCCATGGAGCCGTAGAAATAGTTCTAAGAAACTATAATTATGTTTCGAAATGATTTTATGACGCGTTACAGTATATATGAGAGGGTCGTTTCAAAAGGCTTCTGCTATTTTCATAGATAATCCGATATCATATCTTTTTAAACATGGTTAAATTTCTGTCGTGATTCACACTTGATTTTCTTTCTTCTTCCGTATTAAATGCCATGTTTATTGCTCCTGTATATTCGTTAGATTAATCCTCCTAAGCTGATGGTATTCTGTTGTTAGAGGACTAGTGTTTCTCCGTAAGCAAGGCGCTTCTTTAATAATTAATTTGGATATTTTGTTGCTTCTTCAATGATCAAAAGGAATATATTTTCTAATCTTCGTTGAAAAATGTTACCATTTGTATGACTGTACTGACCTAAAGAAACGGAAATAAGACATGCCTACTTTGCCTCTGCGATTGATTTTTGTTTGTTTGTTTGTTTTCTTTTCCATTTATTACTAAAATATCATCCCAGAGATCGAATGGAACCTGAAGGACCATCACTCCCTTATTCAAGGATAAGGCATAGGGAAAGTTACTCATAATGAAGTTTACTGTGACGTGAGTAGTAGTAATCCATAATATTTATTTTAGCATTGAGACAGTGAATCTTCGTCCTCTGCATGTGTAATAATTCCATGCGTGTTGACCAAAACTCACCGAGGTATCGTTAAGGAACATCACCTAAAATTCGTCATCTATCCTGTATCCACAGGAGTAAAGCTGAATATTTCTCATCGTTTATCAATAGAAAATACAATTATACTGCACCCATTAATGGATTTAAACAAGTTAAGCTCATTATCTATATTTAGTAGGAATTCAGAATATTATACAACTTACCAGCTTGAACATGGTCGGTGAGTGCTTGTGATTTCTTAGAGAACACAGTAACTACTAAGACTCTGTACACGGTTTATATACCAGAGATCTTGGGTGGAGACTGGCTACTTCGTCCGTGACAGAGGTACATTGCGAGGTCGTTGTGCTACACTTCCTTACCTCGTGAACTACATACTGGGCATCGTATGTAATGATAGACCGGTGGATAAAATGACATTATTTCCAGTAATATGTTCCAGTAACTAATACATCTAGATTTAATTTCCTGGCTGTAAATCATCATAAATTATGTTCGTTTATTTTGTGTTATTGAAGAATAAAGTTAAGGAGATTTTCTTAAACAAAATGAAGGATTAACACTGAACCCATATATTTCCATTATGTCAAATATCGTTGGAAAATGTTTGGTCTTTACATGGCATGTGGGTAAGATTATATTTGGTATTTCAGTTATTGTGTTCACCGTGTTACGATAAGTGTGATGGTGAGAAGTGTGTTTTGGGATTAAAATACCCAGGTCAGAAGCCTTGTTAAGAACAAAAATGTAGAATAACTCTTTTGGCATTCTGGTGTGTTAGGTTATTACTTCAAGTAAATTAAGGTCTATAATTAATCGGAAATTGGAAGGCAACATTGAATTTATAAACGTAATATCGGTGAGATTGAATCAGGTAAAGGAATGGCCGACCTGAGACGTACATGGAGTGATGAATGAGATGTGTTGCAGAAGAAATGTTGAAAAATGCTTGAGTAAGCTTAGTTCTAGTAAGTGTTGAACACATCTCGCAAGTTATGAACATCTTGGTGTTTATTCTTTGGTATTCCTCTTATACTGAAACAGTGGAGTTGTAGGATATAAGTGTAGTCCTACTAGAGCCTTTAGTTGCGATATTTGGAGCAGGATATCGCGGACAGGACACGGGAGGCACCAAAACCACTGGATGAAATAATCATCCGTTGATTTTCTAGGCCATCGTGTGTGGACAAAATTATTCTGCCTTGGAGGTAAATTTTTCCTTGCACGTTATGTAGGAAGGCATAAAGTATCCGTGGTATATAAGGAGAAGTAATTTGTTCATAAAGTAAATCCATTAGTCAATTAGAGAGAGCACGGATTACACGTAGCAAAGCATCCAGAGTAGCATATATACCCACGAGTCAATAACTAGGATTGAATATGAGATTAATAAATATCGAAGGAATAATGGGTAAACTGGAAGATGATGAGGTCAAGGAATTAATGCAGGGTAACAAGGTTACGGCCATGACAGAGACGTGGATGCCGGCAGGGTACAAGTTACAGATACCGGGTGATAACATTCGGGGCAATTCAAAACACAGAAGAGTGAATAAGGGGAGGTATCCGGGAGGGATTTCAGTCCTGATAAAGGATGAAATATGTAACCAAGTAGAGCACGTGTATTCAGGCACGGATGGAGTTGGCTGAATTTTTTTTTTTGCTAGGGGCTTTACGTCGCACCGACAAAGATAGGTCTTATGGCGACGATGGGATATGAAAGGCCTAGGAGTTGGAAGGAAGTGGCCGTGGCCTTAATAAAGGTACAGCCCCAGCATTTGCCTGGTGTGAAAATGGGAAACCACGGAAAACCATCTTCAGGGCTGCCGATCGTGGGATTCGAACCTACTATCTCCCGGATGCAAGCTCACAGCCGCGCGCCTCTACGCGCACTGCCAACTCGTCTGGTAGTTGGCTGAAAATAACGAAAAGCAGGGAGGGGGAGAGATAATTTTTTATAAGTTTATGCTACAACCATTCAAATGTATCTCCTTATGAGAAGAAAAAATTAATGACCTTGTTAACGTAGTAAACCAGATTAATTTAAAAGGTGTAGAAATGGGAATCCCCTCTGATCCCCTCATAGTGCGGGCGAGCGGTATCTCAGGGTACTTGAGGTGCCCGGGCGGCCTCATCTGAACGCAAGCAGTGGCGGCTGGTCTGGCCGTTAAAATCATCAACGTTTGAAGTACATATCCAGCTATGTGGACATTCCAGTTCAACTTTACTACCTTTTCTTGGGTATACTACTGCAATATTTGGTGGACTTAGTAAATTTTCCTCAACTTTAAAAACTAAAGTTTTCCTTCTGAATTCAACTTCTACAAACATAAAGACTTTACTTCACCAGTTACAACAAAAATTTTGAAACTGAATCAAACCAAATTAAGAAAATCTTATAAATACTTCTGCAATTAATCTCCATATCAACATCAAAACTTGGACCTTGTTTCCAAACAAATTGCATGTGTTACCCCTGGAGGAACTTTTGGAGGGGGAGGTCTGTACCGGGCGGTACACCTCCACGCCGCTAATTTAAAATGTGCGCCAGTTGAAACTCCTCTGCTGGAGGAAGTCTGAACTTTATTAACGGTATTAATTTTCAAGTTTCTCAGAAGATGTCACTACGTGGAAAGTTTGGAGTTTTTGAACTGTGCCACTTTTGATGTATTTTTGTTTTACCGGTAGTAAGAAGTGTGAACTTTCTCTTCTAGAGGACACTACTGAAAAACTACAATGGTGCACCCTAGTGCGATGTGAAAGAACTATTTTTTGGAGAAATTTTTATTTCAAAAGTTTGTTTCTTGTTAAAAAAAATTCTGTTATTGTTTAAGTTGGCTGTATACCCCTCTCTTTCCCCTTGTTTTGTATTTAGCCAATCCCGAATTTCTTTAATTAATTTCTGACCAATCTGATGTATCTTCCCCCAACTTGAATATGCTGCTTATCCCTAACCAATAAAGTGATTGTGGGCGGGTGTTTTCTTCCCTGAAACGCCTCGAACTTTCCGCGAGAGTATTTAAACTGCTGATTTTCGGGTCTCGGTGCCACTTCTGTACCATCTTTCAGTGTGTAAAGTAGATAGCAGGGGGCGGGAAGCGCCTCTTTCTTCGGCAGCGGTCAACAACAAGGTAATGGCCGATTAATAACTTCTTTCTTTGCTAGCTCAGCAGTTTAACTCTCGGGGCGGGTCCGAAGTTTTTCCATAATGTAACCTTCCTTAAAATGTAAAGACCCTTGGTATCTATTCTATTTTTAAACTGCATATCGGGATAGAGAGTGCTTAACCCTCTCGAGCTCCCACTCATATTGTTTAGAGGTGAACTTATTTTTTTTCTCAACCTATTCTTCTTTAACGTAATGTAAATTGTTTCTTTCTTAAGTCACCTCTTTAGTATGGGATTAGCCCTTGTATTAACGGCCTAGTGCCAAGTAGGTTTTAAACAAAGTGTATTAGGAGCACTAGTTCGCCTCCTCTCAAATTGTTATTTTAGAGGTCATGTAATTAATCTTTTTCTCACTTAATAGACCTCAGTAGGTTGGGTATTTTACCCCTGTGTCTATGTCCTGAGAGGACAACTTGAAGGTGGAGTTTGGTGTGGCCTTTGAGAGGCTTAAAGTTTGAGAGCGAGTGGCTCTTTCTTGAAAATTGAGTGTTGTATGCCTCGAGGAGGCTTTTCTGTGTAATTTGGAGCAAGTGCTCCTGAGCATGAATGGGGTTTTCTGCCCCTCTGTTAAAACTTATTTTGGAGTAAGGTTGGGCTGATTGCCCAAGAATTGCGAAGTCGGGGCGCGAAGCCCAAATCCTGTAAATATTGTAACTACATTTTGTTGCCTTGCTACTCTGTACCTGCCATGTTTGTTATTTCTTTATTTTGAAAAGAAAATATAACCTTGTTAATTTTACATGAACTCTAATTTCGTAGCTTGAGACCCGTTCACACCCGCACCTTCTTTCACCTCTAACTACCGTAAAAACAGGGTAACAAGTGGTAGCAGAGCGTGGTTGAATGGGTCTCAATTTAGCCCCTTTTGAAGGCTAAACATTGCTTTGATTCAAACTCTAACAATTTTCTCAGTTGCTGGAATTTTTGATCTTACCTGTTTCAAAATTGTTCTGTCATCATGCCCGGCCCTCGCGATGTTCTCCATCTTAACTATTTGCGCAAGGAGGAGTTGATCTATGAGTTAACTATCAGAAATGTGCAATCTGGAGGCACGGTTGCGATAGACACCAACAAGCTTAGAGAGTCCCTTGATTTGCCCATTTCCATCCCCAATTTGGGAGAGAAAGAAATTGACGACTCTCTTTCCACGATCACCGAGAATACTACTGGGCTAGCATCGGTAGTTATTTTTTTTTGACGAAAATGATCCTTCTCCTAATCAAATTAGGCGTGTGCAAGCCAGGCTATATCATTTTTCAAATAGAGTTAACGATCTGTTGTCTCTGAAGTTGAATGACGTTCAGAGGAAGGAAGCTAGTACGTTACTTGAAAGTATTTCTGAATTATCTAGCAAGGTCACTCAATTGTTAACTGGGGAAGTTCCTCCCAAAATTGATCAACCCACCACGATGAATGTAGGTAGCGAGGAAGAGCCTCCTAAGGGAGAATCCAATAGGATAACCGTTGCTGCTCAAACTATCTCTGCCCCATTGGACAACGAATCTGAACGCCGTGCATCGTTGAATAATATACGTTCTGAATTAACTTCCTTGCCACTGAAACCTTTACCTACTATGTCACCCGGGTTTAGCAGCTTGCCTCATCCATTGGCAATGTTGCTCAGAGGTATCTCTAAGTTTTCCGTTAATACCACCAGTGACGTAATTTCATTTTTAAGATTTTTAGTTGAATTTCTGGATCATGCCCTTGTGTTTTCTCTTTCCCCATGTCAGAGTTTGCAAATCATCTATCCCTATGCAATTGGTATTCTCTCAGACAAAATAGTAAGAGCCATTGCCGAGCAATCATCTATTGAGGATTTCCACGCCCACTTGCTAGCTAACTTCATCCCGGCTAGGGCCAGGTCCTCCCTTATTCAGAAGTACTATTATCGTGTACAGCGTTTGGATGAAAACTTAGCAGACTTCATCCAAGATATTAAATTCTATACTAGGGTGTTTGCCCTTCATTTTCCTGAAGATCAGATTGTACAGGCTATTGTAGAAGGAATTTCACCATCCTATAGGTCATATTTGTGTTTCGCGGCGTGCCCGCAAACCTTCTCTGAACTTGAAGCATTGGCCGTCTCAGCGGAAGGAGTTAGATACGCCGATTCTTTGCGTGTCGCGAAAGAACCCCCTCCTTCTTTTGGTAATCCTCGGCCTCCTCCTCCTCGCCGACCAGTCACACCTCGTAAATGCTTTGCTTGCGGATCGCCCGACCATCTTCGGAACAAGTGCCCATTGCTCAAGTCTAGTGGGACAAGGAATGGAACTGGTTCATCACAAGGCTGTTTTAAATGTGGGGCTTTCTCACATATCGCCAAGAATTGTCCCAATTCGAATAGCACCCCCTCCTGCTCAACTTCAGGTGCAACTTCCAACAACAATCAAAAGTGACTAGTGGCTTCGGCTGAGTCGACTAATCCATCTTCCCGAGGCTCAGCCCCTGGCAAACAGGTCGTAAATTCAGGGAATGTTCAATCTGCAAATCTATCTTTTGAATGCCCCAAAGAGTGTCTTAGGATTGCGGCGGATACCCCCGCACCGGTCCCTTTTCTCAAACTTGAGTTAAATAATGAACCTGTAACAGCTCTTTTAGATTCAGGCAGTGTTTGTTCGATTATTTCGGCTGAATGGTATTCTAAATTGAAATCTGTTTGTAAACTACCTGACTATGTCTCATCTCCTGTTCAATATGTTTCGGCTAATTCATCTCCATTGGAAATCCTAGGTTCTGTAAATGTCAAAATTCGTATTTTTAAATTTACATGGAAAATAAAATTGTTTGTGGCTAAGCACCTGTCTTGCCCCATCATATTGGGAGCTGACTTCATTTCTCACACTGGTCTTGTGCTCGATCTTCAGAGTAAGTCGTGCACATTCAAATTTGCGTCCAATTGTAAAATTCCCTTAATAAAGTGTAATTCTGTATCATGTTCATCTATTTCGCCTACCCAGGATGAGATGTTGTTAGACCTTAGACATCTACCTGAGGAGCAGGCTGATAGTATTCGTAAATTATGTCAGTCATTTCCAGAGGTGTTCTCTGATACTCTTGGTGTTACTGACCTTATTGAATACAAAATTGAGGTCACGGATTCAATTCCTGTCCGTTTTCCACCTTATAGGCTATCTCCACCTAAAATGATGGCTCTGAAAGAAATCATCGATCAGATGTTGAAGGATGGTATTATTAGGCACTCTAAGTCGGCGTATTCGTCACCTATTTTTCTAGTCCCGAAACCCCAAGGGGGCTTCAGGCCTGTCATTGATTATAGGGCTCTCAATCGGAAGGTGGTGTTAAAATCTGTGCCCCTTCCCGACCTTCATTCTTGTTTTTCATGGTTCCGTAAGGCCAAGTTCTTCACAATCTTGGATTTGAATCAAGCCTACAATCAAATTCCCCTTGCGGAAGAGTCTAAACATCTTACAGCGTTTGCCACGGACTGGAATTTATACGAATACAACCGCGTGCTTTTCGGGCTCCCCACGGGAGCAGCTGTACTCACTAGGCTGCTAGATAGGGTCTTCTCCGACATCAAATTTGAGTACTTGTATCACTACTTGGATGATGTCATCGTATTTTCGGAGACCTTTGAAGAACGTCTGGATCATCTGCGAGAAGTTCTCAATCGCCTTCGTAAAGCTGGATTAACTGTCAAGTTGTCCAAGGTTGCCTTTGCTAAGCCCGCTATGTCATTCCTAGGGCATATTGTGTCACCTGATGGTGTTGCACTCGATCATTCTAGAACAGGCCATCCGTGATTTTAAACCTCCCAAGGACATCAAAGGTATCGCCAGGTTCATTGGTATGGTGAATTTCTTCAGGAAGTTCATTCCTAACTTCGCTAATAGAGCGGCGCCCTTGAACCTTCTTCGTAGGAAAGGCATCAAATTCGAGTGGGGACCTTCTCAACAAGCCGCTTTTGAAGATCTTAAATTAGCTCTCTGTAATGCCCCTGTACTTGCTATGCCTGATTTCTCGAAGAAATTCATCGTCCAAACCGACGCGTCGTCGTCAGCAGTAGCTGCAGTCCTTCTTCAAGAGACTGAACTAGGGAGGCGACCCATCGCCTATGCATCTAGGACTCTATCGGCTCAAGAAGCCAAGTATTCTATCTATGAGCTCGAAGGTTTGGCAGTCTTATTCGCCTTAGAAAAGTTCCGTCTCTATCTGGAACATGTCAAATTCGAACTGGAGACAGATAATCAAGCATTAAGCTGGGTCTTAGGTAGGCCGCGTCGTACTGGTCGTATAGCCCGTTGGTCCATCCGAATTTCTGCCTTCCAATTCGATGTCAGGCATATCCGAGGTACCGAAAATGTTGTTGCTGATGGACTCAGCCGTATGTTTTCCAACGACGTCGAGACCCTCGAACCGGTCGACAGTTCATCACCTCCCGAGTCCATACTATCTGGTGTTAATGCCATCTTAACAGATGCTCCCATGCTCTTTAGGGATATCGATAAATACCAACGTGAAGATCCGACGCTGGCTCCGATAATGGAAACCCTTTCTTCTGGGGAACATGTTGTCCCTTATGTTCTGAGGAATAGTGTTCTATGTTGCCCTTCGAGGCATGATAAGAGGATGAAGGTTGTCGTTCCAGCTGTTCTTGTGCCTATGATCTTCAAGTACTATCATGAGACCCCATTAGGGGGGCATCTTGGAATCTTTAAAACTCGTGAGAAGGTTCGTGAAATGTTCATCTGGAAGGGTATGGACGGTGACATCCGTGAACTAGTAAAAGCATGTAAAACTTGTTTGCTCAGTAAACCAACCATGTCCACCAAGGTAGGCCTTTTGTCTTCTCATCAATCGTCGCGCCCCATGGAACGCCTGTATATTGATTATGTAGGAACCTTCCCCCAGTCGAAGGGAAATGCCAACAAGTTCATCTTTGTATGCGTAGATGGTTTTACAAGATTCTCCTGGTTATTTCCGACTAAGCTGGCTACCGCTCAGTCCACCATTACTTGCTTAAATTCTATTTTTGCCTCTTTTGGTCCGTGCCAATATATTGTGTCTGATAATGCTAAGGCGTTTACATCAAATCTTTTTCGTAAATTCTGCTTTGACCTGTCCATCTCTCATGTGACTACTTCTGCTTATTACCCTCAACCATCTCTGGCTGAACGGGTTAACCGTAATCTCAGGTCCGCGCTTATTGCCTATCATCATGAAGATCATTCCAGGTGGGACACGTCCCTGCATTGGTTAGCTGTTGCTTTGAATTCGGCGGTTCATGAATCACATAAATTTACTCCAGCCTCTTTGATGTTCAAGTTTGTTCCCAACACGCCGCTCTCTAACCTCTGATCTCTGAGTGACATTCTACCCGAGACAATAGATCCGGATAACATTAAAGATCTTTGGAAGAAGGCTAAAGCCAATCTTAAAGTGTCTCATGAAAAGGTTAGGGAAAGGTATGATCGTGGACGGAGACCCACCCATTTGAAGGTAGGTGACCAGGTAATGGTCAAGAATTTTGTTCCCGCGGGCAAGCTTGCCCCCAGATTTCATGGGCCGTGTGTCATTCTCGATTTCCTTACGCCGGTTACGTTGTTATTAAGCAATCCAGCCACCGAGAGGATATTTAGGGTTCACCTGTCGCAGGTGAAACCTGTATAATTGCTGTGCTAACTTGCCTCATATTATCTTGAAAGGAATATGAAGGTTATATTTTTTTTGAGTTTCACTTTAAGGCTTTCTGCCCCTTCTATAATATTTTGTTTTATATGTATGCATTTTTGTAAAACCTGCCCCGAACCGTTAAACTGCCATCCTGTCCTTGCCACGGCCATTACCACGCTCCCGTCTCCTGCTCCACTCTACACAGTGGCTTATTTAATGCCATGGATATCTGCACGCCACTGGCCCCTCAAGCTCTCCACAAAGCCTGTGCCCTCAAAAAAAAAAGATGATGGTCCAACAAATACTGCCGCCTAGCTTTAATGTTTCAGTGCCCCCGCAGCCGCGCGGCGCCGTGCCGCGCTGGGATAGAGGAAGGGCCCCCTCGACCCCAACGAGGACGACATGTGCACGGCGAGCCGGAGCTCTCCTCCCGGGCAAGGCTGATGTGCGGCGCACGACCTGCTACTGGCCCGCAGCCTGTATATGTTCACCGCGGGCGCGGCGTGCTTCTACACCTCTGATCCCCTCATAGTGCGGGCGAGCGGTATCTCAGGGTACTTGAGGGGCCCGGGCGGCCTCATCTGAACGCAAGCAGTGGCGGCTGGTCTGGCCGTTAAAATCATCAACGTTTGAAGTACATATCCAGCTATGTGGACATTCCAGTTCAACTTTACTACCTTTTCTTGGGTATACTACTGCAATATTTGGTGGACTTAGTAAATTTTCCTCAACTTTAAAAACTAAAGTTTTCCTTCTGAATTCAACTTCTACAAACATAAAGACTTTACTTCACCAGTTACAACAAAAATTTTGAAACTGAATCAAACCAAATTAAGAAAATCTTATAAATACTTCTGCAATTAATCTCCATATCAACATCAAAACTTGGACCTTGTTTCCAAACAAATTGCATGTGTCACCCCTGGAGGAACTTTTGGAGGGGGAGGTCTGTACCGGGCGGTACACCTCCACGCCGCTAATTTGAAATGTGCGCCAGTTGAAACTCCTCTGCTGGAGGAAGTCTGAACTTTATTAACGGTATTAATTTTCAAGTTTCTCAGAAGATGTCACTACGTGGAAAGTTTGGAGTTTTTGAACTGTGCCACTTTTGATGTATTTTTGTTTTACCGGTAGTAAGAAGTGTGAACTTTCTCTTCTAGAGGACACTACTGAAAAACTACAATGGTGCACCCTAGTGCGATGTGAAAGAACTATTTTTTGGAGAAATTTTTATTTCAAAAGTTTGTTTCTTGTTAAAAAAAAATTCTGTTATTGTTTAAGTTGGCTGTATACCCCTCTCTTTCCCCTTGTTTTGTATTTAGCCAATCCCGAATTTCTTTAATTAATTTCTGACCAATCTGATGTATCTTCCCCCAACTTGAATATGCTGCTTATCCCTAACCAATAAAGTGATTGTGGGCGGGTGTTTTCTTCCCTGAAACGCCTCGAACTTTCCGCGAGAGTATTTAAACTGCTGATTTTCGGGTCTCGGTGCCACTTCTGTACCATCTTTCAGTGTGTAAAGTAGATAGCAGGGGGCGGGAAGCGCCTCTTTCTTCGGCAGCGGTCAACAACAAGGTAATGGCCGATTAATAACTTCTTTCTTTGCTAGCTCAGCAGTTTAACTCTCGGGGCGGGTCCGAAGTTTTTCCATAATGTAACCTTCCTTAAAATGTAAAGACCCTTGGTATCTATTCTATCTTTAAACTGCATATCGGGATAGAGAGTGCTTAACCCTCTCGAGCTCCCACTCATATTGTTTAGAGGTGAACTTATTTTTTTTCTCAACCTATTCTTCTTTAACGTAATGTAAATTGTTTCTTTCTTAAGTCACCTCTTTAGTATGGGATTAGCCCTTGTATTAACTGCCTAGTGCCAAGTAGGTTTTAAACAAAGTGTATTAGGAGCACTAGTTCGCCTCCTCTCAAATTGTTATTTTAGAGGTCATGTAATTAATCTTTTTCTCACTTAATAGACCTCAGTAGGTTGGGTATTTTACCCCTGTGTCTATGTCCTGAGAGGACAACTTGAAGGTGGAGTTTGGTGTGGCCTTTGAGAGGCTTAAAGTTTGAGAGCGAGTGGCTCTTTCTTGAAAATTGAGTGTTGTATGCCTCGAGGAGGCTTTTCTGTGTAATTTGGAGCAAGTGCTCCTGAGCATGAATGGGGTTTTCTGCCCCTCTGTTAAAACTTATTTTGGAGTAAGGTTGGGCTGATTGCCCAAGAATTGCGAAGTCGGGGCGCGAAGCCCAAATCCGGTAAATATTGTAACTACATTTTGTTGCCTTGCTACTCTGTACCTGCCATGCTTGTTATTTCTTTATTTTGAAAAGAAAATATAACCTTGTTAATTTTACATGAACTCTAATTTCGTAGCTTGAGACCCGTTCACACCCGCACCTTCTTTCACCTCTAACTACCGCAAAAACACGGTAACAATTATAATGGACGATTTTAATGCACGGGTGGGAGAAACAAAATACAGTATACGATATAGAAATAAAGACACATTAATAGAAAGAAGGACAAGTAAAGATACGGAATGCAACATGAATGGAGAGAAACCACTAGACATGTGTGCAGTAGAAGAATTATACATACTAAATGGTGGGTGGTTTGGGGACAAAAAGGAATTTAGCGAATGTAGTTGATGGTGGAGGGAGTACCATAGATTTAGTTATGGAGCACTGAACTATATTATAGATATAAAGATGGACGGTTTATCATCATTTCCCTGTGGTTATTCGTCAGCTAAAAAGGGAAGTAAAAACAAAAGTAGCAAAGCAGATTAATTATACACAGAAACAGTTGGTAAGGTATATGGATGGAGAAACATAGTGATAAATTTAGAGATTATTACAGGTGGGAAAAATTTGAAATTCTGAAATTAGTAATTGAAAATGTGATTGAGAACAATAGCATAGAGGGAGCGATAACAGTGATTGAAAGATCCATAGTAATATGAGGAAGAAAGATGATGGTATATAGAGAAGCGAAAAATAAAAGAAAACCCTGTGGTATAATGAGGAATATAAGAAAAATAAATCTCAAGTGATAAGGGCACTAAAAGCATACAGAAGTGATGAATCAGAGGAGAATAGGATAGATTTTTATAGATTAAGAAAGAAATACAAAGATCTAATTACTGAAAATAGAAGGACCTGGCAGAAAAGAGATGTACAATTATTAAATAAGTATTGTAAAGAAAACGAAACTAAGAAGGTTTGGAATATAACAAACACAATCTGTAAAGAAAATAAAGGTAGAAACTAAGAAAATGTACAGTAAGTGGCAAAGAGTGTACAAGGTATTTTATGAGGCTACTAGGGGGTGAGGATGAATGGAAAATTAATAAAAATGCAACTGGTGTGCTGAGAAGTATGGGAAACACCATACTCATAATAGACGATCCAATGACCATAGATAAATTAGAGACATTGAAAAAGGAAAAGGAGTTAAATCAGGTGCTATCAGCGTAATCACATACGAATTTTGGAAAGAGCTAGGTAAGAACAGATTGATGGTGGAAATAGTAACTAAAGTATTCAACAACATTTTTGATGGCAGGAAAATCCCAAAATGTTGACAAGAAGGAATAACATATTCTGTATATTAAAGGAAGGGAAACATTTTGGATAAAAATATTTACGGGGGTATTACTTTGTTGGATACATTGAGTAAGACATACCCCGGAATATTAGCAAAAAGGATTATAAAATAAGCAGAGGATTACTCTGTACTCTTCGAATACCAATTGGGATTCAGAAAAGGAATGAGGACCACAGACAGTATACTTATAATTATAACAATGATTGATTAATACATAAAACAAAAAGATGGTAGTTTATATATTACAGTTATAGATCTGAAAAAAAGTTTCTGAATCGGTCAGCAGACGGGCTGCCGCTACGAGGCTGGCTAGAATAAGCATGTCGAAAAATGTTTTAAGGCTAAAAGTAATCTATATACAGAAGTGATATGCACAATTAAAGTGAAGGAAGATCTAGCGATGGGAGGGATATATTCAAATATTGATCCAAAGCAGGAATTTAAGTTATCACTAATATCATTCATGTATTTTATTAACGATATTTTGGATAATGAAGAGAAGAAGGAGAGGACATGCCTATGCCTGAAAAGTAAGGAATTCCTGGCCTGGATTTTGCAGATGACATCCTTCCGCTGTCTTTGACACCAGCCGGAATGCAAAATAGTATCAGAAAATCTGCTGAATACTGCAGGGATTGGAATTTGAAAATCAACGTTATGAAACAAAAGTAATGGTTTGTAAACAGAAAAACGAGCTAAAGAGCAACGAAAGGTGGTAGTTAGAAGGCATAGAAATCGAAGTGGTCAAAAAATAGAACACTAAGGTATTATAATAACATCAAATCGAATGTGGAATCAACAAATAAGGAGAGCTAAAATGAAAGCGTTGGAAGCTCTATTTAGCACGGCGTGTTTAGAAAGGAAAATGCTAAACACTGACTATAAGCCACATAAAAATGTTTTAAACACTCTCGTGATATCAAGAGCATTGTACGGGGCAGAAGTATAGGGTAATGAAGTAGATAAAAAAGAGCTAGAAGTAATTAGTAATATGTAAATCCACAGCCTGCTTCGAGTCATTCGACAGGGTCAGGAATGGAATGAATGAAGCCCCATCTAGCGGCGAGGATAGAAAATGTGTCGGCTGCCGAAGCCTGTCGCACTTCTCTGGGGCAATGATAAATGACTAATAGATGAAATGAAATGTTAATGGAGAGTGTTTATGGAATGAAATATGACAGGGAAAACCGGAGTACCCGGAGATAAACCTGTCCTCCCTCCGCTATGTCCAACACAAATCTCACATGGAGTGACCGGGATTTCAACCACAGTATCCAGCAATGAGAGGCCGGCGTGTTGCCGCTGAGCCACGTAGGCTTTCATTACTAATAACTTCTGCAAAATAATAAAGGGTTTACCAGAATATACAGCCAACAGAGGAGTAAGAATACTATCTGGAGGTATAAGCATACAAGCAGTTATAGCTGAAAAGGTAATAAAATATTGACTGATATTACGAAGGGGAAACGGGGAGACATTCAATTTAGCATACCAACACCTGATGAAACATTTAACTGATGACTGCTGGTTATCGAACGTTCAAAGGATGCCTGATAGAATAGGTACGAGAAAATACTGGGATAGGGAGATGCAGATAAAGATAAAACGTGGTACAAGAAAATAACGATTAGAGTGAAAGATATTGCGGAACAAATGATTATTGTAGAATGTAGGACTAATAGGACGTTATTAGAATTTTGTGAAATGATTCAAAAATGTCAGTTAAGAAAGAAGGCTTCCAAACAGAGAAGTAGGAGGTCTGTTGTGATGGATAATGGGACTATATAAGAATAAGAGTCAGAGAGAGAAATATGACGAGAACCGTTGTTTACTTTGTGGAGAAATAATGGAAGGAGTGCATCTATTGGGAATCTGTATGGATAACGGAAACAATTAGAGTAGCATATCTAGGCAGGGAATATGAAAGAGAACTAGAACGAGAGAAGAAATTCTTCACAATTGTTAAATTATTGAACAAGGAATGTATTGTACTGGGAAGATCTGCACATTTTTTGTATTCTAAAATGTATGTGGTAAAAGAAAATAAATAAAACAAGCATCAACGATATAAAGAAGGATAAGGACATAATTACTAGTAGGTTTAAACACAACATTAAATATATCAATACATAAATTGTTGTACTGTAGTGCTGTTTTTCTTTTTTTCTTAAGTTAACTATTAAACTGCATGGGAATTGAATGAGAACATTTATTCACTTATTCATTCATTCATTCATTCATTCATTCATTCGTGCATTCTTCTTACTCTCTCCCAAGTTGGTGGCTATCCGTGAATGGAAAACGGGACTTACTTATTTTTGATACAGTTCTATCATTCATCCACTCAATCATGAATGCCCTCTCCCCAGTTGGTTGCTATCCGTGACTGGGTGGGAAGAGTGTTTATTCATTCATTCATGCACAAATACAATTTAGTCATGAAATCATTCACTCAACAATCCATATGGGCACTCGATCATACAGATCAAAAATTCATTCATCCACTCTATCATGATTCGTTTCTGCATTCAATCATGCACCGGCAGTCATTAATTCTAAACAATTAATTCATCAATTCATTCACTCATACATTAATTTAAATTCATCCATTCGTTGATTCACTCATGGATTCATTTGGTCGAACCTCTTTATTCACTTGTTCATTAAATTTAATTTATCCATTCATTCATGTGACTCTCTCCCAAGTTGGTGGTTATCCGTGAATGGGAGAGAGGAATTTTAAAATTTTTATAATCCAATCATGAAATCAATTCACTCACCAATTCATAGAGGCGCTCAGTCATTGTTTCAGTTATTCAATTCATTCGAAAGGTATGTTTTAACTGTAGGATAACACTATAAAGACTGATGAGACAATTAAGCACTTATACAAGTTACGGAGGGTAAGATGCATGTATGTCCTTGACTATGTAACTCTGTTAACGTCTACGACAAAATAAATAAATAAAATTCATAGAAAAACAAACTACACTTTAAAAATTAGATTGAAATAGTTAATAAATTTAATTAGAAAAGTTTAATGTTGTCATATGCACGTATCAAAACACGATTTGAAATACAATAAATGATTACTCCCTCCCAAGTTTCAGATGATCCGAAACTTGGGGAGGGGTTTATTCTATTCTATTCTATTCTATTCTATTCTATTCTATTCACACAGTTATTAATGTAAAAAAAGCTAAAAGTTTCCACCTATCCAGTACTATTTGTTGTAACCTTAAAAAAGTTCAATATATTTGTTGAATCTATTTTTTGGTCTTACTATATACCATCATCAGTCAAAATAATCAATAATGAATAAAGTCAGACATCATCCTTCCACTACCCTCAATAAAGAAAACTAACAAAATATTATTTTCCACTTTCACTTTTATTAATCAACAGATACATCAGATTTCTACATTTTCAAAAACGCGATATAAACATACCTTTTAAAACAGAATATAATAATACATCAATTTTACACGATACAAACTCAATTAATAATAAATTCTATTGATCAGTTTATATGCTTAAATTTAGTAGCTGTCCGTCCACCTATATCAGCAAAACAGGTAAAAATTTTGACACGAGGTACTTAAAACATGAAAATTAATGTAAATTTAATAGATTTCCAGCTATGGGAAAACATCTCGAATGATGGACTCAAATCATAAATTCACGAATATTGATCAAGGTGTTCGACTCATTGACTGAATGGTCAGCGAGCTGGCCTTCGGTTCAGAGAGTCCTGGGTTCGATTCCCGGTCGGGCTGGGGAATTTAATCGCTTCTTATTAATTATTCTGGCTCGGGGACTGGGTATTTGTCCCAACACTCTCTTCTTCATATTTAGACAATATACCACACTACCAACCACCACAGAAACACGCAATAGTGATTACATTCCTACATATAGGGTTGGTGTGAGAAAGAGCATCCGGCCGTAAAACTGGACCAAATCCACATGTGCGTCGCAGTTCGCACCCGCAACCCACAGATGGGCGTAAAGCGGTTGGAAAAAGGAAGATTGATCAAGGTCTAAAAATCTGAAAAATGGTTAATAAGGGTTCTCTGCTCAATATTTTTTAGAATAATTTAATCCACCTGGATCAATTCTTTAATCCCATTTTCAACCTTAATGAGGTATCTTAAAAACAAACCTTTCATTGGTTTATTAATTACTATTTTGAATTTTAATAATTAAGTACTCTCAACACCCTTCTTTATTTTTTTCTCCAAATTCCCTTCAGCAATCACCCACCTTTCCACATCCCTCAGCCCCACCTTACACAAAACGATATTTCTTCGTACTGGAAACAAATGAATATCTCAGCACTTTTCCATCAACATCATTCTGTTCACACTTGTTTCAGATAACCTGAGTTCTAGAAGATTCCTCAAGTGCTGGTATTTTCAGTGCTTCTTCAATTTTCCATATTGGAAACAAATGAAAATCTCAACACTTTCCCATCAAAAGCATTATGTTCCCACTTGTTTCAGGTGAGATGGGTTCTAGATTTCTCAAGTGTTGGTATTTTAGGTGTTTCACCTGGTCATCTGAGAGGTGCATTCTTCAAATTAGAGGAAGGCTGAGAGCTTTCACAAGACATGTGATTGTGATTAGTTTTTCAAATAATTACTTGTGTTGCGCTGAATTTCAGGAACTCATGCTCGCTTGGTAGAATTATATCTATAATCCATGTGTCGCCTTAAATTTTACTGGTTTTGAATGATTATGGTCTCTAGTAAGTCCGAAAGTAATCTCAGCAAATATATGTAACATTTTAAGGTTACAGCAAATAGTATTGAATAGGTGGAAACCTTCAGCTTTTGTTTTACAATATACTGCTCTTCAGTACGGATTAATATGAAATGTATTACCTATGATTGTTGCTGACTTGACAATCGGTTTGAGACTAATGAGGAAAATTCGAGTTTAATCCGAGTGAGGCAAAAACTCCGTTTCGTAACAATTTATACATTCTCCCTCGCACCGATTGGGTCACCGATTTTATGGCAATTCAAATTATTGGCCTCGATCTGCGTCGTCCTGTTTGACGGAATTCTTTTAAAATCTTTATACTGTTACCGATCTCCAATAACGCTCCCCTTATAGGTTTATGGGACTTAAAAATGATTACTTTTCGAAAGGCTCAAATTCCATATTCTACTATTCATGCATACACAAAAGTCGAATCCGGTGTCGGTGATTCAGCGGGTTCATTTCTAATATGTTATTTCTTTCTTTACTTTGATATTGCAATAACAGTATTTTTAATACAAGAAGGTGCAGTGCATTACTTCTCACATTACCGGTAAGTTGGCCGTGCAGTTAGGGACGCGCAGCTGTGAGCTTGCATACGGGATATAGTGGGTTCGAACTCCACTGTCGGCAACCCTGAAGATGTTTTGCCTCGTTTAATATTTTCACACCAGGCAAATGCTGGGCGTGTAGCGTAATTAAGACCAAGGCCAATTCCTTCCCACTCAAAGCCCTTTCTTCTCATAGTCGCCATAAAACCTAACTTTGTAGGTACTACGTAAAGCAAACTGTAAATAAGAATTGTTTAATAGTATAATGAAGTCTCTGAAATTAGCTAAGACCATAAGCTTAGAAATGATGCAAAAGTAGAATTGAATTCCAACAATGTTTCAGTCTCATTTATGGCTCTGAGGTATCTCTGAGTTATGAGTGGGGCTCAGGGAGACTAGTGTGTATGAATATTATGGAAGGTGCTATTCATAGGGCCTATGGTGATTCAAAAATATTTTCTGGCCCAGTGAGGAGAACAATGTTAAAACAATTCACTTCTCGTCATTGTGCCAATATAGCTCTTTGCAGTTTTCCTACTACCGTAAAAATTCGGTGGTGGTTTATGAGAAAGATGATACCATTTAGACAATAAAAATCCCGATTTTGGTAGCACAACGATTAACTATCAAGCTTAAAATAAGCGAAAAAGCGTTAAAAATGGGCACGATTAAATCTTAGAGTACTCCCATTAACTAGGTATAGTTAAATATTTTAAATTTAAATTGTCTTTTGTACAATGTTAGATGGAAATATTACTGTGTTCGAAGTGACAATTTTGTACTGATGCCGATTCTATGAAAATTTAGAATGAAACTCTACTCAAACAAGACGACTACCTTACTCTCCAACTAAGATGTAGTTGTCCACTATGTGTTCTTCAATTTTCTGGTGTAAATTAATGCCTCGTTTCCCTTAGGATATTTTAATTTGGATGAATTTCCTTTCACCCTCAGATGATGTTAGCGGGCAATATTAAGTGTAAATCTCAATATTTTTCGCTCAAATTTCTATGATTTACAGCTCTAATGCTGTGGATTATGAAATTCCACAGACGAAGTTATTTATTTGTTACACTCCGTCCACACTAGGATCCCATTTCATATCCTTCCTGAAATTGGTGCAGAAGGTTAAAGGCCACATCTCTGTGAATTTCAAACAGGCCAGTTTCTATACTGCACACCACTTACACTGCTCTTTCTAGCAGCACTCACTGTATTCCAGCAACAATATGAGAGATGAAAGTGTACCATATTCTCGCCACTCTGTACAAAACGAAACCGCCATTCAACACCGCCTAAGAAAAACAACAGTTCAGTGTAAGTGTAAGTTGCCAGATATTTCGACAATTGACAGCAGTTCTGCACACTGATTGTACGTATCAGAACTCAAAGAGTACCACTTTGTCAGCTGCCCATTTCAACAATGATAAGTGGCCTGTTAATCTCTTGCGACCTACGAGATACTCGTACATCATAGCAAAATGTAAAAATTAAGTGAAATTTAATAAGTTTAAACATAAGGTTTATGCACTTTAATACACATTTATATTAAAATCGGTAGTTATAGGTACCAAACATGAATTTTACTCGACATAACTCGATCAAAACGCATGTTGAACTTTATTTTGCAAGTTTAGCAATTATAGGAAAATATAAGCATTTTAGGAAATACTCTCAGCTTGTTTATGAGGATCCATCCTTACTCTAGTGTGATGAATAAATACACAGACAGATTAAATATACTGTGGACATTTTAATAACATCATTCCCGTTGATGAAGAATGTCTTCATTCACTTCCAAGTGATAATTTGGAAATGTAGGTATTCCTACCTCAAAATTTTATCATTTCGCACTTCTTCTTCAAGACTTCGTGTCACTTTCTAATGAATTGTTGTAATTTTTCAAGATTACAACGAAATGGTAGACGTTTTACTCATTCTTATTCAAATACAAAATCTTCATTTTATTATTATTTTCCACAAGCTGTAAATAGTTTATTTAATATGAATCTTTAGAAACAATGGATCAATTGTGCAATTACTTCAGTACGTTCCAATCTATCTCTGAGTGGTATTGCCTCTATAGCGTATGGCTACCATCACATCATGAACTAATCTGCATATTGAGCATCCATAGTACAAATTACTAATCTAAGTAAAAAGGAAAAATCAATTTTGATTTATACATCCGCAAGGTAAAATACTCCGGGTCGCGAGGACACGCTGATTGTGGGCATACCTAGACGATATGCTGGACAGTATGATGTTCAGCACTATGTAGGCAGCTGGGCCAGGATATCAAATCACATTTATACGTACGGTTTGTTGGGGGTTAAATAACCTCAGGTAAAGGGTAAGTTGATTTGCCCCAAAGTGCCAAAAGCCTTTTATATATTTAGTCATATCTGTAATACACTGATTACAGTGGTTTGCGCAGCCTGTGTGTGAAGATAGAATGAAAACCTACTGTAAATAGAGGATTAAATTACCTTTCTAGCTAGCTGCGTATGTGTTGACTACTGCGCATATGTTCTCGTGTAAATATATGCTCGTTTGATTCAAGATATTTTAAATTGAGATAATTTCGCTTCAGTCTCCGGGGATGTGAATGGATAGTAGTTAAGAGAGGCCGCGTACACGGGTGATAGCTCAAATGCCGTGCCTGATGAAGTTCCAAAAATATGTAACTTATTTGTTCTCATTACTACATTCTCAGGAAAGTCTGCGTCAACAATTATTGTAAGCTGCGTTATGGGCTCACGTTCACATTTTTTATATGGAGGTGCTATGTGTCTAAATATGGACGGCCATTAACGTTAGTTTGATCCTGTGAAAATGCACATGGTCATTTTGAGTTGGGTGCCAACAAACCAGGTGTGAACAATATTAATATATCGAACATTAAATCAATAACCCAATTGATGGACGGAAAGTGTCCCGGCTTGCATGGAAAAGGAAAATTGTGGTGGATAACATTGCCGGATTGTAGGTTAGATAGTACTTGAGTACACTATGTGTAGTATAAAATAAATTTTATTCAACTAAAACATTCATATAATAATTTAACCAATGACGGCGTGACTCTTGACGATACCAGCACCATAAGCAAGAGGGGCGGCAACTACACCAGGGGCAGGGACTACAGCAGGAGCAGCAATGGCAGCGGGTGCGGCGTAGGCGAGAGGAGCGGCGGCGATAGCAGGTCCAGCAGCAACCACAGCTGGGGCGGCGACTCGGGCACCGAGGTAGCCGGGGTTAGCGAGGGCGACAGCCACCAGGGCGAGGAAGACGAACTGTAGGAAAGTAAGACACATGCAAGTTTAATTATATAAAGAAAGAACTGTAGGCAGGTACATTTCTAGTTATGTTGCTAGGGATAACCAGGTTTTAATTCGATCAGATTTCAGTTTGAAAAACTCCATGTAAATTTTACTTTGCTATATTTATTACAGTATAGAATATCAGCTGTATATGTTTCGTTACAATTATTGAATTTAATTTCCGAAAAGATTTATAAACATCGATTATATAAAAGTATACAGATGAGTCGCTCAGCATTAAGAATGACGAACACAAATGCTCAACATCAATCCCCCCGAAGCATCCCGGTCTTAGACTTTTGACTGACTCCCATGACCAGCAGTAGTGTCTGTGAGAAGGGGCCTTACCAGGATTAAATCCAATGTTGATGACGATACAATCACTCATTCTTCAAACCAGAGAAAATAATGAACCCTGCCGGGAATAGAACTAGGGGCCCGTTATTCCAAAGGCCATCATTCATATGAATTAGCCATGGTGAGGCAAAAAATGTTTGAATAATGTATAACAATCTTTCGAAATTATATTATTACGCGTTACAGTGTATTTGAGAGGGCCATTTTAAAAACTGTCCCGCTATTCTTATAGATAAGCTGATTTCAGAAGTTTACAGAATATTTCGAATTTATTTCGCGATTCGTACTTTTGTTTTCTATCCCCTTCCTTTCTGAATTCCTTATATCTTCCTGCGGTACATGTTTTAGATTTATGCTCAGAATTTGATGGTAAATTTTTGCTGGAGTTTTCCTATATCTCCGTAAGCAAGGTGCAACATTCATAATTACATTGGATACTTTATGACTAATTCAGTGATCAAAAATAATATAACTTCTTATTTTCATTGCGAAATTATACCATCTGTATGACTTAATGACATAAACGAACCGTAGAAAAACATGAATACTTTGCCTCAGAGATTCAATAAAATTTCTTTGTTTGTTTCTTTGTTTGTTTTTCCCTTTATCATTATCATCCTTGAGATCGATTGACCCTGAAGGACCTTCAGATTCATTTTTAAGGGTAATGCATGGACAAAGTAGCTCATACGGTAGGAATCTATAATGAATTATACCGTGTACGTGAGTCATAGTTCACCATGGTACATCTTTTAACCATGAGCCAGTACATCTTCCCCATCTGAGTGTGTAACGAGCTCAGGTGTGCTGACCAGTACCAAGATATCGTCAATGAATATCACCTACAAATAGTCAGATATTCTGTATCCGCAGGCATAAAATTGAATTTTGCTAGTAGTATATCGGGGGGAAATCCAATGATACTACATCCAAACAAGGAAACGTCATTGTAGGTAACATTTAAGCTCTTTTAGCCTTACCAATCATGAAATACCAACGTTTCGCCGCAGTGTAGCAGTGGGTCGAAATGATAGTAACTTCGCGATTGAAAAGGCCTGGAAAGATTAATTGTTTGTAACACTTTCAGTCGATGAAACTGAAGTATGGTTTCTTTCTAGACACTTATTGTTTGTCATTATTGCTATTTAGTATTATTATATCCTATGCTCAAGATTCGGAATTGATGTCTTTGCCAAGAATATTATCCAACTTACCAGCTTGAACATGGTTGTGAGTGCTTGTGATTTCTTAAAGAACACAGTACCTACTGGTCCTGTATCCACGGTTTATATACTAGAGATCTTGGGTGGAGACTGGCTACTTTGACCATGACAGAGGAACTTTGCGAGGTCGTTGTGCTCGCACTTAGTCACCTCGTGATCTACATGGTGGACCCCATCTGTGCTCATGAAACGATAAATAAAATGACATTGTTTCCAGTAGCATGTAAGTAATACATCTAAATTCCGTTTACTGTCTATACCCTACCGTAAATTCTGTTCGTTCCTTTTTGCAAGGGAAGTATTAAGTTAAATAGCTTTTCTTAATCTAAATTGAGATTTAACCCACAGCCAATATATTTTCCGGATCTCAAATTTCCTGTAGAATCAGTATGGTTGTGACGAGGAGTGAGCATAAAATTTTATTTGTTGTTTGGGTTATTGTATTCACCGTGTTACGATTGGTGTGATAGTGAGAATTGTGTTGTGGATTAGAACACACAGATCAACATACTTAAGAAAAACAGATAGAAGGAATCATGTGACCTTCTGGAGTGTTAGGGTGCAACTTGAATAAATTAGGTGCTAAAGTGGACTGGAAATTGAAAGGCAACCTATATTTTTCAAACTTAACTTCGATGAGAATGAAACAGGTAATGAAATGATCTACCTGAGACGTATCAGTATTGATTAATGAGAGGTACGTGGCAAAAGGAATGTTGAAAAATTCGTGAATAAGTTTTGACCTTGTTGTTGCTGAACACATCTAGCAAGATATAGACTTGTTTGTGATCATTTGGTAATTTCTGTTTTAATGAAGATGTGAATTAGGACAAGAGAAGCACCAATACGGATTAAAAAAATACAATTTTGATTTTGTAGACCATGGTGTGTGGACGGAAGTATCCTGCATTGAAGGTAAATTTTCCCTTACAAGCTATATAGGAAGTCATAGAGTGTCATTGAGCGATTCCTTTATACCGTGTTCCACTACGGATTAGGAAGCAATGTGTTGTTACTGAATTCACACTCGGTTTGTGACTGAAGGAAAATCCGAGTCGAATCCGTGTAGGGCGAAAACGCAGTTTCGTAACATTTTCCGTCGCAACGATTAGGTTACAACTTTAATGGCAATAAAACCTATTGACCTCAATCTGCGTCGTCTCGTTTGGCGGGTGCTTTTTTAAAATCCTTATATAATTACCGATCTCCAATAACGCTCCCGTTTTAGGTTCATAGTGTATAAAAATGATTACATTTCTAAAGGTTCAAATTTGACATTCCCCTTTTCATCCATATACAGAAGTCGAATCTGGTGTGGATGATTCAGTGGGTTCAGTTCTAATTCGAAGAAGATTACTTACTACTTTACTTCGATGTTGCAATAACAGTATGTTTTTTACTACAAGTGGGTGAAGTACAAAACTACGCACAAGATGTGAGATTAGAGTTAGTGGAAATAAGGCTTGAGTGTGACGAACACTGTAAATGTGTAAAAATCTATACCAGTAATGTTCGAAGATGAAATCGAAGAACTGACTAATCTCAAGTTCCTGGGAAGTTCTAGAAGAAACTGAATGAAATTAGATTGTAAGGGAATAATTCTCATGATATAGCCTGGGAAGGATTAAATTGAACAGACACATACTTCAGATATGCTAAGTGCTTGCTTCCCTTAAAATTTGTAGTCGTAGTTTGTAATGAAACATTTGTAAATCTGTACACGAGTCGGAAAGTAATTGTTAGTAAATATTTCGATTTACATAATAACAATACTTTTCAACATAGTTACGAATTATGGTAACTCAAGAATAAATACATATAATATGTTCGACGTATTGGTGCTATAAGTTACAGTACGTATTGCAGCACTATCACAATTACATTTAAGCCTTCAATGTAACAAAATACCACAATACTGAATTACGTAGGAAAATAAATTCTGAATAGAGTTACTGTACACCTGTGACATTTCCTGGGCGGATGTAGTACATTTGAACCTGTCTCTTGGCGCAGGTTGGAGTGAAATATTGTTTCTATCAATGTGTCGGTGTCATTTCTGAGGAAGCTCTGAGGAATGTATGGTGCTGAGCGAGACGAGTGCGCTTGAATGTTATGAAATGTGCTACTCACAGGGACGATCGTGTTGCAGAAGCATTTTCAGGCCCAGTAAGGAGAACAATGGTAACAAAATTCACTTCTCATGATGGGGTGGATATAGCTCTGTGCAGTTTCCTTACTACTGTATATATTCGATGGTTGTTTATGAGAAATGTAAGAACATTTAGACATTTTAGAATTAAAAATTTGTTTTGTTCAGCATAAATATATTATAAACGGAAAGATTAAAAAGCATTAAAAGCTGAACGACGAAAAGTTCGGTAAACTCTTAATAACTAGATAAATATTTATAATTGAATTTTTCTCTTGTACGGTGCTAAATGGAAGTTTCAGTGTACTCGATGTGCCACTTCTGTACTGAAGACAATTCTATGTGGATCTAGAATGAAACTTTACTCAAACCAGAGGAATACCTCACTTCCGACTACATTACAGTCGTCTACTGCGTGTTCTTCAAATTGTATGGTGTAAATTTATGACTCGTTTCACTTAGGATTCTTTAAACTTAAAGGATACCCTCTCATTCTCAGACGATATGAGCGGACAGTACTTAAATGGGCCATTTTCTATGATTGACAGCTCTATTGCTGTGGATTATTAAGTTACAAAGAAGTATTCATTTATTTTTATACGTCGATCCAACCGGGATTCCTTTGCAGAATCTTCCTGAATGTGGTGCTGCAGGTTAAGGCAATATCTCTGCGAATTTCAAACAGGCCAGTTTCCAAACTGCCCACCACCTAAACTGCTTCCTTTAGCATCACTCCCTGAATTTCAGCGGTAATATGAGAGATGGGAGTATAGTAAAATCTTGCACTCTCTATAAAATGCAACCACCTTTCAACACCGCCAATGAAAAAACTGTGAAGTGTCATGGTTTCCATATTCACCGCCGGAAGTTGCCAGATATTTGGACAAGTGACAGCGTTTCGTCGGACTGATTGTATGTAGCAGAACACAAAGAGTACCACCTGGTCTGCTACTCGTTTTAACGATCATGTGTGGCCTGTTAATCTCTGGTGACCAACAATATATATCTTATCAAAAATTAAAATAAAATGAAATTGTATAAGTTTAAATATAACGTTTTATACAGTTTAATAAATATGTATAGCAAAATAGGTACTTAATGGACTAGGTTTTCGTGGCTTATAATATTAACGTAAATAAATAAATGAATACTGGATTAAAGCCACTATGTTTATTTAATGAAGCCGAGCTTTCAGCTAAATTGCATTGGCCTTCATCAGGGAATGATAAATTCTACTTCCGACAGTGAGCAAAGAAATTCAAAGAAACGTGGAAGTCATGGCCGTACTATCCACGTCCTACCCCACTAATAGCACTCAAGGATCGTCGTGCTGTGATTCACGGCCCTCTGTCGACAGCTTCGTGAGCGCGTCCCGCATTCCCATGGTGGTGTTATGCATGTATTTCTGCAGTACAGGTCTCCATGTATTTGATAGCTTGAAGCCGTTTTCCCTGTTGATGTTATTTGGGCGCAGCTCTATCTCTATGGTTTATCTAACCCTTCCCTGTTGATGTTATTCTGACACAGCTCCATCTCTATGGGTTCTCTTACGAGTCGAGCACAGAAGTATTTTGCAGGCGCGATGACCTTCGCGTGGTCAAAGAGGATTTCATGGTCTGTACTGTAGAAATGTTCTGCTATTGCAGACTGCCTTATGGCATTCTCCGTACTGTACAGACCATGAAGTCTTCTTTGACCAGGCGAAGGTCATGGAGCCTGTAAAAGACTTCTATGCTCGACTGGTAAGAGAAGCAAAGAGAAGACGGCTTCAAGTTATCAAATACATGGAGACTGTACTGCAGAAATGCATGCATAACACCACCATGGAACAGCGGCACGCGCTCACGAAGCTGTCGACAGAGGGCGTTGAATTACAGCACGACGATCCTTGATTCCTTTTAGTGGGGTAGGCCGTGGATAGTACGGCTATGCCTTCCACTTTCCTTTGAATTTCTTTGCTCAGGGTCGGAAGCAGAATTTAACTTGCCCTGATAAAGGCCAATGCAATTTGGCTGAAATCTCGGCTTCATCAACTATACATAGTGGCTTTTATCCAGTATTCATTCATTTATTTGCGTTATAATAGGTACTTGTTAGTACCAACAAATGAATTGGACATAACTCGATCAAAACGCATGTTGAACTTAACTTTGCACTATTCAGCGGTTATGCGAACAAATGGGAAATTTAGGAAATGTTCTCAGCTTCTTTATGAGGAACCAAACCCCCTCCAGGAAGATGAATTAACAGACGGACAGAATAAATATAAATTGGACATTTTAATAACACCATGCTATTTAATGAATAATGCTTTCATCCACTTCCAGGTGAAAATTTGGAAGTTGAGGTCTTACTGTTTCAAATTATCACCTCGGAGTTCTTCTTCTTGACATTTTGATTCACTTTCTGAGGAATAGTTGTACTTTATCAAGACTACAACGGAAAGGTAAGTGTGTAGGTGTTTTAATCGTTCTTATTCAATTTCATAATGTAAATGTCATTATTATTTTTCACATGCAGTAAGTTTTTTATTCATGTAGAGACATAAGGAACAATGGATCAAGTGTGCAATTACTTCACTGAGATGCAATCTATCTCAGAGACTGAAGAGGCGTACTAGGGAAATGAGGAGTGAGGTAGTTTCCCGTTGCTTTCCTCACCGAGCCAGAAGTTGCTATTACATATCAGTCTGCCAAGCCCAATGAAATGCATGCACCAACCGACCCTAAGAGCAACATTTTCACACCATTCATAGCAGGGACTGGCTGCATAAGGAATGGCGTTACTAGCATCGCTCATACCTCAATCACTTTCATATTGTCTAAGCCAAGGATAAGACAGAGACAGATCAATGAAAGTAACAAAATTGCTCTAGCCTATACCAGAAGACATAGTGCACTGTAAACACCAGGTCCTGCCAGCAAAGGCATCTCAGAGTAGTATTGTCCCTATAAATAGAAGAGATACTATGGGACTCCTACAGTTACAAATTAATTCCATTATTTAGTGTACAGCTACCATCACATCATGAACTATTCTGCAGAGTGTGTATCCAGAGTAAAAATTTAACTTAAATAATTAAAAAGGGAAATAAGTTGATTAATGCATCAGGAAAGAACATTCTCCGGATCGCTAGGACACGTTCATTTTGGGCATATCTGGACGATATGCTGGACAGTATGATGTACAGCCCGGTCAGTACATTGAACCCCATCTTCCAAAGTTCGTTGCGGGTTAAACGAAACCTGAGGTAAACGGTAAACTGAGCTGCACTAGAGTGGTAAACGAGGTTCACGTGTTTGGTCATCGGTGTAATACACTGATGCCAGCGTTAGGTACAGTCTTTAAAGATAGAATGAAACACTCCTGAAACCAGATAATTACCTTCCAAACAATCTATGTTCAAGTTGACTACTGTGCATTTTCCAAATTTCCTGGTGTAAATATATGCTTCATTTTATATAGAATATTTTAAATTAAGAGAATATCGCCTCATTTTCAGAGGATACGAGCTGACAGCAGTTAAAAGAGGCTATATCGACGGGTGTCAGCACTAATACTGTAGCCGATGAATTTCCAAACAAGACGTCATTTATTTGTCCCCATTGATGTTAGGGATGTCTGCGTCAACAATTGTTGTAAACTCCGTGATGGGCCCACATTCACATCGCTTATAAGGAGGTGCATAATGGCTAAATATGGACGGACATTAAAATTATTGTATTCCAAATGTTCATGTGAAATTGCAAATGATCTAGTTGAGTTGGATGTCAACAAACCAGGTTTGTCCACTATTAATATATCATAATTTATGGAGTATTCCGGGCCTGAATGACTCTTTCTGATGAAGAAAGACTATAGGTGAGATAATATTAAATCACACTATGTAAAGTATAAAATAAATTTTATTCACTATGCATTCATATAATCATTTAACCAATGACGGCGTGACTCTTGACGATACCGGCGCTATAAGCAAGAGGGGCGGCAACTACACCAGGGGCAGCGACCACAGCAGGAGCAGCAATGGCAGCAGGTGCGGCGTAGGCGAGAGGAGCAGCGGCGATAGCAGGTCCAGCAGCAACCACAGCTGGGGCGGCGACTCGGGCACCGAGGTAGCCGGGGTTAGCGAGGGCGACAGCCATCAGGGCGAGGAAGACGAACTGTAGGAAAATAGGCATATATAATTATAATCATATAGAGAAAATAATTCTATGCAGATACATTTCCAGTTCTATTGCTGGGGATATTTACTTTCTAATTACATTTGAAAAACTCCATGCAAATTTTAAGTTAGCTTACGATATTTATTACAGTATAGAATAACAGTTGTATGTGCTCCGTTTAAATGGTTGAATTTAATTTCCGAACAGTTTTATTAACATCGATTATATAAAAGTTATCAGCTCAGGCGTTCAGCAGTAAGAATGGCAAACACAATACCCGCAACATCACCACTGTGAAAATTGTTTGATATTATTTATAACGGAGTGTATCCCCCGAAGAGCCCTGGTTTTGGCCTGAGTGTCTGTGAGAAGGTGCCATGCCCAGGGTGAAATCTAATGTTGAAGGCGGTACAATCACTCATTCCCGAACCGGACGAAATAATCAATGTTGATTTTCTCAACCCTGCCGGAAACAGTGTCTGGGGTTCGTTATGCCAAAGACCATCATGCTAACGTATTAGCCATGGATATCTGAAAATAGTTTGATGAATCGGTAATCATGTTTTTAAATGATTTTAAGACGCGTTACAGTATATTTGAAAGGGATTTATTTAAAATATCTTCCACCATTTTCATAGATAAGCTGAATTAAGATGTCTACAAACATTTTTTTTAATTCCTTGTGACTTCCTGTTGCATATATTTTAGAATTATCCTCACTTGTCAAGATAAATTTTTGCTAGAAGACATATATTCCTCCGTAAACTAGGTGCTACTTTAGTAATTCATTTGGATATTTTATGACTAATTCAGTGACCAAAGAGAATATATTTTATGATCGTCAAGAAATGATACCATTTTTATGTCTGGACTGACTTTAATGAACAGAAGTAAGACATGGACACTTCGCCTCTGCGATTAATTAATGGTTGTTTGTTGGTGTGTTATTTTGTTTGTTTTTTCCATTTTTACTACCAACCCAGAGACCTCTTGGAGCCTGAATGACCATTAGCTTCATATTTAAGGATAATGGATTGGCAAACTATAAACTATAAATCTATAATGAATTATACCGTGTACGTGAGTAATTTCACAGCAATATATATATTATAGCGCTGATCCAGTGAATCTTCGCCATATCAGTGTTTAAGCAACTCATGTGTGCTGACCAGTAGCAAGATATCTTTAATGAATATCACCTACAAATAGTCAGATATCCTGTATCCACTGGCGTAAAACCAAATTTTTCTAGTAGTTTATCGGGGGATAAAGAATTTCAACAGGAAAATATTATTACTTATGGCATATTACGTTAAAACGTTAAATGTTTCTAACATTTGCAACCGGAGAAGTTAAATTATTTTTTTCGTCCTGGGCACTTAATTTTTGTAGTAACTGATATTTAGTTTTAATGTATCCTTTGCCTTGGACTGTGAATTGACTTTTTTTTTGTCAACTTACCAGCTTGAACATGGTTGGTGAGTGCTTGTGATTTCTTAAAGAACACAATACCTACTGAGTATGTGTCCACGGTTTATATACCAGAGATCTTGGGTGGAGTAAGGCTACTTTGTCCGTGACATTGGTAATTCTCGAGGTCGGTGTGCTCGCACTTCGTTATCTCGCGATCTACATGGTGGACCTAGTATGCGTTATTAAAACAATAAATGAAACTTATATTAATCCCGCTAACACGAAAGTAATGCATCTGGATTTCATTTCCTGTCTGTACTTCATCGTAAATTGTGTTCATTCCATTGTGCAAAGGAAGTATTTAAGTGAAATGAAATGGCTTATGACTTTTAGTGCCGAGAGTATCCGAGGACAAGTTCGGCTCGCCAGATGCTGGTGTCTTGATTGACGCCCTTAGGCAAGTTTCGCTTCGTGATGAGGATGAAATGATGATGAAGACGACACATACCAGTGGAATTAACCAATTATGGTTAAAATTTTCGACCCGCCGGGGAATTGAACCCGGGACCCCTGTGACTAAAGGCCATCACGCTAACCACTTATCCATGGAGCCGGACAGTATTACGTCAAAGAGGTTTTCTTAACCAAAATTAATAATTTACCCCATATATTTTCCGTATTTTAAATTTCAATGGGAAGATATTTTGTCCTTATAAAAATATGAGGGTAAAATTTTATTTAGTTTTTCAATTATCGTGTTCACCGAGTTACGGTAAATGTGATGCTGCGAATTGTTCTTCTAGGGGGATTAGAATACCCTGGTCAACAGTCTTATTTTTAAACAAGGGTGAAGAAATCTTGTGACATTCTGGAGTGCTAGGTCGTACTTAAAGTAAATTGGCGGCTATAGTGGAACGGAAATTGAAAGGTAACCTAAATTTTGCAAACGTAACATCGATGAAAATGAATGATTTAAAGAAATAACCGACCTGCGACGTACCAGTACTGAAGAATGAGAGTAAGTTGGCAGAATAACTGTTGGAAAATGCGTAAACAAACTTAGGCCTAGTGATTTTTGAACACATCTCCCAAGATATGAACATCATGGTGGTTATTTTGAGTATTACTGTTTTACTGAAGAAGGAATGAGGTAGGTTTTACGCGTGATCCTATTAGAGCTTTCACTTACGATAAATGGAAAGGATACCGTGGAAATGTCACCAAGAGGGGAAATAATCAATTATTGACTTTCTAGATTACATTGATATTTTTCCTCGGATGTAAATTTTCTCTTGCAAGTTATATATGTATTATTAACATCCTCCCGCACCAAACCCCATGGCGCAAGAGCCTCTAAGGGCCATGGCCTACCAAGCGAGCGCTGCTCAGCCCGACGGCCTGCAGATTATGCGGTGTCGTGTGATCATCACGACAAGCCCACTTGGCCGTTTTTCTTGGCTTCCGAGACGGGGCCGCACTCTCACCGCCAGATAACTCCTCAATGTTAATCAAGTAGGCTGAGTGGACATCGAAACAGCCCTCATTTCCAGGTAAAATACCTGAGCAGGCCGGGAACTGTGCCCGGGGCCACCGGGTAAGAGGTAAGCAAGCTACCCGTTCACCGCGTGGCTGGCGAGGTATCATAAAGGGATTACCTTAATACACGTTATCACCACGGATTAGTAAGTAATGTGTTTTTGCTGACTTGACAATCGGTTTAAGACTAATAAGGAAAATCCTAGTCGAATCCCAGAGCGGTGAAAATTCAGATTCATAACAATTTTAATATTTTCCTTCGCAATGATTGGGTCACAGATTTGATGACGAAAAATCATGTTGGCTTTGATCTGCGTCCCGTTTCGCGGAATGCTTCTTTTCTGTTAATTTATACTATTATGAATCTCCGTAACATTGTCCTTTTAGATTTGGAGGACATAAAAATTATTTTCGCAAAGGCTCAAATTCAGTATTCCTCTATTCACCCGTATAGAAAGGTCGAATCCGGCGTCGGTAATTCCGTGGATTTTTCCCCAACGAAACATTTCTTACCTTATTTAGATATTTCAATTAAAGTACCAAAAGTGCAAAAATACAGGTGAGTATAGTGCAAAACACCTCACAGATTTAATAGTATAGTCAAGAATATAGATTTTCCTACGGCCGAAAGCTTAGAAGGGATGAAAACGCAGAATTAGTAATGTAATGTAAGCTGGATTGTGACGAACACAGCAAGGAAAAGTGTAAAAATCTATACTATTCCTACACGAAAGACAAGTGACTAATCTCAAGTTTCGACGAATGTCTAGAAAACTGAAGTGAAATTTAATCGTGAGGGAATACCTCTCAAGATATATTCCAGGAAGCTTTTAAATAAAGTAGATACATTTCTCGGAGGTACTAAGAACTTGCTTCTCTTCAAATTTTTCCTCGTAGCTACTAATGGAACATTTATAAATCTGTACATGACTCGGAAAATAATTGTTAGTAAATAAATATTTATTATGGTTCATGGTGTGGGTTACTGTAGTCACGTCCTAGATCGTGAACCATGGGCAACGGCTGAGTGGCCTAGTAAGTGGTCCTGAGAGTCGGGATACCAGTTGCTATGGAATGGGAGTGGGCATCTCGGACATATTCTGAGTCGTGGCCCTCCTTGTGCTCAGGCGGCTAGGACTATACAATTCACCGATGGTCCATAACCCGTTAGAGGAGAGATCCTCACTTGGACTATGTGCAAGTAGGGTAGCGTCCTGCTTCATGAATTTACCGAGCTCAGAACATTTTAACAAGCCTCGGACCTATGGGAGTAACGGAGCCCCACTTCCATTTGACAGGCTAGGGACTCCTTGGAAACAACTTGGCGAACGAAATGGAATTCGATGGGGAGATATCAATACTAATGGGTCGTGTTACGGGGATACCCGTGGACCAGCAGAGGTGAAAGAAGGTGCCGGGGTGAATGGGTCTAACTATTATGTCAAGAAAGAATTTAAACTGAAATGGAAGGTTATAATTTCAGAAAGCAACAAGTTAACAAAATTCTCACTTAGTGAGATGAAAATGATATATCAGGTAACATGACAACGTTTAGACAAAGCAAGAAAACCCAAACTTTAGTGACTGTTTGATAATCAGGGCTTTCATCCTCTTGCTTTACATTTCCTGAGCTCTCAGCTCAAATTTACAAAAGAGTACAATTTTACACCAACGGCATAAATCCCCTAATACATGGAGCGCTGGCTCCCAACTCACAATATCAAGGCTTCAAAAGGCATTCAGTAATCTTACTTTGAAAAAGAGGTAACAGGCTCTCAGTTTTCAAGTCAATTCAAGGCAACACCAAAAATATCTTATTTTTGGCCTTCTATGGCCCAGCTTACAAACTGAAACAGGGGTATCTCGTACCCAATCTATAAGGCCTTCGTGAAAAAGAAATAACAGTTAATAAATGGCCCGAAGACAAAATGAAAGGAGGTGAATACTTGCACTCCTAGATGTGAATTCTAAAACCTAAAGGGCACTAGGCCGATGAAACCGGGGCTATTCCCAAACTATGGCGGTGACTCGTATAAGAAAGAATTTAAGACAGTACAGAAAGGAAGAAAACCAGTTACAAAACGCAGTCACCTCAAACCAATATGAAGGGGAGCTCGAGAAGGTACCTCACTCTCTATCCCCGATTTACAGTCGTAGATTTTATGAAGTTGTCACATAAGCCGGCAGAAGTTACATTTTCAGAAAGTTAGGTTAAATAGTTAAGGTTTTGGACTTCTCCAACGGGTTAAACTGCAGAGATAGCAAGAAATAAAGATGTTAAGTGGCCATACCTTGTCGGAGTACTGCTGCCTGATGAAAGAGGCACCTCTCGCCTCCTGCTTTACACACATACTAAGTTAGATGACGAATAATTGGCCAAATGACATGAAAATGAGCAGTTTATAAAGCCTCCGGGAAAGTTCGAGACCGTTCATGAATAATCAAGCCACACCCTCTCACTTTATTGGTTACCTTAAGTTACATACAAAATCGAAGAAGAAGCCTGTGATAGGCGAAAAATAAAATACAGAAATTCGTGATTGGCTAAATTCAAACTGGCGGAAAGAAAGTATAAATATTACCAACCCAAAAATGAATGAACGAAATTTAGTGAAGAAAAAACTTATGAATACAAAACTTCTTCAAAAAAGTTCTTTCACTGCGCACCAGAGTGCATGATCATAGTTTTTAGCAGAGACATCTGTTGAAGAAAGTCCAAACCTCTTGGTGACTGGTAAACAAAACACGTAGAATTTTATACAGTACATGAAACTCCAAAATAAGAAAATTACGTCCAATTACTGTAGTGACATCTTCTGAGTAATGGTTGAAGTAGGTGTAGTTTCAAGTTCATTATTTCTCCAGAAGAGTTCTTTTAGGCGCAAGATTTAAATGTGCGGCGGTACAGGGCTTACGGAAGAAAAAAAGTAGAACTGGCTGAGTCTGCAAAGAGGATGCATCTGGATGTGCTAGGAGTAAGTGATATTCCGGTAAGGGGAGATAACGAGGAAGAGACAGGAGATTATAAAGTGTACTTGACGTGTGTTAGAAAGGGAAGGGCAGAATCTGGGGTAGAGCACTTTATTAGGAATACCATTGCACGCAACATGGTTTCTGTTAGGCACGTAAATGAGCGAATGATGTGGGTAGATTTGTCAGTTGGAGGAATTAGGACTAGAAATGTCCCCGTGTATTCACCATGTGAGGGTGCAGATGAGGATGAAGTTGACAAGTTTTATGAAGCATTGAGTGACATCGTGGTCAGGGTCAACATCAAGGATAGAATAGTGCTAATGGGCGATTTCAATGCGAGAGTTGGGAATAGAACTGAAGGATACGAAAGGGTGATTGATAAATTTGGGGAAGATATGGAAGCTAATTGGAATGGGAAGAGTTTGCTGGACTTCTGTGCTAGTATATGTTTAGCAGTTACGAATACATTCTTCAAGCATAAGGCTATTCACCGTTACACATGGGAGGTTAGGGGTACCAGATCCATAATAGACTATATATTAACCGACTTCGAATTCAGGAAATCTGTTAGGAATGTACGAGTTTTCCGGGGATTTTTCGATGATATAGACCACTATCTGATCTGTAGTGAACTATGTACATCTAGGCCTAGGGTAGAGAATGTAAAATCTTCTGCAAACGAATAAGGGCAGAAAATCACCAGGACGAGGAAATTAGACATAAGTGGATATTATTAGTGAGAAGTTTCTAACAGTAGACAGTAAGCAGGTTCAGGATATAGAAAGTAAATGGGTGGCACACAGGGATGCTGTAGTAGAAACAGCAAGGGAATGCCTAGGAACAACTGTGTGTAAAGATGGGAAAAGGCGAACACCTTGGTGGAATGATGAAGTGAGAGGAGCTTGTAAACGTAAAACGAAGGCTTATCAGAAATGGCTCCAAACAAGGGCCGAGGTAGACAGGGATTGGTACGTAGATGAAAGAAACAGAGCGAAACAAATAGTTGTTGAATCCAAATAGAAGTAGTGGGAAGATTTTGGTAGTAACCTGGAAAGGCTATGTCAAGCAGCAGGGAAATCTTTCTGGACAGTAATAAAGAATCTGAGAAAGGGAGGGAAGAAGGAAATGAACAGCGTTTTGAGTAATTCAGGTGAACTCATAATAGATCCCAGGGAATCACTGGAGAAGTGGAGGGAATATTTTGAACATCTTCTCAATGTAAAAGGAAATCATCCTTGTGGTGTTGCGAACAGCCAAGCTCATCAGGAGGAGGACAATTATGTTGATGAAATTACGCTTGAGGAAATGGAAAGGATGGTAAATAAACCCCATTGTCATAAAGCAGCAGGAATAGCTGAAATTAGACCTGAAATAGTGAAGTATAGTGGGAAGGCAGGGATGAAATGGCTTCATAGAGTAGTAAGATTAGCTTGGAGTGTCGGTAAGGTACCTTCAGATTGGACAAAAGCAGTAATTACACCTATCTATAAGCAAGGGAACAGGAAGGATTGCAACAACTATCCCGGCAAGGTATTCACTGACATCTTGGAAGGGAGGGTGCGAGTAGTCGTTGAGAGGAATTTGGTTGAACACCAGTGTGGATTCAGACCACAGAGAGGCTGTCAGGATCAGATTTTCAGTATGCGCCAGATAATTGAAAAATGCTACGAGAGGAATAGGCAGTTGTATTTATGTTTCATAGATCTAGAGAAAGCATATGACAGGGTACCGAGGGAAAAGATGTTCACTATACTTGGGGACTATGGAATTAAAGGTAGATTATTAAAATCAATCAATGGCATTTATGTTGACAATTGGACTTCGGTGAGAATTGATGGTAGAATGAGTTCTTGGTTCAAGGTACTTTCAGGGATTAACCAAGGCTGTAATCATTCACCTTTGCTGTTCGTAGTTTGCATGGATTATCTGCTGAAAGGTATAAAATGGCAGGGATTGATTCAGTTAGGTGGAAATGTAGTAAGCAGTCTGGCCTGTGCTGACGACTTGGTCTTAATGGCAGATTGTGCCGAAAGCCTGCAGTGTAATATCTTGGAACTTGAAAATAGGTGCAATGAGTATGGTATGAAAATTAAGCTCTCGAAGACTAAATTATTGTCAGTAGGTAAGAAATTCAACAGAAATGAATGTCAGATTGGGGATACAAAGCTATAACAGGTCGATAATTTCTCCCAGATGGTAATATAGTAGGTGAGATTGAATCAAGGTGTAGTAAAGCTAATGCAGTGAGCTCGCAGTTGCGATCAACAGTATTCTGTAAGAAGGAGATCAGCTCCCAGACGAAACTACCTTTATATCGGGCTGTTTTCAGACCAACTTTGCTTTACGAGAGCGAAGGTTGGGTGGACTCAGGATATCGTATTCATAAGTTAGAATCAACAGACATGAAAGTAACAAGAATGATTGCGGGTACAAACATTTGGGAACAATGGCAGGAGGGTACCCGGAATGAGGAGATAAAGGCTAATTTAGGAATGAACTCGGTAGATTAAACTGTACGAATAAACCGGCTTCGGTGGTGGGGTCATGTGAGGCGAATGGAGGAGGATAGGTTACCTAGGAGAATAATGGTCTCTGCTATGGAGGGTAAGAGAAGTAGAGGTAGACCAAGGCGACGATGGTTAGACTCAGTTTCTAACGATTTAAATTTAATAAGTATAACACTAAATGAGGCCACTACACTAGTTGCAAATCGAGCATTTTGGCGACGTTTAGTGAATTCACTGAGGCTTGCAGACTAAACGCTGAAAGGCATAACAGTCTATAATGATAATGTATGTATGTATGCAATATTTCGATTTACCTAATAAAAATACGTTTCAACTTGTTTACAAATTATAGACATTCCAGAATGAAACGGTATAATATGTTCGACCTATTGGTGCCATAGTTTACAGTACGTATTGCAGCACTAATACAATTCAATTTAAGGCTTCAATGTGACAAAATATCACAATACAATTAATTTTTAAATTAAATTCTAAAGATTGTAATTTTAATATGGATGTTGCGTTTTCTTGATGGACGCAGTATATTTGAATCTGCCTCTTGGCACAGGCTAGAGCAAAATTTAGTTTCCACCAATGTTTCATTCACATTTATGGCTCTGAGGAAGCTCTGAGGTGTTACTTACAGGGACGTTCGTGCCGCAATAGTACTTTATGGTCCAGCGAGGAAAGCAATGGGAAAATAACTCACTCTTCATCATGGTGCCGATATCGATTTCTGAGGTTCCCCTGTTATTGCATAGCATTCGGTGTTTCTTCATGAGAAAGACATTATAAATCACGTTTTGGGCAGCATAACTAAGCATCAAAAAACTATAAATGAGAGCAAATAATAGCCATGCTAGGAAGTTTAGTATACTTGTATTAACTAGGCCCTCCTAACTATCTTAAATTTAAATTATCTCCTGTACAATGTTGAATAGAATTTTTACCGTATTTGGAAGAGCCATTTTGGTACTGTAAATATGTTTGTGTAATTATAGAATTGAACTCTATTGAAATTTGACAATTATATTTTTCTTCAACTACGTTACAGTACACTACTGTGTATTCTTCAAATATTCTGGTGTTAGTTTATGCCTCGCTTCACTTAGGAAATTTCAAATTGATATAGTAACCTTTCAATCTCAGAGGATGTATGCGGACAGTAATTATTCCAGGCCATTTCCACGGGTGACAGCTCTAATGTCGTGGGTTGTTCAGTTCCAAAGAAGACGCCACTTATTTATTTTCCATCGTATCATCCATGATTCTCGACAAAATCTATCTGAATCACGTCCTGGAAAACGAATCCATATCTTCGTGAATTTAAACCTGACTTGCTTTTATACTTGCACACCACTTACACTGCTTTCTCTAGCAGCACGATCTGGCTTCTAGATATAATATGATAGATGGGAGTGTACTAAAATCTCACCACTCTGTATTAACAACCCGCCTTCCAACACCGCCTAAAATATTAAAAAATTCACTGCAGTATCACGGTTTCTCCGTTCGTTGCAAGAATTTGCCACATATTTGGACAAGTGACTGCAGTTATGTACACTGATTGGATGTAGCAGAACACAAAAGGTACAACAATTTATGTTGTCCATTATGACGATCATAAGTGTCCTCTTACTCTCTGCCCACCAACAAGATATATCGGAGCACGAAGTAAAATTCAAATTAAGTTTAATAGGTTGAAACATAACGTTTTAATCAATTTAATGCTCATTATTGTAAAATACGTCTTAACGGCCAAAGTAGGCATCTCAATGCGCTGAATAATTTTTAATCGTCATATATCGATCAAAAGACATATTGAGCTTTACTCCGCAAGTTTAACAGTTACAGGAGCACATAGTCATTTTAGAATATCTATTTATGAGGGTCGAAATAGTCTCCGGGATGGGCGGACGGACAGAATTAATATACATTAGACATTTAATAACATCATACTGTGTGATGAGGAATGCATTCATCCGCTTCTAAGTGAGAATTTGGAAGCTGAGGTCTTACGCCTTCCAATTATCACCTCTTTCTTCCTCTTTTTCTTGGGGACTTTGCATCATTTTGTGCGGAACGGATGTAGTTCCTTGCATGTGACATAAAAATGGTTGGTAAGCTCCTCGTTCTTATTTAGTTTAAAAATCTCCGCTTGATTATTTTCTTTCCACATGCAATAAGGAGTTTATTCATAATGAATTCTCTGAAAAAATAGACCAACTGTACAATTATTTCACTGAAAATTCCAAATGCCTCTCCAGCCCCGTACTTCCTCGGCATACATTCCCAGCATACAACAGTGATGATTGGGATGCTTCCTCACTGGTTTCCAATGGAAACGCAGAAGATGAAGAAGGTAAAGTTTAATAAGTAATTTACATATGTATATGTACAGATATTCTACTGTACCAAAGATTTGCTTGAATATGGTACGTGCCATTAATGATCCATTAGCTATTAATTGCAATTCGTTCCTGCGAAATATGTATATAGAAGGCATGTGGCTAGGTGGAACTCCTGTTCATACTGTCTGAGAGCTTCGGCTGCATTCCAACCAATTTCTCCATAGATTGAAATTATGTATGTGTATTCGTCCTTGCTGTACACACCAACCACTGTCGATATTTTGACGGCAACAATAGTGTTGATGTACCAAATACCAGCCCACTACTGAGCGTCCGAAAACGAGGCTTATTAACACAAGGGGGCTCATTAGACGGGTAGCACTGAGGAACATGCAGCAAGTGGCCGTCCGGCTGTTATCTCTTCGTATTCTGGTGTAATCGTCCTGCAGGCAGTAATACCCCTTTGAAAATCAATTATTAGACATCCCATTCACCATTAGTGCATGCGTGATACTTATAAGTAGAAAGTACGGCAATGGCATGCCACCTTATATATTTCCAAATAGTATTGTCTCCGTAAATACAAAAAAACCTAATATGGAACCTTCTACGTCACAAAATAAAAAAAACTTACTTAGCGCACGAATATCCTCCATCATGAACTTTTCTGAACAGTGAGTATTCAGAGTGTATATATCTAAATGAATTAAGAATGGAAGATCACAGACAAATATCTAAAAGTGTCAAATATATTCGATTGTTTTATCCGCCAGCAAGAGAAAGTTCTCCTAAAAGCTGAAACATGCTCATAGTGGGAATGTTTGGACGATATTCTGAATATTCCGATGATTAGCATCATTTATAGCCATCCGGGTGAGTATTTCAACACGAGATGAACGTTTATGTGCACCCGAGTATGTGATACTGTACTTGGGTAAGAATGAGTTGGCGTAACTAGAATGTGTATAAAGATAATTACTTAAATGCACAACAGATCATGTGAATATGTCAATAAAATCAATATGTCTACATAAATAGGGTGTTAGTATATAAGCACATTCTGTAGTCTAATTCATCTATTTAATTAGTTTAACTAATTACTCTATTCAATCCTGTAATTTTAAGTCTGGATGGAGACACCTTCGTGTACGTGGGGATATGACCTTTCTCCGTTCATCATCCCTGAACTCTATTACCATTTTGCGGAAAAGAAATAAGTAAATTAATTAATAATACATACTGTACATCTTCGGAATTATGTTCGTATTCTGTTATCGACGTACCAAATGTTCAGAGTTAATCAAAATATTATGTTTTTTGAGATAAATTTCATCACCAGTTGCTCTGAAAAGGCACTAAACTTTCGCTTGAGCGTAGAACGGTTGTTCCTACCCCATTTTACGCATAGTCTGTGCACCTCCACGTAGAAAGAAGCAGGACCAAAGCCCATTCTCATCGATGTTAGAGATGTCTTCATTCACAAGAAGCTAAGCGTCAACAATTATTGTAATTCCGTCATGGGAATACACTCACTTTGCATAGATGGAGGTGAAAATTAAAGAATAGTCGGCCACTAAGTACATGTGTTCCTAAAAGTTCCTGTCATAATGCACATGGTCTGGTTGAGTATCAATGAGCCAGGTTTGAGTTATGTTAATAATCACCAGTAAAATAAATAATTAATTGATGGAGGGGAAGTATTCCGGATATTTGTGGGCCGTTAATGATAGAGTATATGGCCAGACTATGGGTGAGAGAATAATTAAGTACATTATGTATACTATAAAAATATATTTTATTCAACTACGCGTTCAAATAATCATTTAACCAATGACGGCGTGACTCTTGACGATGCCAGCGCTATAAGCAAGAGGGGTGGCAACTACACCAGGGGCAGCGACTACAGCAGGAGCAGCAATGGCAGCAGGTGCGGCGTAGGCGAGAGGAGCAGCGGCGATAGCAGGTCCAGCAGCAACCACAGCTGGGGCGGCGACTCGGGCACCGAGGTAGCCAGGGTTAGCGAGGGCGACAGCCACCAGGGCGAGGAAGACGAACTATAAGAAAATACACACAAGTAAGTATAATTATGTATTCAGAAAGAATTCTTCGCACGGACATACCTAGTTATGTTCCTAGATATATCTAGTTTTCATTTCAATCAGATTTTAATTTTGAAAAAACAGTATATATTTTTCTTAATGTATAGAGTATTATATAGTATACAGTATAGAATACCTGTTATATGTTTTACGTTTTTGTCGGAGTTAATTTCCAAATAAAAATGTGAATATCCTAGATGTAAATTATTTAAAATGTGACATTGAGCAATAGGAAAGTTACAATTGTTTGTGATTACTCCTAGTAGTAATGGATTTTGAACCCCGGTGCTGCTCTTTCGAGTTGACGCCCATGGACAACCTGAGTGTTCGAGAGGATAGCACCACACCTAGGATGAAATATAACGTTGAAGTGGTGAAATTATCCAGTCCCCGAGAAAATAATCAGTGGAAGTTTAAGTCCCTTAAGCAGCTGGTAATCGAACACAAGGTCCCTTGGACGAAGGACAGCATGCTTATCAGTCAGTTACGGAGCCGGAAAAATGTGTTCAATGAAACAAGAATAATGTTCTGAAATGATTTTCCAGTATATTTGAGAGGGTCTTTTAAGAAAGCAATTGTATTTTTATTGGTAATCTGCGTAAAAATCTTCAAAAACTTTGTTGAATTCCTTTAGTAATTTACACATTTAGTTTATTTTACCCTCCATATTATATTCCTTGTATCTTCGTGCTATATTGTTTGGAGTTATTTTCGCAACTTTATTGTAAACATTTGCATGAGAACTCAGGGTTTTCAATGTGCAATTTTAACCATCAAGTTTGATATTTTGATTGTAATTCACTGATCAAAAAGGATATATTTTCTCGTGTTTCTCGTGAACTGACACATTTTATAGGAGGGTACTGACTTAAATGTACGGAAGTAAGACATTCGGCGTTATCTTCTGCGATTGATCATTACGTTGTTTGTTCATTTGATTCATTGTCTCTTTTTATACTTTTCGTTAAGATATCATCCCAGAGATAGAATGGACCATGAATGATCATCAACATAATAGTTAAGAGTGAGCAGAATGCCTCAGCCGGCAGAAATCTATAATGAAGTGGACTGTGTACGTGAGAACTAGTTGAGCGTAATATTTATTTTAGTGCAGAGACAGTGAAGCTTTACCATCTGCATGTGTGACGAGTCCAAGCGTACTGACTAACATCACCTACATGACGTAAGCCACTCTACATCCGTAGGAAGAAATGAGGCAGAAATAATGAAAGATGACTTTTTCTCATCGAATATCAAGAAATAAAGCAATAATAATACTTTCATCTAGGGATTCCAACAGGCAAACTTGATCAGTTATATTTGGTACCGTAGAATATTTGGCCTTAGACTCGGAATTGATGTATTTATCCATTACCAGATAAAATTAAATGGCGTATGGCTTTTAGTGCCGGGAGTATCCAAGGACAAGTTCGACTCGCCAGGTGCAGGTATTTATATTTGACTCCCGTAGGCGGCCTGAGCGTCGTGATGAGTATGAAATGAGTGATGAAGACGACTCATACACCCAGTCCCCGTGCCAGCGAAATCAATTAATGATGGTAAAATTTCCCGACCCTGCCTGGAATCGAACCCGGGTCCCCTGTGGCCAAAGGCCAGCACGCTAACCATTTAGCCAAGGAGCCGGACCATTACCAGATTATTATCCAACTTACCAGCTTGAACATGGTTGGTGAGTGCTTGTGATTTCTTAGAGAACACAGTACCTACTGAGACTATGCCAACGGTTTATATACGGGTGATCGTGGGTGGAGACTGGCTACTTTGTCCGTGACAGAGAAACTCTGCGAGGCCGATGTATCCGCCCTTCATTACTTCGTGATCTGCGTAGTGGACCTCGTCTGTGATCACAAAACGATGAATAAAGTTACATTATTTCCTGAAACACTTAACTAATACGTATAGATTTCATTCCCTTTCAGTACCACTAAGTAAAATGCTGCTCGATTCTCGGTGTAATAGAAGTCTTAGATTGAAGAGTTTTGTAATCAGAATTGGTGACGATGATGCAAGTTCTTCGAATGCGTACAGCATCTAGGTCATCTGCCCCTTAATATAAATTAAGAGCTCCCCAAGGTCACATATCTCACACGTGTTTCAGACTTCATTTGTAACCTATTAGCTCTTACAGAGCGTGAGGGTGAAATTTCACTCGATATTTCAGTTATTGTAGTGTCTTCTTGCTAAATGTGTGTTGGTGAACGTGGTGTTTTTTTACTTGTGAAAAAATTTATATTAACAGTCCTGTGAAGAACACAGAGAATAAGCACTGCGACCTCTGGAAGTGTTACTTACGACTTAAAGTAAACGAGGACCATAAATTGGAAGATTTTTCAACCTTAATACCGACGAGACTGGGGCAGATAAGGAAATAACCGAACTCAGACCTGTAGGGGGAAAGAATGTGAGGAAATGGGCAAGAAGATGGTCAAAAATGGCTAGAAATTAAATGATATCACGTCTCGTAAGATAGGGACATCTTTGTTGTTATTTTTATTATTCCTGTTTTACTGAAAAATCAAAGGGGTGTGATAGGTTTCAATCATGGTGCTTTTCGTGCATTAGCTTGCGATAATTAAGAAGGATTCTTCAGAAATTCCGTAAATAGGCACCATGACTTTTGTATCAATCAATCAATCAATCAATCAATCAATCAATCAATCAATCAATCAATCAATCAATCAATCAATCAATCAATCAATCAATCAATCAATCAATCAATCTATCAATCAATCAATCAATCAATCAATCAATCAATCAATCAATCAATGATCTTCATGTAGGGCGGTCGCCCAGGTGTCATATTCCCTATCAATTGTTTTCCTCACATTTACACGTATTTAAAATTGTTTACGTAGCTTTTGCTTAAATATTTTCAAAAGAACTTGGACATTTATCGAACATTTCCCTTTATAATGTATTCAAATCCTTTACTCCTCGTCCTATAAATGAGTATATGCCCCAATCTGTGCTCATGAATTCCATCCTTATCTTCATATAATGATCTTTCATAGTTTCAAAAGCTCTACTCAAGCTTATTCTTCCACTTACGTGACTCCACGCCAACTCACCACTGACAGCTCGAAACATACCACATAGTCGAGCATCTTGTCTCCTTACTTTAAGTCTTCCCAGCCCAAAGTTCGCAACAGTTTAGTAACATTACTCCTTGGAATTTCTTCTAGTTCTCGCATCAAGTAATCCTGGTGAGGGTCCCATACATTGGAGCCATACTCTAACTGCGGTCCTACCATATACGTATACGCCCTCTCCTTTTCATCCTTACTACAACCCCTAAATTCTCTCATAACCGTGTGATGATATCTGTAACCTTCCTTAACAAACTCGTTGATATGTTTACCCCAACGAAGATCATTCCTTACCACCTGGGTACTTACATTGCTCCCGATGAGATACTATCTCCCAATCAATTCAATAATTAAAACAGAGGACTTTTACCTTTGCAGAAATTCACAAACTGACTTTTCATCTCATTTACATTCATACCATTGTCTGCTGTGCATCTCACTACATTGTTAAAGTCCCCCTGCATTTGCTCACAATCCTGAAACTCGTGTACAACTCTATACAGTATAACATCATCCGCAAATATCGTTATTTGTGATTCCAGATCTTTACTAATATCATTGATATACATAAGGAAACATATAATACTGTCTTGTGGGACCCCCTTCTTAATCATTAAAGGATCATATAACGCTTCACCTACTCTGATTATCTCAGAACTATTTTCTAGAAATGTAGCCACTCATTCAGCCAATCGTTTGTCTAGTCTTATTGCCCTCATTTTATTGAGTAATCTCTCATGATTTACTCTGTCACAACCCTTGGATAGGTCAGTAGCAGTACAGTCCATTTGACCTCCTGAATCTAAAATATCTTCTATAACTTGCTGGAATCCTACATGTGGAGCTTCAGTGGAATAACATTTCCTAAACCCGAACTGTCTTCCATCAAATCAGTTCGTAATTTCGAAAATGTGTCTAATATAATCAGAAATAATGCATTCCCAGAGCTTACAAACTAAATATGTCAAGCTGACTGGCCTGTACTTGTCCGCTTCGTGTCTGTCACCCTCTCCCTTGTACACTGGGGTTACCATTGCAACTATCCATTCATTTGGTATAGCTCTTTCATGCAAACAGTAATCAAATAAGTATTTCAGATACGGCACTACATTCCAAACCATAGCTTTCAATATATCCCCAGGAATCATATAAAGCACAGCTATCGTTCTAACTTTTGTATCTGTTTATAATATCTTTATTATAATAGCTATCAGGATATTATCTTCATATCCAACTACCTTTACATATTACTGACTGAATAATTCTGCCTTCTATATGTGCTTGCATATAAGTACACTGCCCTTGTCCGTTAATTATCCCAGGGTGTTCGTGGAACCTGTTTCTGCCTTTAGTAACTGTATATGTCCTTCCATTGCTCCCTAAAATCCACGTGGCTCCGAACTATCTTTGCTACCATGTCATCCTTAACTGATGGTATAACTGAATTATATTTCCTTAAGAGCTCCTTAATTCTCTCCTAACTCCCGCAACCATTCGAAACTCTATTTCTTTCCAATCTGCACTTCCTTCTTAACCCCTTTATTTCCCTGTTGTAATATAATGGGTCCTTACGATTCCTTACCACTATTATTAATAACAATTTCGTGTGGCTATTTCTAGCCGAGTGCAGTCCTTGTAAGGCAGACCCTCCGATGAGGGTGGGTGGCATCTGCCATTTGTACGGAACTGCGTGTTATTGTGGTGGAGGATTGCGTTATATGTGATGTGTGAGTTGCAGGAATGATGGGGACAGCACAATCACCCAGCCCCCGGGCCACTGGAATTAACCAATGAAGGTCAAAATCACCAACCCTACCGGGAATCGAACCCGGGACACTCTGAACCGAAGGCCAGTACGCTGACCATTCAGCCAACGAGTCGGACTCCTTACCACTTTTAAAGGTGCATATCTGTTTTTACACTCATCAGCAATAGCTTTAAACCCATTCAATAGACTGTTTGCGTTTTCATTTACCATTTTCCGTTGACCATAATTGCTTTTCAAAAATTTCCCCATTCCCCTCTTATCAGCCATATAGTATTTCCTAACAGTCTTACTTTCATATCATTCGTTTCTAACTCTGAACAAAAAAAGCTTCATGTTCACTTGTACCATCTATCACTTTAGTTTCCCTGTGGAGCTCACTCATCTGGTTTCATCAGCACCACGTCTAGAATACTTTTTCCCTCTAGTTGGTTTCATCACTTCGTGATTCAGCTGCCCTTGCCATAACAACGTATTCACCATTTGTTTGTCATGATTTCTGTCATTCTCATTCCCTTCCCGGTTAACATTTAGCGCGTTTCGATCACCCGCTAAAATAACATCCTGTCTGTATCGTTCCCCTCATAGCTGATTACCTTCTCAAATAATTCTGCATCAGATGAGTCTGACACAAAGAATATCACGATCCTCATCCCCAAATTTTGTCGTAGCTTACAAATTGACGAGTATAAATACTCCCCCTCCGATTTTTCCTAAACTGTCTCTACGATAAACACTCCAGTTCTGTGAGAAAATTTCCGCATCCCTAATATCACACTCAGCCATGATTCAATTCCTTTTAAAATATATGGTAAATATATATCTATCAAATAACTTAATTCTATTCCTCCCTTTACATCCTTACGTCATCCATGCTCGATTTCCCAAAACCATCTTGTATAGGAGAAGAAATTATGTCCTGGAGATAAATGCTGCATTATAATTTACATAGGAGACTGGAATACATCGTCGGGGTATCATTAAATGGGTCCCTAATTCCATGCTACGCCCTCAGATTTGTAAGCAATGAATTATTGTTGAGTGATAGATTGTCAATGGTTCCTCCCCTAGTATCCTGTATAGTAAATGCCGGAATGTTGAAATATATGCGTAAAACCACTATCTTATGTTTCGGATCCCATGTGGAACTAAAGTTCCTGTCACAATATCAATAGCCACCGAGAAGAAAAACACTTCACAGTGTTGTTGCTGTTTCTTTTGGACATACATCACTAATGGGGAATCAAATGTAATATGTATCCATGATTGAAATTATCGCCTAGGCGGATTGATTTCTGTAATTATTCACTATTCCCAAACACAATGTGCGGCGTACATCTTACGAATTCTCATATGGTCATATATTAATGCATTCAAATCATATACATATTATATTATTTCTATTCTAAAGATCCTCGCGACTATAATAATGGCACATGGCTTCCGGAGGGGCTGGTGCAGGTTTCCACTTACAAGCAAACCTTTCCAATTGTAAGTCTTTGATTTGATTGAAATTTGGTACAGGTGGGGAAGTAATGTGTCCACGAGAAGGAAAGAGTGACGGTGTGACACATGAACTGGCCGGCAGCCCCACCTCTCCCTGCTTCCCACCCATCACTCATCTCTATGCGGTGCTTAAATGTGCAAACATTGGTACCCCAAAACAGATGCAAAACATACGAATGGGCGTCTAATTTTGATATGGGTGAACCAAGCATTCCTACTGAAGTCGTTGTACCAAATCTCAATAAGAACAGGGACTTACAGTTGGAAGGAACTACTTGTAAGTCAGTACGTATGAATGACGTATCAATAAGAAACAATTTCCACTCTTGTTTGAAGAAATTAGATTTTTGTTTTTATGAACATTTCGGCTGAAAGAATCGAATAGAGGGTAAAAGAGGTTATAACCGCACGTGACAATATTTCACTTCTCTTCTACACCACTTTACGGGCACTTGCCGAATGTGATTGTTACCGAAATAGGCATAGTTCGAGAGCTCTCCGAGCCGGATATTGTTACTCCAAATACGAGTGTGTGGCCTTACCATTTCAGATTATATGCCTCTATATTTACAGCGAAAATGAGAGAATTTGCAATCTGATTTTCATTTTATGGCACTCGACTTATTATATTACAATCAGTGTTACTAGGCAATTCGATACAGAAGTCAGTGCTACCATTATTGCTCAGTTACGGACGAAATATTGAAGTCTGATAGTGATCGTTGTTTGAAAGTAATATGAAAACATCTGTCAGAAATTCAATTTAGTTTTGGAAAATCTAACTTCTAGATCAATTTAAAATGAACATACTATTACTGCGCACATGCGGATATTCTTTCATAATTATATCATTGACATCAGAGTTTTGCATTCGTCTGTTTGGTGAACTGATGATTGTTAGAAAGATCCTAATGATCTAAATGAGAAAACTCATAATTTAATTGCGTTCAATCCATTGGTGGAGCCAATGGAATTTATTTTTCTGATTTCTATTTCTGGAAGGTGGACTACAATAAAATTGGAAGGAATGGGTTTGAATATTTGGCGTGGCCATGTAATGAATGTTAAATTGTGATTAGTTTTATACGAGATGTAGAAAAGTGAACGTTAGAACAAATAATTTTTAGAATTAATATCAATGTTTGAGAAATGCTTCGTAATGCATTCGATTCAGGAACAATTGTACTGAGAGATAACGTAAATATGTTTTGTGGATAATTTGTAGCTGTTCGGGCAAAAGTTTATATCTTCCAATGCTCTTCCTATCCATTAATTGTCTAAGACTGGTCTCACCTCCCATCCACATATCGTCGCGTCACCGGTAAAAAGTTGTAATCCACAAAGCACTTCCTATCGATTATTCTCCTTAAGAATGGTCACGCCTCCCAGCCTCATATGGTATACAGTCCATCAGAACAAATTTTGTTGTGTTCATTTTCCTATGCCAATGTGTAAAGGGAAATTAACCTTATTGTACCGTACTATACGAATGTATGCTTTCATTACGTATTTACGCACTCCTATTGTAAAATGCATGTTAGGATCATTTTCGGTTACTCGTCGGCATAGGAAAATGAACACAACGGACATTGTTCTGATGGACTGCATATCCATATGTGGCTGGGAGACGTGACCAGTCTTAAGGAGAACAATCGATGGGAAGGGCTTTGTGGATTACGACCTTTTACCGGTGAAGCGACGATATGGATTTGCAGTCCATCAGAACAATTTTGTTTCGGTTCGTTTTCCTATGCCGACGTATAAAGAAAAAACCTTAAGTAAATTTATATTGTAGGAGTGCGTAAATAATTCATGCAAACATACATTCGTATAGTGCGGTACAGCAGGGTTCATTTTCCTTTACACGTAGGCTAAGCAGACGAAAATGAAGACAACGAATTTTGTTCTGATGTACTAAATATTCACATGTCGCTGGGTGGCATGGCCAGTCATAAGAATGGATGGTAAGAGCATCGAGAGATATGACCCTCTGCGGGAACAGCAACGAATTATGCTTGTTTTCCGAAATAAATCACATGGTATTTGTGATTATCAGTATTTACAACCGGTTGAATGAATAACATGTTTTATCTCCTCAGTTACTATTCATATGGAAAATTTCACTGAGATGGTTGTCACAGGGGTGTGCGTTATGGTTACACAATTATACTCATTACTTCTTATTATTTTTCTTCCTACTCTAGATCGAGACATGTCAGGATCTTTTCTGCAACGTGTACGATGCTGTAGGCGACATTGCATTTCGGCTTTCAATAATCATATATGCCAGTATTGTAAGATCTGTAGCAGTGACTCCAGTTCTATTTACGAGAAGCCTTGCCTTTCCCAGATCTCACTCAAATTGATTTACCTAGGTCTTCTTAGGAGCTGCCCTCAGTGGGTAACTCTGCGGCGGTAGTTGTAGCCAGAGAGGTCTGTAAGGTATCTGGTTGTAGCCCAAGCGTCTTCTACAAACATTTCTAGCTGATAATCATATTATTTCCATATCGTTTCTATGTAGATGTGGTCCAGTAGAATAACAACAAGAAGATGATGGAGGCATATCCTCTGAGATCTTGTTTAGGAATGGTTTAGTAAGAATAAACTAGTTTGTGTGGTGATAAAAATAGACCAATTTATTTAACCTGTCATCCTCGAATGTATTATATTTTATTCTGACGATAGGGTCAGCCGAAGGAACAAACTTGTAACAGGTGTCAATGCAATACCTCGTACCTACAAAAGGTAGGCTTTCTCAGAATAAGTAAGAAGTTGTTTCTCATCAAACTTTTAGACGGAATAAGTAACGAAGAATTTGGGTGATGTAAATTTCTCGGATAATAATAATATTTCATGAATATTTAGATGTCCATAATTACAATATTTTGTGACGTAATGACGAATTATAATTGGATACTTAACTGTAGAAATGCTGAAAGTGTCAAATTTATGAACAGCAGCTGGATTTGACGGTGTTTACCCAGAGCTACTGAATAACTGTGGCCCCGCACCTGTACGCTGGCTGGCGTCCTTCTTTAGCAGTATACTTCACTCTGGACGTGTACCCCCAGTATTTAAGAGAACCAAAATCATCTCGATACTGGAGCCAGGAAATGATCCTTCTCTACCCTAGAGCTACAGGCCAATTTCGCTAGTGTGTGTTACATATAAACTAGTGGAAAGACTAATTCTGAACAGGATAGCTCCTGCAATTGAACACCTGATCCCAATAGAGCAAGCTGAGTTCCACCCCAAGCGAGACTGTAGTGACCAATTCCTTGCCTTAACATCATATCTGGAGATTGGTTTAAAGAAGAAATTTAAAAATTTTCCTTCTTCCTTGATCTGTCAGCGGTCTATGATACTGTCTGGAGAGAGGGTCTCCTCCTGAAGCTCATCAAGATTGTACCTTGTCCTAAGGTGATTACTCTCATTGATAATGTATTGAGTAATCTGTTATTCCATGTATTCTCTGAAATTTCCAGGAGTAGATTTCACATATTGAGTAACGGCTTACGGCAGGGTTCATTCTTAGCCCCTATACTGTTTAATTTGTACATCCATGATATCCCAGAAACTACAGCTCGGAAATTCATTTATGCCGACGGTATAAATCTAATAGTACAGAGATCTACTTTCAAGGAGGCTAAGGATATACTGTCTGAAGATCTACGGGTGATAGATGATTACTTTAGGATGTGGGTACTTCAGCCAAGTCCTTCGAAGACGGAGGTAGCCGCATTCCATCTCAACAACTTGGAGGCTAATTATCAACCTAGGATATGGTTCAGGATCGACTTTTGAAATACAATAGTACACCAAAATACCTAGGTGTAACATTAGACAGATCATTGACATATCTAAGTCACATAGAAAAAACAGCCGCCAAACTTAAAACCCGGAATAACCTGCTGAGCAAGTTAGCTGGAACTTCATGGGGAACTGACGCCAATACTTTGCGAACTACCGCCTTGGCCATGGTGTATTCAACAGCTGAGTATTGTGCCGGAATATGGTTAAATATCTCTCATTGCAATCTAATTGATATCCAACTTCGCCAGGCTATGGGCATTGTATCCGGCACGCTGTACTCAACTCCAGGGCAATGGTTACCTGTCCTTTGCAACATCTCTCCCCCTCATATAAGGAGACAATAAGCACTTAATAGCTTATGGTGCAGAATAGTGAAGAATGAGGCCCTTCCTATACATCAAGATATAAAGCATCACACTACAACTAGGCTGAAATCAAGAAAACCAGCGTGGAAGACATCTTTGGACCTGTCATGTCTTCGGTTCAATCCCAGGCATGCCTGGAGAGAAGAGTGGAGGATGTCATCTCCCAGTGGCTTATGTGATATCTCCGACCCCATCATGAAATTGGCTGGCTTTAGTCTGCCCCGTGCTGTTTGGTCAACCCCGAACACGATCCGATGCTGTGTCGGTAGGACTGGCGCAGCCTTACATCTGTGGGGATGGGTAGACTCTCCCTGCTGTGACTGTGGTGCTCAAGTGCAGTCTATCAAGCAAAAAGTGCCCTCTACGTGCATTTCCTGGTTTTGTGGAGTAATGTTTTGAAATAACAACAGAAATGATTACATGGATACAAAATTTGGACATTAAAATATAAAAGTGAAGTCCTGAAGCTGACACCAACTTGTATATTTGTATATTTTGTATTATGTTTGTATATTTTGATTGCCGTGTACACATCATACGCAAATAATAAAAATAATAATAACAAAAGTTATTACAAAAAACGTCTGTAGTGCAGTGCTTTAACGATTTGTTCCTCAAATATTTAAATTTTAAAAATGAGAGGTTCTTCTCATATATAACTGGCAGTTTTATGACAAATTTGGAGTATTTTGGTGCTGAAGGAATTTCAAACTCGGAAATTTATGAAAGGTGCTAATAACCATTAAATTATTTTAGGTGCAGTGTTCTCAGCCACTCTCAACAGATTTGTATATAATGTTCTTTATGCTCATTCCTTTCCATGTAAGAGATTACATTCATTGAATCCTTCGTTTTAATCTCTAATTAAGTTCAATGAGGAACTAGATTCAAAGCAGATTGAATGTTTCTGGCATGATTTCCTTTTTTTTTTTTTTTTTAGAACTTTCACCCCTTACGGACCCTTTATATGTCGGTGTAACATTCGTTTCCTGTTACACTTACTACATCTGATGAATCGCGTCTGTGATGCTGACAGCTTTTGAAATGTTCAGATTTTTGTAGAGATTTTCACGTCTGCCACAGCTTGAATATTAAAAATATTTGAGCTATTCATGGAAATTACTTTGAAAGGTTTTTGCTTCCTCGACCATTTTGCACAGGTCTCTGGGTACAAATGCCTTCTTCACCGACTTCCTTCCTCTATCAAGGCAAACTCAGAGTCGCAGGGAATTTTTATACACATAACTTATAATTTAAAAGCTATTATTTACACATTATTCAATTTAGCACAGAATATTCGTCTATGCCTACACTCATTATGCCAGGAAAGAAAAACAAAAACAATTGAATGGAAGTTTAATACTATTGCCATCTAGCGGCGGCATTTATAACCGCTTGGAATTCTCAGCGGACATCGCCCTTTTCACACGTAATCCTCCTCGGTATACTGCACCTTTCAAACCACTTATCACATTTTTTCGTGTATTTGGCACTTTGCACCTTTGTACAGTTAAGTATCCAATTACTCCCAGAATGAAAAGATGTAATATATCTGAAGTAGTGGTGCTATGAATTCCAGTACTTATTTCAGTACTACACCAAGGCTTCCGTGCTAGAAAATATCACAATAATAATTCGCTCGGAAAACCAATTCATAATCAGCCTTTTGTTGTTTGTTGATAGATGCAGTGTATTTTCAACTGTCTCCTGACACATGCCAAAGCAAGATATAGTCTCCACCGATGTGTCGGTTTCATTTAAGGCTGTGACTTTCATGAATCTGCTGAGGAATGTCTAGTGCTGAGTAATGACATTTGGAGTGCGAATAGTGCATCCGAATTTCATGAAAGGTGCTACTCATAGGTCCGGGCGTGTTTAAATAGCACTTTTTGATTCAGATAATCAAGACGCCGCCATCGGCGCCAGCGGTTTCACTATTACCGTATTAGTTTGGTAGTGCTTTTTGAGCAATCTGATAACAAATAAACATTACAAATCCACAGTTCCATCCCTTCAAGAAAGAATCTCAAAATTGAAAACATCCTAGGAATATGAGCTACGAATTTCAGGTAAATAAAATATAATAAAATATGAGAATATGTTCCTTATTCATTCCTAAAAATTACGACCCTTTTCTTAATCATCGTTATCCGGTCGATTAGATAACAGTTCGACTTTTTTCTAGCACTACGAGCGCTAACGTGAGTCATTTCATTGTTTCACTTAAGCACCACTACGAACTCTAATGAGTCAATGCAGAGTTTCGCTTAAGCCCTTATAACTACTTTTGGCATGAACTCTTTTCAAAAAATATGAAAACGTCTGAAAATATTGAACAAAGGAACATATTACAAGAAGAATTTTGTAAAAATATTAATAGCGTGCGGCTATCATCATATCGTGAACTCACAGTGAGTATCCAGAGTATATTTAATTCTACTGATTTATAAAGAAGATCACAAAAATATCAAAATGTTAAATATAATCAACTGGTTTATCCATCAGCAGGGTAAAATTCTTCGGGCACTGAGACACGCACATAGTGGACATGGATGATTATAATCAGCACCACGAAGGCAAACGAGTGAAGATGTCAAACCCGATGCATCTTCCGAAGCTTGTTCCTATTCTGTTAAGGATGAATCAAATTTTGCAAGCTAATCTCAACCCAATGGCTTGATTGAGATTGAGGTCAATTTGAGTTACTCTGGGGTGGCACTAGGCTCCCATACGTTTGGCCATCGTTTTAATACACTGACCATATCTAGTAGACGGCAGCAGAGACGAACCCCGTCCTCACTGAGGTTAGCGTCAAAAATTACATGTTGTAAACTCTCTTGTACATTTTATAGATGGAGGTTATTTGTAGCTTAGAATAGACGTCCGGTGCTAGTATGTTGTAAATTAATATGCTGTGATAATGCACATGGTATGGTTAAGTTGGATGCAAACGAGCAAGGTGTGAGTTTAGTTATAACAATGGCGTGTGGCCTCTGGAGGGGCCTGGCACATGTCTTTCAATTAGACGAATTTATAGGCGACATGAGCTGACACAAAAATACCTCGATCCATAAGAATTAACCAAATACATGTTAAAATCCCTGAGCTGACAGGGAATAGAATCCGGAAAGCAGTTTTGGACTTATTTATTTTCTTCTTGTACTCCTTACCCAAGACTTCATCCATGCCATTCAGCAACTTCTCGAGATCTTCTGCAGTCTCACATAAAATAACAATATCATCGGTAAATCTCAAGGTTTTGATTTCCTCTCCTTAGACTGTGATTCCCTTTCCAAATTCCTCTTTGATTTCCTTCACTGCCTGTTCTATGTAAACATTGAAAAGGATGGGGGGGGGCAAACTGCAGCCTTGCCTCACTCCTTTCTGGATTGCCGCTTCTTTTTCAAAGCCCTCGATTCTTATCCTAAGTGAAAGACCGTACAATTTGTTGAACACGCAGTAGACGACTGTAATGTCTTTGGAGAGTAAGGTATTCCTCTGGTTTGAGTAGAGTTTCATTCTAGATGCACACAGTAAAGAAATGGCACTTCGAATAGATTTCATGGTCTGTACAGTACGGAGAATGCCATAAGCCAGTCTGCAATCGCAGAACATTTCTACAGTACATGAAATCCTCTTTGACCAGGCGAAGGTTATGGCGCCTGTAAAAGACTTCTATGCTCGACTGGTAAGAGAAGCAATAAAGATAGAGATGCGCCCGAATAACATCAACAGGGAAGACGGCTTCAAGTTATCAAATACAGGAGACCTGTACTGCAGAAATACATGCATAACACCACCATGGAACAGCGGGACGCGCTCACGAAGCCGTCGACAGAGGGCGGTGAATTACAGCACGACGATCCTTGAGTCCTATTAGTGGGGTAGGCCGTGGATAGTACGGCCATGACTTCCACGTTTCTTTGAATTTCTTTGCTCACTGTCGGAAGCAGAATTTTAATTTAACTTGCCCCGATGAAGGCCAATGCAATTTGGCTGAAAACTCGGCTTCATTAAATATACATAGTGGCTTTAATCCAGTATTCATTTATTTATTTACGTTATAATAGGTACTTATTAGTACCAACAAATGAATTGGACATAACTCCATCAAAACGCATGTTGAACTTAACTTTGCACTATTCAGCGGTTATGCGAACAAATGGAAAATTCAGGAAATGTTCTCAGCTTCTTTATGAGGAACCAAACCCCCTCCAGGAAGATGAATTAACAGACGGACAGAATAAATATAATTTGGAAATTTTAATAACGTCAGGCTATTTGATGAATAATGTTTTCATCCACTTGCAGGTGGAAATTTGGAAGTTGAGTTCTTACTGTTTCAAATTATCAGCTCGGAGTTCTTCTTCTTGACACTTTGATTCACTTTCTGAGGAATGGTTGTACTTTATCAAGACTACAACGGAAAGGTACGTGTGTAGGTGTTTTAATTTTTCTTATTCAGTTTCATAATGTAAGTGTCATTATTATTTTTCACATGCAGTAAGTTTCTTATTCAAGTAGAGACATAAGGAACAATGGATCAAGTGTGCAATTACTTCACTGAGATGAAATCTATCTCAGAGTAGTATTGTCCCTATAAATAGAAGAGATACTATGGGACTTCTACTGTTACAAATTAATTCCATTATTTACTTGGCGTACAGCTACCATCACATCATGAATTATTCTGCAGAGTGTCTATCCAGAGTACAAATAATTTAACTTAACTAATTAAAAAGGGAAATAAGTTGATTAATGCATCAGTAAGGAAAATCCTCAGTTCACTAGGGCACACTCATTTTGGGCATAACTCGACGATATGCTGGACAGTATGATGGTCATGCGGGTCAGGATATCGAACCCCATCTTCCAAAGTTTGTTGCGAGTTAAACGAAACCTGAGGTAAAAGGCAAATTGAGCTGCACTGGTGTGGTAAAAGTGTTTCACGTGTTTGGTCATCTGTGTAATACACTGACGCCATTGTTTTGTACAATCTGTGATGATAGAACGAAACTCTTCTGAAACTAGAGAATTACCTTCCAATCCATGTATCTTCAACATGACTACTGTGCATTTTTTCAAACTTTCTGGTGTAGATATATATTTCATTTTACATAGGATGTTTTAAATTGAGAGATTGTCGCCTCATTCTCAGAGGATGTGAGCGGGTAGTAGTTAAAAGAGGCTATGTCGAAGGGTGTCAAATCTAGTAGCGTAGCTAATGCAGTTCCAAAGAAGACGTCATTTATTTACTTCCATTGATGTCAGGGATGTCTCCATCAACAATTATTTTAAACTCAGTTATGGGCCTATATTCACATTGGTGGTAAGGAGGTGCGTAATGGCTAAGTATGGGTGTACATTAAAATTAATTTATTCCAAATGTTCCCTCATGATATATTTGTCCACTATTAATATATCATAATTTAATGTAATAATATAATTGACGGCGTTAAAGTATTGCGGGCTTGCATGACTCTTTCTGATGAAAACGACTGTAGGTGAGATAGTATTAAAGTACACAATGTAATGTATAAAATAATTTTATTCAACTATGCATTTATATAATCATTTAACCAATGACGGCATGACTCTTGACGATACCAGCACTATAAGCAAGAGGAGCGGCAACTACACCAGGGGCAGCGACCACAGCAGGAGCAGCAATGGCAGCAGGTGCAGCGTAGGCGAGAGGAGCAGCGGCGATAGCAGGTCCAGCAGCAACCACAGCTGGGGCGGCGACTCGGGCAGCGAGGTAGCCGGGGTTAGCGAGGGCGACAGCCACCAGGGCGAGGAAGACGAACTGTAAGAAAATAGGCACATATAAGTATAATCATAATGAGAAAAATAATTCTACGCAGGTACATTTCTAGTTATGTTGCTCGGGGATCTTTACTTTTCAATTCCATGAGATTTAAATTGGAAAAACTTCATACACATTATTGTCGTTAGCGTACGATATTTATTACAGTATAGAATAAGAGTTGCATATGCACAGTTTAAATTATTGAATTTAATTCATAACAAATTTATGAACACCGATTATATAAAACTTATCAGTTCAGGCATTCAGCAATAAGAATGGCAAACACAATACGCTCAACATCACCACTGCGAAAATTGATAATAATTATAACGGAGTGTAGGCCCCGAAGAGCCCTGGTCTTGGTCTGAGTGTCTGGGAGTAGGTGCCATACCCAGGGTGAAATCTAATGTTGAAAGCGGTACAATCACTCATCCCCCAAATCAGATGAATTAATCAATGTTGGGTTCCTCAACCCTGCCGGAAACAGAGCCTGGGGCTCGTTATGTCGAATTCCATCATAATAACGTATTAGCCAGGGATCCGTAAAATAGTTTCGAGAATCTGTAATAATGTCTTGAAATGATTTTACGACGCTTTACAGTATATTTTAAAGGTATATTTTAAAATATCTTCCGCTATTTTCATAGACAAGCTGAATTTAGTTATTTACAAATATATTTTGAATTCCTTGTAACTTCCTGTTTTATATATGTTACAGTTATCCTCACGTGCTCCGATAAATTTTTGCTAGAAGACTCCTATTTCTCCGTAAACAAGGTTCTACTTTAGTAATTCATTTGGATATTTTGTGACTATTTCAGTGATCAAAGACAATATATTATATTTATCTTCGTCGAGCAATGATACCATTTGGATGTCTGGACTGTATGTTTACTTCGCTTCTGAGATTAATTGATGGTTGTTTGTTAGTGTGTTTGTTGGTTTTTCCCTTTACTGCTATCATCCCAGAGACCTCTTGGACCCTTAAAGACCATCAACTTTATATTTAAGGGTGAGAGACGGGCAAAGTGACATATACAGTAGAAATCTATAAATGAATTATATCGTGTACGTGAGTAATATTTCACCACACTATATACATTTTAGCGCTGAGCCAGTGAATCTTCGCCATCTGAGGGTGTAAGCAGCGCATGTGTGCTGACCGGTAGCAAGATATCGTTAATGAATATCACATACAAATAGTGAGATATACTGTATCCACTGGCAAAAAATAAATTTGGCTAATAGTTAATCGGGAGAAAATGGAATGGTACTACATCCATTAAAGGAATTCCAACAAGAAAACATCATTATTGATAACATATTATGTTAAACGTTACATGTTTCTAACATTTGCAACCGATGATATTAAATTAATTTTTTCGTTCTAGGCACTTAAATTTTGTAGTTATTGGTATTTAGTATTGATGTATCCTTTTTGCCTTAGACTGTGAATTGAATTTTTTGTCAAGTATATTATCCAACTTACCAGCTTGAACATGGTTGGTGAGTGCTTGTGATTTCTTAAAGAACACAATACCTACTGAGCCTGTGTCCACGGTTTATATACCAGAGATGTTGGGTGGAGTACGGCTACTTTGTCCGTGACAGTGGTAATTTCCGAGGTCGGTGTGCTCGAACTTCGGTATCTCGCAATCTATATGGTGGACGTAGTTTGCGTTCATAAAACAATAAATGAAACATTAATCCCACTAATATGGAAGTAATGCGCCTGGTTTTCATTTCCTGTCTGTATTTCATCGTAAATTGTGTTCATTCCATTGTGCAAAGGAAGTATCTAAGTGAAATGAAATGGCTTATGGCTTTTAGTGCCGGGAGTATCCGAGGCCAAGTTCGGCTCGCCAGATGCTGGTGTTTTGAATTGACGCCCTTAGGCAAGTTGCACTTCGTGATGAGGATGAAAAGATGATGAAAACGACACATACCAGTGGAATTAACCAATTATGGTTAAAAGTTTCGACACGTCGGGGAATCGAACCCGGGACCCCTGTGACTAAACGCCATCACACTAACCATTTAGCCATGGAGCCGGACAGTATTACGTTAAAGAGCTTTTCTTAACCAAAATTAATAATTAACCCCATATATATTTTCCGTATTTTAAATTTCAATTGGAAGATATTTGGTCCTTACAAAATGTGAGGGTAAAATTTTATTTGGTTTTTCAATTATTGTGTTCACCGAGTTACGGTAAATGTGATGCTGCGAATTGTTTTTTTTTTTTTGGGGGGGGGGATTAAAATACCCTGGTCAACAGTCTTATTTTAAAAAAGGGTGCAGAAATCTTGTGACTTTCTGGAGTGCTAGGTAGTACTTAAAGTAATTTGGGGGCTATAGTGGAACGGAAATTGAAAGGCAACCTAACTTTTGCAAACGTAACATCGATGAAAATGAAAGATAGAAATGACCGAGCTGCGACGTACCAGGACTGAAGAATGAGAGTAACTTGGCAGAAAATGCGTAAACAAACTTAGGCCTAGTGATTTTTGAATACATCTCACAAGATATGAACAACATGGTGGTTATTTTGAGTATTTCTGTTTTACTGAAGAAGGAAAGAGGTAGGTTACAGGCCTGGTCCTATTAGAGCTTTGACTTACGATAAATGGAAAGGATACCGCGGAAATGTCACTAAGAAGGGAAATAATCAATTATTGACTTTCTAGACTATAAAGATATTTTTCCTCGGAGGTAAATTTCCTCTTGCAAGTTATATATGTATTATTAACATCCTCTCGCACCACACCCATAGCGCAAGAGCTTCTAAGAGCTATGGCCTACCAACCGAGCGCTGCTCAGCCCGACGGTCTGCAGATTATGCGGTGTCGTGTGATCAGCACGACAAGTCTACTTGGCCGTTTTTCTTGGCTTCCTAGACGGGGCCCCCCTCTCACCGCCAGATAACTCCTCAATGTTAATCCAGTAGGCTAAGTGGACCTCGAAACAGCCCTCAGTTCTAGGTAAAATACCTGACCAGGCCGGCAACCGTGCCCGGGGCCACCGGGCAAGAGGCAAGCGAGCTACCCCTTCACCGCGTGGCTGGCGAGGTATCATAAATACACGTTCTCACCACGGATTAGTAAGTAATGTGTTGTTGCTGACTTGACAATCGTTTTAAGACTGATAAGGAAAATCCTAGTCGAATCCGAGAGCGGTGTAAATGCAGCTTCATAACAATTTTAACATTTTCCTTCGCACTGATTCGGTTACAGATTTGATGACGAAAATCATGTTGGCTTTGATTTGTGTCCCGTTTCGCGGAATGCTTAATTTTTTTTAATTTATACTATTACCGATCTCCGTAACATGTCCTTTTATATTTAGAGGACATACAATTTATTATTTTCGGAAAGGCTCAAATTCAGTATTCCTCTATTCACCCGTATAGAAAGGTCGAATCCGGTGTCGGTAATTCAGTGGATTTTTCTCTAACGAAACATTTATTAAGATATTGCAATTAACACGTTCCGTGCGGTTCGGGTCACCATGTGCCCCGAAACATGTTACTCTTATCCGTCGGTGCGAACTTCCCAGAATTGCGAAGTAAGTAACTACGTCCTAGTTACGAATTTCCGTTAACTAATGGCAACATAGTGTTCCAATTGAAGCAAAGGATCGAGGCATACTGCTAGTTTTGATCGGCCCACCGGTGACCCGAAGGAAGTTTTCTTCATCTTCCATTCATATCGCTTCGGGTCACCCTGAGTCCCGATTGTTGTCTGACCTATACTTTTACGCGGGAATCGCTTAGCGCGGTTACGGTGAATGAAGCCTAGAGTGTTGCTGCCCGCAGATGGTAGATTGTTGTTTAAGGAGTACCACCCTTCTTATATGTGCTTTCTACATTGCTCTTAGGAAAGCCAATAGAGTTATTGGAATAGTTATTGACATATTTACTATCTTCCGTATATAATATTTACAAGCAATTTCACGTCCTTTTTTAGGTATGGAGCTTTCACATTCTGACACACCGGCGGCACGGAAAAGAAAGAGGGTTAGGACAGCACTGGGGTGGGCCTATATTACGTTCCGTGCGGTTCGGGTCACCATGTGCCCCGAAACATGTTACTCTTATCCGTCGGTGCGAACTTCCCAGAATTGCGAAGTAAGTAACTACGTCCTAGTTACGAATTTCCGTTATCTAATGGCAACATAGTGTTCCAATTGAAGCAAAGGATCGAGGCATACTGCTAGTTTTGATCGGCCCACCGGTGACCCAATTATTTCCGGGGTCATTTCTGTTTCCCAGAATTGTTGAATCGGAACACTGTCGCACAGGTAAATACGCTGGAATGTCTCCTCAACAATAACGCACACAACAAGTGCACTTGCGTTGTTTAGGATTTCATACTAGGGAGTAAACAAAGTCAAATTCGTCAGGTCACCGGTGACCCGAACCGATAATAACTAAAGGCAGCATCGGGTCACCGGTGGGCCGATACGACGTAACATTAAGTCATCTAAATTCACTGCCGCAGGGAACGTGAGTTCTAGGTAAAATACCTGACCAGGCCGGCAACCGTGCCCGGGGCCACCGGGCAAGAGGCAAGCGAGCTACCCCTTCACCGCGTGGCTGGCGAGGTATCATAAATACACGTTCTCACCACGGATTAGTAAGTAATGTGTTGTTGCTGACTTGACAATCGTTTTAAGACTGATAAGGAAAATCCTAGTCGAATCCGAGAGCGGTGTAAATGCAGCTTCATAACAATTTTAACATTTTCCTTCGCACTGATTCGGTTACAGATTTGATGACGAAAAATCATGTTGGCTTTGATTTCTGTCCCGTTTCGCGGAATGCTTAATTTTTTTTAATTTATACTATTACCGATCTCCGTAACATGTCCTTTTATATTTAGAGGACATACAATTTATTATTTTCGGAAAGGCTCAAATTCAGTATTCCTCTATTCACCCGTATAGAAAGGTCGAATCCGGTGTCGGTAATTCAGTGGATTTTTCTCTAACGAAACATTTATTAAGATATTGCAATTAAAGTACCAAAAGTGCAAAAATACAGATGAGTGTAGTGCAAAACACCTCACAGATTTAATAGGATAATCAAGATTTTAGATTTACCTACGGCCGAAAGCTTAGAAAGGACGAAAACGCAGAAATAGTAATGTAATGTAAGCTGGATTGTGACGAACACAGCAACGAAAAGTGTAAAAATATCTATACTATTCCAACACGAAATAGAAGTGACTAATCTCAAGTTTCTACGAATGTCTAGAAAAATGAAGTGAAATTAAATCGTGAGGGAATACTTCTCAAGATATATTCCCGGAAGCTTTTAAATAAAGTAGATACATTTCTCGGAGGTACTAAGAACTTGCTTCTCCTCAAATTTTTACTCGTAGTTACTAATTGAACATTTATAAATCTGCACATGACTCGGAAAATAATTGTTAGTAAATGAATATTTATTATGGTTCATGGTATGGGTTACTGTAGTCTCGTCCTAGATCTTGAACTATGGACAACGGCTGAGTGGCCTAGTAGGTGGTTCTGAGATTCGGTATACCAGTTGCTATGGAATGGGAGTGGACATCTCGGACATATTCTGAGTCGTGGCCCTCCTTGTGCTCAGGTGGCTAGGACTATACAATTCACCGGTGGTCCATAACCCGTTAGAGGAGAGATCCTCACTTGGACTATGTGCAAGTAGGGTAGCGTCCTGCTTCATGAATTTACCGAGCTCAGAATATTTTAACAAGCCTCGGACTTATGGGAGTAACGGAGCCCCACTTCCACTTGACAGGCGAGGGACTCCTTGGAAAAAACTTGGCGAACGAAATGGAATTCGATGGGGAGCTATCAATACTAATGGGTTGTGTTACGGAGATACCCGTGGACCAGCAGAGGTGAAAGAAGGTGCCGGGGTGAATGGGTCTAACTATTATGTCAAGAATGAATTTAAACTGAAATGGAAGGTTATATTTTCAGAAAGCAACAAGTTAACAAAATTCTCACTTAGTGAGATGAAAATGATATATCAGGTAACATGACAACGTTTAGACAAAGCAAGAAAACCCAAACTTTAGTGACTGTTTGTTAATCAGGGCTTTCATCCTCTTGCTTTACATTTCCTGAGCTCTCAGCTCAAATTTACAAAAGAGTACAATTTTACACCAACGGCATAAATCCCCTAATACATCGAGCGCTGGCTCCCAACTCACAATATCAAGGCTTCAAAAGGCATTCAATAATCTTACTTTAAAAAAGAGGTAACAGGCTCTCAGTTTTCAAGTCAATTCAAGGCAACACCAAAAATATCTTATTTTTGGCCTTCCATGGCCCAGCTTACAAACTGAAACAGGGGTATCTCGTACCCAATCTATAGGGCCTTCGTGAAAAAGAAATAACAGTTAATAAATGGCCCGAAGACAAAATGAAAGGAGGCGAATACTTGCACGCCTAGATGTGAATTCTAAAACCTAAAGGGCACTAGGCCGATGAAGCCGGGGCTATTCCCGATCTATGGCGGTGACTCGTATAAGAAAGAATTTAAGACAGTACAGAAAGGAAGAAAACCAGTTACAAAACGCAGTCACCTCAAACCAATGTGAAGGGGAGCTCGAGAAGATTCCTCACTCTCTATCCCCGATTTACAGTCGTAGATTTTATGAAGTTGTTACATAAGCCGGCAGAAGTTACATTTTCAGGAAGTTAGGTTAAATAGTTAAGGTTTTGGACCTCTCCAACGGGTTAAACTGCAGAGATAGCAAGAAATAAAGATGTTAAGTGGCCATACCTCGTCGGAGTACTGCTGCCTGATGAAAGAGGCACCTCTCGCCTCCTGCTTTACACACATACTAAGTTAGATGACGAATAATTGGCCAAATGACATGAAAATGAGCAGTTTATAAAGCCTCCGGGAAAGTTCGAGACCTTTCATGAATAATCAAGCCACACACTCTCACTTTATTGGTTACCGTAAGTTACATACAAAATCGAAGAAGAAGCCTGTGATTGGCGAAAAATAAAATACAGAAATTCGTGATTGGCTAAATTCAAACTGGCGGAAAGAAAGTATAAATATTACCAACCCAAAAATGAATGAACGAAATTTAGTGAAGAAAAAACTTATGAATACAAAACTTCTTCAAAAAAGTTCTTTCACTGCGCACCAGAGTGCATGATCATAGTTTTTAGCAGAGACATCTGTTGAAGAAAGACCAAACCTCTTGGTGACTGGTCAACAAAACACGTAGAATTTTATACAGTACATGAAACTCCAAAATAAGAAAAGTACGTCCAATTACTGTAGTGACATCTTCTGAGTAATGGTTGAAGTAGGTGTAGTTTCAAGTTCACTATTTCTCCAGAAGAGTTCTTTTAGGCGCAAGATTTAAATGTGCGGCGGTACAGGGCTTACGGAAGGAAAAAAGTAGAACTGGCTGAGTCTGCAAAGAGGATGCATCTGGATGTGCTAGGAGTAAGTGATATTCCGGTAAGGGGAGATAACGAGGAAGAGATAGGAGATTATAAAGTGTACTTGACGTGTGTTAGGAAGGGAAGGGCAGAATCTGGGGTAGAGCACTTTATTAGGAATACCATTGCACGCAACATGGTTTCTGTTAGGCACGTTAATGAGCGAATGATGTGGGTAGATTTGTCAGTTGGAGGAATTAGGACTAGAAATGTCCCCGTGTATTCACCATGTGAGGGTGCAGATGAGGATGAAGTTGACAAGTCTTATGAAGCATTGAGTGAGATCGTGGTCAGGGTCAACATCAAGGATAGAATAGTGCTAATGGGCGATTTCAATGCGAGAGTTGGGAATAGAACTGAAGGATACGAAAGGGTGATTGATAAATTTGGGGAAGATATGGAAGCTAATTGGAATGGGAAGAGTTTGCTGGACTTCTGTGCTAGTATATGTTTAGCAGTTACGAATACATTCTTCAAGCATAAGGCTATTCACCGCTACACATGGGAGGCTAGGGGTACCAGATCCATAATAGACTATATCTTAACCGACTTCGAATTCAGGAAATCTGTTAGGAATGTACGAGTTTTCCGGGGATTTTTCGATGATATAGACCACTATCTGATCTGTAGTAAACTATGTACATCTAGGCCTAGGGTAGAGAAAGTAAAATCTTCTGCAAACGAATAAGGGTAGAAAATCTCCTGGACGAGGAAATTAGACAGAAGTGGATATTATTAGTGAGATGTTTCTAACAGTAGACAGTAAGCAAGTTCAGGATATAGAAAGTGAATGGGTGGCACACAGGGAAGCTGTAGTAGAAACACCAAGGGAATGCCTAGGAACAACTGTGTGTAAAGATGGGAAAAGGCGAACATCTTGGTGGAATGATGAAGTGAGAGCAGCTTGTAAACGTAAAACGAAGGCTTATCAGAAATGGCTCAAAACAAGGGCCGAGGCAGACAGGAATTGTCACGTAGATGAAAGAAACAGAGCGAAACAAATAGTTATTGAATCCAAATAGAAGTAGTGGGAAGATTTTGGTAATAAGCTGGAAAGGCTATGTCAAGCAGTAGGGAAATATTTCTGGACAGTAATAAAGAATCTTAGAAAGGGAGGGAAGAAGGAAATGAACAGCGTTTTGAGTAATTCAGGTGAACTCATAATAGATCCCAGAGTATCACTGGAGAAGTGGAGGGAATATTTTGAACATCTTCTCAATGTAAAAGGAAATCATCCTTGTGGTGTTGCGAACAGCCAAGTTCATCAGGAGGAGGACAATTATGTTGATGAAATTACGCTTGAGGAAATGGAAAGGATGGTAAATAAACCCCATTGTCATAAAGCAGCAGGAATAGCTGAAATTAGACCTGAAATAGTGAAGTATAGTGGGAAGGCAGGGATGAAATGGCTTCTTAGAGTAGTAAGATTAGCTTGGAGTGTCGGTAAGGTACCTTCAGATTGGACAAAAGCAGTAATTACACCTATCTATAAGCAAGGGAACAGGAAGGATTGCAACAACTATCCCGGCAAGGTATTCACTGACATCTTGGAAGGGAGGGTGCGTGCAGTCGTTGAGAGGAATTTGGTTGAACACCAGTGTGGTTTCAGACCACAGAGAGGCTGTCAGGATCATATTTTCAGTATGCGCCAGATAATTGAAAAATGCTACGAGAGGAATAGGCAGTTGTATTTATGTTTCATAGATCTAGAGAAAGCATATGGCAGGGTACCGAGGGAAAAGGTGCTCACTGTACTTGGGGATTATGGAATTAAAGGTAGATTATTAAAATCAATCAATGACATTTATGTTGACAATTGGACTTCGGTGAGAATTGATTGTAGAATGAGTTCTTGGTTCAAGGTACTTTCAGGGGTTAGACAAGGGTGTAATCATTCACCTTTGCTGTTCGTAGTTTGCATGGATTATCTGCTGAAAGGTATAAAATGGCAGGGATTGATTCAGTTAGTTGGAAATGTAGTAAGCAGTCTGGCCTGTGCTGACGACTTGGTCTTAATGGCAGATTGTGCCGAAAGCCTGCAGTGTAATATCTTGGAACTTGAAAATAGGTGCAATGAGTATGGTATGAAAATTAAGCTCTCGAAGACTAAATTAATGTCAGTAGGTAAGAAATTCAACAGAAATGAATGTCAGATTGGGGATACAAAGCTAGAACAGGTCTATAATTTCAAGTATCCAGGTTGTGTGTTCTCCCAGATGGTAATATAGTAGGTGAGATTGAATCAAGGTGTAGTAAAACTAATGCAGTGAGCTCAAAGTTGCGGTCAAAAGTATTATGTAAGAAGGAAGTCAGCTCCCAGACGAAACTACCTTTACATCGGGCTGTTTTCAGACCAACTTTGCTTTACGAGAGCGAAAGTTGGGTGGACTCAGTATATCGTATTCATAAGTTAGAATCAACAGACATGCAAGTAACAAGAATGATTGCGGGTACAAACATTTGGGAACAATGGCAGGAGGGTACCCGGAATGAGGAGATAAAGGCTAATTTAGGAATGAACTCGGTGGATTAAACTGTACGAATGAACCGGCTTCGGTGGTGGGGTCATGTGAGGCGAATGGAGGAGGATAGGTTACCTAGGAGAATAATGGTATCTGCTATGGAGGGTAAGAGAAGAAGAGGTAGACCAAGGCCACGATGGTTAGACTCAGTTTCTAACGATTTAAATATAATAAGTGTAAAACTAAATGAGGCCACTACACTAGTTGCAAATCGAGCATTGTGGCGACGTTTAGTGAATTCACTGAGGCTTGCAGACTAAACGCTGAAAGGCATAACAGTCTATAATGATAATGTATGTATGTATGCAATATTTCGATTTACCTAATAAAAATACGTCTCAACTTATTTACAAATTACAGACATTCCAGAATGAAACGGTATAATGTTCGACCTATTGGTGCCATAGTTTACAGTACGTATTGCAGCACTAATACAAGTCAATTTAATGCTTCAATGTAACAAAATATCACAATACAATTAATTTTTAAATGAAATTCTAAAGATTGTAATTTGAATATGGATGTTGCGTTTTCTTGATGGACGCAGTGTATTTGAATCTGCCTCTTGGAACAGGCTAGAGCAAAATTTAGTTTCCACCAATGTGTCAGTCAAATTTTTGGCTCCGAGGAAGCTCTGAAGTGTTACTTACAGGGACGTTCGTGCTGTAATAGTACTTTATGGTCCAGCGAGGAAAGCAATGGGAAAATAACTCACTCTCCATCATGGTGCCGATATCGATTTCTGAGGTTCCCCTGTTATTGCATAGCATTCGGTGTTTCTTCAAGAGAAAGACATTATAAATCACGTTTTGGGCAGCATAACTAAGCATTAAAAAATTTTTAATGAGAGCTAATAATAGCCATGCTAGGAAGTTTAGTATACTTGTATAAACTAGGCCCTCCTAACTATCTTAAATTTTAATTATCTCCTGTACAATGTTGAATAGAATTTTTACCGTATTTGGAAGAGCCATTTTGGTACTGGAAATATGTTTGTGTAATTATAGAATTGAACTCTATTGAAACTTGACAATTATATTTTTCTTCAACTACGTTACAGTACACTACTGTGTATTCTTCAAATATTCTGGTGTTAATTTATGCCTCGCTTCACTTAGGATATTTCAAATTGATATAGTAACCTTTCAATCTCAGAGGATGTATGCGGACAGTAATTATTCCAGGCCATTTCCACGGGTGACAGCTTTAATATCGTGGGTTGTTCAGTTCCAAAGAAGACGCCACTTATTTATTTTCCATCGTATCATCCATGATTCTCGACAAAATCTATCTGAATCACGTCCTGGAAAACGAACCCATATTTTCGTGAATTTAAACCTGACTTGCTTCTATACTTGCACACCACTTACACTGCTTTCTCTAGCAGCACGATCTGGCTTCTAGATATAATATGATGGATGGGAGTGTACTAAAATCTCACCACTCTGTATTAATAACCCGCCTTCCAACACCGCCTAAAATATTAAAAAATTCAGTGCAGTATCACGGTTTCTCTGTTCATTGCAAGAATTTGCCACATACTTGGTCAAGTGAGTGCAGTTATGTACACTGATTGGATGTAGCAGAACACAAAAGGTACAACAATTTATGTTGTCCATTATGACGATCATAAGTGTCCTCTTACTCTCTGCCCACCAACAAGATATATCGGAGCACGAAGTAAAATTCAAATTAAATTTAATAGGTTGAAACATAACGTTTTAATCAATTTAATACTCATTATTGTAAAATACGTCTTAACGGCCAAAGTAGGCATCTCAATGCGCTTAATAATTTTTAATCGTCATATATCGATCAAAAGACATATTGAGCTTTACTCCGCAAGTTTAACAGTTACAGGAGCACATAGTCATTTTAGAAAATCTATTTATGAGGGTCGAACCAGTCTCCGGGATGGGCGGACGGACCGAATTAATGTACATTAGACATTTAACAACATCATACTGTGTGATGAGGAATGCATTCATCCGCTTCTAAGTGAGAATTTGGAAGCTGAGGTCTTACGCCTTCCAATTATCACCTCTTTCTTCCTCTTCTTCTTGGGGACTTTGCATCCTTTTGTGGGGAACGGATGTAGTTCTTTGAACGTTACATTAAAATGGTTGGCATGTTCCTCGTTCTTATTCAGTTTAAAAATCTCCATTTGATTATTTTCTTTCCACATGCAATAAGGAGTTTATTCATAATGGATTCTCGGAAAAAACAGACCAACTGTACAATGTTATTTCACTGAAATAAAATACCAAATGCCTCTCCAGCCCCGTACTTCCTCGGCATACATGCCCAGCATACAACAGTGATGATTGGGATGCTTCCCCACTGGTTTCCAAAGGAAACGCAGAAGATGAAGAAGGTAAAGTTTAATAAGTAATTTACATATGACCGAGCTCTATAGCTGCAGTCGCTTAAGTCCGGCCAGTATCCGGTATTCGGGAGATAGTAGGTTCGAACCCCACTGTCGGCAGCCCTGAAGATGGTTTTCCGTGGTTTCCCATTTTCACACCAGGCAAATGCTGGGGCTGTACCTCAGTTAAGGCCACGGCCGCTGCCTACCAACTCCTAATCCTTTCCTATCCCATCGTCACCGTAAGACCTATCTGTGTCGGTGTGACGTAAAGCAACTAGCAACAAAAAAAAAATACATATGTACATGTACAGATATTCCACTCTACCAAAGAGTTGCTTGTATATGGTACGTGCCATTAATGATCCATTAGCTATTAATTGCAATTCGCTCCAGCGAAATATGTTTATAGAAGGCATGTGGCTAGATGGAACTCCTGTGCATACTGTCTGAGAGCTTCGGCTGCATTCCAACCAAATTCTCCATAGATTGAAATTATGTATGTGTATTCGTCCTTGCTGTACATACCAACCACTGTCGATATTTTGACGGCAACGATAGTGTTGATGTACCAAATACTAGCCCACTACTGAGCGTCCGAAAACGAGGCTTATTAAAACAAGGGGGCTCATTAGACGGGTAGCACTGAGGAACATGCAGCGAGTGGCCGTCCGTCTGTTATCTCTTCGTATTCTGGCGTAACCGTCCTGCAGGCAGTAATACTCCTTTGAAAATCAATTATTAGACATCCCATTCACCATTAGTGCATGCGTGACACTTATAAGTAGAAAGTACGGCAATGGCTTGGCATCTTATATATTTCCAAACAGTATTGTCTTCGTAAATAGAAAAAAAACCTAATATGGAAACTTCTACGTCACAAAATAAAAAAATACTTACTTAGCGCACGAATATCCTCCATCATGAACTTATCTGAACAGTGAGTATTCAGAGTGTATATATCTAAATTATTTAAGAATGGAAGATCACAGAAAAATATCTAAAAGTGTCAAATATATTCGATTGTTTTATCCGCCATCAAGATAAATTTCTCCTAAAAGCTGAAACATGCTCATAGTGGGAATGTTTGGACGATATTCTGAATATTCCGATGATTACCACCATTTATAGCCATCCGGGTGAGTATTTCAACACGAGATGAACGTTTATGTGCACCCGAGTATGTGATACTGTACGTGGGTATGAATGAGTTGGCGTAACTAGAATCTGTGTAAGGATAATTACTTAAATGCACAACAGATCATGTGAATATAATGTCAATAAAATCAATATGTCTACATAAATAGGGTGTTAGTATATAAGCACATTCTGTAGTCTAATTCATCTATTTAATTAGTTTAACTAATTACTCTATTTAATCCTGTAATTTTAAGTCTGGATGGAGACTCCTTCGTGTACGTGGGGATATGACCTTTCTCCGTTCATCATCCCTGAACTGTATTACCATTTTGCGGAAAAGAAATAAGTAAAATAATTAATAATACATACTGTACATCTTCGGAAGTATGCTCGTATTCTGTTAACGACGTACCAAATGTTCAGAGTTAATCAAAATATTATGTTTTTTGAGATAAATTTCATCACCAGTTGCTCTGAAAAGGCACTAAACTTTCGCTTGAGCGTAGAACGGTTGTTCCTACCCCATTTTACGCATAGTCTGTGCACCTCCACGTAGAAAGAAGCAGGACCAAAGCCCATTCTCATCGATGTTAGAGATGTCTTCATTCACAAGAAGCTAAGCGTCAACAATTATTGTAATTCCGTCATGGGAATACACTCACTTTGCATAGATGGAGGTGAAAATTAAAGAATGATCGGCCACTAAGTACAAGTGTTCCTAAAAGTTCCTGTCATAATGCACATGGTCTGGTTGAGTATCAATGAGCCAAGTGTGAGTTATGTTAATAATCACAAGTAAAATAAATAATTAATTGATGGAGGGGAAGTATTCCGGATATTTGTGGGCCCTTAATGATAGAGTATATGGCCAGACTATGGGTGAGAGAATAATTAAGTACATTATGTATACTATAAAAATATATTTTATTCAACTACGCGTCCAAATAATCATTTAACCAATGACGGTGTGACTCTTGACGATGCCAGCGCTATAAGCAAGAGGAGCGGCAACTACACCAGGGGCTGCGACCACAGCAGGAGCAGCAATGGCAGCAGGTGCGGCGTAGGCGAGAGGAGCAGCGGCGATAGCAGGTCCAGCAGCAACCACAGCTGGGGCGGCGACTCGGGCACCGAGGTAGCCGGGGTTAGCGAGGGCCACAGCCACCAGAGCGAGGAAGACGAACTATAAGAAAATACACACAAGTAAGTATAATTATGTATTCAGAAAGAATTCTTCGCACGGACATACCTAGTTATGTTCCTAGACATATCTAGTTTTCATTTCAATCATATTTTAATTTTGAAAAAACAGTATATATTTTTCTTAATGTATAGAGTATTATATAGTATACAGTATAGAATACCTGTTATATGTTTTACGTTTTTGTCGGAGTTAATTTCCAAATAAAAATGTGAATATCCTAGATGTAAATTATTTAAAATGTGGCATTGAGCAATAGGAAAGTTACAATTGTTTGTGATTACTCCTAGTAGTAATGGATTTTGAACCCCGGCGCTGCTCTTTCGAGTTGACGCCCATGGACAACCTGAGTGTTCGAGAGGATAGCACCACACCTAGGATGAAATATAACGTTGAAGTGGTGAAATTATCCAGTCCCCGAGAAAATAATCAGTGGAAGTTTAAGTCCCTTAAGCAGCTGGTAATCGAACACAAGGTCCCTTGGACGAAGGACAGCATGCTTATCAGTCAGTTACGGAGCCGGAAAATGTGTTCAATGAAACAAGAATAATGTTCTGAAATGATTTTCCAGTATATTTGAGAGGGTCTTTTAAGAAAGCAATTGTATTTTTATTGGTAATCTGCTTAAAAATCTTCAAAAACTTTGTTGAATTCCTGTAGTAATTTACACATTTAGTTTATTTTTCCTTCCATATTATATTCCTTGTATCTTCGTGCTATATTGGAGTTATTTTCGCAAGTTTATTGTAAAATTTTGCATGAGAACTCAGGATTCTCAATGTGCAATTTTAACCAACAACTTGGATATTTTGAATAAAATTCATTGATCAAAAAGGATATATTTTCTCGTGTTTCTCGTGAACTGACACATTTTATAGGAGGGTACTGACTTAAATGTACGGAAGTAAGACATTCGGCGTTATCTTCTGCGATTGATCATTACGTTGTTTGTTCATTTGATTCATTGTCTCTTTTTATACTTTTCGTTAAGATATCATCCCAGAGATAGAATGGACACTGAATGATCATCAACATAATAGTTAAGAGTGAGCAGAATGCCTCAGCCGGCAGAAATCTATAATGAAGTGGACTGTGTACGTGAGAACTAGTTGACCGTAATATTTATTTTAGTGCAGAGACAGTGAAGCTTTACCATCTGCATGTGTGACGAGTCCAAGCGTACTGACTAACATCACCTACATGACGTAAGCCACTCTACATCCGTAGGAAGAAATGAGGCAGAAATAATGAAAGATGACTTTTTCTCATCGAATATCAAGAAATAAAGCAATAATAATACTTTCATCTAGGGATTCCAACAGGCAAACTTGATCAGTTATATTTAGTACCGTAGAATATTTGGCCTTAGACTCGGAATTGATGTATTTATCCATTACCAGATAAAATTAAATGGCGTATGGCTTTTAGTGCCGGGAGTATCCAAGGACAAGTTCGACTCGCCAGGTGCAGGTATTTATATTTGACTCCCGTAGGCGGCCTGAGCGTCGTGATGAGTATGAAATGAGTGATGAAGACGACTCATACACCCAGTCCCAGTGCCAGCGAAATTAATTAATGATGGTTAAATTTCCCAACCCTGCCTGGAATCGAACCCGGGTCCCCTGTGGCCAAAGGCCAGCACGCTAACCATTTAGCCAAGGAGCCGGACCATTACCGGATTATTATCCAACTTACCAGCTTGAACATGGTTGGTGAGTGCTTGTGATTTCTTAAAGAACACAGTACCTACTGAGACTGTGCCAACGGTTTATATACGGGTGATCGTGGGTGGAGACTGGCTACTTTGTCCGTGACAGAGAAACTCTGCGAGGCCGATGTATCCGCCCTTCATTACTTCGTGATCTGCGTAGTGGACCTCGTCTGTGATCACAAAACGATGAATAAAGTTACATTATTTCCTGAAACACTTAACTAATACGTATAGATTTCATTCCCTTTCAGTACCACTAAGTAAAATGCTGCTCGATTCTCGGTGTAATAGAAGTCTTAGATTGAAGAGTTTTGTAATCAGAATTGGTGACGATGATGCAAGTTCTTCAAATGGGTACAACATCTAGGTCATCTGCCCCTTAATATAAATTAAGAGCTCCCCAAGGTCACATATCTCACACGTGTTTCAGACTTCATTTGTAACCTATTAGCTCTTACAGAGCGTGAGGGTGAAATTTCACTCGATATTTCAGTCATTGTAGTGTCTTGTTGCTAAATGTGTGTTGGTGAACGTAGTGTTTTTTTACTTGTGAAAAAATTTACATTAACAGTCCTGTGAAGAACACAGAGAATAAGTACTGCGACCTCTGGAAGTGTTACTTAAGACTTAAAGTAAACGAGGACCATAAATTGGAAGATTTTTCAACCTTAATACCGACGAGACTGGGGCAGATAAGGATATAACCGAACTCAGACATGTAGGGGGAATGAATGTGAGGAAATGGGCAAGAAGATGGTCAAACGTGGCTAGAAATTAAATGAGATCACGTCTCGTAAAATAGGGACATCTTTGTTGTTATTTTTATTATTCCTGTTTTACTGAAAAATCAAAGGGGTGTGATAGGTTTTAATCATGGTGCTTTTCGTGCATTAGCTTGCGAAAATTAAGAAGGATTTTTCAGAAATTCCGTAAATAGGCACCATGACTTTTGTATCAATCAATCAATCAATCAATCAATCAATCAATCAATCAATTAATCAATCAATCAATCAATCAATCAATCAATCAATCAATCAATCAATCAATGATCTTCATTTAGGGCGCTCGCCCAGGTGTCATATTCCCTATCAATTGTTTTCCTCATATTTACACGTATTTAAAATTGTTTACGTAGCTTTTGCTTAAATATTTTCAAATGAACTTGGACATTTATCGAACATTTCCCTTTATAATGTATTCCAATCCTTTACTCCTCGTCCTATAAATGAATATATGCCCCAATCTGTGCTCATGAATTCCATCCTTATCTTCATATAATGATCTTTCATAGTTTCAAAAGCTCTGCTCAAGCTTATTCTTCCACTTACGTGACTCCACGCCAACTCACCACTGACAGCTCGAAACATACCACATAGTCGAGCATCTTGTCTCCTTACTTTAAGTCTTCCCAGCCCAAAGTTCGCAACAGTTTAGTAACATTACTCCTTTGTCGGAAATCATCACAAATATATCGTGCTGCTTTACTTGGAATTTCTTCTAGTTCTCGCATCAAGTAATCCTGGTGAGGGTCCCATACATTGGAGCCATACTCTAACTGCGGTCTTACCATATACTTATACGCCCCCTCCTTTTCATCCTTACTACAACCCCTAAATTCTCTCATAACCGTGTGATGATATCTGTAACCTTCCTTAACAAACTCGTTGATATGATTACCCAAACGAAGATCATTCCTTAACACCTGGGTACTTAAATTGCTCCCGATGAGATACTATCTCCCAACCAATTCAATAATTAAAACAGAGGGCTTTTACCTTTGCAGAAATTCACAACTTGACTTTTCATCTCATTTACATTCATACCATTGTCTGCTGTGCATCTCACTACATTGTTAAAGTCCACCTGCATTTGCTCACAATCCTGAAACTCATGTACAACTCTATACAGTATAACATCATCCGCAAATATCGTTATTTGTGATTCCATATCTTTACTAATATCATTAATATACATAAGGAAACATATAATACTGTCTTGTGGGATCCCCTTCTTAATCATTAAAGGATCAGATAACGCTTCACCTACTCTGAGTATCTCAGATCTATTTTCTAGAAATGTAGCCACTCATTCAGCCAATCGTTTGTCTAGTCTTATTGCCCTCATTTTATTGAGTAATCTCTTATGATTTACTCTGTCACAACCCTTGGATAGGTCAGTAGCAGTACAGTCCATTTGACCTCCTGAATCTAAAATATCTTCTATAACTTGCTGGAATCCTACATGTGGAGCTTCAGTGGAATAACATTTCCTAAACCCGAACTGTCTTCCATCAAATCAGTTCGTAATTTCGAAAATGTGTCTAATATAATCAGAAATAATGCATTTTCAGAGCTTACAAACTAAATATGTCAAGCTGACTGGCCTGTACTTGTCCGCTTCGTGTCTGTCACCCTCTCCCTTGTACACTGGGGTTACCATTGCAACTATCCATTCATTTGGTATAGCTCATTCATGCAAACAGTAATCAAATAAGTATTTCAGATACGGCACTACATTCCAAACCATAGCTTCCAATATATCCCCAGGAATCATATAAACCACAGCTATCGTTCTAACTTTTGTATCTGTTTATAATGTCTTCATTATAATAGCTATCAGGATATTATCTTCATATCCAACTACCGTTACATATTACTGAGTGAATAATTCTGCCTTCTGTATGTCCTTGCATATAAGTACACTGCCCTTGTCCATTAATTATCCCAGGGTGTTCGCGGAACCTGTTTCTGCCTTTAGTAACTGTATATGTCCTTCCATTGCTCCCTAAAATCCATGTGGCTCCGAACTATCTTTGCTACCATGTCATCCTTAACTGATGGTATAACTGAATTATATTTCCTTAAGAGCTCCTTAATTCTCTCCTAACTCCCGCAACCATTCGAAACTCTATTTCTTTCCAATCTTCACTTCCTTCTTAACCTTTTTATCTCCCTGTTATAATATAATGTGTCCTTACTATTCCTTACCACTATAATAATAATTTCGTGTGGCTATTTCTAGCCGAGTGCAGTCCTTGTAAGGCAGACTCTCCGATGAGGGTGGGCGGCATCTGCCATGTGTAGGGAACTGCGTGTTATTGTGGTGGAGGATAGCGTCATATGTGATGTGTGAGTTGCAGGGATGTTGGGGACAGCACAATCACCCAGCCCCCGGGCCACTGTAATTAACCAATGAAGGTTAAAATACCCAACCCGACCGGGAATCGAACCCGGGACCCTCTGAACCGAAGGCCAGTACGCTGACCAATCAGCCAACGAGTCGGACTCCTTACCACTTTTAAAGGTGCATATCTGTTTTTACACTCATCAGCAATAGCTTTAAACCCATTCAATAGACTGTTTGCGTTTTCATTTACAATTTTCCATTGACCATAATTACTTTTCAAAAATTTCCCCATTCCCCTCTTATCAGCCATGTAGTATTGCCTAATAGTCTTACTTTCATATCATTCGTTTCTAACTCTGAACAAAAAATCTTCATGATCACTTGTACCATCTATCACTTTAGTTTCCCTGTCTATCACTGGTTTCTTCATCACCACGTCTAGAATACTTTTTCCCTCTAGTTGGTTTCATCACTTCGTGATTCAGCTGCCCTTGCCGTAACAACGTATTCACCATTTGTTTGTCATGATTTCTGTCATTCGCATTCCCTTCCCGGTTAACATTTGGCGCGTTTAGATCACCCACTACAATAACGTCCTGTCTGTATCGTTCCCCTCATAGCTCATTACCTTCTCAAATAATTCTGCATCAGATGAGTCTGACACAAAGAATATCACGGTCCTCATCCCCAAATTTTGTCGTAGCTTACAAATTGACGAGTATCAATACCCCCCCTCCGATCTTTCCTAAACTGTCTCTACGATAAACACTCCAGTTCTGTGGGAAAATTTCCGCATCCGTAATATCACACTCAGCCATGATTCAATTCTTATTACAATATGTGGTAAATATATATGTCTATCAGACAATTTAATTCTTTTCCTTTCTTTACATCTTTACGTCATCCATACTAGATTTTCTAAACCATCTTGTATGGGAGAAGAAATTCCGTCCTGAAGATAAATGCTACATTATAATTTACATAGGAGACCGGAATACATCGTCGGGGTATCATTAAGAGTCCCTCCTTCCATGCTCCACCCTCAGTTTTGTAAGCAATGAATTATTGTTGAGTGATAGATTGTCAATTGTTCCTCCCCTAGTATCCTGTACAATAAATGGCGGAATATTGAAAGATGTGCGTAAAACCACTATCTTATGTTTCGGATCCCATGTGGAACTAAAGTTCCTGTCACAATATCAATAGTCACCGAGAGGAAAAAACTTCACAGTGTTGTTGCTGTTTCTTTTGGACATACATCACTAATGGAGAATCAAATGTAATATGTATCCATGATTGAAATTCTCGCCGTAGGTGGATTAACTTCTGTAATCATTCACTATTTCCAAACACAATGTGCGGCGTACATCTTACGAATTCTCATATGGTCATATATTAATGCATTCAAATTATATAGATATTGTATTATTTCTATTCTAAAGATCCTCCTAACTATTATAATGGCACATGGCCTCCGGAGGGGCTGGTGCAGGTTTCCACTTACAAGCAACCCTTTCCAACTGTAAGTCTTTGATTTGATTGAAATTTGGTACAGGTGGGGAAGTAATGTGTCCACGAGAAGGAAAGAGTCACGGTGTGACACATGAACTGGCCGACAACCCCACCTTTCCCTGCTTCCCACCCATCACTCCTCTCTATGCGGTGCTTAAATATGCAAACATTGGTACCCCAAAACTGATGCAAAACATACGAATGGGCGTTTAATTTTGATATGGGTGAACCAAGCATTCCTACTGAAGTCGTTGTGCCAAATCTCAATCAGATCAGGGACTTACAGTTGGAAGGAGCTACTTGTAAGTCAGTACGTATTGTACCGGTTACGACCTGTACATAAGTATTTTTTGAGCATAAGTTACGTTTATTTACCACGCGTAATGTTCAGAGCGCGCCTGGTTTGTTTATCAGCAGCGAGGACCAGCTAGCGAGTGTGTGACGACTGTGAGCTGTGACGTAGCCACAGGGGCTAGCTAGACCGCCCGCTCGTCTCAACACGTGTTACCAGCCTTGACTGGTATTTTCTGGATTCCACGTCACTTGTTCTAGAGAGTTCGATTGAGAAAATTTTGAATTTTCTATTATAATTGTGCTAGCGATTCGAGCGATATGTCATCTTGTTTGGGATCACCTAAACGTCCCAATGCTCGATTTTCAAGCAAATCCATCGAGGGATTCGGGAGATATTCAATCAAACCGTATTATGACGTAGACATCCCGGATCGAATATAAAGGGGATCTACTGTAGCCTATTCACACAGTCTCAGCTGAGTAGTCAGCGGGGACACTCTTGCTGCTACTATCATCGTGGAACTCTGTCATTATACAAGTGTAGGAAGACGATTCTTCCAAGTTTTATAAAGTGGACTCATAAGACTTCGAGTGTTGTAGAAATTTTTCTAAAAGTCTTCGTAATTGAACTTAGAATATTTCTAAGTGTTCAGGAAATGGACTTGTATTATTTACGTGGGTTCGAGACCAGAATTCTTCTGAGTGTTCACTAAATGGACTTGTATTATTTACGTGTCTTCGAAGCTGGAATTTTCTAAGTGTTCACTGAATGGACATGTATTATTTACATGGGTTCGAGACCCGAATTCTTCTAAGTGTTCACTGAATGGACTTGTATTATTTTCATGTGTTCGATATCAGAACTTTTCTACGTGATCCTTGAATGGACTTGTATTATTTACGAGTATTCGAGATTGGAACTTTTCTAAGTGTTCGTAAAATGGACTTGTGTTATTTACGTGGAATATTTGCAACTGTTGAGGAACTCATTCTTCTAATAGACAGTGATTGATTAACATTGCTAGTGATGAACTTTAACTTTCCAACGGCTTTTAACAAAGTTATGATTTCACTTGCATTTACTCAAAGACTTGTACTTTTGCCAGTATTGGTTTTAAAGACTTATAAATTTCGTCAGTGAATTTATTTATGTGAATGGACTTGTGTTTTTGTCAGTGGTCACTCAAAGATTTTATGAATTTCACCAGTGATTAACTTTAAATATATTCAGACTTCCAAGTGAATGGACTTGTGTTTTTTCGTTCGAGTTTAGGCAAAGACTTGCACCTTCGCCAGTAATGAACTTTGAGTTTAACTATAATTTCATAAGAAGGGACTTGTATTTTTCGTTGCCAAACGTTATTCAGAGACGAAGATTTTCCTAGTGATGAACTCTAAAATTAGTAATACAACTCATATCATTTTAGGAGTGTTGGAAGTCTTGATGTACAATTATCAAGATCTCTGCTTGTGAGTTGATCATCCAAGGTGTTCATGGACTCAGTGCTACTAGTGACCTTTGGAACATCAATCCTCTAAGTCTCATTGGGCTGAGGCAGTGCATGACTATCTACAACATCGTCTGGATCATCGGAGTTCAACCCGGGCCTCAGAGTTCGAGACATCTCTACTTGCCGTCAATCCAGGCAGTCCAGCTGCCTCTGTCTGGAGTATCTGGAGTCCCTGGAATCCCTGGAGTCTTCTGGAACGTGCTTCAACCATCTTGGCTTGGTGAGCTGGAGAACCCGAGCCATACTATTGGAATACGAGGAAGACAGTCCATTTCTACTTAGAGGTGATGTGCACATTCATGACTTATTTGAATAAACATTATGCAATCAGAGTCAAAGTTTTTCTGTAGATAGGACCCTACCTCCTGTACCGAGCCCTAGCTACAATTAATCCAGTTTTTCGCCCTGAGAACTCTATTTCATGCCACTTTAAAATTTAATCTGAGAGTCAGGCTCTTTTACTGGTACAGTATGAATGACGTATCAATAAGAAACAATTTCCACTCTAGTTTGAAGATATTAGATTTGTGTTTTAATGAACAGTTCGGCTGAAAGAATCGAATAGAGGGTAACAGGGATTATAACCGCACGTGACAATATTTCACTTCTCTTCTACACCACTTTACGGAAACTTGCCGAATGTGATTGTTACCGAAATAGGCATAGTTCGAGAGCTCACCGAGCCGGATATTGTTACCCCATACCATTTCAGATGATATGCCTCTATATGTACGGCGAAGAGGAGAGAATCTTCTATCTGATTTTCATTTTATGGCACTCGACTTATCATATTACAATCAATGTTACTAGGCAATTTGACGCAGAAGTCAGTGCTACCATTATTGCGCAGTTACGGACGAAATATTGACGTCTGATAGTGATCGTTGTTTGAAAGTAATATGAAAACATCTGTCAGAAATTCAATTTAGTTTTGGAAAATCTAACTTCTAGATCAATTTAAAATGGACATACTATTACTGCGCACAGGCGGATATCCTTTCATAATTATATCATTGACATCAGGGTTTTGCATTCGTCTGTTTGGTGAACTGATGATTGTTAGAAATATCCTAATGATCTAAATGAGGGAACTTATAATTTAATTGCGTTCAATCCATTGGTGGAGCCAATGGAAATTATTTTTCTAATTTCTATTTCTGGAGGGTGGACTACAATTTGAAGGAATGGGTTTGAATATTTGGCGTGGCCATGTAATGAATGTTAAATTGTGATTAGTTTTATACGAGATGTGGAAAAGTGAACGTTAGACAAAATAATTTTTAGAATTAATACCTATGTTTGAGAAATGCTTCGTAATGCATTCGACTCAGGAACAATTGTACTGGGAGATGACGTAAATATGTTTTGTGGATAATTTGTAGCTGTTCGGGCAAAAGTTTATATCTTCCAATGCTCTTCCTATTGTCTAAGACTGGTCTCACTTCCCATACACATATGGATTTGCAGTCCATCAGAACAAGTTTCTTTCGGTTCGTCTTCCTATGCCGACGTATAAAGAAAAAACCTTAAGTAAATTTATATTGTAGGAGTGCGTAAATAATTCATGCAAACATACATTCGTATAGTGAGGTACAGTATGGTTCATTTTCCTTTACACGTAGGCTAAGCAGACGAAAATGAAGACAACGAACTTTGTTCTGATGTACTAAATATTCATATGTCGCTGGGAGGCATGGCCAGTCATAAGCAAAATAATGGATAGTAAGAGCATTGAGTGATATGACCCTCTGCGGGAACAGCAACGAATTATGCTTGTTTCCCGAAATTAATCGTCGATAGCACATGGTATTTGTGATTATCAGTATTTACAACCGGGTGAATGAATAATATGTATTATCTCCTCAGTTATTATTCATGTGGGAATTTTCACTGAGATCATTGTCACAGGGGTGTGCGTTATGGTTACATAATTATACTCATTTCTTCTTGTTATTCTTATTTTTCTTCCTCCTCCAGATGGAGACATGTCAGGATCTTGTCTCAAACGTGTACGATGCTGTAGGCGACATTGCATTTCGGCTTTCAATAATCATATATGCCAATATTGTAAGATCTGTAGCAGTGACTCCAGTTCCATTTACGTTAAGCCTTGCCTTTCTCAGATCTCACTCAAATTGATTTACCTAGGTATTCTTAGGAGCTGCCCTCAGTGGGTAACTCTGCTGC